>NC_047089.1:239643709-240983709 GCF_902459505.1 Geotrypetes seraphini
TAATCCTCGGAGATTTTAATATCCACTTCAACTGTCCTAATCACTTTAACACCTCTGAACTCTTAACTTCGATAGCTGATTTATCTCTATCACCTCTTATTCATACGCCCACTCATTCAGCAGGAAATACTATAGACATGATTCTTTGCCCAACCACCATGACCCATTTCTTTCACACTTTCGATTTCATCCCTGTACCATGGTCAGATCATACACTAATTATTTGGCAATCAAACATTCCAAATCATTCAAATCCCATTAAACAGACAAATAATTCCTCTTTCTCTCGTAATCTAAATAACATAACTCTCCCTGCTATACAATCCTCTTTTGCTCTAAATCTCTCAGATTTCTCTTCTCTTCCAATCACAGAACAATTTTCAAAATGGGAAACAGCTACGAAAACCCTATTAGACTCTTTAGCACCCTCGACTGTTACACAAAATAAACCCACTTTCAACACTTCCTCAAGAAAGCAACAACCCTGGTTTAACGAAAACTTGATCCTCCTTCGTCGACAGGTCCGGACTGCAGAAAACAAATGGCGCAAATCTCGTTATAATAGTCACCTTCTTTCTTCTTTTAAAGAAAAAGCTTCTCACTATAAAAAGGCCATTCAACAGACTAAAAAGGACTACTATTCAAAACTTATCTCTACTACCAGCAATTCATCTACTCTTTTCAGTATTGCCCAATCTCTCTCAAAGTATTCTAAAAAAAAACTTCCTCCTCCTGCCTCAAATATTCCATCTGCTGATGAACTTTCCCAATTCTTTGACAATAAAGTCGCTAATATTCGTACCCATCTTGGACCTTCTCTTCCTACTTTTACGGTTTCTACTAATAACGATCTAACTTTCCTACCACTGAGTTCTTTTTCTAATTTCAAAGTACCCTCGCTAACACAACTATCCATAGTTTTACAATCTATAAACTTACCTAATAATATTATTGAAAGTTTTCCTCCTCATCTTATCAAAAGATTCTTTTCTTATTTTGGACCCTATTTAAGGGAAATGATCTCCAAATCCTTTTCTGACTGTTGCGTTCCTATCGCATGGAAATCAGCTCTAGTTTTTCCAAAATTGAAACAACACAACATTGATCCTTCTTCCCCTAACAATTATCGTCCCATTGCTAATCTGCCTTTAATTTCTAAACTTACTGAAAAAGTAATTCATTCTCAATTATCAGATTTCTTTGAACAAACACATGCCCTACATCCTTATCAGACAGGCTTTCGAACTTCTCATTCTATTGAATTATCTTTACTAGGTCTCATTTCTACTATACAATACTCACACGATCATCTAAAATCAGTTATACTAATCTCCCTTGACTTATCTTCAGCTTTCGACACCATTGACCATTCTTTACTTCTTTCTAGATTAGCAGACTGTAACATCACAGGTCCCGCTCTCAACTGGTTCATCTCCTACTTTCATCAACGCAACTTTAAAGTTCATATAAAAAACCACACTTCTCCTTCAGTAACTCAATCTTTTGGAGTTCCTCAGGGCTCTATTTTATCTCCACTTCTATTTAACATTTTTCTATCTTCTCTTCTTTCACTGGCCCAATCACTAGGATTCTCAATTTTCGCCTACGCTGATGATATTCAGCTGCTCTACCCCATTAATACCTCTAACTCCTCAGATATCATTAATCTCAACTCTAAATTAGATATCATAAGTGATTGGCTGTTCTCCAATAAACTTTCACTCAATGTTGCTAAATCTTGTGGCTTACTCCTTCCCATTAAAAAATCCGAAACCTTACCAGGAACTATCTACATCAAATCCACACCCTTACTTATGGATACCAAAATAAAACTACTTGGCGTTACTCTAGACACAGATCTCACTTTCCATGATCATATAAGCACAGTTGTAAAAACTTGTTTCTTTAAACTCCGTATCATTCGCTCACTTATCTCCATCCTAAATACCAACTCGATTAATATTCTCATTCATTCGTTAGTTATTTCGCACCTGGACTACTGTAACTCATTATTAAATGGATTACCCCAAAAAGAACTTCGCCGTTTGCAGATTATACAAAATACTGCAATTAAACTCATTTACAATATAGGCAAATTCGAACACGTTACCCCGCTTCTTAAGGAGGCTCATTGGCTCCCAGTCACACACCGTATAGTTTATAAAATTCTACTGCTCTCATTTAAAATCAAACTTTCCCACCTGCCTTTATTCTTGGACAAATTACTTATTCCCCAAAGTTCTCCCCGTACCCTACGTTCTACGGACCAAAAACTCCTTTTCATCCCTTCCCTAAAAGAATCTTTTTATACAAGGAAAACCAATTTTGCTATAACAGCTCCTACTTTATGGAACTCTCTCCCTCAATCTCTTCGGGATGAAACTCATTTACTTAAATTCAAAACTAATCTAAAAACTTTCCTATTCAAGGATGCTTTCAACAATCCCTAATCACTTATATCCACTTACTTACTCATCATTTATTTCTGCGCATATCTTTTATACCATGCACCCCTGTCCCTCATGTTTTATCCCCTCCTTCTATCTCATTTCCTCCAATATTATGTAACTTTTCCCTTCCTTCCCATCTCTCCTCACGATTATGTTTGTCAGTATATGTCTAATATGTTTTCGAAAATTTCTCAAACACACCTTTAACTAGTTCTTCTCTCCTATCTTAAATTTTTTTTTATATTGTTAACCGATCAGATATTTATTTTATGATCGGGATATCAAAAATCAATAAACTTGAAACTTGCCTCCACAGGCTGATGTAGTCCTGGATATTCAGCACCATATGTGGGTCGTCAACAGCCAGCAGAATTATCCGAGTGCTCCCAACCCCTCACAGAATTACCTTTAAAATTGCTCTACACTCCTCCCTCAATATTCGCAGGAGTTAGGGGCAGAGCCGGCCCGTGAATATTGAAAATTCATGAATAACTTTTGGGCCGACTATGACCCACCCTACCTCCCTCCCGCCTCCCCCCCCCCCCGGCATCCCAGACTTTACCTGGTGACCTAGTGGTCTTGGTGGCAGGAGCGATCTTCCTATGCGCCTGCCTAGTGCAGATCACTCATTCAAAATGGCTGCCGTAAGTTCCCGTAGTCTCTCGAGACCACAACGGGAACTCACGGAAGCCATTTTGGATGAGTGATCTGCACGGGGCAGGAGCGTAGGAAGATCGCACCTTCCCCGAAAGACCGCTAGACCACCAGGTAAGAGGTGGGAGGGAGTTGGGGGTGATTCCGGTTTTAGGAAATCGCGAATAATCAAAATCGCGAGTCCTAAAACCGCGAATCGGGAGGGGGCAGTGTACTTACATTTAAAACCCTTAAAACCAGACAACCAGCCTTCATTGATATGTTACTCAATCCCCACAATTCAATCAGAATTCTTAGATCTTCTTCCCAAAACCTTCTGCTCATGCCCACTCTTAAGACATTTAGCACTCACCGTACGACCTGTTTGGCTGTTATCGCCCCTCATAATTGGAGTATCTTGCCCACTTACATTAGGGAAGACGTTAACTTAGATAAATGTAAAGGATTGCTAAAAGGTTTTCTATACAGAGATGCCTTTGAACATTGATGCTTCTCATCTCTCATCATAATATTAGTTTTTGTATAATCGCTTAGTATTACGATAAGCGATACATCAAATTATTATTAAACTTGAAACTTGATATTCAGTACCAGTACCAGGACAGCGATCTGAGCAGGTTCCACTGTTCCCTCTAAGATGAACAGAAGTCCTCCAACTGCATGGCTGCCACTGGGTGGTGCTAGTGCTTAAGTATTGTGTTTTCAGTCTCTAGGGCAGTGTCCTGCAAACCTTTTGATGCTGCGGCACACTAAACTCGGGGCTGCAGCTAGAGGGCATCCGGAAATGCGTGGGTGTCGATGCGACAACATCACGCGCGTGTGTGATGTCATCGCATTAATATCCGTGCATGTGCGGAGGCCCTCCAGATGGGGCTCTGAGCCTGCTATTACTAAGCTGGGGGGGAGTGCTGGAGGAGGAGAGGCACCGGCGAGGAACAGAGGAACCGGCTGACTGCCAGAGTCCGTGCCAGCGCTGGTACCTCTCCTTCTCGCCGGCGTCTTGTGGCGCGCAGTTTGCAATATACTGCTCTAGGGACAGGCAGGTGCTCTGGAGTTCTGCAGAGCTTTCCTGTCTCTCACTTTTGAAAATGTGAAAGTGAAACAGCACCCCCTACTGGCAGGACTATAGGCGGAGGACTCCTGCTCAGCTTACAGGGAACAATGAATTTAGAACTACTATTTATGTGGTCCAACGTAACCAGATGGTTATTTTTGGCAGTGCCCAAATAAGTCCCAGCTCTGACCTGCACATGTTTAGCAACACTCTCCAGCAGACCCAGCCAGCCAGGGGAAGAGCGGCCTAGTGCTTAGAACTGCTGCCTCAGCAACCTGAGGTTGCAGGTTCAAATCCCTCACTGCTCCTTGTGACCCTGGGCAAGTCACTTAATCCCCTCATTGCCCCAGGTACACTAGATAGAGTTTGAGCCCGCCGGGAAAGATAGGGAAATATGATAAAGTACTTGAATGCAAACCACTTAGAATATAAGTGGTATATAAATAAAATATTTGTGGTATAAAAATATATTCAACTAGGTAGGAGCTGCTTCTACCCGGTTAACTTCCACTGAATATCAACACTTGTATTTCTGCCATCAACTGCTCCGTTCCTTTAGTCTTTTGAGCACAGAAATGACACCAGGGCTCTGCCAGGTCACAAACATGCTACGAGAGCAGGACGGAGGCTAGCGAGACAGAGGCAGAAGCTGCACATGCTGTTGGCAAGTATGGTACTATCGTTTCTCAGCAGTTCGTGATTCCAGATGCATTCATTCCAGCTTCCAGGTGAAAGCATCAAAAAAGAAGGAGAAAAAAAAAAAGCAGCTCTGCAGTTTCTGTTTCTATAGCAACGAATATTCTTTCCCATTTTACAAAATTAAGGCCGACAACCAGCCCTCTTTCCCCCTAGACAAATAGCTTTTCTTCGTATATGGGAAATGAGAAGTTAACAGATGCTTCTGAGCATGGCTGTGGCTAGGAAGCATTAAAATACAGTTTCATAAAACAAGAACTGAGCAGCTGTTCTCTCTTCCCCTGTTTTTAAGAAAGACAAAAGCTCGTTTGCACGTGAACTGCCGATTTGGCATGGCCCACTTAGTTTTGGCGACATACCATCCCTTTATCTCGCCCTCCTTTTAACTGTGGTATCACCTAAAGAAACATGATGGCAGACAAAGGCCAAATGGCCCATCTGCAGCATGCACTATCTCCTCCTCTCCCTATTGGCTAAGGGGCTCATAATCGAAAGAGAAAAACGTCCAAAAACCGGCCTATCTGTACTTGGACAAACATTTCTCAAAAACGTCCAAGTGCTGATACAAAAAACGGGTTTTGGATGTATTTCTAAACGACCTAGGCCTTCAGAGTGCCACTGAACAACCAAAGCTAAACGTGGTGTTTCGGGAGGAGTGTCGAGGGCGGGAGTTGGGCAGCACGTGGGCCGGCATAGACTTAGTTGTACAGCATGAATAATCGAAAGTTATACAGCCTCCAATCGATGGAACTTGGAGATTGTGACTTAGACCGTGTAAAACATGGTCTAAGTCACAAAAACCCACCTAAATTCACCAGAAAAACACTGCAAACACATAAAACAGACCCCCCCCCCACACACTACCCCAATGATAACCGACCCCCCCCACCCCCATAAAAATATTAATCACACCTTTAAAATTCAGCCTCCAGACCATCATCACCTGGCAGCCTGGCATAGGAAAGCCTAGTCGTCCAGCACAGAGGCAGCTTAAGTCGTCTTGGGGATGGGTTAGGGACTCATGAAGAGGAGAACCCATGCCCATAAGCCCCTGTAATCACTGCATTGATACTTAAACATGTGCACTCCCCTATACTGGCATATAAGTGGCTCCTGCAGCCAGTGGCGTACCTAGGGGGGGGCGGGGGGGGCGGGCCGCCCCGGGTACCAGCCCTAAGGGGGTGTTCCCGGCCTTGCCGTTCAGTCCCCCGCCACCCCCGAAGGACCGCTCGCCCCCCTGGCCTCCCCGCACCACCTATGAACAGCCGCAGCAGGATCGCGAAGTCAGCGTCAGCATCCCTGCGCTGCTTCCTACGACGCGATCCCGCCCCTCCTCTGACGTCAGAGGAGGGGCGGGACCGTGGCGCAGGAAGCAGCAGGGATCGCTGACGCTGACTTCGCGATCCTGCTGCGGCTGTTCATAGGTGGTGCGGGGAGGCCAGGGGGGCGAGCGGTCCTTCGGGGGTGGCGGGGGACTGAACGGCAAGGCCGGGAACACCCCCTTAGGGCTGGTACCCGACGCTGACTTCGCGATCCTGCTGCGGCTGTTCATAGGTGGTGCGGGGAGGCCAGGGGGGCGAGCGGTCCTTCGGGGTGGGTCGGGGCATCAGGCCTTCAGGGTGGGGCGGGCGGGCAGGCAAGCAGGCTTTCAAGGGGGAGGGGGTGACAGGCAGGCAGGCAGGCCTTCAAGGGGGGACAGGCCTTCGGGGGGGGGGGTGCAGACATTCAAGGGGTGCAGGCCTTCAAGGGGGGCAGGCAGGCCTTCAGGGGGGTGCAGACCTTCGGGGGGGGGGGGGTAGGCCTTTGGGGGGGTGCAGACCTTCAAGGGGGTGCAGGCCTTCAAGGGGGGAAAGGCAGGCAGGCCTTCAAGGGGGGGACAGGCCTACAAGGGGGGGGGGACCGGCCTACAAGGGGGGGACAGGCCTACAAGGGGGGGGACAGGCCTTCAAGGGGGGGTGCAGGCCTTCAAGGGGGGGTGCAGGCCTTCAAGGGGGGTGCAGGCCTTCAAGGGGGGAAAGGCAGGCAGGCCTTCAAGGGGGGGACAGGCCTACAAGGGGGGGGGGACAGGCCTACAAGGGGGGGGGGACAGGCCTACAAGGGGGGGGACAGGCCTACAAGGGGGGGGGGACAGGCCTTCAAGGGGGGGTGCAGGCCTTCAAGGGGGGGTGCAGGCCTTCAAGGGGGGTGCAGGCCTTCAAGGGGGAGACAGGCCTTCAAGGGGGGGAAAGGCAGGCAGGCAGGCCTTAAAGGGGGGACAGGCCTACAAGGGGGTGGGACAGGCCTTCAAGGGGGGGACAGGCCTTCGGGGGGGTGCAGACCTTCAAGGGAGTGCAGGCCTTCGGGGGGGGGTGCAGTCCTTCAGGGGTGGGGTTTAGGCCTTCAGAGGGGGACAGACCTTCGGGTGGGAGGTAAAGTCCTTCGGGGGGTGCAGGTCTTCAGGGGTGGGGTGTAGCCCTTCGGAGGGGGGACAGACCTTCGGGGGAGGGGGGTCCTGGTGTAAAAGTACACAGAGGGAGAGAGGGAAGGGGGGGTTCAAAGATACATGCATATGCCAGACTTTGGGGGTTAGAAATAATGGGTCTAAAAACAGAGGAGTGGGAGAGAGATGGTGCATAATGGGATTTAGGGAGGGAAGGAACAGAAAGGGAGAGAACTTGGAAACAGGGGATGGTGTGGAGGGGGGATAGAGATACTGGATAGGAGGATAGTTGGGAACAGAAAGGGAGAGATGGTGGATCCTGGGGTGGTGGGGAGTTGAGAAAAGGTGAATCTGTGGATGGAGACAAAAAAAAGGAAAGATGCCAGATCTCCGGGAGAGGGAAGGGAAACGGAAGGGGAGAACAGAGATGGCAGACGGATGGTTAGCACGGAGAAAGGAGACCCTGGCAAGCAAGACAACAAGAGCCTGGGACCAACAAGATTTGAATATTGATCAGAGAACAAAAGGTAGGAAAAATAATTTTATTTTCTGTTTTGTGATTACAATATGTTAGATTTGAAAAGTGTACATGAGACAGCTTGAAATGGGAACTTTTCTATTTTTGTGAATGGCAAGGCTGAGTTCAGTTAAAATATATGCTTTATAAGAAAATATAATAATGTGTTTTATAAAGTTTATAAGCATTGCTGGCATACTCGGTGAGGTGTTCCTAGTGTTGGTGGTGGTGGTAGCATGTCAGTGTGTTGAGAGGAAGAGGTAGTCTGGGAAATTCTGCTGAGCAAACTCTGGGCCCATTTCCACCCCCAGTTAGTCCACTCCACTCAACTGGTTCACACACTGAGTGGGTCTTTGGGTGTTATTTCTGGGTAGTTGTTTTAGAATCTCTTCCAGTGGTTTGTCAGTATCTCCTTCTGGTCCAAGGAAGGAAACTTTGTCAACCTTAGCATTGACCTTCAGAATATGTTTGTAACAGCGCTGCTTGTGTGGCATTAGGCTATGTAGTGATCGAAAGAAAAAAACAGACCTTTGCACATTTTTGCACTATATGGTGGGTGTATGAGGAGATTCATTTCCTGCACAGTTAAGTCCATTTTTTCTACTGAATAATAGTATAGGTACAATGAAAGTAAATAGCAAAAATGTTTGAGTAGATAATTAAGGAAATCTTTTTCATATTGCTTGCTTATGGACTGGGAAAAAAGACTGTTCAAGCAAATGTCTCCAGAACTGCTTTAATGGAAAAATGTGATTTTTTTTTTTTAAGTACTTTGTGAAATTTATTGTTGTTGTGAAATTTATTGTTATACTTTGTTTAAACTTAAAAAGCGGTGTCATTAACAGTGAATCTAATCGAAAAATCGATTCAACAGGGTGAATCGGATCGAATGAAATATTTTTCTCTGAATCGGGCAGCACTATTGGCTACCATGAGAATGGGCTACTGGGCATGATGGACCATTGGTGTGACCCAGTTAGGCTATTCTTATGTTATGTTCTCATCTGTAGGGGCCTTTGTTTTCACTTCTTATTTTAATGTATTTTTTTCCTGGGAACTTATCAGTGTTTTTTTATAATGGGAACAAAAATGGAAGAGAATTAATGTGTGTGGAATGGGGGGGGGGGTAACTAATTTCTTCAGCTAAATAATTCAATCCACTTCAAACAGACATAGGAGAACTCACGCACCATTCACACACCCTCCAACCAAAAACGTCAAAAGAAAAAAACTGTTCGACAACCTCCTAGCCATTCGAGCTGCAACACTTGACCCCCAACTCTACAACCTATTGACCTCGACCACAAACTACAAAACCTTAAAAAAAGAAATAAAAACCCTTCTATTAAAAAAACACATAAAACCAAACTAACATAATCAGAACTGTCCCAAGCATCACCTGCAACTACTCCATATGTACTTCTGATGTCATGACAATTCAGACATAATTTATGTTATGTTATGTTTGGAATAATGGTTACATAAATGAGGTTCAATAAAAGAAAATTTTCTGTGGGAGCATTTGTTGGAACTTCTGTTATCCTGATTTCTTCTATCTGTGGGCTTTCTTTAGCTAACCTACTTATCTGGGGCTTTCCACTTCTGCAGCTGCCCTTTTCACGGTCCACTTTGCGCTTGCACTCTCTGGGGAGGGGGGGGTTGGGTCTGGGCTTGGTGGGGTAGGTGTGTCTGGTAGTTTTGTCTGGGTGGTGGCTGGGTGTTTCTTGGGTGCTGGGTGTTTCTTGGGTGCTTGTTGTGCGGATTGGTGTGTCTGGTGAGCGGTCTGGGTGTTGTTGCTTGTGGGGGTTTTTTTCATTATAAAATATGGCTGAGGGTCTAGTCCGGCTTATTATTCTTGTGGGTTCTGGGGTGGGATTTGTTTGCTTGCCCCAAGTTTTGGCCTTTTGTTGTGTATTGCTATGCCTCTCATTGGCAATTTTCTCTTGGGAGAGGCTTGTTCATGCTTGTTGTTGCTGTTACTCTCATTCTGTGTTCTTTTTGATAATGTATAAGTTTCTGTACAGACCATGGTTGCTTGTCTGGACCTTTTGCCATTCTCAATAAAAATACTTTGGAAAAAAAAAAAAAAAAAAAAAAAAGAAAATTTTCACTGCCTGTTTCTATTCTGACCATTTATTCCATTTCATGGTTATTGCAAAAAAAAAAAAAAAAATTTTACATGAGGGGGGGGGGTGTCAAAAAATGATGGGCCCCGGGTGCCACATACCCTAGGTACGCCACTGCCTGCAGCCATAAGGGCTTTTGGGGTGGTAGATAAGTGGGTCTAGGGGATTCTGGAGGGGGGTTTGGAGGGCTCACCGTAACCTATATGGGAGCTGTAGGGAGGAGAAGGCATGGCACCCTTTTTGTGAAATTCACAGCAGTGTCCTGTAAGGTACCCCACTATTTAGGTGCCATGTCTGGGTGTTTAGTACATCACTTTGCAGACCCCTCCCACGTCAAACAGGGCTTGTTCTAGGTGTTTTGGACATGGATGAAAAGTTAGACAAAAATGTGGTATAAAGATGGACGATTTAGTGACTTGGATGATCAGATCTGCAGGACGTATAATTAGATGATTTTCAAAAGTAAAAAAATTTTGGACATATTTTTTGAAAATTTGTCCTAGGCTCTTTTTTTACTTTGGACGACTTGCGAGTTGGACGTAAACGGACTTAGACATCCCTTTCGATTATGCCCCTCCACGGCTCTTAACATTTGCATCTCCTCTTCCTATTGGCTAAGGCTCTTTACATCTGCATTGTGAAGCTTTATGGTAATAAAAACGTGAAGGCAGATAAAGGCCAAATGGCCCATCCAGTCTGCCCATCCGCAGTAACCATTATCTCTTCCTCTCTCTAAGAGATCATATCCCAAGCTTTCTTGAATTCAGACACAGTCTCTGTCTCCACCACCTCTACCGGGAGACTGTTCCATGCGTCTACATCATTTCTGTGAAAAAGTATTTGCTTAGATTACACCTCTTAACTTCATCTTATGGCATCTCGTTACAGAGACTCGATTCATACGCATTTACACTACGTAGGTATTTAAACGTCTCTATCATATCTCCCCCTCTCCTGCCTTTCCTTCAAAGTATATAGATTGAGATCTGTAAGTCTGTCCCCATACGCCTTATGATAAAGACCATGCACCATTTTCGTCAGTTCCTTTCCAATTTGTTCTGTGGATTTGGTCAAGGGGTTCAAAGAAGCTTTGGATAGGTACTTGGAAGACAAAGGGATTGAGGGGTACAGATAAGAGTAGAGGTAGATTATAGGGATGGGATTAGAGGTAAGTTATAAAATTAATCAGGGACCACTGTTCAGGCACTAGGCCTGATGGGCCGCCGCAGGAGCGGACCGCTGAGCAAGATGGACCTCTGGTCTGACTCAGCGGGGGCAACTTCTTATGTTCTTATATTCAAAGTGCTGGTTCTCAAACCCAATCTAAGAGACCACCAGTTAGTCGGGTTTTCAGATCATCCCAAATGAATACACATGAGGAAGATTTGCATATAATGGAGGTGATGAGCTTGTAAATCTGTCTTACCCATTTTCATTAGGGATGCTCAGCAAACCTGGCTGGCCGTGGTCCCCCAGTATAGGTTTGAAAACCACTGCTCTAAAGGGTCTAAGCCAGGGGAGTCCAACATTAGCTCTCGCCACGTTGGGTTTTCAGGATCTCCAGATATTTATGCGGATGACTTTACAATCGTTATCCCGTTCAATACTTCTCCCTCTGAAACCACCCCCATGGCAACAGAAGCACTAAACCTGATGGAACAATGGACCACAGAATTCAGACTGAAGCTTAATTCAGATAGTTTCAAGTTTATTAGGTTTTTATATACCGCCTATCAAGATTATCTAAGCGGTTTTACAATCAGGTACTCAAGTATGTTTCCCTACCTGTCCCAGTGGGCTTACAATCTATCTAACGTACCTGAGGCTATGGAGGACTGAGTGACTTGCCCAGGGTCACAAGGAGCAGCATGGGGTTTGAATCCACAACCCCAGGGTACCGAGGCTGTAGCTCCAACCACTGCGCCACACACTTCATAGCCTCACCACACCCACCTGTCACCACAACACCACTACGCATCAACAATCTCAGCTACCCTATTCAACCTACACTGAAGGTTCTGGGGGTAATACTGGACCAAGGTCTAACCATGAAAGACCATGTAGACTCCCTAGTCAGAAAGGAGTTTTTTACTCTCTGGAAACTTAGATCCATTAGAGCATACTTCAACGCATCATCATTCAGAATTCTGGTACAATCCCTAATACTAAGCCATCTTGATTATTGTAACATTGCCCATCTGGCAATCTCCCAAAAGAAAATGCAGAGACTACAACTGATACAAAATGCGGCAGTCAGGTTGATCTTTGGGTTGAAGAAGTCCGATCACATAACCCCTTCCTACCGACTCCTGCACTGGCTGCCAATGGAGGCACGTGCGAAGTTCAAGCTAGGATGTCTCTGCTTCAAGGTACTATCCGGTCTAGCCCCTAAATATATAACTGACCTCTTCTCCTTCTCAACCAACAGACATAAGAGAAGAACACACTTGGAGTTCGTTTCCCCATCGGCTAGAGGATGTAAATTTAAGAGACACCATCAACAACTTCTATCGTATCAAGCAGCCACATGGGGCAAAGACCTGGAAAAACTAATTATACATGCAAATAACTATGGTGAATTTAGGAAACACCTAAACACATACCTGTTCTTGAAGTACCTAGGAAACGAATCTGCTCAATCGACCCCATCACAATCTCACCCTCCAAATCTGATCCCGTAAACTGTTAATCACTAATCTCTAATTACGAATGTTCCATTCAATTTGTAGAATCTTCTAATTCATTGTAAACCGCATTGAATCTTTCTAATTCATTGTAATTCATTCTAATTCATAGAATCTTTCTAATTCATTGTAAACCGCATAGAACTTCATGGTTCTGCGGTATATAAACTGTTATTATTATTATTATAAGAAATGCAAGGTCATGCATTTGGGCTGCAAAATCCCAAGGGAATGGTACAGTTTAGGGGTGAAAAACTTTTGTGAACAAAAGAGGAACGGGACTTGGGAATGATAGTATGTGATGATCTTAAGGTGGCCAAACAGGTCAAAAAGGTGACAGCGAAAGCTAGAAGGATGCTAGGGTGCATAGGGAGAGATATGGCCAGTAGGAAAAAGGAGGTATTGATGCCTCTGTATAAGACTCCGGTGAGACCTCATTTAGAATATTGTGGACAATTCTGGAGGCCACACCTTCAAAAAGATATTAAAAGGATGGAGTCAGTCCTGAGGAAGGCTACTAAAATGGTGTGTGGTCTTCGTCATAAGGCTTATGGTGACAGACTTAAAGCTCTCAGTCTGTATACTTTGGAGGAAAGGTGGAAGAGGGAAGATATGATAGAGACGTTTAAATACCTACATGGCATAAATGTGCACGAGTCGAGTCTCATTTGAAAGGAAGCTCTCGAATGAGAAGGCATAGGATGAAGTTAAGAGGTTATAGGCTCAGGTGAGGGTGATGTATGTTCTTTGTGGGATCTTGTGTTGGGGGTGGGGACAGTTAATGTTGCTGGTTGCTTTCTGTACCATAATGGACATCTCTGTGTGTGATGCTTTTCAATTCTATGGCATTTTGTTTACTGCAACAAAAAAACAGAAAATTAAATGGTTATCTATTAATTAAATATACATATATTAGAAGCCATTAAAAGATCAAAAAGGACTGTAGACTAGAGAATGACACGGTGACAAAATTCATCACCGTTCCTGTCCCTGCGGATAACCACGGGAAATAATCCCATGTCATTTTCTAGTGTCTATTTCAACCTCGGTCCTTCTACACCAGCATTCTTCACAGCAAAGCTTGCGGGTCAGTGGTTGTGGCCATTCATACTCTGATTCTTATGTGAGCCAAGGATAATGAAGCCATTGTGACATCACTGATGTGATTGGCTTTTAGGCACTGGTGGAATGAGGCATTATGACATCACAATATCTGCTCTGGATACCAGAGACTGTCATTCTTCAGTGTCTATCTCAACCTCAGTCCTTCTACACCAGCATTCTTCAAAGCAAAGCTTGCGGGTCAGTGGTTGTGGCCATTCATATTGATTCTTCCCTCTCTCTTTAAAGAATGACATGAAGATGGTTTCCCGCGGTTATCCGCGGGGACGGGAACGGTGATGAATTTTGTCACCGTGTCATTCTCTACTGTAGACTATAAATTATACTCATTAAATATTTAGATTTAAATTTTGCGTGGACAAGCCTCAGATTATAGAGTAAATCTTCCTATACTGGGATGTCTTCAAGAGAAAGAAACCATCTTTTCTCTTCCTCCTTATAACATCACCGGCTTGAGCCCCACCTCCCTACCAAATTAATGAATTTCTTCTTATTAATCTGCTACTTTCTAAAATACACAAATCTTACTATTCAGATACTCTCCAATTTTATTTCTTTCACTATTTAAATAATCTAAAAACTCATCCACTATTTTAATAATCTAGATATATAAAACTCTTAGGACTCCTTTTTACGAAGTGTGTCAGCGGCTTTATCGCACGTGACTTTTTATCAGGCGCTAACCGCCACACTAGCCAAAAAACTACCGCCTGCTCAAGAGGAGGCGGGAGCGGCCAGCGCGGCCGGCAGTTTAGTAAAACTATTACGCGTAACTCCTTATTACCGGCAGTTGCACTGGCTACCGACAGAAGCACGCGTAAAGTTTAAGTTCGCCTGCCTCTGCTTCAAAGTACTATATGGTCTAGGCCCTAAATACATAACAGACCTTTCCACCTTCTCCACCAACAAACAAAAGAGAATCTCACACCTGAACTTCGTTTCCCCTCCAGTCAGAGGTTGCAAATTAAAAAAACACTATGAACACCTTCTCTCACATCAAGCAGCATTATGGGGCAAAGACCTAAAATAATTGCTCTCGCCCTCCACTTACGAGGAATTCAGGAAGCGCCTAAAAACATACCTATTCCTGAAGTACCTAGACAACTGACCCGCACTCCACTCTCAACAACTGTTTTCTTGACCTATTTCTCACTCTCTTCTCTCTTCAGGTCACTCATTTTGTACCTCTTGTAATCTTTTGTAAACCGCATAGAACTTCTTGGTATTGCGGTATATAAACTGTTATTATTAAACCGCTAACGCGGCTTCGTAAAAGGAGCTGTGGTATGGGATACATATGTTCTCTAGAAAAGTCCACATGCCGTTGTGATACTCGAAACCAACAAAGAGGCTGTATTATAAAGATGAAGTGATTCATAAAGTTCAATTCATTTTAAACTGTAAATTCATAAGATTATTATCAGTCTAGAAAATTTCAAGTACTTAGCTCAAATTTGCTCTTTCCAAAACCAACGCCGTTGCTTATATTTTTATTTCAGTCTTCCGACAAGGCCTTCGTTTCGCGGGACAGACTTGCAACACCCGCTGCATCAGGGATATGACTGAAGCAACGCTTGTCTAAGTCTCCATACCCGTGTTGGTTCTGAGCAAATATTTATCTAAATATTTAATGAGTATAATTTATAGTCTACAGTCCTTTTTGATCTTTTAATGGTTTCTAATCTAATATAATAAAGCCCTAAGCGTGCATGCGCACTCCCACCTGCGTGCTCCTGTTTTCCGTGCGCACGCGCGAGAATCCTCCGAGGTTGATATCAGCCGCGGTGGCCATCGTCGGCTGCCGGCCGCAGCAGCGGCTGCAGGCTATGGCGGCAGATGGCTGAAGCTTGGCTGGAGGAGGACAAGGAGGAGCTGTGAGAGCTCTGCAGAGGCAGGAGGTGAGGAGAGAAAGACAGAGACAAATGGATGAGAAGGACAGAGGGGCTACTAGGGGGACCAGAAGAGATGGTAGGGGATAGGGAGAGATAGACTTCAGGGAGTGTGGAGGGGGCAGGAGAGAGAGATGGTCTTGGGGAAGGACAGAGGGGGACAGGAAAGGGAAAGATGGCAAAAGGGGTGAAAGAGAGAGATGGTAGAGGGTGTGAAAGGGGGAAAGGAAGAGATGGAAATGGTAGAACCACTGCTGCTTTGGGGCACTGAGGGAGGAAAGGTTGGTACGTCAGGATTGCTGCTGCCGCCTCGGGTAAGTAAAGACCCTGTCAGAGGGCCTAAAGGGTACAAAGGAAATGGTGAAAGGTGAGGTGGTGGGACTGGGATTAGTGGGAGGCAGGGTCCGGACATGATAGAGGCAGGGCATGGGTGGGGTCAGAGTCAGGGTCAGAGTATAGGTGGGGCTATTCTAGCACCCGTTACTTTAACGAATGTAACGGGCTAAAACACTTGTATATGTATATTTTGTTTACTGCTCATATGGATGTGTTGTTCTGTATAATATGCCTTGGCAACCAATAAAAGCTATAAGTTAAAAAAAAAACACAAAAGGTGATGGGCTCAGGAGTAATCTAAAACACTGTTTTACATAAAGGGTGATAGATGCATGGAATAAGCTCCCGGTAGAGTTGGTGGAAGAAAAGACTGCGTCTGAACTCAAGAAAGTGTGGGGCAAACACATGGGATCTCTTAGGGAGAGGAAGAGATAGTGGATGCTATGGATGGACAGAGTGGATGGGCCTTTATCTACCACAGTTTTCATAAACACAATCCCATATCATTCACAACTCACAACCTGCTGTTCATTGGGATTTTCCACCAGCTCCATCAAGTCTACTTTGCCTTCTTGATCAATGATTTGCATTTGATTTCCTATCTCTAAGTCACTTTATGTTATGTTTACATTTTGCCTATGCCTCCACAGTTCAAGGGCAGATTTACAGAAAAGCAAGATATCGAATTTGTGAAAAATAAATGTTTGTAAGTATTTCCTGAATAGAAAATAATGATCGCATGTTCTCAAAAAGAAAGGGAGTTGATTCCATAGCTCAGCCACATGGCATTGAATTCAAGAGGAAAAAGTTGTCCAAAAGATTTAAGGTTTTTCTATTACCTTCAGTCAAGCCTATCTTCTATTTTCTTAAGAATATTATTTTAGTTTTGATAACCTCTTTCACCTCATTTTTAAACCATGCAAGCTGTCAAGTGACATTCCTTCTGCCTTTTTTTTAATATGTGGAATATATCTGGTCTGGGCTTCCAGAAGAACATTATTATACAACATCCATGTCTGCAACTTCTTTTTCTAAGATGATAAATAGCATAAAATCTACCAATGCTCCATGCCCGGATACCTATGGCCCCTCCTAAGGGGCGTTTGGGCATATCAGAGCTTCAGGCCCCTTCACAATACATCCAGGGAGGGGCCTAAGACTCTGATTGGCCCAAGTTGTATAAGGCCTCTCCTATGAGACATTAACTTCTATGGGAGGGGCCTTATATAACCTGGGCCAATCAGAGCCTCAGGCCCCTCTCAGGTGCATCCCCAAGATGCACCAGGGAGGGGAAGTCCCATTTTAGATGACGCAGGCAGGCAGCTGGGAGGAGGGAGTACGTACTCTCTGAGCATCTATGTTGAGGTAAGGGGGAGGGGGTATCGGAGGTGGGGAAGGGGACGCGGGAGGGAGGTCACTTGGCAGTGGGGAGAATGGGCAGCTCTCCCGCTGCGGGCTGTGCGCACAGCTGAGCGGCAGCAGGTATCTTGGCTGTGGGGAGGTTGGGCATCTCTCCCGTTGCGGGCAGTGCGCACAGATAAGTGGGGGCAGGTGTCTTGGCAGCGGGGAGAGTGGGTATCTCTCCCGCTGTTCTGTTTTTGTTTTGATTTTTTAATGCGTTTTTTTCTGCACATGTGCCCATCGCTTTCACTAGCAATGGGCACATGAAAATTTGGTGAATCTTTGCTGCTGTCCGCTGACCTCATCTGCATGTGTGATTTTTTGAAAATATCTTGCTTTTTTCAATTTGCTATCAAAATGGCTGCGTTAGAGAGAGAGGATAAGGCTGGCCTTAGAGAGAGTGGATAAGATAGTGAATGCTGTGGATGGGCCATTTGGCCTTTATCTGCCATCATGTTTCAATCAGATTTGATTTAATAACAAGTAAGTACATACAGGAAATACAATGTTAGCATTTAACTTTCAAAAGGAGAGTATAATAAAATGAGAATGGTAAAAAAAGAAAAAAGATTTAGAGGATTAGCTGCAAAAATTAAAAATTTACATCAGGGATGGATGTTGTTCAACAATGCTCTTCTGGAAGCCCAGACCAGATATATTCCACATATTAAAAAAAAAAGGCAGAAGGAATGTCACATGACAGCTTGCATGGTTTAAAAATGAGGTGAAGGAGGTTATTAAAACTAAAAGAAGATTCTTCAGGAAATAGAAGATAGGTCTGACTGAAGGTAATAGGAAAATCCTTGAATCTTGTAGCTAATTTTTTCCTCTTGAATTCATTGCTATGGGCTCCTTTTACAAAGGTATGCTAGCATTTTTAGCGCACACACTGGCTTAGCGCATGCTGTAGCGTGCGCTACCCGAAAAACTACCGCCTGCTCTAGAGGAGGCGGTAGCAGCAAGCGCGTGCGGCAATTTAGCACGTGCTATTCTGCGCGTTAAGGCCCTAACGCACCTTTGTAAAATGAGCCCCCATGTGGCTGAGCTATGGAATCAACTCCCTTTCTTTTTGAGAACATGCGATCAAGTTTCAAGTTTAATAATTTTTTTGATTAATCGCTTAATCACACTTCTAAGCGATGTACAGTTTAAAATTACATTTGTTGGGTGACAATACAATAAATAAGAATACAATACAAAATTACAATCAATTTTAACATACTCATAACATTAGGTAAGGAGGAATGAAATACAAATCTTTAAAGTAAAAAGAAAACATTAAGGGAAAAATACAGAAGGTTAACAAATTGACAAAATATAATAAGATAAAATTTAATAGGGTTATTGGATATTAAAATTAGTTTTCAAAGGCATCCTTGAAAAGGAATGTTTTTAAATTACTTTTAAATTTTCCGAATTCCTGTTCTTCCCTTAAAAATATTGGAAGAGCATTCCAAATCTGTGGTGCAGTAACCGAAAAAATAAATTGCCGTCTTGTATTAATAATTTTCAACGAAGGAATAGTCAATAGATTTTGTTCATTAGATCTCAAAACTCTATTTGCAGAATATGGAATTAATAATTTGCGCACATTCGATATCTTGCTTTTCTGCAAACCTGCCCCTGAACTGTGGCGTTATAGGCAGAATGTAAACAGAACATAAAATGACTTAAGAGATGGGAAATCAAATGCAAATCGTTGATCAGGAAGGCAAAGCAGACTTGATGGAGCTGGTGGAAAAGCACTTGGTAAATTGGGCAAATCTGAACCTTGATTCCGAGGTCTGCCAAATCAGCCACCTGTGGGGGTCTTTCCCCAAGGCAGAGAAAGAGGATTTATAATAAACAGACTGAAATGCTCTGCCTTAGAAAGGGTTGATGGTATTTGCTATAATTTTTGCGTGCATGACCAGAGACCGATGAAGCAATTAACCCTGGAGACACGCAAGACATTATCCTAGATAAGCATCAGTGTTCTGTGTTTATTTTACAAGCTGGCACTGTAAACTAGTCATCTTTATTTAGACAGATAAAAATGACAACGGCTATTCAAGACCGGTAAACCTATTGCTGTGAACATCAGTGTAAGTGACTAAGCGGCATCAAAGTGCAAATTATATCCCCATTTAATCTCCCTGTAATGCAATTGATCTCTCGTTTCTCACTCAGAGAGATCACACATTTAATTGGATATATGTATATTCATTTCCTATGGATTCATGCTGATAAGATTAATCACGACGAATGAAGGCAAGCAACTGTACTAAGATGAGTCAAGAAAAAAAAAAAAGGCACACACACAGTCACAGGATATATAATCAGGTTGAGATTTCTTGAATTAATAAAGACCAAGAAATCATTATCTACAAGGATGAAGGGCCAACATTAGGCTTTGTAACTGCACATGTCAAGGTTAAAATGAGTGTTCCCTGATAATGCAGTTTGATGAAACCTAAAGGAAAAGACCTAGTGGCAGTTAGGCCCCGCCCAGTGCATCCCAGAACGCACTGCAGACAGGGCTGGGTGATGCCATTTTGAATGACGCTGCCCAGAAGGGTGGAGGGAAGGATGCCTAGACCCTCCCTTCCAGCAAAAGCATGTTGAGTTGTTTAGGGGGTGGGCCAGGGTTACCCTAGGCCACCAGGGAACATTCCGGTGTGGAAGGGGGGGTTCAGACCCAGCTTGGGGTCCCACTGGGCCATAAGGGTTTTGTCTAGGTTTGCTTGGGTGGAGGGGGGGAGGTTTCAGAGTTGGGATCCACAGGACCACCAGGGCTTTGTCTTAGGTTTGGATTCAGGGTCCATTGGACTACCAGGGCTGATTGTGAGTGGTGTTGGAAGGGGCCTTACCATGATTCATTTCAGCGGGTGGTCTGGCCTGCTGGCCTCAGGGTGGGAGAGGGGTTCGGTCTGGGTCTGGGTCCCTGTTAGGGTCCACTGGAGAGAGGGTGGGAGAGAATTCAGGCCTGGGTCAGGGGCTGGTGGCATTCCTTTTTATTTTTTAAATGTCTGCATTCCTATCAGTGCCTGAGCCAATCAACTATCAGGGCAGGATTAACGAATAGGCCAAGTAGGCACTTGCCTAGGGCCCAAAATGGTCAGGGGGGCCCGATGAAGGAGGGTATTTTTTTTCAAACGGCGATGCCCCTCCTCCCAGTATCAATTGGCAATGCGACCCGCCGATCGGCAATGTGGGCCCCCCCATCGACGAACTGATCGGCAACGGACCCCCCCTTCCCCATCGACAGAAAGTAAGATGAGCAAGGAATGCGGGTAAGAAAGGCAACACCAACTGTAATTTTCCAAGCGGTGCTGCTTGCCCAAAGCTTCCCTCTGACACAGCTTCCTGTTTCCGCTGGGGCGCATCAGAACGGGGAAGGGGGCCCAGTGTACTTGTGTGCCTAGGGGCCCTCAAAGAATTAATCCTGCCCTGGGTACTGACAGGAAATATTAGCACAGCATAGTATGTAGCAAATTAATACTGCAATTTTAATGTGGTATAAATTTGCATGTTCATTATTCTGAGCGGCAATTTTGCAGCGAGAGATTTGGGGTAGAATTTGAGTCTACGCAAACCTTTGAGCATTGACCCATCTATCTGTCTCTGTCTTTTCCCTCTGTGTTCCCCCTTCCTTTCTGTCTCTTATTTCAAAGAAAGGCTTCCTTTAAATTCCCCTTTGTCAACCACCTAACAGCTAATTATTGCAGCTGTCAAGCACTGACAGCAAACTGGAGTGCTGCTAATTAGTGCAGCTGCGAGCTGCTGGATTAGCATGTTTTTCCCAGGCTCCTGTCAAGCCTTTTCCTGCTGGCCTCACTTGCCTTATGGGGCTTGAAGTTCCCCTTTCTTAAAGGGCAAAACCCATCTTTTCTAGCTTCCATTGCAAGAAAGTGAGAATCTGCTATTGGCCTTTGATCTCTGTCTTAGTCATGAGAAGTGTGCAACCGTGACTTGTCATAATATTCTTTGAGGAACCATCCAAACCATACCTAGAATCTTGAATTCTTTGCCTACTGGGGCGTTACAAATTAGACAACAACACTTGTCTTTCGCCATGATGAAGAAGTGGTAGGTTTTGCTCCTCTTTGGAACACTCGTCTTCGTTATACAGTACTGGGGTGGCTGGATGTCAGAAGACCAAATCTGCTAAGTTAGTATAAACACCGGCTGACGGGGCGAGCTGCTGGAGAGATGGAACAAAGATCTACCTCTTACCCCTCAATGATCTACAGGTAGATCGGGATCTACCAGTTGGACATGTCTGCGCTATTGCATGCTTCTCAGGCAGGTTTTAGCTCCCATTATAGTACAGAAACGGTACTTGCTGCTATCTTGGATTTCCTTCATAATCATAACACATGGCTCGTAAAACCCATTCTCGAGGCCACTTCTTACGCCGACTTCAGAAAATCACTGAAGACCTGTCTCTTTAACAAATTCTAATTCCTAATTCTTGCCCAATCTCCCTCAGCTATCCTCATCCCAATCTCAAATTCTCTTGATTTTAGATTAGCTCATCCTTCTTCCCATTTGTAAAGGTATTCCACCCAAATTGTTTTCCCCTGCACCCCTATCTCTGACTAGATACTTCCTTTTGATTCAAACTATCTTGGTTCTCTTCCATTTGCATTTTGTATGCCAGAAAGTACTTTTTCTGTTCCCCTTACATCTCATACACTCATTGTATGTATCTCGTTGTAAACATCTCTTACTTCTTGTTGTAAACATCTCTTACTCTCATTGTATGTACCTTGTTGTACAAAGCAACAAAACAAAGAGAAAAGTTCCAACCTAAACTGCAGTAAAAAAACAACCGAGAGCAAACAAAACAAAACTGCAGATCTATACAAGACGTAGGCAAAATTTATTGTGACAAAAAATAATTATATGCAAACCCTTTTACCAATCAGGGGACCCGACACGGTCCGTGTTTCGGACAAACCTTCGTCAGGGGTCCTAATAGGTACAAATATAACATAAAATTTATTATTATTAAAAAAACAATTATACACATAATAATGGATAAAAATAGTAATTAAAAAACCCTTTTAACAAAAATGGTGTTTAAAACAAACTTATTGTCAAGGTATGTGAGGAGTACGACAGAAGAACGCATGTGCGTAAATGAAAAAAATAATAAGAACCAAAGTGAAAAAAAGAAATAGTAATGGCATGCAATTTCAATGAACTACATGCAGAATAGAATAAGCGATATTAATAAGCTATAATATATATAAAAAATATAAAAATATGTATAAGGACAAAGATAGACACACAAAAAACGTGACCCGTAGAAAAAGAACGCAATAGAGAAAAAGCAATGTTACTTACCGTAACAGTTGTTATCCAGGGACAGCAGGCAGCTATTCTCACTAGTGGGTGATGTCATCCGACAGAGCCCCGATACGGATGTCTCACAAGCATGTCTTGCTTGAAGAAACTTAGAAGTTTCGAGATGCCCGCACCGCGCATGCGCCAGTGCCTTCCCGCCCGATGGTCCGGGCGTGTCTCCTCAGTTCAGGTAGCTAGCAGAGAAGCCAACCCAGGGGAGGTGGGTGGGACGTGAGAATAGCTGCCTGCTGTCCCTGGATAACAACTGTTACGGTAAGTAACATTGCTTTATCCCAGGACAAGCAGGCAGGTATTCTCACTAGTGGGTGACCTCCAAGCTAACCTCAATGGGATGGTGGGAGAGTTGGCAACTTAGGAGAATAAATTTTGTAACACAGTTTGGCCAAACTGTCCATCCCTTCTGGAGAATGTATCCAGACAATAATGAGAGGTGAATGTATGAACTGAGGACCAAGTGGCAGCCTTACAAATCTCCTCAATCGGTGTCGATCTGAGGAAGGCTACAGAGGCTGCCATCGCTCTGACCTTATGGGCTGTGACCTTACAGGGAAGGGGTAGTCCAGCCTGGGCATAGCAGAAAGAGATACAAGCTGCCATCCAGTTGGAGATGGTACGCTTTGATACAGGTCGTCCCAATTTGTTTGGATCAAAGGAGACGAATAGTTGAGGAGCAGTTCTGTGTGGTTTGGTGCGATCCAAGTAGAAAGCCAAAGCACGTTTACAGTCCAGAGTGTGAAGAGCTGATTCTCCAGGATGAGAATGAGACTTTGGAAAAAACACTGGAAGAACAATGGATTGGTTGAGATGAAATTCAGAGACCACTTTAGGCAGGAATTTAGGATGAGTGCGGAGGACCACCTTGTCATGATGGAATACTGTGAAAGGTGGGTCCGCCACCAAGGCCTGAAGCTCGCTGACCCTGCGAGCAGACGTGAGGGCCACCAGAAAAACCACTTTCCAAGTGAGAAACTTTAGTGGAGCCGTTTTCAGAGGCTCAAAAGGAGGTTTCATAAGCCGAGAAAGGACAACATTGAGATCCCAAACCACTGGAGGCGGTTTGAGAGGAGGATTGACATGAAAAAGTCCTTTCATAAATCTGGAAACCACAGGATGAGCAGAGAGAGGTTTCCCCTGTAGAGGCTGATGGAAAGCAGCAATCGCACTCAGGTGGACTCGTATAGATGTCGACTTGAGACCAGACTGAGACAGGTGTAGAAGATAGTCCAACACAGAAGATAGAGAGGCTCTCTGAGGCTCCTTAGAGTTGGAAATACACCAGGAAGAAAATCTAGTCCATTTTTGGGAGTAGCATTGACGAGTAGCAGGCTTCCTCGAAGCCTCCAAGACATCCTTCACCGCTGGGGAAAACTGGTGAGGGGTTACGTTGAGAGGAACCAAGCTGTCAGGTGGAGAGACTGCAGGTTGGGATGAAGTAGAGATCCTTGATGCTGAGTAAGCAGTGAAGGAAACACTGGAAGAAGCACCGGCTCCCTGCTGCTGAGTTGAAGTAGAAGGGAGAACCAAGGTTGTCGGGGCCACCGAGGAGCTATCAGGATCATGGTGGCACGATCGGACCTCAGCTTGACCAGAGTCTTCTGAATGAGAGGAAATGGAGGAAACGCATACAGAAAGCGATTCCCCCAATCCAGTAGAAAAGCATCCGCCTCGAGGCGATGAGGAGTGTAGATCCTGGAGCAGAATTGAGGCAGCTTGAAATTGTGGGGAGCCGCAAAGAGGTCTATCTGAGGTGTTCCCCACTGAGCAAAGATCTGAAGAAGGGACGTGGAATGGAGTGTCCACTCATGAGGCTGGAGAAGACAACTCAATTTGTCTGCCAAGACATTGTCCTTCCCCTGGATGTAGACAGCCCTGAGGAAGACGTTGTGGCGAACCGCCCAATCCCAGACTCTGAGAGCTTCCTGGCAGAGGGAGGCCGAGCCCGTGCCCCCCTGCTTGTTGACATAATACATGGCGACCTGGTTGTCTGTGCGAATGAGGACCACCATGTCGTGAAGCAGATGTTGGAAGGCTTGGAGAGCATTGAAGATGGCTCTGAGCTCCAGAAGATTGATTTGATGGAGTCGGTCCGCACTGGTCCAGAATCCCTGAGTGCGAAGCCCATCCAGATGCGCTCCCCAGGCATAGGTCGAGGAATCGGTCGTGAGGACCTTCTGGTGGGGAGGAGAATGAAACAGCAAACCTCTGGATAGATTCGAAGAGGTCATCCACCAAAGTAGAGACTGCCGAAGAGCAGGAGTGACGACGATGTGTCGAGACAATGGATCCGCCACCTGAGTCCACTGAGATGCCAGGGTCCACTGAGGAATTCTGAGATGGAGTCTGGCGAACGGCGTCACATGAACTGTAGAGGCCATGTGGCCCAGGAGGACCATCATGAGTCTCGCCGAGATGGACTGGCGAGAAGACACAGACTGGCAGAGATGAAGAAGGGCATCCATGCGCTGAGGAGGAAGGAACGCTCTGAGGCGGATGGTATCCAGGACCGCTCCGATGAAAGGGAGCGACTGCGTGGGCCGCAGATGAGACTTGGGAAAGTTGATCTCGAATCCCAAACTCTGTAGGAACTGAATCGTGGACAGGATCGCCGAGATGACCCCCGATGCCGAGGGAGCCTTGATGAGCCAGTCGTCGAGGTAGGGAAATACATGAAGACCCTGGTTCCTGAGTGTAGCGGCCACTACCACCAGACATTTCGTGAAGACTGGAAGACGAGGACAGGCCGAATGGAAGCACTCGATACTGCAGATGCAGATGTCCCACCCGAAATCTGAGGAATCTGCGGGAGGCCGGGTGAATGGGAATGTGAGTGTAGGCCTCCTTGAGATCCAGAGAGCATAACCAGTCGTTCTGCTCGAGGAGGGGGTAGAGAGAAGCAAGCGTCAGCATGCGAAACCTCTCTTTGACCAGGAATTTGTTGAGGACCCTGAGATCCAAAATGGGTCTCAGGTCGCCCGTCTTCTTCGGAACGAGGAAGTACCGGGAGTAAAACCCCTGGTTGTGTTGGTCCACAGGGACCGGCTCGACGGCCCGGAGCCGGAGCAAAGCCTGGACTTCCTGAAGAAGAAGGGCGGACTGAGTCAAGTTGGAAGGATACTCTCTTGGAGGGTGGTCTGGAGGGACCCGATGGAATTGAAGAGAGTATCCTTCCCTGATGATAGCAAGGACCCAGAGGTCGGTGGTTACGGCCTCCCAGCGATGATAAAAATGATGGAGGCGCCCTCCGATGGGAAAAACAGGAGGAGGCAGAACGAGACTGGTTATGCCCTCGACGAGACAGTCAAAAAGGCTGAGGGGCCTTAGGGACAGCAGACGGCTGAGACTTTTGCTGACCCTTCTGAGGAGGCTGCCACTTCGCTGGTTGCCTCGCTGGAGGGGCTTGCCTCGGCTGATAACGCCGCTGATAAATCAAAGGCGGTTGAGAGGGTAGAGACTGCTGAGGCTTAGGCTTCGGCCTAAGAATGGACTGGAAGGATTTTTCATGATCCGACAATTTCTTTGTGACAGTCTCGATGGATTCGTCAAAAAGATCCGCCCCAGCACATGGGACGTTAGCCAGGCGGTCCTGAAGATTCGGGTCCATGTCAATGGTCCGTAACCAGGCCAAACGGCGCATCGCCACAGAGCAGGCTGCTGCTCGTGCCGAGAGCTCGAAAGCATCATAGGCCGATTGCATCAACTGAAGACGAAACTGGGACAGCGAAGCAACGACTTCTTCAAACTCAAATCGAGCCTGGGACTCGATGTAGGGTGTGAATTTCCGAAGCACAGGCAGAAAAAATTCCAAATAGGTGGCGAAGTGGAAATTATAATTCAGGACTCGGGACACCATCATAGAATTCTGATAGATGCGTCGTCCAAACTTATCCATTGTCCTGCCCTCGCGGCCTGGAGGCACCGAAGCATACACCTGGCCAGGATGAGACCGCTTGAGCGAGGATTCGACCAGGAGGGACTGATGAGAAAGCTGAGGTCCCTCGAAGCCTTTATGATGCACCGTGCGGTACCGAGCGTCCAATTTGCCAGGTACCGCCGGGATGGAGTAAGGAGACTCAAAGCACCGCATGAAGGTTTGATCAAGGAGCTTGTGCAGAGGCAGGCGTAAGGACTCGGCCGGAGGACGAGGCAAGTGCATGGTATCGAGATACTCCTTGGAGTAGCGGGACCCCGCATCGAGGGTAATGTCCATGTCATCCACCATCTGCCTGAGAAACGAGGAAAAGGACAGTTGGTCCGCCAACGCTGGTCTCCGAGAAGGACTAGAAGAAGTCGAGGCTTCGGGCTCCACGGAGGCCTGTGAGCAACAGGGTGAGTAAAATACCTCGGGGTCCTCGAACTCCGGGCCGGGAGGAGGAGACCCAGCAGAAGCAGAATACCCCATCCGAGGCAATTTCTTTTGAGGTGAGACGGTGGAGTGCCGAGAGGAATGCCTCGAAGAGTGTCTGGAGCGATGCCCCTCTCAATGGGCATTACCGTAAAGACGTGCTTAGAGTTGAGTCGGTTCAGCGGATGGCCACTAGGATGATCTCGGGGCTCAAGGGTCTCTCGTACGAAGAAAGACTAAACAAATTGCAGCTATACACTCTAGAGGAGCGCAGGGAGAGGGGGGACATGATTGAGACATTTAAATACATCACGGGACGTGTCGAGGTGGAAGAAGACATCTTCTTTCTCAAGGGACCCTCGGTCACAAAGGGGCATCCATTCAAACTCAGAGTAGGGAAATTCGATAGTGACATAAGGAAGTATTTCTTCACAGAAAGGGTTGTAGATCACTGGAACAAGCTTCCAGAGCAGGTGATCAAGGCCACCAGCGTTATTGATTTTAAGAATAAATGGGATGCCCTAGTAGGATCCTTACGAGGGTCGAGTTAAGGAAATAGGTCATTAGTACTCAGAATTAATGGGGTGGGTCAGTAGAGTGGGCAGACTTGATGGGCTATAGCCCTTTTCTGCCGTCATCTTTCTATGTTTCTATGTTTCTATGATGTCTGGAAGTGGATCGAGTTCGTCTGTGAGAGTACTGGTCCCCAGAAGCCTCCAAGGAGCAGATAGGACTCGAAGCTGTCGATCGTAGAGGCGGATGAGTCGGAGCCTCCCCGGAAGCCACCCAGGCCTGATAGGGGGTCCGGAAGAACTCGTCCTGCCTCCTGCTATGCCCAGGACTGGGAGGCCTCGAAGGTGGACGCCACACTGTGTCATGGGGGTGGAATAATAGGTTCCAAAGGAGGTAAGTCACTAAGGGAAGCTTTCCTCGAGGGAATCGGTTCCAAGGGAGGCATATCTCCAAGAGGAGCTGTCGTCGATGGAACCGGTTCCAAGGGAGGCATGGCCCCAACCGAGGATCGCCTCGAGGAGCTGGACACCGCCCGCCGGTCCTCCTTGCCGAGCAATGAGGTCGTGCGGCGCAGAGGAGGAGGAGGGGGCGGCCCGCCCCTCGGGACCGGAACTGGGAGGTCACCCTGGATCGAGGCAATCAGCCGGGGACCCATGGTAGTCATGAGCTCCACAAATTGAGCCTCCAGGAAGGACTTCAACGAAGCCGATATGGAGGGATCCGCACCAAACGGGGGCCCTTCCGCACGGTCTTTGCGCACTTTCGGTGCAGTGTGCTTCTGTTTGCCAGGTTTCGGCACTTTAAGCACCACCGGAGGAACTATGGGGGTCGGTACCTGTTCCGAGGAGACAGATGAAGGCACCGGCGCTGAAGACGAGGCCGAAACTGGCGTGAACGAGGCTGGTTTCAAAAGGCCCGAAGCAGCCGGGGAGACAGAGGGCTTTGTCGATGAAGTCGAAGCCCCAGTTGATGTTGAAGCAACAGGATCCAACGAAGCTTCCATCTTGAACATGGACTCCCACAGCAGGCAGTGGCGCTTAAACGCTCGCGCTGTCAAAGTGGAGCAAGGCTGGCACGATTTCGGAAAATGATCCGGGCCCAGACGCTCTCTACCTCGGTAGCATGTTCCCTCTGACGCGATCCCGTACGTCAGAGGAGGGGCAGGATCGCGTCGGAGGGAACTTGCTACCGAGGTGGAGAGCGGCCTGCGAGGTTCGCAGATATGGACATGAAAAAAAGGAAAGATGCCAGACCTCCGGGGGAGGGAAGGGAAATGGAAGGGGAGGACAGAGATGGAAGATGGATAGTTAGCATGGAGAAAGAAGAAAACGACAAATGGGCAGGAGACCCTGGCAAGCGAAGACAACCAGAGCCTGGGACCAACAAAATGTAGAAAAAATAATTGTATTTTCTGTTTTGTGATTACAATATTTATTTTGTTTACACCATAGAGCAGGTGTGGGGTTGGAGATATTGTAACCCTATATTTCTGCCAAGACTAAGCCTTAGTCACTTAGGGGCCCTTTTATTAAGGTGTGCATTTAGAACGCACTAAATCAGTTAGCGTACCTTAATTAAATGACCCCTAATTATCTTAATTAAAAATTTGGCCCGTGGCTTAGCCTTTTTTTCAGATTTCGGTCCCTTATGTGATTGAGTTTGACACCCCTGAGCCAGGACAATTAACTTTGGCCTAACATACCATCATCTGAACCCAATTGGCCACATAATGCTTCTCCTGTGCTTATGTAATGAAAACAAAAAGAGGACGAAAGCCTCAGTGAATATTTATCCATCGTTGCTCATCTGAATGCAGCCGTGGTTTAGCTCACGTCTAATTCAGGCAATTGTGCTTAAGATTATATTCATATGGGCTTATTCAAAACAGACCTGCTTCTATCACTGTGAGAGCTTGCAGTTCTTTTGTGACTTTGAAGTCCTGCTCTTGTTATCAGCATCGGAGCGAGATTGCTCAATTATCTTCCACTGGAGGAAACCGTAATGAAGTCGGATCATTCTGGCAGTTAGGGGATGAGAAATGTCTTCATCGCTCTCTTTTTCTCCTCTTTTGGGTCTCTGATTACTGTATTAATAAAGTCCTAGATAAGACTTTCAGCTTATTATAATACCCTAGGCCCTAGATGATATAATTTTAATAATATATTTTAGAATAATAAATCTGAAACCATACCAAAAAAGTATGATCTACGTGATTAACCTGTTACTGCTTTTAATTATTTCTAGAGTGTTACCAGACATATCCTGCGCTGTATAGTCACGAAGGAGGCGGCCCCCTGCTCCAATGAGCTTACAAACTAAACAATTGCCACAGGGAAACTTCTGTGAGCCACATTTCAAACCCCAAAGTGGCAAATGCTGACAATAATAAGCTCATGGCTAAGCCCAGACTCTCACAAGAAAGGAGGCAAGAACAGGCTAATACCTATTTATCTTTTTCTAGGGAAGCAGCTAGCGGACTAAATACAGCATAGCAAGGTTCAGGTATGCTAAACGGAGAATTCCTGACCTTAAAGCTAGCTAATTCCCTAGCCTGAAAGCTGGGTTTAATAGGTGTATTAACACAAACAACTATGGAGAATTCAGGAAACACCTGAAAACATACCTGTTCACAAAATTACATTACATTACATTACATTAGTGATTTCTATTCCGCTTGTGCCTTGCGGTTCTAAGCGGATTACAAGTTAGAAGACTGGACATTTCCAGTAGCATTGTAGTACATGTAATCAAGAATGCGTCAAGTTACAATTGTTATTCTGGACTTTTCCAGGAGAAATTGATAGCAGATAGTAGATAGTGATAGGTTGTTTTGACGAATAGAGATAATATTGTCCGGATTCTGTTGTTTAGACCAGTGTTTTTCAACCGCTGTTCCGCGGCACACTAGTGTGCCGCGAGATGTTGCCTGGTGTGCCGTACGGTCAGGGCCGCCATCAGGGCAGTACCACCAGTCTAGGGAGAGGGGCGGTCCGCCCCATGTGGACAGGAGAGAGCTGGACGGGGGACCCGCGGAGTTCAATACATCTCGAGCCGCGAGGATCGTCTTCTGTTCCTGCCAGCCCTGCAGCTAACATATAGCCGATCGCAAGCGTTCCCCGATGTCAGTGCTGACGTCGGAGGGAGGGCTTAAGCAAAGCCTGCCCTCCGACGTCAGCGCTGACGTCGGAGAATACTTCCGTTCGGCTATTTGTGCGCGGCAGGGCAGGCAGGAAGCAGAAGACAAGCCTCGCGGCTTGAGCTTCGTTTTGCTGAGAAAGTCGCAAAGATGGGCTGGGAGGCAAACACGGAACACAAAAGGGGGGAGGGAGTGCGTTTTGGACACAAGGCATGAACTTGGGAGAGAGGAAGGGAGGGAAAGAGATGCTGAGGTGGGGGAGGGAATGGGTTTTTGGACACAGAAGAAATGGACTTGGGAGAGAGGAAGGGAGGGAAAGAGATGCTGAGGTGGGGGAGGGAATGCGTTTTTGGACACAGAAGAAATGGACTTGGGAGAGAGGAAGGGAGGGAAAGAGATGCTGAGGTGGGGGAGGGAATGAGTGTTTGGACACAGAAGGCATGGACTTTGGAGAGAGGAAGGGAGGGAAAGAGATGGTTGTGTACACGGGGAATAGAAGAAAGGAGAATTTTTGGTCATAGGGAGGGAGTGAGGTACAGATAGTGGCATACCATGGTGGGGGGGGGCAGTCTGCCCCACCCCGGGTTTACGTCCCAAGGGGGTGCACAGCTGGCCACCCTCCAGTGTTGTCCCTAGGCCGGCAAACTGCGGCTCTTTAGCCACTTGAGTGCCACCGCCGCCAACGGTGTTGTTGGCGGTGGCAGCATTATAAAATACTTTCTTTGTGTTTATTTGATTCCTATTCAAGAGAATTACTTTATATATAGTCAATATAGGCACAGAGTTAAATTTTTTAACATTTTCTAATGGTGGTGTGCCTCGTGATTTTTTTCATGAAACAAGTGTGCCTTTGCCCAAAAAAGGTTGAAAAACACTGGTTTAGACGAATAGAGATAATACTGTCCGGATTCAGGGTGTTGCTGGTGGTGGTGATGGAGGTGGTCATGAGAGCATTTTCTAATACTTTTGTGAGGTTATGATGATGGGAAGTGTTTTTTGAAGAGATGAGTTTTGATTTCTTTTCGGAATACTTTAGTGTCTGTTGATTTGGTCAGTAGATTGGTGATGGTAGTATCGATCTTTGCTGCCTGTGTCGCTAAAAGGCTGTCATATAGTTTCTTTCGTCGTGTTCCTTTGAGAGGGGGGTGAGTGAATAGGCTCTGAGTTCTCCTTAATCTGTGTGAGAGGTTACGGTGTAGTCTGTTGTTTAGGTAGCTGGGTGCTGTTCCATGTATTACTTTGTATAGGAGACAGTAGAATTTGAACTGGGATCTTGCTTTTATTGGTAGCCAGTGTGAGTCTAGGTATGCTTTGGTGATGTGGTCTTATTTGCCGAGTGAGTAGATGATTCTGAGGGCTGTGTTCTGAACTGTCTGTAATTGTTTTATCATGTAGTTTGGGCATGATACCTAGGCAACGAACAAGGACAATAACCCCCTTCGCAATCACTCCCCAAATTTGTTCTTGTAAACTGTTAACCCCAATCACTAACTTCCAACCCTGTGCAAACCGCAAGGTACCGTATTTGCCGGCGTATAGGACGACTGGGCGTATAAGACGACCCCCCAACTTTTAGTTAAAAAATAGAGTTTTGTGTTATACTCGCCGTATAAGACTACCCCTTCTTCCGCACACCTTCTCTACCGCCCCGGGTGCAGCACAGCCGGCCAGGTTCCCTTACTTTTGTGGCACTTCCCCGACCGACCGACAACAGCCCCGGTCCGACAAACCTCCCTGCCCTTAACCGCAAATTTAAATTACCTTCTTACAGCTGCTGTAAGAAGGTAATTTAGATTTGCGGCTACAGGGCAGGGAGGATTGTCGGACCCGGGCTGTTATCGGTCGGTCGGGGAAGTGCCACAAAAGTAAGGGAACCTGGCCGGCTGTGCTGCAACCGGGGCGGGGCGGCCGCCCCTCTCTCTTGGTACCGCGAGGCTACTCTCCTTCTCCTTACCTGCCATGCTTGCAGCACAGAGCCAAACGGAAGTCTTCCCGTGTCAGTCGCGCGGCTCTTCTCTCTACCTTTTCTGCTTGCAGCACAGAGCCGAACGGAAGTCTTCCCGACGTCAGCGCTGACGTCGGAGGGAGGGAGGGCTTTGTTTAAGCTTTGTTTAAGCCCTCCCTCCCCTCCGACGTCAGCGCTGACGTCGGGAAGACTTCCGTTCGGCTCTGTGCTGCAAGTAGAGAAGGTAGGGAGAAGAAGAGCCGCGCGACTGAGTACATCCAGCCCTGCAAGTAAGGGCATGTAAACTGTACCCGGCGTATAAGACGACCCCCGACTTTGGAGAGGATTTTAAGGTACTAAAAAGTCGTCTTATACGCCGGCAAATACGGTACTTCACGACCCCACAGTACATAACTGTTGTTATTATCATTAATGCTGTTACTATCAGATGTACATTGCAATATTCTTTGCTGTAAACCGCCTAGAAGTCGCAAGATTGTTGGCGGTATATAAGAATAAAGTTATTATTATTATTATTATTAATCCCCAGAAGTCCCCACCAATGTGACCAAAGCCCTCATCTGAAGCTGGTCTTAATTACCCTAGCAAAGTAAGTCAGAGGTACACAGTGCAAGCAAGTAGCGGGAAGGAACGGCACCCACAAGCCAAACCTCGCTGGATGAATGCCAAGGATAAAGCTGAAAAGGTCAGGCTATCCAGGTTTCTCACAGAACCTAAAATAGATTATCCATAAGAACATAAGAATTGCCATTGCCATCCTGGGACAGACCGAAGGTCCATCAAGTCCAGTATCCTGTTTCCAAGAATGGCCAACCCAGGTTCCAAGTACCTAGCTAGAAACCCAAAGAGTAGCAACATTCCAGAGCTGAGATTGTGATGTCATAAAGCCTCATTCCACCAATGTCTAAGAGCCAACCTCAGCAGTGATGTCACAATGGCTAAATTGTCCTATACTTGGCTCACATAAGAACAAAAGAATTGCCATACTGGGACAGACCGAAGGTCCATCAAGCCCAGTATCCTGTTTCCAGCAGTGGCCAACCCAGGTCCCAAGTACCTAGCTAGATCCCAAGTAGTAAAACAGATTTTATGCTGCTTATCCTAGGAATAAGCAGTGGATTTCCCTCAAGTCATCTCAGGACCACATGTTGGTGGGTTCTGATAATGATATAATTGAAGATGAAGCTGAATCAATGGATTGCAACGGAAGTTATATTGAATGTATTTCTATGGAGAGACGATTTAAAGTAGGAAAGGCTACGATACTGAAATAGATGCGTTTGCCAGAAGGAATGTTTGGAAAACAGAAAGTACTGATTCTAGGGTGGAAACTGTGAACTGTCGGAGAAATTGCAGCCTGTGCCATGGTGTGCTCAGTAGTTAATGTTCCAGCCATAGGCGTCGGAACGGGGAGGTCCATAGGGGCCGTGGCCTTCCCCCAAATTGCCACTTAGGGCTCCTTTTACTAAACTGCGTTACGGCTTTAACACGCGGAATAGCGCGCGCTACATTGCCTTGTGCGCCAACGTTGAGCTGGCGTTAGTTTTTCCGCATAGCGCGCAGTAATTTTCTGTGTGCGCTAAAAAAACGCTAGCGCGCCTTCGTAAAAGGAGTCCTTAATCCCTGGTGGTCCAGAGGTGCAGCGAGCAGGAGCGAGCTTTCTTGCTCCTGCTCCGCTGCTCAGCTGGTCGATCGCGCCAAATTCCTTCTGCCGCTGAGCGGTAATGAGCGGGAGCCTTTCTCCAGTCCTCCGGTACCACTCCCGCAAACCATGTCACCTGCCCACTCACCGAGCCACTCCCCCTGGAGCCCTGTTTCTCATTTAAAAAGGTGCTTAAAAGTCGACAGCTCACTTCCTGTCCTCTTTTCCAGATTTATTTTTTTACTCTTTCTTAAACCCTGCCTTCATACTCTCAGCGCTCATAGAACTAGGCCTGGGAGTTAGTGGGCAGGTGAGAGGTTTTGTGCTGAGCAGAATTCACAGAGGCAGGTTAAATAGTAGTAGCAGTTAATTTGTTACTTACGCCAACAAAACATTCATCTTCAGCTTGTTCGGTTTCTTACTCTGTTATTACGCTTTCCAGCTCAACAGATGTTAGGAAGAATTATGCAAAAGGAGTCAAAAACTTTTGCCTGACTGAGGGCAAAATAGTTCTCTAATAATTTATTGGCTTGGGATGAATCTCAGCATGAGGAAAAGACCAGTAAAGAGACAGCAAGTTCAAAAATGGGACAAATTGGACTGGGGGGGTTCCAGAAAAATTAAGCCCCTCCCACATTAATACACATCTCCTGGGAGGAGTTTCCAGCTTCCATAGCACAGAGAACTTAACATAATGGGACTAAATTTGGCATGTATTAAATTGTGAGATACCCTTGCAGTTTAGTTGGTAAGTTCAGAGTAGTGAGGACACAGAAGGATTGCGAAGACCTATAACGAGACATAAACATACTCGAGGAATGGGCCACGAAATGGCAAATGAGGTTCAACATGGATAAGTGCAAGGTGATGCATGTCGGTAACAAAAATCATATGCACGAATACAGGATGTCCATTGCTATACTCGGAGAGAGCCCCCAGGAGAGAGACTTGGGAGTACTTGTAGACAAGTCAATGAAACTGTCCGTGCAATGTGTGGCGGTGGCGAAAATGGCAAACAGAATTCTAGGAATGATTAAGAAGGGGATCACGAACAGATCTGAAAAGGTTATCATGCCCCAGCTGACTCCAACCGCTGATGCTGCCGCAAGAGAAGGAGTTGGGGCAGGCGTGGGAGACAAACTCCGCCCCCCCCAACAGCCCTCGCGGCTCTAATTAAAACAAGATCTCTTCAGGGCAGCTCCACTGTTCTTGGGAGCTGCCCAGCTGACTCCAACTGCCGACGCTGCCGCAAGAGAAGGAGTTGGGGCAGGCGTGGGAGATGAACTCCGCCCCCCCCAACGGCCCTTGCGGCACTACTGCCTACAGCAAAGATCTCCTCAGGGCAGCCCCGTCAACTTACCCCACCTGAACTGGGAGCAGCAGGAAGGAACCCGAAGGCGTGGGAACACACTCTGCCCCTTTCCCCAATTTTCCACCGCTGAGCAAAAAAAAAAAAAAAAAGGATCAGCGCCTAACGACGTGCCACTGATTGGGCGCGTACGCCTTTGCAAAGTGACCAAACCACTACCCTCTCAAGTCCGCCTAACCAGCCCATACAAAGCTTCACCCAACACTATCCATCCACAACACCACAAAATACCTGCTCTTTCAACAGAAAACAACTCTCAACAAGCCAAGGAAGGAAAAGAACTTCCCCACCACTTCCCTCAACTACAACACCTACCACTCTCTGCGCCACAATGAAAACCACACCACAAAAATATCCTCAAGTTATCCTACTGATTACACTGCTCCTAACCAACTGGAAGGCAACAGCAAACATCATCTCCCCAATACCAACTAACGGACTTACCCACCCAACCAGACGGCTCACAATAGATAGAAACACAAACTATCAGACCCACACTTACCAACCCACCACACAAACTACAAGGAGACCGACAAACCCTTACAAGACCAAAACACAACCTCACCAAAGATCACTCATTTACCCAAATCACACAAACAGACTACACCACTTTCACATGTGCATATGTGAACATCAGAGCCGTAAGCCCCAAGACAGAACACATAAAAAACTGGATAGAAGAAGAAAATATAGATTGCCTTTTCCTCACAGAAACTTGGCTTACTTCTGATTCAGACCCCAGAATAACGGAAGTCTGCCCAAAGGGATACAAAATAATAGTGGTCTGCAGAGAAAAAAAACGAGGAGGAGGTATCGCCATAATAGCCAAAACCTCCTTAGACCTAAAAATACAAGACAAAACAATCGCCCCATACATGGATCTACTAGCCTGTCAACTTTCAAGCTCATCACTCATGCTCTGCTACATAACTCTAGGAAACTGGAACACAGCAAAACCAACCTTCGAAGATTTCATATACCGAAACTCACTAACGACAACCTACAATTTAATTCTAGGAAACCTCAACCTCCACCTCGAAAACCAATCTCAAAAACAAGTTAAAAACTTACTATCATACCTCGAGGCCCTAACATACAAGAAAAAGGACACCAACTCGACATTGCCTACATGTCCCAACAGCCCACTCAACCAGAAATCCACACATCAAACAGATACTGGTACTGTTCCCTCTGGTCTGATCATTATATGTACTCCTTCAAAATCAACTGGACCAAAAACAAAAGCAAACCAATTACACAAAAAATAACTTACAACTCACATCACTACATCGACCCCACCAAATTCTGGACAAAAACAGACACCATAATCCAAGACTACAACCCCAAAGACTTCATCTCACAATGGAGCCATGTAAGTACAACAACCCTAAATGAGCTAGCCCCAGAACAATCCAAAACTAGAATCCACAGAAAATCAGACAAATGGTTCGACAACGAACTACTCAAACTCAAAAGGCAATGCAGACAACTAGAAAGAAAATGGAGAAAAAGTAGCCAAGATTCCACAAAAACAGCATGGAGAATACTACACCAAAAATACAAACAAAAGCTGAAAGAAAAAAGAAAGACATACTACACAAAGCAAATAGGAGAAGGATCACAAGACACAAAAAGCTATTCCAGTTACTAAAAGAACTCACAGACACCACACCATATCTGACCAATAACAACTCCCCCTCCCCCTCAGCCACTCTCTTAGCCACATTCTTCAAAAACAAGATCGCAAATATCAGAGCCACTTTTAATGGAACACCTACTCACCTAGAAGAGATCATAACTCCCCCCACAGAGAAAGATTCAGTAGCAGCAGACAGAACCTGGTCCCACTTCTCACCTATACAATGGTCAGACTTCAACAAACTATATAACAAATACAGTCATGCAGTCTGTGACCTTAACCACTGCCCCCCATACCTATTGAAAACCTCCAGTACGCTATTCCGCACTCTGCTCCTACAATGGATACAAACTTTACTCACAGATGGCCAGTTCCCACAAGACCTCAGCAAAATCATTATAACTCCAATCCTAAAAGACCCCAAAGGAGCAACAGACCAACCATCCAACTACAGACCCATAGCCTCAATCCCACTTTACGTCAAGCTAATGGAAGGCCTCGTAGCTAAAGCCCTAAACTTATACCTAGAAAACCACAACTTACTCCACCCCACACAGTCTGGATTCAGAACCAACTACATCACTGAGACTCCACTAGGAACACTTATGGACATCGCGAGACAACACCTCAACACAGGCAAGAAATGCTGATCATACAACTAGACCTCTCTGCAGCCTTTGATCTAGTAGACCATGACATCCTTTTACAAACACTAGATTCAATAGGAATTACAGGCAAGGTACTAACCTGGTTTAAATGATTCCTACAATCCAGAACTTATAGAGTCAAAACAAACAAAGAAAAATCAGAACCATGGTCCAACCCATGTGGAGTACCCCAAGGATCACCTCTGTCTCCCACACTCTTCAACCTATACATTGCCTCCCTAAGCTCTTACCTAGACAAACTAGGCATTAACTCCTATAGTTACGCAGATGACATCACCATACTCCCCCCCTTCGACCAACCAGCTCCCTCCATGGTAGGCACAATCAGTGCTCCCTCTAAGCGGGCGGGTGTTGTGAGCAAAATTTTTTTCGCTGTGCGCTAAAAATATCGGGCGCCAGCAAGTTATGAGCCAACTCGCCCGATTCTCCTCTCGCCGCCCTGCCCGCCGTGCGCTGTGACGTGAAACTTGTGCGCTGGATGTAATATTTTGTGCGCCAGCGCACGCCAGCGCAGCTTAGAGGGAACACTGGGCACAATACAAAGAACACTCGAAGCAGTAGCAACATGGATGAAAGAACACAAACTAAAGCTTAACCCTGACAAAACAAACTTCATCCTCCTAGAAAACAGCAAAACTCCAACCTTGACTAACCTAGTAATTAACTCTATCTCATACTCCATTCAACCCAAGCTAAAACTCCTCGGAGTGCTGATAGACAGAGGCTGTACCATGCAACCACAAATCAACAAAATAATAAAAACATCATTCGCCACTATGAGAAACCTAAGACAAGTCTGAAAATTCTTCGATAGAAAACAATTCCAACTCGTGGTTCAATCACTAATCCTAGGCCTAATAGACTACTGCAACATACTATATCTCCCCTGCCCTGCAACCACGATAAAACAACTACAAACCATACAAAACACAACCCTAAGACTCATCTATTCGCTGAAAAAATACGACCACATCATGGAGGCATACCACGACTCACACTGGCTACCAATACAGGCCAGAGTTCACTTCAAGTTCCACTGCCTACTATTTAAAGCTATAAACGGAGACAGCCCAATCTACTGGAACAATCGACTGATTCAATCTACCTCAACCAGACACAGGAGAACCCACACAATATTCACTCACCCGCCAACCAAAAATGTCAAACGAAGAAAACTGTATGACAACCTACTGGCCACCAGAGCAGCGAAACTGGATAGACAACTCACCAATCTGCTGATCTCGACCACAGACTACAAAACCTTCAAAAAAGAAACAAAAACCCTACTCTTCAAAAAATACATAAAACCAATATAACACAACCAGACATGCCCCAAACTCCTCCTACAATACTATCTACTTTTTAGCAAATTAGAAAATGTTCAAACTATTCCTTAAGAACTTCTTATTACCTTAACAATATGTACTTCTTAATATCATAACAATTCTTATGCAATCCGCCTTGAACCGCAAGGTAAAGGCGGAATAGAAATCACTAATGCAATGTAATGTAATGCAATGCTGTTATACTGGGCCATGGTACGCCCTCAACTGGAATACTGGTCGCCGTACATGAAAAAGGACATAGTACTACTCGAAAGGATCCAGAGAAGAGCGACAAAAATGGTTAAGGAAATGGGGGAGTTGCCGTACAATGAGAGGCTAGAGAAACTGGGCCTCTTTTCCCTTGAAAAGAGGAGACTGAGAGGGGACATGATCAAAACAATCAAGATATTGAATGGAATTGACTTAGTAGAGAAAGAGAGATTGTTCACCCTCTCCGACGTGAAGAGAACGAGAGGGCACTCGCTAAAGTTAAAAGGGGATAGATTCCATACAAACGTAAGGAAGTTCTTCTTCACCCAGAGAGTGGTAGAAATCTGGAATGCTCTTCCGGAGGCTGTTATAGGGGAAAGCACCCTTCAGGGATTCAAGACAAGGTTGGATAAGTTCCTACTGGAACAGAACATACGCAAAGAAGGCTAGACTCAAATAGGGCACTGGTCTTTTACCTAAGGGCCACCGCGTGAGCGGACTGCTGGGCATGATGGATCACTGGTCTGACCCAGCAGCGGCAAATCTTGTGTTCTTATATTAAGATACGTTAGATAGATTGTGAGCCCACCGGGACAGATAGGGAAAATGCTTGAGTACCTGATTGTAAAAACCGCTTATATAAAATCCGAATTAAAAAAAAAAAAAAGAATTGCCGCTGCTGGAAAATCTCCAGTTCACCTTGTATGTCTCATCCAGGGCTGTTTTAGCCATTATGCAAACTAGGCAGTTGTCATCTGTGGTAGAATTCTCTAGGGCAGTGGTCTCAAATTCACGGCCCATGGGTCGCACGCGGCCCGCCAGGTGCTATTTTGAGGCCCTCAGTATGTTACCATTGTTCTGGAACGTTGCCCATCTGCAAGCGCGTTTGTGAGGTGGAGTAGAGAGGACAATCGCATACAGACGCAGGAAAGCGCTTGCATGAGGTTACAGCAGTGAGGTGGGCAACGTTCCAGAACATAAGGTAACCATTGGAGGCAGTGCAGCTTGTGCGTGTGTACGTAATCTCGTGAAATTCGGCACCTCTCCTGGCGGTGACTGCTTGATGTAAGATGGCGGTTGTGTCCAGCACTGGAAGAGGTGAGAGCTGAAGATGGATGCGGACGCGACCACCGGACACTTAAGGCACAAATTTTCCAGGCACAAATCGGATATTGATTCTCCCCTCTACAAAAAAACCTAGAGGACTACACCAAAATCTCGTCTCTCGCAGTTGATACTTTAGAATCTAAATCACAATTTTGCATGAGGTAAAACTCTTTATAGTTTATAAATCTTTCCTTAATTGCTTCTGATCATTTCAGCTATACACAGCTGAAAGCAGTGCAACATGCAGAAAGTGTAAAACTGTCTACAAAAATGCTTGAGTACCTGAATAAATTAACGTAAACCGGTCTGAGCTCCCCTGGGAGAACAGTATAGAAAATTGAATTAATTAATTAATTAAGGAAAGATTTATAAACTATAACAAGTTTTACCTCATGCAAAGTTGTCAATTCTTTAATAAGACATTCACTATTTTTTCTGCGGCCTTCCAAGTACCTGCAAATCCAAAATGTGGCCCTGCAAAGGGTTTGAGTTTGAGACCATTGCTCTAGAGCACAGGTGTCAAAGTCGGTCCTCGAGGGCCGGAATCCAGTCGGGTTTTCAGGATTTCCCCAATGAATATGCATGAGATCTATATGCCTGCACTGCTTTCAATGCATATTCATTGGGGAAATCCTGAAAACCCGACTGGATTCCGGCCCTCAAGGAGGGTCGTTGAGATCCCTGGACTAGACGCAGGGGATGGGCAACTCCGGTTCTCGAGAGCTGGAATCCAGTCGGGTTTTCAGGATTTCCCCAATGAATATGCATGAGATCTATGTGCCTGCACTGCTTTCAATGCATATTCATTGGGGAAATCCTGAAAACCCGACTGGATTACGGCCCTCGAGGAGGGACTTTGACATCCCTGCTCTAGAGGGATGGCATCCCCGACCCTACCAGTATGTCCAGGCTTGACCAATCCTGATATTTCTTAGACCTTATCTTTTGTTGCTTTCTGAATTTAACACAAAAGTACTAGATGCTACAATGGGTCGCCAATTATCGTCTATTTCCACGCTGGCTCTTACTAAGCAACTGGAGATTGGAATGCTTATCAAGCAACAGAAGGGGTGACATCAGACTGTAGAACACCTCCTCAAAATCTGTATTGTTTTTCTAAAATTACTTTCAAAGTTGAGCTAAAGAGCACAAGAAATGATAAAAATAAATCCAACACAATTTTTTTTTTTAAAGGAAGTCCAAGGTAGTCCAGACTATTTCATAATCTGGACTACCTTGGACCTGGAGGTCCCTGGCAACGTTCCTTCTAAGGACTGAGATGATGTGAGCAAAAAGGTTTCTTTGCGAGCAAAGGACTGAGTTGACATGAGCCCAACTTTTCTGTTACCTTACCATGCGAGGTCATAGACACACACACATACTACAGACACGTGTGAGCGCACTCACACACACAGAAGTTGGAAAGAAATCCATAAACTATGCATACGTTCCCTACGTGTTCACCTGTAGTTTATAGCTACTTTTACTCAGATACTAACCCCCTCTTTTACAAAGGCTCGCTAATCGATTTAGTGCGCGCTAAACGCTAACGCACCCATTATAGTCTATGGACGCGCTAAATTGGCTACCGCACCTTAGTAAAAAGGACCCGAACATGTTTAACACTGCTCCCTCTGTATAAGCACCACTCTTTAAAAAAAAAAAAAAAGGGGGGGGGGGCGGGGGGCTAGTCGGAGCTCTTTTGAACACAGCAGAGAAGAACTCCTTCACTGTCTACAAGCAGGACAGGATTAACCAATAGGCCAACTAGGCACGTGCCTAGGGCCCGAAATGGTCAGGGAGGCCTGATGAAGGAGGGCAACAACATTGTTTTTTCCAAACGGCAATGGGCCCCTCCAGCATCGATCGGAAATGCGCCCCCCCCGATCGGCAACACGGCTCCCCCCCCCCCATCGACGGAAAGTAAGATAAGCAAGCAACGCGGGTAAGAAAGGCAACGGGAACTGTAACTGTGTAAGCGGTGCTGCTGGCCCAAAGCTTCCCTCTGACGCAGCTTCCTGTTTCCGCCTGGGCGCATGGTGGGGTGGGGCGGGGAAGGGGGGCCCAGTGTACTTGTGTGCCTAGGGGCCCTCGACGAATTAATCCTGCCCTGTCTACAAGCTGCTTCCGTCAAAACAGTCCAAAAAATGAAACAGATTAACCAAATTAATAAGGTCTGCCCAAAGTTAATCAAAATGGAGATTACGTCAATTAAATGAAGGACAGGAATCTCAGAAATGCCACTTCATGGATCATAATGATATTATCCATATAGGGAATTGTGGCGTGGATATCTTTCATAGATCCAAAAGCTAAAAGATAAGTGCTTTTCCTGTTTAACAACTATTAATGCTGGTTGTAATCTTTAAAAACAGTGCTTGTGCCATTTGTGCACACTTGAGGAAGATTTGATAACACGAATGAGTCGTTAAGCAAAATAGAAAGAAAGTAAGATAAAACAGAAAAATTTTCTATATAACTAAATTATATTGGTATTTATGACAAAGGTCTGAGTAATAATTTAAAAAATAATAAAAATTTGACGAATTAAGTCTTTTTAATATATGAAGGTTTTTGGATCTATGAAAGATATCCACGCCACAATTCCCTATGTGGATAATATCATTATGATCCATGGAGTGGCATTTCTGAGATTCTTTTCCTTCATTTAATTGACTTAATCTCCATTTAGATTAACTTTGGGCGGACCTTACAAGCTGCTTCCCCAAGTACTTCTGTTACTGATGGGACATGAAAATACTTACTGTAGTTCGTTCTAGTACAGGGGTCTCAAAGTCCCTCCTTGAGGGCCGCAATCCAGTCGGGTTTTCAGGATTTCCCCAATGAATGTGCATGAGATCTATGTGCATGCACTGCTTTCTATGCATATTCATTGGGGAAATCCTGAAAACCCGACTGGATTGCGGCCCTCAAGGAGGGACTTTGAGATCCCTGTTCTAGTACAATAGGTATTTTCATGTCCCTGGAGGGCTTATATTTAAGGGGTCCTTTTATTAAGGCACGCTGATTTAGGGCTCCTTTTACAAAGGTGCGCTAGGGCCTTAACACGTGCACTAGTGAGCATTCAATTCCCGAGCGCGCTAGCCACTGCCACTTCCTTTTTAGGAGGCGGTAGATTTTCAGCTGCCGCGCACTATATCGCACGGTAATTTTGTGCGTGCGCTAAAAAACCCTAGCGCAGACCTTTGTAAACGGAGCCCCTAGCATGCGCTAAATGCTAAGGCATCCATTATTACATTGCATTAGAGATTTCTATTCCGCCATTATCTTGCGGTTCAAGGCGGATTCCAAAAGAGTTATAAACGGTTGGGCTACAATGGAAGATCATTGGTGATTTCTAGAGGAGGACAGGTAGTATCTGTGAGGTAGGAAGTAGGTGGGAGGAAGGGAGGTAATTGCGATGTTAAGACTGTTTCAGGGATTTCTTGAAGAGTATCATTTTTATTTCTTTTCCGAACATCTTGTAGTCTGGGGTGGTTATCAGTAGGTTGGAGATTTGGTTATCTAGTTTTGCTGCTTGAGTTTGATTTCTTTGATTGGCGGGTGTGTGAATAGGGTGTGTATTTTTCGATGTCTGGTTGACGTTGTTTGGATTAGGCGGTCGTTCAGGTAGGTTGGGCCGTCTCCATTTAAAGATTTAGAGCTCCTCAAGGTGCGCTACAGGGGTTAGCGCGTTGGACATTTCACCCCTGCGGCAAGCCAAAATACTAATGCCTCGTTAATGGAGGTGTTAGCGATTAGCGCGGCAGGCGGTTTAACCTGCGGTATTCTGTGCGTTAAACCCCTATTGCAGCTTGATAATAGGAGCCCTTAAATATCATGCAGTAGAATTTAAATAGTATTCTTTCTTGAACTGGTAGCCAGTGTGAGGTGATGTATGTTTCTGTAATATGGTCGTGTTTCCCCAATGAGTAGATGAGTCTTAGAGCTGTATTTTGGATTGTCTGTAGTTTAGTCATTGTTGCAGGGCAGGGGAGGTAGAGGATGTTGCAGTAATCCAGTAGACCTAGGATTAGGGATTGAACTATGAGCTGGAATTGTGTTCTTTCAAAGAATTTTCGGACTTGTCTTAGGTTTCTCATAACTGCAAAAGATTTCTGTATTGTTATAGTCTATGGGCGTCTTAGTTTTTAGCACGCCTTAACCCTTTCAGGACCAAGGGACATATTTGTCCCATAACTTTAAAATCCTATAAATTTTGATTGGGATAGTCTACAGTTCTAAATTTGATATGTACGGATTCCATATGATACTGCCTTTATGTAAACAAACTGGTTCCGACATTCATTCATTCGCGTCGTTGCCAGATTGACGAGAAGATTCACTTGCCACACTGTCCATAAGCCAGAAGTTTGATTTTTTAAAAAAAAAATAATGATATTTCACAAAAAAAATCAATTTTTTGGCATCTGCAAGCCCTTTTTACCATAAAAATGTCGTCAAAACCACAAAAAGTGGCCTACGATCCTTATGGTCCTGAAAGGGTTAATAAAAGGACCCCTAAGTTTTCTGAGGCCATGGAGGTCTACGTGACTTGTCCAAGATCTCAAGGAGCATCAGTGGGATCTGAACCCTAGCTTCCCTGGTTCTCAGCTTGCTGTTCTCCGTTTGGTAACTCATTAGCAAACTAGAGGTTAGAGAAGCTGAAGCCTGGCGGCCATTTGGCAACCTTCTAAAAATATTGATATGTAAATTATTTTATGGTCGCTTTTAACCTCAATAGCTCATCACTGAGACAAGTGGAGGTTTAAATCAAAACCCCAAATCTAATACAAGGCATATTATGATAAGAACATAAGAAATGCCTTCACTGGATCAGACCGAGGTCCATCTTGTCCGGCGATCCGCGCACGCGGCGGCCCTTTTAAGTACACCTTTTAGGAGACCCGGTTTTCTCGTATCCCTCAATATGATTTTCAAGAAGATGTGCATCCAACTTGCACTTGAAATTCGGAACAGTAGTCTCCGCCACAACCTCCTCCGGGAGAGCATTCCAAGTGTGAAGCAGAACTTCCTAACATTTGTCCTGAACCTGCTGCCACTCAATTTCAGGCTATGACCCCGTGTCCGTGTCACCTCCAAAAATGTTAGTAATGCTGTTTCCTGGTCTATTTTATCAAATCCTTTTAATATTTTAAAAGTCTCTATCAAATCCCCTCACAATCTTCTCTTCTCGAGGGTGAACAGTCCCAGTTTTCTGAGGCGTTCTTTGTAGCTCAAATTTTCCATACCTTGATTGTAATAAAAAAAACCACTCAAATGTCACTCAGGATCTATAGAGTAATTCCAACATACAACAGTCAACATACAGTCAACATACAACAGTCCTGGTTGGGTAATTATATCAGTGGAGCCATGCTGTCCTATGGCGCTTTTAGAAAAGAAATCAAGGTAATATTATTTGACAAATTTATCTCTTAATCTGTGCTTTCATTCTTAACATAATTAATTTTATTCCATTAATTTTAAATTTTTAATGTCTTTTTTAATACAATAGATTGTATTCATTTTTTACTATTTTGAATTTCACTGATTGTCCAGTTTTTTCTCTTTTGTGGAAACCGTCTAGAATTCTTTTGATTAAGGCGGTATAGAAAAATAAAGTTATGTTATGTTATGTTATATACCATGATAGCGGTAACTTCCGCAGGTCACACAACAAGCACCTACTTAGGAAAATACAATACCATAAACAAGTGAACACTAGAACATCAATAAACCTATTGGAAAACTAGAGAAACAAGATTAAAACAGATCGATCATGCCGTCAGGGACAACAGAAAATCATAGCTCCTTCTCACACACAAAACACAGATCCTCATCCAGCACAGAATAAGTAACCACAACTTAAAAATAGAAATAAAAAATTCACCAGGGAAAGAAAAAGCAATGCCTGTCCCCCTTTACTCTGCAAAATACAAAGATGGCAAATATAAATCTCAAAATCTGACACATTCCAACCACTAAATTTGCAAATTTACAAATGAAAATAAAACAAAAAAATTGGAAAATATGATATCATTTTATTGGACTAAATATATTTTTTTTCAATTAGCTTTCAGAGGCTGAAATCTCTTTCCCCAGATCAGGAAGTATATTGCTTTTATGGTCCTGACCTGAGGAAGCGGGTTTTGGTCTCTGAAAGTTAGTCAATATGGTACTAATCCAATAGAAGATAACATCTACACTTCCCCCTCCGTATTCGCCGTGATAGGGGATTAACAGAACCGCAAATACAGAAAAACCACAAATAACTTTTTCATATGTTATTCGCTGTTTTCTATGGTGGGACACCTGGCCTGTTCCTGAAGGAGAGGCAAAACACGGTGAAGAAAGTGCTGGGAATCAGCGATTTTCTCTGTAAACGCTTAGAATTAGTGATTTCTCTATGCAAGCTGATGTAATTTGGGGGGAGGAGCCAGCAAGCTAAAAACCATGAATAATCGAAACCGCGAATGCTGAAACTGCGATTACGGAGGGAGAAGTGTATTTCCATTTCTATTTCTTAATGTTTATTAACATAGATACCACATTACTTTATCTTAAATTTAAAAATAAAATTCTTTTTCCACCTTTCTTGTCTGGCCATTTACTTTTTTCAGTTGTGTTGGTCCCAGTCTCTGGTTTCTGCTTTCCTTGTCTTGTCAGGATTTCCTGTCCATTTGTCAATTTTCTTTCCTCCTTTTCCTTTCAACTTTCTTCAATTTATTTTTTATCTCAGCCCAGATTTAATTCTTTCTTACCATTCAGTCCTCAATTTCCCTCTTTTACAGTGTCTACCTACAGCTTGCCCTCTCTTTCACTCATCCTGGCTCTCCTATTTCACTTCATCTTATTCCCCAGTCTCTCACTAACTCTAACCTCCCACCTCCCTCTCCCATACAGCATATTCACTCTCTTTTCCTTCTTTTATCCAGCACCTGTCCTTTTTCTTTATCCCCTGTTCCACCCAGCATTTGCCCTCTCTCCCCCTTCCATCCAGCAACTGCCTCTTCTCTTCCTCCATCCATCCAGTGTTTACCCTCTCTCTCTTCTTCCATCCAGCATCTGCCCCTCTGTCCTCTCCACTTCCTTCCAGCATCTGCCCCCTCTCTCCTCTCCACTTCATCCATCTTCATTTTCACAGTTTACAACATTCCCAGCCCTATTGGAGCAGTTCTTTCAACAGGATTCTCTAGATAGAAACATGATGGCAGATAAAGGTCAAATGGCTCTTCTAGTCTGCCCATCTGCAGTAACTATTATCTCTTTCTCTCTCCGAGAGATCCCACGTGCCTATCCCAGGCCCTCTTGAATTCAGACACAGTCTCTGTCTCCACCACCTCTTCTGGGAGACTGTTCCATGCATGAAAAAAATGGCCACTCAAGAAATAAGCATCTCTAATAAGCATTTAATTAGCAATTGAGATGTTAAAAAGAGCTCTTCCAAATTTATTAAAAATCAAATGACTGTGCAATGCTCAACATCCGGCCATGTAATTAATGTGCATGGATGACTTTAATGCGAGTTAAATGAATTAAATTCTTATTAGAAATGCATCCAAATTTATGGAGTTAATAAAGAAATTAGAGAGGCTGAAAATATGGAGATCTCAAAGACCAGAAGTATTAGGTTAAACCTGCTATAGAATCTGACTATTCCAGAAAAATACTGTTCAAGGATCATGTCGGTAAGACTTCAGTTTGTAACAAAGGGGTTTCTGCTTGTGAGCACGGCTCTCTGTGCCTTACTGCATTAATTAAAGTCCATGTCGGCAGGGTTGGTGTTAGACACACAAGGGTTTGGGACAGAAACTGGGGAGGAGGCTTCAAAGCTGCCTGTAGGATGAGTCCTTCTGTTTCATGTAGGCTCAGGGCCCTTTGTGGCATGGGTATGGTTACCAGATGTCTGGCTTTTCAAAACCTGGCATTTTGTCCGGGTTTTGAAAAGCTTCTGGCAACGATGCAACGCGTCGTGATTGCGTCACACCTGCGCATGCGGGAATGCTGTCCGACATTGCTCATTGCTTGTGCAGGTCAGGGGGGCAGGGATGGGGGTGGCCTGGGGGCATAACAGGGTGTGGCTGGCCAGAACAGGGCAGGCTTGGGGGCGGGGGCATTGGTCCGGATTTTCCGTTTGGAAAATCTCATAACCCTAGGCATGGAGGTGTGTGCAATTGCCCTGGTTGGCACCCCTAAAGCCGGCTGTGCATGCAGGGGCAAAGTTTGACCTGCTACAACAGTAGTCTAGTGGTGATATTGCCCAAGTGAAAGCCAAAATCCTTGCAGCCTGTGATACGTTTTGTAGGAGCAAAAAAAAAATGGCATTACAGAACATGAGTTTTCAAGATCTAACAGATCATCATTGACCAGACATTCGCCTACTCAAAATCCCCATTTAACCCAGTAGGTTCTGGTGTTTGTACTCACATGGTATAGTCCAGTGTCTGTAACGGACGAGCTCACCACATCCTGCCGCATTACGTCCATGTCCACGCCCACTCCCAAGGCGTAATGGCTTGGACTTTTATTCTTCTCCCCTTTTTTCTTTGATTTCTTCCCGGTTTCTTTCTTGTTGTTCCTCGGTTGCATATAATCTTCCTGAGGTATTTTCTCGTTGCTCATATATCGTAGCAGAGAGCTCTCTAAAACAACACAGACAGAACTTCTGTTTTTCTGCACTGAGGTGAGTCGCGGCATTGAAAAGTGGATGAACCTAATTACCGATGCTGGCCCCTTCTCACCCATCAAACACTGCCTCTCTCAACAATCAACCTCTTGGTGTCACCACTACCCTGGCTGAATATAAATAACATGTACAGTATTTAATAATAATAATAATAATTTATTTCATTGTATACCGCTATACCAAAAGTTCAAAGCTGTTCACAACAGAAAAGATACATACAGTCAATGTATATAAAGTCTATAATAACACAGTCGATAAAAAAGAATACATCAATTAAAAAGCAAGAAGAAGTTAAAACAGTATCACAACTAAAATGTAAACATGTCAAACAGGCGTGTCTTTAGTGATTTTCTAAAATCAAGATAAGAAGTCGCCTCAAGTATAGGTTTTCCAAGCCATATATTCAGTTTAGTGGCCTGGAATGATAAAATTCTGTCAAAAAAATTCTTATATTGACATGACTTTAGAGTAGGGTAATTAAATAGATTTATTCTACGTGTACTCTTATTAGAATAGTTCAAAGAAAACTGAGAGGCAAGGTAATCTGGTAGCATCCCGAAAACTGCTTTGTAACAAATGCAAGAAAACTTAAACAGAACTCTGGACTCCACTGGCAGCTGGTGGAGTTTTTGATAGAAAGGGGTAAGAACATAAGAATAGCCTTATTGGGTCAGACCAATGGTCCATCAAACCCAGTAGCCTGTTCTCACGGTGGCCAATTCAGGTCACTAGTACCTGGTCCAGACCCAAGGAGTAGCAACATTCTAGAATCTCAAAGAGTAACGAAAGATTCTAGAACCCCAAAGAGTATCAAGATTCCATGCAGAATCTCAAAGAATAGCAAGATTCTAGAACCCCAAAGAGTATCAAGATTCCATGCAGAATCTCAAAGAATAGCAAGATTCTAGAACCCCAAAGAGTATCAAGATTCCATGCAGAATCTCAAAGAATAGCATGATTCTAGAATCCCAAAGAGTAGCAACATTCTGTGCTACCGATCCAGGGCAAGCAGTGGCTTCCCCAAGTCTTTCTCAATAACAGACTATCTACTGAGATTTACGAACTGCCATTATTAAGAGATTCACCCATGGCAGTGCACACCCAGGTGGACCAATTGTCAGTGTAATATACAATTAAAATACCCCCTCCTTTACTAACGCATTGCGCGGGTTATAACACCGGCAGCGACGGTAACTGCTCCGACGCTCATAGGAATTCTATGAGCGTTGGAGAAGTTACCGCCACTGCCGGCGCAATAACCTCCGCTATGCGTTAGTACAGGAGGAAGATAGTGAGGTAATCTTGGAAACAGGGACAGTAAATAATAATAACAGTACTTCAATTTGCATTATTTCATTTTGTTTATTTATCTTTATTGAAGAATGTACTCAATATTTTGTATGATAGATGTATGATATTTAGATTATTTCTTTGCTTTTCCTATCTTTAAGTGGAGTTCTTATCATTACTTTGATTGGATTCTATCGCTAACCGCCTTGATCCTATTTGGCAAACTGAGCGGATGAGAAATCGTTACATACTTTAATTCATGCTTCTGTCTTATCTAAATTGGATGATGGCAATTTAGGGCTCCTTTTACTAAGGTGCGCTAAGCACTTTAGCGCGCGCTAACGGTGGGAACTGGAGGCTTGACTGAGTTGTCCAGGGTCACAAGGAGCAGAGCCGGGATTTGATCTCACAACCTCATAATCTCATAATGCCGTTGTACAGGGCCATGGTGAGACCTCATCTGGAGTACTGTGTGCAATTCTGGAGGCCACATTACAGTAAAGATGTGTGCAGAATTGAATCGGTTCAGCGGACGGCCACCAGGATGATCTCGGGGCTCAAGGGTCTCTCGTACGAAGAGAGACTGAACAAATTGCAGCTCTACACTCTCGAGGAACGTAGGGAGAGGGGAGACATGATCGAAACATTTAAGTACCTCACGGGACGTGTCGAAGTGGAAGATGATATTTTCTTTCTCAAGGGACCCTCGGCCACAAGAGGGCACCCGCTCAAACTCAGGGGCGGAAAATTTCATGGCGACACCAGAAAGTATTTCTTCACAGAGAGAGTGGTTGATCATTGGAACAAGCTTCCAGTGCAGGTGATCGAGGCAGACAGCGTGCCAGACTTTAAGAATAAATGGGATACCCATGTGGGATCCCTACGAGGGTCAAGATAAGGAAATTGGGTCATTAGGGCATAGACAGGGGGTGGGTAAGCAGAGTGGGCAGACTTGATGGGCTGTAGCCCTTTTCTGCCGTCATCTTCTATGTTTCTATGTAACCTCTGGGTGCAGAGGCGGCAGCTCTACCAGTGAGCCACAGCCTTTCCTTTCAAGGACCTGACTCTATAAATGGCACCTATATTAGGTGCTGCTAGGTGTCCTAATTGTGGCCACTTAGCACCGCCTAACTTTTTTTTTTTTTTCTGACTTAATTGGTGTGCTAATTAATTGTGCTGGTTTTCAGCCAATAAAAAAAAAAAAATCATGAATTAAACAATTTAAGAGTTCGGTGCTGAACTCATAGGATGCCTAGCAACACCTAAGGATGCCTAACGATGCCTATGTTAAAAGTAGGCGTGGTTAGAGGCGGAGAATAGGTGTGGTTGACTTAGGCATCCGAGAGAGGCATCTATAAATTAGGCGAGTGAAAAGCTGGCCCATTGGAGCGGCGTCTACCTTTAGGGATGCCTAAGTCCCCTTAGGCACTGCTAGGCCTGATTCTGTAAACAGTGCCTAAGAGTTAATGACAACCTTTGCCGGCTATTTTCCATTTCTGAATCTTATATGAATTTTAGGAAAACTGTTAAAAACGTATCTCCGTGCACAATTTTTGTAAGATTATTTATATGCAAAGTTTTGGGGAAGATTAATTTATTGTAGCTCGCTGCCGATGTTCAGCTTTCCCTAAATTTGTTATACCGCATAGATCTGCAAGGTATTGCGGTACGCCAATGTTATGTTATGAGCGGCGCCTACAATGTACTGTAGACGCTCTTTTGTAGAATCTAGTCCGAAGTGGCTTGGCGAGCCGTTGGAAGTGGATGGGATTTGATTTATTTCCTTCTTTTTTGTAGTTACAATCAAAGTTGTTTACATACTGGACTGGATTCCGAAAATGGCGCCCAAATTTGGTCGCCAAAAAAATTGAGCACTGAACATAATTTATAAATGGTGCTCTGACTTGGGCGCTTAGCACTGGGATTCACACCCAATTTTGGGCGGAAGGATTTATCCCAATTGAAACTAAGTGTAAATCCTTGTGCCTAAATTAGGCATGCATCTTCTATAATACTACGTGCATCTGTAATGAAAGCCCCTGACTTGTCCCTTGCCCCCCCCCTCCCTTTGTATTGAAAAGGTTTATGCACGCATATTTATAGACCAGGGGTGTCCAACCTGCGGCCCAAGGGCCCCATAAAGTATTTTGTGCGGCCCCGGTCGAGGGCGATACAGTGTTTTTCTCTGCTGTCCCCGGGTGTTTACCGTCTCGCCAGCTCCCTCCTCTGTCTTGCTGCAGCATTTGCGCATTTGTGCGGCCCCAGAAACATTTTTTTCGGCCAATGCGGCCCAGGGAAGCCAAAAGGTTGGACACCCCTGTTATAGACTATTCCCTGGTATGATTTGTGCGTAATAGGGATAGCAGATATCCGGGAAAACTCGGGCATGGCCTCTTTTTAGAGGACGGTCCGGGTCCCCGGACAGACTTTCCAAAACCGGGCATTTGTCCGGGTTTTGGTAAGCCCTGACGAGCTCCAGCTACATCTGCATTATGTCACACACATCCACAATGTGCTCCTGGCCCTCCAGAAGTGGGTGGAGCTCATCCGGAAGGCTTTGTGGGGAAAGGGCTGGAGGTGGAACGGGGCAGGGCTACAGGCAGAACAGGGTACCCAAAGTTTCACGGAGAAAAATATGGTAACCCTGGTGTGTAAGTCTACATTATTGACAATTACCTTATTTCCCCATATATAGGCCGCGGCCTATATAGGGGTTTTGTAGTCCAAACAGTGGGTGCGGCTTCCTTATATGAGGTGGTCTATCTAATGACATCGTAGATAAGCCGCCCCGTTAGTAGATTCCCCTATACTTTATTAAATAATGTAGCTCCCTTGCTGGCCTCCTGCAATTTCGCGGCCGCGGTGCAGGGCTGGAGCGATCTTTTCAGCGCACAGCCCACCCCGCGCTGCTTCTTCAATGCCTGCGTTGGTTCTCGCGGGACTCGCGAGATTGAGAGTCCTGCGAGAACTGACGCAGGCATTAAGGAAGCAGCGCAGGGTGGTGCTGGACGCTAAAAAGATGGCTCCTGCCCTGCGGCAGCGACATTGCAGGAGGTAGGAGGCAGCCGGCGGAGGTAGGGTACTTATCGGTGGGGATGTATACGGGGGGGAGGGATGTATAGGCCGCCCCCAGGTGGTTTAAAAACTCTTAGATAAGCCACGGCTTGTAACATGGGACGGCTTATCTAAGAGTTTTAAAATATGTATAGGCATTTTTTGCAGTCTATACACTGGGGCGGCCTATATGCGGGGAAATACGGTAGCACCAATAATTGATTGCTTTCACCCAGCTATTGGTGCTATTTGGCTTCTTACTCAATGAACTCGTGCATGAGCTCAAACGTGTGCAATTTTGAGTACCTAGAATTTGAGGGATAATGCGCAGATACTTATTTTGCCGCTCGGGCAATAGAGGTTGAGTGACTTGCCCAAAGTCACAAGGAGCTGAACCTGGTTCCCTGGCGACCCGTCAAACGCGCGTAGGACCACTGCGCGCACCGAATGGGAGGTGACCTGACAATTGCGCCCTGACAAGATAATGTTTTGTCTTTCTGAGGGTTACAAAGTAACCCTCTTTTTTGAGGGGATGGGGTGGGGGGACCCCACCCCTACACGCAAAACATTCACTTCTCTCTAGTGTTAGGGTTGGGTTTTAATCATGATTAAGGGAACCCTTTTAGGGGACACCTGGAAGGCCTTGATTTGCTCAGACTCCTCGGGCCTTCCAGATATCCTGGAGGGGGCCGCAATTCTCGTGCGTGCACTTGTCCGTGCGCGAAATTATCAGGGCGCATTTGTCGGAGCGCAATTGTCCTGCGCGGATTTGTCGGTATACTGGTCCCCCTAGTTATCAGGCCTAGTTACAGGGCTCGCCACTGTCCCCCCACCTTATTCAATATCTACCTCGTCTCCCTGGGAAACCTCCTGCACAACTTCAAGCTCAAATTCTTCATTTACGCAGACGACATCACAATAATCATCCCCCTAACCAGTTTCACCCTAGAGCTGCTTGATTCTATATCACACTTACTCAGGCAGATAGAACTCTGGATGCTATCCCATAGACTAAAATTAAACGCTGACAAAACTAAATTCTTCCTGGCCTCCCCCAACGACAAACTCAAAACTACCTCAATCCAAGTGAATGGATCGGACTTTCCCCTAGAACAAACCCTAAAAATACTAGGAGTCACCCTAGACAAACACCTTTCACTTGAGAAACACACCGATCTTACCGTCAGGAAATGCTTCTCTGCTCTGGAAACTCCGCACCATAAAAAAATACTTTGATGACAACTCATTCCGACTGTTAGTACAATCTTCCATTCTCAGCATCCTCGATTATTGCAATGTCATTTACATAGGCGCCATGAAGAAAACCACGAGGAGACTAAAACTGATCCAGAACACTGCTGTCCGCCTTATTTTTGGCCTAAACAAATGGGAACATATCACCCCTTTCTACCATAAACTGCACTGGCTGCCATTTGAATCCAGAGTACTGTTCAAGTTCGCATGCCTCAGCTTCAAAACGGTGTTTGGTCTATCCCCAAGCTACCTCATCCCCCACTTTAAATTAAATCACAACAAAAAGAACTCTCGCAGAATTCATCTATTCGCCTTCCCCTCCCTAAAACTATGCCCTCTCAAACGATTCGTTGACAAAACCTTCTCCTTCCAGGCGGCCAAAATAAACTCATGGCTTGCCCAAATTATACTTGACTTACCTGGACTTCAGAAAAAAACTCAAAACTTACTTATTCCACAGACAGAATCCCTAACACTCCCTCTCGCAACTTCTACTCCCTTCAATACACTTGAACCCCACCTTCCCCCCCTAGGTCCCCTCCAAACCTATTAACTTCCCGGTCACTCATGTATATTCCATGTACTATATTCCCAGTATATTCCTTGTATTCTCCCTGTACCATACTCCTTGTATTCTCCTTGTATACTACTTGTATATTCCCACTGATGGCATTTTATATCGACTTCATCTCGTTATATTCCTGTTAATCTCAATGACGTGTACATTCCAACAAACTGTAAATTCCAACGTTATTTTTTCATGTGTAATCTTATTAACTACTGTGAACCGCCTAGAACTCTCTGGGTATGGCGGTATACAAAATAAAGTTATTATTATTATTACTAACCATTAGGCTGCTCCTCTTGGGCAGAGCATGAGAGGAACATGGGCGTGTCTTCTACTGACATATGCAACTTCTATATTATTCTAGGTTGTGCACCTTGACCTGCCTTTGACCTGGCTTAAGTGGGCGTTTCTACATTTAGATGCACCAATGTGGATTCACACTAGTATTTTATAATAGCATCTGGGTGCTCAGATAGGGTTGCCAGATTTTCCAATCGGAAAATCCGGCCCCCTAGACCCACCCCTAGGCCCGCCCTAGTCCCGAACCCATTGCCTGCTCTTCTCGGGCAGGAAGTCCGCACATGCGCTGATTTTCTTCCTGCCCGACGCAATTTGAGGAGGCTTTTTCAAATCCCGGACAAATTGCCTAAATGGAGGTGCCCAGTTATAGAACTGCCCCAATTGTATTAAAAAAAATCTCTTTCCTTAAGCCCACTTCACAACTAGTAGACCTAGACTAACAGAACAGGTACAATTAAATCAGGATAAATAAATATGTTTCCTTGCGGGGGTTCATTTTTTTTTGCAAGCTAAGTCTGGAAAAGATGCTTTTTCCTGGGCCTGACATATGACAACCACCCTTCCCCCCTCAAAACCACCGTAACAGTCTTCTAAACACTCCCCATCACCTCCCTCACAGATTCCGAGGGCATCATCTCTGCAACGTGTCCGCACCGGGCGCGATCAGATGTCTAGCGCCGCAGTGCGCAGCATCTGAAGGACACAGACGATTCCGTTTGATATAGCGTTAATTGTTTCCTGGAACTTCACATGGCTGTCAAGGTGTGGTGCACGTCTTGGAAGGCCACAGCCCCCACGCTTACCTCTTCTGCCGTCTCGTTTCATCTTGCTGGGATCTTCATAATCGCCAACCCAATTATATTCAACCGGCATAGAGATGGGGCGCAGCTTTCCTAGAACGAGCCAAGAAAGGGTGATGTGACAATTACTTCCAAGGGTTTAACGTTTTCTGTTGGCCTAGGGCAGGGGTGTCATAGTCCCTCCTCAAGGGCTGCAATCCAGTCGGGTTTTCAGGATTTCCCCCAATGAATATGCATGAGATCTATTAGCATACAATGAAAGCGGTGCATGCAAATAGATCTCATGCATATTCATTGGGGAAATCCTTGAGGAGGGACTTTGACACCCCTATCCTAGGATATGACCCCGTTGTGTACTGATGTTAATTCTGTACCTTGTTTAACATGTACTGATTACAGACCCCTTTTACTAAATTGTGCAAAGTACTTCAACCCCCCTCCCCCCCCGATTCCATATATGGTGTCCAAAATTGGCAGTTAATGAAATAGCACTCTTTTCAGCTGGTACACCGTCAGTAGCATGGAGGACATTGGCACGCCGACAATTCCGCTCCGTCAAATGCTCACAGGGACAAGTGCGTGCATGAAGGGAGCGGGATTATCGGGGTGCAATGGTAAGTGTAGTAGGGGGGGGTTGGTGGCAATCGAGTGTGTCGGCATTCCCCTGAAGGAGAGGGGAATTGTAGTGTGTGTGTGTGTGGGGGGGGTCCTCCCCCACACCCCCGAAAGCAGAAGAGCAGAAACGGGAAGACTTGGGAAAGAGAGCGCGAGTTTTAAGTGTAGTGGGGGTTCCCCCCCCCACACCCCCCCTCAACGGGAACACGAGTGTGTTGGGGGCTGCCCCTAAACCCTCTCTCAGAGCGCAAACGGGAAAGCATAGGATCCAGTACGCATTTGTCCTGTCCGTAAATGTCGGGGGTGATTGTCAGCGTGCTAATGTCCGGCGCGCTTTTGACGGGTCACCTTTCAGCTCGTACAGTGGCAAAATAACGCTCAGAATTTAGGAAGTTGGTTGGTTGGGCTGAGAATTTTTCACACACAAACACACACATGAGGGGCGTCTGAGGCAGGCACAGATCCATGTCAGGTCTTTTTTTTAAATAAAACCCTTGTGCTGGAATTTGTCTCTACTCTTTTGGGTTTTTTTCTATGTACACACATACTCATGTAAATTACATTATTCTACTCGATAGAAAGAGAGGAGTCTTCCTTTGCCCAGCACAGCGAGAAGCAAAACAAAAGAAAGGCAAAGCCGAAGTCACAATACAACCCAAGGGATTTTACTGAAAGCTCCTATGGGAAGCCCCAACTAGGATCCTTGTTTCGGCAGAATGCTGCCTTTCTCAGGTGACATACCAAACTAAAATAAACATAATTAATAAAACAATTAGTAAAATGATAAACCATACAGAATATGATAAACAAAAACATCTAAAATACAGAACCATAATTAGTATACATAACGAAATCATTAGTATACATTAAAAATGTGGTAAATGTCATAAGTCACGGTCATAGGAGGTCTTAAAAAAATGTTAAAGCAAGGATAACATACCTGATAACAGGATATTACAGTGGTATCTCTATTTCAGGTAGTCTTGAAAAAGACCTAAATATAGATTAAATTATCCCGAAAATATATGCTCAGATGGGAGATCAAGGTTTGAAATGAAGGGCTCCTTTTACGAAGCCGCGTTAGCGGCTTTAGCGCGCGTGACTTTTAATCACGTGCTAACCCCCGCGGTAGCGGCTAGCGCGGCTGGCGTTTTAGCACGCGCTATGACGCGCGTTAAACCGCTAACGCGCCTTCGTAAAAGGTAGATAAAACCGAAATAATGTTTGTAGGAAAACAGGATCAACAGTGGCCTAAAAAAAGTGAAAGTCATTGATGACTTTCTTCCTGGTCACGAGTTTATGACTCAATGAGGTGACTGTACAAGCGTGCTTTGCGCAAATTCATTTGTTACATCGACTGAAACCAATGCCTGCGCCATTTGATTTTCGTACCATAGTTCAGGCCATGGTCCTGTTGAAACTTGATTATTGTAATGCCCTGTATCTTGGAACAACAAAAGCTGGGAGCAGGGCATTCAGGTTGTACAAAATGCAACGGCAAGATTGATTATGGGACTGTCCAAATTTGATCACATTTCGCCATATCTACAGCAATTGCATTGTCTACCAGTCGCCTTCAGAGTAGAGAGTTGCGCGGGGACAGAAATCCCACCCATCCCTGCCCGTCCCCGCCAGGATCCTCTCCATCCCCACCCGTCCCCGCCATGATCCTCTCCATCCCCACCCATCCCCACCAGGATCCTCTCTGTCCCCACCCGTCCCCGCCAGGATCCTCTCCATCCCCACCCATCCCCACCAGGATCCTCTCCGTCCTCACCCGTCCCTGTCAGGATCCTCTCTGTCCCCACCCGTCCTCGCCAGGATCCTCTCCATCCCCACCCATCCCCATCAGGATACTCTCCTTCCCCACCCGTCCCCGCCAGGATCCTCTCCGTCCCCATCCATTCCCGCCAGGATCCTCTCCGTCCCCACCCGTCCCCGTCAGGATCCTCTCCGTCCCCACCTGTCCCTGCCAGGATCCTCTCCATCCCCACCCATCCCCACCAGGATCCTCTCCATCCTTACCCGTCCCTGTCAGGATCCTCTCCGTCCCCACCCGTCCCCGCAAGGAATTACCTCCATCCCCGCCCGTCCCCATAAAAAGCAGAAATTACTTCTGACAGGATCATCAATTCCACAGTTTCTTTTGTGTTTGCACTGCTGTTTTCCTGGTGGAATCTCTTTGGTGGAACTGTTTTTTTTGTTTTCTGTTCAGGTAATTAACTTATAAACCCCCTCTTTTACTAAGGCTGACGTGTCCATTATATTATATGGACGAACACTGCTTCCAAAGCCTTCCATCCCGTGGGAGTCCCGTTGGCTAGAGGGGGGTCCCCGTGGAAGTCCCGTGGGCCAGAGGGAGGTCACCGTGGGAGTCCCGTGGGTTAGGGGGGATTCCCATGGGACTCCCGCGGGACCCGCGGGAATCCCGCGATCCCTGTTCCCATGCAGACTTCTACTTCAGAGTACAATATAAAACAGTAATGTATGGAAACATTGTTTAAAACTAATAGGTCCAGTTATACACCAAATAGATCATTACGTTCTGAAAATTCAGCTTTACTGAAGACAAATGTATACCCAAGGCTTGTTGAGACTGGCAAAATGACTTTCTGCTGTGCAGGAGTTAAAAAAAATGGAACTCCTTTGTAGGCCAAATACGAAGCTGCCGTGTGAAGGATATGTTCAGGAAATTACTCAAGACACAGCTATTTGTAGATGCCTTTTTTCTAGCTAATAATTGCCTTTTTTGGCAAAGCTGGTGAACTGTTCACGATCACTTGTATCATGATTTTAGTTTGTAATAATGTTTTTTAACATGATTTCTTAGGATTATTTGTATGTCATGATGATTCTGTTTTTAAATTAAGTACGTAGCTTTGTGAACCGCTTAGTTATAAATAGTATAGAAGATTTTAAAATAAATAAATATATATATGAAATACACAAAATAGACAAAAAATAGACAAAGTCGGGAGTAGGGGTGGGTGGGGGGGTTGGGGGGAGGTTTGGATCCGGTTTTCTACGGTGTATTCTAATGTATGTTATAGTATTGGGGTGCTACGATATGTCCTGGGGGGGTTATTCAGAGGGTTTTACATGGAAAATTGTATTGAGCACCTCTTGTTCCTGAGCCATCTGATCTTGGTTGTGTCTATGACCTTTGCTCTCTGTATGCCCGGTAGGGCAGTTTTTTTCTGGATTGATGGATGTCCCTTTACTCTGTTATGTTATGTGTGTACTGGTTTGCTCAATAAAGAAATATTATATATAAAATAAATAAATAAATAAAGACAAGAGTGAGGGGGGGATGGAGTATTTGTGATAAGCTGTGAAAAGCCAGACAGGGATGGCAAAACAGATTAAACCAGGATCCCGGCTGGGACTTCCCGTAGGAACTTTCAATAAAATCCCTTGTGTTGTATTGTGACGTCGGCTTTGCCTTTCTTTTGTTTTATTACATTATTCTAAACATTTATGTTCATTTTGCATGCACGCAGGAGGGTGTCTGGGATATAGAATTGCCCTTATGGAGGGCAATAGTTAAAGCTCTATCTATGGCTATACTGGCATTTCACTAGTGGACATTAGGGCCTGCACTATTGACCAAGAGCCCCAACCTTTCCACCTTTTATGCGGTCTGGTAGGCTCTTAGAACACTACCTACTTTTATATGATACAGTATGGAACCATTTCTTAGGGAAAAATAAACAGGCAAGATTAACATTTATATCTCCTCGAGGGCCGCAATCCAGTCGGGTTTTCAGGATTTCCCCAATAAATCTGCATTGAAAGCAGTGCATGCACATAGATCTCATGCATATTCATTGGGGAAGTCCTGAAAACCCGACTGGATTGCGGCCCTCAAGGAGGGACTTTGAGACCCCTGTTATAAAATATTCACATATATATCTCTATGCATATATTTATACAAGGGATCTCAAAGACCCTCCTTGAGGGCCGCAATCCAGTCGAGTTTTCAGGATTTCCCCAATGAATATGCACGAGATCTATGTGCATGCACTGCTTTCAATGCATATTCATTGGGGAAATCCTGAAAACCCGACTGGTTTGCAGCCCTCAAGGACCGGAGTTGCCCACCTCCTATGTCTAGTCCAGGGATCTCAAAGTCCCTCCTCGAGGGCCGCAATCCAGTTGGGTTTTCAGGATTTCCCCAATGAATCTGCATTGAAAGCAGTGCGTGCACATAGATCTCATGCATATTCATTGGAGAAATCCTGAAAATCCAACTGGATTGCGGCCCTCGAGGAGGGACTTTGAGACCCCTGTTATAAAATATTCACATATATATCTCTATGCATATATTTATACAAGGGATCTCAAAGACCCTCCTTGAGGGCTGCAATCCAGTCGGGTTTTCAGGATTTCCCCAATGAATATGCACGAGATCTATGTGCATGCACTGCTTTCAATGCATATTCATTGGGGAAATCCTGAAAACCCGACTGGTTTGCAGCCCTCAAGGACCGGAGTTGCCCACCTCCTATGTCTAGTCCAGGGATCTCAAAGTCCCTCCTCGAGGGCCGCAATCCAGTTGGGTTTTCAGGATTTCCCCAATGAATCTGCATTGAAAGCAGTGCGTGCACATAGATCTCATGCATATTCATTGGGGAAATCCTGAAAATCCAACTGGATTGCGGCCCTCGAGGAGGGACTTTGAGACCCCTGTTATAAAATATTCACATATATATCTCTATGCATATATTTATACAAGGGATCTCAAAGACCCTCCTTGAGGGCCGCAATCCAGTCGGGTTTTCAGGATTTCCCCAATGAATATGCACGAGATCTATGTGCATGCACTGCTTTCAATGCATATTCATTGGGGAAATCCTGAAAACCCGACTGGTTTGCAGCCCTCAAGGACCGGAGTTGCCCACCTCCTATGTCTAGTCCAGGGATCTCAAAGTCCCTCCTCGAGGGCCGCAATCCAGTTGGGTTTTCAGGATTTCCCCAGTGAATATGCATTGAAAGCAGTGCATGCACATAGATCTCACGCATATTCATTGGAGAAATCCTGAAAACCCGACTGGATTGCGGCCCTCAAGGAGGGACTTTGAGATCCCTGATTTAAACCTACCTCAGAGCCTATATAAAATGTGTGCACCTACTTTACCTGGAATAATTTTATAAAGGTAACTTGGGCTATATAGAACACTGCAACACATGAGCCTATGTGCCTGGCTAGCCTGGTTGTTCTGCCCCTTGCATACTCCATAAAACTTTAATGTTGCAGTCATTTCCTGCTATGGTGTGTGAGAAATGCACTTTGCTGTGCCTTGAAGGCCCTGGTCCTCGTTTTCAAAACCTTCCATGAAACGATTCCGTACCACATGAAAACTAAACTACAAATCTACTTCACAAAACGACCACTGAGGTCCCAAGGAGAAAAATGACTGACCATACCTCCCGGCCGCTCTCTCAAAACTGAAACCGCCTGCAAACGCTCCTACTCGCATTTCATACCTAAACTTTGGCACACAATCCCTCCATCTGTCAGATCACTAGATGGACTCTGGAACTTCAGGAAGGCCGTGAAAACCTTCCTCTTTACTAACCCAGCGCCTTAAAGTCATTCACCCTGAAATGCCACCCAGTCAATGCACCTATGTCACTTAATCTCACCAGATGCTACTAAGTACATATGTTTTATTGTCACGTCTATATTGTAATTTATGTAAACTATGTCATCTCTGCTCTGTCTGGATTATTATGGATGTACTTTGTAACCCGTTCTGGGCTCCTTTGGGAGGACGGGCTAAAAAATCGAATAAATAAATAAATAGTCTCGTGCATGCTGCAGCTACTTTTGCTTACCGGCATAAGCTTCACTTCCAGTGGCCTTTTCTCCTTTTCCTCTCATCTAAACTTGAGGCCTTTGTCTCACTGCTGTACTTCCTGGTCACTTCTACAACCTTTGCTCTGTTGGGTCTGCAAAGATATGACTTCGCTCTGTTACCTGTTGCCAAGCTCTGTCTCCATCGGTCTCTTCTCCTCTCCCCCCTAGCCTTATGAGTATTCCCTGAGGACTTTTTGTCCCAGGGATCAGTCACACTTCTCCTTCAGTCTGAAACACACGTGGCCCTAGTCCCCGAACAAAGGATCAGTCTCGTCACCTTAAGCTATCTGACCACATGCATGAATAATTCAGCATTTCATCTCTGGAATTTGGAATACCTTACTGTCTAACTATTCTCTTATCTCTGCCACAGAGCTTCTGTTCTTCAAATCTTCACCTCCAGCTGCAGTATTTAAAAAAAAAAAAAATCTACCAACTGTGAGTACATCTACTATATTTATTCAATAAAGTATATTTCAGAAAATTATAAGGACTTTCTGCATGTGCGTTGGTGTGCTAGGGGTTTAGCTGTCTGGAAAGAGAGACTGAACAAATTGCAGCTCTACACTCTCGAGGAACGTAGGGAGAGGGGAGACATGATCGAAACATTTAAGTACCTCACGGGACGTGTCGAAGTGGAAGATGATATTTTCTTTCTCAAGGGACCCTCGGCCACAAGAGGGCACCCGCTCAAACTCAGGGGCGGAAAATTTCATGGCGACACCAGAAAGTATTTCTTCACAGAGAGAGTGGTTGATCATTGGAACAAGCTTCCAGTGCAGGTGATCGAGGCAGACAGCGTGCCAGACTTTAAGAATAAATGGGATACCCATGTGGGATCCCTACGAGGGTCAAGATAAGGAAATTGGGTCATTAGGGCATAGACAGGGGGTAGGTAAGCAGAGTGGGCAGACTTGATGGGCTGTAGCCCTTTTCTGCCGTCATCTTCTATGTTTCTATGATGGGTCATTTGGCCTTCATCTGCCATCATGTTTCTATGTTTCTATAATCAGAAAGTTCTATGACATCACAATGCAGGTGTAAAGAGCCTTAGCCTATAGGAAGAGGAGATGCAAATGTTAAGAGCCTTAGCCAATAGGGAGAGGAGGAGAGAGTGGCTGCTGCAGACACCAGAAAGTATTTCTTCACAGAGAGAGTGGTTGATCATTGGAACAAGCTTCCAGTGCAGGTGATCGAGGCAGACAGCGTGCCAGACTTTAAGAATAAATGGGATACCCATGTGGGATCCCTACGAGGGTCAAGATAAGGAAATTGGGTCATTAGGGCATAGACAGGGGGTGGGTAAGCAGAGTGGGCAGACTTGATGGGCTGGAGCCCTTTTCTGCCCTCATCTTCTATGTTTCTATGATGGGTCATTTGGCCTTTATCTGCCATCATGTTTCTATAATCAGAAAGTTCTATGACATCACAATGCAGGTGTAAAGAGCCTTAGCCTATAGGAAGAGGAGATGCAAATGTTAAGAGCCTTAGCCAATAGGGAGAGGAGGAGAGAGTGGCTGCTGCAGACACCAGAAAGTATTTCTTCACAGAGAGAGTGGTTGATCATTGGAACAAGCTTCCAGTGCAGGTGATCGAGGCAGACAGCGTGCCAGACTTTAAGAATAAATGGGATACCCATGTGGGATCCCTACGAGGGTCAAGATAAAGAAATTGGGTCATTAGGGCATAGACAGGGGGTGGGTAAGCAGAGTGGGCAGACTTGATGGGCTGTAGCCCTTTTCTGCCGTCATCTTCTATGTTTCTATGTTTCTATATGTCTGCTTAGAGGGTCTGACTGTGACAGCATGCTATATGAATCCAGAATACTGGGCACTCTGTTATTTTATTTATTTCGTTTCTTTCCTAGTACTTAATATTCTACCTAAATACACCTTGTGCCACTAGACGGTGTACAAAATATATAATTGTGAATGCAGAAAGGGGAAGTGAAATTATAATAAGGTAAGAAAAGGATAAGTGAAATTAGATTTTAAAAATGAGGTGCTATGGAACAGGGAAAGCAGTCTATGGGACATGGCAGAATCAGCGGAAGGATCGTTTGAAAAACCAGGTTTTACGCATAATCTTAAACTTCTCGAATGAAAGCTCAATATGGATGGATGTTGGGAGAGAATTCCACAATTGAGGGCCTAAATAGTTGAAGTTCTGTTAACGTAATTCAGTTTTGACTATGTTAAAATGATCTAAAACTGAGATATTGGTAATGTTCAGTAAAAACGTAAGATTCATTTATTTTTTTTGCATTTTCCTGATCCTTTGGACCTCCAGCTAAATCAAAATCAGGCTTAGGACCTGGGCCATAATCCTTTATTTGCAACTATATGGAGCTTTCCCCCCTATTTTGTACCCTTTTCCAATCAGGGTCATTGAAGCCTCAATCGTTGGCTGGACAGGGAAGGAGCGAAACCCTTCCCTGCAATTGGGAGCTCTAAATTCAGTCAATAGATGATGCTTAGTGGATGTGGACACTTGCCTCCACAGCATCCCCAGTGCTCACTGATGAAGGGAAACAAAACCAGGTCCATATAGCAAAAACAAAGCACAATCATTAATGGAGCACTCAGTTTTACTGAGTAAGAAATGGGAGAAGCTGCTAATCAGGGCTGGATTTAGATGAAAAGAGGCCCTAGGCTATTCCACTTATGAGGCCATTTCACCTCCCATTTTTAAGTTTGTCAATTACATGAGAGATAATAAAATACATCATTACTGTGATATATATCAATATGTTAAATGAAACATGTTGTTATTGGTACTAACCTTTATAAAAAATGTGACACGGATAATAAATAAAAAAAAGTCGAGAACACTTATTTGGACATTTATTCTCAGCACCATATATAGTACTTGTAACAATAACTAATCAAACATAACACACAACATTGCCCCTTCCTATGTCCATAGTGCCCCCAGTGCGTCCTTCCTCACCTCACCCCCCCTCCGATGCCTGCCTGCCTCCCATCCCCCTTCCATTGAACACCCCCCATGCTATCCTGCCTGCCTGCCTTCCATTAAACCCCCCACCCCCCTCCGATGCCAGCCTGCCTGCCTCCCATCCCCCTTCCACCGAACCCCCCCCCCCCCCCCGATGGCAGTCTGGGCCGCCCTGTCCTGACGAATCCACGTTTTGCCTCTCTCCCCTCGGGGCTGGGCTTTGCCCAGCTGTTTCCGGACTGACGTCTTTCCCTCCCCGATCCTCCTCCCGGGGCAAGAAAAAGAAAGGGAGAAGCTGAGTCGGCGCCCCGTTGCGGCCGGAGCCGGTTCCGTTCCCGAAGCATAGAATTTCTCCTTATTTTCGGTTCAGTGTTTTAGTGTTCACTGTTTTTTTTTTACAATTTGAATGTAGGCCCCTCTTGATCTTGAGGCCCTAGGCTGAAGCCTAGTTAGCCTATAGGAAAATCCGGCCCTGCTGCTAATATATATTTTGAATATTCAGGCGGCACAGTTGGCTACTGGAGAATGAAAAGTGCGTTGTTTGTACGGCCTTACAATCAAGTTAGTGGAAGGTCACAGAATTGGGAGATTCGGAATCTCTGCAATCATAATCCTCACTTGTTTGGGTCATTTATAGGATGGCAAGAGGGCTTAAAAAGCCTTTCATAAAGCTTTAGCTCATCTAATGGCCTCCTGTTTAAATGCAATTTGTTTGCCTGTTGCTGTATTTCTTACTGTTACTTAAAAAAAAAATATACTAAACAACGGCAGTTCATTTTTTACTTATCCATTTAATGCAGTGTCTCTAGTATGCCCCGACGGGACCCGTTTCGCCCACAAGGGCTTTTTCAAGGGTTCACAAAGGAGCTCTCATTCAGCGTCCTTCCTCATTTAGGGATAGAATTAGTCTGCACCTAAATGAGGAAGAACGCTGAATGAGAGCGCCTTTGTGAACCCTTGAAAAAGCCCTTGTGGGCGAAACGGGTCCCGTCGGGGCATACTAGAGACACTGCATCAAGGGCTCCTTTTACAAAGGTGCGCTAGCGGTTTTAGTGCGCGCTTAGCGCACGCTAAAATGCCCCCGCGCGCTAGCCGCTACCGCCTCCTTTTAAGCAGGCGGTAATTTTTCGGCTAGTGCGCGCTAATCCGGTGCGTGCACTCAAAACGCTAGCGCACCTTTGTAAAAGGAGCCCTAAATGGATAAGTAAAAAAATGAACTGCCGTTGTTTAGCATTTTTTTTTTTTTTTGAAAAGTAACAGTAAGAAATACAGCAGCAGGCAAACAAATTGCATTTAAACAGGAGGTCATTAGATGAGCTAAAGCTGGATGAAAGGCTTTATAAGCCTTCTTGCCATGACCCAAACAAGTGAGGATTGCGAATGCTGTGATTGTTTCCAGTTTGGCTCACTTTTTCATCTTCTGCATCTATCTAAATTCGGAATCTCTCCCAACCCCTCTGTTTCCATGTTTGAACATAGTAACATAGTAACATAGTAACATAGTAGATGACGGCAGATAAAGACCCGAATGGTCCATCCAGTCTGCCCAACCTGATTCAATTTAAATTTTTTTTTTTTTTTTTCTTCTTAGCTATTTCTGGGCGAGAATCCAAAGCTTTACCCGGTACTGTGCTTGGGTTCCAACTGCCGAAATCTCTGTTAAGACTTACTCCAGCCCATCTACACCCTCCCAGCCATTGAAGCCCTCCCCTGCCCATCCTCCTCCAAACGGCCATACACAGACACAGACCATACAAGTCTGCCCAGTAACTGGCCTAGTTCAATCTTTAATATTATTTTCTGATTCTAAATCTTCTGTGTTCATCCCACGCTTCTTTGAACTCAGTCACCGTTTTACTCTCCACCACCTCTCTCGGGAGCGCATTCCAGGCATCCACCACCCTCTCCGTAAAGTAGAATTTCCTAACATTGCCCCTGAATCTACCACCCCTCAACCTCAAATTATGTCCTCTGGTTTTACCATTTTCCTTTCTCTGGAAAAGATTTTGTTCTACGTTAATACCCTTCAAGTATTTGAATGTCTGAATCATATCTCCCCTGTCTCTCCTTTCCTCTAGGGTATACATATTCAGGGCTTCCAGTCTCTCCTCATACGTCTTCTGGCGCAAGCCTCCTATCATTTTCGTCGCCCTCCTCTGGACCGCCTCAAGTCTTCTTACGTCTTTCGCCAGATACGGTCTCCAAAACTGAACACTGAAGTAATAGGACCCTTAGATTCATCAAAACCCCTGCAGCTCAAAGTTGGGTGCGCAATCCTATGAGATGATAAAACAACCACGACTACTCCTGACAAATTAAATGGAACAAAATGTAACGCAGAACAAGATCCCGACAATTGGTAGGAAGACAATTGGTAGAATGACAAAGGTTCTATCAATTGTTGTATCCAAATGCCGTGCCCAAATGTCCTTATCAATTGTCCTACCACTACCAATTGCACTGCACATACCTCTCCTGCACCCCTCTTACTCCCCCTCCTACTGATAGGGCTGCCTCTTCACAATGGCAGTCCTTCCCTCTCTCAGTGCATCTTGGGATGCACTGGGAGGGGCCTAAGACCCTGTTTGGCTTAGTCTTCCCTCTGATGTAAGCTAAGCTAATCAGGGTTTTGGCCACTCCTGGTGCATCCCAAGATGCACTGGGAGGAGGAAGGACCGCCATTGTGAAGAGGAGGCCCTATCAGTAGGAGGCAGAGGGGTGCCAAGAGTGGTGGTGGTGTGTGTGTGTGGGGGGGGGGGGGAAGTACGTGGACTGTCGGGAGGTGTGGTGCAATTGGTAGGAGATGTCCAAAGGTTGTTGGGAGTGGGGTGTGTGGGGTGCCTTGCAATTGATAGTGATAGAACAATCGGATATATCAATTGGATAAAACAATTGTCATCCTACCCAATTGTTGTATCCTACCAATTATCTTCCTTCCGATTTCATCCTACCAACTGTCGTTCTCCCAATTGTCTTCCTACCAATTGTCGTCGACCCAAGCAGATCAAGTGCAAGACTCGATTTCTTTTTGCTGAACCGATGCCATCTGCTTCAGAAAACCAGAGTGATTCTTGACAATTTGAAAAATGCTCAACAAATTGACCACCTACAGCATATTCGGGACAATCTATTGTGTTCTGAACTCTCGTCTCAAGCTCTTACAAGTAAATAACACGTCTCTTTCTTTTGGATCTGTTTATAGCTTAGGACAGTATATCGCTTAGACTTGGCTTGTTCAAAATTTGGTGATTCATCACAGATGAGAAATAAACAAACATAAATAAAGGCCCATCCATATAGATCTGGCTTTTACATGGGCAGTGTTGCTGAAAAATTTTACAGAGTACTCCTGCATTATATAGATAGTGCAGGGCCTCAGCAAATGTACAGTATGGGCATTGCACCTAACTCTACTGACTCATATGAGGTCAAATTGATCTATGGTCTGAAGAAGTATGACCATGTGACATCATTCTATTGCGAGTTGCATTGGCTCCTGATGGTGTCTTGTTCAAGTTGGGCTATCTTTGTTATAAGGTTATCTATGGCACTGCTCCATTCTATATGGTAGATAGATTTTCTATTGCATTGCATAGTCGGTTCAGAGAATGGCCACCAGGATGGTCTCAGGACTCAAGGATCTCCCGTATGAGGAACGTCTGGGTAAGTTGCAGCTATCCTCACTCGAGGAACGCAGAGAGAGGGGGAAGACATGATCGAGACGTTCAAATATGTTACGGGCCGTATTGAGGTAGAAGAAGATATCTTTTTTCCTTAAAGGACCTACGGCAACAAGAGGGCCTCCGTTGAAAATCAGGGGTGGGAGATTTCATAGCGACACTAGGAAGTATTTCTTCACCGAAAGGGTGGTTGATTGTTGGAATGATCTTCCACTTCAGGTAATTGAGGCAAGCGACGTGCTCGATTTAAAAAAAAAAAAAAGGGATAAGCATATGGGATCACTTCAAGGAAGAACTTAGGGGGAGGATCATTAGAGAGGGCAGACTTGTTGGGTCGGTGGCCCTTTTCTGCCGTCATTTTCTATGTTTCTATGCATAAACATAGCAGAAGATCTCATGCCCTGTTTACTTTCCCATCCGTACAGGGTTGTAAAAGCAAGAAATTTCTCAATCATACTTGAGCATTTCAAGCAGCATCCCACGATAAAGAATTTCAATCGTTACTGCTTATAGCTTGTTCCTATAAACCAGGGGTAGGGAACTCCGGTCCTCGAGAGCCGTATTCCAGTCGGGTTTTCAGGATTTCCCCAATGAATTTGCCTGAGATCTCTTTGCATGCACTGCTTTCAAAGCATATTCATTGGGGAAATCCTGAAAACCCGACTGGAATATGGCTTTCGAGGACCGGAGTTCCCTACCCCTGCTATAAACACTTTAGAACTCAGTTGAAAACCTATCTTTTCTCAAAATACTTGGTCAAATAACTTTTCTTGTTCTTCGTGACATTGTTTATAATCTTTTGTAAACTGCGTTGAACTTACGGTTACGCGGTTAAGAAGCACAATGTTATGTTATGTCCAGTGATATTCATTTATTTAAAAATTTTAGATCCCGCTACATCCACAGTTCTGAGCAGGTTACATAACAACGTCCATAATAACTAATGTCAAACAAATATTCAACATACAATTAAAACATACTAAAATGTACACTTTTTCTTTTATTTATTATATATACTGAAACTGAAAAAAAAAACCCCAACCCAGGCCTTCCTGCCAAAAAGTCAAGGAAAAAATCAATTCATTTATATAGAATTTTAGAAACGTATAGCGTGGTTTTTAGCGTCAGCAGTGGCAGCAACAGCTCGGATGCTCATAGGAATTCTATGAGCGTCGGAGCTGTTACCACTGGAACCGCCGCTAAAAACTGCGCTACGCTTTTGAAAAGGGGGGAGGGAATAGTTTTTATGCATTTTCTAAATTGCATCACATCTGAAGACTATTTAATTTATGCGGCTGCTATCCAAAAAGCTATGTAGTGCAATATAGAACAGCAAAATAGTAGAGCCATTTTAACTCAGTATTGTCTCTTCACTTACTTGCTGAGAGAAGAATGCTCTAAAGTAGAGAATGACACCGGGACAAATTTTTCCCTGTTCCCTCGGGAACTCATTTTCCCATCCCATCCCCGCAAGTTCTTTTCCTGTCCCTGCCCCATTCCTGCAAGCTCCGTCCTCATCTGCACAAGCCTCAAACACTTTAAAATCCTAAGTAGCAACATTCTAGAGCTGAGATTGTGATGTCATAATGCCTCATTCCACCAATGCCTGAGCTCCGTCCTCATCTGCACAAGCCTCAAACACTTTAAAATCCTAAGTAGCAACATTCTAGATCTGAGACTGTGATGTCATAATGCCTCATTCCACCAATACCTAAGCTCCGTCCTCATCTGCACAAGCCTTTCACAATTTAAAATCATATGTGTTCGAGACTTGTGTGGTTAAGGCAGAGCTTACAGGAATGGGACAGGGAGGGACAGAGACAAAACTCATGAGGACGGGACGGGACAGGACAGGACGGGAAAAATGAGTTACTGCGGGGACAGGGAAAATTTGTCCCCATGCCATTCTCTACTCTAAAGCTTATCACCAAAGTATTGAGTTAACCCAGCACATGGTCTCACCTATGACTTGTTTGCTGACCTTTATTTTTATGCATTTTGCTTTGCTTGAGAAGGTAGATACAGTATGTTAATCATCATTTTTGTTTTATAATGCATTATTCAGAGCCAAAAATAAAAGCCCCCAACTTTTGTGCCTTTTTTCTGGCATGATTCATGTTGACGCAGTGGGTTTGTTTTTTTTCTGGATACCTGTGGCTTACAGCAGTGTTTCTTAAGTCAGTCCTGGAGTACCCCCTTGGTAAGACAACAAACTCCAAATAGCACCGAAAGGTTCCACAAAGGAAATGAAGCAGCAAAACAAGAAAAAGATTGTGGAACAAAAGGTCGGATGTACCAGTTTGAAGTTTGATAAGCGTCGAAATAACTTAATAACATTAACTATAAAAATAATCCACAAAGGGTGTGTGTAGTCCCAAGTGGCCCACAGGACAGAAACCAAATAATGTGTACAACAAAAATGACCCAACACAGGCCGTGTTTCGGCAAAATAAAAACACCTTCCTCAGGGGTCTTATAGGGTCCTCGGCTGTGCCTCTTAACTACTTGTATTTTTTGTAACTTTTATGTTTTATATTTAAGACAGCCAAGGGCCCTATAAGACCCCTGAGTAAGGTGTTTTTATTTTGTCGAAACACGGCCCGTGTTGGGTCATTTTTATTGAATATCAATATGACTCCGCACTGCTCCTTGTGACCGTGAGCAAGTCACTCAGTCTTCCACCGAGGAGGACTGAACGGTAAAGAAGCGACAAACACAGAAGGTAAGGAAGAGACAGACGCCAAGGGAACAATCCCACACATACAATCAAGGTGAGGTAGAGCGGAGACAGCACACACAAAAGACACAGCAAGGCAAGTAACATAAGGAAGCAGCAGGCAAGGAACACAAGCACACACGAGGGAAGCAAGAAATGGAAGCCCAAGGAAGTCAGAAGGTGAGCTTTCCGGTCTTCTGTATCGGCTGCAATATGTATGACTACCTCCCTTCGGGGATCCAGGCATACATTTGCAATCGATGCATGGAGATGGATAGCTTGAAATGTCAGGTAAGACTATTGGAAGGAACAGTGATGGAACTCGAAGACAGAATCCGAGCACAGGAGAAGATTCTAGTGGAGTACAGCCCAAACGACGAGGTCAAGGAACTAGAAATGTTCATAGAGGAAGCTCATCAGCACCACGTAGAGATCCCAGGGCTGGGAAACTGTACTCAAGAAACCCATGTGAGGAGAGAAGACACCCATGCAAACACAGAAGAAACCGAAGACGAGGTAGGAGACAACCGCACACCAGGAGAAATAGTGAGAGCACAGGAAGACATCCCCCCACCCAAAGAACAGGAAACAATTTCAAGAGTATCATTGGAGGAAGAAGACTGGCCCTACTCCAAGGACGTGGACCTACGCCCCCCAAGGAACTCCCGAATAAAGAAGATGGGGATCATCGTAGGCGACTCCATTATACGACATGTGGACAGCCACACCGCAGGAGGAAGAGAGGACAGAGTCGTCACCTGTCTGCCTGGAGCAAGAGTGAAGGATGTGACCAACAGGATCTCCAGGATCATAGATGGCGCAGGGGGAGAGGACACCGCTGTGCTTATCCACGTGGGAACAAATGATGTGAGCGGGCGGAAGTATGACAGGGAAGAGCTGAAGGGCCAGCTCCGCTCACTCGGAAGACAACTGAAGATCAGGGAGGTGAGGGTGGCCTTCTCTGAGATCCTCCCAGTACCAAGAGCGGATGGAAAGAGACAAGGGGAATTGCAAGTAATCAACGCCTGGATGAGACGATGGTGCGAAGAAGAAGGCTTCGACTTCGTGCGCAACTGGACGGCGTTCTGGGGAAAAAGCAAGTACTACAGAAGGGACGGACTACACCTCAACAAGGAAGGAGCACGAGTTTTGGCAGGCAACATGAAGAAGGCAATCGAGAAGGCTTTAAACTGAAAGATAGGGGAAAGCCGACAGTCGACCACCGGTCGATGGCACGGATAGCAGGATGCCCCGACGAAGAAGCCAAGGACTACTACTCCTACACAAGAGAAGACGACCCCACAGCCAATAAGGGAGAAAAAGCAGGAAGGGACAACTCAGACACAGGAGAGGACGACCACACAGCAAATAAGGGTGATAACACAGGAGCAGTAAAGGATACCGTATTTGAAACTATAGGGACGGCCAAGAGTAGAAGGTCCAAAAAGGTAACACAAAGGGAATTTAGATGTATGTATACGAATGCTAGAAGTCTAGGTAACAAAATGGGGGAACTAGAGACAATAGCGAGACATGACATATTGGATATCATTGGCATAACAGAAACATGGTGGAATGAAGAAAACAAATGGGACACAGTACTACAGGGATACAAACTGTATAGAAGAGATCGAGTAGGGCAGAAAGGTGGAGGTATTGCTCTATATGTCAAGGAGGGAATAGATTCTGTTGAAATGGTTACAACAGAAATGAAAGAGAAGCTTGAGTCACTCTGGATCAAAATTCCTGGTCAATATGGTGCAGATACGAAAATTGGCCTTTACTATCGTCCCCCAGGACAGGCGGAGGAAACTGACTCAGAAATGATGGAAGAAATCAAACAAGAATGCAAGACGGGCAATGTAATTGTATTGGGAGACTTCAATTTCCCAGGGATAGACTGGAAACTAGCAACCTCCAACTGCGGCAAGGAGGCCAAGTTCCTGGATGTGCTAGGGGATTGCTTCCTGGAACAAATGGTAAAAGAGCCGACAAGAGGCAACGCCACCTTGGACTTGGTCCTAAATGGCCTCACGGGACCGATAACAGAAGTGGAAGTCGTGGTTCCACTGGGAACGAGTGATCACAATGTAATCAACTTTAAACTTGACATCGGGAAAGGGAAACATGCCAAAACCTTAACCACCACCTTAAACTTTAAAAAGGGTAAATACGATCGCATGAGGGCCATGGTAGAAAAACGACTAGAGAAGATGGTGGACAAACTTGAAACGGTAGATCAGGCATGGTCCCTACTGAAAAATACTATCACAGAAGCACAAGATCTCTACATTCCGAGGATTTCCAAAGATCGGAGAACAAAGAGCAAAAGAGAACCGGCATGGCTTACCATACAGGTGAAGGAAGCCATAAAAGAAAAGAAGGACTCTTTCAAAAAATGGAAATGCATAAAGACAACCGAAGCCTGGAACAAACATAAAGATGATCAGAAGAAATGTCACAAGGAGGTGAGGGATGCCAAACAGGATTATGAGGAAAAAATAGCCCAGGAGGCCAAAAACTTCAAGCCCTTCTTTAGATACGTGAAAGGGAAAAAACCTGCAAAAGAGGCAGTGGGACCCCTGGACGACCAGGGAAGAAAAGGGTACATCAAGGAAGATAAACAAATCGCAGACAAACTAAATTCCTTCTTTGCGTCTGTCTTTACGAAGGAAGACACCTCAACAATACCTGAAGCAGAGAAAGTGTTTCCAGGAGAAATAGAGGACAGCCTCACCACAGTTGAAGTGGACTTAGACCAGATATACTATCAGATCGACAAACTTAAAAGTGACAAATCCCCTGGACCGGATGGAATTCACCCGAGAGTCTTAAAGGAATTGAAGGTTGAAATCGGAGAGTTATTGCACAAACTTGCAAACCTGACAATCAGAACTGGACAGATACCGGACGACTGGAGGATAGCGAACGTCACGCCAATTTTCAAAAAAGGATCGAGAGGGGAACCGGGCAACTATAGGCCTGTGAGTCTTACGTCGGTCCCCGGCAAGATGGTTGAAGCACTGATCAAGGATAGCATAGTCCGGCACTTGGACGCACACGACTTGATGAAACCCAGTCAACATGGATTCAGGAAAGGGAAATCATGTTTGACGAATTTACTCCAATTTTTTGAGACCGTAAACGAGCAAATTGATAGTGGGAAGCCTGTGGACATAATATACTTGGACTTCCAGAAAGCGTTCGACAAAGTTCCACACGAAAGACTTCTCAGGAAACTACAAAGCCATGGCATAGAGGGAGATATACAAAGATGGATAGGCAAATGGCTGGAAAACCGAAAGCAGAGAGTGGGCATAAATGGGAAGTTCTCCGACTGGGAGAAAGTGACTAGTGGTGTACCCCAGGGCTCGGTACTTGGGCCGATCCTTTTTAATATTTATATCAATGACCTGGAGGAAGGAACATCCAGTGAGATCATCAAGTTTGCAGACGATACAAAACTATGCCGGGCAATCAGATCGCAGGAGGATAGAGAGAAACTCCAGAGCGACTTGTGTCGGTTAGAAACATGGGCGGAGAAATGGCAGATGAAGTTCAATGTGGAGAAATGCAAGGTAATGCATTTAGGCAATAAGAATAAGGAATACGAGTATACAATGTCAGGTGCAACTCTGGGGAAGAGTGAACAAGAAAGGGACCTGGGTGTACTGATAGATAAGACCCTGAAGCCGTCGGCACAATGCGCGGCAGCGGCAAAGAAGGCAAATAGAATGTTGGGCATGATAAAGAAAGGAATCTCGAGTAGATCGGAGAAAGTTATAATGCCGCTTTATAGGGCAATGGTCAGACCACACTTGGAATACTGCGTCCAACATTGGTCTCCCTACCTAAAGAAGGATATAAAACTGCTGGAGAGGGTGCAGAGACGAGCAACAAAACTGGTGAAGGGTATGGAGAGACTGGAATATGAGGATAGACTTATAACACTGGGATTGTTCTCCCTTGAGAAAAGGAGAATGCGTGGGGATATGATCGAGACCTTCAAAATACTGAAAGGAATCGACAAAATAGAGCAGAGAAGATTATTTACACTGTCCAATTTGACACGGACTAGAGGACATGGAATGAAGCTGAGGGGGGACAGGTTCAGGACTAATATCAGGAAGTTCTGCTTCACTCAGAGAGTGGTTGACACCTGGAATGCCCTCCCAGAGGAGATTATTGCGGAATCGACCGTCCTAGGCTTCAAGAGCAAACTAGATGCATATCTCCTTAAGAGAGGCATATAAAGATATGGTGGACTATAAATTACGCCAGGTGTACACCTGGCGGGGCCTCCGCGTGTGCGGATCGCCGGACTTGATGGACCGAAGGTCTGATCCGGTGATGGCAGTTCTTATGTTCTTATGTTCTTATGTTCATAGCCCCATGTACGTTAGATAGATTGTGAGCCCACCGGGACAGATAGGGAAAATATTTGAGTACCTGATTGTAAAACCGCTTAGATAATCTGGATAAGCGGTATATTAAAAAAAAAAAAAAAAAAAAAAATCTAATAAACTTGAAAATAATGACTGCGCTTTCGTAGTAAGCGTTTTCGGTGCTAATCTCTACAGTTATACCATAAAGAGGATATTAGATTTAAATATCCCCCAGCAGTATCACCTTTCCAAATCCTTTGATCCTCAGAAACACCATTCTGTGTTCTATAGGTTTTCACTACACGGAGCTTTATGTGTTCTGTCGTCATGGGATCATTATACATTTATTTTTAATAGATTATTGCTAGTACCTAGCTTTTTCAGTGTGGTCGGAATCAGGGACAGACATCACCAACATGTTTCGCATAACAATGCTTTTTCAAGGTGAAGTCCCTAATGATATTGTCACCATCCGCTTAGATAAGGTGGTCTAAAACGATTAACACCATGCTGATAACTTGAGAAATATGTGTATTTTACTAACTGTATTCTGTAATTCGCTGACTGTACTGTGATATCTTCGCTATATGTATTCTGTAATTCGCTGATTGTTCAGCTCTCTTCACTGTAAACCGTCTAGAAGTCATAAGATTGTGGAGGTATAGAAAAAATAAAGTTATTATTATTATGACGACAGAACACATAAAACTCTGTGTAGTGAAACTCTATTGAACACAGAGTGGTATTTCTGAGGATCAAAGGATTTGGAAAGGTGATACTGCTGGGGGATATTTGAATCTAATATCCTCTTTATGGTTAACACTGGAATTCGCACCATAGTAACATAGTAACATAGTAGATGACGGCAGATAAAGACCCGAATGGTCCATCCAGTCTGCCCAACCTGATTCAATTTAAATTTTTTTTTTCTTCTTCTTAGCTATTTCACACTCAGATTGTTCACAATAAAATACACCAACTCAGATATAGTGGCAAAAAAATGGGCCGCAGCTTTATTTTCATTAAGAACAAATCTTAATCAAATCAACTTATCAACATTTTCAAAAAACAGTGTAGCTTATACTCAAAATTCTGGAGCTACTCGGTGTCGAACTAGCTCCTCTTCCAAAATTCTCCCCCATTCCCCATTTCCCTTACAGCAAGACACGCAGTGCCGCAGAGTCCAGCCGCCACCCATGGCGGTATCGCACATGAGCAGTTACAAAATTTAGTCACCAAATCTGTTGCATAGCCACACTGATCCAAAATTGTTTCCCCAACATATAATTTTTTCCGCCACGTGCAGAGACAGCTTAGTTAGTCACCGCACCCCCCCACAAAAGCTGCGGCCCTGGGGGTCCGCATAACAGGCCTCCATCAAATCCTGCACTGAACTCAAAAAAATATCAAGCCCAATATCCAACAAATGTACCCCGTCTGCCCTATACAACCCAGGGCAGTCAACAGTGAGCAAATCATGGCACAGAACTAAACCTCCCATCATACCCGGAAACCTGGAAACTTCAGAATTAACACGTTTGCGTAGACGCTCAATACCCTCAATACCAAATCCTTTGATCCTCAGAAATACCACTCTGTGTTCAATAGGGTTTCACTACACAGAGCTTTATGTGTTCTGTCGTCATAATAATAATAACTTTATTTTTTCTATACCTCCACAATCTTATGACTTCTAGACGGTTTACAGTGAAGAGAGCTGAACAATCAGCGAATTACAGAATACATATAGCGAAGATATCACAGTACAGTCAGCGAATTACAGAATACAGTTAGTAAAATACACATATTTCTCAAGTTATCAGAATGGTGTTAATCGTTTTAGACCACCTTATCTAAGCGGATGGTGACAATATCATTAGGGACTTCACCTTGAAAAAGCATTGTTATGCGAAACATGTTGGTGATGTCTGTCCCTGATTCCGACCACACTGAAAAAGCTAGGTACTAGCAATAATCTATTAAAAATAAATGTATAATGATCCCATGACAACAGAACACATAAAGCTCCGTGTAGTGAAAACCTATAGAACACAGAATGGTGTTTCTGAGGATCAAAGGATTTGGAAAGGTGATACTGCTGGGGGATATTTAAATCTAATATCCTCTTTATGGTATAACTGTAGAGATTAGCACCGAAAACGCTTACTACGAAAGCGCAGTCATTATTTTCAAGTTTATTAGATTTTTTATTTTTTTTTTTTTTTTAATATACCGCTTATCCAGATTATCTAAGCGGTTTTACAATCAGGTACTCAAATATTTTCCCTATCTGTCCCTGTGGGCTCACAATCTATCTAACGTACATGGGGCTATGGAAGACTGAGTGACTTGCTCACGGTCACAAGGAGCAGTGCGGAGTCATATTGATATTCAATAAAAATGACCCAACACGGGCCGTGTTTCGACAAAATAAAAACACCTTCCTCAGGGGTCTTATAGGGCCCTTGGCTGTCTTAAATATAAAACATAAAAGTTACAAAAAATACAAGTAGTTAAGAGGCACAGCCGAGGACCCTATAAGACCCCTGAGGAAGGTGTTTTTATTTTGCCGAAACACGGCCTGTGTTGGGTCATTTTTGTTGTACACATTATTTGGTTTCTGTCCTGTGGGCCACTTGGGACTACACACACCCTTTGTGGATTATTTTTATAATTACCTTACCTAACCTGCCTAACAACCCACTACTCATCCTCTTACCTACCTACTACTATTTAATTAACCCTTTCCCCCCCAAAACAATCTTCGCTGACTCATCCAGTGTTATAAGCCTGCAGATTAATCTGCAAGCCACTATAACTTTAGGGTCATTTTTATTGTACATTTTATTTGGTTTCTGTCCTGTGGGTCACTTGTGACTGTACGCAACCTGTGTGGATTTGTTTTTAAGTTTAATAAGCGTCCAAATGACTTAAAAACGATAAACTAGAATTTTGTTCCGGAATCTTTGTGTTGTTTCACGGTACCCCCATGCCAGTCAGGTTTTCAGGATTATCCGCAATGAATAGGCATGAGACTGATTTGATCATGTTACTCCTTTGCTTCAAAAAGCCCACTGGTTGCCTGTCCCACACAGGGTAACTTATAAAATCGCCCTTCTGACATTTAAAACTTTACAGACCAATACACCAGCATTTATAGACAGACTTTTTGATCCCATATGACCCTCCGAGAGCTTTAAGATCTATTTCTCAATATAATCTTAACATCCCATCTTTAAAAATAATTGGTACACGTCGTACCTCAATCTTTTCTGTGACAGCCCCTATGATCTGGAAAATGGAAAAAAACTTAAAAAATTTTAAAAGCAATTTAAAGTGCTTTCTTTTTAAAGATGCTTTTAATTGATCAATTATATTTTAGTAATTAAACTATTCTTGTTTTTTACATTTATTTTCCCATTCCCCTTCTGTGTTTACCTTAAATGTTTCTCACATTTTCTATATCGATTGTATTTCTCCCCCTCTTCCTATTCGTGTTTAGGGGCCTTTCGGTCCGTTTTTACCTAGTATGTAATTGTTGTCAGTCTTGTAGTTTTTATTATAGAAATGTATGTTTTACTTGTTAAATTTGTGTTTAAATGTTAATTTTAAATCTTGTTCAACGCTTTGTAGTTTCGAAAAAGCGTTTAATCAAAAAAATCTGAATAAACAAACAAACATACAGTGCCTCCATTGTATGGAAATCCCTTCCGTGAATATTCCTTGTGGGTATCCTGAAAACCGGACTGGCAAGGGGGTACTCCAGAACCAGCCCGGGAAACACTGATTTGCAGTACAATGTATCCAGCACCAGAAATGTGAACTGCTTAGTTACCATAGGTTGGCGTGCTCTCCCGCTTCCCTGAGACACTCGTTCTCCCTTTTTCATATTCATAACAGTACAGAATTGCGTCTTCTTCAACCACATTAAAACGCTTCCGATACTCCTGGTCAAGGAAGGAGTTAGGAGACTCGGATCCTTTGGAGACTGGCTTACCCATTAAGTGTCGGCTGAGATCTTCAGAGGGAAGATTGCCCTTTTCATCCCTATCGGAAGCAAGGGAGGGGGGGACACAGAGTATGAAGAGATGAACAAGAGATGACAGCTTTTCAGAAAGAATGTATTCACAATTTCATCCGTTAAATCGGCAAACAACAGATCTGATTTTTAAAAAAATTTGTGACCACTAGTGAAGGAGTTTGCGAAAGTTATGTAAGCATTTTAGGGTAACAGTCACTCTTGAGGTCACTCTTGAGGTCATCCAAAAATTTGTTGCGTCAATATCTAACTTAGGACTCCTTTTACTAAACGGCGGTAGAGGTGGGATGGTGAGGTAAATACTTTGATGCTCACAGGGATTCTATGGCGGTCGGAGCACTTACCTCTACCGCCGTTTCGTAAAACCCAACGTTAATCTCTGCAATAACAAATTTCCCTTTTTAAATAATAATAATAATAATAACTTTATTCTTCTATACCGCCATAGTCGTGAGACTTTTAGGCGGTTTACATTGAAGAGAGCTGGACAGCCATCGAGTTATAATATGCAGTGATAAGAGAAATACAGCATGCAGAATCTTTAAAAAGGTAGCAAAATACAATATACAGATAGTTTAACAGATGCTAGAAATTTCAGACTTATACGCAGGAGTGGACATGTTTGAAATATTAGAAATTGATTTAGACTTTTGTGTAGATATTTTTTTAAGTGACATTTTTGTCGAATAAGGCAGTTTTTATAGCTTTTCTAAAGAGATCTTTTATTAAACACAAAGAAGAATGAAAAACAGAAGCAAGGGCTTATCGAAATATTTAATAAGAACATTGGAGAGGTCTAGAAATAGTCATGAACTAGGCTGAGAACCACCAACCTAGAAGAGAAAGACTTTGAAACCTTGCACTACGTCCCTTGAACCATCGAGCTTCCAAATCCCAGTAATTACTTAACAATCCATATAGTTAAAAGGAGCCCTGTGTTGCATTGTAAACCGCTTAGATCGGTAACGACCGAGGGCTTGATGGTGGGGCTAATTGTAGAAAGGGCACAGCCGCAAAGGCGAAACATGTCGGCAGATCCCAAGTCGGCAAAACTTCATTGAAAGATAAGTGCCTGCTTTACAGGAGATTTTATAGAAAAAAGTATTTAAATCTTTGAAAGTAAAAAATACCAAATGATATTTATTTAAAGATTAAGTTAAAATGAAGCAAAGAAAGGATCAATGACAATTAGAGCAAGTATCTTTAAGAAATAATGAGAGATCACTGCGCTCAACTCTGAAGCTTCTTAAAAGTGAATGGAGTGAATGAAGTGGCTAGAATATCGTACGATTGCAAGATTGTGTGAAGGAATTATATATTTATAGACTGCAATCAAAAAAATATATTGCCAATACAATAACTTGTTTGTGTTTATTAACATTTGTTATACCGCTTAAGCATATTACAGATCTAAGCGGTTTACAATGCAACACAGGGCTCCTTTTACGTTTTTAATGCACGCAGGATATTACCGCGCGCTATGTGGCTAGAACTAATGCCAGCTCAATGGTCTAGCGCGCGGGGCAATTCAGTGCGTGCTATTCCGCGCGTTAATGCCCTAACGCAGCTTAGTAAAAGGAGCCCACAGATAAATTAGGAAAGGAACCCCATTAATGACAGGAAAGCTAGAGATAAGATAAAGAGAGAGGATATATCTTAAGTGGCTCAGGCCAGACCCATTAGCTGGAACTATGTACTAGATGCAGTTACATAACAATTAAAAAAAAAAAAAAAAGGAGAGGAAAATGTAGAATAAAATAAAGTCTTTGAAGATGAGATCCACTCATTCTGCGAAGTAGAAGTTGGCTCCACCGTAGCCGAAGTCGATCCTGGCAGGTAGGACAGTCAACCTCTGCCTGATGGAGAGACAGTGCCCAAGATCGGAGGCCATCAAAGACAGATAAGCAGCTCCGCCGAAGCAGGCAGTCCAAACAGTTGACGATAGCAGGCCGAGGAAGGAAGCCAGGCCACCGGAGATATATCATGTCATCTATTTCAAAAGCTGTCATAGCAAGGAGCGCTTTCCACGGTCACGTACCAATGGGGGCGAAGGGGTCCGACCCGGGTGCCATGTTGGTGGGGCGCTGGCACCCCTTTCTCCTCTTCCCGCTCCTCCCCTCATCACGTGTGCGCCCCTTCCCCCTACCTGTAGTTGTTCAGCGCCACGATAAACGACTTGAACGTGCTCCTCGCGGCCGCGTCGTCTCTCATGCCGATGTCAATTCTGGATGCCGCGCATTGGAAGTGACATCAGCGGGAGAGCCGAAGGGGTCGCAAGGAGCCCGTTGAAGTTCTTGTCGCTCGCGGCGGTGAACAACTAGAGGTATGGGGGAAGGGAAGGGGCGACTGTACAGCAGGGGGATCAGGGAAGGAGCAGGGGGTGGAGATGAGGGTGGGGGAAGGGCGCCACTGGCTTTCCTTACTGTCCCGTTAAAAATGCTGCCTTCACAAACTTATTTCATTCAAGCAGCTCCTCTATAATTCCTCTTCATTTTTAAGTAGTATAAAGAAGTTTCAAGTTTATTTAATATGTTTGATTTGATCGCAAAATCCAAATCCAATGCGATTTACATTTGGTTAAAAATTAGTTTAAGATAAAAAGAAAAAAACAAGACAATTAGTACTGATTGTAATAAAATAATACGTTTAAGAAAGGGAGGCGAAAAAAAAAAAAGTGGCTTAAATACAATTCAAAAACAAATAAAAAGGGACAGGTAATGAAACAAGAGGTTGGGGAATGTTACCCACTTAATTTTCACTTGTCGGTGTTCCTAGTCCAATGTAAAATCTTAAAACTTAAATGAATCAGTTAAAAGCATCCTTAAAAAGCCAACTTTTTAGGAGAATTTTAAACTTAGTAATTTTTCTTCTCTTATGTTGATCGGGAGCGAATTCCAGATTTGAGGGGCTGTAACCGAAAAAAAATCACATCCCTCCTTGAATAAATGAATTTCAACGAGGGGACTACTAGCAAGGATTTATCTTCAGATCTTAAAGATTTAGTGGGGATGGATGGTATTAGAAATCTTTCTAAGAATGCAGGATTGTATCAATAGAAGTTTCGTCAGCCGAAAGCCTGAAGTTATAATGCCGTTGTACAGGGCCAAGGTGAGACCTCATCTGGAGTACTGTGTGCAATTCTGGAGGCCACATTACAGTAAAGATGTGCGCAGAATTGAATCGGTTCAGCGGACGGCCACCAGGATGATCTCGGGGTTCAAGGGTCTCTCGTACGAAGAGAGACTGAACAAATTGCAACGCTACACTTTCGAGGAACGTAGGGAGAGGGGAGACATGATCGAAACATTTAAATACCTCACGGGACGTGTCGAAGTGGAAGATGATATTTTCTTTCTCAAGGGACCCTCGGCCACAAGAGGGCACCCGCTCAAACTCAGGGGCGGAAAATTTCATGGCGACACCAGAAAGTATTTCTTCACAGAGAGAGTGGTTGATCATTGGAACAAGCTTCCAGTGCAGGTGATCGAGGCAGACAGCGTGCCAGACTTTAAGAATAAATGGGATACCCATGTGGGATCCCTACGAGGGTCAAGATAAGGAAATTGGGTCATTAGGGCATAGACAGGGGGTGGGTAAGCAGAATGGGCAGACTTGATGGGCTGTAGCCCTCTTCTGCCGTCATCTTCTATGTTTCTATGAGCTTGGTTTACTAATATTTTATGTGTGAGCAATGCTATTTTAGATGTGATTCTCTGATTTACGGGTAACCAATGCTTTTCCTTTACAAGGGGAGTTACACGATCAAATTTTTTTCTTTTCATAATTATTTTTATTGTAGTATTTTGGAGAATTTGCAGTCTACGCATTTCTTTTAAGGTAGATCCCAACCCTCCCCCAAGGAAATAAGGTGATACCTTTTTTTATTGGACTAACTCAATGCATTTTATGATGAGCTTTTGAAGGTAACCCTTCTTCTTCAGATCAGAAATAACCAAATGCTGACAAATACCAGTATTTTTTGTTTCGTTTCTTTATACTACCTCGGAAAGTGGACTAGCACGGCCCCCCCCCCCCCCCCACCATTTCATTCTTCAGTTTTAGGAACAGCTGTCCCAAATGAAAGCACAAAGATTGGTATCTGATTGGTTCGTACAGTGCGAGATCTCATTTTTAACATCACGGCTGACGTGAACCAGTTAACGATCAATGAATAGCATAATCACAAAAGCCAGAAGGGGAAAGCGTTCCGTTAAGGAACAACAGGCAAGCCTTAAAACGCGCAATTACTCGGGTGAATTGTCTGCGTCTTTTGTTTGGATGCTTACGTTGACTTGACAAGTGAACCCTTACCGATGGCACTTGTTCCACATGTCATGAAGGGGCAACGCCAAAAGCTGGCTGAAATATAAATGCTCCAGGGCCAGAAATGGTTTTGTTTATGTTTATTGAGAGCACCTATACTGCGACTGATGAATGGGGCGTCAATTCAGAACGGTTTACATGTAACAGCAGTTTTGGAAAATTATTTTAACGGATGTAAAAGATAGAGCTACGTTCATTGTACATTTTGTATTTGAGCAAGACCTCAGTTCAATTATGAGGTTATTCTTTAAGAAAATAGGTACGCCTTTCTGGGGGTCATCGTATATGGGCTACACCGTGATGTTGCGAAACCAACACAAGAAAGGCGTAAGCTATTTTTAGAAGCTGGGGGCTATTTTTACTTTAGCTTATCCTTGTAAGTGCATAATTAAGTATATGGGTTTAAAATACGTTTTTTATGCACCTGATCATCTAAGATCCTTTTTGGACCTTAAGGGGTTAATCAGAGGTGGAGAGTCTAGCTCTAAAAATTAAAATCCGGGGGGTGGACGTACTAAGCCTTTTCTTTTTCTTACATCTTGTAATTTTACTTTGATCATCTCCCTGTAATTCAGATCGTTCCTCTAAATTGAGGTCTAGGAAGGAGTTATATCCATTAAGAATTTGTCTTGCTTCTGATAGGAATGTGATTTTCCTTTTTTTTTTTTTCATGATGGATTATAACTCTGTATTGCTTTAACAAGTTTTATTACCTGTGAATAATATGATAAAGAATAAAAAAAAAAAAAAAGAATGGTTTACATGAAGTTCTGTAAAGATGGGGGGGGGGGGGAGGGGGGAGGGAAGTGGCCTAGAGGTTAAAGCGGCTGCCTCAGCACTCTGAGGTTGTGAGTTTGGTCCCAACCTGCTCCTTGTGATTCTGGGCAAGTTGCTTTAAACCCCCCCCCTCCATTGTCCCAGGTGCCACAGTTAGACTGTAACCTACCAGGACAGATAGGGAAAATGCTTAAGAGTATCTGATTTGTAAATCACTTTGGGTAGGGTACCAGATTTTCCAGGAGGAAATCCAGACCTATCCCCAGGCCCGCCGACCTCCACCTCTGTCATGCCCCATTCCACCCCTAGCCCCGCCCCCAAATGGCATCCATGCATGCGCGGATGCAACACAATGATGTCACAAGTGCGTGCGCATGACATCACCGAGTTATGTCCGCGGATGCCCCTTCCCAATGCGATTGTTGCCGGGAAGCTTTATAAAACCCGGACAAAGTGCTGAATTTTGAAAAGCCCGCCGGACCCTTGGACATGTCCTCGAAAAGGAGTTCATGTCCGGGGGAAACCGGACATCTGTTAACCCTAACTTTGGGTGAATCTCTTCATGAAAAGGTGGTTAATAAATCCCGATCAATCGATAACCGTTTGGTGTGCTGAGCAGCAAAATCTTAAGGATAATGCTGTCATCCCACCATATCCATAAAGAGAGCCTGTTATCAGGCCTCCAAGACTCTGGAGAGATGACGTTATGAGAAGGAGAAACGAGAAAACATGCTGAAAGGGAGCAGACGCAGGAGTCACATATAGGGTGGTGGTTGTATTGAACATGGCAAACCAAACACGAGCAAAACTATGGAAACGACAATGTTCTTGACCTTCATTTTATTTCTTCAAACGACCTTTAAAACACTGTCCACATTTGTGTTTAACGGACCCAATCAAAAGTCAAACAAATGATGATTTTTGCTTATGATCATGAAGTCATCATCATCACAAAGTTCCATGTGGAAGAAGCGTCACAGCAGTGTATTATCGTGATTTTTTGCAAAAAATGCACAGAAAAATGCACAAAACCCAACCTCAGTTGCTCTTGGCTGGGCCACTCATTCTTCATGGCAATGCTTGCCCGCACATAGGGAATGTCATTGAGAAATTACACAAATACAGCTGGGAGATGTTACCTCATGCTCCCTACAGTCCAGACATGAGTCCATCAGACTTCGACTTTTTTCCAAAGTTGAAATAACCTATGCGTGGACATTGTTTTGCATCTGTGGAAGAGCTTTCTTCTGTCGGTACCCGAGCCATTTGGCAACTGAACTAAAACGGTGTCTTGGATGGAATAATGAAGCTTCCCGGACGTTGGGACTCTGTCATTGCAAAGCAGGGAGACTATATTGAGGGATTGTAAAGAAATATTTGAAAAAAAATAAAATAAAACATGTAAATTTAAAAAAATAGTGCATTATTTATAAAATGACCTTCGTATATTCATTTTGGGTCCAAAAAGCACATTAGGTCTTATTTTCAGGGGATGTCTTTTTTATTTTTCATGTACAACAATCATCTCTCCCTTCCTCTCCTCCAATCTAATTCTTCCTCTTTCCTTTCTCCCCCTCCCCCCCCCTCGTGTGCAGCATCTTCCCTCCCCTGTCATCCATCCCCTTGTGCGGCATCTTTCTTGCCCTCCCTCCCATCCCCTTGTGCAGCAGAACTCTACCGGCCCTCCCACCGTGAGACTGACATACCTACGCTCCGAGGCCTCCAAAAACTACAGTAATGGCAGCTGTTTTTGAGAACTCAGAGCGAAGGTATGTCAGGTCTCACCGGGGTGGGGATTGCTGAATTGACGAGTCCAATTTTTTTGGTGAATCGGGCAGCACTAGTGTCAGGGATGGAGGGGGGGGCTTCGGGGATCCATCTTAACTAGGGCTTATTTTAGGGGTAGGGCTTATATTAGGACCATCTTTAAAAATCATGCTAGGGCTTATTGTCGGGATAGGTCTTATTTTCGAAGAAACAGGGTAAAACGAAGGTCAAGAACATTGTTGTTTCCACAGTTTTGTTCGAGTTTGGTTTGCCATTTTCTGCTGTGGAAATTTGGGTCGTCTTCTCTTGTTTCTGGCTGTATTCAACAGTCTCCCACTGGAGCTGGTGGAGGCAAAGAGAGTGACAGGCTTAAGGGATGAAACACAAGGGACTATGGTTACAAAGGGAGAGTGCAACGCAAAGGAAGAACCGCATTGCCCCAGGGGCGAATTTGGACAGATTAGTTTAGACCTTACAGTCTTTAACTACCATCATAGTCTAATGCCAGGCAGATGTAACATGACTTGATTATCCGCTTTACTTTGAAATTTCCAAAGAAATATAGGCTACTTGCAGAAAACACGTACTGAGGAGTCAGGGCACAATTAAGGCACAGGAAAACTAGGTACTTGTTTGGGGCCCAGAAGTTTAAGAAGAGCCCTGGCAGATTTTTGGCCTGGTAACTCGGCTGCTGCCAGAAAGAGGAGCAGGGGTAGGGTCACCATACCTGGAGCCTCACAAACCTGGACGCATGGCCTGGCCCTGTTCCGCCTCTAACCCCGCCTTCTTCCGCCTCAAGTCCCGCCCCAGCTCCGCCCCCTTCAAAGCCTCATCTTCTTCCCCCCAATGAACTCCAGCCACGTCTAGAGGGCCTCGAGCGTGCGTGGATGTGCCTGACATCATCCGTGCACGCTCAGAGACTCTCCATATGTGGCTGGAGCTCGTCAGGGCTTTCCAAAACTCGGGTGCAACAATAACACAGACACCTTATGAAAGGGAGGTGGCAGATACAGTACTCCATAGCACTGATATTTAAAAATGATTGGGAGAGCTAAGCAGTGCAAATTATATTTCCCTGGACACAAGCAAGGAACTTGCTCAATATTGGGGGTGCTCAAGACCCACTGGTAACTATAGAGCTGGCTTCCTACACGTTATGCTGAGAATAAACAGAGCTGTTGCTTAATTAAAAACTTAGAATAGTGAAAAGGGGACTTGTGTCTTTGGCAATCAAAGCAGACATTCAAAGCGGTGGGCACCGGAGGATTAAAGGGGTCTTTTACTAAGGCCCGCTAGCCGATTTAGCGAACGCTAAATGCTAGCGCATCCGTAGAATATAATGGGCGCGTTAGCATTTAGCGCTTGCCAAATCGGCTAGCGCACCTTAGTAAAAGACCCCTTAAGTGACTTGGCCAGGATCGCAAAAGGAGCAGCGCTGGGATTTGATCTCACAACCTCTGGGCGCAGCGGCAGCAGCTCGGCCAGTGAGCCGCAGCCCTTCCCCCGCTGAAGGGTGCTGGAACGATTGTTAAGGAAGGAACATAAAGGCCCTCGTTTACAAAGGTTCACTAAGCGTTTTAGCGTGCTTTTAGCGTGCGCTAAATCAACAAGTGCGCTAACTGCTAACACGCCCACAGAATAACATGCACGCGTTAGCGTGCGCTAAAAAGCATAGCGCACCTTTGTAAAAGAGGGGGGGGGGGAAGTCTCACAATGCAGCTTTTGAATCTTCACCAGGTCACGCGAAGGCACATTATCAGCGACCTCACTCTTACCTGGGGATGTAGGGCTCGGCTGGCGGAGGTGGGATGAAAAGATCTTGCAGCGCAGAGCTGTCCCTCCTTGTAGGTGTGCTAATGGTGCTGGATGGCGTAGCAACGCTGCTTGTAGGACTTCTAGGTATAAGCGGCTGGGGAGAAAAAAAAAGCGTAGAAAACGTTACATTCAAGTGCTAGAAAATCAAGTTTCCTTTTCAAGTTTTACAATATTAACTCCCTTTACTGTTCAACTAAGGAAAGAAAAGACAGAAATAAAGGCCTTATAATATTCAGCACTAACTTGGCACTTAACTTCAACCAGTTATACTCAAACAGGTCAACTTAACCAGATGCCATTAGCTAAATATTAAGAACATCAGAATAGCCTTACTGGGTCAGACCAATGGTCCATCAAGTCCAGTAGCCCGTTCTCATGGTGGCCAATCAAGGTCACTAGTACCTGGCCAAAACCCAAAGAGTAGCAATATTCCATCATCTCAAAGAATAGCAAGATTCTGGAACCCCAGTGAGAGCAACATTCCAGAGCTGAGACTGTGATGTCATAATGCCTCATTCCACAATGCCTCAGAGCCAACCTCATAAGTGATGTCACAATGGCTTGATTGTCCTATACTTGGCTCACATAAGAACATAAGAATAGCCTTACTGGGTCAGACCAATGGTCCATCAAGCCCAGTAGCCCATTCTCACGGTGGCCAATCCAGGTCACTAGTACCTGGCCAAAACCCAAGAAGTAGCAACATTCTATACATAATCTCGAAGAATAGCAAGATTCCGGAACCCCAGAGAGTAACAAGAATCTAGAATCCCAAGGAGTAGCAACATTCCATGCTACCAATACAGGACAAGCAGAGTCAATATTTAGCTGATGGTATCTGGTTAAGTCCCGAAGGCAGCAGTGCTGAACTTCCATGTAGCCCAGTGCTCCATCTGTGGGAAAGGGTGACTCCCACCCACCGCCACCCCAGCTCGGGAGGTACTGGGGCAGGCACTGCTCGATGGTGGTGGTGGGGGGGGGGCAGGAGAGAGTGAAAGGAGGGGGAGGGCTGCAGGCACTGGAGTGGGTAGGAAGGGAGGTAAAGAGAGAGACTGCATGGGATGCAAGGGGCGGAGGAAGGGAAAAAGAAAGATGCCTACTTTGGGCTCAGGCCCTCCCACTTTGGGCTCAGGCTCACCCAAATCAGTTGTCTGGCTACGCCACTGTATTGACCTTGCTCTTCTAGTTCAAAAGTGTCACTAGTGTACACAGCACTGTTGAGGGAAATTCCCTCATTACAGTGTTCATTTCCAACAACTTATGAAGCCACCGTACTAAGGAGTGGCTATATTTGCACGTGCGTTAATGTACATGGAACTGGCAAATACTATTGCACATTTATGGTTTCGTATGACTTAATGAGCATTAACTCACGCAAGACCTATTATTGTCAGTGGGATTTATTTGCCAACTATTGGGCAAGTCTATCAAGTGGTTCCCAAATTAGCATAAACATTTACAATATAACCCACTATTCACGCAGACCTCATACACCCGGAACACTACTCGATTTGCTTCTGTGCCCTTACTGGGATGGCGCATTCATCATTGGGTCTGATTTTCTATTTTTTTCTATTTTCTCTCGAGTTTAAACTTATAATGAAAACAACTGTGTGCCTCCAAATATACAAGAAGGAACCACTTTATAGACTTGACAAATAAAAGTTCTATTCAGTGTATTTGGGTCTTTCAAAGGTCAGTCTGCAGACACGTCAGTTAATACAGAACACTGCAGCTAAACTTATCTTCGGTAAGAGTAAATTTGATCACGTAACCCCTCTGCTCAAGGAATTACATTGGCTTCCAGTGTATCTCCGAATTCAACTGAAGGGCATTTGTATTGCATTTAAGATCCTATTTGGCATTTTAGACTGGAATGTTCATAGTAACATAGTAGATGACGGCAGATAAAGAGCCGAATGGTCCATCCAGTCTGCCCAACCTGATTCAATTTAAATTTTTAAATTTTTCTTCTTAGCTATTTCTGGGCAAGAATCCAGAGCTTTACCCGGTACTGTGCTTGGGTTCCAACTGCCGAAATCTCTGTTAAGACTTACTCCAGCCCATCTACACCCTCCCAGCCATTGAAGCCCTCCCCAGCCCATCCTCCACCAAACGGCTATACACAGACACAGACCGTGCAAGTCTGCCCAGTACTGGCCTTAGTTTAACCTTAGAATAAATATGGTTCGCCTAAGGTTAAGATGCCTATTTATTTATTTAATTAATTAATTAATTTAAAAATGTATTTATCACCTATACTCTAAGCGGTTTCCATTAAAATAACATTCATAAGTGAAGAACAATAAATAAAACATTTATTCTATAAACATCACTTAAAATATTACAAGATTCTTACAGATCAATAACCCCCCACCCAAACTATTCTCTATCATTCAAGTATCTATAAATTTATCATTATTCCTTAATTCACTACATATTTTAAACATAAAATCACACATTTATCCATTTAGACATATTTTAAATTTATAAACCACCCTGTCCCCATCCATAATAATAGTTGATTATAACCCTTATATTCCTCCCACCCTCCCCCCTCCCTCCCTAGATGTGCAATTCTTCTAACAACAAAAATGTAGAATTATAATAAATCTACAAAAAACGTTAATGGACCCCATATTAAATTAAAGTTTTTAAAATTCCCTAACTGATCAGCTCTCATTTTTTCATATTTATATATTTGACATAAACTTGCCCACCAGAAAGCAAAATTGAGACGATCCCAGTTTGTCCAGTTATGTGTCATCAATTGTATAGCTGTACTTGTCATAATTAAAAAGAGACTTCTTTTATATTTATCTAGGGGATCTTTGATATACAAAATGGTACCACAGATTACTACTTCATAAGTTAAAGGAATCTCAGATTCTAAAATATTAGTAATATGTCCCCAAATTGATTTCCAAAAAACCAGTAAATAAAACAGTAAATGATCCAATGTTCCTATGTCAAGATGACAGTGCCAGCATCTATTAGACTTTGAATTATCCAACTTATTCAATCTAACCGGGGTCCAAAAAGAACGATGCAACAGAAAAAAACAAGTTTCTTTCATAGATGCTGAAGCTGAACACCTCATCCTCCAAGACCAAATACGTGGCCATCGAGATGCAGAAATATACTGCTTAATCTCAATGCTCCAATTGTCTCTAAGAGCGTTTTTGGGTTTCTTATTCATAGGTTCAGATATTAATTTATACCACTTAGCAGCTTGATGTCCTAGGACAGGGGTGTCCAATGTCGGTCCTCGAGGGCCACAATCCAGTCGGGTTTCAGGATTTCCCCAATGAATATGTATGAGATCTATTAGCATACAATGAAAGCAGTGCATGCAAATAGATCTCATGCATATTCATTGGGGAAATCCTGAAAACCCGACTGGATTGCGGCCCTCGAGGACCGACATTGGACACCCCTGTCCTAGGATGTCTGTCTGAAAACAGGAATTGCAAATTACACCTCTCAGGGAACCCTTTCTGAATAACCTGCTTCAGTTGCAACCATTTATAAAATTGAAATTTAGAAATACCAAAAGATTGTTGCAACCGTGAAAAATCAAGCAATTTCCCATTTAAAACAACATCCTCTAATGTTCTTATTGAAATTATTTTAAAATGAATAAAGATTATTTAAAAAAAAAAAATAACATTCATAAGTACATTTTAAGGCCTAACAAATTTCAACTCGCTCTCAACATATAGTCAACAATTATCAAACTGCTCATTAAGAACATCAACAGGCGCTACAGTTTCAAGTTTATTAAAAGATTTTTTTTTAATCACTTAATCAGGTTTCTAAGCGGTGTACAATTTAAAATTACATAAAAACATATTAAAACTGGGGATATTGGATAAAATTCAAATGTCATAATAAAGCACTGATAAGACGTATAGACCTACTTCAAACAATGGGAAATTGGGAAAGAACTACAATCGTTAAAGAAAAGTGCAACAAAAAAGGGAAAATACAATAGGATAGGGTAAAAAGTAATAATTTTGATTTAATTTTTTTGTCCTTAAGAGGACAGTTCTTCAAAAGCATCCTGGAACTAGAATGTTTTTAGTTTTGCTTTAAATTATTTTATATCGGATTCACTGCGCAAATGATTAGGCAGCGAATTCCAGAGAGTCGGGGCGGTGACGGCAAAATTATTGGAGCGCAACATATTAATCAATTTTAAAGAAGCTATAACGAGAAGATTCTGAGACATTGAACGAAGAGATTTTAAAGTATTATAGGGAATTAAAAGTCTGTTAATGAACTCAGGATGGTTGTTTAATTTTGTTGTGAATGGTAAAAGTAAGATTTTATAACTGATTCTATGTTTGACTGGTAACCAATGTGCACTACCGTATTTTCACCCATATACCGCGCACCCGTGTAAAACGCGCACACGGGTATAGCGCGCGGGGAACACAAATTTATGTAAAAAAATTTAATATAGCGTGCACACGCGTATACCGCGCATGCTAAAACCTCCTCCCGCCTACTCCGAACCGGCATCCTCCCCCCCTCTCGCTTACCCGCGTTTTACAACTTTTTTTTTTCAATCCGATCTGGCATCCCCCCTGCGAAACGGCATCCTCCCCCCCCGCTCGCGTCACCGCCCCCCCCGCGATCCTATATCCCCCCCAGCACCGCAAAACATCTCTTACCCGATTGGGCACCGGCACCGGCACCAGCACCAGGTATGCACAGGATGTGCCAGTGCCAGTGCCCGAAGATACTCCCTCGTTGGTTTGGGCTGGGCTGGGCTGGGCGGTGCAGCAGAGATCCTCCTTCTTCCTGCGCCGGGCTGGACTAGGCTTTGAGCATTTGGGCATGCTCAAAGCCTTCTGGTCTCGCTCTCTCCGAGATAATGCTCAAAGCCTAGTCCAGCCCGGCGCAGGAAGAAGGAGGATCTCTTCCGCACCGCACCGCCCAGTCCAGCCCAAACCAACGAGGGAGGATCTTCGGGCCCTGGCACTGGCATGTCCTGTGCATTGGTGCTGGTGCCGGTGCCCAATCAGGTAAGAGATGTTTTGTGGTGCTGGGGGGGATGTAGGATCGCGGGGAAGGGGTGGTGGTGACGCGAGCGGGGGGGAGGATGCCGGTTCGCAGGGGGGATGCCGATCGGATTGAAAAAAAAAAGTTGTAAAACGCGCTCACACGTATAACGTGCACGGTTATGCACGGTTTGTAAAATCGTGTTTAATGCGCGCGTTATATGCGTGAAAATACAGTAATCAGAAGGGGTGAGACGTGATCGTATTTCTTTGCACTGCAAATGATCTTAATAGCTGTGCTTTGTACAACCTGAAGCCGTCTAATTTCCTTTTTTGTAATACCCTTATGCAGGGCATTACAGTAGTATATACAAGAGATTACTAGGGAGTGGATCAATGTGTTCAAGGAGGCTGGTTCAAGTAACTTTGCAAGGGAACGTATCATCCTGAGTCGATAGAAGCACTTCTGAACGACCGTGCTAATGTGAAAATGATAAGAAAATTTACTGTCAAAAGTAACTCCTAATAGAACAGAATTCACTACGTGGAATTCACACATGTCTTAGGTTGTAATTGCCTCCACGTATAGGCATCTACAAACAACTTGGTTTTTACCAGTTTTTTTGAAACTGAAACTGAGCAACTTATTCCAAAGGGACACCCCTGCAATGGAACACATTCTTGATTCTGTGGTCATCTGTTTCACTCCCTCTTCCATTCTTGCTATTAGTTTCATGCCACCTTCTGATCTCAAGACTCTGGTCTATAGACGCAACAAGACAACAAGACTTGTAAATTTGATTATCTACAATCTTGAATACTGTGCTCTCAGATGCCTGCGCTGATAAATCAAAAACGATTTCTTATCAGCTTGTGCAGGAAAGGGGTATCTTTCATCGGGCTCAGTATCACTATTTGCTTGAGAAAAGTGCTACTGCTTAGTGCAAAATATTTTATCAAAGTGCTCACGTGCAAAATAAATAACAATGTTCGACACTTATCTCAAGACACCAGCGTTAAAGTTACCTTGAGATAAGTGCCGAACATTGTTATTTATTTTACACGTGAGCACTTTGATAAAATATTTTGCACTAAGCAGTAGCACTTTTCTCAAGCAAATAGTGATACTGAGCCCGATGAAAGATACTCCTTTCCTGCACAAGCTGATAAGAAATGGTTTATGATTCATCAGCGCAGGCATCCGAGAGCACAGTGTTCAAGATTGTAGATAATCAAATATACAAGTCTTGTTGTCTTGTTAATCTAGCAATTAAGTGGACTTATTTCCATTGTGACATAATTCAGTGTTTGGTCTATAGACGTCCCACAGAGCTTCAAACCAGAAAGGGACCGACTGATACAATGTCTGGTATACCAATGATATCACCTTGTAGTATACTCGCTGTTGCATAGGTAGCAAGTAGAGTTGTTTCAGAATAGGAGTGAAGTGCGTGATTCTTGGAACACCATTATTAATAATAATAATAATAATAATAATAGCTTTATTTATATCCCGTCATACCTTTTCAGTTCAAGATGGTATACAGGTATCGATACACGAGAGGAGAGCAGGGAGAATTACAGCATAGGTTTAAGGGGGGGGGAGGACTGTGCAGGTAGGGGAGGAGAGATTGGAGGAGTTGCGGGAAGGGATAGTAGGTAGGTTGGTTACTTAGGGTCCGATAAACTTGTCGAATAGGCGGGTCTTCAGAGATTTCCTGGAGGATTGGTATGATGGGGAGTTCAGGAAGAGTGCGCTTAGGGTGTTGTTCCAGGTGCCAGCCTGAAAGGATAGTGTCCTATTAAGAAATTCTCCTTGGGCGTGGGGAATGCAAATAGAAGTGTTCTGTGGGAAGGACGGGGATGGTCCTGTAGAACGAAGTGCTTCATGAGGTAGGTGGGTGAAGTGCCGAACAGCGTCTTATAATAATAATAACTTTATTTTTTCTATACCGCCATAATCTTGCGACTTCTAGGTGGTTCACAATGAAGAATAGCTGTACAGTCAGCGAATTACAGTGTACAAATAGAGAGGAGGTCACTGAGCGGTCAGTGAATACAAGGTGCAAATTGGCAAGAAGAAAGATAAACATAGGTTACAATATAATTTTGACATGTTACGTTGAAAAAATTGGAAGCCAACGAATAACTGAGTACAAATTGAGAAAAGACATTGTACAGTCAGAGGATACAGAATACTGATAGAGAGGAAAAGTGAATTCAGTATAATGAGCGGTAGCTTTGATCCGGGGGGAGAAAGTCTGGCTAGGAAATAAATTTCTTAAACAAGGTGGTCTTTAGTTCTTTCCGAAAAGCGCCATATGTCAACCTGGCAAAGGTTGACATAGCTGGCAAAGGTATGTCAACCTAGCAAAGGCAGCTGAATTTGGGAGGGGAGTGGGAGCCAGTGCAATTTTTTTGAAGTATGGGGATATGTGGTTGGATTTTTTCAGGCCGAACATCAGTCTTACTGCCGTGTTTTGGACCGCTCTTAGTCTCCTAATGGGTTTTTTTTGTGTGATCCTAGGTAAATTATGTTGCAGTAGTCCATTGAGCTTAGAACTAGAGATTGGACTAGCAGCCTAAACGTGGCGAAGTCAAAGTAAGGTTTTAGTGTGCGTAGTTTCCATAGTAGACTGAGTTCATTAGAACCTGTAAGGCCTTGAGCTTTATTTTGTCGTGCCCAAATAGAGAGAATTGCAGTAGTCCAGGTCGGGTAGAATTAATCCTTGTACCACTAAAATCATATGGTGTTAACAGTGGTTTTAACCTATATAAGGTACGCAATTGTGCATATCCCCTCTGGATAGATTTCAGAATCTGTTTTTCCATGGTGAGTGCTGAATCTAAACGGATGCCTAAGACCAGTTCAAGCGCCGCTAAGGCGCGATTCTATAAAATGGGTCTAATGTTTACAGAATCACGTCCGTGTGCCACCACTGCTCAGCACCTATGTTTTGGGCGCCATTTATAGAATCGGGCTCTTAGTGATGATTGTTATACATCAAATTTTAAGCACCATTTATAGAATTACCTCCTTCGCAAGTTGCACGCCAATATTAAAATAAAATGCAAAGCACATGTGTGTATGAGCCAATTAATGGTGCCAGTCCGGTCCATAAGTGCCACTATTCCATAAACACTGGCGCACAACTGGTACGTAACTTTAGGCCCGCCTTACAGAATTGCCTTTTAAGTGCTTAACTCAAATTAATGCGAGTTAATGTGCAATAAGACACATTAACTGGTTCATGCACGTTCATAAACAGAGCCCAATAGATGACATTCTGTTTGCAAGATTTTGTATTGATTACATAATAATAAATTTATTCTTTTATACCACCATTACCAAGAGTCCTAGGCGGTTTACACCATATGAGGTTCATAGACAACGGCGCGAAAGACAAAAGCGCGCGCCGACAATTGAGTGCAGCGCGGAGGCGCGCGCCACACAAAATTAGTTTTTTTGGGCTCCGACGGGGGGTTTTGTTGGGGAACCCCCCCAGTTTACTTAATAGACATCGCGCCGGCGTTATGGGGGGTTTGGGGGGTTGTAACCCTCCACATTTTACTGTAAACTGAACTTTTTCCCTAAAAACAGGGAAAAAGTTAAGTTTTCAGTAAAATGTGGGGGGTTACAACCCCCCCCACCCCCCACAACGCCCCCACGATGTCTATTAAGTAAAGTGGGGGGGTTCCCCCCTCACGCCCCCCGTCGGAGCCCTAAAAACAGTAATTTAGAGCGGTGCGCGCCTCTGCGCTGCGCTCAATTATCTGGGCGCGCCTTTGTCCCGGCGCACTTTTGACCTGACACCCCATATGAAACTGAACAAACAGCGAAATCCATTCATACCATAAAAATAAAATCATTATAAAAAGTTAGAAATGAATTACAATCTTAAAAATACTCAACTAAGTAATACATTTGTCAAACAAAGAAGGCTTAACTAATTTTCGAAAAGAACAGTAAGATATGGCTTGATAAATACATTCACCAAGCCAGGATTGTAGTTTACCTGCCTGAAACGCTAAGGTCTTATCAAAAAAGGTCTTAGATCTGACACCATTTGGCTTAGGATAGGCAAATAAGTAACAACGTCTTGTATTCCTTTGAACGATCAGCGTCTTCATAGACCTCTTATCGGTTCTGTTCATTATGAACGTAATATTTATTTATTATAAAAATTTCTATACCGTTTAAAACTAAACAGTTTACATAATTTACACACATAATTTTAAAACAAAAACATGATAAAATAAACATGCATGTTTGGAAATTCTTTAATTGTATATTTGTTTAATTCATTTATTACAATGCTATAATTGGAAATAAAAATTAGGGGGGAAGGGAAGAGGGAAGGGGGAGGGGGAAGGGTACAGGGGAAGTGTATAGAGGTATGAATAGGTAATATGGAAATATATTTTGGAGGAATGATAGAAATATGTATGGAATATTCAAATTTTGAATTTAATTGTAATGAATGTTTTATTGTATTGTATTATTGTATATTTATTTGATTCCTTCAATAAAATGTTTTAAACTAAATATATAAGAACATAAGAAACGCCATTCACCGGATCAGACCTTAGGTCCATAGTCCGGCGACCCGCACACGCGGAGGCCAAGCTAGGTGCTCCCTGATGGAGACCTTGATTATCCGTATCTCTCAATGTGATTTGCAAGAAGGTGTGCATCCAACTTGCGCTTGAATCCCAGAATGGTAATCTCCGTCACAACCTCCTCCGGGAGAGCACAAACAATCCTCAGAAATCATGACTGCAAAATAATACCATAACTTACATAGTAAAGACCATGAGTAGTTCAACTCTGCCAGAGAGGAAAATTATTAGCTAGGAAAAGGCATCTACAAATAACTGCGTTTTAAGTAATTTTCTAACCATGCCCTTTTCAGGACAGTTTCGTATTTGACCCACCAGGGAATTCCATAACTTAACTCCTGCACACCAAAAAGTCATTTTACCAGTCTCAACAAGCCTTGGATTCACAGTCGTCTTCAGTCAAGCTAGATTCTCAGAGCGCAATGATCTTTTTGATGTATAGCCAAGTACAGTGGTACCTCGGTTTACGAGTGCACCAGTTTGCGAGTGTTTTGCAAGACGAGCAAAACATTTGCAAACTTGGTGCCTTGTAAACCGAGCTTGCCTCGCTGTACGAGCGTCCCCCCCCCCAGCGAACCGGCATCCCCCCCTGCCCGCGTTGCCCCCCTCCACCGTGATCCTACTTCCCCCCCCCGAACAGTCAATGACACCCTTTACCCGACTTGGCACCAGTGCCGGTGCCCGAAGATCCTCCCTCTTCTGGCACGGCCTTGGCTGGGCAGTGCGTCGGAGATCCTCCTTCTTCTGGGCTGGGCTGGACTGGCTTTGAACATTTGCGTATGCTCAAAGCCTTCTGGTCTCGCTCTCAATCTCGGAGAGAGCGAGACCAGAAGGCTTTGAACATGCGCAAATGCTCAAAGCCAATCCAGCCCAGCCCAGACCAGAAGAAGGAGGATCTCCGACGCACCGCCCAGCCACGCCAGAAGAGGGAGGATCTTCGGGCACCGGCACTGGTGCCAAGTCGGGTAAAGGGTGTCATTGACTGCTCAGGAGGGGGGAAAGTAGGATCGCGGTGGAGGGGGGGCAACGCGAGCGGGGGGGGGGGAAGCTGGATCGCGGAGAGGGGTTTGGAACAGCGTCGGATTCCTCAAGGGGGGGGGAGAATGGAGCAGCGCCGGTAGCCTCGTGGGGGGAGGGGAGGAGGTGGAACCAATCAAAGCAGTCTCCCTTGCTTCCTATGGGGAAACTTGCTTTGATATACGAGCAATTTGGTTTATGAGCATGCTTCTGGAACGAATTATGCTCGTAAACCAAGGTTCCACTGTATATTATTTTTAAACAATTCTGGAATGTTTCCATACAAGAACTGATGGCAAATCATTGCCACTTTAGACTGTACTCTGAAGGCAAGCAACAACAAGGGAGACGGACACCTCTGCTCTCTGGTATTGGAACTTACGAGAGTGAGTGACTTTTTTTGCCTTTCATCTTCTCTCTGGAATTCCCTTCCATCTTTAGTGCGTCTTGAATCTACATATTTAACCTTTAGAACTTTGTTAAAGACTTACCTTTTTGAGCAGGCTTTTTCTATTCAGTTGGACGGCTCTGATATGGTTCTGATTTACCAGCAATACAGCCAATAATTTTTAATTTTTCAAATTTTTTAAAATTTCAATTTGTTTACTTTATTTTTGTGATAGTAACATAGTAGATGACGGCAGATAAAGACCCGAATGGTCCTTCCAGTCTGCCCAACCTGATTCAATTTAAATTTTTTTAATTTTTTCTTCTTAGCTATTTCTGGGCAAGAATCCAAAGCTCTACCCGGTACTGTGTTTGGGTTCCTACTGCCGAAATCTCTGTTAAAACGTACTCCAGCCCATCTACACTCTCCCAGCCATTGAAGCCCTCTACAGCCCATCCTCCACCATACGGCCCTATACAGACTGTGCAAGTCTGCCCAGTATGGGCCTTAGTTCTTCAATATTTATTATTATTTTCTGATTCTAGATCCTCTGTGTTCATCCCACGCTTCTCTGAACTCAGTCACAGTTTTCCTCTCCACCACCTCTCTCTCTCTTTCTTTGTCTTTCTCTTTTTCTCTCTTTCTCTTTCTTATAGTAATATAGTAGATGACGGCAGATAAAGACCCGAATGGTCCATCCAGTCTGCCCAACCTGATTCAATTTAATTTTTTTTTTTTATTTTTTCTTCTTAGCTATTTCTGGGCAAGAATCCATAGCTCTACCCGGTACTGTGCTTGGGTTCCTAATGACGAAATCTCCGTTAAAACCTACTCCAGCCCATCTACACTCTCCCAGCCATTGAAGCCCTCTCCAGCCCATCGTCCACCAAACGACCATATACAGACCGTGCAAGTCTGCCCAGTACTGGCCTTAGTTCAATATTTAATATTATTTTCTGATTCTAAATCCTCTGTGTTCATCCCACGCTTCTTTGAACTCAGTCACAGTTTTCCTCTCCACCACCTCTCTCGGGAGCGCATTCCAGGCATCCACCACCCTCTCCGTAAAGTAGAATTTCCTAACATTGCCCCTGAATCTACCACCCCTCAACCTCAAATTATGTCCTCTGGTTTTACCATTTTCCTTTCTCTGGAAAAGATTTTGTTCTACGTTAATGTGATGTGGTTACTGTAGTTTAATGTATATTCTATTGACTTTGTATACTGCTTTGTTAATGTCTTACCGTATGTTTAAATGATTGTGAAGTGCTCTGTTATTGTACAACGAAGGGCAGAATATTGAATAAAGTAAACCATAAACCATGAAGTACCCTCTGAAAACAGTTGCATTTCATAACCAAAACACTCCCATACCACATCACCCTGCATACTTGCTGAGGTTGGAAAGAACTTCATGAGCCTTGCTCTGCGTGCTTTTCTATTTGTTACGATCTCCTGATATGCATGGAGCAGGAGAGGAACCTCGGGGTGATATCTGAGATGGCAAAAAAAATGCGCTAAGGCAGTGTCTCTCAAACTTTCTCGCGCCGGGGCACACTAAACGTACTGGCCACGGCTCGAGTCACCCAGAAATGTGCAGATGTCACCGTGATGACATCACACATATACGTGACATCATCATGTCGACATCTGCGCATGTGCAGAGGCCCTGCAGATGGGCCCTGAGACGCCAGTAGGGGGCGTCAGCAGGGAAGAGGGCCGTAAAGAAGGAGAGGCTCTGGCGCCAGCTGATTGCCTATAGCAACGTTTCTCAACTACTTCAAGCTAAGTACCCCCTAACCCGAAGTTATATTGCCATTATACAGATCCATGGTGAGACCGCACCTGGAGTACTGTGTCCAGTTTTGGAGGCCACATTACCAAAAGGATGTGAAGAGAATTGAGCCAGTTCAGAGAATGGCCACAAGGATGGTCTCGGGACTTAAAAGATCTTTCATATGAAGATCGTCTGAGCAGTCTGCGCTTATACTCGCTCGAGAAGCACAGAGAAAGGGGGGACATGATAGAAACTTTCAAGTACATAACGGGCCGCATCGAGGAGGAGGAGGAACTCTTCACTCTTAAGGGTCCCACGGTGACAAGAGGACATCTGCTAAAACTTAGGGGAGGAATCATGGGGACACCAGGAAATACTTCTTTACCGAGAGGGTGATCGATAGATGGAATGGTCTTTCCACGTCAGGTAGTCGAGGCTAGTAGCACGCTCGACTTCAAGAGACGATAGGACAAACATGTGGGGTCGCTACAGAGGTATGATAGAGGATAGTTTCTCGAGGGTGGAAGGGATCATGATTGGGCAGACATGTTGGGCCGTCGGCCCTTTTCTGCCGTCATATTCTATGTTTCTATGTTTAACAAATATCAACTGAGTACCCCAACCACAGACCTCCCTAGGCCCACCCTAGCTCCGCCCCAGATCCCATCCCCTTTACTAATTGTAATGCAATTTTTTTCCATTCATTTTTCATATACACAGCAGATATAAATTCTCAGAACTTACACATTTCAATCACTATATTGAAAATAAAATCATTTTAGCTACCGGTGATCCTCTGCAGGCTGCTGTAATTAGCTTTAAAGGGGAGACCGTGAGGCCAGGGGGGGGAACCGTAGGACGCTAGAGAGAAGGGGGGAAACATGAAGGCAAATTGTGCAACGCTGGCACTGTACCACGTAGAGAAGTCAGCTGGCAGGCGCCTCTCTCCCTCCTCAGTGTGCCACGGCACTCTTGGAATCTCAGAAGGTACGCTTGTATGCCTCGGCACACAGTTTGAGATCCGCTGTGCCACGGCGATGGAAAAAGGCAAAAGAATGCTAGGCATAGCTAACAGAAGAAAGGTGGTATTAATGCCCTTGGGCATCTCTTGGATTATCGCGTTCAGTTTGGTGTTCGGTTCAGGCTTAGATTACTGTAGTCTACTTCTAACTGGTCACCTGCTGAACCGCCTCTCCTCCCAAACCTCTACGAGCACAGGACTGCGTCTGCACATGCGCGGACATCGACGCGATGACGTTGCACACACGCGCGCATGCATGTGACATCATCACGTTGACTTCAGCCCGTGCGCAGGCACCCTACAGACGCGGCCCTGAGGTCGGGGACTTCCAAAACCCGGACAAACTGCCGAGTTTTGAAACCCCCCTCTGGGCACCTGGATATCCTCTACAAAGCGGACATGTCCGGTTTTTCCCGGATGTCTGGTAACCCTCTCTGTACTGAACTGCCCGCTTACTGATTCACTGTTGTCTCTGCTGTTTAGAAGGGAAGTTGTTAGTCTCTGCGGTATTTATTTATTCCATTTCCTATACCTTTCTCATAGAGGAGCTCAGAACAGTTTACATGAATTTATTCAGATACTCAAGCATTTTCCCTGTCTGTCCTGGTGGGCTCACAATCTATTTAAGGTGCCTGGGGCAATAGGGGGGATTAAGTGACTTGCCCAGGGTCACAAGGAGCGAACCCACAACCTCAGGGTGCTGAGGCTGTAGCTTTAACCACTGCGCCACTCTAGAAATCAAAATGTAACTAAAGTGAGCCAAGTAAAGGACAATCAAGCCATTGTGACATCACTGATGAGGTTGGCTCTTATTGGTGGAATGAGGCATTATGACATCACAATACCAGCTCTGGTTATCAGAAGCTAAAACCTTTAACACTATTTATTTATTCCATTTTCTATACCTTCTCCCAGGGGAGCTCAGAACAGTTTACATGAATTTATTCAGATACTCAAGCATTTTTCCCTGTCTGGCCTGGTGGGCTCATAATATATCTATTGTACCTGGGGCAAAGGTGGGATTAAGTAACTTGCCCAGGGTTACAAGGAGCAATACGGGTTTGAACCCACAACTTCAGGGTGCTGAGGCTGTAGCTTTAACCACTGCGCCACATTCTCCCCTGTAGCCTAAGCCTCGCAGATTATTGAGCCCCGAGAATATGAGTTGTATATGTAAAATTGTGCAATGCCTTTAATAGCTCCTCTAGGTAGGAATGAATAGAGCAGGTGGACCTTATTTACATTTTGCTCCTAACTTCTAAACCAGGTCTTTTTTGATAAGAGTTGAACTATCGGGTGTAATTAAAGAAGGCCATGAGGCTTGCTGTCTAAGATTTCTTTTGCATGACAGAATCTCTGCACACCCCTAACCCCCCGGCTGCCATTCCAACATCTTTAAACCTTCAGGTTTCCTATTGGGTTGCCATGGCAACAATTTTTCATGAGCTGGATGTATGGCATTTGCAAGGTCGCTATATTCTGGCATGGATTCGAACTACGGATTTTTTTTAATTTTTTTTTTACATTTTTAGTGACATTTACCTAGGGCTCCTTTTATCAAGCCGCGCTAGCGGGGTTAACGCGGGTGTCGTCTCATCACGCGCTAACCCCTGCGCTGGCCAAAAACTACCGCCTGCTCAGGAGGAGGCGGCAGCAGCTAGCTTGGCCGGGGGTTTAACACGCGCTATTGCTTGATAAAAGGAGCCTCGAGTTTTTAGACCTTGATCCCGTCCAACGATGTTTATTTTGATTCCACCATAACGGAAGAATTATTCGTCACACACACAAGAAATGATCACAGCTGTGTACAAAACTTTCAAGGAACTCAGGACTCAGCTTAACTGTTCATATACAGTCATTTGGTCCTCCGACGGTAGCATTTCATGGGTTACCTGCACCTAGAGTTACCAGATTTTCTGTTCGGACGTCTGGTAACACTACCTGCACCTGCTTCAGAACCATTTATCCAGCTGTAAACATTCTGTTCCTTCTTGAAGTGCCTCAGTGATATTCTGAGATGTTTTCCTTCTTTTAATGTAAAGTTCCATTGCTGCATTTTAAAAGGCTTAATTTTTGTCGGAAGTTATATAATGTTGTAGCTTGATACATAAGAACATAAGTAGGGCTATCTACGGAACAGACCTTAGGTCCATCAAGTCCGGCGATCCGCACACGCGGAGGCCCCGCCCAGGTGTACCCTGGCATAGTTTTAGTCCTCATATCACTCTAAGCTTCTTATAAGGAGATGTATGTCTAGCTTACCGTTACCCATGTCACTTTATGCCACTCATAAGGAGATGCACATCTAACTTACCCTTAAATCCTAGAACGGTGGATTCCGCAATAACCTCCTCTGGGAGAGCATTCCAGGTGTCCACCACTCGTTGCGTGAAGCAGAACTTCCTGACATTTGTCCTGGACTTGTCCCCCCTTAGCTTCAATCCATGTCCTCTTGTCCGTGTTACATTGGACATTGTAACCTCCTCTGGGAGAGCATTCCAGGTATTCACAACTCGTTGCGTGAAGCAGAACTTCCTGATATTTGTCCTGAACTTGTCCCCCATTAACTTCTGTCCATGTCCTCTTGTCCATGTCACATTAGACATTGTAAATCATTTTTTTTCCTGCTCTATTTTGTCGATTCCTTTCAGTATTTTGAAAGTCTCGATCATATCTCCTCGCAGTCTCCTCTTCTCGAGGGAGAACAATCCCAGTCTCTTGAGTCGTTCCTCGTATTCCAAGTTCTCCATGCCCTTTATTAGCTTCGTTGCTCGTCTCTGCACCCTCTCGATTATTTTTATATCCTTCTTTAGGTATGGAGACCAATGTTGGACGCAGTACTCCAAGTGTGATCTGACCATTGGTTTATAAAGCGACATTATTACTTTCTCCGATCTACTCGTGATTCCCTTCTTTATCATGCCTAGCATTCTGTTTGCATTCTTCGCTGCCACCGCGCATTGTGCCGACGGCTTCAGGGTCCTATCGATTGATACGCCCAGGTCCTTTTCCTGTTCGGTTCTTCCCAGAGTCGCAGCTGTTAACTCAGCACCCTGAGGTTGTGGGATCGAATCCCAGCGCTGCTCCTTGTGACCCTGGGCAAGTCACTTAGGCCCGGATTCTAAAAACGGCGCTGAAATCAGCAGGTACCCGAAAAAAAAAAATGGCGCCAGTCACGTGCCACTCAGATTATGGCGCCGTTTTCAGAATCGTGGCCTGCGTCAAAGGAAGGCGCCGGAAGTGTAGACCAGGATTTTTAAAAGCCTACATTTCCGGCACATACCTTCGACGTAGAATCACGCAGATAGTTTACATACAATAAGGGAAAAAAACAGAATAGACACCTTTTTTCATTTTGGGGCCCTTTAACTAAGGTGCGCTAACCGTTTTAGTGCATGCTAAAAGCTAATGCGTCCATTATATCCTTAGTAAAAGGACCCCTTTGTTTTTAACGGCATGGTCAATTACCTACTGGCGAAAACCAAAAAAACTCAGTGGAGTGACGATGTTCCTAAATGGACTTTATTTGAAAGTGTCAAAGTTCCAAAGGTACACTGAAATCATCCACAAAAAATAATTCCATCCACATAAAAATAAATCATCCACATAAAAGCCTTAAAGGACCTAGTCCGCTAGGGATACAGGACCCAACACGGTCCGCGTTTCGACAAAAAGTCTTCTTCAGGGGTCCCTGCAGTGTCTCACTTCCGGCTCACTACACAATTGTTTCCCACGTAATCACCTTTATAGGACCCCCATGGACCCCTGAAGAAGACTTTTTGTCGAAACGCAGACCGTGTTGGATCCTGTATCCCTATCGGACTAAGTCCTTTAAGGCTTTTATGTGGATGATTTATTTTTATGTGGATGGAACTATTTTATGTAGATGATTTCAGTGTACCTTTGGAACTTTGACACTTTCAAATAAAGTCCATTTAGGAACATCGTCATTCCACAGAGTTTTTTTTTGTTTTCTCTGGATTTTCTTCTTTGTGGATATTTCGGGGTCAATTCCTTTTGTTTTTTGCAATTACCTACTGGCGCCTTCCTAACAGCGCCATTTTTAGAATCTGGGCCTTTGTCCGCCATTGCCCTGGGTACAAAATAAGTACCAGTATATATATATATATATATACCACTTTGAATGTATAACCACAAAAAGGTGGTATACAAGTCCCTTTCCCTTTATAATGCAGATTTTTACATGGGGAATTAAGAGGCCTCGTAAAGAGGCGTATATATACCAAAACCCTTGTCCACACTCTCATCACCTCGTGCTTAGACTGCTGCAACGTACTTCTGCCGGGCTTCCCGTGCCTCCGTCTCTCGCCTCTTCATTCCATTCAAAATGCTGCTGCGCAACTCATATTCCATATGAGCCGCTATTCTCACATTACCCTTCTCCTCAAGTCACTTCATTGGCTCCCCATCCATTTCCGAATACAGTTTAAACTCCTTTTGCTGACCTACAAGTGCATTCGCTCCAATGGCCCCCGATATCTGTCCTCGCTCATCTCCCCCTATGCTACCCCCCCCCCCCGTGATCTCCGCTCATTGGGCAAGCCCCTCTTATCTGTACCCTTCTCTTCCACTGCCAACTCCAGACTCCGTCCCTTCTTTCTTGCGGTGCCGTATGCCTGGAACAGGCTTCCTTGAATCAATATGTTCTTGCTCCCTCCCTGGCAGCGTTCAAATCCAAGCTAAAGGCCCACTTTTTTAAAACTGCTTTTAACTCTTAACTCCCCCTCACTGCTGTCAGATACCTAGACCCGCTATAATCTCCCCAACCCTGAAATGTCCTGTCTAAATTAGATTGTAAGCTCTTCTGAGCAGGGACTGTCTATTGTGTGCTAGAATGTACAGCGCTGCGTACGCCTCTCAACGCTATAGAAATAATAAATAGTAGTAGTATATGCATGAAAAAGTCTTTTTAAAATTGCTCCTAAAATGGAGAAAAGAGTCATGCCATAGATCAGGTGCAACTGGGGGGTCCAGAGAAAAGTGAGAAAAATAGTATGGGGCTCATATTCGAAAGAGAAAAACATCCAAAAATAGGCCTAAGTCGGCACTTGGACGGACATTGTCAAAATCCAAGTGCTGATAATAAAAACGGGTTTTGGACGTATTTCTAAATGACCTAGGCCTTCATAGTGCCGCTGAACGACCAGAGCTAAATGGGGCGTTTCAGGAGGAGTGTCGAGGGCGGGAGTTGGGCGGGACGTGGGCCGGCTTAGACTTAGTCGTACAGCATGTATAACCGAAAGTTATACAGCACAGGATCGATGGAACTTGGACGTTGTGACTTAGACCATTTAAAACATGGTCTAAGTCACAAAAAAACACCTAAAGTGACCAGAGAAGCACTACAAACACATAATACAGACCCCCACACACTACGCCAGTGATCATCGACCTCCCCCCCCTAAAAATATTAATCACAACTTGAAAATTGTGCCTCCAGAACATCATCAACTGGCAGCCTGGCATAGAAAAGCCTAGTCGTGCTGAACAGAAGCGTCTTAAGCCGTCTTGGGGGTGGGTTAGGTACTCATGGAGAGGAGGATGCATGCCCATAAGCACCTGTAATCACTGCATTGATATTGAAACATGTGCACTCCCCTATATATCCCCAAATATCCCCCATAGAAACATAGAAACATAGAATATGACGGCAGAAAAGGGCCTACGGCCCAACAAGTCTGCCCACTCAAATAACCCTCCCCTCTAAGTTCCTATTTGAAGTGAGCCCACGTGTTGATCCCATTTGATCTTAAAATCAGTCACGTTACTGGCCTCAACTACCTGAATTGGAAGATTATTCCAACGGTCGACCACTCTTTCGGTGAAGAAGTACTTCCTAGTGTCACCATGGAATCTCCCGCCCCTGATTTTCAGCGGATGCCCCCTTTTCGCCGTAAGGCCTGTAAGGAAGAAGATATCTTCCCATATATTTTATACTGGCATATAAGTGGCTCCTGCAGCCATAAGGGCTATTGGGGTGGTAGATAAGTGGGTCTAGGGGATTCTGGAGGTGGTTGGGGGGGCTCACCATGACCTATAAGGGAGTTGTAGTGAGATGATGACATTGCACCCTTTTTGTGAAGTTCACAGCAGTGCCCTGTAAGGTACCCCACTATTTAGGTGCCATGTCTGGGTGTTCAGTCCATCACTTTGCAGACCCCTCCCAGATCCAACAGGGCTTGTTCTAGGCATTTTTGACTTGGACGAAAAATTGGATGAAAATGTGGCATAAAGATGGACGATTTAGCGGCTTGGATGATCAGATCGGCAGGACGTATAATAGATGATTTCCTCTGATGTCTCTTCCTGGACAAATCAAGAACGAGTATGCGTATTTTTATATCACATTCGTATCATATGCTGAGTATATCTCGTAGGAGAAGGGGAAGGCATCTTAAGATTAATAGCGAGTAAAAACGTTGACAGTTTGCAACTGTGGATTCCGGCGGCTAATTATCACTTCAAGACAAAGTGCTCAGCTAAGCTTTCCTTTATTCAGAAGAATAATTGCCGGCAATGAAGAAGCTTCATGAGACCGATCGCTGGCAATCAGATGTCAGTTCACCTCTCACGAGCTTCTTGCCGGACAAAGGGAGAATACAGAATTATACAGATGAACAACAGCTTAGCTAACAATCGGTTCTATTCAAGGAAATCAATAGGTCAACAAAAATACAAAAAAAGGGTCATTGATTGATAGGTAGGAGACAGCTTTTTGTACGAAAAGCAAAACATGTCTAATGCATAGTATTTTCTCAACTATTGATAAGGAAACTCTTAATAATTACGGACATCTTATTTAAACGAAACATACTATTTGCAGCTTGGAGAACTGAAGAAGAAAAAACGGTTTTCAATAATAATTCTTTATCTAAAGCAGAGGTTCCCAACCCTGTCCTGGGGGACCCCCAGCCAGTCGGGTTTTGAAGATATCCCTAATGAATATGCATGAGAGAGATCCGCATACCGGTCACTTCCATTATATGCAAATCTCTCTCATGCATATTCAATTGGGATATCTTGAAAACCCGACTGGTTGGGGGGTCCCCCAGGACAGGGTTGGGAACCACTGATCTAAAGAGAAGCACCTTGGCCCAGATTCTATAAATGGCATCAGAAGTTAAGCACCTGAATCGGTGTATCTAGCCCATGTAGGTGGCTAACTTAGGGCTCCTTTTACAAAGGTGCGCTAAAACGCATGTGCTAAATGTTAATGCGGCCATAGGATAACATGCACGCATTAGCGCGCGCTAAAAACCATAGCGCACCTTAGTAAAACACCCAGTTAAATTTTTAAAAATATATATATTTTATTAAATTTTTCATAGTACACTCAAAAATAACATGAAATAATACTAATAATCATTGTGGGCTCCTTTTAGTAAGCTGCGTGGAATAGCGTGCGCTACAATGCTGCGCGTGCTAGACGCTAACACCAGCATTAGTTCTAGCCACGTAGTGTGGGGTTAACGTGCGCTAATCTGCTGTGTGCGCTAAAAACGCTAGCGCACCTTAGTAAAAGGACATAATACAAATTTAACATAAAATAACATAATCAATCTGGACGCAGGGGAGAAACATCGGTCCAAAACGATGGCCACGGCACTGAACTTCCGAAAAGGGAATTACAAAGGGATGAGACTCATGGTAGGGAAGAAGATTAAGAAGAGGAAAAGCACTGTAAAAACGCTAGAGCTAGCATGGTCCCTTTTTAAGGACACAGTCACAGAGGCGCAAAATCTATATATACCGCGTATCAACAAGGGATCCATGTGGAAAAAGAACAAAGAACCGGCATGGCTCACTGTAGAGATGAAGGAAGCGATCAGAGACAAGAAAACTTCGTTTAAGGAATGGAAAAGGTCAAAAACAGACGAAAACTGGAACATGCACAAATAACATCAATGCAAGTGCCATAAGGCGGTAAAAGGGGCCAAAAGAGACTACAAAGAAAAAATAGCCATTGAGGTGAAAAACTTCAAGCCGTTCTTTCGATATATTAAGGGGAAACAACCTGCGAATCAAGCGGTGGGACCATTGCATGACCATGGAATAAAGGGAGTGCTAAAGGAGGACAAAGCAATCGCCGACAAACTGAACACATTTTTTGCGTCTGTATTTACCGAAGAAGATTTACACATTATACTGGAACCCATTAGGCTATATGCTGAAAACGAAGACGGGAAACTGACAGGGTTGACGATCAGTCTAAAAGAGGTATGCAGGCAGATCGATAGGCTTAAGAGCGATAAATCACCAGGACCAGATGGCATCCTTCCGAGGGTCATTAAGGAACTGAAAGGGACTATAGCTGAACAGCTTCAACTAATAGCCAATCTGTCGATCAAATCAGGAAAGATTCCAGAAGACTGAAAGGTGTGCGAATGTTACGCCGATCTTCAAAAAAGGTTCGAGGGGAGACCTGGAAAACTACAGGCCGGTGAGTCTGACCTCGGTACCGGGAAAGATGGTAGAGGCGCTGATAAAGGACCGCATCACTGATCACCTTGATGGACACGGTCTGATGAGGACCAGCAGCACGGCTTCAGCAAAGGCAGATCTTGATAAGAATTTTTATTTGAATAAGGTGCAGAGATTGACAAAATTAATTGTTCAATATTGCAATAAACAACAACACTGTATATGAATTATGGCAGTCGATTAGTAGACTACGCTGGTTTGTGCACAGTATTTTGTTGTGTTTTTTGGGCAAGTTTTCTGTTTGTGGCTTGTAGCAATACCGGACCCCGGAAGAAGGTTGTTTTGCAACCGAAACACGGCCCGTGTCGGGTCTATGCCACAATTCATATACTGTGAAGTTGGGTTTTGTTTTTTTGTTTTTTTTTTTTGCATCATTGAACAATTAATTTATCAATCTCTGCACCTTATTCAAATGAAAGTTCTTATCAAGATCATCAGTCCCACATTCTTTTGTTTTCTGCTCTGTTTCCAGTTTTGTGGAAGTTTCTTGGTGGACATTTACATTTTTTTGCTTCTCCCTGACTTTCTTAGCCCACTGCATCTTGTGATGGTGGCCCATCCATGACAGAGGTCTAATGAAAACAATCTATTGATTCCACCCTAACATCGATGCAATTTCTTAGACAGTAGTGATGGATGCCCTGTACTTCTGTTTCAATTGGCTAAGATATATCTTTGACTTATGCATCTTGCTGTGATCCTAGTAAACATTTCACGCTGAAGCATTTACTCCCCATGGACTCCAGCATGCACATCACCTGAATGCAAAAATGGCCTTATATCTGGAGACATTCAGATTAGAGAATGACACGGGGACAAATTTTTCCCCGTCCCGGAGGGAACTCATTTTTCTGTCCCGTCGAGTTCTTTTCCTGTCCCTGCCCCATTCCTGCAAGCTCTGTCCTCATCTGCACAAACCTCAAACACTTTAAAATCATAAGTGGCTACATTCTAGAGCTCAGATTGTGATGTCATAATGCCTCATTCCGCCAATGTCTAAGCTCTGCACAAGCCTCACTTTAAAATCATACGTAGCAACATTCTAGAGCTCAGATTGTGATGTCATAATGCCTCATTCCACCAATGCCTAAGCTCCATCCTCATCTGCACAAGCCTGAAATTGAGTTCCTGCGGGGATGGGGAAAAATTTGCCCCCATATCATTCTCTAATTCAAATCACATTTTTTTCAGATTACAGAAAACATATATATTTCGGCAGACCCGGGGAACATTCAGCTTACATCATATTAAAATATTTGTGTTCTGCAATTATCTGTCCAGTTTGCTGCAGATTACCTAATAAACTTTAGGCCATCTCTAGGAAATTCAAAACAATACATGAATTACAATTTATCTAATGCAAACCTTTTAAATAGGTTTTTAATTCTTTCCTAAATCCCTAATCATCAGAAGGCAAAGCACTCCATATCAATGGAGTTTAGTAGCGTAATGAGGACATCAACTGTTTAAAGTTTCACGCTGTTAGTGTTTGGAAAATGAAGCATTAACACGTTACGGAGGGAATAAACCCTCATACCATTTGATATTTGTAAATGTGCCAACATGTAAGGTAGCTAATTGTCTTATATAAACCCAAGCTTTGTTACATAGGCACAAAATCAGGTGGCCAACATTGACAAAGTCACAATTTGTGGCCAATCTGCACCTGCTATGATGCTATTACACCACTGACAGGGGCTGCAAGAGAAATGACCCATTCTATCATTCACCACCTCATCACAGTAAATTTGTTTATAGGTAAGCATTCCACCTAAGGTGCAACCCTGACAATATGCACGAAGAGGATATTCATCAAAACCTTTATGCAAAGAAAGAACATACCATGATTCTAGCTATGGCACTGCTTTTGTTGGAGAAAGGCATGACTGCCAAAATCTGTGTCTCAGACTTTTACTGTAATAGTAAGTCCTGTGAGCTCTAATAAATTGGATAAGAGATAAACTCATCTTCAGACGGTGGGGGTGAAAAGGAAAATGGTAATACCAGAGGACATAATTTGAGGTTGAGGGGTGGTAGTAGATTCAAAGGCAATGTTAGGAAATTCTACTTTACGGAGAGGGTGGTGGATGCCTGGAATGCGCTCCCGAGAGAGGTGGTGGAGAGGAAAACGGTGACTGAGTTCAAAGAAGCGTGGGATGAACACAGAGGATCTAGAATCAGAAAATGATAGTAAATATTGAACTAAGGCCAGTACTGAGCAGACTTGCACAGTCTGTGACTGTATATGGCCATTTTGTGAGGGATGGGCTGGAGATGGCTTCAATGGCTGGGAGGGTGTAGATGGGCTGGAGTCGGTTTTGATGGAGATTTTGGCAGTTGGAACCCAAGCACAGTACCGGGTAGAGCTTTGGATTCTTGCCCAGAAATAGCTATGAAAAAAATTAAAAAATTTAAATTGAATCAGGTTGGGCAGACTGGATGGACCATCTGCCGTCATCTACTATGTTACTATGTAAGAGAATGTTCTTTGCGACTTCTTTACAATATAAGGATATGTTTGCTCTGAATAACTATATGGACAGGTTTCATATCCCCTCAGCTTTTTCTACCATCTCTGGAGGAGACAAAGGAATAACACACAAATTGTAGTTTAAACATCAAGGCCTTGGGAATTCTTGGTGATCTACTAACTGGTAGAACACCAACCAAGAATTTCCCTAAGCCATGAGTGACAGTCCATTTTCTTAGGTTTATGACATCACTTCAAATATCATTATTCATACGTAAGTTAGTACGTTTTCCAATTGCAATACAATTACTTAATTAAGATCGATAAACTGCATACTCTAGCAATGTTCTTTTGGTTAGTATTGATCACATGATTTCTTGTCAGTCTTATTTCATTAGTAATTTTTCCCTAGCAACAACAGAATGACTTAGGGGTCCTTTTACTAAGGTGCGCTAACCGATTTAGTGCACGCTAAATGCTAACACACCCATAGAATATAATGGGCGCTTTAGCATTTAGCATGCACTAAATTGGTTAGCACAGCTTTGTAAAAGGACCCCTTAGTTATCACACACTATTTAGTTTTGCTCCTGGCAGCATTTACATTTAGACTAGCTGAGATTACTATTTATTTCAATTTATTGGACATCTTGTAATAACGTGTTGGCTTAGGGCACAGTGACCTGTTCCCTATTCTAGAACACATATATTTCCCAATCGTACAGGAAGTAACAGCTGGGGCAAACATCTATTTAAAAACTTTATCATTTTCCAGTAATGCTAAACAAGCAATATTTTTTTTCTGTAACTCCAAAGCATTTCTATCTCATTCAGCTTAATCTTTTATTTATATATATATATATATATATTGGTGTCTTTCTTCAGATATCCCAGACAAAGGGTGTCTCACACATATTGGATTATGGCCCCCCATATATCCTGCTTAATACCATTATTTCCATCAGAAATATGTAATCTCCCATGTTGCTTAATTATCCGCACATTAAGAAAAAAAACAATTGTTTACTGGATGTCATTATGAATTAAAGATTTGGATTCAAAGAATTCAACCATTGGCGAGAAAAGCATCTTTTTTGCAAGACACTACTCACTTTTTGAGACTGTTACAGGAGATTCTTTTTTTCTGTTTTTTAATAAATCTGTTTATTGAAAATTTTAATACATCGAAACAGACAACAAAGGAAAATACAGGTCTTATATCATGCATGGAGATAATGATATATGCAAGTATGATCAAAGAACAAAGAAACATGCATGTGGAGGCATGTGGTAATAAAAATCATGCCCTCAAACATGCACAAAAACTTTGTAACTGAGTAACCCTAAAATACAGTCTTGCAGAACGATATAACCACTTTGCAGCAGGAATAAACCAATTAATTACATTACATTATATTACATTAGTGATTTCTATTCCGCTTGTGCCTTGCGGTTCTAAGCGGATTACAAATTAGAAGACTGGACATTTCCAGTAGCATTGCAGTACATAGAATCAAGAATGTGTCAAGTTACAATTGTTAGTCTGGACATTTCCAGGAGAAATTGAAAGCAAATAGTAGATAGTGATAGGTTGTTTTGATGAATAGAAATAATACAGTCAGGATTCAGAAGTGTTGCTATGGTGGTGGTGGTGGTGGTCATGAGAGTATTTTCTAATACTATTGTGAGGTTATGATGATGAGAGAGAGAGAGAGAGAGAGAGAGAATTTCATTTTCCTGCATATAATAATATCATAATATATCCTAATATACAATACAAATAAAGAATAAAGTTACCTAAATATCACTATCAATATTTATCCAATAAGAGGAAATATTTTTCACTCAGAGAATAGTTAAGCTCTGGAACGCATTGCCAGAGGTTGTGGTAAGTGCGGATAGTGTAGCTGGTTTTAAGAAGGGTTTGGACAAGTTCCTGGAGGAAAAGTCCATTGTCTGTTATTGAGAAAGACACAGGGGAAGCCACTGCTTGCCCTGTATTGGTAGCATGGAATGTTGCTACTATTTGGAGTTCTAGAATCTTGCTATTCTTTGAGATTCTGCATAGAATCTTGATACTCTTTGGTGTTCTAGAACAGGGGTGGGCAAACTTTTTGACTCGTGGGCCACAATGGGTTCTTCAATTTGACAGAGGGGCCGGACCAAGAGCATCTTTCTATTCCTCCATCCCTCCCATCCCCCTGTGCTGCAGAACCCTTGCCCAGCTTCTATCCTTCCCTCCCTCCCATCCTTTGTGCAGCCTTCCCTCCCTCCCATCCCTCGTGCAGCAGAACCCTTGCCAAGATTCCATCCTTCCCTCCCTCCCTCCCATCCCTTGTGCAGCAGAACCCTTGAGCACCCACCCCCTCCACGCAGCCGAACCCTTGCTGACCTTCCATCCTATCCCTTCCAAACCCCGCCGACCGCGAGCCCTACATACCGCCCTCCAGAGCAGCGTCGGCCTGACAGTACTCTAAACAGGCTGCTTCGTGGCCTTCTTTCATCGGGGCCTTCCTTGTGCCGCGTTACTGATGACATCATCAGTGATGCAGCAGAAGGAATTCCCTGTCGAAAGAAGGCCGAGAAGCAGCCTGTTTAGAGTGCTGCCAGCTGATGCTGCTCCAGAGGGAGGTATATTGGACTCGCGGTCAGCGGGGTTCGGATGGTTGGCGAGCTGGATTAAAAAACTAAACGAGCCGGATATGGCCCTCGGGCCTTGGTTTGCCCATGTCTGTTCTAGAATCTTTTGTTACTCTTTGAGATTCTGGAATGTTGCTACTCCTTAGATTTTGGCCAGGTACTAGGGACTGGAAACTGTGAGAACAGGCTGCTGGGCTTGATGGACAATTGGTCTGACCCAGTAAGGCCATTCATATGTTCTTATGTATTTTGTAGCTGGAGCAGTGACTAGTTAAGTGACCTTCTCAGAGTCACAAGGAGCTTGAACGGGAATCAAACCCTGGTTTTCAGGCCATTGCATTATTCTGTCCTCCTAAAAAGCCAGTAAGAGGAGCACCGCTTAAGTTATTTTGAGTGGGGGTTGCACTGACCAGTATATTAGGTCAACATCTCCACAACCTAGTCAGGCATCAAATTAGGGCCTTCTTTTCACTAGTTGTCCTCAAATTGATTCAGTCATTGATGCGTTCTAACATGGTTCCTTCCGTTCCCCTGATAACGTTAAATTCCTGCTTTATTTGTGCGACGCTAATATGTAATTAGTAGCACACTTACCCATTCACTGCTAATGACATTTATTCTCTGCTCTAAGAAGACTTCCTCACTGAATATTTATTTCATCATTGCTTGAGTCTGGTGAATTTTTGGCGTAATTAATGTTTCCTCAGCATTGCTCACTTTGAGACACTTACAAAAGTGTTCAATTATTTTAACATTCATTGTTCATGAACAGTAATTTATGGTTATTAAGAAGCATTTTTTTTTCTAGTTACATTCATTCTACCTGTGAACTGAAAGGAGTTTCCCCAAATATAGTAAATTATTCAAGTCATATTACCCCTACCACTAGTTAACCCCCCCCCCCCACAATAAAACAAATCTCTTGATAACAGGGTACTGTAGATTGATAAGAATGTGTTGAAAGTGACATCAGATTTATTAGTCCTACACAAGAAAAGGAGTCTTCACCGATTCCACTTCAGTTTGAACCAGAAGTATAGACTTTAGGAGGACTTTATAGAATCAGGGCCTTTGTCTTAGGGTTCACCAACTTAGAAACATAGACACATGATGGCAGATAAAGGCCAAATGGCCCATCCAGAGCATCCACTATCTCCTCCTCTCTCTATTGGCTAAGGCTCTTAATATTTGCATCTCTTCTTCCTATAGGCTAAGGCTCTTTACACCTGCATTGTGAGGTCATAGAACTTGATGGTTATAGAAACATAGACACATGATGGCAGATAAAGGCCAAATGGCCTATCCATAGCATTCACTATCTCCTCCTCTCACTATTGGCTAAGGCTCTTAACATTTGCATCTCTTCTTCCTATAGGCTAAGGCTCTTTACACCTACATTGTGAGGTCATAGAGCTTTATGGTTATAGAAACATGATGGCAGATAAAGGCCAAATGGCCCATACAGTCTGCCCATCTGCAGTAAGCATTATGTCTTCCTCTCTTTAAGACAGGGGTGTCCAATCTGCGGCCCGAGTGCCGCATGTGGCCCGTGAAGTATTTTGTGTGGCCCCAGTCGAGGCCGATGCAGTGTCTTCCTCTGCTGCCCCCGGGTGTTTACCATCTTGCCGGCTTCCTCCTCTTTCTTGGTGCAGCATTTGCGCATTTGTGCAGCCCCAGAAACCTTTTTTTCGGCCAATGCGGCCCAGGGAAACCAAAAGGTTGGACACCCCTGCTCTAAGAGATCCCACGTGACTATCCCAGGCTTTCTTGAATTCAGACACAGTCTCTGTCTTCATCACCGTTCCACGCATCTACCGCCCGCTCTGTAAAAAAGCGTTTCCTTAGATTACTTCCATTCCTTCTGTTCCTTATGGACTCTTGAAACCTATCAACCCTAAGCATTCAAATTACAGAGGCTGGCCAATGGAGAACAGAGTCAGGCAAGAAGTGGACTGGGATTGAGGAGCAATGCTCATTCTAAGCTATAACAGCATTCCTCCATCTACATTCCTGCCAGCAGCAATCGTGTTTCAGTATCACATTTTCAATAGCAAAGGATAACTTCTCTATGTTTCCCCTCTGGTTATATGTTCCCTTTGCAATTGACAATAAAGATATTTAAAAAAAAAAAAAAAAAAAGCAAGGGATAAGAAACTTCTGAAGAACTCCAGAGGACTTGCCGTTGCCCTGGTGAATGAAAACATGATAGTGAAGCATTCCCCCCCACCCCCTCAATTGAGCAGGAATGAGGTTGGAGGCCTCCTGCACAGCTCAAGAGGAAACACCGATGAGGAGGTGGTGAAGAGAGAGATTTGCGGAGGAGAATCTTTCAGAATTTGAGGGAGGGAAGAATAAATGAAGAGAAAAGAATATATCCAATTGCTCTCTCTGGAAAAGGTAGCAACCCTTACCTAGGGATTTTAGACATGCAGGGGCCCAGGGCATAAACTGGGAAGAGAACTCCTTGAGGTAGGCTGAGACCCCCTGTGGCATGCGGGTCTAGGGTAATTTCCCTATTTCTTACCCTTGCCCTCACCTTGCCTGCTGCTTTAAAGAATACTTTATTTTCTAGATCAATTTTCCAGAATGGCCTCTATAATTATAATAAATTTTACAGCAATATTTCAAGGGTGCACAATGATTCTTATTAGAAGATACAATTTGCTTTCCTTTAATAAGTCTATTTATCTATATATGAGGCTGGTTTTCTCATTCATCTTTAAATGCATCCATTTGCTAGTGACTTAAAATTTGCAGATATGAATACACTGGAAGACCTGTAACTGCATCACAATAATCATCTTAAAGTCATGCAATTCTGTAAAATTTTTGAGTCGTTAAAATTTCGCAAACTATAGTCACATAGTACATGACAGCAGATCAAGACCCGGGTGGTCCATCAAGTCTGCCCAACCATACACGCTCCATAAATTAATTATTTAGTCTACATGGTCCTTTTTCTTAGATATTTCTGGGCCAGAAACCCAGAGCTCTGCCCAGTAGTGTGCTTAGGTTCCATCTACTGGAGTCTCTGTCAAAGCTCACTCCAGCCCGTCTTAACCATCCCAGTCATCGAAGCCCTCCCCAGGCCGTCCTCAACTGAAAGTCCATATAGATAGATAACGGATCTCAACTTTTGTTAGCTCAATGGCAGTGGATTGCTATTTTACTGTAAACACTGCCTCCTCTTACCACATCTATTTTAAAGCATAACCTTCACACTGATCTCCTCAACCCCTTCCTTCCTCAACATTACATGAAAAGACCATCCCATTTCTTCCTGTAAAATTCTGAGTCGGCGAGGCGTGCCCGCTGGATCATGCACTTCTCTTATTTGGATGGATCATCTATAGAATGGAAAATGCAAAAAAATGGTCATGCCCTCTATTTATGTCCAGTTAACGTCAAGGAAAATACGGATTACTGCCTGCATTCTGTTTCACGGAGTCAACCGATGGATTTATCACAAAAGCATCACGGAAGGTAAGCTGTGGAAGGGGTGCAAGGCTAAGATCAGCTCACAACACTCTTCAAAAGCATAGAAAAAAGGGGTTAGTCCATATGTTGTGGAGATGAAACAAAGCATGACGAAGGTTACAGTATCTATGGCTAGGATGATGGTGCATGACTTATGATTAAGACTTATTACCTGCAGAGCAAGAGGTTTCCATCTCATATTTTTCAGTAAAGCTGGCGCTGAGGTTAGCATGCTCTGAGGTCGCTTTTTCAAAGTTAAGATAACACCGCTCGGGTCCTCTCGCAGTGCATTCACCAAATTTTTCAACTGCCACCCCACCTGGTAACCAGCAAAATCGTTACAATATAATTGAGGTACAGTATTCATGATGTAATGCTCCCCCCCCTTTAACAAATAAGAGAATTAATTCAATCAGTTTGACAAGATAAGTTGTTTAGTTTACTCTAGGAGGTAAGCAAGCAGAAGAAAATTTAAAGGCGCATCACTTCTCTCAAAATGAGATGTCACGCTACCCAAAGAAATGTTGTCCATCACTAGGCATTAAATCGGGTCCCCCTTGAAGTTTGATGACAGTATGGATAGGAAAATGATGGGGGAGGAGTCAGACAAACTTTACTTTTGTGGAATGAGGTAGGGTATAAAGAGATCAGGATGATAGATAGTCGCCATTGACTACATCTAGCTTGCTCTTCCACAAAACAAGTCATTGAATGGCAGTAACAAATTTGCCCATCAAGAAAGGCCTCTCTCGCTCCTTCTCTTTTTCAATGACGCTCGCTCTGTACTACAAAGCTGGCATGCGAACTTTCACATCAGTAGAGAGAAGAAAAACGGGAGAGGGGAAATCAGGAGAGCCTCAAGTCTTTACTCCAGAACTTCTGTCTCATGTTTAAAAAAAAGTTTCAGGAAACCACCCTTACCCTGAATAGGCACCAAACCCATATGGGAAACGGAAAACCACCAAACTAATTTGCTTTCAGTGTTGCAATTTCAACAAATTTTTGGTTTAGTTGTAAAAGCTTCATCTCTGCATACTTCCTCTGCATTAAACTGAAGTCTTGGTATCTTTAGTTACTCTTTGATTTTCTAAATAATTTATCTCAGAATGTAGAAATAAACATAACCTACCAGTGGTTTCAAGCGCACAGTTAAGAAGCTACCACTACGCTTAGTCTGATACTAAACAATACTTTCAAGCATCTTGTGACTGACGGAAGTCAGCAGCTGGGTTGCCAATCACTTGCTTCAACACAGAAGACAAATGTCTGAATGACGAAATTCACAACTCTTCATCATTAGTCCTGTAAACTTAAAATAGCCACTGCCTATCCCTTGGTGTAGGCAATAAGAAATGCCTCTACTCTACGTAATCCTTCTGGGTACTTGGCCACTGTTGAAAACAGGATGCTGGGCTTGATTGACCTTCGGTCTGACACAATGTGGAAGTTCTTATGTTCTTAATGAGATGATCATGCCTTGATTCATCTGCAATCCAAGGACTACCATTGTGACAACTGGGATGATAATGGAAGGAGGAGATGAAGGAAAGGTCAGGCTACGCTATCCCTGCCTTGCGTCCCCTCTCAAGTCGCAGAAGACCAAGTAGGTTGGGTTAGCTGCCAAGTTTCAAGTTTATCATTTATTGGATATCCCGCCTATCAATACGTCTAGGCGTAGAGAAATTTGGCCAGGCCAAACATTTGCATAACAGTTATGATTTAGTAGTTGTTTTCTGCCATTATAAAGTACTGTCTCCACTGTTGGGAAATCAGATATTTATATCAATCCTCTCCCTTCACTGGCTGCTGGGAAAGTGTGGTACTATCATATGAAATGCAATGGAGGCCATCTTAATGAATGAGGACCTGCCCCCATAAAACAGCACTTTTTAATCATCCTCCAAGTGCTCAAGAGTCCTATTTTGCGGAACAACCTCAACCTGTCGGGATCTTTTTCACATGTGATCTTGGTTCAAGCAGCCATTTGATGGAAAAACTCTTTATCTGGGTAATCCAGGATGAGGGTTTATTAAATAGAACTACAGAAAACCATTTGTGAGCCTAGTATGTTTTTCAGGTATCCTATTCCTTGGTCAAAGTTTGGAACGATCTTCCCTCGATTATCAGAACGTCATTATCTCTATCACTTTTTAGGAAAAATCTGAAAACTTATCTCTTTCAGAGATTCTTAACTGAGGATTGATCTAATTTATTGAAAATTTTTCTATTACCTTCATTATTGTTTTATATTATATTCTTTTAAACTTTGTTAACCGGCTCGAGTCCTTGCTGGAATGATCTGGTATATAAGATGGAAATTAGATTAGATTGATTTTATATAAAGTTCTTGTATGTCTGTCTCTTTGTTAACGGGACAATAAACAGAATAGAGGACACTTTTGTTCCTTTGTTACATGCACATTGATCTACAGTGCTCATGAATGCGGGGAACACAGCATGCCTGTATCATTTTAATGTTTTCCCTTTCACAGAAATAAAGGACCATTCACAAAGTATGGTAAAATGCAGGCAGAAAACGTAAGAGCTGAACAAAGTCAAAGATCAGCAAACCTTTCAGCAGGCCATCAATTCAATCTTAAAATGGTTTGCAAGCATTCTACAGAACCAATTAAAAAATGTAAAAATAGGATAGTCGTTATTTCGCTTGGAATTTTGTTTTTCTTTGGTTACAATTTTCAATGACTACCGTACTTTCACGCATATAACGTGCACACTGGTATAGCGCGCGGGAAAACAACATTTATGTAAATAAATTGACATATAGCACGCACACGGGTATACCGCGCATGCTGCTTGCCGCCCCGACTCTCCTCTCGCCAACCTGCCCTTGAAGTCCTGTCCCCCCACTTGAAGGCCCGCCCCACCCTGAAAGCCTGATGCCCCACCCCGAAGGACCGCTGGCCCCCCCACCCTGAAGGACCACTCACACCCTCCCCCAATGTCCGATTCATCCCCCAGTCCCTCTGCACCGTTTGCGGTGGAGAAGCAGTCTACCGTGGGTTCGCGATGCCAGTGAGCCCTGCGCTGCTTTCTCTGCTGTGGTCCCGCCCCTTCTCTGGGCTGCTTCCTCTGCCGCGGTCCCGCCCCTTCTCTGTTGTCAGTTGATCCTTGGATAATTATTGTAAATCTTATAAAATCTTATAAAAATAACCAAATTTTAAAAATGTATGTAATGTTCTTCCGATCTTGGACTCTTGAATGCTTGCAGGGGGGTCAGCTCAAGGCTAGAGTTGGGTGAATTGGGCTGGACAGATAACTCAAAACCTGAATGGCAACAGGATGGACCATAAATTGTTCTTTTAGGCTTCTGCAGCTAGTATTATGCTTGTTGTATTTTCCTGGGTCTCACCGCATCTAACGTTTCAGCCACCATGCTGTGGCTTTCTTCAGGGTATGCTGCGAGGTCTGCAGTTTGTCTTTAAATGTAGTGGGTCCTCAAATCCGATTGGTTGGGGCTTGAGGCAAATGAGGCAGGAAAGTCACAGCTTGATGGCTGAAACGTCGGTTCTACCTGACCAGATGCGGTGAGACCCGCAAAACTGCAAACAAGCATGATACTAGCTGCGGAAGTCTAAGAGAGCATATAACCCAGCTTCAAGGGGAAGACACCTTTAAACTCGGCAGTAAATTTCCCATTCTGTGGAAAAAAAGACAAACTGAATTTCCCACCAAAATTCAAATTTGTGATCAATGGACTTTCCCATCAAAATTCAGTTTTTTGACCAACAGACTTTCCTGCGTCATTCACCTCAAGCCCCAACCAATTGGGTTGAGGACCTACTATATATATGTAAAGCCAAACTGCACACCTCACAGCATACCCTGAAGAAAGCCACAGCATGATGGCTGAAACGTCGGTTCTACCTGACCAGATGAGGCAAGACCCAGATAACTGCAACAAGAACCATAAATTGTTTTTAATTGACGACTATTGTACATTAAGATTGCAACATTGTTGGGTTAATGAAACTAACTACACCTTCTGAATTCCTCAATATGATTATCTCAAATACTTTGGAATTCTATATACGAAGATAAAGATAACTGGGAGCCAATGAAATCCTTCAAACACTGGGGAAATATGATTATATCTATACCTTCTCACTACTTCTAGTCTGGTTGCTGCAGAATGACACGGTGACAGAATTTGTCACCATCTCCATCCCTATGGGAAACCATCCCATGTCTTTCTATAGTGTCTATTTCAACCTCAGTCCTTCTACACCAGCATTCTTTAATGCAAGGCTTGAGGGTCAGTGGCTGGGCCCATTCATACTCTGATTCTTATATGAACCAAGTATAGGATAATGAAGCCATTGTGACATCACTGATGAGTTTGGTTCTTGGGCATTGGTGGAATGAGGCATTATGACATCACAATATCTGCTCTGGATACCAGAGACTGTCATTCTTTAGTGTCTCTCTCAACCTCAGTCCTTCTACACCAGCGTTCTTCAATGCAAGGCTTGAGGGTCAGTGGCTGTGCTCATTCATAGTCTTTTTCTTGCATTTATGACATTTATGACATCACAATATCAGCTCTGTCTTCTTTAGTTAGTGTCTATCTCAACCTCAGTCCTTCTACAGCAGCATTCTTCAATGCAAGGCTTGAGGGTCGGTGGTTGTGTCCATTCATACTCTGATTCTTATTTGAGCCAAGTATAGGATAATGAAGCCATTGTGACATCACTGATGAGTTTGGTTCTTGGGCATTGGTGGAATGAGGTATTATGACATCACAATATTTGCTCTGGATACCAGAGACTGTCATTCTTTAGTGTCTCTCTCAACCTCAGTCCTTCTACACCAGCGTTCTTCAATGCAAGGCTTGAGGATTAGTGGCTGTGTTTATTCATAGTCTGATTCTTCCTTCTCTCCTTAAAGCAGTTTATTGCAAACTGTGTGCTGTGGCACACAAGTGTGCCGTGGTGAGATTCCGGGCGTGCCACGAGATGTTGGCGAGGAGAAAAGGTGCTGGCACCGGCTGACTGATTACAGGACGTATCTGAAGAGGTACTTAACTAGTATAGACTGTAGTTCACAGTTCTTCAACCGCTGGTCCGCAGACCGGTGTCGGTCCGCAGGAAATTTTTGCCGGTCCGCGCAAGGCCGGCAAGATTGACTCCCTTCAATTTCCTGCCGGTCCGCGCAGGGCCAGCAAGATCAACAGCTGAAGTCTGCGCTGGGCCGGAGAGATCTTGGGGAGCCTCCGACAGTGGCTTTCTCCCCTCTATGCAGCTCTCCTTTACTTCCCAGCGCAGCGATTCACGAAGGCAGCCTCGGAGCTTTTGCTGAGTCGCGGCTGCCTCTGATGATGCAACTTCCTCTTTCCTCAGAGGTGGCGCAACCCAACAAAGGACCCGAGACTGCCTTCCTGAATCGCTGCGCTGGGAAGTAAGGAGAGCTGCTTGGAGGGGAGAAAGCCACTATTGGAGTCTGGGAAGCTGCTACTGAACAGGGAGAAGGAAAGATGCTGCTGGGAGGGGAGGAGGGATAGGAGTCTGGGAAGCTGCTGGGCAAGGGAAAAAAAGGGACAGCTGTTACTGGACCTGGAGGGAAGCTTGTGGGCAAGGGAAAAAAAAGGGACAGCTGCTACTGGAGAGGGAGAAGGAGAGATGCTGCTGGGAGGAGAGGAAAGGAAGAGAGTTACTGCTGGACAGGAGGAGGAGGGAAGGGAGAATGAAAAAAGGAAGGAAACAGCTGGCAGAGAGATTAGAGGAGGGGAAGGGGAGACACAGGCATGAGAAAGTAGAGAGACTGATGATAGGAAGGGGTCAGCAGAAAAATAAGCAAAGAGGGACAACGATGATAGATCTGGTGTAGGAGAGATAAAAATGAAGAGAGCAGTGAAGCTGGAATGAATCATGTAAAAAGGAGAGAGGGGGCACAAGCTGGATGGAAAGGGGAGAGGGGGAGAGGGGCATAGAAAGAAGACAGATACCATATGGAAGGGGAAGAGGACAGACAGTGAATGGAAGGGGCAGATGCTGGATTGAAGAGACAGAGAGGGCAGGCGCTGGAAGGACGAGAGTGAAAAGAAGATTGAAAGCAGAAACCAGAGACGACAAAAGGTAGAAAAAAATAATTTTATTTCTATTTTGTGATTAGAATATATCAGATTTGAAATATATATCCTGCTAGAGCTGGCGTTAGACATAACTGGGGACTGCAAAACCCAGGCAGTGCTTCTTTAGCTTCCAGCTGGCTTAGGGCGCTCTCTGACCAGGGGGCAGTTGCCCTAGTTGCACTCCCCTAAAACTATTCCTGTCATGTGTGACTGCAGTATTCTGTTAGCATGATATTTCTGTGTAGCATTCTGTAATAATTTGGCTTGTTCAGTTTTCTTGATAGTAGAGGGGATATATGTGAAGGGGAGGGGAGACAGGGGTTTTGTTGATCCTTGCTCTGTATTATTTGTATTTATAAAATGACAATTGTATAGAATACTGTTTCTTTTTATACTTTAATAAAATACATTCAATATAAAATCATAACTGAGGCTTTTGTGGATGGGATCAGATGATTTGTGGGGACCGAGCTCGCAGAGATGGGGCGGAAACGGGGTTTTTAAATTTTAGTCCTAGTAATTTGCCGGTCCACAAAATAATTATTTTTTTTCTGCCGGTCCACGGGTGAAAAAGGTTGAAGAACACTGCTGTAGTTCATAAATGTTTGATTTTGGAAGCCATTTGGTAGTCTATTCCAGGCAGGACTAGTTCGTGAACAACCTATGTCAAGAATATGTCAACTAAAAACGGGCCACAACCCATGAACTTGGGAAAAGGTATGAAAAGGAAACGTGATGCTCCAGAGGAATATAATCAAAGGTCAGAGGTCATCACAACGAACAAGAGAAGCAGAATGACAATTTTCTATCACCTGTAGTAAAGCGGTAATTCTCCGAAGAGGCACCAAGAACCTGAGTAAATGACCAGAATTCCCACATTATATGTGTGGAAATACAATATTCTGCTTATGTGCTAGTCTATGAAATGGTGGCAGAATGCGATGGAATGTAGTTTGAATATAAGCGAACGCTGGGCAGATTATGAGCAGGTTATAGGTGGGACACAGTAAGGCACTTAGGGGGAAATATTCATCCAGAGGTGGTCAGCGGTTTTTTTTAAACCCCCCCCCCTACTGGTGTTATGCCTGAATATTCAATGCCGGGCCATGTCTGGGCACTGTGGCTGAATATTCAAGTTTGTAAGGCCGTCAGTCCCGCATCAGGTTAAGAGCGATATTCAGAATTTAACGGACTATGTGAAAATGGACACAGATAGAACTGACTTTTATGCTGTTCAATTTGTCCAGTAAACTTAGGTGGTTAATATCAGCACTTAACCGCGTAAGTGATAATTCTGCCCTCCAAAAAAAATAGCCAGTTATCGCTTAGCGCAGGGGTGTCCAATGTCGGTCCTCGAGGGCCGCAGTCCAGTCGGGTTTTCAGGATTTCCCCAATGAATATGCATGAGATCTATTTGCATGCACTGCTTTCAATGCATATTCATTGGGGAAATCCTGAAAACCCGACTGGACTGCGGCCCTCGAGGACCGACATTGGACACCCCTGGCTTAGCGGTTAGTGCTAATATCCAGCAGCACTAACCAGTTTAGTGCTGCTAGAGTGGCTTAACCATAGGTGATTTAACCAGCCAGGAGTAGAGGTCTGCACGATGGGGATCACGGGAATCCCACGGGTCCCGCGGGGGTCCCCTGGGAATCCCCCCTAACCTACGGGACTCCCACGGGGACCCCCCCCCTCTGGCCCACGGGACTCCCACGGGGACCCCCCTCTAGCCAACAGGACTCCCACGGGAATGGAAGGTTTTGGAAGCAGGGTTCGTCCATATAATATAATGGACACGTCAACCTTAGTAAAAGAGGGGGTTTATAAGTTAATTACCTGAACAGAAAACAAAAAAAGGGTTCCACCAAAGAGATTCCACAAGGAAAACAGTAGCGCAAGCACAAAAGAAACTGTGGAATTGATGATCCTGTCAGAAGTAATTGCTGCTTTTTATGGGGACGGGCAGGGATGGAGGTAATTCCTTGCGGGGATGGGTGGGTACGGAGAGGATCCTGGCGGGGACAGAGAGGATCCTAGCGGGGATGAGTGGGATTTCTGTCCCCGCGCAACTCTCTAGCCAGGAGCCTCTCCTAGCTGGTTAAATTACTTTGAAAATCAACCCCTTAATGTTCAATCATTTTTATTGAGTTTTAAAAATAAAATATACATAACAAAAATCTTTCAAAGAATATCATCTCAACTCAGTTAATACAATGTAGATATATAAATTCAAAGAAATCAACAATCAATTATCATCACAATACAAAGATGATAAAGTACCTCCCAACACACCCTCCTCTCTTCCCATCCCCCTTCTCCCCTCCACCCATTGAAAATCAACCCCTTAAATTATACTATAGAATAATATAAAATTTTGCTGTTTCTTTAACAATCTAGGGCCCTTTTTTACTAAGCCACAGTAAAGGTTTCTACCACGGCCTGGGGCACTAAATTCTCCGACGCTATTTCAGCACTCATAGGAATTCTATGAGCATTGGAGCAGCGTTTAACGCTCTAGGCGGGGGATAGGTGTGAGCACACATCTGCGTGTAAGTGCTTGTGCCTAAAATATGTACACGTTTGTGCCCTGTTAGACTAAAAAAGAAAGTAGGAGCCTACTCTCCTGTTGAGAATAGGTTCCAAATAGGGATCTTTTGGCACCTGAATGTAGGTGTCCTTATATTTATTTATTTTTAGTATTATGTATACAGAGAACAACAAAAAGAGGCACTGGACATGTTACAGCCAACTGAATGTCCCGAGTTTTATTTGAAGATAAGCAATTAAAATATATATAAAAACAAACAAATCCCCACTAGGATCCAAGTTTCGGCAAAGGATCCTAGTTTTTACATATTTCAATTGCTTATCTTCAAATAAAAGACTCGTGACCATCAGTTGGCTGTGACATCTCCAGTGCCTGTTCTCTTCACATTAGTTCGAGGCTTTGTCTCTTCTTTTATTGTTCTCTAATATTTTTTATACACCACTTGTACTTAAGTGGTTTATATTCAGGTATTCCTTATCTGTCCTGGTGGGCTCACAATCTGACTAATGCACCAGGGGCAACTGGGGGATTAAGTGACTTGCCCAGAGTCACAAGGAGTAGCATGGGTTTGAACCCACAACCTCTGGGGGCTGAGGCTGTAGCTTTAACCACTGCGCCACTCTAGAAATCAAAATGTAGTAAAAGTGAGCCAAGTACAGGACAGTCAAGCCATTGTGACATCACTGATGAGGTTGGCTCTTAAGTATTGGTAGAATGAGGCATTATGATGTCATAATACCAGCTCTGGCTATTAGAGGCTGAAACTATTCACACTATTTATTTATTCAGTTTTCCATACCATTCTCCCAGGAGAGCTTAGAACGGTTTACACAAATTTATTCAGGTACTCAAGCATTTTCCGTCTGTCCCGGTGGGCTCACAAGCTATCTAAAGTAGTTGGGGTAATGGGGGGATTAAGTGACACCCAGGGTCACAAGGAACAGTGTGGGTTTGAACCCAGAACATCAGGGAGCTGAGGCTGTAGCGTTAACCACTGCACCACTCTAGAAATCAAAATGTAGTAAAAGGGAGCCAAGTATAGGACAATCAAGCCATTATGACATCACTGATGAGGTTGGCTCTTATTGGTGGAAGAGGCATTATGATGTCACAATATCAGCTCTGCTTATCAGAGGATGAAACTTGTCACACTATTTATTTATTCAATTTTCTATACTGTTCTCCCAGGAGAGCTCAGAACAGTTTATGTGAATTTATTCAGTTACTCAAGCATTTTTCCCTATCTGTCCTGGTGGGCTCACAATCCATCTTATGTACCTGGGGCAATGGGGGGGGGGGGGGGGATTAAGTGGCTTGCCCAAGGTCACAAGTTGCAGAACTGGGCTTGAACCTGCAACCTCAGGGTGCTGAGACTTCAGCTCTAACCACTAATGTGTAGCTATGATGTCCTGCTCTCCTGACACTTCCTGTTAATCTTTTTATCTCACTTTCGATTCCTGTGCCCCCTCCCCATTTCATACCACAGAAAGGAAAGGATCTGGGTGTCTTCTGTTAATTATAATTATATTTGAATAATTATTAATTGTATTCCTTTTTTGACCTATTTTTTTTGCTTGCCTCATATTGTGGTATGTGTGCTGATAGCCATATATAGAAATTATTTAAAAAAAAAAAGAAAAAAAGACAAAGGGTGAGAGCATACTGATGGCTGCATGTTCTGGAAGGGAATGCCATATAAGCCTTGCAAGGGTAGACAGAATTTAATTTATGGAGCTGGAAGTAATGCAATTCAGGTCTTAATTTATTAGTATTCTAGAGATCAATTCTGTGGAATTTGGTGGTAGGCAAGTTTATTCTGTATTTGATTAATTGCTTATTCAAAATTCTAAGCAATGTACAAAATGTTAAAATATTGTATTACAATAATCAAAAGGAAATGGACTATTTAAATATGACGGACAGGACAAAACATATGATACAAAAGGAAAGGAATAGGAAAAGAAATACAAGTTAAAAATAGTAAAGAAAACGAGTAAGGGAAAACACCAATAGGAAAGGGGAAAGCAGTAAGCTTCAAAGAGTTTGAGAACCAGGGCTCAGGCAAACATACTGCAGGAATTTAGGGTGATGGGGAGGGGGGGTTAGGAGAGATATACAAATTAAAAGCTGTGCATTCAGGGTTAGAAATGGTTCACAAGGGCTGCCCCATAGATCAGCACTGGTGTAACGCTTCAGGGTTAGCCTGGCTTATTTGCTCCACTCAAGCTTTTGGCCAGAGAATATATGATCTCATTTATTCCATGACTTCATTGCTTCTTTTTTGAACTGGGACTACCTCCTTTCCCATCAATCCACCTCTCTCCCTATGATATTATGCACCTCTGAGAATGGGGACAAGGGAAAACAATAGCTGTGCCCACGGTGACTGATGCCACAGTGGAAAGGAGCAGACGGTGCATAGCATCTGCCCGCACTGCTGAAGGAAAAGAAGAAAAGGTACAGAGAAGGGAGATGAAAATTGAAAAAAAGGGGGATGAGACGACTTCCCTGTGAGGAAAGGCTGAGGCGGCTAGTGCTCCTCAGCCTGGAGAAGAGACGGTGCAGGGGAGATACGATAGAGGTCTGTAAAAATACCGAGTGGAGTGGAAAGGGGTAGATGTGAATCCCTTGTTTCCTCTTTCCAAAAATACTAGAACTAGGGGGTATGCGGTGAAGCTGCTAAGTAGTAAATTTAAACAAATCGGAGAAAATATTTCTTCACTTACCTCCCCCCTTTTATGAAGCCACGTTAGGCTTTTTTATTGCCAGTTGTGGCGGTATTAGCTCCGACGCTCATAAGAGTGTCAGAGCTAATACCGCTGTGGCCAGCGATAAGAATGCCTAATGCAGCTTTGTACAAGGGAAGGGGGGGGGGGTTAATGTGTAATTATACTCTGTTGCCAGAGAATGTGATAAAAGCAGTTAGCTTAGCAGGGTTTAAAAAAATGTTTGGCTAATTTTCAAAAAGAAAAGTCCATCAACCATTATTAAGACGGACTTGGGAAAATCCACTGTTTATTTCTAGGATAAGCAGCATGTACTACTGTTTTAGGATCTTGCCAGGGACTTGTGGCCTGGTCACTTTTGGAAACAGGCTTGATGGACCTTTGGTTTGTCCCAGTATGGTAACTGTTATGTAATCTTTTACCTAAAGGTTTCTTAATGCTCTATGAGCTACTCAAAATATGATATACCACCTAATTAGTGTACTCTCTACAGTAGATGGTTTACAAAATATTAAAAATAAAACCACACAGCATTTTCAAGAAATAAAATAAAATGAAATGGAATTTACAATATACAGTATAACAGAAAAGAATAGAACAGGATCTTACTGTTGTAGAGCGCAAACCCTAAATGTCACCATGACCCCTCCTACCATACAGCTAGTCCGCAAGTTTTTCCATGTTTCCAAGTTTTATTTAAAATTTGATTAAATGCTTATAAAAATTTCTAAGTGACTTACAATTTAAAACCAGGGTAAAAACACTCAAGTCATACAAGACCAAAACAAGACAGTCACTACAGGAACAAAATGGAAGGAGGGTAGAGCGACAATTGTAATAGCAAACATTACATGGGCAAATACATAAGGAAGGGGAGAATAATAGCTTAAAAAGGTTTTCCCCCTGTTTTACTAAGGTGCGCTATGCATTTTAGTGCGCTCTAACCACTAACGCATCCATAGACTAACATACACGCGTTAGCGTATGGTTAGCGCGCGCTGAAACGCTTAGTGCACCTTAGTAAAAGGAGCCCTACGTTGTCACTGTGGAGATGTTAATTATTTTGGTGTGTAGGCCCGATGCTTGCCGGTAGCTTCAGCTCTCGAATGCGTCATTGAAAAGGAAACTTTTGAGAGAGCTTTTAAATTGATCTAATCGTGTTTCAGCTCTAATAAAGGAAGACAGGTTACTAATCATAGGCTGTATTAAAAAAATTAAGGGGCTTATTTTCAAAGCACTTAGACACACAAAGTATCAGAGATTGTCTACGTGCTTTGAAAATGAGCTTCTTTAACTGTCCAGTATTCAGAGTGATTTAGAGGCTGAAACCCACTTAAATCGAAACTGGTTGCCCAGCCACCGATATTCAGTGGCACTTAACTAGGCAGAAAGGTTGAATATTGGGGATCTGATGCCCATTAAAAATTGGCAGGTCAGGGTTGGTACAGGGAGTGGTGGTGGGGAGGAGCCAACAGTTATGCAGGTACTAGCACTCCTATAACTGAGCGGGCGGATTTAAGACAGCTCCAAAGCTGTCTTGAATGCTGGCACTACATAGTGGCTGGCACACAATAACAATTTAAAAGGTTTCTGGAGCCCTCCAAGCCTAGTGTTAACATATTTTTCTCAGGGAAACCCTAGACACATGACCCTACCCTGTTTTGCCTCTAGCCCCACCCAGTTCCACTCCGCACATTTCCACTCCCAGCCCCGCCCTATTCTGCCCCAAACCCTGCCCCCACAAAACTTCCTTTCTTCTTCCAGACGAGCTCCAGACGCGCCTGGAGCATGCACGGATGTGTGTGACGTCATCTGTGAATGCTCAGAGGCCCTCCTGATATGGCTGTAGCTCAATCGGGGCTTTCCAAAACCCGGATTAATGCCGGGTTTTGGAAAGTCTGTCTGGGATCCCGGACAGTCCTCTAAAAAGAGGACATATCTAGGTTTTCTCAGACGTCTGGTAACCCTATCCAAGCTCCCTTCCGCCTCCAAAACACTTTCCCTCCTTTCCTTTCCCCTTCCTAGCCCTTGACTTTAACACCCCCCCCCCCCACGGAATATCATGCCAACCTCCCACTCCTCAGTCTGGCTAGCCCCCTCTGGGCCTACCTTGGCTTCCTGGTGGTCTAGGAGGGGTGATGGGAACAGGAGCAAATCCCACTCGCTCCTGCCCCTAGTGGTAGTATCTTCAAAATGGCTACTTCGACCTCTCAGAGCAGTTGTGATTGTTGGAGGGACATTCCAGGGCAGGGAGGGTTTATGTTGGAGGCTGGGGGAAGGGGAAAGGGAAGGAAGGGGACTATATTTTTAGGGTGGAAGGAGGCTTGTAGAATTCCATGAACCTTTTATATACTTATAAAAGTGCCAACCGATATTCAGCTGAGGCTTGCATAATTGTCTTATGTGAGCGTCGGCTGAATATCATCCGGCTTCAGAAGCAAACAGTGGGACAATTAGCCCTGACCTCCACTAGCTAAATATTACCACCTAAATTTTTAATCCAACCTTGAATTTTTGATATGTTGATTCCAAGTTAGATATCATAAGACCATAAAAATACCTAAATACAAGTTAGACCTTTCTCCAGCCTTTTTTCAGCATTTATTAAGAACCGCTTTTAAGAAGTGTCCGCTCCTCCTTGCTTGTTCCTTCCCCTCCCTTCCTTCCCATCCTTTTAATCTTTTTATTTTAACTTCGATATATTTTTTGAACTTTCCCTTCCCTCAGGACCTTCTGTGTCAACCCCCTTCCCTTCATCTCCGTCCTGTCCATGTACCACCCCATTTTATTTTTTTAAACTCCTATTTTAGCATTGTAAACCAACCAGACACCCATTGATGTCCAGTCTACCAAACTATAAATAAACTTGGAAACTTGAATAGTCTTACTGGATCAGACCAATAGTTCATCAAGCCCAGTAGCCTGTCCTCACGGCGGCCAATCCAGGTCACTAGAACCTGGCAAAAACCCAAAGTAGCAACATTCCATACAGAATCCCAAAAAATAGCAAGATTCCGGAATCCCAAAGAGCAACAAGATTCTAGAACTCCAAAGAGTAGCAACATTCCATGCTACCGATCCATGCTACCAAGCAGTGGCTTCCCCCATGTTTTTCTCAATAACATATTATGGACTTTTCCTCCAGGAAATTGTCCAAACCTTTCTTAAAACCAGCTACGCTATCCACTATCCAGAGACATTATTCCAATGCATAGATCCATGTTTAGACACAGAACATTGCAAAAATGCAGAGTATTCATTCTTCATCAGCTTGTGCAATAATGGGTTTATACAAGGGTACACAGCTCCAATCTTGGAAGGATACAGGCAGGTATGCTTCTTCTCGCCCTTCTAAAGCAGCTCACTGCCAACTCATACCAGGGACAGGATTCCATAAAAACATAAGAATTGCCGCTGCTGGGTCAGACCAGTGGTCCATCATGCCCAGCAGTCCACTCACGCGGCGGCCCTTTGATCTAAGACCAGCACCCTAACCAAGACCAGCCCTATCAGTGTACGTCGTTGTTCAGCAGGAACTTGTCTAACTTTGTCTTGAATCCCTTGAGGGTGTTTTCCCCTATGACAGACTCCGGAAGAGCGTTCCAGTTTTCTACCACTCTCTGGGTGAAGAAGAACTTTCTTACGTTCGTACGGAATCTATCCCCTTTCAATTTTAGAAAGTGCCCTCTCGTTCTCCCTACCTTGGAGAGGGTGAACAACCTGTCCTTATCTACTAAGTCTATTCCTTTCAGTACCTTGAATGTTTCGATCATGTCCCCTCTCAATCTCCTCCATTCGAGGGAGAAGAGGCCCAGTTTCTCAAATCTTTCACTGTACGGTAACTCCTCCAGCCCTTTAACCATCTTAGTCGCTCTTCTCTGGACCCTTTTGAGTAGTACCGTGTCCTTCTTCATGTACGGCGACCAGTGCTGGACGCAGTACTCCAGGTGAGGGCGCACCATAGCCCGGTACAGCGGCATGATAACCTTCTCCAGTCTGTTCATGATCCCCTTCTTTATCATTCCTAGCATTCTGTTTGCCCTTTTCGCCGCTGCTGCACATTGCGTGGACAGCTTCATCGAATTGTAGATCAGAACCCCCAAATCCCTTTCCTGGGAGGTCTCTCCAAGTACCGCCCCGGACATCCTGCATTCGTGCATGAAATTTTTGTTACCGACATGCATCACCTTACATTTTTTTTAATGACTGTCCAATTTTTGCTGATAAGCCAGCTCTTTTCACTGACCAGCAAAACTGGCAATAAAATGTTTCTGATGCCACTGGTAACCCTATGTTAACAAATAATGTGCCAGGTGGGAGGGGGTTGCCATCTGAAGCTGAAAATCTCAGTCTAAGCAGCTACTGGTTGTCCCATCTGTCCAATCTATAGTTAAAGAAACTAGTCATTCTCATGTTTTTGGCATAGTAGTTCCTCAATTATGGAATTCTATCTCTGATTCAGTTCGTCAGATTTCTACCTTTCTATCTTTTTGTAAGAGTGTGAAAGCTCTTTTTTTTTTTAACAAGGTTTTTCAGGCTCTGTGATGGGAAATGTTTTTTTTTCTTTTATCATTTTATTTAGCGCTCCTTTTACAAAGGCATTAACGTGCGTAATGCCACACGCTAAACCGCCGGCTGCGCTAGCCGCTACCACCTGCTCTTGAGCAGGCGGTAGTGTTTAGGCCAGCGCGGGGGTTAAAGCGTGATGAAAAGTCACGTGCGTTAACCCCGCTAGCGCGGCTTGATAAAAGGAGCCCTTTGTTTATATAAGAATAATTCTTGGTTTTAAAAGGACACGTATGTTGCTTGTACTAAGATAATGGAAATGTATGGTATGATTTTAATATGTTGGGACGTGTTTGCACATCTTAATGCACGAATGTTACTTCTGTAACCTGCAGAGATTTTGGATATGCGGGATATAAATGTTTAAATAAATAAATAAAAGCCTGCTTGCCAAGGGTCGCTTCCTCTCTGAAAGCAAAGCCTTTCCTCTTCCAATGGGTCGTTCTTCTTTGATAGTGCGGAGCCTTTAAAAACTGAAAAGCGGCGTGTGACTGCTCAGTTTTGGAAACAACCTAAAGCACTGTCCAATCAAATGTAGTATCAATGTATACATGATAGTTACATGATGAACTGATTTTTTTTAAGGGAAAAAAGGTACCAGTACTCGTAAAGAGCCAGCTTTAAGGACAAGGTTACTTTCTCTCTGTTACCACAATGTTCAGTTTCCTTGTATCTTTTTGATTAGTTGAAAATGAGATGTCCTAGAGACATGACTGGGGACTCAAAGCCCAGGCAGTGCTTCTTTAGCTTCCAGCTGGCTTAGGGCTCTCTCTGACCAGGGGGCACTCCCCTAACACTATTCCTGTCATGTGTGACTGCAGTATTCTATTAGCATGATATTTCTGTGTAGCATTCTGTAATAAATTGGCTTGTTCAGTTTTCTTGTTAGTAGAGGGTATGTGAAGGGGAGGGGTTTTGTTGGTCCTTGCTCTGTACATTTGTATTTATAAAATGGCAATTGTACAGAATATTGTTTCTTTTTATACTTTAATAAACTACGTTCAATATAAAATCATAACTGAGGCTTGTGCGGATAGGATCAGATGGTTTGCAGGGACCGAGCTCGCGGAGATGGGACGGAAAGGTTTTTTTTAAAATTTCATTCTTGGTAGTTTGCCGGTCCACAAAATAATTATTTTATTTCCGCCGGTCCATAGGTGTAAAAAGGTTGAAGGACACTGTCCTAGGTGATCTGCAGGGAGAAGCTGAATGTTAGTCTGGATCGTAGCTGTCATAGATTATGAGGGTATATTCCAGCTCTTTCAAATGTAATAGGCAGCAAATAACAAAACAAAACAAAAACCCTTTACACGCTGTCTTTTAGTGATATAATACCTACTTTAATCTTTTTAAACTGTCAAGCTCACATTAACTAGGTCACGATGTGCTCAAACGTTAACAACCATCTCCGTTCTTATTCATTCAGCTGCATCTTGAGCAAACCCTGCATCTACGCTTTCTGTTAAGACAAGGTGAACTTTTGTGGACAGAGATTCTCATCGTGCTTTCCTCTAGTAATATATCTCGTTTTCTCAATTCAAGACACAATGAGGGGCACTTTCGATAGGACATCAAAGTCCGACTCTGGATGTTTCCTGCATGATGCACAAACTCAGAAGCAGACAAGCGGCCATTTTCAAAACTGCTAGATTACATTACATTACTGATTTCTATTCCGCCTCAACCTTGCAGTTCTGGGCGGATTACAAAAGAGACATCTGGACATTTCCAGGATGATTACAAAGAGACTTCTGGACTTTTCCAGAAGACTTACAAGAAGAAGAACATTTCCAGGGGAGTTACAAGAAGAATGGTGTAGTATAGTTTAGGGAATGGGATTCGGCAAGGAGGATTGGGCTATTCCAGTGGATATACAATTCGGGATGCTGTACAGATAGGATATAGTGCAGTTTCAGTATATATGCAGTTAGGGAAGCAGTTGACAAGCTTGGGCTTTGAGGGGAAGGGTAACTGGTGAAGAAGGGAGGATGGGGGAGTCACACTGAGGGGAATCCAGGTTGGAGTTATGACATCTGTATAAATTTTTTGATTAGATGGGTTTTGATTTCTTTGCGAAAAGATTTGAAATCGCTTGTTGTCATCAGCAGGTTGGAGATGGCATGGTCCAATTTCGCTGCTTGCGTTGCTAGCAGACTGTCAAACATCTTCTTACGCTGGGTGCCTTTGAGTGGGGGGTAGGTAAATGGAGTCTTAGATCTTCTTTGTCTAGCGGGGAGATTTTGGTTCAGGCGGTTGTTTAGATCTCCCCCCCCCCAATTTTTTTTCTCTCAAAAATCTTCTACTTAGACGTCTTGGCCGTCAGGACATCCAACCTTTGGACACCTTCCATTTGTTCGCCATTTACAACCACAGAAATGTCAACGTTCAAAACATCCAAATCCAGACCATTTCCTCACACCCAGCCGAATCACTACAGTGGCAATTTTTAGCCAGGGATACGGCCCCTGTCCCAACTTAATACATAGGGCTCCTTTTACTAAGCTGCGATAACGTTTTTACCACACGCAGAATTTTAGCACGCGTTAAACCCGCGCTACGCGGCTAGAACTAACACCAGCTCAATGCGTGTGGCAATTCAGGAAGAACGACGTTAAGGTTTAATTGCTGAATTGCTAGACCTTAACGCCAGCATTGAGCTGGCGTTAGTTCTAGCCGCGTAACACGGATTTAGCGCGCTAAAAACGTTATTTCAGCTTGGTAAAAGGAGCCCATAGACATCCCATGTCTTACCAGTAGGCATCACTCTAGCATGACAGCTGGTGGGATGCCATCCATGCCAGGAGCTTTAGCACCTTAATGTCTTTCTTCCTTTTATATTCTATAGCAAAAATGAGCATAAAAAAGATACAGCTACCCCCAATCTCTCAATAAAGGAGCTTACTTTCTGAGCATTTGGATGTTTCAAAATGCCTAAATGGACTTCAGTGTGCTTGAAAGGTCCAAATCCCAATTTTGCAAAGGCAGAAGAGAGATGTCTAACACTGCAGTACACACATCCAAACAGCAAGGGGACATGTTGTTGACAGGACTGGGGAGGGCCTACAATCATTAAATCATTACACCTAACAGTGATTACTGAACAGGAAGAAATGGCCAAACCTAAAAAGAAGGGCATTGTAAGTTAGACCTGTTTTGGTCACGTCCAGGGTACACAAAGGTGCTCTGATTGAGCAGCTGACCACTGGAGGGATTAAGGCACATGATACTTCCTTAATCCCCAATGGTTGCTGTCACCATCCCTCTCTCCTGAAAGTAAAACTGAAAGAGGATATCAAGTTCTATGACAGCTTTAGGTATTATAGACATTCTTAGTACAATGGACTTTAATTTAAGGGACCAAGGTTCAAATCCCAACTCTTACTTTTTTGTTGTTAGCTTTGCAGGAAGAGAAAAATACTTATTATACTTAAATAGATGCATGCCTGAAAACTATTGAAGTAGTGTAATTTCAGGTACAGTAAGTATTTTTTGTTCTTGGAGGGCTCAAGATTACAAAAACAAAGAGCTAGATGCACTAAAGTCAGCGATTGTCACTAAACTTGTTTTTACAGCTTTAGCGGTAATCAATTTTACCGACCTGATGCACAAAATGGCTCAACCTGTGTTTTTCCCTTCAATCATTCATTTTCCAATCCGGCCATGCAAATTAGCTAAAACCCCATGCAACGTACCCAAGCAATTGATGCACTAACATCACTTGGCTATGCATTAACCCCCCCCCCCCCCCCAAACTGTGGTTTTAGCTATCAGAAAAAAAAAAAGACTGGTCTAGACCTGTGTTACTGACAGGTCTGCCTGTTTTGTTTTCATGGTTTTTTCAATGGCACAGATATTCTTCGTGTCCCATTCAAAAAGTCACCCACCGCCGATGACGGCCCTCCCCCAACGACCCCCGACGAATGTGGCAATGGGAATCCCTCCCCCACGAGAAAATTGGCAGGAGGGATGCTCACTCCCTCCTGCCAACACAGGTCCCCCCAAACCATCCCCTACCTTCCCGAAAAAAAAGGCAGGAGCGATGCCCACTCCTTCCTGCCAACAGAGATCTTCCCTTCCTCCCGAAAAAAGGCAGGAGCGATACCCACTCGTGCCAATGGAGACCTCCCTTCTTCCTCCCCAAATAAAAGACAGGAGAGATGGCCACTCCCTCCTGCCACCAGTTATCAGACTTTTACAGCCAAGTATCTATGAACTAATACCTGGCCTCGAGTAGAAAAAAAACCCAATCTGAGAGCAAAGAAACTTTCTGATATCAAAGCTAGCAGTTCATCCTTCCTCTCCACTTGCACTGCATATGTAGCCCTTGTTCCATATAAATATTACTTGTCATCGGTACATACATTTCTTTGATAAAATCGACTCCACTTGATTCATATTTTCTGCCAAAAATTACAAAGACTAGGGGACACTTGATGCAATTACAGGGAAATACAGTACTTTTAAAATCAATAGGAGGAAATACTTTTTCACTCAGAGAATAGTTAAGCTCTGGAACGCGTTGCCAGAGGTTGTGGTAAGAAGGGATAGCCTAGCTGGTTTTAAGAAAGGTTTGGACAAGTTCCTGGAGGAAAAGTCCATAGTCTGTTATTGAGACAGACATGGAGGAAGCCACTGCTTGCCCTGGATTGGAAGCATGAAATGTTGCTACTCTTTGTGTTTTGGCCAGGTATTAGGGATCTGAATTGGCCACCATGAGGACAGGCTACAGGGCTTGATGGACCATTGGTCTGACCCAGTAAGGCTATTCTTATGTTAGATCATGTATTTATTGTTTGATAGTTGGGTTCATCTAAAAAAAAGAGTCAATTTTATTGATAAGAACATAAGCATCGCCTCTGCCGAGTCAGACCACAGGTCTATCATGCCCAGCAGTCCGCTCCCGTGGCGGCCCCCCAGGTCAATGACCTGTGAGTTATCTATTATTTAAAATATTTTGCCTGTATAGTATCCCTGTAATTATACCCTTCAATCCCCTTTTCCTTCAAGAACTCGTCCAATCCCATTTTGAAACCCAAAACCGTACTCTGCTCTACCACCTCTTCTGGAAGCGAGTTCCAGGTGTCCACCACCCTCTGAGTGAAGAAGAACTTCCTAGCATTTGTTCTGAATCTGTCTCCCTTCAATTTTTCCAAATGCCCTCTAGTTTTTGTTGCCCCTGCCAGTCTGAAGAATCTGTCCCTCTCTACCTTCGCTATACCCTTCATGATCTTATAAGTTTCTATCATATCCCCTCTAAGTCTCCGCTTCTCCAGGGAAAAGAGCCCCAGCTTCTCCAGCCTCTCAGCATATGGAAGGTTCTCCATGCCCTTTATCATTTTTGTTGCTCTTCTCTGGACCCTCTCAAGTATCACCATATCCTTCTTAAGGTACGGCGACCAGTATTGAACGCAGTACTCCAGATGCGGTCGCACCATTGCCTTATACAGTGGGAGGATAACCTCCTTGGTTCTGGTAGTGATACCTTTTTTGATAATGCCCAACATTCTGTTCGCCTTTTTTGAGGCCGCTGCGCATTGTGCCGCTGGTTTCATTGTTTTATCCACGAAAACCCCCAAGTCTTTTTCAAGTTTGCCTTCCCCCAATATCGTCCCCCCCTCACCATCGTGTAGTTGTACATCGGGTTTCCTTTCCCTATGTGCATGACTTTACATTTCTTTACATTGAAGCTCATCTGCCATTTATTTGCCCACTCACTCAGTTTGTTCAGGTCCCTTTGAAGTTCTCTACATTCCTCAACAGATCTAACCGTACCGGAGAGTTTTGTGTCATCCGCAAATTTTATTACATTACATTACATTACATTAGTGATTTCTATTCCGCCATTACCTTGCGGTTCAAGGCGGATTACATCCAAACTAAAACAAGAATTACATTTCAACTTTGAAGTAATAGAATAAACGATGAGATAAAATTTTAAGGGAGAATTATAGGTTTTAGATAATGTTTGGTAACTCGAAAATTAGAGAGTACTAAGGGTTCATAGAGTGTTGGATGTTGGGTTAGGTTTAACGTGTTTTTTGAAGAGTATGGTTTTATAACTTCGCACAGTTGGTTGGTAGTGCTGTCAAATTCGCCAATTTGAATCGATTTGCCTATTCACTTCGGTGAATTGATTAGTTTTCTAAAAAAATTGGACTCACTGATTCAGTGAGTCCCTGACATTCTCTGGGCCTCCTAATGCAGCGGCAGCAATGGTGGTGGCCAGCCAGCAGAAACAGCACTCTGAACAGGCTGCTCTTGGCCTGCTTCGCCAGGGCCTTCACTCTGCCGCATCACTGATGATGTGGCAGAGAGAAGCCCTGGCAGGGCAGGCCTCAAGCAGCCTGTTCACCGTGCTGCCTCTGCCAGCCAGCCACCGCCACCACTGTTGCTACTTTAGGAGGCCTGAATGGGAGTTGGTCGGGAGGTGCTGCAGAGGGGATTAAGAGGGCTGGAAAGCTGCTGCACAGTGTGATATGCAAGGTATGCCTGCTAGGGCTGTGCATAGTAGAAATCCCACTGTTAGAGCAGATATCCCTGTGCCTACTATTACTCCTGTGTCCAGCAGAGGGAGTGCAGGTGTCAGAAGGCAGATTTCCCTTCCCCCACCTAGTCAGGGAAAGGAAGGGAGGATATCCGGCACACCTGAGAGTTTGGGGCGTGGTCCCAAGTTCCTAAACCTCAAGGCTGCCTGGCTGGAAGGGGAGAGGCAAGCAGGCAGTGAAGGCAAACAGTCACCAAGCTCAGGGCTGAGGGCTCTGCAAGGCTGTTATGTTCCAGAGCAGATGGAACTGGTAGAGGCCGGGGCAGAGCCATCTGAAGAGCCTTTCTCAGAGTTCCAGGAAATGGAACTAGACTTTGTACCGGAGTCCTGCACAGAGGTACCTGCCAACCCACAGCCCATGGAAGTTTGCTAACCAAAGGCAAGTGGTCACTGTGGATTACAAATGTAACAGTTTTTCAGTATGGACTATTCTTGAGCAAGTCTGACAGTGTTTGTTGAAAGGTGGTGGGGATTAGCCCCACGTTAATTGTGGAGGGATAGAGGGCCATATCTTGGCAATATTCCAGCACGTGGAGCACACCACCTTCTCCAGCACTACTGCGGCTGGAGGAATCAGTGCGGGTGCACTGGTTCAAGCTTAAGTCTGATTGTTTGTTGAAAGAAAATAAAGACTTAGGCCAGGACTTTATTTTGGATGTGCAGCAATCCTTTACTGGGGAAAAAGGAAGAAGAAATTTGTTGTTCTTTTTTCTTTTTGAGTTTTAAAACCTCTTCGCTGTTTGGAGAAATACTGGTTTTGCAATAAGACTCTTAAAGTTACTTAAACTGGAGGTTCAAGGACTTACCGATGAGTGGCTATGACCTGACAAAGTTTAATGTGCTTGATTACTTTATTTTTGAAGACTGATATCAAGTTGTTTTGTAAAGTAACCATTTTGTGTGGGGAATCGCTCCATTAAATCCAGTCCAGTTTTTGTTTGTTTCCATACTTACCAGTTTGCAGTGTGTTGTTTTTTTTTTGGTCGTGTTGAATCCTGACATTAATTATCCCTGTGTTGCTAGCCACAGCACACAGGAGCAAAAACTTCTATGTCCCAGCGGCACAGGACGCATTGCCTTAACCCCGCTGGTGACAACAGGGGGATAAGGAGGAGGAAAGCTGTTGCACATGAGGGGAGAGAGGAAAAATTGTTGGGCATGGGATGGAGGAGAGAAAGGAAGAGATGCAACAGAGGTAGAAAGGGGTGAGAGGAAGAAACCCTGCATATAGTGGAGGGGAGGGAGACATGCATGAAGAAGAGAGAAAGATGATAGTGGGAAGGGAGACTGTTTTACCAGTAACTCTCAAGCAAACAGAAAGTACAGTTATCCGGCATCCACCAATCCCCATGGGTGCTAGATAACTGAGAGACGACTATATTGTATCCCAGAGCAGGAGAAAGTAGAAATACTCTGGATATATACATCCTGTATTTGGGTAGATATGCAAGCAGGCTTCTTGAAATCTAAGTGGTTTTGATTTCACGGAATATACTTAAACTGAATAAAGATAGATAACAGATGGAGCTGAGCCTTCTTTCCAAACATGGAGAGTTAATTCATGCTCTTTGCCAACCTTCTGCCCCCACTCCAGGCACTGTGCGGGCAACAGGTGGAAAGGGAGGGCATAGCTGGCTGAGAAAATCAAAGAAAAGTCGCTCATTTCCCTAATCTAGCTCCTCCTTTCCTACCGTTTCTTCCTTCATTTCTGTCCTGCAGGGAACAGGAGAAGAAGGGATGAACCTGGAGAAGCCAAAAGTCCAGTCTTTGCAATTTTTTTAACTGGACATTTATGGCTCCTTAGAGGCTAATATTCAGAAGATTTGTCCAGTTGACTTTGGGCGTTACCTAGGCAATTCCTAGATTTTAAAAATTCACAACCTCCTTCCCCGCCAACCAGGGGAAGGGAATCTGCAAGGCTGAAGGATCTCCTGGGGTTCCTAATAACCGCTTGCATTTACCCTGTCCTTAAGACAGACCCAGCACGGCGAAATACACGTTGCCATGGTTACTACATCTTATCTGAGGAACAGTAAACACACGTTCTATGCATTAGAGATGACTATTGGCACACAACTCATACTGAGCTGTCATAAATCATCAGCAAGTTCTGTACACGTTATAAAAATCAATCGCTTATTTTTTAATATGTAGATAGAAAATGGAAAATTGCACCAGAGGGTTCCATTATGGAAATGGCAAGTGGGATTCTTTTTCTTCATGCACGTTTTACTTGTAAAGTGAATGCATTTAAAAATCTGATAATAGAAAAATAAAATCAGAAAACTGACAGCAGATAAAAGCGCCCTGACTCATCTAGTTCCTCCACTTTCCCTTCCCCTTATAGATCCAACTTAGTCTCTAAATGAACAATTTACTTGAGGCTTTAAATAATTTATCTACCTGAGTATGTTGAAACAAGTCTACGCATGTTGTGACATGTCTCAAAGTTAGATGTATAATGATTATTTATACCACTCAGTTTATTATACCTTAAGATTTTATGTCTCAAAGTTACTCATGCGCAGTTGCGGCTCAGTATGAGTCTAACATACCAAGAGACAGGATGTCAGGAGAGTCCTCCTTGCGAATCAAGTAAGAAACTAATTGATTTGGAGCACCATTCACAAAATTTCTCACAAAAGAAAGGAAGAAGCCAAAGGAGATCCATGAACGCATGATTGCAGTTTATGGTGAGTTGGCCTCATTATCCTACACAGTAAAATTTTGGAACAAGCGGTTTAAGTGGGATAGAGAGTCCATTGATGATGGCGCTCACATTGGATGGCCTGTGGAAGCAAATTCCACAGAAATGCGCAAGAAGATTGAGAATTTCATTTTGTCAGACAGACAAATTAAGTTTTTCCGAATAGCTGAAGAAATGGGCATCTCGGCAGGTACAGTTTGGAAATAATTCATGAAAAGTTGGTCTTGAGTTCCAAGAATGCCGATGCCATGTCAGAAGGCCATGAGGCTCCAGTGCTGTCAAGAGAACTTGGAAACGCTCCGTGAAGCTCAAGTGAATTTCTTTCATCATTTGGTGACTGGAGATGAGACTTGAATTTTTCACAAAGATCCCGAGTCCAAAATGGAATCAATGCAGTGGAAGCACAAGTCATCCTCCACCCCAAAAAAGATAGAAAAATCTGCAGGCAAAGTCAGGCAACTGTCTTCTGGGATGATGAAGGATTTAATGCATACATGACAACCATTGCCGGGGAGAGTTACGCCTACACAATGATCGCTTTGCGGGAGTTAATTAAGGAGAAAAGATGAAGAAAACTCATAGAAGGCATGTTGTTTCTTCTGCCAATGCGCCGGTTCACATGTCACGACAATCACAGGCTGCCATCTGAGAATGTGGATTTCAGTAGCTGAACCATCCACCTGACCTGGCTCCCTCGGATTAATTTCTGTTCCGGGTTTTGAAGAAATCTCTCTGTGGACAAAAGTTTTCAAATGACGACGATGTCAAGGAAGCTGTGACGTCCTGATTTGAAGGTCAAACAGAATATTCTTCTCAAAGGGGTTAAAGTCATTGCAGGAAAAGTGGATGAAGTGTATGGAGCTATCAGGGGACTATATTAATAAATAAAACAAATATTATCTGAAAACTTTTTTTTTTTTTTTTAATCTTTATTGATTTTCAAACTTTGACAGTTCAATACAATTAATTGAACATAAAATACTGCATAAAACGCACTATTAACTACACAAATAATACATAAAACAATCATTTTCTCCCACCCTCCTCCCAATTATTAATACAATATGACATATGATGTGATTACAATATTATAATTAAGTAAATTTAATCCTCAAAATACATTTCCCTCCCCCCACCCACCCACCCTGGATGTGTAAGGAAATCTAAGAAAAGGAAAGATACATGACCCTTATTGCGAGGTAACAAATGTAGTCAATGGGCTCCACACTTTATTAAATGAATTACTAAACCCCAAATATTCCGCATTCATTCTCTCGTATTTATATGTGGTACACACATTTGCCCACCAAAATGTGTAATTAAGTCTGTCGTGGCTTAAGTCTGTGTGACCATTTGGATAGATATTCCCGTCATGATCAAGAAAAGACGGCTTTTATATTTATCCAAAGTAGGCTTAACGTATAGTAACGTACCACAAATTATGGCTTCATAAGTTAAGGGAATAGATGACTCAAGAATAAAATTTATTTGTCCCCCAAATTGACCTCCAGAAATTAAGTATCAATGGTCAAAAATATAACAGATGATCCAAAGTCCCTATATTAATACGACAATGCCAGCATCTATTAGACATAGAACTCTCTAGTTTTCGTAAACGAACTGGGGTCCAAAAAGTCCTATGTAATAAAAATAACCATGTTTGTCTCATAGATGCTGACGCTGTACATTTCAACTTCCAAGTCCAAATTCGTGGCCAACGAGATACAGAAATATACTGTTTTATCTCCATGCTCCAAATGTCTCTAAGACTATCTTTTGGCTTTTTATTCAAAAATTCAGAAATCAATTTGTACCACTGTACTAAATCTGTCTGATAGCAAAGGATCTGCAAGCTATAAGTTTTTAAGTTTTTCCATTCAGGGAACCCATTCTGAATAGCCTGCTTCAACTGCAACCACCTATAATGTTGAGATTTTAAAATACCAAATGATTGTTGCAGCCATGAAAAATCAAAACTCTTTTTGATCTTACTGAGGTTGATGAATTATTGAATGCCTCTCGTAACAACCCAAAGGGCCCTGCCTACCAAATGACATTAAGGTTTTGCAGTTAGTATGCATTAATTACTAAACTAAACTAAACTAAACCTTAGGTTTGTATACCGTGCCATCTCCACAAGCGTAGAGCTCGGCACGGTTTACAGGGTTAGGTTGAAAAGGAGCTACAATGAAGGGTTATAGGAAAGGAGCTAGGAAGATAAAGAGGGACAGGGAACCAAAAAGCGGGAAGTGTTAGATTTTTGAAAAGAGCCAAGTTTTCAGGTGTTTGCGGAAGGATTGGAGGGAACTTGAAACTCTGAGCGGGGATGTGAGGTTATTCCAGAGTTCTGTGGTTCTAAAGGGGAGGGATGTTCCTAGTTTTCCTACACGGGATATACCTTTTGCAGAGGGGAATGATAGTTTCAGTTTTTGGGAGGATCTAGTGGAATTAGGGTTAGAGGAGTTCCAGAAGAGTGGGATAACGGGAGGGAGGATGCCATGTAGGATCTTGAAAGCTAAACAGGCACATTTAAAGAGGACTCTGGAGTGAACTGGGAGCCAGTGAAGTTTGGACAGGAGTGGGGAGACGTGGTCGAACTTGCCTTTTGCGAAAATAAGCTTGGCCGCGGCGTTCTGGATTAGCTGAAGTCTATGGAGTTTTTTTTTAGTTAGGCTTAAATTACAAAAGATAACCTGTCACAGCTGCAAAGCCTCTGTGGTAACTGTTGGGGTGTCCCCAGCATTTGAAGGGAAACAGCTGTGCCACTTCACTCTATGCATTGATTGTGTTCACACGATGGGTAGCCATACATGATTAAACAGCCAGATAAACCAAGACAACACCCAACGGGAGACTAGTTTTTCTTAATTTCCAACTGTTCATTGCAAATAAACGAAAAGAGATAACTTACTCCATGGAGATAGCTGAAGAACAAGAGCTCTGTCCAGGTAGGATGAGTCCTTGAAGCTGGATGCTGCGTCCCGCTGTTTGACAGTTTGCCAGACTGAAGTAGAGGATGTGACTGGAGAGGTGGGAGTTAAACATTAGTGGGAAAGGGATGTCTATGATTGCTTGCAGATCTTCACCTCTTCTTTTGTGTTTCTCAGTTAATTGGATAGATGCAGGGAAGATGCTGAGACTCGTAAGTGGAGGATGTTAGGCATTTGTGAAGAGGATGTTGGCCTCTGGTGAAAAAGAGGATACTTTCTCCAGAGAGGGACTACTTAATCTTGAATCCTGAGATGGAGAATTTTGCTCTGTGGGGAGGAGGGCAGAGAATACCCATAAGACCAAGAGGTTGAGGAAATGACCATTAGGGACAGAGTATGCGGTTGGGGGGAATGAAGTCGAAACTTGGCAGGTTTCTAAGTGACCGAAAGAAATGGGTCACATGCAAAGGATGACCTATGAAAAATGGGAACTGCAGAACCTACCAGGAAGTTGATGCTCGATTGAATTCTGTAATATGAATGCAAATATAATATGCAAACATGCATATACAAGTGTGGGGACGGAACATTAGTAGCACAGTCACTAATGCAGAATACGGAAATTACATCTTTGAAGTGCAATTCTGCAACAGAGCCGGATTATGACCCAGGCAAACTAAAGGCGGGACCCCGTCAGATGTGCAGGGGGTCCAGAAGCCTTGGATTGCCAACTGTCTGGAATCTTTTAGGATTCTACAAATGTGTAAATTACCAGGCTAAAAGTCAGAATGATGGCTAAAATGTCTGGATATTTTTTTTCCCCCCTACAATTTTGCCCTCTGTGGCTCTCCAATGCCTCCCCCTCCAGTGAAGAGGCTGTGGTAGGATCCTGTCAATGGGGAGTCTTCTAGTCGCAGAAGTAAGGGGCTGAGCTGCAAGGCCTAGAGCAGCGTGTCGTACACTTTTTAAACTGCTGGCACACTAATCTCAGGGCTGCGGATGGAGGGAACCCCGGAAATGTGTGGACGTCAACGCAATGATGTCACGTGCTTGCGCGATGTCATCATGTAGACATCCATGCGTGCACAGATGTCCTCCAGCTCCAGCCCTGAGCCTCCTGTTACCGCTGGTGGTGGTGGTAGGGAGGGTGCTGCAGAAGGAGAGGCGAGGAAAAAGAGGAGAGGCACGGAGAGGAGAGGTGCAGGCATTGGCTGACTGACTACAGGATATATCTCTTGCCGCAACAGGCACATCCTGTAAACAGTCAGCTGGCACAGGTGCCTCTCCTCCTCACAGGCATCTCAGGGCACTCCTGGAATCCTCCAGGGCACACGGTTTGCGATACACTTGGCTACAGAGAAGGTACAGGCTGAGCCCTGTATGGGTGAAACTAGGGTTACCATATTAAAAAAAAAGAAAACCCCACACCCATGACCCCGCCCCTTTCTGCCTCCAGCCCCGCCCCCCCCAAGCCTCTTCTCTACGCAATGAGCTCTGGTCGCGTCTGGAGGGCCTAGAGCGTGTGACGTCATCTGGGCATGCTCAGAGGCCCTCCAGATGTGGCTGAGGCTTTGTTCTGTCCCGGACACATGTTCTGCCTCAGACAAACGCCAGGTTTTGGAAAGTCCATCTGGGAGCCCGGACAGTCCTCTAAAAAGAGGACATGTCTGGGTTTTCCCAGACGTCTGGTAACCCTAGGTGAAACCACCCATGGAGGTGGGTTTTTTTCAGAGCTTGTAAAGAAGGAAATCTTTGTGTTTAGTTGGTTTGAAATCGGTATTTATCTGTTTGCATTGAAACTGAATGAGAACAGTTGTGACTGCCACCCGTTGAGAGAGCAGGAGAATTGCATCTACTTAGGAGGGGGCTGGACAACACCTTCTGCAAATCCTGTACTGAGGGATGAATACACAGACATTTGGGAATTTAAGAAAACATAGGGGAAATATGATTCAGACGTTCAAATACTTGAAGGGTATTAACGTAGATCAAAATCTTTTCCAGAGAAAGGAAAATGCTCGTATCTTCGTGAATGAAGAAACGCAGGGAAAGGTTTTATTCGTAAATTTACAAAAGCTCCAAAGCGTCACTGTTTGTGTGTATGTATGTGCAACTGTCAGAAGCAACGATTTTTCAGTGTCCATTGCAGCACATGAATAAAATTTTTCGATCCCCTGATGAAGTCTTTGGGCTCCTTTTATCAAGCTGCGGTATGGGGTTTAACGCGCGCTCGGAATACCGCACGCTAAACCGCCTGCCGCGCTAGTCGCTAACACCTCCATGGACGAGGCATTAGTTTTTGGGCTTGCCGCGGGGGTTAGCGCGTGATGAAATGTCCGACGCGCTGACCCCCGCAAGCGCACCTTGATAAAAGGAGCCCTTTGGTGAAATGGGTTCCCATTGGGATCTTTTTCAGATAAGTAGTGCCGATAAGTGCTGTCTTATCCTGCTAAACATTATACATTACAGTAATACAGTGGAACCTTGGTATACGAGCATAATTCGTTCCAGAAGCATGCTCGTAAACCGTATATCAAAGCAAGTTTCCCCATAGGAAGTAAGTGAAACTGCTTTGATTGGTTCCACCTCCTCTCCCCCCCCTGAGGCTACTGGCGCTGCTCCATTCCCCCCCCCTTGAGGAATCCGACGCTGCTCCAAACCCCTCCCCGCGATCCGGCTTCCCCCCCCTGCGAACCGGCATCCTCCCCCCACTCGCGTTGCCCCCCTCCACCGCGATCCTACTTCCCCCCCCCCCGAGCATGTCAATGACACTTCCTTTACTCTGACTTGGCACCAGTGCCGGTGCCCGAAGATCCTCCCTCTTCTGGCGCGGCCTGGGCTGGGCGGTGCATTGGAGATCCTCCCTCTTCTGTCTCCGAGATTGAGAGCGAGACCAGAAGGCTTTGAGCATGCGCAAATGCTTAAAGCCAGTCCAGCCCAGCCCAGACCAGAAGAGGGAGGATCTCCAATGCACCGCCCAGCCCAGGCCGCGCCAGAAGAGGAAGGATCTTCGGGCACCGGCATTGGTGCCCAGTGGGGGTAAGGGATGTCATTGCCGTGCTCGAGGGGGGATGTAGGATCGCGGGGGGTGGGGGGCAGACGTGAGCGGGGGGGATGCCGGATCGCTGGGGGGATGCCGGATCGCGGGGGGGGGGGAGCGCTTGTACCGCGAGGCAAGCTCGGTTTACGAGGCACCAAGTTTGCAAATGTTTTGCTCGTCTTGCAAAGCACTCGCAAACCGGTGCACTCGTAAACCGAGGTGCCAATGTATATTTAAATTTTAAGCAATGGAAGTTTTTCTGACCAATGCTGTAGCCTGGTTTAAAGCAGTAACATTAGTTCTGCAAGAGGTCATTTGAGAGACTACCTGGGTGTCTGAGGCCTTTTTCTCCATTGAGTTTACAGATAGATTTTTCAGAGCGATTATAAGTGATGGTTTATTTCCACAATAGTAGGGTTACCATATTTTTCTCAGCGAAATCCCGGATGCCTAGCCCCGCCCTATTCTACCCCAGGCCACGCCCAGTTCTGCTTTCTGCATGCATCATTCTGCCCCAAGCCCCACCCTCTTCTGCCTTCGGCCCTGCCCCCGAAAGCCTTGCATCATTATTTCTGACCTCTGTACCATGACCTCTGTACCTTGACATCATCTGCGCATGTTCAGAAGCCCTCCACACATGGTCAGAGCTTTCCAAGACTTGGACAACTGATGGGTTTTGGAAAGTTCGTCCAGTAACCTGGACAGTTCTCTAAAAAGAGGACAAATCCGGGTTTTCCCTGATGTCTGGTAACACTATACAATAGTGTTTACAGAACTCCCTTGAAATTTGCGGGGGTTCTGTTCCAGGAACCCCCGCAAATTTTGTTCATAACATTTTAATGATTTTATGAAATTGAATATATAAAGCAATACAGCATATGTCTCCGAAGAAGCAAAAAACAAACTTGGGATAACACCCGTCAAGTATATCAAATTGCAGAAGGAACATGTTAGACATATAGAAAGTAAAAGTCAGCAAGTTATACAGCAAATCTTAATATCACAAGCAGAAAGAATCACAAAGGAACTTTGGGTAAAGAAATAACAGCAGTAGTGATAGAAAGGTATGAACTAAAAGATGTATACCATTTAGGAAAAGTTGTAAGCCTAGTCAAGGAGATCGAACACAAGGTAAAACCGTTCAGGTAGAATCAATCCATCAAGCAATGATGCGAGCAGTCAATCAGTCAAAGGTCAGATTTACAGGGATCCAGTAGTAAAGACCATCCTGTCAAAAGGCAGGGGAGGCAGAGCCGTCGTCGAAAATGGCTGCTGTGAGTTCCCGTGGTCTCACGAGACTACAACGGGAACTCACGGCAGCCATTTTTGAAGACAGCTCTGCATGGGGCAGGAGCGTAGGGAGATCGCTCCTGCCCCGTGTTGCCACTAGACCACCAGGTAAGGTCTGGGAGGCAGGAGGGAGGGTCAGAGCTGGCCCAAAAGTTATTTGTGAATTTTCAATATTCGCTGGCCTGCTCTGCCCCTAACCATCGTGAATACGGAGGGGGGGGGGAGTGTACTCCTGCCACTGAAGTCTTGATTTTCTCATAATGTACAGTCATCGGCTCTTTGCTAACGAACCGTAACATCCCTTCTGATCTCTAAGATCTTGATGGCTGGTGAAGGGACACGTATCATATACCTTGGTAGTTTTCCATAGAATGTTTTGAAGCTGTAAGAAAACCAGATCTGTTTGTTTTTCCTTCTCTGATGTTTGAAAAGATATGTTCTTATCATGTTGTGAGTGACTTCAGTTGTTTTTATAAGCCATATTTGCAAACAGCTTTAGTTAAGAGGCTTTGCTGGCCCAAGGCTCTTCTGACCTTTTGGACTCCAGCCAGAGATAGAAAAAATGCTGATGTGTTTAAAGTTTCATGTGACCTGTGTCCATATATGGTTTGTGTTTATGTCACATGCTGACAACACTGATTCATTTAGAATAATATAAAAGGAATGTGAAGCTCACAATAAAGCAGACATGTTTCGGAGATCATTTCTTGCCTCTACAATATGTCCCCAGGTGCACCTGACTTCCAAATGGCAGAGAAAGTATGGGGCAGGAATTGGGACCTAAACCTTTTCAGCTGGTACGCTTTCAATATTTGCATCTGCTAACTAACCATAACATCCCTGCTAACTAACCATAACATCCCTTCTGATCTCTAAGATCTTGATGGCTGGTACACTTTCAATACCTGCATCTGCTACAAAACCGTATCTGGTATGTCACCAGACTATCTTTACCCCCACTTCAACCTGAACTATAATAATAAGAGCTCCCGCAGAATAACTATGTTCGCTTTTCCCCCACTGAAATCGTGTCACCTTAAAAGATTCCTCGAACGAACCTTCTCTTTTCAAGCGGCCAAACTAAACTCATGGCTCGCCCAAATTATACTCGACGCCTCTTCATACCTCCACTTTAGAAAAAAGCTCAAAACTCTACTTTTCAATGAACCAAATCCTTAATGCTCCCCACTTCCGCCTTAACGTTCCCCTTTTCCACACTAGAAAACAGATTAAAATCTCTTCTTTGCAACAGATCAAATCCTTAACCCTCCCCTCCCCCTCCTCAACGCTTCCCACCTCTTCCTTTACTTTTTCCCCACCCTTCCAAGATTGTTGCTCCCCCCCCTCTCATCTAATATGCTTTGTTGCCCCTTCTCATAAATCCAATTGTATTCTCTTACAGTACATACTGTATACGCTCTGTATTAGCCCTTCCCTCACCTAAATTGTCAATGTAAACTAGTTTTGACCTTTCGACTGCCTTGCTATGTTCTTCTTTTCTCAATCGAACTGTATGTAATTCATCTATTTGTTGTGAACCGCCTAGAACTCCCTGGGTATGGCGGTATACAAAAAAAATAAATAATTATTATTATTACCTGTGTTAGGTACCATGGGATCTCAAAATGAACGCCCTTAAATAGGTATTCTTGGCCTAAATACTGCTGCCTAAGTCCAAAACAGGTACCTCCATGCCAAACATGTCCACGATCCACCCCTTCTTTCTGGTAGGCACTTTGGACAAGAGGGCGGGGCAGGGGCACCTCTCACCCTCGCTACGCTACTGAGTAGATGCACTTTCATGATAGATTTGTTTTAAATATCCCTGACTGATAGCAGAGATCATTCTTGCCAAACCATTAAAAAATTCTATCAGCAAAATTAAAGGTTGAGCTTTATCTCATTAGTTAAAATTAAAGACCAGCAAAATACACATTTTGTGGTTAGGGAAGCAAGACAAATACCAGATATGATTTTTAACTAAGTGCAAATGATTGTATGCCCATTGAACGTACGACCAAAGTTGGTTGGGATAATTGTGCAGTTCGAGAGGGTGATTAAAAGTGGGGATTTGATAAGTTGGGAAATACTGGATTGCTTATGGAACATTTAGCTCACTCAGTATATGCAAATCCTTTGAGCATTATTTCTAAAGGCTCTAAGTCATAAGAACATAAAAACATAAGAATAGCCTTCCTGGGTCAGACCAATGGTCCATCAAGCCCAGTAGCCCGTTCTCATGGTGGCCAATCCAGGTCACTAGTACCTGGCCAAAACCCAAGGAGTAGCAACATTCCATTCAGAATCCTACAGAATAGCAAGATTCTAGAACTCCAGAAAGTAACAAGATTCTGGAACCCCAAGGAGTAGCAACATTCCATTCAGAATCCTACAGAATAGCAAGATTCTAGAACTCCAGAAAGTAACAAGATTCTGGAACCCCAAGGAGTAGCAACATTCCATTCAGAATCCTACAGAATAGCAAGATTCTAGAACTCCAGAAAGTAACAAGATTCTGGAACCCCAAGGAGTAGCAATATTCCATGCTACCGATCCAGGGCAAGCAGTGGCTTCCCCCATGTTTTTCTCAATAACAGACTATGGACTTTTCCTCCAGGAACTTGCCCAAACCTTTCTTATAACCAGCTATCCTCTGGCAACACGTTCCAGAGCTTAACTATTCTCTGAGTGAAAAAATATTTCCTCCAATTGGTTTTAAAAGTATTTCCCTGTAACTTCATCGAGTGTCCCCTAGTCTGTAATTTTTGACGGAGTGAAAAATCGATCCACTTGTACCCGTTCTACTCCACTCAGGATTTTGTAGACTTGAATCCTATGTCCCCTCAGCCGCCTCTTTTCCAAGCTGAAGAGCCCTCACCGTTTTAGTCTTTCCTCATACGAGAGGAGTTTCATTCCCTTCCATCATCACTGACTTGCTACCAGTAATTGAAGCAACTTTAATAAGGTGAGGTGCAGTAAGAAATCCCCCAAGCTGATTTACGAGGGTAAATCAAAAAATAAAGGCAAAATACATTAAATGGCTTTAATAGAAGTAACTGTCAGCAATTGAACATACCACTTTCCCACACAGTCCCCATGCAAGAAGACACATTTGTTGTATTATTCAACTAGCTTCTGCATTCCTGCAGAGAAGAAGTTTTTTGGCTGCTCCTGAAGCCAGGAGAGCACCGCTTCCTTTACTTCATCGTGCTTTGGCTTTTGCTCCCAGGGTCGCAGTGATACACCCATGTCTCGTCGCTGGTGACAATTCTCTTTAGAATACTCGGATCTTCTTCATACCGTCTACGTCAATGGGGCGCAACCTCCACACGCTCTTGCATGTGCAGATCAGTCTGCTGTTTGGAAGCCCGACTTTCCTGTATCCCAAGTCATCATGCTTGGCAGGGGTGTCAAAGACCCTCCTCGAGGGCCACAATCCAGTCGGGTTTTCAGGATTTCCCCAATGAATATGCATGAGATCTATTTGCAGGCATTGCTTTCATTGTATGCTAAGAGATCTCATGCATATTCATTGGGGAAATCCTGAAAACCCGACTGGATTGCGGCCCTCGAGGAGGGTCTTTGACACCCATGCATTATGGCAAATGCAGATCCGTAGCTGATATTCAAATTTGCAGCCAATTAAGACACTGTTACCTGTCAGTCTTCTTTAATCAAGACAACTGCCTTGTCAACATGCTCTTGTGTGTGTGATGTTGATGGGCGACCAGAATGACCAGGGCCGGATTTTCCTATAGGCTAACTAGGCTTCAGCCTAGGGCCTCAAGATCAATAATAATAATAATAACTTTATTCTTATATACCGCCAATAATCTTGCGACTTCTAGGCGGAAAGGAGGAAAGGAGAGACAGGGGAGATATGATTCAGACGTTCAAATACTTAAAGGGTATTAACGTAGAACAAAATCTTTTCCAGAGAAAGGAAAATGGTAAAACCAGAGGACATAATTTGAGGTTGAGGGGTGGTAGATTCAGGGGCAATGTTAGGAAATTCTACTTTACGGAGAGGGTGGTGGATGCCTGGAATGCGCTCCCGAGAGAGGTGGTGGAGAGTAAAACTGTGACTGAGTTCAAAGAAGCGTGGGATGAACACAGAAGATTTAGAATCAGAAAATAATATTAAAGATTGAACTAGGCCAGTTACTGGGCAGACTTGTACGGTCTGTGTCTGTGCATGGCCGTTTGGAGGAGGATGGGCTGGAGTAAGTCTTAACAGAGATTTTGGCAGTTGGAACTCAAGCACAGTACCGGGTAAAGCTTTGGATTCTCGCCCAGAAATAGCTAAGAAGAAAAAAAAAAAAAAAAAAAATTTTAATTGAATCAGGTTGGGCAGACTGGATGGACCATTCGGGTTTTTATCTGCCGTCATCTACTATGTTACTATGTTACTATGTTTACAATGAGGTGAAACTGTACAGACAGCGAATTACAGAGTATAACAGTGAACATCAAGAGGGGCCTATATTCAAATTGTTAGCAAAATTAAAATTAAACTATTCTAAAAACAGTGAACACTAAAACACTGAACCGAAAATAAGGAGAAATTCTACGCTTCGGGATCGGAACCGGCTCCGGCCGCAACGGGGCGCCGACTCGGCTTCTCCCTTTCTTTTTCTCGCCCTAGGAGGAGGATCGGGGAGGGAAAGACGTCAGTCCGGAAACAGCTGGGCAAAGCCCAGCCCCGCGGGGAGAGAGGCAAAACGTGGATCCGTCAGGACAGGGCGGCCCAGACTGGCATCGGGGGGGGGTCGGGGGGGTTCAGTGGAAGGGAGGCAGGCTGGCATCGGAGAGGGGGTGGGGGGGTTTAATGGAAGGCAGGCAGGCAGGATGGCATGGGGGGTGTTCAATGGAAGGGGGATGGGAGGCAGGCGGGCATCGGAGGGGGGGTGAGGTGAGGAAGGACTCACTGGGGGCACTATGGACATAGGAAGGGGCAATCTTGTGTGTTATGTTTGATTAGTTATTGTTACAAGTACTATATATGGTGCTGAGAACAAATGTCCAAATAAGTGTTCTCGACTTTTTTTTATTTATTATCCGTGTCACATTATTTATAAAGGTTAGTACCAATAACAACATGTTTCATTTAACTTATTGATATATATCACAGTAATGATGTATTTTATTATCTCTCATGTAATTTACAAACTTAAAAATGGGAGGTGAAAGGGCCTCATAAGTGGAATAGCCTAGGGCCTCTTTTCATCTAAACCCGGCCCTGAGAATGACCTTCGTCAGTTACACCTGTTCTTCTGCTTTAAAACCTTTTTACCCACTCTTAAACCTTTCGTAGAGTCATGGCGCTGTGTCCATACTGAGTCAATGTCCGATGGTGAATTTCCACTGGTTCCACTCCCTCTGGCCAAAGAAAGCACACTATATCCCAATTTAATCTTAATATTCCTTCTTTAAAAATTATTGGCACACGCCGCACCTCAATTTTTTCTGTGACAGCCCCTATGATCTGGAATGCCCTTCCGCTTTATTTAAAAATGGAAAAAAACTTAAAAAATTTTAAAAGCAACTTAAAATGTTTTCTTTTTAAAGATGCTTTTAACTGAAATACTGTATTTTAGAATTTAATTTAAATCTGCTTTTTTTTTCTATTTATTCCTAGTCCTTTTGTGTTTACCTTAAATGTTTCTCCCATTTACTATATCAATTGTATTTCCCCCCCTTTCCAACATGTGTCCATTGCAAGTATCTATTGCTTGTTTGTCCATAACAACCTAGTTAGTATTGTTATTAGCCTTGTAGTTCATAGAAAGTATGTTTTAACTGTAACATTGTTCGTTGAAATGTTATTTTATACTTTGTACAACGCTTTGTAGAACCGAGAAAGCGTTTAATCAAAAACTAAATAAACAATAAACAATAATGCACATTGTTCTTCAATGGTGTAGTTTTGCAATAGAGTGTCCATGTTTCTGTCCTTGTGGCTGCCACACGACTACAGGCCAAGCGCTGCACTGTGCACGGACGAATTATCCAATAGGCAATGTACGAGTACATATGTTGCATTACACTTTCCAAACATGACGTCCTTCTCCATTGATCTTTCTCTCCTGACAGCAATTTATCAATTTATAGCTTATTTAAATTCAATGGGATCAATATTCAAAGGGGTTTAACGGAGCAGGAGAGGCTCCTGCCCCGTTAAACCCCACTGAGCCGACTGGCCCGGGTAGTGTCACCGAGTATGTCCTCCAAATGGCCATTCCCTAACTGGCTAGGGGGCACAATTTGGGATAACCTAGTGGTCTCCAACCTTTTTCAACAAAGGACCATGATATGAATGCGAGAAAGTTCTGAGGGGCAACAAAAGATTTCAGGCTTATCCATTCAAGCCTTTACTAGTTAAATATGTCATTGAAAAATCTGTTCTCATCATGCACTCTTCTGTGTTTTAGCAAAACTTTGTTGAGGCCCCACTTGGAGTATTGTGTTCAGTTTTGGAGACCGTATCTGGCGAAGGACGTAAGAAGACTTGAAGCGGTCCAGAGGAGGGCGACGAAAATGATAGGAGGCTTGTGCCAGAAGACGTATGAGGAGAGACTGGAAGCCCTGAATATGTATACCTTAGAGGAAAGGAGGGACAAGGGAGATACGATTCAGACGTTCAAATACTTGAAGGGTACTAACGTAAAACATAATCTTTTCCAGAGAAAGGAAAATGGTAAAACCAGAGGACATAATTTGAGGTTAAGGGGTGGTAGATTCAAGAGCAATGTTAGGAAATTCTACTTTATGGAGAGGGTGGTGGGTGCATGGAATGCACTCTCAAGAGAGTTGGTGGAGAGGAAAACGGTGACAGAGTTCAAAGAAGCGTGGGATGAACACAGAGGATTTAGAATCAGAAAATAATATTAAATATTGAACTAAGGCCAGTACTGGGCAGACTTGCACGGTCTGTGTCTGTGTATGGCCGTTTGGTGGGGGGATGGGCTGGGGAGGGCTTCAGTGGCTGGGAGGGTGTAGATGGGCTGGAGTAAGTCTGAGCAGAGATTTTGGCAGTTGGAACCCAAGCACAGTACAGGGTAAAGCTTTGGATTCTTGCCCAGAAATAGCTAAGAAAAAATTAAAAAATTTAAATTGAATCAGGTTGGGAAGACTGGATGGACCATTAGGGTCTTTATCTGCTGTCATCTACTATGTTACTATGTGTGGTTTCCACAATTCTCTGAACCCAAGTGTTTCATGGTTTCTCTAGCTTTGTCATGCCACGTGCCTGTAAACATAATTCCTGACCTTTGACTTGTCTATGCGTATGGCACAGGCATAGTAGACCCTATACTAGTTAATGCCTGGCCTATGGCAATGCTTTTTTCACACATTAAATTCCCCCTGCTGCGCTCACCCCCCCCCTCCCTTTCCATGCCACGAGTAACAACTTCAACCTGCTCCGTGCGACCCCGGCGGCTCTCCCTCTGAGGTCACTTAATATGCGCAGCACCCAGAAGTGACGTCAACGGGAGAGCTGACGCGGCCGCGAGGGATACGTTGAAGTTGCTGCTTGTGGCGGTGAACAACTAGAGGAATGGGGGAAGGGAAGGGGCGGCAAGCGCGTGGCAAGGGGAGGCGAGGGGTGCCGGTGCCCCCAACAACATGGTGCCCAGGGTGGACCGCCCCCCTTACTACGCCACTGGAGTCCCCAGTCAACATCTTCCATGGATACAAAATAGTGGCCCGAATATAGGGGCCCCCTAACTGGACCTAGTTGAGATCGTACCCGAAAACTTTGGATATCCTCTGAAAAAAACCCATCATCAGTTTCTGAGATGGTTGAGTGGGGAGCTCTGGACCACTTGACATGGAATGACCCACATCTAAGATCTCTAAAGAAGATGAACAGATGATAGATTGAATGGATAGGCCATATGGGCTTTATCTGAGGCCAGTTTCTGTGTTTCTGTTTTAGACGAGGAATATGAATATGCAGCAGCCCTAAATAAACCAATTTCCAGGACAAGCTGAAGTGATGGAGTGTTACAGTAGTTATGTATGTCCACTGTCCAGGATCATCTGAACGTCTTTCTTTTAGTAGGTGGGTGGAGGTTTCGTGCCGGAGTGGCGAACGTCAAGTCTGAGGAGCTCAGATGATTGACTGAAGCTTCAGACTGGCTTTCTTAAAAGCACAAGCAGCCTTCTGAAGGCTAAGAGCAGGGGTCCCCAATGTCCCTCCTTGAGGGCCGAATCCAGTCGGGTTTCCAGGATTTCCCCAATGAATATGCATGAGATCTATGCGCATGCACTGCTTTCAATGCATATTCATTGGGGAAATCCTGAAAACCCGACTGGATTCGGCCCTCAAGGAGGGACATTGGGGACCCCTGGCTAAGAGTAACAATGCAATTTTTAAAACCAATCTTAACTGTGCTTTTAAGTGACTGCTGATACTATAATGTTTTTCTTTAATAAATTAAAAGCAGATGTAATACCCTTGAAGCAGCCATCTTGGCGAAATGCAGATTTCTCTCAGGTTTCTTAAGAAAAGGTTTGGAGAGAAACGTCAAGCAATGGAAAGAATTACGAACAAGGAAAGTCCACAATGAGGCTTTTCAATAAACCTTAAATACGTTGGCAGAGATCAAAAAATATTTCGGGAGCCCTGTATAAGCACGGAGATTAAAATATTGCGTTGAAATAAGCTATAAGTTACTAGAAGACATAAGCCATCAAGGTTCTTTTTAAATTATAGAGAAGCTATGCACTCATCAAGATTCTAAATGAGAGCGCCAAGGACTATATAACGCTATAAACATTTTGTCAAATAATATTGCAGCTGATTTCAAAGGCCGCTTCTTAACATACTAGATACTCTATGGTGCGACCTCACCTGGAGTACTGCATTCAATTCTGGTCTCTTTATCTCAAGAAAGATATAGCAGCACTAGAAAAAGTTCAAAGAAGAGCGACCAAGATGATAAAGGGGATGGAACTCCTCTCATATGAGGAAAAAGGTTAGGGCTCTTCAGCTTGGAAAAGAGACGGCTGAGGGGAGATAGGATTGACGTCTACAAAATCCTGAGTGGAGTAGAACGGGGACAAGTGAAAAGAATTTTCACTCGGTCAAAAATGACAAAGACTAGTTTTAAAACCAATAGGAGGAAATATTTTTTTCACTCAGAGAATAGTTAAGCTCTGGAACGCATTGCCAGAGGTTGTGGTAAGAGCGGATAGCGTAGCTGGTTTAAGAAATGTTTGGACAAATTCCTGGAGGAAAAGTCCATAGTCCTTTGAGACTTAATTGCCCTTGTAAGGGGGACCTAGAATGATTTTAGGTTCAGAATCCTCTCCTATTGTTTTTCCCCTAAACGTTTTCTTTTACCTTGACTATTGTAGTTCTTGCCTTTTTACCTTCTGTCCCCATTTGTCATGGTTTTAAATGTCTCTGAATGTAGTCGTTAGAGAATGATACAGTGGCTTTTACCCACGGCTAGTCGCGGGTAACCTGCCAAAACGGTGAGGGGAGAAAAAGTGCTCACTGCGGGTATGGGGACAAGAGTGGAAGAGAGTGTGGGGAGAAGACGCTGGAAGGAAAGAAGACAGAGATGCCAGCCTATGGGGGAGCGGAGGGAAGAAGATGGGTGCCAGACCAATTGGGGGGAGGGGGGGGGTGAAGGGAGAGGCACAGTAACAGAGCACATGGAATATGCAGAGAGAAAACAGACAGTGGATGGAAGGAATTGAATGAGAAGATGAGGAAAGCAGAAACCAGACAACAAAGGTAGAAAAAAAATTTCTATTTATTTATTTTCTTTTTTTGCTTTAGGATAAAGTAGTTGTGTTGATAAAAATTTATAAACAAAGCCCTGCCAGCTGAACATCTCTTTTTCTAGTTCAGCAGCCAGAACTTTGATTTATAAGGAAGGAATAAGCTAAATATTGCAGTACTGAGGCTTGTATGGATGCTGCGGGGACAGGGACAGGGCGGCGACAGTGGTCGTGGGGACGGGGCGGTGAAGGGGACAAATTTTTTCCTCGGGTCAATCTCTAGTAGTCGTCATCCCTAGATATGCCTTGTCATGTTAAATATGGAAAGGGGTCACAAGTGGGGTCCCACAGGGGGTCAGTGTTGGGACCGCTGCTGTTTAATATATTCATAAACGACCAAGTGCGAAGTCATAAAATTCGCGGATGACGCAAAACTCTCCAGTAGGAGTCAGAACGGTTGAGGATTGCAAAGAATTACAAGGAGACCTGAACTGAGTGAATGGGCAAAGAGATGACAGTATGACGCAGGACCTACTTCTATTGGAACACTGGTCCTCGACTTGGCAGCTAAACTTCAACGCTAGAAAATGTAAGGTCATGCACCTCGGCAGCAGGAATCCATGCAAAACTTACACACTAAATGGCGAAACCTTAGTTAGGACCAAGGCGGAACGTGATTTGGGGGTGATCATTAGCGAAGACATGAAGACCGCCAATCAAGTGGAGAAGGCTTCATCAAAGGCAAGACAAGTGATGGGTTGCATCCGAAGAGGTTTTATCAGCCGGAAGCCCGAAGTCATAATGCCGTTGTACAGATCCATGGTGAGGCCTCATCTGGAGTATTGTGTACAATTCTGGAGGCCACATTACCAAAAGGATGTGCTGAGAGTTGAGTCGGTTCAAAGAATGGCCACCAGAATGGTCTCGGGACTCAAAGACCTCCCGTATGAAGAAAGGCTGAATAAATTGCAGCTATATTCGCTCGAAGAACGTAGAGAGAGAGGAGACACGATAGAGACGTTTAAAATATATCACCGGCCGTATTGAGGTGGAGGATGATATCTTCTTTTTTAAAGGCCCCTCTGCCACAAGAGGCCATCCGCTGAAAATCAGGGGTGGGAAATTTCATGGCGACACCAGGAAGTTCTTCCTTCACCGAAAGGGTGGTCGATCGTTGGAATGAACTTCCACCTCAGGTGATTCAGGCCAGCAGCGTGAAGGATTTTAAAAGGAAATGGGATACACATGTGGGATCTCTAGGGGGGTAAATTCAAGGGGGTAGGGTTGTTGGAGTGGGCAGACTTGATGGGCTGTGGCCCTTTTCTGCCGTCATCTTCTATGTTTCTATGTTTCTATGAGCTTCAATATAGAAAAATGTAAAGTCTTGCATGTGGTGAAGGGGAACCCAATGTACAGCTATACGATGGGAGGGAGGGTACTGGGGGAAGGCAGCCTAGAAAAGGACTTGGGGGTATTGGTGGATAAAACAATGAAGTCGGCGGCGCAATGTGCAGCGGCCTCAAAGAAAGCGAACAGAATGTTGGGCATTATCAAAAAGGGTATCACTACCAGAACGAAGGAAGTTATCCTACCACTGTATCGAGCAATGGTTCACCCCCACTAGGAGTACCGTGTCCAGTACCGGTTGCCGTACCTTAAGAAAGACATGGCGATACTCGAGAGGGTCCAGAGAAGAGCGACTAGGATGATAAAGGGCATGGAAAACCTTTCGTATGCTGAAAGGCTGGAGAAGCTGGGGCTCTTTACCCTGGAAAAGCGGAGACCTAGAGGGGACATGATAGAGACTTATAAAATCATGAAAGGCATAGAGAAGGTAGAGAAGGACAGATTCTTCAGACTAACAGGGCCAACAAAAACAAGAGGGCATTCAGAAAAACTGAAAGGAGACAGATTCAAAACGAATGCTAGGAAGTTCTTCTCCACTCAGAGGGTGGTGGACACCTGGAATGCGCTCCCAGAGGAGGTGATAGGGCAGAGTACAATATTGGGCTGCAAAAAAGGAATGGATGACTTCCTGAAGGAGAAGGGGATTGAAGGGTATAGGTACAGGTACTAAATGAACAGGGAATAAACAATTTAGGTAAAGGACCACTTACAGGTCACGGATCTGGGGGAGCCGCCATGGGAGTGGACTGCTGGACACAATGGACCCCTGGTCTGACCCGGTAGAGGCAATGCTTATGTTCTTATGTTATTTATGTTCTAAATTATGTTAATTTAGCTAATGGATGTTTTTATGATTTTGTACACCGCCTAGAAGTCTGATTAGTCGGTATAAGAAATTTTAAATAAACTTGAAGACATAGAGGAAACCTCTGCTTGCCCTGGATCGGTAGCATGGAATGTTGCTACTCTTTGGGTTTTGGCCAGTACTAGTGTCTTGGATTGGCTACCGTGGGAATGGGCTACTGGGCTTGACGGACCATTGGGCTGACCCAGTAAGGCTGTTCTTATGTTCATATACTCAGTTCAGTAGTGTTTATGTATTATGAAATACCGCAACCGAGATAATACATCAGTTATTCATGGAACAGAACAGCAGGAAAGCTAAGAATGTGTGTTCTTTAGGAGTACTTGATCATTAATGCACCTTAAAAATTTTAATGCAAGCACAATCAACACATATTAATCTAAGAGAAAGGTCCTCTGGGATTCTCTAGTCTGCTCAGTTTTATTCCTAGCACAATGTCCTAGATCTTGAGTCATCCCTGGCTTTCCTCAAACTTCTTCACAACTGGGGGATTTGTAGCGCTTTTCTATAGTTTGTTATGGAAAAAGACACCTGGAAATCATTGCTTGCCTTGTATCGGTAGCATGGAATATTGCTACTCCTTGGGGTTCCGGAATCTTTTGTTACTCTTTGGGATTCCGGAATCTTGCTATTCTTTGAGATTCTATATGGAATGTTGCTACTCCTTGGGGTTCTGGAATCTTTTGTTACTCTTTGGGATTCCGGAATCTTGCTATTCTTTGAGATTCTATATGGAATGTTGCTATTCCTTGGGGTTCTGGAATCTTTTGTTACTCTTTGGGATTCCGGAATCTTGCTATTCTTTGAGATTCTATATGGAATGTTGCTATTCCTTGGGGTTCCGGAATCTTTTGTTACTCTTTGGGATTCTGGAATCTTGTTATTCTTTGGATCCTGTATGGAATGTTGCTACTCCTTGGGGGTTCCGGAATCTTTTGTTACTCTTTGGGATTCCGGAATCTTGCTATTCTTTGAGATTCTTTATGGAATGTTGCTACTCCTTGGGGGTTCCGGAATCTTTTGTTACTCTTTGGGATTCCGGAATCTTGCTATTCTTTGGCTTCTGTATGGAATGTTGCTACTCCTTGGGGGTTCTGGAATCTTTTGTTACTCTTTGGAATTCCAGAATCTTGCTATTCTTTGGATTCTGTATGGAATGTTGCTACTCCTTGGGGTTCTGGAATCTTTTGTTACTCTCTGGGATTCCGGAATCTTGCTATTCTTTGGATCCTGTATGGAATGTTGCTCCTCCTTCGGTTTTGGCCAGGTACTAGTGACCTGGATTGGCCACCGTGAGAACAGGCTACTGGGCTTGATGGACCATTGGTCTGACCTAGTAAGGCTATTCTTATGTTCTGTAAGGTTTATTTTCCATTGCTAAAGGTTGGATAGATAGCAGATTAAGTCTTGCAGCTGGTTTATTGGGCAGGAACTTGCTATATATACATTTGCTAGCCTCCCCCCCCCCCCCCCACCACACCACACACCTCTTGACTGGAGGAACGCTCTATTATTATAGAAAGGTATTTTGATATAAAATTATTTGAGAGAGATGTTTCATAGCTAACACAGCTCACAGATCTCTGGTTGCCTAGGCCCTCCCACCCCCCAGTGCTTACACTATCCGGTTCATAGACAAAATCGCGCGAAACAACGGCGCACCGACAACTGAGCGCAGACAACTGAGCGCAAGGTTGACGGCGTGCCGAAATAAAGCACTATTTTAAAGGGTTCCAACGGGGGGTGTTGGTGGGGACCCCCCCTATTTTACTTAACAGACATCGCGCTGGCGTTGTGGGGGGTTTGGGGGGTTGTAACCCCCCTCATTATACTTGAAACCGAAATTTTTGCCTGTTTTTTAGGGAAAAAGTTCAGTTTTAAGTATAATGTGGTGGGTTACAACCCCCAACCCCCATCGAAGCCCTTTAAAATAGTGCTTTTCTTCGGCTTGCCTTCAACCTTGCGCTCAGTTGTCTGCGCGCCGTTGTCTCGCGTGATTTAGTCCCGTCACCACACTGTCCAGGTCTGCCTAATACCTAATTCTCATTTGCTTGGTTATCTGCTGAATTAAGGACAAATTGCTGGCACAATGTCCTAGATCTTGAGTCATCCCTGGCTTTCCTCAAACTTCTTCACAACTGAGGGATTCGCCGCGCTTTTCCCAGGCCTTCTCAAATTCTGTTATAGTTTCCATCTTGCATCATTATACCGGTTGGAAGATTCTCTTTGCTGGTGAGAAAAGCTGTTTTGTTTGGCTGACTCTTTAGCCTCTGGCCTCCTCCTTCTCACAGAAAACTCAGCAGATGAAGCTGCTTCCTACCCTCTATAATCAGCCAGCTGGATTACACACTGGAGACCAGTGATTTTTTTTTTTTTTGGACAATGGAATGGAGGGTGCGGCAGCGAAAAGGCACATAAGGGAGAAAGCAGTTTGATCAGCAAAGGGGAAAAATGCATTCTCTTTTATGGAAAGACTCACTTTTGGCAGACGTTTGATAGAAAATCACAAACATGTAGAATGAACTGTAGCAGAGATGCTAACGTCTCACTCAGGAGTGTGTCATACTTAAGTAAAGACTCACTTAGGTAGAGTCTCCATTCCAGTGCATCAGTCCGATCACTGATTCATGATAAAGGGGACGGAACTCCTCTCGTATGAGGAAAGACTAAAACGGTAAGGGCTTTTCAGCTTGGAAAAGAGACGACTGAGGGGAGATAGGATTGAAGTCTACTAAATCCTGAGTAGAGTAGAACATGTGAATCAATGTTTCACTCCGTCAAAAATGACAAAGACTACGGAACACTCGGTGAAGTTCCAGGGAAATACTTTTAAAACCAATTGGAGGAAATATTTTTTCACTCAGAGAATAGTTAAGCTGTGGAACGCATTGCCAGAGGATGTGGTAAGTGCGAATAGCGTAGCTGGTTTTAAGAAAGGTTTGGACAAGTTCCTGGAGGAAAAGTCCAGTCCGTTATTGAGAAAGACGCTGGATTACTGCAACTCTGTCCATCTTACAGGTCCACGTAACAATTTACCTAGACTGCGCTTAATTCAGAATGCGGTCGTGCGTCTGATTTTCAACCTAAAGGAAATCGGATCATGTTACGCCATAACTTTAGTGAGCTCCACTGGCTTCCAGTTGAGACCTGAACATTTTTCAAATTTGAGACTGTTTGCTATAAGGCTCTGTATGGCCAGGCTCCTGGTTATCTGGTGGATCAATTTACCCTCGTTGCTCCAGAACGTCCATTATGACATGCATCGCTATTTGTGTTTCCTTCTGTACGTGGCTGCATCTACAAAAGATTCTTACAACGACCGTTTGCTTATCAAGCTGCCTGCTGGGATGCTGAGCTTCGTAAATTGTTCTCCCTTTTCTCATCATACATGCATTTCAGAAAATCACTGAAATCAAGTTTATTTGCTAGATTTGAGGGGGAATCTGATTGTTGGTTTGTTTTTTTAAAAAAAAAATATTTTATTAAAGTTTCAAACAATAACAGAAGCGATAACAGCAAATACACCGTAAATATACAATCGCTAAACTAGACCATCCCTCCCACCCATCCCCTTCCCATCCGCCCACCCATCCCAAAACAAAATCAACAAGTTCAATTGTCCAGAGTTCAAAATGGGTATCCAATCAAGGGTTCAACAGGTGACTACGAGCCTTATTGGTCAATGTGAGCCAAAAAGGCTCCCAAATAACAGAAAACTCACAATCTGGAGCGGAGTCCTGAGGGGCACCACAAAGGCGCTCCAAAGATGCGTGTTGTAACATAAGAGTACGCCGATTATTTTCTTTGTATTATTTGAATTTTCTTTGTATTATTTGATAAAGATTTCAGCCATTGTAAAGCTTTCTCCCCCCCTTAATTGAGGTCTAATGATACAAACCAGTAAAAATTCATATTTGGGTCTAATGTTTTTGCCGAATGAGAAAGAAAAATTTTGTTTTGTTCTTGTATTTGAATTGTATATTTTCATTATTACCTATCGTCTCATTTTAATGTTTGAACTGAATTGTATTATTTTCTTGTTTTGACTAATATTATGTCAATACTATAAAATGAAAATAAAGAATTAAAAAAAAAAAAAAAAAAGAGTACACCAATGAGACAATGTTGGTGAGTCCGATGTTATCCAACCATGTAAAATGGTTTTCTTCCCCAATAAGATTGCTCGTTCCATAAAGCCCCAAAACCCCCTCGGAGTCCTACGCGGTAGAGACGTTGTTGTTTTTATAATTTGAAACTCTGTAGATCACTGATGTTGTTCCAGTCTCTTTACTTACTCTTTATTTTTCTTTATTTATATTCTGCGTATCCTACAATTCTATGCGGATAACAAATTATTCCGATACAGGCACCGTTCAGCGCGATTCGAGAACAATTGGCTGTTGTTTAGTGGAGGCCAGCTCTAGGCACAACTAAAAGTCAGGCGCCCACGCGAGCGCTTAAACACGCTTAAGAGCAGCGATTCTGTAACAAAGCCTAACATGGATAGCGCCTAGTTTTTTGAAGGCCGCCTAAATTTTTAGAGGCGCCTTGTTACGGAATCGCTCTTTCTTGACAGGCGCCTAAGTTTCAATTATTGCTGATTAAAACGCTTAATCGGGCTTGTGGTTCAATTTAGACAGGCGCCTCCATAATAGGTGCCTAGCATGAGGCGCCGGTTACGGAATTTTGGCCTAAGTGACTTGCCCAGAGTCGCAAGGAGCCGTGCAGGATTTGAACCCGCCGCCCCAGGGCGCTGGCGCTGTAGCTCTAACCACTGCACCACACACTCCTCCCTCCCTTCCCTAGCAAGTGAACCGCATAGAACTGTGAGGTTTTGTGGCCTAGAAATGAAAATGTTTATGTTATTTCTAAGACAGGCGCCTGGCGAACTCATTATTTGAAAGATCAAGACTATAAGCGGTGAAACACAAGACACAGCTAGGTGTTGCACTTGGCCAGTACATAGCGGCTCTCTCTCTCTTTGAAGGGTGCATGTCCAAACATAACTGATGCCTTGAACGGCAAAATATTGAAAATGGTGGCATCATTCACTGAATTGTTAAAATAGCGTTAGAATTTTCAGTAAGTTCTAGAAATTGTTTCTCTAGGGTTGCTAGATTTCCTCTTTGATTAAAGAGGACACCTGGCCCCACCCCATTCCTAATCAAGCCCCACCCCCACAGAACCCCCCCCCTTGAGCTCGAAGGCCACATTTGGAAGCCTTTGCGCATCCACGGACATTGATGCAACGACGTAGAGGTAAATTACAAAATTAGTTAGGGACTACTGTTTCAGGCAATAGGCCTGATGGGCCACCGCGGGAGCGGACCGCTGGGCAAGATGGACCTCTGGTCTGCCTCAGCGGAGGCAACTTCTTATGTTCTTATGACGTCACATGCGTGCGCATGTGCACAGGACATCGCGGTGACGGCCGCGCATGCACAAAGGTTTCCAGACGTGGCCTCTGAGCTCAGGATTTTCTAAAACCCAGACAAACTGCTGGGTTTTGGAAATCACTCCGGGCACGAGTCGATGGCATCTAACCACAACTGGTACTTATCTCCAAACCAAGTGACATTTTAGTGCCAATTAGCTAATTATGTTGTGCATATAAGTGTCCCTATTTCATAAGTGGGCACACAATTCCATGCCTAACCTTAAATGCCATGTGCAGAATTTGGAGGTTAGAGTTAATGGTATTCATAAATTATTTGCTTGTTATATATGAATGTATATTAATAAGCCCAACATAAGAACATAAGCAATGCTTCCGCTGGGTCAGACCTGAGGTCCATCGTGCCCAGCAGTCCGCTCACGCGGCGGCCCAACAGGTCCAGGACCTGTGCAGTAATCCTCTATCTATACCCCTCTATCCCCTTTTCCAGCAGGAAATTGTCCAATCCTTTCTTGAACCCCAGTACCGTACTCTGCCCTATTACGCTCTCTGGAAGCGCATTGGCTAAGGCTCTTAATATTTGCATCTCCTCTTCCTATAGGCTAAGGCTCTTTGCACCTGCATTGTGATGTCATAGAGCTTTATGGTTATAGAAACCTAGAAACATGATGGCAGATAAAGGCCAAATGGTCCATCCGCAGCATCCACTATCTCCTCCTCTCCTATAAGAACATAAGCAATGCCTCTGCTGGGTCAGACCCGAGGTCCATCGTGCCCAGCAGTCCGCTCACGCGGCAGCCCAACAGGTCCAGGACCTGTGCAGTAATCCGCTATCTATACCCCTCTATCCCCTTTTCCAGCAGGAAATTGTCCAATCCTTTCTTGAACCCCAGTACCGTACTCTGCCCTATTACGTCCTCTGGAAGCGCATTCCAGGTGTCCACCACACGTTGGGTAAAGAAGAACTTCCTAGCATTCGTTTTGAATCTGTCCCCTTTCAACTTTTCCGAATGTCCTCTTGTTCTTTTATTTTCTGAAAGTTTGAAGAATCTGTCCCTCTCTACTCTCTCTATGCCCTTCATGATCTTGTAAGTCTCTATCATATCCCCAAATGTTACAACTTTTTAAAACAACGAGCATGCTGCCAAGAACAGCATTTTGTTGATTAACTGCCAGATATTTTCACCGATAAGAATGATTTAAAGGTTCACGGTGCTTCACCTGGCCCTCGGTGCGTCTGGGGCTGGATTTCAATTCCGGCAACACAATAGCAGAAACAGCACAACAGAGTCTGCAAACCAATGTGCCTAAAAAGTTCTACAAGGACATTTTGGTGGCAGTTCTTTGAAGGAGTGCTCACGTGTAGGCGCCCGGAGCGCCTATTCCATAATGGCAGCTGGGCGCCCCAATTCTGTTATTGAATACTAGCGTATATTCCTGTCAGCTAATCCATTTACGCCAGGTCTATGGCAGGCCTAAAATGGCAGGCCTCAGTGTGCCGTGCATGTAGGGTGACTTTCTGGCCACTCCTGGTATTAAAGTTACATCCCAAAGCAGTGTAGTATTTGTAGTCCATGATTCAATCCATTGAAATCAGTGCTGCAGGTCCCATAATGCACCAGGATGAGGCTGGCAAAAATCCAGGACTGGCCCAAGATCCCTTCTGGAATGGGTAACCTGGTCACCCTACATACATGTTGCATAAATTATAGTATTACTAGGAGATATGCCCAGTGGCATAGTAGGGGGGGGTCCAGCACAGGTACCATATTGGTGGGGGCGCTGGCACCTGTCCTCTCCACCCCCTCGCTCCTTCCCAACCCCTTCTGCCGCACATGTACGCCCCTTCCCTTCCCTTTTAACGCTTTAATTTTTCTGGTGCGAGGAGCATGATGAACTTGTCGCCCGCTTCCGTGTCGGCCCTCTCTGATGTCACTTCCGGGTCTTGCGTCTAGGAAGTGACATCAGGGGGAGAGCCGACACAACGCGGACAGCAAGTCCGCGATGCTGCTCGCGCCCAGGAAAGGGGGAAGGGAAAGGGACACACGCTTGGCAGGGGGGCCGGGAGGAGCGGGGGTGGGGTGGAGAAGAGGGCAGGGGGAGGGGTGCCACCTCTCCGGGCGCCACCCACCTTTGCTACGCCACTGGATACACCCTTGTGATTCCCATGCTATAGCTCAAAAAGCTGACATTGCAAAATACTGGCGCTAATGGATGAGCACCCTTTATACAATAGTGTTAACTGCTCTGAACCGAGAGGTAGCTGTGGTATATACGTTTTTACGTTATATTATGTTCATGTTTATTCCCACAACCAAAGTTGAACACTAGTACAGCGTTCCTCCGGTCGTTCGCGGTCGGCGGTTCGCGGTCATTCGTGGTATTTTCCAACCGTGAACCGCCGACAAGGAGAGGGCAGCGGGAGAGACAGGAGACAGCAGCCGGAGCGCCGCGCGTGCAGGAAATCACTCGCGATACGCTCCGACCGCCTCTTCCTGCACTAAGTCGGGTCTTATCCAATCAGGAGCTGCTTTGACACCGCAAATCCAACCGCCCCAGAACTGGAACAACTTGGAATCTGAACTTTTTTTAAAATTAAATTTTGACCCGGAATCCGAACACTGCTTTGCAGTCCGAACATACGGGAACTGCAAACGTTGCTCAAAACTTCCCCTCTGACGCAGCTTCCTGTTTCCGCCTGGAAGGGAAACTTTGGGCTGAGCACCGCTTGCAGTTGCCGTTGCCGATCTTGCTGTCTATGCCAGTGGGGACCTGATCTTGCTGTTTCTGCCACGTGGGCCCGATCTTGCTGTCTCTTCCAATCTGAGTTTGTGTGACTAAGGAACAGATTGACCCAGTTTCTATTATTTTTAATGGGAAAAACTGTCTTGGAATTCGAATGTTTTGGAATTCGAACGGGGTTCTGGAACGGATTAAGTTCGGATTCCAAGGTACCACTGTATTTAGATGCCAACCGATGCACACTCAAATAAACCAACAACAACTTATATTGAATTCAATTCTCCATCTTCAACCAATATAGCATGACTTTTGGGGGGAGGAGGGAAGAAATAGAGGGGAAATGCTGGCCATTTGGGAGGGAGAGGAAAAGGAGTGGATGCTGGACACTTGGGAGGCAGAAAGAAGAGAGATACCGGACATCCAGAGAGGGAGAGAGATGCTGGATGCCTGGGGAGCAGGGTAGGGAAGGGAAAGAGAGTAGGGAAGACCTAGTAGGGGAGGGGGAGGCGAATGGGAGGCACGGTGCAGGGATACATGCCTGATGGCTCACCTATGGCATCAGATACTCTTGGACTGGCCCTGAAAATACAGCAGATGGAACTGCATAGCTTGACAAACTCTTTGTTGATGGCTGCTTGTAATGAGGCTAATTTCTTCTTCAACTGCCTTGATACACTGTCACCATATAAGATCAGATAATAGAGATTGTTGGGGTTTTTAAAAAATTTTATTTTAATAAGTTTTGCTGGAAATTTTTATGTATGTTTGCTGCTGGAAATCGCTTATATATTAAGTGGTCTATAAATGTTTTAAATAATATAATAAATAAACAATCGGAAACAGTTACAACTTGGTACAAGTTCACTTTTTGTCATTTCCAAAAGGGGCTTGAAAAAAGCATGCTTGGGGGGGCCTATACACACTAGGAAATGAAATGGTCCACTACAACCCTAGATGGACTGTGAAACTACACTTCCCCCTCCATATTCGCGGTTTCGCGGTCCGTGGTTTCGGTTATTCGTGGTTTTTCCACTGAAGGCCTCACCCCCAAATTTACGTCCCGGGAAATCGCTACTCCCGGCGTTGCACAGAGAAAATCGCCCAGCTGCACTTTCTTCACCGGAAGAGGTCAGGTTATTCACGAATGCAGGGGGGGGAATTGTACTATGAATAAAATGTAAACATTCTCAAGACCAGAAGCTTAACTCAGTTTCATAACAGGATGTGATCACCAATTGAACTAAACAAGACTTGCAAAAATACCTCTATAGAACCAAAAAAAATGTGAAACAGGCCAAATAAACATTTCTTGACCTATTTCTTAAAACACAGCATGTTTACATTCAAATATACACATTTCGCAGTCTTATAAATCAAGGGTTCTCAGCCCGGTCTTCGGGTCATGACAGTCTGGCTTTCGAGGAGTATATGCCCGAGATAAATTTCTAGGTCACAAAGAAACAAATCCAACGGGTCTGCAGTGAGTGTCAAAATGACAAAATCCCCAAAAGATACTGCAGGACTGAGGTACTTGAGGCAGGAAACTTTATTTAAGTCAATAAAATGTTGTTTTAGGGTGGTCCACCTTGGTTTAGACACAAGGACCCGACACGGTCTGTGTTTTGATCAACACATCTTCCTCAGGGGTCCGTGGTGTTTCTTTCTTTTTTTGTGTGTGATTTATTAATAAATCTTTTTTTATTAGACCAAACAAACAACCAACAACAAACAGTACAGTCTTTTCAATGCAAAGATCCCAACACCCAACACCCCCATGGCCATGACCAACCAAACCCCCCTTCCAAACAGATACCCATCCCCTCAATCTCCAACCCTCCCCTTCCCCCCCCCCCAATTGTACAGGTATACCATCATAACATAGCTACTCCCGATAGGTGCGCATGCAATTGAAGTCTGTCCAGGACTTGACTCCTACAACGAGGATCAAATATATGTAAATAAGGAGTCCACTCCAGACCTTAACAAAAGCCCGACTGCGAAAATGAGCAGCCATGCGAGCATCCTTTCCCATTAGTTCATGTAATCTATGAACTCTGTGGAGCACAGCAACGTAGAGAAGATTTCAGACCTTGTGAAACAGCGCTGCTTCCACTGTGTACAAATCTATCCCAGGCGTATTCATTAAGGATATCCTGAAAACCTGGATGGCTGGGTGTATCCCCCGTCTGAGAACTTCTGTTATATAGCAAAGCGATGGAGGAAGGGAGCACAAAGTAATATGAAGATTAAACTATAACCCTTCTCCCCCTTTTTAAAAATTTTTTTACAAAACCGCGAAAGTGTATTATAGTGCTGGCCGGCGCCCTAAATGCTCCGACGCTCATAGTGAGCAGAGCACTCAGCGCGCCGGCCAGCACTAAAAACCACTTTCGCGGTTTGTAAAAAGTGTGTGTGTGTGGGGGGGGGGGGGGGGAAGACAATTATTATTATTGGGAAAAAAGTAGAATTTTTATAAACTGAAAAAAAACTACATTTGGACAATTTTTGGTTCGAATGAAAATCTAGATGAATATATACACAGAAAATGTTATCTGGATCAATGATTATGGTGCTCATTTTCAAAGCAGATGGACGTTCTAAAATACCAAAAAAAAACACCCCACATCTATATACTAAAAACAGCCAAATCCCAATTTGGGAAAATCAGAATTTAGATGGTTCATAAGGCAATTCATCCAAATAACAAGGGGGAGTGTTGTGGGCGGGTTTTAGGTGGAACTAGGGAGGGCCCAAAAGTAAGCCATCCAATAGGGATTTTCAAATGCAAAGAAACGTCCATGTCTAAATGAAAGACGTGTTTATCTAGACCAGGGATGCCCAACACGTCGATCGCGATCCACCTGTCGATCGCAAAGGCAACGCGAGTCGATTGCGGAGCCCTGCCTTTCAAAATAAACTCTACCGCGCCTGAAGCTGTATGTTCAGTTCACCTTTCAAACCTCCCTCCCCCACCAGCTCCTAGCTCTGACCCCTCCCAATCACGAATCAAGCGCGGCTCCAACTTTAGTAGTGATCCACGTTTTAAGGAAACAAGTCACTACCGTCCTCAATGTCCCAGTAACCCATCCCTACCACAAGGGCACCAGCCGTCTCCACCACAAACTCTCGCGAGAACTGCTAAGGTAAACGTTTCCTGCGAAAGTCGAGAGAACCCTGAACAGGTGGCGAGCGACTAAGAAATCTCTCGAGAACTGCAAAGCAGTCCCTTGCCATACATGTTCATGCCGTTACGCAAGGTGAATATATATTTTTAAATATCAAGCACAGGTGTACACCTGGCAGGGCCTCCGCGTGTGCGGATCGCCGGACTTGATGGACCGAAGGTCTGATCCGGAGATGGCAGTTCTTATGTTCTTATAACACTCGGTATATATAGAGATAAATATATATTTAGCATTTTTATTGTTGGTAGATCATTTTGACTTGGTCATTTTAAAAGTAGCTCGCAAGCCAAAAAAAGTGTAGGCACTCCTGATCTAGACCAATGGTATTCAACTCAGTCCTCAGGAACCACCTGGCCAGTCGGGGTTTTCAGGCTATCCACAATGAATATGGATGACAGAGACTTTGAAAACTCGAATAGCCAGGTGGCCCCTGAGGACTGGGTTGAATACCACTAGAACTTTTTCAGTCAGGTCCACGTTAGAAGAAGTTGCTTGAGTTGAGCATCTGGCCACTGGAGGATTTAAGGCACGACCCTTCCTTAATCACCCAGTGGCGGCTGTCCCCCCTCTCCTGCCTCTGAAAGTGAAACCAGGTATGTCAGCTGCAAGCGTTACAGTCATTCTGAACAGAGCAGTAAGGAGATCAAAGGAGTGCCTCAGAGGTTGGTGCCAGTGGCATAGTAAGTGGGGTGGTTCACTCCGGGCACCATGTTGGTGGGGGCGCTGGCACCCCTCTTCCTCTCTGCCCACCCCCCTCGCCACACACATGTCCCCTCGGCCCTCTCTCCTTCCCTCTAATTGCTCCAACTTCAACGCGCTCCTCGCGACCGCATCATCTCTCCCTCTGACGTCGCATCTGGGTGCCGCGCATAGAAAGTGACGTCAGAGAGAGAGAGCTTGACAGGGTCGCGAGGAGCACGCTGAAGTTCTTGTTGCTCGCGGCGGTGAGCAACTAGAGGCGTAGGGGAAGGGGGCAACAGGGGGGGGCAGGGGGAGGGGGTGGCAGGGAAGAGTGGGGAAGGAGCGGGGGGGGGAGACGAGGGCGGGGAGGGGCAGACACCTCTCACCCTCACTACGCCACTGGTTGGTGCAATGGATTTTAAAACCAAGGGTGCCAGGTTCAAGTCTCACTTCAGCAGTTGTTTTTCTTATTATTAAAAAAAAAAAATAACGTGCAACCTCAAAACATTTCGAAAAGAAATCAAAACCCTGCTATTCAAAAAATGTATCCGGTCACCTTATCCCCACTCATCTTCCCTCCCCTCCCTGATAAAACCCCTCTCAATTCCACCGCTCCTCTGGTATTCTCTTCCACTCCAAAATATCAATCAAGAATACAGTACCCTAAAATGTAATGCTCCTGGAAATGTCCAGCTATCTTATTTTGTTATCTTATCTGTTATCTAATTTGTAATATTGCCTAGAAATGTCCAGTTGTTTTACTTGTTATCTAATTTGCAAAATCTCCTGGAAATATCCAGCTATCTCATCTCATTTGTAACCCAAAATTGTAACTTTCCTGGAAATGTCCAGTTAGCTCTTCTGTAATCCGCCTAGAACTGCAAGGTACAGGCGGAATAGAAGTCACTAATGTCATGTAATGTAATTCTGAGCCTTCCAGAAACAGACAAATATATAAGAGAGCTGGAAGCCTGAAGACTACTGGAACAGAGCTTTGTCGGATGAGAACGGTCAGTTCGCCCAATCTACTCCCTCCGCACTCAGAAATGAATACCAAACGCTTTTAAGAAGAGTAATGTCTACCCCCCCTCCACCCTTACCACCCTTTTTTATCTCGATGTATTTTCACTCTTACCTAGCCCCGGATCTTCTTGCTTCTATATGACTATGTCCAGTCTATATAAATATTACTTTTAAACTTTTTTTTTTTTACTACCCTTTTAAAAATTTTATAGCATTGTAAACCGTCTAGGTACACGTTGATAGACGGTATATCAAATTTGGAATAAACTTAGAAACTAGTAGGTATTTTCAGGTCTTGAAGAGATCATATTTACAAAAAAAAAAAGAACAAAAGAGTAATAATGGGACTTGAACCTGTGCCTCTTGGGGGGCCTCTACTATCAAAGTGCGCCAGCAGTTTTTAGAGCAGAGAGCTGCGCTGAATGGCCTCCGCTGCTCCCGACGCTCATAGGAACTCTATGAGCGTCGGGAGAAGCGCGGCCCATTCAGCGTGGCTGATAGAAGAGGCACTTGGTCTACAGTCCACCGCATTAACCACTAGGCTATGCCTCTGTTCTGCGGCGACATCTGTGTAACCATATATTTTTTTTAAATGGTTCCAGACAAGATCCCCATGTCCCCGTTTTTTTTAGTGATTCAAAAGTCGGACCGTTCACTTTTGGAAAATGGAAAATGGTTATTCATTTTGGATGTTTTCAGGACAATAACATCTCATCTCACAGCCATAATCAAACAGGAAATCTAGACGTTTCTCCCATTTGGGTTATGGCTGTGAGGTGGCAAAAAGGTGGAGTCCATCGACCGTGGAGTCGATGTTCTTCGTGAAAATTTAAAAGTTTATCGATACATGTAATAAAATCCCAATAAGGGACTGAAGTCCAATATGTATATAGACGTTGTAAATCATAAGAAAACAACGACCACAATCGGTGGAGACAACATTTCAAACAGATCCTGATTTAACGATGAGCAGAGTCTAAAAAGCCACACCAATGACAAAACTGCAATGGCCATTCTCAGTTTGTGTACAGACATGGATACACTCCTCCCTCAATATTTGCGGTGGTTAGGGGCAGAGCCAGCCCGTGAATATTGAAAATTCGAGAATAACTTTTGGGCCGGCTCTGTCCCACCCCTGCCTCCATCCCACCTTCCCCCCCGGCATCCCGGACCTCCCCTGGTGGACTAGCGGTCTTTCAGGGCAGGAGCGATCTTCCTACACACCTGCCCCGTGCAGATCACTCATCCAAAATGGCTGCCACCAGGGGAGGTCCAGGGAGGTCCGGGAGGTGGGAGGGAGGTGGGGGTGATTCCGATTTTAGGAAATCGCAAATAATTGAAATCGCAAATCCTAAAACCGCAAATCGGGAGGGGGAAGTGTACTTGTAAATGTCTCAACATCTGAAAACAATACCCACAATCTATGTGAAAAGCTAGCACCAGTGGCTTAGTAAGTGGGGGAGAGACAATCCACCCCAGGCATGCTCTCGGTAGGGGCTCTGGCACCCGTCCCCCTCTCCGCTCCCACGGCTCCGTCCTGACCCCTTTGCCATACGCGTGAGCCCCTCCCACCTCTTTAATTTTCCCCCACGCGAGCAGCATTACGAATTTGCTGCCCGTGTCGGTGTCGTCTTTCTTTGACGTCACTTCCGGGCCCCGCACCTAGGAAGTGACGTCAGAGGGACAGCTGACACGACATGGACAGCAGGTTCGTCATGTTTCTCGCACCTGGAAAATTAAAAGGCACGGGGAAGGGGGCGGGAAGGAGTGGTGGGGTGGAGAAGAGTACAGGGGAGGGGCACCACTCACCCTCGCTACGCCACTGCTCGTCACCTGCAAGAAAGCACCTTGCTGCTTTTAAGAGAGCCTAACTGTTAAAGTTTAAAGTGCTCAGCTGGTGTAATAAGTCACCCTGTAAAAATAAGCTGGCAGCATGATGGTTTCAAATGACATTTGTCTACATAGTCAAATGATATTTTTGGTGGCCCAACATTTTCAAGGAAATTTAAGGGTCACATGCCTTCAGAGTTAGAATGCCATCCTTCCTTTTGAACGGATCTTGGGTTCCTTCCAGCCAAATCGGTTAACATGCAGTTTTAACAACCAAACGAAGGAATTATAGCCAGATTCACAGGGGGAGCAGACTGGTGCAATGTTATGGGTTCGTGGGTTTTTTTTTTTTTGGGGGGTGGAGGGGTTTCGTGACTTATTTTATCAATTTGAACTTTCAGTTCAATCAAAGTCACCAAATCTAGGCCACCCCTCTTCTCTTGCTCTGCGCTTCCTTCCACTTCGAGAACGACACGGTGACAGAATTTGCCACCATTCCCGTGACGCGGGAAACCATCCCATGTTATTCTTTAGTGTCGATCTCAGCCCTACACCAGCATTCTTCGATGCAAGGCTTAAGGGCCAGTGGTTGTACCCGTTCATACTCTGATTCTTACGGGAGCCAAGTATAGGATAATGAACCCATTGTGACATCACTGATGAGGTTGGCTCTTATTGGTTGAATAAAGCATATGACATCACAGTATCAGCTCTGGATACCAGAGACTGTCATTCTTTTGTATCTATCTCAACCTCAGTCCTTCTACACCAGCATTCTTCAATGCAAGGCTTGAGGGTCATTGGTTGTGCCCGTTCATACTCTGATTCTTCCCTGTCTCCTTAAAGAATGACCCGGGGACGGTTTCCTGCAGTTAACCACAGGGACGGGGACAAATTCTGAGCATGATTCTAGAATCAAAAGGTAACTATCTTTATTTATTCCCAAATGGATTTGTTCCACTTGTTGAGTTCCTTGAGTTCAAATTTTCTTGTGGAAAGCCAGAACATGAGATGGTTTAAACTTCCTCTGATCATACCACAGTTTTTTCAAGACTATAAGACTTTTGTTTTTCTCACGTCAAACTGTGCTCCAAGACTAAATATTCATCATACATACCACAGTTTGGTGGTTAACTTGAATCACTTCATCCCCAGCATGGATTTTCTTGCACCGATCTGCAGGTGACTGCATTTAAACACAAAACATGATCACGGAACAGAAAGAGTGGCACTACGTTTAGAATGAGACAAAAAAGACCGAGACAAACTCCTTGCTTCTGTATAGCGCGGCAAATGTTGGGTGCGCACTCAAGACTGAGTCCTGAATTGACTCTTTAACTAGCAACAACTGGTTGCTAACAAGCCATTATTGGAGTTAATTGGCTTTGACAGGAGTTGCACGTGCACCTTGCTGCATGCTACAAAATTATGTGCCCAATTTCAATTGCCCGTATCTGAAAAGGGGGCGTGGCCAGGGGCCGTGTCAGAGGCATTCTCAAAAGTTGCGTGCAGAATTATGGAATTAGGTTGAGCCACACCTAATTTAGGTGTTGGCATTTATACCTGGAAAAATCTTAATAATCAGTATAGTCTGGAGTTTTTATGCTTTCAGGCGGATTTCTTGGGACACCAGGCCGCACAGTGGTATAAATTGATATCTGGATTTAAGAATAAAAAACCAAAGACTGGTCTTAGAGACATTTGGAGTATTGAGATTAAGCATCAAATTTCTGCATCTCAATGGCCACAAATTTGGTCTTGGAGGACGAGATGTCGGCATCTATGAGACAAACTTGGTTCTTTCTGTTACATAGAGCATTTTGGACCCCAGTTAGATTACAAAAGTTGGATAGCTCTAAGTCAAATAGATGCTGGCACTGTAATCTGGAAGCAGGGACTCTGGATCACTTAATTTTCTATTGTCCCTGCATTATGTTCTTTTGGAAATCAATTTGGTCTCAAATTAATTGTTTATTAGAAAACCATGTAGCTCTATCATACGATACAATTCTATTTGGGACGTCAATGAAAATAAAAAGTCAAATTTCATCAAGCAATAATAAACTTTTATTGATAATGACAGGAGTCGCCATTCAACATATCGCCAGGAACTGGAAAAATTACACTAGACTTAATTATACCTTCTGGTGGAATTCGTTGTGCCATAGATACAAAATGGAAAGAACAATTGCTATACAAAAAGGAAATTATAATAATTTTAAAAAGATTTGGAGGCCATTGATAACTTATTGTAATGATTAGACGCCTTTTAACACTGAAAGTACAATTATAATTATGGGAAGGTGGTGGTATATAGTTATGTTAAAGGTTTAATCAATATTTATGAATAACACAGGTATGATTTTTTTGATTACAATATTTGTGGGAAGGGTGGGTGGTGGAGGGAGATAATTTACGTATTTAAGATGATAATAGTAAGAATTTCAAGTGATGTGTATAATTCAACTGATGTAATATTGTGTACTTGATGTAAGATGAAAAAATGAATAAAGAATTGGAAAAAAATATATATATACTAGTGTTTAAGCCCGTTACACTAACGGGTGCTAGAGTAGATGTCTGTATGTCTGAGGGTTTTTTTTTGTCTCTCTGTCTGGACACTGTCTGTCTGCCATTCTTTGTGACTGTGTCTCTCCCTGGTCCCCTGTCTGTGCGTCTTTCTTTCTGTCTATCTCCCTGGCCCCCCTGCTTGCCAAAGCAGCCCCCTTTCCCTCTCCCCCTGTTGTGCAATGCCTGCCTGCTTCGTGGCCCCCCTTCTGTTCCTCCCCCCCCCCCCCCCCGCAATTGCTGTCTGCCCCCAGCACACCCCTCCCCCCAAAGAAGCCCCCTTTCCCTCTCCCCCTCACCCCCGGTTGTGCCATGCCTGCCTGCTCCGTGGCCTCCTTCTATTCCCCTCCATGATTGCTGTCTGCACCCAGCACAACTCTCCCCCTAAAGCAGCCCCCTTTCCCCCTGTTGTGCAATGCCTGCCTGCTCCGTGGCCCCCCTTCTGTTCTTCTCCCCGATTGCTGTCTGCCCCCAACACACCCCTCCCCTCAAAGCAGCCCCCTTTCCTTTGCCCTCTAGCCCCCTGTTGTGCCATGCCTGCCTGCTCCGTGGCCCCCTTCTGTTTCCCCCACCCCCCATGATTGCTGTCTGCACTCAGCACAACCCTCCCACCAAAACAGCCCCCTTTCCTGCCTGCTCCATAGCCCTTCTTTTTTCACTTCCCCTCCCATTCTTACCCTCCCTCCATCCATCCATGGTTCCTGTCGCCGCTGCCACTCCTGTTCCTGTTCAAAGCGGCCTGCTTAGGTTTGCGGCTGGCTGTAGCGAACCTCGCAGGCCGCTCTCCATATGCTAGCATGTTCCCTCTGACGCGATCGCATCAGAGGGAACATGCTCCATGTGGAGAGCGGCCTGTGAGGTTCGCTACAGCCGGCTGCGAATCTAAGCAGGCCGCTTCAAACAGGAGCGGCAGCAGTTGGTGCGGGAGGGGGGAGTTGTCGACGTGTTCCCTACCGGACACTGCCGCCGCCAGCGCTGCTCCGCACCGCCTTCATCCTGCCGTCTGGTGTGCCAAGCCAGCGCATGTGCAGCCACGGACGGACACAGCACATGTCAGGTACCCACAGCCTCCTAAGTGCGCATGCGCGCTTAGAGAATTATTATTATATTATATTATTATATTGATGGAATATGGATCTTATCCTTTAATATTAGGTGGTGACTTCAATCAAGTTCAGGATATATATATTGATAGATCAGCATCCTGTAGATATTCGAAGTCCAGGTCCCTCGCAGCCTTACATGCCCTTAAAGATGCTTTTTCACTAATTGATCCCTGGCGATTGTTTAATCCAAAGAGTAGGGAGTACTCTCACTTTTCACCACCACACAATACATACACTAGAATAGACTTCTTTCTTTTATCCTCTTCACTAACTCATGACCTTACAAACACCATTATACATCCGATCTCTCTTACGGACCATGCGGCTATTTCTCTGCACCTACTTCTCTCTGCGCCTCGTAAAGAATCTCCATCTTGGAGACTGAACAATACCTTACTCTTAGATACTGAAATAGCGGAAAAAATAAAATCCTTCACCACTGAATTCTTTGAATTTAATTCCAAAGACCCTGCAGTTTGCCCTTCCATTGTTTGGGAGGCCTACAAAGCTACCATTAGAGGTGAATTAATTAAGCTCGCCTCCTGGAAAAAGAAACAATCCATGCAAAAAGAGAAAGAATTAGAATCTTCTATCAAAAAGTTAGAATTACAACACATGTCTACACATCTACATGACCCGTCCATACATCAACGTATACAAAATCTTAAATACGAATATAATACTTTGGTTTCGTGCACAGCCAGGAGGGATATTTTTATTTCGTCCTCAGGTCATTACATGGGTGACAACCTCATGGGCCGTCCTTTGGCTAAATACCTTAAAACTAAATCTAAACGTTTACACATCGCGGCTGTTCAAGACCCGTCAGGACAGATGGTTAATACTAGGTCTCTAATTTCTTCTCAATTTGAACAATTCTACACTTCCTTATATAAATCCGAACACTCAGCTTCTGACTCTGAGATAGACTCCTTTCTCACTCCACTGATTCACCCATCCTTATCAGATTCTGTAAAAATGGAACTTGATTCCCCTATCACTATATCTGAAATAGAAGATGCAATTACATCTCTGCCTAATAACAAAGCACCAGGTCCAGATGGCTTCACTAATGAGTTTTTTAAACAATTTCGAACTCTTTTGGCCCCTCATCTTCATACTTATTATGAATTTTTACATTCTACTCCAGATAAGCAATTTAATTTTACTGAGGCTACTATTGTAGTTATTCCTAAACCTGACAGAAATCCCACCTTGGTTAAAAATTTCCGACCCATTTCTCTCCTTAATTTAGATTATAAAATTATGGCAAAACTTCTTTCTCTGAGACTCAATAGAGTGATCCCCTCTCTCATTCACAAAGATCAAGTAGGATTTATTAAACACAGATACATAGGTGACAACTTACGCCTTTTTCATCATGTTAATGCCCATGCTAAAACTCTTTCAGATCCTGTAATTGGCCTGGCTGTTGATGCTGAAAAGGCTTTCGATCGCGTCGAATGGCTCTTTCTTTTCCGAATCCTGAAATGGTATAATTTTGGCTCATTCTTTATAAAATGGGTTGAAACCCTGTACAAACAACCCACAGCTCGAATCTTGATTAATAATTCTCTTTCCAACAAATTTTCACTTCACAGGGGCACTCGCCAAGGCTGTCCACTCTCCCCCTTATTATTCAACCTAGCTCTAGAACCTCTTCTTTCGGCCATTCGTCAATGTCCCTCAATTAAAGGCATTTCCACTTCCTCTAGACAGATTAAATTAGCGGCATATGCTGATGACGTTCTTCTCTTTATCCAAGATCCTACTAATTCCCTTCCAGCTTTCGTTAACATTGTCTCTCAATACTCCTTACTTTCTGGATACTCAGTTAATTGGGAAAAATCAGAGATTTTTCCCCTTAATGATCATATCTCTTCCTCAGACCTCACTCAATTTTCTTTCCCATGGTCGTATGAAGCTGTGAAATACCTAGGTGTCTTGATACATAAAGATCCAATTCACGCTCAAGATCTTAACCTATCTAAAATCAAAAACATAGTCCTGAACACAATATCTCGTTGGTCTCCACTGTATTTATCTTGGTGGGGCAGGATTGCTTCCATCAAAATGACTCTTGCCCCCCAAATAAACTATATCCTCTCAATGCTCCCATCTTTATGTAAGAAAACATTTTTTCATTGGCTGGATAAAAAAATTTCTGAATTTGTTTGGAATAAGAAAAAGCCTCGAATTGCTCTTGCCAAATTGAAAGCCTCCAAAATTAATGGTGGTTTAAATTTACCAGATTTCTACTTTTACTATATTGCATCAATGGCCAAATATGGAGCTTATTGGATCACGGACCCCTGTTCTCAGGACCCTCCAGCTTGGTTTGAGATAGAACGATTTATATGTACACCACTACATGTCTCTTGTATGGCAACAATTCCAATCCCTAGACACCTGAGAAGATACTCTCTGCTGAGTGCGACACAGCATGCCCTTCATCTATTAGATGCGACAGCAGAAATTTCAATCAAAGATAGCCCATTTATGTCTATTTGGAACAACCCCAAACTCCAACACAATGGAAAATCACTTTCATGGAAAAGATGGCAGCGGGCTGGGCTGTGGTTTCCTCATCAAATAACTACTCAAACTTCTATTGTTCCCTTTAACACACTCTGCTCTACATACCTATTACCACCTTCCACGTTTTCTCAATGGCTTTCCCTCACTGAAGCAATATCTTCTCAGCCCCTACGATTTGATTTTGATTCATCCATTCACACTATACGCCATTGGTCTTTACTGGCTATATCGAAAGGCAAAGCAATCTCTTTATTTTACAGCATACTAAGGGACAACTCCTTTATTTTTTCTCCTCATTCCATGAAACACTGGGAATCCATACTAACAACCCCTCTTACTGATGTTGACTGGGATCTTTTTTGGTCCTCGACAAATCGACCTCTCTTATCCTCCAGAGTTTCACAATCAATGTTCTTCGTTATGTGGAATGCGGTATGGACTCCTTTTCGGATGTGGAAAGCCAAACTTAAACAAGACTCTATATGCTGGAATTGTATGAAGGAGGCCGGAACCCTTGATCATATGCTCTTCCACTGTACTCCAGTTCGCTCCTTCTGGTCTCGCATTTGGGACACTATAAAACATGTTACTAACTGTTCGGATGAACTTACCTTGGATATTATAATTCTCAGATCTCAGCACCCCTGCTTTATTCTTTCGAACTGTCCTCCTAAACTTATTGACACTATGTTTGTGACTGCCCTTATGCATATATTAAAGAATTGGAAATCCTCTTCATCATTGGATTATACTTTTTGGTGGAAATCTTTGTGTATGTATCATAAATTTGAATCATATGCTTATGAGAAGAAAAATATTGCTCGACTATCCATGAACATGACACTATGCAACTCGCCTTGGAAATTCTTAGACTCCTATGTTAGTTCTATTTCATAGACACTCCTGTCTTTCTCTCTATCTCTTTTTCTCTTTACTTTCTCTTTTCTCTCCTTCTTTCTTTCTTTACTGTTTTCTTATAAGCAGTCCAAGTACTTTGGTTCTATTAGAAGATTTCAAACCTAATTATAATTGATTGTAGTTACTGCTGTGTCACACTAAATGTTATAAGTTTCGAGATCCCAATGTCTTACATATATCTGAAAATATATTTGGACTGTATCTTTTCATAAAACTTAATAAAAAAATATTGAACTTGAGAATTATTATTATAGATATATACCTGCTTTTAGTAAGTCCCACGCCTAACAGGTACGGATCCATGCTGAAGTGCGATTCCTTAAAGCTTGCCTGGGAGGGAATTCATTAATGGCCGCTAAGCGATTTAGTGTAGGCTAAAAGATAAGATGCCTGCTAGATTCCTATGTGGTTAGCATGCTCTAAATAGGTTAGCGTCCATTGATGAATTCCACTCTTAGAACCCTTTAAAGAACCACACTTAGGGCTAGATTCACTAAGGGCACGGATCCGATCCGATCCGTGAGGGATCCGATCCGTGTCCGAGGGGCTGATTCACAAATCGCCTTCATGCAAATGAGGGCGATCGGAATCACGCCCCCCAAACCGAGCGCCTGTAGATGGTCTGCGCATGCGTCAATGAGCAGCGACTTTTTTAAAAAAAACTTTAGTCCAACGAGCCCGTTGTTTTAACCCGCTTTAAGCTCGCGGTTTAAAACCACCGGCTCGCACTGCGGGGGAAGGTCAGGGCAGCGCTTAGGGCAGAGAGCAGGAGAGTCGGGGGCAGAGAAGACCGGCAGGAGCACATTGGCAGAGAGTTGGGGCAGGGAGCAGGAGAGGAGATTCGGGGCAGAGCAGGCCGGCAGGATAAAATCGTGGCAGAGAGCATGAGAGTCGGGGGTATAGAGCTGGAAAGTCGGGGTATACAGCAGGCAGAGAGCATGAGAGTCGGGGGTATAGAGCTGGAAAGTCGGGGTATACAGCAGGCAAAGAGCAGGAGCGTCGGGGGCAGAGAGATGGAAAGTTGGGGTATACAGCAGACAGAGAGCAGGAAATGGCAGTCGGAAAGCAGTGAACGATTGGTCCCCAGCAGTCGCTTCTTTGTGGTCGGCCAGCCCAGTCGGTGTTGCAGGGTTTTTGTTCATGAATCACTGCCAGCCTACATTTCAATGCCGTTCCCCCTCATTTGTATGCGTGGATCGGAGGATAATCGGGACAGAGGTTAGTGAATTGGGTCGGAGGGAAATCGGTTTGCAAAGGGTTCGCAAACCGATCAGTACACGATCGGTTTGCTTAGTGAATCTAGCCCTTAGTAGAAACATAGAAACATAGAAAGATGACGGCAGAAAAGGGCCAAGGCCCATCAAGTCTGCCCACTCTATAGACCCTCCCCTTAATACTATACAATGTTTTACCCTGACCCACTTAGGGATCCCACATGGGCGTCCCATTTATTCTTAAAATCTGGCACGCTGCTGGCCTCGATCACCTGTACTGGAAGCTTGTTCCATTGATCAATCACTCGCTCCGTGAAGAAATACTTTCTGGTGTCGCCGTGAAATTTTCCGCCCTTGAGTTTGAGCGGGTGCCCCCTTGTGGTTGAGGGGCCTCTGAGAAGGAAAATGTTATCTTCCACTTCTATACGTCCGGTGACGTATTTAAACGTCTCAATCATGTCTCCCCTCTCCCTGCGTTCCTCGAGAGTGTAGAGCTGCAAATTGTTTAGTCTTGCCTCGTACGAGAGACCTTTAAGCCCTGAGACCATTCTGGTGGCCATCCTTTGGACCGACTCGACCCTCTGCATGTCTTTGCGATAATGTGGCCTCCAGAATTGCACGCAGTATTCCAGATGAGGTCTCACCATGGTCCTGTATAATGGCATTATGACTGCAGGCTTTCTGCTGACGAAACTTCTACGGATGCAACCCAGCATCTGTCTTGCCCTTGAGGAAGCCTTCTCCACCTGATTGGCAGATTTCATGTCTGCACTAATGATTACTCCTAAATCTTGTTCTGCTGTAGTGCTAGTCAAGGTCTCCCCGTTCAAGGTATAAGTTCTGCATGAGTACTGGTATAAGTTCTGCATAAGTACTGATTTTTTTTTTTTTTTTGGGGGGGGGGACACACCATCATTTACTAAATTCCCTCCACAAGCATTTAAATTAAAGATTAAAAAATATAGAGCAGGATTTTAGGCTGCTGCTTTTATGGTCATTATACTGCAACACCTGGAAGTATAGAGCCCAACAGGCAGATTTTACATTACTGCTGACTCAGACATGAAACGATGCGCAAGACCGGTAAAAACTGGTTTTAAAAAAAAGGTCTCACAAAAAGTGTTATGGGTGTGAAGCCCAAACCAAAACAAAAGAGCGATCCAAATAATCTGCAGTAAAAAGTCAGACGACAAAACCAAGCCCACAGAGTTGCAGTAGGCCATGAGCTCTACGTTGCTTGGCGTTCACGGATCACCCGTGTTAGTTGTTTTTCAATAAGGTTCTCTATATGTGTGTAGTCAAGAAAAAAACAGGGGAAAAAACGGTGTCAGGTCAAAAGTGCGCCGGGACAAAGGCGCGCGCAGACAATTGAGCGCAGCGTGGAGGTGCGCGCCGCAGAAAATTACAGTTTTTACGGCTCTGACGGGGGGGGCCGGGGGGAACCCCCCCACTTTACTTAATAGAGATCGCGCCGCATTGTGGAGGGTGTGGGGGGTTGTAACCCCCCCACATTTTACTGAAAATTTCACTTTTTCCCTGTTTTTAGAGAAAAAGTTAAGTTTACAGTAAAATGTGGAGGGTTACAACCCCCCAAACCCCCCACAACGCCGGCGCGATCTCTATTAAGTAAACTGGGGGGGCTTCCCAACAAAACCCCCCGTCGGAGCCCCTCAAAATTGTAATTTTCTTCGGCGCGCACCTTTGTCTTTCGCCGAGTTGTCTATGAACCGATGAACCGAAAAAACACCACCACAGACACAAATATGCAACAACCAGAGTGGAGTTGTCCAAAAGAGAATGATGTGTACTAAAAAAAAGTGTCCTTCAATCCGTCTGGTGAAATGACGATCTTTATTGTTCAAACATCAAATTGACAAATTAACTCGACATGCGCATGTTTCGGCCAACAGGCCTGCCTCAGGAGTCTTAAAAGTCACTAATGATGATATATGAGGTATACTGACACTCGAATGAATCTGACCACAAATCAATCAAAGAAGAGTTGTCATGCCACCAGGAAAACAAATGCTGTCTGCTGCCACAACGCCGAGTCATTTCACCAGACGGATTGAAGGACACTTTTTTAGTGCACATCATTCTCTTTTGGCAATTCCACTCTCTACATTTGTGTGCCATAACTTCTCGGACCCCTGAGGAAGGAGTGTTTTCCGAAACACGGACAGTGTCGGGTCCTGTGTCTTCACATATGAGAACCATTATTTTTTCCCCAATAAAGATTTCATACCTTGTACGTCACATCTGCAGGTTTTTTTTTTTCTCTTTGTTTTCATGGGTGTGAAGCCCAACAGTCTTTGTGCTGTGTTGTTTCCCGTGTCATGTACTGGAATGTTTGTTTTTTAGGGGGGTTTGGGCTTTTTGATTTTTGTGATGGAAGCAGGGTCTAAGTGTGTGTGTGCTCTTTTGGAAACAATATAAATTCTTTCAGAAAGTATGTGCTTTACTGAAAAACTACCCACTGTTTCATGAAGAATGTGCAAAGAGGAATCTCTTATAATAAAACCCTTACCCGCGCATGCGCAGTTGAAACTGCGTGATCCCTGCCGCCATGATGTGTGCCTCCGTGCCGAATTCGATAACCTTCATAGGCGATATATAAATATCTAAATAATAAGGGGGAGCAGGCAAGGGGTGGTGGTGGACAGCCGAGGAAAGAGAGAGAGAGAAAAAAAGAAAGACAGACAGCGGCCAAGGAGAGAGAGAGAGAGAGAGAGAGAAAGAAAGAAAGACAGACACACACATCTATTCTAGCACCCGTTAATGTAACGGGCTTAAAGACTAGTAATTCTATAAAGAGCTACCCAGTTCTAGGTGACAAGAATTACCAGTATGTATACAATGACCTCTTAAATAATACCAACTAGTGGAAAAGTACACACCATGATTTGATGGTGCATATTTAGAACACAAGAACAGCCTTACTGGGTCAGACCAAAGGTCCTTCAAGCCAAGTAGACCGTTCTCACGGTGGCCAATCCAGGTCACTAGTACTTGGCCAAAACCCAGAGAGAAGCAACATTCCATACAGAATCCAAAGAATAGCAAGATTCCAGAATCCCAAAGAGCAACAAGATTCTAGAACCCCAAAGAGTAGCAACATTCCATACAGAATCCAAAGAATAGCAAGATTCCGGAATCCCAAAGAGCAACAAGATTCTAGAATCCCAAAGAGTAGCAACATTCCATACAGAATCTCAAGAATAGCAAGATTACGGAATCCCAAAGAGCAACAAGATTCTAGAATCCCAAAGAGTAGCAACATTCCATACAGAATCTCAAGAATAGCAAGATTCCGGAATCCCAAAGAGCAACAAGATTCTAGAATCCCAAAGAGTAGCAACATTCCATGCTACCAATACAGGGCAAGAAGTGGCTTGCCCCGTGCCTTTCTCAATAACTGACTATGGACTTTTCCTCCAGGAACTTGTCCAAACCTTCCTTAAAACCAGCTATGCTATCTGCTCTTACCACAACCTCTGGCAATGTGTTCCAGAGCTTAACTATTCTCTGAGTGAAAAAATATTTCCTCCTATTGGTTTTAAAAAAAGTATTTCCCTGTAACTTCGTAGCCCTTATTTCAATCTTCCTATACTAAGAACGTGGTAGTCTCTAGAAAATTGTGTTTTCATTTATTTGGCTCCTTCTTGAGACCCTCACACTGCTGACATATTTGCTGTCTCATCAGACATCTCTGGTAGATAGGAGAGATATTCTCGTGTATGGATTTGATTAATATTCTGGCTGCAGTGCTTCAGGTTTCACTGGAAGCAGCCTAAGTAATGACACATCTGGGATGTGTCTTCTTAGCTCAGCTGGATGCATAGCATAATAAAGCAAATAACGCCCCTTCCTTTTCTTTTCCAGCAGCTATTCAACATGCAAATTCCAAAGAGTGTATAAAGCAAATGGAGCAAAACTGCTCCGAATAACAGCTGCACAGGGTTCCATTAGAGTAACGTGTGCATTTCTCTGTGTTCAGTGAGAGACAAGTTGATAAGAGTTTCTTGTTAGAGCTACATTAGGAAGAAAGGATTTGTCTTTCATGCAAATACACCGGCTTCTTGAGATGCAGGTCGTACAGCTTTGAGAGATTAAAATCTCTGATGGGCATAGAAATTCCCCCAAATACCATGACTTTATTTGCCAGTCAGTGCATAGTACATATATTCATCTAATGCAGACTTGACCGAATAGAGCAGTGGTCTCAAACATGCGGCCCGGGGGCCACATGCGGCCCGCCAGGTACTATTTTGAGGCCCTCGGTATGTCTATCAGAATCACAAAAGTAAAATAAAAGTTTCTTGATCATATATGTCTCTTTAGCTATAAATGACAATATTATTATTAAGACTTAGCCAAAAGGAAAGATTTATAAACTATAGTTACCTCATGCAAAATTGTCATTTCTTTAATAACACATGAACTATTTTTTCTGCGGCCCTCCAAGTACCTAAAATGTGGCCCTGCAATGGCTTTGAGTTTGAGACCACTGGAATAGAGCATTTTAGGAAGCTTGCAAGGACACACCACGGCCAACTCATCTCGAATCGGCCCGAGGAGAAAGATGTTACATTTTGCCTTCACTATGAGAAGCATTTTGGTTTTATAGACCAGCGATTTTCAACCTTTTTCGTGTCATGGCACAATTAGACAGCGCAAAAATTCTCAAAGCGCATCGCCAGATACGTTCCAATGTTTTACTGTACACTTTTCCCTCCCTATTCGCGGGTTTCAGCACTCGCAGTTTTGCTTATTTGTGACTTTTACCTTGCTGGCTCCTCCACTCAAATGGCTTGGAAGAATAGCTGAGCCAATAAACTAATACCTGAAATTTGAAGTGAGAAGCAGAGGAAACGCACGCCTTCAGTCCTATAAATTCCCCAAATGCTGTTCCAGCCTTTCCTCCTCCAGCTCATCATTTTATGTGCCAAATAAATACCACTGTCTGATTTTAAGCAGCTTTTAAAACACCCCCCCCCAAATAACACAACCTCCCCCTCGAAACCACTCCCTACCCAGGAGATCTCGGCTCCGCCTACAGTTCCCCCAGAGTCTACCGCCACGTCCCAATTCCCGAACCGGTTCGGCAGCTGCGGCGCGGCGCATGGCGTTGACGTCGTGCGCTCACGTATAGGTATCCCAGGCTGGCGGCGGTGGCCGAGGTCATCCAAGAGTGAGAGAGAAGCAGTGCTGGAATGTAGGTGGGGAGTTGAGGAGGAGGAGGAGCGAGGTCCTGGCTGTTCCTTTCTTGAAAGCGGCGGTAAGCTCAGAGGTCCAGAGACCCCTTGGGGGTTGGGGGTTTGGCATCATGGAAAGGGGTGACACCGGCATCTGAAGGTAGAGATTGGCGTTCGTAGGTCATGCTGGCAATGCTGACATTTTTTTTATTTGTGATTTGATCATATTCCCGAGGGTTTTAACAAAAAAAACAACAACCCTGCGAATAATCATGGGCTGCATACGAAGGGGTTTCGTCAGTCGTAAGGCGGAAGTCATTATGCCATTGTATAGATCCATGGTGAGGCCCCACCTGGAATACTGTGTGCAATTCTGGAGGCCGCATTATCGCAAGGATGTGCTGAGACTGGAGTCGGTGCAAAGAATGGCCACCCGGATGGTCTCGGGACTCAAGGATCTACCATACGAAAAACGGCTTGACAAATTACAGCTATACTCGCTCGAGGAGCGCAGAGAGAGGGGGGACATGATCGAGACGTTCAAGTATCTTACGGGCCGCATCGAGGCGGAGGAAGATATCTTCTTTTTCAAGGGTCCCACGACAACAAGAGGGCATCCGTTGAAAATCAGGGGCGGGAAACTACGAGGTGACACCAGGAAATTCTTTTTCACTGAAAGAGTGGTTGATCGCTGGAATAGTCTTCCACTACAGGTGATTGAGGCCAGCAGCGTGCCTGATTTTAAGGCCAAATGGGATCGGCACATGGGATCTATTCACAGGGCAAAGGTAGGGGAGGGACATTAAGGTGGGCAGACTAGATGGGCCGTGGGCCCTTATCTGCCGTCTATTTCTATGTTTCTATAACATCTAAAAAGTTATTCATGTTTTTTTCCGTATTTGCGGGTCAGCTCCGCCCCTAACCCCCGCGAATACAAAGGGAGGAGTGTACCTTCTACCTCACCCCCATATGGTCCAACATGTTACCTTCTTCCTACAAACAATCGCAACGACCAGAAGCCAAAGAAGCTTATCTAGAGAAATCTAGAACTGTTAAAACAGCGGTCAGAAACGCCAAACTCCGGATGGAAGAAAATTTAGCTAGGAATATCAAAAAAGGGGATAAATCCTTCTTCAGGTATGTTAGTGATAGAAAGAGGAATACAGACGGGATAGTGCGCCTGAGGAAACCCGACGGCAACTTTGCAGAATCGGACTCCGATAAAGCCGAACTACTGAACAAATACTTCTGCTCAGTCTTTACCTGTGAGGCACCGGGATCCGGTCCACAGCTGCAAACAAGGGAGAGCTCAGAAGACCCGTTCAGGAATTTTGAATTTTCCACCAGCAGCATCTACCAAGAATTGTCAAGACTCAAAGTGAACAAAGCCATGGGACCGGATAAATTGCACCCCAGAGTGCTTAGGGAATTGAGAGATGTCCTGGCAGAGCCGTTAGCTGCACTTTTCAATCTTTCTCTGAGCACGGGAAAAGTTCCATTAGACTGGAAAACAGCTAACCTTGTCATTCCGCTCCACAAAAAGGGATGCAGGTTAGGACTGCAAATTACAAATCGGTAAGTCTCACGTCAATAGTGTGTAAACTTATGGCAACATTGATTAAACACAAATTAAGACTGAGAGACTGAGGGATCCCCCACCAGTATGAATTTACAAGGGCGAGATCCTGCCAATCCAACCTGATCAGCTTCTTTGACTGGGTAACAAAAAAACTAGATAAGGGAGAGTTCCTAGATGTAGTGTATCTGGACTTCAGTAAGGCTTTTGATAGCGTCCCACACTGTAGACTTTTGAACAAGATGAGTTTGTTGGGGCTAGGAGAAATATTAACTGCATGGGTTAAAGACTGGCTCAGTGGCAGACATCAAAGGGTGGTGGTAAACGATACTCCCTCTGAAAAGTCAGAAGTGCACAGTGGAGTGTCGCAGGGCTCGGTCCTGGGTCCAATTTTATTTCATATCTTCATACGAGATCTGCCTCAGAGACTTCGGGGTAAAATTGCATTATTTGCCGATGATGCTAAATTATGCAACATAGTGAGCAGAGGTACCGTGCCCGACACTATGACACAGGACATACTTTTACTGGAGCACTGGTCTACTATTTGGCAGCTGAATTTTAATGCCAAGAAGTGTAAAGTTATGCACCTTGGTAGCAGAAACCCATTCAGGACCTACATTCTGAATGGTGAGACCTTAACTAGAACTGTTGCAGAATGGGACCTGGGAGTAATCATTAGTGAAGATATGAAGGCAGCCAATCAAGTGGAGAAAGCCTCATCCAAGGCTAGACAAATGCTGGGTTGCATCCGGAGAAGTTTTGTCAGCCGAAAGCCCGAAGTAGTAATGCCGCTATACAGGTCCATGGTGAGACCACATCTGGAATACTGTGTACAATTTTGGAGGCCACATTCTCAGAAGGATGTGCTGAGAATAGAATCGGTTCAACGGTTGGCCACCAGGATGGTCTCAGGTCTCAAGGATATCCCATATGAAGAACGTCGAGGTAAGTTGCAGGTATACTCTCTCGAGGAACGCAGAGAGAGGGGTGACATGATAGAGATGTTCAAATACGTTACTGGCCGTATTGAGGTGGAAGAAGACATCTTTTTCCTTACAGGACCCACGGCAACAAGAGGGCATCCGCTAAAAATAAGGGGCGGGAGATTTCATGGTGACACTAGGAAGTACTTCTTCACCGAAAGGGTGGTTGACCGTTGGAATGATCTTCCACTTCAGGTAGTTGAGGCCAATAGCGTGACTGACTTTAAGAGCAAATGGGATCAACATATGGGTTCACTTCAAAGAAGAACTTAGGGGGGAGGGTTATTTGAGTGGGCAGACTTGTTGGGCCGAAGGCCCTTTTCTGCCGTCATATTCTATGTTTCTATGTTTCCCTCACCCACATGCACAAACAGTCCAGCATTTATGTTCTCCTCCCCCCCCCCCCAGGTAGTCCAGCATGTACCTTCTCTTTCCCCTCACCCCACTCACAAATGGTCCAGCATCTCTTCTTCATGTCTCCTCTTTAGCTGGCAACTAGGTATCTCCCCTTGTCTCTCTTGAAATATCAGCCCCCCACCCCCAGGGACCTTTTAAAAGATTTCTTGTCTCGCGGTGGGCAGCGGCAAGTATAGATTCATATATCCTGCTCACGCCAACGCCAAAACCTTCTCTATGATGCTTCCCAGAGGTTATGAAATGTAATACAATCAGAGAAGTACCCTCATCCCCCCCCCTTCCATTTGATATCAGGAAAAAAGGATTGGAACAAAACTCCATAAGGTAACTAGAATTCCAGTGTTCAAGATTCTACCCGCAAAGCCATTTTCTCAGTCATTGCTCCCACGTTATGGAACAACCTTCCGTCAGATCTCAGACAAGAAACATCTCTTGAAAAATTCAAATGTCATTTAACAACGTTCCTTTTCAAAGAAGCTTTTTCAGTTTGACTCTATTCTCCCCGAGCCCAAACAGCATCCTTGTAATCGGCGGTACCGAATTAAAACGCTTCTTTCAAAGCGACCCCTAACCTCGGGCTCCTTTTACTAAGGTGCATTAGGGCTTTAACGTGCAGAATAGCGCGGCCTACATTGCCGTGCGTGCTAGACCTTAATGCCAGCATTGAGCTGGCGTTATTCTAGAAGCGTACTGCGCGGTGTAGCGTGCGGTAATTTCGTGCGTGTGCTAAAAACGCTAGCGCACCTTAGTAAAAAGGAGCCCCTACTGTGCCCTTCCGTTTCTTCCCTCCTTTTTAATATTTTATTTTTGCCATTGCATTTGAGCTCTTACCATTTCCCACTTTTCCTTTTTTATTCCAGTAAGTCTATTTGTTTTGTTGTTCCCCCCCACACACACTTTTTTACTTTAAAGTTTTTAATTTATTTTATTTTAACAATATCCTGATAATTGTAAACCGTTTAGGTATGTTTTTGATAAACGGTCTATCAAAGATTAAATAAACTTGAAACTGAAACTTGAAACCTGTCGTTACCAGAAAGCAGGGTAATGTTTTGAGAGCTGCAGGGAAGGAGGGAGGAAGGAGAGGGAGAAATGCCAGCCTAAGGCCCGGAGAGAGAAGGCGAAAAATGTTGGACCGAGAGAGAAAGGGGGAGAAAGCTTTGGACCAGGTGAAGCGGTGAGTTCAGGGGCCAGGGATTTCAGTGCCCGGTTTCTCTGGCGCCCTAGGCCAGAGCCTCACCTGGTCCAATGCTTGGAACCGTCCCTGGGCAGAGCGCTCAAGTATGATAGAATCCATCGGGGGTCAAAATTCAGCTGGTGGCGGGAGAGTGTTTTGTTTACCACCGATGGCATTTTTCCTGGATATTCAAAGCCAGGCCCTGAGTGGGCTCCGGCTTTTTGAAAATCCACTTCTTTTTAAACCAGCTAACACAGATCCACTTAAGTCAATATTCAGCACTTAAGCTGCCATGGTTTACTGCATAAAAATAAGATAGACTTTTCTGCAGTCCCATTTACGTGGTACACCTGGCCACTTAAGAGCTGAATATCACCTCTTAAGTAGTCAAGTGCTGAATCTGTCCCCAGAATACCCCTAACATAATAGGCTTTCATTTAGGCGCTAAGCACAATATACAGCAGCACTTAGAGCAAGATTCATGAACCTGTCCGATTGGACAGATCCGATGAATTCTTAAAACAAAAATATGCAGATGGGGCAATTGAAGGAACGCCCCCATATGCCTGCCTGGATCGCTGGTGTGTAGAATCAGATTCAGATAAAGCCGAACTACTAAATGAATACTTCTGCTTGGTCTTCACCTGTGAGACACCGGGGTCCGGTCCACAGTTGCAGGTAAAGCAAAGTTCAGAAGACCCATTTCGGGATTTTGAGTTTACTTCTGGAGACATCTACGACGAATTATCAAGACTCAAGGTGAACAAAGCCTTGGGCCCGGACAATCTACATCCCAGGGTGCTCAGTGAGCTCAGGGACGTCCTGGCAGAACCGTTATCCGTACTCTTCAATCTATCCCTGAGAGCGGGAATAGTCCCCTTGACTGGAAAACAGCTAACGTCGTTCCTCTGCACAAAAAAGGTTGCAGGACAGAGGCTGCGAATTACAGACCGGTAAGTCTCACATCGGTAGTGAGTAAACTCATGGAGACACTCATCAAACGCAAATTAGACATGATACTAGACGAGGAGGAACTACGCGATCCCCACCAACATGGATTCACCAAAGGTAGGTCCTGTCAATCCAATCTCATCAGTTTCTTTGACTGGGTAACAAGGAAACTGGATTTGGGAGAGTCCCTAGACGTCATGTACTTGGACTTCAGCAAAGCTTTTGATAGCGTCCCCCACCGCAGGCTATTGAGCAAAATGAAATCGATAGGCTTAGGTGAAACACTTACAGCATGGGTTCACGACTGGCTGAGTGGTAGACTTCAGAGAGTGGTTGTTAATGATACCATCTCTAAAACGTTGGAGGTAGCCAGTGGGATGCCGCAGGGCTCGGTCTTGGGCCCGATCCTGTTCAACATATTTGTAAGAGACATGACTTAAGGGCTACAAGGTAAAATAACATTATTCGCTGATGATGCCAAACTATGTAATATTGTGAGTAACGGCAATCTGTCCGACAGCATGACGCAAGACCTGCTTTTGTTGGAACAGTGGTCCTCGACCTGGCAGCTTAGCTTCAACGCTAACAAATGCAAGGTCATGCACCTTGGCAACAATAATCCGTGCAGAACATACACATTGAATGGAGAAACCTTAGCAAGGACTGCCGCAGAACGGGATTTGGGGGTGATCATCAGCGAAGACATGAAAACGGCCAAACAAGTGGAGAGGGCTTCATCTAGGGCTAGACAAATGCTAGGTTGTATCCGGAGAAGTTTTGTTAGTCGGAAGCCCGACGTCCTAATGCCTTTGTACAGAACCATGGTGAGGCCTCATCTGGAGTACTGCGTACAATTCTGGAGGCCACATTACCGTAAAGATGTGCTGAGAATCGAGTCGGTACAGCGAATGGCCACCAAGATGGTCTCGGGGCTCAAAGATCTATCATACGAAGAAAGGCTGAACGAATCGCAGCTATACTCTCTCGAAGAACATAGGGAGAGAGGGGACATGATTGAGACGTTTAAGTATGTCACTGGTCGCATCAAGGTAGAAGATGATGTTTTCCTTCTTAGGGGACCCTCGGCCTCAAGAGGACACCCGCTGAAAATATAGGGTGGGAAGTTTCATGGTGACACCAGGAAGTACTTCTTCACTGAAAGAGTGGTGGACAGCTGGAATAAGCTCCCAGTACAGGTGGTAGAGGCCAGCAGCGTGCCAGTTTTTAAGAACAGTTGGGATGTTCATGTCGGATCTCTACGAGGGAAAAGGTCATCAGAGTGCGATTAACTAGGGGGGTGGGTCAATGGAGTGGGCAGACTCAATGGGCCTTGGCCCTTTTCTGCCATCACTTTCTATGTTTCTATGTTCACGGGATACTTCTTCCGAATCGTCGACGCTTGGTCGACTGTCGGATTTCCCCTTCTTCTTAGTTTAAAGCCTGTTCTATTCCTCTCCTAACGTTGTTTGCTAGAAGTCTTGTTCCCGCCGTGCTCAGATGCAGTCCATCTCTCCTGTAGAGCTTGCTCTTGCCCCAGAACGTTGTCCAGTTCCTCACGAAGTGGAACCCTTCTTCCTCACACCATCTCCTCATCCACGCATTTATTGATTGTAGTTCCTCCTGCCTTTTCATATCTGCCCTCGGTACTGGTAGGATCTCTGAGAACGCTATCTTCTGGGTCCTCATCTTCAGCTTCCTTCCCAGAATCTTGAACTGTTCTATCAGCGTGCTTCTTCTGTAGTCTCTCCTGCTGACATCGTTCGTCCCGATGTGGATCATTACTGTGGTCTCTTCTGTCTCCGTTCCTTCCAGGATCTTTCCAATTTTGTCCATGATGTCCTTGGTTCTCGCTCCTGGGAGGCAGGTCACCAGTTGATCCTCTCTCCTTCCTGCTATGTGGCTGTCCACATGCCTCAGGATTGAGTCTCCCACTAGGATCGCTGACTTTCCCTTCTTTAGGTTTCGCTTCAATCTCAGGTCAGTGTCCTCGGTGTGCTTCACTGCTTCCTCTCCTGGGCATCGACTAGCCATTTTCTCCCCCTCGTGCGATGTTCCTCTGTGGGTGTCTTCTACGAGGTCATCTGCTTCTTGTTCTTCCTTCCATGTTGGTGTTGGTGCTGGTGTAACTTCATCGTTCATCTGAAGTTCGTTTTCTTCCACTCTCCTCCTGTAGGCTTCCTCAATGAATTTCTCGAGTTCCCTGACCTCCTCCTCAATGTGTCTCTCATTCGTAAAGTCTATAGCTGTCCTGACTGGGTCCTCTGTAGTGTGAAGTCCTTCTAGCTCCTGTATCTTGTCCTCTAGTCGCTTTACTTCCTTTTTCAAGCTTTCCAGATCCTGGCACCGACCGCATACTTATGACTGTCTCCTCGAGGGGAGGTAGTCATACATATGACAGTCTGTGCAGAACACTGGAAAGCTCATCTTCTGGTTTCCCTCTGCTTCCATTGTCGTTCTCTCTCTCTCTCTCACCCTCTGCCTGCTGCTGGTGTCCTCTCTCTCTCTCTCTGCCTGCTGCTGGTGTCCTCTCTCTCTTTCTCTGCCTGCTTCTGGTGTCCTCTCTCTCTGCCTGCTGCTGGTGTCCTCTCTCTCTCTCTCTCTCTGCCTGCTGCTAGTATCCTCTCTCTCTCTATTTACTGCTGGTGTCCTCTCGCTCTACCTGCTGCTGGTGTCCTCTCTCTCTCTCTCTCTACCTGCTGCTGGTGTCCTCTCTCTCTCTCTCTGCCTACTTGCTGTCCTTCCCTGGTGTCCTTGGGTGTACTGACTTGGCCCTTCTTGAGGCCCTTCGCAAAGGCGCTCTCGCTAAGGCGAGCGCTTTTGCCGCGCTCCGTTGGCTTCTCCCCTTTTAAGGGGGAGCTTCAAGTCTGCTTCGGGTGATGTCAGGGAGTGGGCGGAGCTACCTCTCGCCTCAGCCCCTCACCCTCTGCCTTCTCTCTGCTCCCTCGTGCCTTCTTCGGTGGAGTTGCCGTACAGTGAGAGATTAGAGAAACTGGGCCTCTTCTCCCTTGAAAAGAGGAGACAGAGGGGACATGATCGAAACATTCAAGATACTGAAGGGAATAGACTTAGTAGATAAAGACAGGTTGTTCACCCTCTCCAAGGTAGAGAGAACGAGAGGGCACTCTCTGAAGTTAAAAGGGGATAGATTCCTTACGAACGTAAGGAAGTTCTTCTTCACCCAGAGAGTGGTAGAAAACTGTAACGCTCTTTCGGAGTCTGTTGTAGGGGAAAACACCCTCCAGGGAGTCAAGACAAAGTTGGACAAATTCCTGCTCAACTGGAAAGTACGCAGGTGAGGTTGGGCTCATTTAGAGCACTGGTCTTTGACCTAGGGGCCGCTGCGTGAGTGGACTGCTGGGCACGATGGACCACCGGTCTGACCCAGTAGCGGCAATTCTTATGTTCTTTATTTCTGAGTTCTGCTGGGAGAAAAGTATAGTGTGCAAAATTTCAGCCTCTGATAACCAGAGCTAGTATTGTGACATTATAATGCCTCATTCCACCAATGCCTAAGAGCCAACCTCATCAGTGATGTCACAATGGCTTGATTGTCCTAGACTTGGCTCACTTTTACTACATTTTGATTCTAGAGTGGTGCAGTGGTTAAAGCTACAGCCTCAGCTCACTGAGGTTCTGGGTTCAAACCCACACTGTTCCTTGTGACCCTGGGTGTCACTTAATCCCCCCATTACCCCAAGTACATTAGATAGCTTGTGAGCCCACCGGGACAGACAGGGAAAATGCTTGAGTACCTGAATAAATTTGTATAAACCGTTCTAAGCTCTCCTGGGACAATGGTATAGAAAACGGAATAAATAAATAAATAATTCTGTAACAGGGTTCTCAATGTTAATGCTGATTATAGAGTATAACTTTTTAAATCTTACATGGAATTTTTGGGCCTTTAGTCTCAATTTCTGTGAATTAATTATGATCTATAAAGTCTAGAACTTCTCAGATGTTCTTCATCTCGTAAAAGAATAAAATCCCCGGATTATATTTCTCAAGAAGAAGATGTACACAGCATACTGGAACCCATCAGGCTATATGCTGGAAACGAAGACGGAAAGCTGACAGGATTGACAGTCAGTCTAGAGGAGGTATGTAGGCAGATTGAAAGGCTTAAGAGCGATAAATCCCCGGGACCGGATGGTATCCATCTGAGGGTCATCAAGGAACTGAAAGGGACCATAGCTGAACTGCTTCAACTAATAGCCAATCTGTCGATCAAATCGGGAAAGATTCCGGAAGACTGGAAGGTAGCGAATGTTACACCTATCTTCAAGAAAGGTTCGAGGGGAGATCCAGGGAACTACAGACCAGTGAATCTGACCTCTGTACCGGGAAAGATGGTAGAGTCACTGATAAAGGACAGCATCATTGATCACCTTGATGGAAACGGGCTGATGAGGACCAGTCAGCACGGTTTTAGCAAAGGCAGATCGTGTTTGACGAACTTGCTGCACTTTTTTGAGGGAGTAAACAGACAGATAGACAAGGGCGATCCAGTCGACATTGTATATCTGGATTTTCAGAAGGCGATCGACAAGGTTCCGCATGAACGACTACTTCGGAAAATTGCAAGCCATGGAATTGAGGGTGAAATATTCATGTGGATTAAAAACTGGCTGGAGCATAGGAAACAGAGAGTGGGGATAAATGGACAATACTCGGACTGGAAGAGCGTCACCAGTGGGGTGCCGCAGGGCTTGGTGCTTGGACCCGTGCTCTTTAACATCTTTATAAATGATCTGGACATAGGTATGACGAGCGAGGTGATTAAATTTGCAGATGATACGAAGTTATTCAGAGTAGTAAAGAGGCAGGGGGATTGCGAAGATCTGCAACGTGACATAATCAAGCTCGAGGAATGGGCATCGACATGGCAGATGAGGTTCAACGTGGATAAGTGTAAAGTGATGCATGTCGGTAACAAAAATCTCATGCACGAATACAGGATGTCCGGGGCAGTACTTGGAGAGACCTCCCAGGAAAGGGATTTGGGAGTTCTGATCGACAAGTCGGTGAAGCCATCCACACAATGTGCGGCAGCAGCAAAAAGGGCAAAAAGAATGCTAGGAATGATAAAGAAGGGGATCATGAACAGATCAGAGAAGGTTATCATGCCGCTGTATCGGGCCATGGTACGCCCTCACCTGGAGTACTGCGTCCAGCACTGGTCGCCGTACCTGAAGAAGGACACGGTACTACTCGAAAGGGTCCAGAGAAGAGCGACTAAGCCATAGGGGCTGGAGGAGATGCCATACAGCGAAAGATTAGAGAAATTGGGCCTCTTCTCTCTCGAACAGAGGAGATTGAGAGGGGACATGATCGAAACATTCAAGATACTGAAGGGGATAGACTTAGTAGATAAGGACAGGTTGTTCACCCTCTCCAAGGTAGAGAGAACAAGAGGGCACTCTCGAAAGTTGAAAGGGGATAAATTCCGTACAAATGTAAGGAAGTTCTTCTTCACCCAGAGAGTGGTAGAAAGCTGGAACGCCCTTCCAGAGACTGTTATAGGGGAAAACACCCTCCAAGGATTCAAGACAAAGTTAGACAAGTTTCTGTTGAACAAGAACGTGCGCTGGTAGGGCTAGTCTCAGTTAGGGTGCTGGTCTTAGACCAGAGGGCCGCCGCGTGAGCGGACTGCTGGGCATAATGGACTGACTCAGCAGTGGCAAGTCTTATGTTCTTATGTTCTTATTCCCTTGCATATATTTTCACATCTATTTGGAATGAACTTCCTGTTGGGATTAGAATTCTTTCCTCTCGTCCAACTTTCAGAAAATCTTTAAAAACACGTTTTTATCAGTTATTTTTATTGAGATTTGGATTTTGTTATAATGTCTTTATTGTTTTTGAAAATTATGTCTGACTTTTCCATTTCATTAAGTATCTTATGTAAACCGAGTTGAGTTTTTATTTTTAAAAGATGACCCGGTATGTAAATTTAAGGATTAGATTAGATTGTAAGCCTACTCTATAAAGAAAAGAAGGCACCTACTTTTCTTTATAGAACAAAAATACAAATCTTAAAAAAATGTCCATACACGAGGGTTCTTCAAAAAGTTTCTGCACTTTCGTATTTTTGCAGCAAACGGTTGGGGGCGGGAGAAGTGGTAAGAGGGCGTGTCGTAGAATGTCACGGGAAAAAAATGTATCGCGAAACAGGGTGATGTTGTGGAAAAGTGAAGTCATTTGCTTTGGAGATATTTAATAAATAGTGTTTAAAAAAAATAAAAGTGCGGAAACTTTTTTGAAGATCTCTCGTATTAAGGTGTGATCATGTACACTAACCCTACAGCTGATATAAATGACCATACCTAGATGTTAACATGGGAGCCGACATTCAAAGCAATTTAGCTGGCTGCTGACCTTGCGGAGGAGTGTGTGGCGCAGTGGTTGAAGCTACAGCCTCAGCACCCTGGGGTTGTGGGTTCAAACCCTGTGCTGCTCCTTGTGACCTGGGCAAGTCACTTAATCCTCCATAGCACTAGGTACGTTAGACAGACTGTGAGCCCACCGGGACAGATAGGGAAAATGCTTGAGTACCTGATTGTAAAACCACTTAGATAACCTTGATAGGCGGTATATAAAATCCTAATATACTTGATAGATCACTTGGAAGGGGCTAGCTGATAATATTCAATGCCACTTAATTGGCTAAGGCAGGGGTGTCCAATGTCGGTCCTCGAGGGCCGCAATCCAGATGGGTTTTCAGGATTTCCCCAATGAATATGCATGAGATCTATTAGCATACAATGAAAGCAGTGCATGCAAATAGACCTCATGTATATTCATTGGGGAAATCCTGAAAATCCGACTGGACTGCGGCCCTCGAGGACCGACATTGGACACCCCTGGGCTAAGGATTAGATTCACAAAGCAAACCAATTGTGTACCAGATTTCCCTCGGGCCCCATTCACTAACCTCTCCAGCGATCCGCTTCGAATCCATGCATGCAAAGTAGCCAGGGATGCGATTCACAACACAAAAGTCACGATCCGACTGGGCTGGCCAATCAACTCAAGAAGTGACTGCTGGGGGACCATTCGCAAACTTTCTTTTCCCGCTCTCCAGCTCCATTTCCTGCTCTCTGCAGCCCCGATCTCGCTGCCTTTACGGTTTCAGGGCTGCAGAATCCCTGGGGGCCGAGGGGAGAGCAGTGCCTGTTGGCCCCCTGACATATGAAGCTGGGATGGGCTGAAGTGGGGACGTAGCTTTAAAATTTGAAACTTTAGATCCTCTCGCCACCCAGACTGATCTCTGCTGCCTTCCCTGCAGTGCGAACCCCCGGGTTTAAAGTGGGGCTGCACGCCGCAGTGCAGCCCCGCTTTAAACCCGCGGGCTCGCACTGCAGGGAAGGCGCACGGAGCAGGGCATGGGAAGAGGCTGCTGCCGCCGTGGGGAAGAAGCTGCCGCCGCCGGGAATAACAGGAACAGGAGAGTTGGGCCCGAAAAATAAATCCCAGTAAAAAAAAACAACAAAAAACAGACACAAAATGCATGCGCAGACCATCTGCAGGGAAAGCAGACGGTCTGTGCATGCGTGCATGAAGAAACTAAAGACCGAAGCACTGGGAAATGAAATGAAGACAAGAAAATACCAGGATCTAAATTGCATATATACTAATGCAAGGAGCCTAAGAAACAAAATGGGGGAATTAGAAGCCATGGCCAATGCAGAGGACATAGACATCATTGGAGTCTCTGAAACGTGGTGGAATGAAGAAAATAAATGGGATACAGCACTGCCGGGGTACAAGCTCTATCGCCAGGACAGGTCAGGACAGAAAGGAGGTGGAACAGCCCTATACATAAAAGAAAGCATACAATCGACAAAAAAGGACACAGCAGAGACGACCAACAAGCTGGAATCGCTATGGGTTAAAATACCGGGAAGGAAAGGGCCTGAAATAAAGATGGGCCTACACTATCGTCCACCCGGGCAAACCGGAGATATCGATGAAGAAATGGAAGCCGAGATTAAGCGAGAATGCAAAAGCGGTAACACGGTTATTATGGGAGACTTCAACTATCTAGGGATAGACTGGAGTCTTGGAAGCTCAAAATGCGCTAGGGAGACAGAAATCCTGGAGGCTATACAAGATTGTTTCATGGAGCAGCTTGTTAGAGAACCAACGAGAGGAAATGCCACTCTGGATCTAATCCTAAATGGGTTAAGGGGACCTGCAAAGGAAGTACAGGTAGTGGGACCGTTGGGAAACAGCGATCATAACATGATCAAGTTCAAGGTTGAGGTAGGAATACCGAAAGGAAAGAGAACCATAGCGACAACTTTCAACTTTCAAGTTTCCAGGAAAGGAAACTACGAAGCAATGAGAGAAATGGTAAGGAAGAAACTTAGGAACACTTCAAAAAAATGACAAATGGTAGAACATGCCTGGTCTTTTCTCAAGAACATGATGAGCGAGGCGCAAAATCTGTATATCCTCAGATTCAGAAAGGGGTACAAAAAGAGTCGAACAAAAGACCCGACGTGGATAACTAAAATAGTGAAGGAAGCGATACATAGAACCATAGAAATAGACGGCAGATAAGGGCCACGGCCCATCTAGTCTGCCCACCCCAATGACCCTCCCCTACCTTTCTCTGTGAATAGATCCCATGTGTCTATCCCATTTGGCCTTAAAATCAGGCACGCTGCTGGCCTCAATAACCTGAAGTGGAAGATTATTCCAGCGATCAACCACCCTTTCAGTGAAAAAGAATTTCCTGGTGTCCCCGTGCAGTTTCCCGTCCCTGATTTTCCACAGATGCCCCCTTGTTGCTGCGGGACCCTTGAAAAAGAAGATATCTTCTTCCACCTCGATGCGGCCCGTGAGATACTTGAACGTTTCGATCATGTCACCCCTCTCTCTGCGTTCCTCGAGTGAGTACAGCTGCAACTTATCCAGCCATTCCTCGTACGGGAGATCCTTGAGTCCCGAGACCATCCGGGTGGCCATTCTCTGGACCGACTCCAGTCTCAGCACATCCTTACGGTAATGTGGCCTCCAGAATTGCACACAGTATTCCAGGTGGGGCCTCACCATGGATCTATACAATGGCATAATGACTTCAGGCTTACGGCTGACGAAACTCCTGCGTATGCAACCTATGATTTGCCTTGCCTTGGATGAAGCTTGCTCCACTTGATTGGCAGTCTTCATGTTCTCACTGACGATCACCCTTAAAGTCTCGTTCTGCTTCAGTTCTTGTTAGGATCTCGCCATTAAGGGTGTAAGTCTTGCATGGATTTTGGCTGCCCAGGTGCATGACTTTGCATTTTTTGGCATTGAAGCTGAGTTTCCAGGATCTAGACCAGCGCTCCAGTAGGAGTAGGTCGTGCATCATGTTGTCGGACATTGAATTTATGTCTGTTGTGCTTTTGCCCACTACATTGCTTAGTTTGGCGTCATCGGCGAATAATGTTATTTTACCTCGCAGCCCTTCTGTCAAGATGTTGAATATGATCGGGCCCAGGACCGATCCCTGCGGCACTCCACTGATAGGCAATAAGAAAAATTAATTCAGGAAATGGAAAAAGGACAAAACTGAGAGGAACTGGAAAGAGCACAGGAAGTATCAAAAAGAATGTCACCGAGTGGTTCGAAAAGCCAAAAGAGAGTATGAAGAGAGGCTAGCCAGGGAAGCACGAAATTTCAAACTGTTCTTTTGATATGTTAAAGGGAAGCAACCGGCTAGGGAGGAGGTGGGACCGCTGGACGACGGAGACAGGAAGGGAGTGGTGAAAGAGGAGAAAGAAGTGGCAGAAAGACTTAACATGTTCTTTTCGTCTGTATTTACAAACGAAGACAAATCCAACATACCGGAACCTTAGCAATTCTTCAATGGAAATCAAACAGAAAGATTAACATCCATGGAAGTGAGCTTTGAAGATGTACGCAGGCAGATAGAAAAACTAAAAACTGACAAATCCCCGGGTCCGGACAGAATCCATCCAAGGATTCTGAAGAAATCAAAGGAGGAGATAGCGGAACTACTGCAGAAAATTTGCAATCTATCCCTGAAAACAGGCATGATCCCAGAGGACTGGAAGATAGCCAACGTTACGCCCATCTTTAAAACGGGATCAAGAGGTGACCCGGGAAACTACAGACCGGTGAGTCTGACCTCGGTTCCAGGGAAAATGGTGGAAGCACTGATAAAAGAAAACATTGATGAACAGTTTGAAAGAAACGAACTTCTGATAACCAGCCAACATAGTTTCTGCAAGGGGAGATCGTGCCTAACAAACTTATTGCACTTCTTCGAAGGAATTAACAAACGGATGGACAAAGGAGACCCCATAGACATCATATATCTAGATTTCCAAAAAGCCTTTGACAAGGTGCCCCATGAACGCCTACTCTGGAAACTGAAGAACCATGGGGTGGAAGAAGACGTACATAGATGGATCAGAAACTGGTTGGCGGGTAGGAAAGAGAGGATAGGAGTGAAGGGCCACTAGTGGAGTCCCGTAGGGCTCGGGGCTCAGGCCGCTGCTATATAATATATTCATAAATGATCTAGAAACAGGGACGAAGTGTGAGATAATAAAATTTGCGGTCAACATCAAACTATTTAGTGGAGCTTGGACTAAAGAGGACTGCAAAGGGACTTGAATAAACTAGGGAAATGGGCGACGAGATGGTAGATGAAGTTCAACGTTGAGAAATGTAAAGTATTACATGTGGGAAACAGAAACCCAAGGTACAACTATACGACGGGAGGGATGTTATTAAATGAGAGTACCCAAGAAAGGGACTTGGGGGTAATGGTGGACATGACAATGAATCCAACGGCACAGTGCGCAGCGGCCGCTAAGAAGGCAAACAGAATGCTAGGCATAATCAAGAAGGGTATTACAACCAGAACGAAAGAAGTAATCCTGCCATTGTATCGGGCGATGGTGCATCCACATCTGGAGTACTGCGTCCAATATTGGTCGCCGTACCTTAAGGAGGACATGGCGTTACTCGAGAGGGTTCAGAGGAGAGCGACGCGTCTGATAAAGGGGATGGAAAACCTTTCATATGCTGAGAGATTGGAGAAACTGGGTCTCTTTTCCCTGGAGAAGAGGAGACTTAGAGGGGATATGATAGAGACTTACAAGATCATGAAAGGCACAGAGAGAGTAGAGAGGGACATATTCTTCAAACTTTCGAATAATAAAAGAACAAGAGGGCATTCAGAAAAGTTGAAAGGGGACAGATTCAAAACAAATGCTAGGAAGTTCTTCTTTACCCAACGTGTGGTGGACACCTGGAATGCGCTTCCAGAGAGCGTAATAGGGCAGAGTACGGTACTGGGGTTCAAGAAAGGATTGGACAATTTCCTGCTGGAAAAGGGGATAGAGGGGTATAGATAGATAGAGGATTACTGCACAGGTCCTGGACCTGTTGGGCCGCCACGTGAGCGGACTGCTGGGCACGATGGACCTCATGTTTGACCCAGCAGAGGCATTGCTTATGTTCTTATGTTCCTCCAGCCCCTTAACCATTTTAGTCGCTCTTCTCTGGACCCTTTCGAGTAGTACCATGTCCTTCTTCATGTACAACGACCAGTGCTGGATGCAGTACTCCAGGTGAGGGTGTACCATGGTCCGGTACAGCAGCATGATAACCTTCTCCGATCTGTTCGTGATCCCCTTCTTTATCATTCCTAGCATTCTGTTCACCCTTTTCGCCACCGCCACACATTGTGTGAACGGCGTCATTGACTTGTCGATCAGAACTCCTTTCCTGGGAGGTGTCTCCAAGTACCACCCTGGACATCCTGTATTCGTGTATGAGATTTTTGTTACCGAAATGCATCACTTTACACTTATCCACATTGAACCTCATCTGCCATGTCGATGCCCATTTCTCGAGCCTGATTATGTCACGTTGCAGATCTTCGCAATCCCCCTGTGTCTTCACTACTCTGAATAACTTTGTATCGTCCGCAAATTTAATTATCTCACTTGTCGCACCAATGTCCATTTACCCCCACTCTCTGTTTCCTATGCTCCAGCCAGTTTTTAATCCACGTGAGTATTTAAGAACATAAGAACATTAGTATTGCTCCTGTCGGGTCAGACCAGAGGTCCATCGTGCCCAGCAGTCCGCTCACGTGGCGGCCCTTCAGGTCTATGACCTGATAGTGCTCATACTCTAAAACTCTCATACGCTTTTCGCTTAATGTCCTGTAGAGTAACCCTCTATCTGTACACTGCAATCCCCTTCGCTTCCAGGAAGTCATCCAGTCCAATTTTGAATCCCAGTATTGTACTCTGTCCTATTACCTGATTTGGAAGCGTGTTCCAGGTGTCCACCACCCTCTGAGTGAAGAAGAACTTCCTTGCATTCGTTTTGAATCTGTCCCCTCTCAGTTTTTCTGAATGACCTCTTGTTTTTGTTGTCCCCGCTAGTCTGAAGAATCTGCCCCTCTCCACTTTCTCTATGCCTTTCATGATTTTATAAGTCTGTATCATGTCTCCTCTCAGTCTCCGCTTTTCCAGGGTAAAGAGCCCCAGTTTGTCTAACCTTTCGGCATATGAAAGGTTCTCCATGGCTCGCAATTTTCCGAAGTAGTCGTTCATGTGGAACCTTGTCGAATGCCTTCTGAAAATCCAGATATACAATGTCGACCAGGTCGCCCTTGTCTATCTGCCTCCCTCGAAGAAGTGCAGCAGGTTTGTCAAACAAGATCTGCCTTTGCTGAAACCATGCTGGCTGGTCCTCATCAGCCCGTGTCTGTCAAGGTGATCAATGATGCGGTCATATATCAGCGCCTCTACCATCTTTCCCGGTACCAAGGTCAGACTCACCAGTCTGTAGTTTCCTGGGTCCCTCCTCGAACCTTTTTTGAAGGTCGACGTAACATTCGCCACTTTCCAGGCCTCTGGAATCTTTCTCGATTTGATTGACAGATTGGCTACTAGTTGAAGCAGTTCATCTATAGTCCCTTTCAGTTCCTTAATGACCCTCGAATGGATGCTATCCGGTCCCGGGGATTCATCGCTCTTAAGCCTATCTATCTACCTGCAAAACTCTTCTAGACTGACCGTCAACCCTGTCAGTTTCCCGCATATAGCCTGATGAGTTCCGGTATGCTGTGTATATCCTCTTCGGTAAATACAGATGTAAAAAATATGTTCATTTTGTCAGCGACTGCTTTGTCCTCCTTTAGCACTTCCTTCATTCCACGGTCATCCAATGGTCCTACCGCTTCCTTTGCTGGTCACTTCCCCTTAATATATTGAAAGAACGGCTTGAAGTTTTTTGCCTCCTTGGCTATTTTTTCCTCGTAGTCTCTTTTGGCCTCTTTTACCACCTTATGGCATCTGCGTTGATGTTGTTTGTGTTTATTCCAATTTTTGTCCATTTTTGACCTTTTCCATTCCTTAACCAAAGTTTTCTTGACTCTGATCGCTTCCTTAACCTCTACAATGAGCCACGCCGGTTCTCTGTTCTTTTTCCTCTTGGATCCCTTGTTGATATGTGGTATATATAGATTTTGCACCGCGATGACCGTGTCCTTAAAAAGTTTACACAAATTAATTCAGGTGCTCAAGCATTTTTCCCTGTCTGTCCCAGTGGGCAATGGGGGATTAAGTGACTTGCCCAGGCTCACAAGGAGCAGCACGGGCTTGAACCCACAACCTCAAGGTGCTGAGGCTGTAGCTTTAACCACTGCATCACACTCTCCCCTATGTTTATAGGAAAAATCCAAATACATTCAGCCCTTAATTGAGACTCTTCAGAAAACTTAATTTGCTGAAATTGATTTTTTTTTAAAAGACTGTGGATTCCCTGAAGACCACACGAGAGTGACTGTAGACAATGTCAGTGATCAGGGCATTGCACTGATCAGATCTAATTTATGCGAAACAATTTGTGACATTGTTCAGAGCACAGCTACGCCCAGATGCTTGAGGGAATTGTACAGAAGCAGAGAAGAGAGGAGAAAATACCTGCAAAAAAGGTAATATGGCATTGTGAAACACTGACCAGTAGATGCTGGGTTCACTTCTCCCTTTTCAGTACAGGCAGTCCCCAGGTTAAGAACAAGTTACGTTTTTAAAGCTGTTCTTAAGTCGGATTTGTATGTAACTCAGAACTTGCAGATTTGAAGATTCCTCTCAGCTGACAAAAGGGCCAGCTGTCTCCACCAATGTTACAGCATGCACAACCACACACTGTTCTTAATGTGGCCAGGCATCATTCCTGAATCTACTACAGGAGAAATGTAGGAGTCTACACCACTGGAAATACTGCTCGGTGAAATCAAACAAAGCCGCACCCGTGTTCTTAAGTACGAGTCATACTTAAGTCGGGAGTCTGTAACTCGGGGACTGCCTGTACTTCAAACATGAGGTGCAAATATGAATGGAATAAAATACATACATAGTAACATGGTAAACTTACATTTTCTGTGGTTCCTGTAATGACATGGAGTCCATCGTAGGTCGACTTAATGTACATGCCCTAGGCAAAACAAATTATTGGAAAATATTTGCCATGGTTTGGATAATCTGCATGATAATTAACAAACAAACGCTATGCAAGAAAGAATAAGCCCACTTCGGAAATAACCCAAATATCAAGAGGTCGACATTCCGCGATTTAACCAGGCAGAAGAAGATTCCTGCCTGGTTACATCCGGCTCAGCTCAGAGCTGCTGAATAAGGGCAGCAACTGCCATGTCTCTGTTCGGGCAGAAACGGGGCGGCCCAGGGGCAGTGTCGAGGCGGAGCTGGAAGAGATGCGGGCACCAGTAATGTTCAGATCCAGTGTTCACGTACTTTACTGGACAAGTTGGACGGTGCGACAGGCTGTCTTAACGTTGCCTGTTTGGGTAGGCAGGTATGGCACTGAACATTGGCGGTACCCACATACTTTCTGGGCGAGTACATTGACTCATAGATTCAATGCTGGTGCCTGGACATGGTCAAGCTTGGTATATCCAGACTTAATTCAGCCCTCGGCTGACAGTGGCTTAAAAACTGCTGACCGCTGCAAGCTGAATATTGCCATCCCTCATAGAAATATTTTATGGTTTTGAAATCAGTGGCTGTCTGATGACTGTGAATAAAACCCCTTGGTTAAACTAATATAAATCAGTAATGATTTGCCATCAAGTGTTGTATGGTAACATACCAAAATTGTTTAAAAATAATATACTTAACTATACACCAAATGGATACCCTACGTTCTGAGAATTTAGCTCTACTGAAGACGAATGTTAACCCAAGGCTTGTTGAGACTGGCAAAATATGGAACTCCCTTGTAGGCCAAATATGAAACTGTAGTGAAAAGGGCATGTTTACAAAATTATTCAAGATGTAATTATTTGTAGATGCCTTTTAGCCAATAATTGTCCTCTCTCCACAGTTGATGAATTATTTGTGATTCTCATTATATAAGCTATGGGATTAGTTTGTAGATATGAATTCTGATGATTGATTGTGTGTCTGTTTTATCATGTTTTTACAAAAATTATGCATACAAATTAAGTAAACCGTTTAGTTTTAAACGGTATAGAAATTTTTTAAATAAATAAGCTAATTTATGGAAACACAAAATGGCCGCCGAGCAGAATAAAGCTTGAGCGCTCCTTGACAGGAAATCACAGCATTGGCCACAGATGTGTTTCGATATTTCACTATCCCAATTCTGACCTTTAGGCACTGGTGGTCCACAATTACACGCTATTGTTTCATTTTTCTATCAATCCTTTTGGCTCAGAATTCCCGATGTAAAATTTGAATCGTATAATGCTCAGCATGTACCAAGGCTTCATCGGGGTTAACACTAGCGTCAACACATATCTGAAAAATAAAATAAAACATTGCTTGTTTGTCTTGGCCGCTTAAAGCCTCGGTACGTGCTCAACGCTATTCCCCTCCTTTATGAACGCATAGTACAGGTTTTAGCGCCGGCATAGGAATTCTGTGAGCGTCAGAGCAGTTGTCGCCGGCGCTAAAACCCACGCTATGTGTTTGTAAAAGCAATTTTTCAATTAATTTTGTAAACTGGTATTTTCGATTGAAAAGTTAAATTCAGTATTGAAGCTCCACTAATATGTGATCGGTATGAGGATAAATATGAGTAATGAGTTAAGCAAAATAAAAAAAAGAAAGGTTTCTTTGGCACCAATGAACAAGATTTGAACCGAGGGTTCCTAGCACTGAAAGGCAAAAAGGTTTGGTTTGTGCAGGATGATTCTCTGAAGTCCCTTTTCCCTTTCATTAAAACGCATATGCTTAACGATTGTTATATACGCTTTGATTTACTATTGTCTATGCTGAATCTAACCTGAAGGTCGGCACCACTTATGAAGGTCAAAAGAGCCATGAAATTGACAGATGCCTATGAGTACTAGGCGCTATTCTGTAAGACAGTGCCTAAGTACCATAGCTCCTAACTGCATAGGGGGAGGGATATACAGATAGGCGGAGCATGGATAGGCCATGGGTGTGTCTCCCAGGTAAGCGCATACTATCAACAACGCACTTCACTTATTGAGAAAGACACAGGGGAAGCCACTGCTTGCCCTGGATTGGTAGCATGGAATGTTGCTAATATTTGGAGTTCTAGAATCTTGTTGCTCTCTGGGATTCCGGAATCTTGCCATTCTTTGGATTCTGTATGGAATGTTGCTACTCCTTGGGGTTCCAGAATCTTTGGGATTCTGGAATCTTGTTATTCTATGGATTCTGTATGGAATGTTGCTACTCTTTGGAGTTCTAGAATCTTGTTGCTCTCTGGGATTCTGGAATCTTGCTATTCTTTGGATTCCGTACGGAATGTTGCTACCCCCTTGAGTTTTGGCCAGGTACGAGTGACCTGGATTGGCCAACGTGAGAACGGGCTACTGGGCTTGATCCAGTGAGGCTATTCTTATGTTTACATGGTGCACTTAGGCATGCCAAATTACACAGGCCACTAACATGGAAGTGCCTACACATGGGTGCAGCAATGCCAACCTTGGCGTTATAGAATTAGCACTAAATGCGTAGCATTTGGATGCCTAGACTGAGGTGCCAATTTATAGAATTACCCTTATAGGGGTTTAATTCTGTACAGGTTGCCTAACATTAAGCTCCAAGACAATGGATGATGAATGCAAATTCTATAATGGCAATTCACACAATGTCATTATAGAATAAGAATGTAAGGCTGCAGTTATGCTCCTAAATTAGGCGCAAGCCCTAAACCAAAGGCTGGTGTAAAGCTTGCGTCTAACTTCTGTCAGGTGCCTATTAGAATTCTATTACCTGAGCATAGGCTAGGCACGCCCGTAACCCACCCATGTCACTCCTGGATCCGTGCCCTCCTTGCAATAGTGTGCTTTGGATTTTGCACACTCAATTTGTACAATCTCAACTAACGGTGGCTGCATATGTAATTGAAAATTAGTATGAAAGGTTCTTCATACCTTTTAGGAGAGCAACACGTCTGATAAAAGGTATGGAGAACCTTTCATACGCTGAGAGATTGGAGAAACTGGGACTCTTTTCCCTGGAGAAGAGGAGACTTAGAGGGGATATGATAGAGACTTACAAGATCATGAAGGGCATAGAGAGAGTAGAGAGGGGCAGAAAGAGAGAAATAAAGGGAAACAGAGAGAAATAGAGAGAGAGAGATAGAGAGAAAGGGAGACAGAGAGAAATAGAGAAAGGGAGAGAGAGAGAAAGAAAGAGAGAGATAGAGAAAGATTGGAGAAACTGGGGCTCTTTTCCCTGGAGAAGAGGAGACTTAGAGGAGACATGATAGAGACTTACAAGATTATGAAGGGCATAGAGAGAGTGGAGAGGGACAGATTCTTCAAACTTTCGAAAAATAAAAGAACAAGAGGGCATTCGGAAAAGTTGAAAGGGGACAGATTCAAAACAAATCCTAGGATGTTCTTCTTTACCCAACGTATGGTGGAGAACTGGAATGCGCTTCCAGAGGACGTAATAGGGCAGAGTACGATACTGGGGTTCAAGAAAGGATTGGACAATTTCCTGCTGGAAAGGGGGATAGAAGGGTGTAGATAGAGGATTACTGCACAGGTCCTGGACGTGTTGGGCCGCCACGTGAGCGGACTGCTGGGCACGATGGACCTCGGGTCTGACCCAGCGGAGGCATTGCTTATGTTCTTATGGTAGTACTAATTAGCACCAATTGATTGGTTAATGCCAATTAGCAGCTAATAATTGGCCACAATTGGCAACGATTTGCAGGTATGTGCGCAACTGCCCTTATAAGGCCAAATGTGGGCACTGGTGGCAATTAGCACTAGATTAGCGCCCGCGTTAGTGAGCGCAGAATGCTCAGAGGGCTCTAGCACGGGAGACAACATGGCGCGCCAAAGATTAGAGCAAATAGCATGCAAATGCAAGTCAAATGGTTTCAGCATCCTCCAACCTGCTCTCCTGACAGCATCGGCTCTTCCTCTGACATCACTTCCTGGATCTGCATCTAGGAAGTGACATCAGAGGAAGAGCCAACGCTGCCGTGACAGCAGCCTGGGGGTTGCTGCTTGCACCAGGAACGTTACAGAGATACGGGGGGGAAGGGAAGTGGCATGCGCACGGCAGGAGGGGGCGGTGAAGGAGCGTGTGGGGGTGGGGGAGGGGCACCACCGCCCCGGGTGCCTCTCTCCTCGCTACGCCACTGGTTATAGACTTGCCTCTTTAGGCGGACTATCAGCAGGGCTTTTTTTGTCAAGGCACTGGGAGGCAGCACCTTTTCCATTGCATTATAAAAATAACCCATGGTCCCCAAATATTAATAAAAGAGCTCAAGTTCTACGTTTCATGGATTCTTGGCTGGTTTCAGGGGGCTTGGCTACTGTGGGGTGGATCCATCATTGATCGCCCCACTCTTGATGAATGGTCTTATATTTGAATACCGGGATCTTTTTTGATAGCAAAATGCACTGAGTATCTGCCTTAGTGCTGCACCAGGGTAGCCTTAATCCAAGCTGGGAAAACACTAAGTAAAATAAGGAAAGCACAGCTAATATGCTAATATATCCAAGCATCAATAAAATTCCCCTGCAGGGACCTGTCTTACAAAATAGGCCGAGAAACAACCCATATAATATGCATGAAATGGTCATTCGGTTTAATCAGCAAAACAACCGGAAACTTCCATGTGCTTCATGCAAAGATCAGACAGTTTCAGCTTTAATCACGCTAGAAATGTCTCAGTCAGAGCAGCGGAAGGGATTCTGATTTTAAACTTAATTTGTCTTGTTGCCAGACAGTAAACAGAATGCTCTCTTTCCAGGCAGCCCAACTGAACACATGGCTAGCAAAACCAATACTCGAAGCCACATCATTTGCGGACTTCAGAAAATCTCTGAAAACCCGCCTCTTCAACACCACCTAAACTCCCCCCTACCAGTTATAATCCTCCTCGAAAGTCCTCCCCCTTCCTTTTCCCTTCCCCCAACGCTTAATGCTGTACACCTCTCTTACGCACATTATATATATCTAGCTGTAAACAGCATTGATCTCTTGTAACTGTTCATATTGTATCATCCTATAACTTCCTGTATTTTAATTTAAACATCCTGTAACTGTTTTCTTGTTAATATCTTGTACCTTATTGTAATCACCCCAGTACCTGCTCACTTTGTATTATCCTGTATTCTACTGTTAACACTGTACTCTCTCTAGACACAACTTTCATTGTAAACCGCTTCGAACTTAGGGTATAGCGGTATATAAGAAATAAAATTATTATTATTATTAACACAATAATGTTGTAGATAAGGACCCCCCCAAAAAAAAGGGAATGTTTGATTATGAAGATGACTTTTTCAAGATATTTAATCACAGAGACACTGCAATACAGAATGGCATGGGGACAAATTTTCCCCCGTCTCCGTGGGAACTCATTTTCTCATCCCATCCTGGCGAGTTCCTTTCCTGCAAACCCTTTCCTCATCTGCACAAGCTCAAACACTTTGAAATCATTAGTAGCAACATTCTAGAGCTCAGATTGTGATGTCATAATGCCTCATTCCACCAATGCCTAGGCTCCGTTCTCATCTGCACAAGCTTCAAACACTTTAGAACACAGTTCAACCGCTGGTCCGCGGACCGGTGCCGGTCTGCAGAAAATTCCTGCCGGTCCACGCAGGACTGGCGAGATCAACATCTTCAATTTCCTGCCGGTCCGAGCAGGACCGGCAAGATCGAGGAGCTGTAGTTCGTGCAGGGCCGGAGAGATAATGGGGAGCCTCAGACAGTGTGCTTTCTCCCCTCCCAGCGACTCTCCTTACTTACAAGCGCAGCGATTCAGGAAGGAAGCCTTGGAGCTTTTGCTGAGTCGGGCCGCCTCTGATGATGCAACTTCCGCTTTCCTCAGAGGTGGTGCGACCCAACAAAGGACTCGAGGCTGCCTTACTGAATCACAGCGCTGGCAAGTAAGGAGAGTTGCTGGGAGGGGAGAAAACTGCTGGGCATGGTGAAAAAAAAAGGGACAGATGCTACTGGACCTGGAGAGGGAGAAGGAGAGATGCTGCTGGGAGGGGAGGAGGGAAAGGAGTCTGGGAAGCTGCTGGGCAAGGGGCAAAAGGGACAGCTGCTACTGGACCTGGATTGGGATAAGGAGAGATGCTGCTGGGAGGAAAGGAGGGAAAGGAGTCTGGGAAGCTGCTGAGTAATGGGAAAAGAGACAGCTGCTACTGGACCTGGAGAGGGATAATGAGAGATGCTGCTGGGAGGGGAGGAGGGAAAGGAGTCTGGGAAGCTGCTGGGCAAGGGGAAAAAAGGGACAGCTAGCTGCTACTGGACCTGGAGGGAGGGAGAAGGAAAGATGCTGCTGGGAGGGGAGGAGGGAAAGGAAAGGGAAGAAAGTTACTGCTGGACAGGGGGAGGAGGGAAGGGAGAAGAAAAAAGGAAGGAAACAGCTGGCAGGGGGATTAGAGGAGAGGAAGGGGAGAGACAGGAATGAGATGGTATGGGGGTCAGCAGAGAAATTGAAGAGACAAAGATGCTAGATTTGGTGTAGGAGAGATAAAAATGAAGAGAGCAGTGAAGCTGGAATGAATCGTGTAAAAAGGAGAGAGGGGCATAGGCTGGATGGAAAGGGGAGAGGGGCATAGAAAGAAGACAAATACCATATGGAAGGGGGGAGAGGTCAGATAGTAGGTGGAAGGGGCAGATGCTGGATTGAAGAGACAGAGAGGGCAGTTGCTGGAAGGAAGAGAGTGAAAAGAAGATGAAAGCAGAAACCAGAGACAACAAAAGGTAGAAACAAATAATTTTATTTCTATTTTGTGATTAGAATATATCAGATTTGAAATATATATCCTGCTAGAGCTGGTATTAGACATAACTGGGGACTGCAAAGTCCAGGCAGTGGCTTAGGGCTCTCTCTGACCAGGGGGGCAGTTGCCCTAGTTGAACGTCCCTAACCCTATTCCTGCTATGTGTGACTGCGGTATTCTGTTAGCATGATATTTCTGTGTAGCATTCTGTAATAATTTGGCTTATTCAGTTTTCTTGATAGTAGAGGGAATATATGTGAAGGGGAGGGGAGACGGGGGTTTTGTTGATCCTTGCTCTGTATTATTTGTATTTATAAAATGACAATTGTAGAGAATATTGTTTCTTTTTATACTTTAATAAAATACATTCAGTATAAAATCATAACTGAGGCTTGTGCGGATGGGATCAGATGGTTTGCGAGGACCGAGCTCGCGGAAATGAGGTTTTTAAATTTCAGTCCTAGTAATTTGCCGGTCCACAAAATAATTTTTTTTTTCCGCCGGTCCATAGGTGTAAAAAGGTTGAAGAACACTGCTTTAGAATTATAAGTAGCAACATTCTAGAGCTCAGATTGTGATGTCATAATGCCTCATTCCACCCATGCCTAAGCTCCGTCCTCATCTGCACAAGCCTCAAACACTTTAAAATCATAAGCAGCAACATTCTAGAGCTCAGATTGTGATGTCATAATGCCTCATTCCACCAATGCCTAAGCTCCGTTCTCATCTGCACAAGCCTCAAACACTTTAAAATCAGAAGTAGCAACATTCTAGAGCTCAGATTGTGATGTCATAATGCCTCATTCCACCCATGCCTAAGCTCCGTCCTCATCTGCACGAGCCTCAAACACTTTAAAATCATAAGTGTTCGAGGCTTGTGTGCTTAAGGCACAGCTTACAGGAATGGGGCAGGGACAGCGACAAAACTCGCAGGGACGGGATGGTGAAATTGAGATCCTGCGGGGAGGGGGACAATATTGCGAGGCGTGCAAACCATTACACGCAGGACTGATCTGAATATTCCTTCAGTGATTCGAAATATCTTTCCTGGCATTGTGAAAGACAAACCTCAGCCTTAGAATGCAGCTTTCACTTCTAATGACGTAAAAACCATTCCCTCCTGGGAGGGTCAGTGGTTCAAACCATACCCAGTTTCACAACTATTTCATGACCTTTCAGAGACCCTTTATGAAGGGGGGGGGGGGGCATCCTTAGTCCAGGACCCGCGGCAAGTGCACGTGTATGACCTGGCTTTGAATCTATTAACAATAGAGTCAGACTTTGGCTTTTTACCATTTAACTCTGCCTAGAAAAACAGAGCCTTAGGGGAAAGTCAGATTTTCAACATACTTTTTTCTTCCTCAGTCGGAAAGATCACGCTTACATCCTAGCCTAGGGGTGCCCAACGCGTCGATCGCGATCGACCAGTAGCTCAGGAAGGCAACTCGAGTCGATCGCACTCGTGTTGCCGTCCTGATCTACGGGCCGATCAGCCTTCCTCTCCAGTGTTCTCCCTAGGGCCTTTTAGCTGGGCGGTCCGCTGCCGCTGCTGAACATTAAAACAAAAACAAAAAAAAACGGCTTGGAGATTTCAGCCCCTAGCGAACTTATGCTCCGGGCTCTAACGTGTGCGTGCCGGCTTCTCTTTTCTTCCCTCCGAAACCGGAAGTTATGTCCGGGGAGGGGGGGGGGAGAAGGGAAGCTGGCACGCACATGTTGAGAGCCCTGAAGCAAGTGTTCGCTACAGGCTAATGCGGGAGACAGGTTAGTGAAGCATTTGTTCGTGTTCCTGCCGGGTCCTGCCTACTTTCTGTTTCCGCGAAGGCAGGACCCGGCAGCATTTCCCCCAATAGGTTGATCACGATCTTGGGCTGATCAGCCTTCCTCTTCCCGACGGCAGAATTGACGTCGGGGAGAGGAATGCTGGTTGGCCGAAGCAGGGAGAGCTTGGGGCCTGTTATTGGTGGTGTTTGGGTCCTGGTCCCCGATGGTAATGGCAGTGGCAGTGGCTTGGGGGAGGGCAGGGAGAAAGAAAGAAAAAGGGCAGGCAGGGATACAGAAGGAAAGAAGAGAAACAGAAAAAAATGAAAGGGAGGCAGAGAGAAAGAAAGGGCAGGGAAGAGGAAGGAAAAGTTGGGGGGAAGGAATGAGGTCTGGAGGAGAAGCAGCATACAGGCTAAAAGAAGGGAAGAAAGATTGTATGCACAGTCAGAAGAAGAAAATGCAACCAGAGACTCATGAAATCACCAGACAAGGTAGGGAAAATGATTTTATTTTAAATTTAGTGATCAAAATGTGTCTGAATTTATATCTGCTGTCTATATTTTACACTAAGGTCCCCTTTTACTAAACCGCAATAGAGGTTTTTAGCACAGGGAGCCTATGAGTGTCAAGAGCAGCACTGGGCATTCAGCGCAGCTCCCTGCGCTAAAAACTGCTATCGTGGTTTAGTAAAAAGGGAGGGGGTATATTTGTCTATTTTTGTATGGTTGTTACTGAGGTGATAGTGCTTAGAGTCATCTGCTTTGACCTCTTTGAAAAACCCTGGAATAGGAATGATGATTAACATTTTCTATGCATACAGTGTGCTTTGTGTGTTTTTTTTTTATTTTATTGTTGGTAGATCATTTTGACTTGGTCATTTAAAAAGTAGCTCGCAAGCCCAAAAAGTGTGGGCACCCCTGTCCTAGCCTATCTCATTTTCCTAAAGTAACAAGCTGTCTTCTTGTTAATGACTCCTGTGAACACATGCAAACATCTTACCAGCCCTTCGCTTGGCTTGACATTGGTCAGCTGAGTCACTTCAAGATGAGCAGACTGGGACACCAAGGGGTCAGATGAGAGAGAAATAATGTGGTCACAGACGCTGGAGAGAGTTTTACACTGCAAGCAAAAAAAGAACACAGAGATCAACTACTGGTAACTAGATTATGGGGACAAAGCTAACCCAAACCAGGTCACTGGCGCCTTCCAATACCACCACGGGTGCAAAAGCAGCTATTCCAGATATTTATTTGGGGGTTAGACAGGATCACATAGAAGAACATAAGAACATAAGTATTGCCTCTGCTGGGTCAGATCAGGGGTCCATCGTACCCAGCAGCCCGCTCAGTTCCCACAACCTGAATTGCTTATGCCCTAATCCTGATGTATCCTGTATAGTACCCCTCTATCCATAACCTGTAATCCCTTTCTCCTTCAGGAAGTCATCCAATCCCTTTTTGAAGCCCAATATTGTACTCTGTCCTTTCACCTCTCCTGGAAGCGCATTCCAGGTGTCCACCACCCTCTGACTGAAGAACTTCCTAGCATGCGTCTTGAATCTGTCTCCTTTCAGTTTTTCCGAATGCCCTCTTTTTTTGATGTCCCCGCTATCCTGAAGAATCTGTCCCTCTCCACCTTCTCTATACCTTTCATGATTTTATAGGTCTCTATCATGTCCCCTCTAAGTCTCCGCTTTTCCAGGGTAAAGAGCCCCAGCTTCTCCAGCCTTTCGGTATATGCAAGGTTTTCCATGCCCTTGATCATTTTTGTTGCTCTTCTCTGGACCCTCTCGAGCATCACCATATCCCTCTTAAGGTGCGGCGACCAGTATTGGACGCAGTACTCCAGATGCGGGCGCACCATCGCTCTATACAGCGGCAGGATAACTTCCTTCGTTCTGGTAGTGATACCTTTTTTGATAATGCCCAACATTCTGTTAGCCTTCTTTGAGGCCGCGGCACATTGTGCCGCTGGCTTCATCATTGTTTGCTATTTGTTCTACCTAGATAAGAACTGCTGATTGCCGTACGGCTGAAAATCAGGCCTGTTAGTTTTGCTGGGAGGCTGAAGAGCATTCTTTTATGCATTTAAAATCTTTTGGAACTTGGAAACGAGAATACAGATTATTTATACGGCACAGAAAGATGCACTTTTACAAATTACCCATCACCAACTGTTTTATGGCATTCACACGTCAGCGGCCAAGATTTTGTGGCAATGGAAGTACCAATATCCAGATAATTAAATAATGCTGAATTACTTTTACATTTCAGAAGATTACTGCTACTGTGGTTTCCAAAGTAACAAATCCATATTCTCAGGATGGAGTCCGATTTGGCTAATGTCCCAGACACTGGAGATTTGCAGGAGCACTTGATTAGATTTAAATTGCGCATTATCAGTAATAACTCATCTAGTTCTAGGTCTTGATTATTCACATTGTCTATCATCTGTCCTATTTCTGGCTTCCTTAAAGAGTACGGGAACTGATTTATGAAGAAAATTTTCATCTTTCTGTGTCTATGGGAAAACAAGCCTTAAAGCTGGGATCTAAGCTCTTGTATAGTTCTATTTCTTTACAAAACACAAAGCACATTACCTCAAAGCTATACCCATGCAGTATCATCTGCTTAAAGACTGAAGGAATAGACATCCAGGCCCAATTATCCTACACTCAGCCCTGGGAAATATGCCAGTACTCTGCTGATGTCAGTATAGCTGCAGCACGAATAAGGCCTGTGGTGGTTACCAGCTGGTTCCAATAAGTCAGAAGAGATCTCAACCTCTTGAGGCATATGGGTTTGCCGTTCCTGAGCTTCTCAGGAGCCATTGGAGCTACAAGTCCGTTAATGTGACAGGGGGGAACAGCAGGACTAGATCAGCCACCCCTGAGAAGAATGGAGCTGGTTGGCTCCCCTACAAGAGCTTTCAGGTCTCTGTTACACTTGAACAGACTTTGGGGACAGACTTACTGATCTCAATCTGTATACTTTGGAGGAAAGGCAGGAGAGGGGAAATATGATAGAGACGTTTAAATACCTATGTAATATAAATGCGCATGAGTCGAATCTCTTTCATTTGAAAGGAAACTCTGCAATGAGAGGGCATAGGATGAAGTCAAGAGGCGATAGGCTCCGGAGTAATCTGAGGAAATACTTTTTTACGGAAAGGGTGGTAGATGCGTGGAACAGTCTCCTGGAAGAAGTGGTGGAAACAGACACTGTGTCTGAATTCAAGAGGGTCTGGGACAGGCACGTGGGATATCTCAGAGAGAGGAAGAGATAATGGTTACTGTGGATGGGCAGACTGGATGGACCATTTGGCCTTTATCTGCCGTCATGTTTCTATTTTGATTTCTAGTGAGATAATTCCATTTGCTGATGACACAAAGTTGCTTAAAGTTGTTAAATCGCAAGAGGATTGTGAAAAATTGCAAGAGGACCTTGTGAGACTGGACATCAAAATGGCAAAGTGATACATATGGGCAAGAAGAACCCCCAACTGTTGCAGGGTTCCATGTTAGGAGTCACTACCCAGGAAAAGGTTCTAGGTGTCATCGCTGAGGATATGTTGAAACTCTCAGCTCAATGAATGCTGAGGAAGCAAATAGAATAATAGGAATTATCAGGAAAGGCTTCACCAGTTATCTTACAATTTGTGTCATGCAGCTGAAGCCTTTTGAGTCCTGAGGAAGTGGCGGAAGAGCCGTGAAACGTTGACTAGATTTACCCATACATTTTTGGCTGACTGAATGGATAATCGTTGCTTTATCAAAAATAAGAATATTTAAAGTTTGTTCTAAACTTTTATTCACATGTGTGCAGCGAGAAATCAGAATTGAATCGCACTGCCAATTGATTCTGGCACTTGGCATTGTGATACACCATTGAACGAAAGTTGTTTTTATGCCGATGATGTGGTTGGAGGTTGGTAGGGCATAAATTTGCTCTCCATTATCCTCAGGCTTTTACTTTCATTCTGAGTGGTTTATTTATTGTGGGTGTTTATTGTAATTGAATTGGTATTATATCCCTTGCTTCCTTGTTGGTTAGGGAAGAGAGAAACACACAGAGAGAGGAGATGCTGGGCGTGGGGAAAGATATGGAGGTGAATGATGGAGAAAAAAAAGAAATGCAAAATGGACAGGATACCCTGGTAAAAGAGTTAAGAGAAGACAGAAGAAAGCAGAAACTAGATTCTGGGACCAACATAATGGCCAGACAACAAAGGTTTTTGGAATATGCATCTGCCAAAACTGATCAGAAATTGGTTGCAATTTGTTCAACTTAGGAAGTACAGTAAAATCTTGGTTTGCGAGCATAATTCGTTCCGGAAGCATGCTTGTAATCCAAAGCACTCATATCAAAATGAATTTCCCCATAGGAAATAATGGAAACTCAGACGATTTGTTCCACAACCCAAAAACATTAATACAAAATACTATATGTACTTGTATTGCAAGACCTCACTCATTTAGAACAGTCACTACACTCCTGCAGCGTCAGAGAGAGAACCATCGGCTCAGTTGTGATGATGTGACGTGTGTATACTGTATGTACTCGTATTGTAAGACCTCGCACGTTTAGAACAGTCACTCCACTCCCGCAGCGTCACAGAGAGAAGAACCATCGGCTCAGTTGTGACGATGTGACACGTGTATACCATATGTACTCGTTTAGAACAGTCACTACACTCTTGCAGTGTCAGAGAGAGAAGAACCATCGGCTCAGTTGTGATGTGTGCATACTGTATGTACTCGTATTGCAAGACATTGCTTGTATATCAAGTTAAAATTTAATCATATGTTTTGCTTGTCTTGCAAAACATTTGCAATCCAAGTTACTTGCAATCCAAGGTTTTACTGTACTTGGCTTAAGAAAGTTGAGAAACAGTGCTGTAAGCCAGCGGCACAATGCGCAGCGGCCTCAAAGAAGGTGAACAGAATGTTGGGCATTATCAAAAAAAGTATCACGACCAGAACGAAGGAAGTTATCCTGCAACTGTATCGGGCGATGGTGCGCCCGCATCTGGAGTACTGGTCGCCGTACCTTAAGAAGGATATGGCGATACTCGAGTGGGTCCAGAGAAGAGCAACAGGGATGATAAAAAGCATGGAAAACCTTTCATATGCTGAAAAGCTAGAGAAGCTGGGGCTCTTTTCCCTGGAAAAGCGGAGACTTAGAGGGGACATGATAGAGACTTATAAGATCATGAAAGGCATAGAGAAGGTGGAGAGGGACAGATTCTTCAGGCTAGCGGGGACATCAAAAACAAGAGGGGGCATTCAGAAAAATTGAAAGGAGACAGATTCAGAACAAATGCTAGGAAGTTCTTCTTCACTCAAAGGGTGGTAGACACCTGGAATGCGCTTCCAGAAGAGGTGATAGGACAGAGTACGATACTGGGTTTCAAAAAGGGATTGGATGATTTCCTGAAGGAGAAGGGGATTGAAGGGTATAGATAGAGGGTTACTATACAGGATATTAAATGATTAGGGAATAAAAGGTTTAGGTCACTTACAGGTCATGGACCTGGGGGGCCGCCGCGGGGGCGGACTGCTGGGCACAATGGACCCCTGGTCTGGCCCGGCAGAGGCAAAGCTTATGTTCTTATCTACTGCAAACTGAGTCACTTGACTAGTCATAGAGCATTCTAGAAATCAAGTAAACCTTTGGAAAAGTCCCCAGTGTGCGGTCTCTAATTCTTTTATAAAGCAGCAATTTAGGCCATAGAATACTATATTTCCCTACAAAAAAAAAGTGTAGCTAGGTTTGATGAAAAGTTGCTTCAAGCTGTGCACTTTCAGTAATTCTGGTACCTAATGTGCTTCTAGCATCTCCCTGACTGACAAGTTTTGAGGGGGCTGCTCATTAGAGCAGCATGCGGAGAGTTAAGCGAAGTGTGGGAGCATAAAAGTCCTCTAGGAATTCATAGGACTACCAGAACGCACCGAGGACGGCTCGGCAAAAGAATGGTGAAAAGAGAAAAGTAGGGCACCCTTCCTAGCTAAGTATACTGCAGGCCAGAAGCAAGAAACAAAGTCATTGGGAAGGAGGGATGGGGCAGGGAGGAGGGAGAAAGAGAGAACTGGGTCCAATTTAAGAATCAGTGAAAAAAAGTTTGCAAAGCGACCGATTCATACAGTTATGTAAGAGGGAACCTGCTGCCGAAAGCTTCATCTTTTGTAGTAGGGGCAGAGCCACCATTGAGCATGCCTGGCAACATTCCAAAGACTGCCCAATGGAAGGGGCTGCCTGAAGTCGCACCTCTGCCCCACTCCCCCCATGCTTGGGTCTGCGATCGTACCAGCTCTCCCTCACTGCTGGTCCTCCCCACACGGCAAATAGAGCACTGAAATCTGCCTCTCTGGCTGTCAGGGCCTTTCCTGTGCACATCCCTTTGGCTGCATCTAAACCCTGCAGCTTTCCCTATGACACTGACACAGCCATGCCTATCGCTCATGAACCCTCCTTTGCGTCTTCTCACCTACATTGTCTGAGATTAGCTCATAGCCTGTTTCTTCCTATTGTTCCTCTTTCCTTTTCCACCACAGTGGCTTCTGCACAGTGGGGTAGTGAGGGGGAGGAGGGGGGCGCCCCGGACACCATCTTGGTAGGGAGCGCCAGCACCTCTCTGCCTCCCCATGCCATGCTCGCGCCCCTCTCTCCCTCCACCTCTTTAAATCTTCGCCAGCACGAGCAATTTTTCCAGCCTGTTGCTCATACCGGCCTGGCTCCCCTCTGAAATTACTTCCGGGACACGGGGCCAGGAAGTGACATCAGAGGGAAAGCCTATGCTGGTGCAAGCAGCAGGCTGTTCACGCTGGCAAAGATTTAAAGAGATAGGAGGGGAAGGGATAGGGCTACCAAACGTCTGGATTTCCCTGGACATGTCCTTCTTTTTGAGGACATGTCTGGGGGTCTGGACGACTTTATCCAACCTCTTCCTTCTCATCTAAACCAATGAGCTCCTCAGTACCACATCACTTACTTTTTGAACCCATTACCTCACCCTCCTATTTGTCTACCATCCTCCTCTCTGCCCTAAAACTTTAACCCTTTCTCTCTCTCATTCAGATGTTCCCATTCTTCCTGCAAGTATTTCACCTCCGAGGCAGCAGGTCTTCCCTTGCTTCCCCCTCTCTCACTAGTGTCTTCTTGCTCCTTCTTATGCTCTCTGCTGGTGATATCAACCCTAACCGTGGCCTTCCCAATCAACTTCCACCCTATTTATGTGGCTCACACTGCAATGTTACAAGTTTTCAAGTTTTATTAGGATTTTATATACCGCCTATCAAGGTTATCTAAGCGGTTTTACAATCAGGTACTCAAGCATTTTCCCTATCTGTCCCGGTGGGCTCACAATCTATCTAACGTACCTGGGGCTATGGAGGAGTAAGTGACTCCCCCTGTCTTTTCTGCCCTTCTCATGCGCCCTGTGGAATGCCCGCTCTGTCTCCAATAAGTTTGCTTACATCCATGACCTTTTCATTGCTCGATCTTTCCATCTTCTCACACTGACTGAGACCTGGATCTGCCCAGATGACTCTACTTCGGCTGCTGCACTGTGTCGTGGAGGCTACCTGTTCTCCCATATGCCTCGCCTGGCTGGTCATGGAGGTGGCGTGGGGGCTATTGCTTTCACTCTCTTGCAAATTTCAACCCCTTGTTCCACCTCAGTCTCACCGCTTTTCTTCCTCTGAAGTCCACTCTATCTGTCTTTTTTTCATCTCTACCACTCTGCATAGATGTCATTTACCGACCCCCTGATAAGTCCATCTTTTCATTCCTCACGGACTTCAACTCCTGGCTTTCCCTCTTTCTTCAACATCCATCTCCCTCCCTCAACCTTGGTGATTCCAACATTCATGCTAACAACAACCCCTCACTTCTAGGCATCTAGTCCTAACATCCTCATTTGATCTTCAGCTATGCTCCACCACCCCTGGCCACCAGAAGGACCATTGCTTTGATCTTGTCTTCTTCTCCAGCTACACTATCACAAATTTCTCCATGGCAATACTTCCCCTCTCTGATCATCATCTGACAACTTTCAGAATCCATCACCCTCCACCCCAGCCCAGGTCGATCTCCTCCTGTATAATTAGGGATCTTCAGGCATTCGACCCCGACAATCTCTCTGCTGCTGTTTTGCCCCTCCACTCTACCACTATGCTGCACAAAGTCTGTAAACAAGGCTGTCTCCTCCTATAACATCACTGCTCCCCCCCCTACCCCACATTCTGTAAGGCGCCCCAAACCCCAGCCCTGGCTAAACTCTAAAATCCACTACTTACATTCTCATGCTGACTTTATTCATGTCAAATTCCTCCTGACTTCCTTCCAATCCGCTCTCTCACTTGCCAAACAAGATTATTACATCTGCCTGACTCTCTTGGCTCCAACCCTCGCCGCCTCTTTTCCACATTGAACTCCAACCCCTCTGTCACCCTCCCCCCAGACTATGGCTGAGTGCTTCATTGACAAGGTTCACAAAATTAACCTTCAGTTCTCAACCGAACCACCTCCCCCAGCCCGCTCTACCAACCAACCTCCCCTGAAACCTTGCCACCTCTCTTCCTTTCCTAAAATTATCGAGGAGGAAACTGCATATTTTCTGTCCTCCAAACTCACTACTTGTTCCTCTGATCCCATCCCTACCCATCTACATACCACTCTCTCTCCTATTGTTTCAGAATTTAAAATGGATTTTTTGTGACTCCTGTTGCTAAAAGGAGGTATTAAGTACTGGAAAATAGAGAGTTTTAATCCCATCACTGTGTAAAACCACTGATTCAGCTCAGATTGCCTAGTATTATTGGTGTTTGAAGCAAATTTTTTATATTTAATTTGGTGTTCCGCTATTTTTCTGCTGGAGTCCATTCCTGCAGTCTTTTCTGATTACTAATCCGCTGAGCCCTTAACCAGTATACACCACTGTATGATGTTTAGAGAATCTGAAACTATTTTTTGAAAGCTAAATATTCTTTTGAGAACTAAACGTCTAAAACTTTAAGAACAATCACTTGTTTTGGAACTCTGAGAGGTAAGTACTTGAATCTTTACTATGTTATCCCATCGGATAAATTCAGATATCCTCTAATTTGTAACTCTCAACTGTATCATGTAATGTACATGAATCTTTGTTATATAATTCTCTCGGTAATGTCCAGATATCTTCTAATTTGTAATCCGCTTAGAACCGCAAGGCACAAGCGGAATAGAAATCACTAATGTAATGTAATGTAATGTTCTATGGTGAAGAGCTGTTTCCAGTTAGTATTCCAGATATACCGGGGCTGTGAGATAATTACTGAGGAGTTTCATTATTTCTGAATCAAAGACACTTGGATATTCAGATAAAGCTGAGTGGCTCAGATATTGTGGGAATGTGTTTGTTGAAACTCTGTTAGCTGACTTCATATCGGAAGCATTTGGGAGGGGGGTGTTTCCTGGGAAGGTCATCTTAGGGATAAAAAAATTATCTGTTTTTTGGCACATGTAGTTAGAAATACATGACCTTAGCCTAAGAAGACACCGACTTTAACTTTCATTCATGTAGGGAGATTAGGGTTTTGCTTCCTTTCATATGTTTACAGATAGGATAGTGTCAAACATCCAGAACTTCAGAGGAGCTGCGGTTCCAGACAGGACAATGACTCAGTGGTACCCAGCCCAAGAAAGTGGCAATACCAGTGAAAACAGGGTTTTTTTTAGTTTGTTTGTTTTTTAAATACAAAATGTGTGTCCATTTTTAGTATTTTATTGAACTTTGGGACTGCGAAACACTCTCTGGTTTTAAAAGAGTCACCTAGTCAAATACTTACCTGTGGTTCTGGGTATCCTGGAACAAAGTTGATATTAAGTTGTTTGGGGTTTTGTTTGGGGTTTTGACTATTATCACTAACTATAATGGTGCAATCAATGTAAATTTAATCACACATGAATGCTAAATTAGTTTTGATATTCATTTATATTTAAATCTAATTTACCTTATTTAAACATGTTAACAACAATTATTTATTTTTCTTTCACCTTCAATTGTTATTGTTGTTTCCAGTTGCAACAAATAAATACAAACATTTAAATGTTTAACTTCTCTGATGGTGTGAATTGAAGGAAATATCCATTGAAACATCTGACCGTGCTTACAACGTCTCATACATTTAATTGTAATAATTAAATTGTAATGTAATTGCATCACATCACCATTAGGGGGGGTTTATATATTGAATAAAAGCAGCTGGTCCCTCCCATACTTGCGGGACTACAGGTGATTTACTCTGAACATTTCTGATCGTTATTCTCATATTCATATTTAAAGAACATTTGCTATTGTTTTCTCTGAGCTACCTAGCGTAGTCACACATTTTAATTACCTCTGCTTTATTATTTAATTGCTTTCCTTGCATGTAAATAAAGCAGCTTTGATCTTTATAAATCTGTGGGCCTCGTGTCAGTTGCTTGTCAGTGTTTTCAGGAGCTAAGAACTCAGATTTGCATAGCTAGGGGGGACGTTGCCTAGAAATCCTGATAACAGAGTGCTACCATTATATACGTAATTAGCATGTCCCTATTTTAATACAGTGTTCGCCAGGAGGCACTGTAACGACTCCTCTTACAGAAAAATAACCTCACAGGATAAAGTCCTTTATTACTTACTGTGAGATTTTTCTTTTATTAGGATGTAAAATAAATTGCCTTAGTAGCTACGAGCATACTGGTATTTCATTCCAACATCTGAGGGCTAATATGCTTCAGATTGGACTAAAATAGTTCATCCAAGCTATAGTTGAGGCTGTGATGATTATAAGATACTTAGAAAGGGGGTAGAAATCTGGAACGTTCTTCCAGAGGCTGTTACAGGGGAAAGCACCCGCCAGGGATTCAAGAAAGTGTTAAATAAGTTCCTGACGAACCGGAACGTACGCAGGTGAGGCAATACTCAAATAGGACACTGGTCTTTGACCTAAGGGCTGCCGCATGAGTGGACTGCTGGGCACGATGGACCACTGGTCTGACCCGGCAATTTTTATGTTCTTAAATATGTCATTAAGCTCTGGAACACATTGCCAGAAGTTGTGGTAAGAGCTTGTCCAAACCATTTTTAAACCCAGCTAAACTAACTGCATTTACCACATCCTCTGGTAACAAGTTGTTGAATAAGAATTCCATGTTTAAATATTGACCTAATAACACTGCATTACTTAACAAGATAAAGCACAGTATACTAAAGTGTATCCATTCGGTCAATCTGATATTCTGATTTCATAGGGAGAGTGCGGTGCCATGGTTAAAGCTACAACACCCTGAGATTGGGGGTTCAAACCCACGCTGCTCCTTGTGATCCTGGACAAGTCAATTAATCCCCCCACTGCCCCAAGTACATTAGATAGATTGTGAGCCCACCAAGACAGAAAGGGAAAAATGCTTGAGTACCTGAATAAATTCATGTATACTGTTCTGAGCTCCCCTGGGAGAACAGTATAGAAAATTGAATAAATAAATAAATTGTGATGTCATAATGCCTCATTCCACCAATAAGAGCCAACCTCATCAGTGATGTCACAATGGCTTGATTGTCCTAGACTTGGCTCAATTTTACTACATTTTGATTTCTAGAGTGGTGCAGTGGTTAAAGCTACAACCTCAGCACCCTGAGGTTGTGGGTTCAAGCCCACGCTGCTCCTTGTGACCCCTGGGCAAGTCACTTAATTCCTTCATTGGCCCAAGTACATTAGATAGATTGGGAACTCACTGGGACAGACAAGGAAAATGCTTATGTACCTGAATAAATTCATGTAAACCGTTCTGAGCTCCCCTGGGAGAATGGTATAGAACAGTGGTTCCCAACCCTACCTGGAAGACCACCAGGCCAATCGGGTTTTCAGGCTAGCCCTAATGAATAGGCATGAGAGAGTTTTGCCTATAATGGAAGTAACAGGCATGCAAATCTGCTCCATGCATATTCATTAGGTCTAGCCTGAAAACCCGATTGGCCTGGTGGTCCTCCAGGACAGGGTTGGGAACCACCGGTATAGAAAATGGAATACATAAATAAATAAATAAAAAGAATCACCCACAAGTCAAAAACATCATTCACTTCAAAAATACTCACCACATGAAGAATTTTGTTCTCCGTTTCATACACCGTGCAATCCTGAAATTGAAAGAAGATCATTGCGTCATCAGAAAGGAAAATGGTATTTAATGTACCATCTCCAGCAAAGTAATGCTATAGAAAACTTCAAACCTTTCTTTTGGTTACAGGTGAGCACTGAAATCAGTGGCATAGCAAGAGAAGCTGGCACCCCGGGAGGAAAGAAGACTATGCCCAGCAATTGGGGGGTGTCTCTTAATTACATCCCCCGTTACCTCTTAAATCCTTCTATTGGTCACCAGCCTACCTGCTGTTCACACAAACTTGAGCCTTCCCTCTGATGTAGCTTCATGATTATTTGAACAGGAAGTTACGTCTGAGGACTTGGAGCCGGTATAAGTAGTGAGTAGTAGTCTCTGCTTGCTACCAGCTAAAATTTAATGCTAAGAAATGCATGGTCATGCATTTGGGCTGCAAAAACCTGAGGGAACAGTACAGATTAGGGAGTGAAGAGCTTATGTGCACAACAGAAGAGCGGGACTTGGGTGGGATTGTATGTGATGATCTTAAGGTGGCCAAACAGATCGATAAGGTGACGGCGAAAGCTAGAAGGATGCTAGATTGCATAGGGAGAAGTATGGCCAGTAGGAAAAAAGAGGTATTGATGCCCCTGTATAAGACTGTGGTGAGACCTCATTTAGAATATTGTGTACAATTCTGGAGGCTGCACCTTCAAAAAAATATAAAAAGGATGGAATCGATCTAGAGGAAGGCTACGAAAATGGCAAGTGGTCTTCATCATAAGGTTTATGGGGACAGACTTAAAGATTTCAATCTGTATATTTTTAAGGAAAGGCAGGAGAGGGGAGATATGATAGAGATATTTAAATACCTACGTAATATAAATGTGCATGAGTCGAGTCTCTTTCATTTGAAAGGAAACTCTGCAAAGAGAGGGCATAGGATGAAGTTAAGAGGTGATAGGCTCTGGAGTAATCTGAGGAAAAACTTTTTTATGTAAAGGGTGGTAGATGCATGGAACAGTATCCCAGAAGAGGTGGTGGAGACAGAGACTGTGTCTGAATTCAAAAGGGCCTGGGATAGGAACTTGGGTGTCTCGGAGAGAGAAAGAGATAATGGTTACTGCGGCTGGGCAGACTAGATGGGCCATTTGGCCTTTATCTGCCATCATGTTTCTATAACCACAAAGCTCTATGACATCACAATGCAGGTGTAATGAGCCTTAGCCAATAGGGAGAGGAAATGCAAATGTTAAGAGCCTTAGCCAATAGGGAGAGGAGGAGATACTGGATGCTGTGAATGGGCAGACTAGATGGGCCATTTGGCCTTTATTAAGATATACTGGGAGGGGGAAACTGCAGTTAAGAGACCCCCCATCCCCAATCACCTGGGGTGAGGGGGGGGGGGGTGGAAGAGGAGAGATGCTTGGCTGCTGGACTGCTGCTGGGTGACATCCCTGCCAACACTGCACCTGGAGTGCTCTGTCCGTCCCCCCCCCCCCTCCCCTTACGACACCACTGACTAGAGCAATTGTCTTTCTTTTTTTACCTAGCTCCACGGACACTGTAATATAAACATGACCAGCTAGAAAATGTTTGAGTCGTTTTTCCTCATTGTAAAGACACACTCTTAGCAAAAGAGTGCATACTATCTCCAGATTCTGTGAAGGTCGCCCACATTTAGGCGCTCAAGTTTCGGGAATTACAGATCCATGCACAAAGTAATTGTCTAAATTTGTACTATCAATCAAGTTAAAGAATTTATAGCCTACTGCATCCACAGTTTTGCGCGGGTTACATAAGAATGCATATAATAAAAAATTATAGGAGGGATCCAAGATGGCCGCTGGATAGGTTTGCTGAGTTACATGCTCCTGTGGGTTTGCTCTGGAATTCCGCTTTTCATTGTTCTTACCTGACATTTTCATTTGAATAACGCCAAAGAGGAGGGGGGAGAAGTGTCGCCAGTGCCTCACGATGCTCTGGGACCGCTGTCTTCGGGAACACAGAGGAACTCATGCGGCGCATGCAGGGCATACCGATATCATCAGTGACCCCCGCCCCCGCTGGACACACTGCAGAGGAGCAAGATGCAACAGATCTCCCAGGGTTTGGAAACAACTCTAAGTCCTGACATGAGAGCACCACCCCCGCATCTGCAAACTACCAGTTCCCTGTGGGCAGAGGAGCTTCCGGGAGTCAGAATGCAACCTCCCTCGGAGTCTAGAGAGATCATAACAGGGACTGAAGATTCAAGCTCTCAGTTTCTAGAAAGGAGCCTGAATATGGATTCGGAAGACTTGATAACATCAGGGACTGGATTAACCCAGCCAGAACATCGACAAGAAGACTTGCCAGTGGGTGAGCAAAGTACTTTACATTTACAGTTTTCTCAATTTTAAAAACCCCACGAAGTAACATTAGACGTCTTGTGAGATCTCATGGCTAATTTAGCTAAGACTATTAATCCCCAATTTCAACTAAACTAAACTAAACTAAACCTTAAGTATGTATACCGCATCATCTCCATAAAGATAGAGCTCGGCACGGTTTACAGGTAACTCAATAAACGAGGGAAGGCCATATTAAGAAATTAGAGGTTATGAAGAGGATAGCTAGCTTTACATTTTAAATAGATAGCTTTACATTTTGGAGAAAAGCCAGGTTTTCAGATGCTTTCAGAATAATTGGAATGAGCCTAGGTTCTGCAGCGGAGCAGGGAGGTTATTCCAAAGCTCAGTGAATTTGAAGAAAAGGGATTTCCCTAATGTACCTGCATAGATGACGCCTTTTAACGAGGGAAAGATAGTTTGAGTATGTGGGCGGATCTGGTAGTGTCAGGTCTCAAAGAATTCCAGGATAGTGGGATTAGGGGAGGAAGAATGCCATGTAGGATCTTGAAAATTAGGCAGGTACATTTAAAGTGAATCCTAGAAATCACCGGAAGCCAGTGAAGTTTTAACAGAAGCGGGGAAACATGATCGAATTTGTTTTTTGTGAAGTTCAACCTAGCAGCAGTGTTCTGGATCCACTGAAGTCTTTGAAGATTTTTCTTGGTTAGACTTAGATAGATGGAATTACAATAGTCCAGCCTAGAAAGAATGATTGATTGTATAAGGACAGCAAAATGTTGTTGGCGGAAGCAGGATCTCACTTTCCTCAACATGTGAGGACTAAAAAAACCATTTTTTACCAGAGAATTGAGATGATCATTAAAGGAAAGAGAAGGGAGATTAAAAGAACATGATAAAGACATTACCAACTTAAAGCAAATGACTGGCGACTGTAAAATTGTAGTAGAAAATTTGCAGCAAGAAATAAAATCTTCAAAACAAATACAAGAGACGCTAATGAAGGCTTATACTATTGATTGGTGGTTACAAAATCTGCTAATGGGCCCCAAATCTCATTAAAGTTTTTACAATGACCAGTTAGTTCCGAATTCATATGTTCATATTGATAGAATAAGCACTCCTGCTACCTTACTTTTGACAGTTGCCCTTACTTTAGATAACACTTGGTTGTTACGAATGTTTTTCAAAAATAAACAAAAATAATTTTTGGGATTTCAATTTAATATCCTTCCAGACTTAGCACGCAATACACAAAGACGTAGGAAAGAATTCTTTTTTTTTAAAATTTAAATCTTTATTAATTTTCAAATATTAACAGTGCAATACAATGAATTTAAACATAAACACTTCACAAAACGCACTTTATGATTAAATCTTTTTTATTCATTTAAATAACAAAACAAAGAACAGTTAAGCCAGCCACATATTCAAGGCAACACTTCCAATTCTAACAATTCAACCACCTAACCACCCCACCCCCCACCCACCCACCCACCCACTCCTTTCCCATGGGAACAGCCATAATTAAACATCTCAATTCAACAGTCTACTGCGTACAACTGGTGTCAGAGTTTCACAAAAAGGCAACCAACAACGTAAATATGAGGAACCATTTTTAGAGTTTATATCTGTAAGGGCCAAACGCTCATATCCCGCCAATTGGATCATCTGTGCTCGCCAATGAGCCACAGTAGGGGTATTGGAGGACAGCCAGCATTGGAGAATAGTTTTAAGGCCCATGAATATGGTCTTTTGAACAAACGCTGCTGTGCCTGGACGTTTGGGCATTAAAATAAATTTCAATGTAAAGAGAAAGGTGTTTGTTGGTGTCCAGGTACAGTTCCAAATGGACTGAACATGAAGACAAATTCGTTTCCAATAAGCTTGTATACCCGGACATAGCCAAAACATGTGTCCCAGAGAGGCCCTCGGGGCCGCGCACTTCGGGCAACAGTCACAAAACGCACTTTAAATTCAAAAATAATTCAAAAAACAATCATTTTCTCCCCCCCCCTTCCTCCCCTTAACTATTAAAAGTAGAAGTGCATATTTAATTTCAATAATATAGATAAATTAAGTATAGCAAACAATAATACATTCCCCTCCCCCCACCCACCCACCCTGGATGTGTAAGGAAGTCAGATAAAAAGGAAAGGTACAACAGTTATTGTGACTCGATAAATGCAGTCAATGGGCTCCACACCATTTTGAATGCGTTACTATATCCCAAACGTTCTGCGTTCGTTCTTTCATATTTGTAACTGGAACATAAGTTTGCCCACCAGAAAGTGTACGGTAATTCAGTGTACGGTACACAATCTTCCAGTTACGTGTAACCATCTGGATGGCTATTCCCAACGTAGGAAAGAATTCTTGTTAATGAAACCTGCTGTTTTAGCTTTGGAGGGCTACCTTTTTCCTTCGTCACCCATGTAAATGTATCATACATTATAAATCACATAAATTTGTTTTCTTTGACCCTCCCCAACTGACAACGTTTTGTCAATGCCCCAACTGGACAGTGTAATCGCGATCCCCTCCCCCCCCCCCCCCCACCGAACTGGCGCGAATCGCAGGAGAGATTGGGCATCTCTCCTGCCGTGTTTTGCGGCAGTTTGGGGGGGGGGATCACAATCGCAGCAGGGGAGATGAGCCATCTCTCCTGCCGCGATCGTTGCGGAGATAGGGGGGTGGGCAGGTTGCCGGGGCCACTGAGCTGATCGCGGCAGCCAGAATCAGCTCAGCGTCCCCTATTCGGAACTTATACCTGTTTTGACTCGGTCTACGTCAAAACGTTTAAGTTCCGACTGGGCAACCTGTTTGTTATACTTGCTGTACAACTAAGTCTAGGTCGGCCCACCTCCCTCCCTTTCCCCTCCTCTAAAAACGCCTCTTTTCGCTCTAGGCGTTTAGAGGCAGGGGAAAGGCCTAAGCTGGTTTTAGATACGTCTAAATCCGGCTTTGATTATCGGTACTTGGACAATTTGGCTTTTTGATCGTCCAAGTACCGATTTAGGCCTCTATTTAGACTTTTTTTTTTTTTTTTATTAGCCCCTTAGGCTTCACTTTATTATATTTGTTTATTGCCAGCTTTTACAAAGCTGCAGTGAAGGTTTTTAATGCAAGCCGGTGAGGTAAATGCTCCAATGCTTGTAGAATTCTTATGAGCGTCGGAGCGTTTACCGTGCCGTAGAAACCTCTACCGCTGCTGTGTAAAAGGAGCTCTATGTTTTTAATTCATTTATATATTTTTATTATTATTGTGTTTGACCCCTGGTGCAATCGGCTGGTGGCATTATATTCTTAAATCATAAACTTAAATAAGGGTAACGTTCACAACTCCTTGCAGAAATGCTTGATGTCATCACGCATTCACCCCGCTCCTTATTATCATCATTAGCAGTCTTCCAGATCCTCAGCGGTACCACCACACATTCAAATGCTTAGGCGTCGGAACGGGGGAGGCCACGGGTGCCGGGTCCTCTCCAAAAATTGGAAACCCGCCCTCCCGCCCGCTTCCTGGTGTTCTAATGTTTCAACCTTCCGGCAGCTGCCGCACAGCGTCGGCGAGCAAGCCTGCCCCGGAGCCCTCCATTCTACTTCCGGGGGCTGGACTACTCGCTACGCGGCGGCTGCCTGACGCTTTAAAAGTACAGTGCCGGGAGGAGGTAGGTGGGGAGTCTGGAGCTGGGGAGAGTCCACACCGTAGGATTCCGCGGGGCTAGGGCGGAGATCCTGGGCCCCTCCCAAACCAAGCAGCGTTCCGCTTTCTATGCTCAAAAGTATCTCATAGTATGTGGCTTTATGTACCAACTCGTAGAGAATGACACGGTGACAAAGTTCATCACCGTTCCCGTCCCCGCGGATAACCGCGGGAAATAATCCCATGTCATTTTCTAGTGTCTATTTCAACCTCAGTCCTTCTACACCAGCATTCTTCAAAGCAAAGCTTGTGGGTCAGTGGTTGTGGCCATTCATACTCTGATTCTTATGTGAACCAAGGATAATGAAGCCATTGTGACATCACTGATGTGATTGGCTCTTAGGCACTGGTGGAATGAGGCATTATGACATCACAATATCTGCTCTGGATACCTCATTCTGTAGTGTCTGTTTCAGCCTCAGTCCTTCTACACCAGCATTCTTCAGAGCAAAGCTTGAGGGTCAATGGTTGTGGCCATCCATACTCTGATTCTTCCCTATCTCCTTAAAGAATGACATGAAGATGGTTTCCCGCGGTTATCCGCGGGGACGGGAACGGTGATGAATTTTGTCACCGTGTCATTCTCTACCAACTCGTCACTGGATCTATTTATATATATTTTTTTAACCTTTTAATTTATAACATTTTTATTGAAGAAATCAGTAAATATACAATAATATAATACAATAAAATCATTAAATTAAAATTCATCATGCGTGGGGTCCATTGAAGAATTTTGTTAACTCTGATTAGTTGGATTATGCCTTTATTTTTCTTCTTTGATTTTCACATCCAGGTAGGGTGGAAGGGAGGAAGAGGGGGGTATTATATTTTGTAATATTAATTGATTAAATACAAGTCCTGTTTATGATATTAATTGTATGTATAATTAATGCACCTTGTTTTTTGTTCTCGAATTAGGGTGGGAGGGAGGAAATATTTTGCAGCATTGTTTGATTGATAGTAAGTGCTGTCTATGAAGTTAATTGTATGTTTATTTTAATGCACTGTTCTCAAATTGAAAATTAATAAAGATTTTGTTTTTTTAAAGGTCTCTGCGTGTTGTACTGTAAATCGTATAGGACTTCCCCAGGATATTAAGGCATATAAAATGTAATAAGTTAAAACTAAAATGGATATTGAATTGTATGAAAAAAAAAAGCTAACTCACTCTGTCCCTTTGTTTTATAGTGGAGGTCTTCCTACACCATTATGTCATAAATGTGGGAGGGAGGGTCATACTTTAGGACATGCATTTTGGTTTTGCCCCATAATTCAGCACTTTTGGAAGCGAATACTAAATTCTGAGTCAAAGATAATTGGAAGATCTTTGCGCTGTTCTCCTTCCCTCTTTATTTTGGATTTGCCAGAAGCTTTTGGCCATTTGCCCGAGGGACATAAGACGCTGTGTAGGAAAACGAGTCTTTTGGCTAGAAAATGTATACTTCAATATTGGACGATCCCGGACCCTCCGAGGTTTTGGCATTGGCGGAACCAATTACATCGGTCCCAATTACATTTGGGAAGCTAGAGATGCTGGAATTACAAGAAAGCGAAAGATGATGTTTATACAAACCTGAGATTCATATTTGCAAGCTTTGCATCCTAAGGGCCGTAGTGCGATTTTAAGTTGGGTCTCTTAATTGGGCTTTTATTTAGTTGAATGAAGAGAGTATCATTGGGTAGAGAGTACCATTGGGTGGGGAGGGGAGGGTGTGGCGAGGTTATTGAAAGGTTCAAACACATAGTTACATATAGATAAAGTGGGGGTTTATTGAAAGTGGAATTTGTCTTTTTTATTATGTATATTATATTATTATATTTGATGCATTATTGTTGTAATCAGTGCCTTGATATTGTATTTGTTGTGTTTGATGATGTCTGCATCAATAAAACTATTTGAATCTAAACCACCGAAAAGGCTATAAAAAGTTGAGTAACTTGTTCTTTTGTTGTTGTTTTTTTAAAAGGCTGTTGGAAGTACAAGTTACCTCATGTGAAATGCTGGCAGGAAGCTTTCTTAAGATCAATGTGTGTACACTACAGGGGAGCTGAACTGGAAGCCATTTCTTAGATTAAACTTAGGATAAATGCAGCACAGCACAGCATGAGTTATTAAAAAATATTAATCACATACTGCAGATTCCATCATGAGCTACCAGATGGTGGGTATGCAACATATTCCTCACGTATTGTACTCCTGAGAAGCTTCAAGCTATTTTAAGCAGATGATTTCTATAACAGCCTCTTTGAGTGCAAAGTCTGAAGGATACTTTGGTCTGAGAACATATTTTCTAGAGGCAAACCCATTCCTTCTTTTGCTTTGAAAATGGCCCCCAGAATTTTGCACCTGCCACAGAGGGGTGTGTGTGTGGGGGGGGAGGGGGCGGGGGGGAGTTAAATTTAGTTGGGAAACAGCAGGGCATATACTGTAAATAGCAACATATGTGCATGATTTGCTGGTCTCACCCAAGCCGTTCCCCTGTTCCAGGGAGTCCCTGTCCCAGGGAGCTCAGACTAGCTGGATGATATTCAGCTGCTGCAGGCAGTGTTTTGTTGTGCAAAATTACACCTGATGGTCAGTGGCTGTCCTTATCCACATACTGGCACTGAATATTTGGGTCTTCAAAGCTACCCGGAAGCTCTTTGTGCTCTGCTGATATTCAGTGCCAGGCTCCAAATAACTGGCCAGGCAAACTTGGGTCACTCCCACACAGGGCATAAAAAAAATAAAAAGATGAAAGTGTAGCAAAAACTGCTAAGGGTAGGGACTGAAATAGCTGAAGAAAGAATGAGCAAGTCAGCTTGCCGAAGAAAGATCCTGAGGCAGTGGCATAGCCACGGATGGGCCAGGGTCCACCCAATGTAGACTCGGGTCCACCCAGAATTATGCCACTCTTGCTGTGCCCACCGACCGAACACTTCCTCTTCCTTGGGCAGCCAACACTCTTCCAAACGGCACCGGCAGCACTTACCTTGAGCTGACGCTGGCCCCTCTGCACACGCTCAGTTTTCGCACACAAGCAAGCATGCGTGGCCTGTGCGTTGCTGGATGCCATTTGGAAGAGAGCCAGCTGCCCAGGGTTTGGGATTTCCAGGCAGGAGGGGGTGGGTGGGAGAGGCCAGTGGCAGAGAGTAGATAATGGAGCAGGAGGACAGATTCCATGCCCACCCACCTTGGCCTCAGGCCCACTCAAAACCTATCCTGAGGCTCTCATGTGCAGCAAAACTGCCTCTCCTCTAGGCAGCAGAATCCAAGCGCAAGCCTTCTAAGATGCCCCCGCCTACTCCCTGATTGGTTGTCTGAATCACAATATGCTAATCAGCCTAGGGAGGCGGGGAAACAGCAGCTGTCTTCCCATACCTGCAGCTATGACAAGACAGAGAGGGAGCAAAGGGGATGATGAATGGTGGAGCCCACACAGGGATTACCAAGAGCAGCTCTTTAATGCATTTTCAATTAAAGCTTTCTGTAACGGTCTGCAAATAATTCTCATGCATCTTTTTCTTTTTTTCATTTTGCTTCTTTCTGATTGATTCTACTCTTTTTAAATATGTCATGCTGTTACCAAATGTGGTTTACCATGTATTAGGCACAGATATATTCTCTCTCTCTGCTCCCACCCACACTTCACATCTTGTATTGATGTAAGATAAGAATAGAGGAGCCCAGGCTGCAGAATATATTTTTAGATTATTCTTTGAACTCTACCTTGCTGCATTAGGAGTGAGACACTCTATTTGCTTGAAGAAATTCTGCAAAATCTGTTTGGCAAGCCAATAACCTCTTGCACATTATTCCATCAAGCTTCTGGCATCTTTAGAAGTTCATCAAAATTTCATTATTTCAGAAGACCATGAAAAACATCCAAGTGCACTAGAAGCTCTTTTTTCTCTCAATACTTTTAAAGCAGAAATCCTCTAAATTTAATCTCAACACCTCAAAGCAGAAGGTTTTCAGCATTTCCACAATGAGTATGCATAAAAATATATGTAGTTTTTATACATTCTTTTTGTGGGAGGCAAATCTGGAAATCTCTCTCATATATATCCTTGTGGAAATTCTGAACAATTAAGACCATTTTTTGACTATGCTGTATAGTAGAGAAACCGCGGGGACGGGAACGGTGATGAATTTTGTCACCGTGCCATTCTCTACTGTATAGAAACAGCTGAGGGTCATTTGGACCACCTAGTCTATTCACTAACCTGGCTGCAACTTCCCCCGAACATCAAAGATTAGGCCCCTGGAGATTAAGTGACTGGCTGAAAGTCATATAAAGAAAGAGAGACAGAGCAGTGAATGGGGAGAAATATAAAGCGGGTTTTCAAGAACAGAGATCTGTGCTGAGGGGAACATACAGTGTATGTACTGAAATATCTAGACTGTGTCTACCCAGGAGGAAAATCAGAGCATATTTCCTGGTTCTGCACAGTTCTAGGGGCTGTATTGGTCCAGGAAGAAACCGGATTCTTTGTAATTACTGATCCCTTTCGAAGTAGAGATCTGCACAGGAATGGGGATTGCGGGAATCCCCCCCCTAACCCACGGGACTCCCACGGGGACCACCCTCTGGCCCATGGGACTCCCCTCTAGCCAACGGGACTCCCACGGGGATGGAAGGCTTTGGAAGCAGGGTTCATCCATATAATATAATGGACACGTCAGCCTTAGTAAAAGAGGGGGTTTATAAGTTAATTATTTGAACTAAAAACAAGAAAAGGGTTCCACCAAAGAGATTCCACAAGGAAAACAGCAGCGCACACACAAAAGAAACTGTGGAATTGATGATCCTGTCAGAAGTAATTGCTGCTTTTTATGGGGATGGGTGGGGATGGAGGTAATTCCTTGCGGGGACGGGTGGGGATGGAGAGGATCCTGATGGGGATGGGTGGGGACGGAGAGAATCCTGGCGGGGACGGGTGGGGATGGAGAGGATCCTGGCGGGGACGGGCGGGGATGGGTGGGATTTCTGTCCCTGCGCAACTCTCTATTTCGAAGGACCAAAGAAAGATCTTGCACTACCTCAGCTTTTGACACCACCTGTAGGTCCCATTTGGTATTGCAACTTACAAAGAATTCAGCATTATCGTTTTTGTGTAAACACAATGGGAAAAAAAAATCTCTAGTGACTCTTCAGAAAGATAAAAGTATATTTATAATTAACTATCTTCCTTCTCTGAATTCTAGCTGGTTGGTTTGTTTTTATTTATCAGTGTTCTCCTCGGATGAGGAGGTAGAGAGGGGGGTTGTTTTGTATGTTAATAAGCCAAAGTTAAAAGAAAAAAATTAAAAATGTTTTTGTTTAAAGTTCCAGTTTCAATGTGTTCTCTTGAACTGTGCCAGGAAATCTGTTCCCTGCCTGTTTGCATTCATGCATCAAGCGCACAAGGAAGCTTTCTATACTGCAAAACCCTGAGTTTGTCAAGGTATGAGTCACTATCAGGTCTTGAATATCTACGTACCAAACTTGCCAGTCTGTACTGAATCCATTCACTTCTATTCTCTTCATTGTCTATACTGTGACCTTTCAACCTGAAATTTAATATTCCAGCTTCTACAGAAGTTGATGGAAATGATAATAGACCTGCATTCAAAGCCCTCCAACAAACGTGACCCAGCTCCCTTTTAGCAAAAATTCTGCACAGACAGGACGGCAGTTTCAAAGCTGCCCTAATTCATACAGAGAGCTAACCCGAGAAAGAGACATTTTGACAGCACCAGAGTCGCAAAGGGTCAGGTTTCTCATCACGACTCAGAGATAAACAATTCAAGAATCAGCAGTTCTATTATTTGGGATCAGTAGAGAAGATTGTACCAGATTCCCGAATTGGGAAAACCTCCTTTTTATGATTCTCTAACAAGAAGGGCCTTTGCTGGGCTCAGTGAAAGATCATGTTTTTAGGCGTACTGTGTGGAATCAGAATCAGGGCACCAAGGATATAGGCCACCTACTTTAGTCTCAGGCCCACCCCAAATTATCACTCCCTTGTTATGGTTTGGGGCCCATTGACATCATATATTACTTCACTATAGTAGGTTTTTGATTATGAATCAGGTTTTGTTTATTTTTATACACATCCAGGGACGGGTGGGGGGGGATATTTTTGTCCTAATTTTGATCTTTGAGTATTTGCATTTGGGGAGGATGGGAGGACATTATTAATTTGAATTGGGTAAGGCTATTGGAAAAATCTAGGTTTCTGTTTCTGGGTTGTTTGAATAATTATTGGGTGTGTGGGTGGGAGAAAATGGTTTGGTTATGAATATTTGTAAGTTGAATGTGCTTTTGTTGACTAATTGTATGTTATATTTCTGTTTATTGCACCATTGCAATTTGAAAAATCAATAAAGAATTTAAAAAAAAAGAAAAGCAACTAATCTGGACCAAAGGCATCAGAAGTGCACGCAGGTAGAAGTTGGCCATGAACCAGGGTTGCACCTGGGTATTATGGAACTATAAGCAAGTTATAAGAACCAATAAAGCAAAGCGACAGACACAGCCATTTTAGGAACCAAAGATAAGTTTATTGCAACCATCATCAGGTAGCAGCAGTGGCGAAGTGAGCGGTGGGGTGGGGGAGGGGGCAGACCGACCCGGGCGCCGTCTTGGTGGGGGCACTGGCACCTCTCCACCCCCTCCCATCCCCCATGCCACGCTCACGCCCTCCCTTCCCTGCCCCTCCCCCCCCACCGGTACCTCTTTAAAATCTTCACGCCAGCCTGGTTTCCTTCTGAAATCACTTCCGGGTTGCAGGGCCAGGAAGTGACGTCGGAGGAAAAGCCGACGCCAGCGCAAGCAGCGGGCCGGAGACGCTGCTCGCGCTGGCGAAGATTTAAAAGAGGTGCGGGGGTGGGAAGGGAAGAGTGTGAGTGTGATGTGGGGGTGCAGAAGGAGTGGGGGTGCTGGGGGGGGGGGGAACCGCCGCCCCGGGCGCCTCCTACCCTCGCTACGCCACTGGGTGGCACACAAGAAAAGGACTTGACAGGCCGTGTTTCAGCAAAGCTGCTTGCAACTGTGGTTACCCTGACTTGAGAATTATTCTATTTTTCTTTTGGCTGTGGTTCCTTTGGAGGCTTCCACCTACCTGCACTGGCCTGTAGTGACACACCTTCAGTGCTGTTCGCCACTGACGCATCTGGAGACTTTGACCCTTCATGTGAGCACGTTTTTGCCACAACTCGGACATGTTGGGTCCTTTTCTTCTGTGCCACCTGCGATGTTGGCTACAATAAACTTCCCTTTGGTTCCTATAACTGCTGTGTCTTGCCACCTTGCTTCACTGGTCTTGTGATTTCTCAGTTCATAGTCATTCGCGCGTGAGACTTCAGCGCGTTGACGTTGCAGCGCAGACAATTTGGTGCAAGACCCCAGCGCGCCGCCAAAAAAGTTTACTTCATACTCTTCGTGCTGCCGTTGGGGGGGGGGGGGTTGGGGGGTTGGAACCCTCCATTATAGAGTAAATTAACTTTTTCCCGATTTTTTTAGGAAAAAGTTAAGTTTTCTCTATAATGTGGGGGGTTGCACCGCCCCTCCCCCCAACGGCAGCGCAAACAGTCTGAAGTAAAGTGGGGGGCTTGCCCCCACATCCCCCGTCAGAGCTCTTTAAAAGTCACTTTTTAGGCGGCGCGCTGGTGTCTTGCGCCGAATTGTTGGCGCTGCAATGTCGGCGCGCTGGAACCTGGCACGCTTTTTGTCCTGACACCGATTTCTCACGTGGGGCTCTCATCCTTCCTCAGCTTTCCATCACTTTCAGCGAGCTGAACAGAAGCGACAAGTGCCATACGGTTACAGAACACCACCGCGATGAGAAGTACAACGACAAGCTCGTCTTCCTGTACCTGCTGTACGATTGTCGTTAACTCCAGGCAGAGCTGTATGACGTTATTTCTGGTTACCGAATAGTCTGTCACGGCAGCGAAGGGCGATCTGTAAAAAAAGAAAACAGGACAAACGAGGTAATCTTCTAACAAAATCAGCCCCTGTACAAATTCTTAATCTAATCTACTCACAGATCTTGAAGGACGTAGAAAGGTTGATAGTTTAAAAGCTGCTTGTGCTACTGGTTAGCGCACCTTAGTAAACACGCCCGTATTTATTTACATAAGAATATAAGAACAAAAGAGTTGCCATACTGAGACAGACTGAAGGTCTGAAGGGTTACCAGACGGCCGGGAAAACCCGGAGATGTCCTCTTTTTAGAGGACTGTCCAGGCTCCTGGATGGACTATCCAAAACCCGACATATGTCCAGGTTTTGGAAAGCCCCCGACGAGCTCCAGCCGCATCTGGCGGGCTTCTGAGCATGCGTGGATGATGTCACACACATCCACGCACGCTTGAGGCCCTTAAGACACCACCGGAGCTCATCGGGGAAGAAGACAAGGCTTTGAGGGGGTGGGACTGGAGGGGGCAGAACAGGGCGGGACTTGAGGCAGAACTGGGCAAGGCTGGAGGCAGAACAAGGTGGGGATGGGGGGTGGAGCCATGCGGCCGGGTTTGTGAGGCTCCAAATATGGTAGCCCCCTGAAGATCCATCAAGCCCAGGGTTATCATGCGTCCGGGAAAACCTGGACATGCCTTCTGTTTAAAGGACTCTCCATGTGCCCGGTTGGTTTTTTTAAAAAAAGTGGGGAGTCTGATCGGGTTTAGTTGGCTCTCCCGACTCCTCCTTCCTGGCCTCTGTAATTCAATCTTTGGCCAGCCGGCACAGCAATGAGATAAACCTGCTGCCACCTTTTCATGCCCACCGCCTTCCGTGGAAAAGCATTCCATACATCCACAGAGACTGTGTCTGAATTCAAAAGGGCCTGGGATAGGCACGTGGGATCTCTCAGAGAGAGAAAGAGATAATGGTTACTGCGGATGGGCAGCTCTATGACCTCACAATGCAGATGTAAAGAGCCTTAGCCTATAGGAAGAGGAGATGCAAATGTTAAGAGCCTTAGCCAATAGGGAGAGGAGGAGATAGTGGATGCTCTGGATGGGCCATTTGGCCTTTATCTGCCATCATGTTTCTATGTTTCTGATGGTGCTTTTCAGATTTCCCCTTTCAGCCTCTTTTAGACACAAATATAATCTGCTTCATACTGGACTATCAACTAGAACCTGGTTCCACATAATGGAGGTAATTTTTTAAGAAAGTGTCTCGTTAAAGTGCTTTTTGTGTTTTATCAGTTGTACTAGTGACCTGGATTGACCACCGTGACAAAGGGCTACTGGGTTTGATGGACCTTTGGTCGGACCCAGTAAGTCTATTCTTATATCATGTAGCCCGACGCCATGTCATGCAAGGTTTTGAATGCTAGCACCAGGCCCTTGAAGACATCTTGGCCTATATTACAGGCGCCTAAGATTTAAGTTAGACACTGCTAAGCGCGATTCTGCAATGGGCACTTATGTGTGATTGACATGCAATATGAATCTATCTTTTTTAGGCGCCCGTTACAGAATCCGGTGCTAACATCCGGTGGCCATCTCGAGTTAGATCAACTACCTTCGTCCATTTCATTGCCTTCTGGATCTTCACGGCAGATTGACTTCTTAAGTAAAGTTCTGGGTGTCATTATAGACTCAACACTTTCATTCAATGACCATCTTAATTCTCTAGTTAAAAAAAAAAATGCTTCTTTAGTCTCCATTTGCTGAGGAAAGTGAGATCCTGCTTCCACCAACAACATTTTGCTGTCCTCGTATAATCAATCATTCTTTCGAGGTTGGATTATTGTGTTTGTTTTAAATCAATATTTGGTTTGGCCCCTATGTCCTTGGTTTCTCATTTTAATTTGGATTGTTCTATTAGGACTACACGTAAAATTGGTGACGGGATAATCGCGCACCAGACGCCAGCACGCTGACAATTCAGCGCAAGACAGAAGCGCACGGGGGAAAAAATAATTTTTCAAGAGCTCCGACTGGGGGTTTGGGGTGGCAACCCCCCCCACTTTATTGGTTAGTGTTCGCGCTGCCATTGCGGGGGGGGGGGGGTGAAACCCCCCACATTATAGAGAAAACGGAACTTTTCCTGAAAAAAATCAGAAAAAGTTCCGTTTTCTCTATAATGGAAGGTTCCTACCCCCCGAACCCCCCTCCAACAGCACTGCGAACACTAATCAATAAAGTGGGGGGGTTGCCACCCCAAACCCCCCGTCGGAGCTCTTTAAAAATTACTTTTTCCCCCCGCGCGCTTCTGTCTTGCGCCGAATTGTCGGCGCTAGACTGGCGGCACACTGGCGTCTTGCGCGCCACTGACTATGAACCCGTAAAATTCATATGTTCACTTATCCAACATTACAGGCCTGTCGTTATAAAAGATTCCTGGACAGAACTCGCTTTCCAGGCTGGTAAATTGAACGATTAACGTGCACTCCTCATCCTATTTTAGTTTTAGAAAATCAGTAAAAATGAAATTGTTTAATTGATTTGTAACCTAAGAATTTTAGGAGGTCCTTTTATCAAGGCACGGTAGGGGCTTAACGCGCGGAATACCGCACGTTAAACTGCCTGCTGCGCTAGTTGCTAACGCCTCAAATTGAAGAGGCGTTATTTTTTTTGGCTTGCCGCAGGGGTAGCGCATAATTAAATGTCCGACGCGCTAACCCCGCTAGCGTGGCTTGATAAAAGGACCCTTTACTGTTTTTATTTTTATTCTGTATGCATGTTTTTGATGATTTTACATTGTGACTATTTTTCTGATTGTCCAGCACTTTTTATTGTAAACCGCCTCGAACTATTATGGCTTTGGCGGTATATAAGAATAAATTATTATTATTATTATTATTATCTAAGTCTAACCAAGACTTCAACAGATCCAGAACACTGCAGCTAGGTTGATCTTTGCAAAAAGCAAATACAGTGGTACCTTGGATTACGAGCATAATCCGTTCCAGGAGCATGCTGGTAATCCAAAATGCTCGTTTATCAAAGCGAGTTTCCCCATAGGAAATAATGGAAACTCGCTTTGATAGGTTCCCACCCTCCACCCCCCCCCCCGAGGCCAGCAGCGCTGTTCCCCCCCCCCATGAGAAACGGCATTGCTTCCCCCGAAGGCCCCCCCCCCGCGAACCGGCACCCCCCCCAGCGATCCGGCCCCCCGCCAACATCGGGCACCCCCCCCCGCCGCGACCTGAGGTCCCCCAACCTACCCGAACCCTTTTCTTACTTCAGTGTAGCCTCCGCACCGGCACCAGCACCAGCATGTCTTGCCGGTGCCCGAAGATCTGCCTCCTGTGCTGGGCCTTGAGCATGTGCGCATGCTCAAGGCCTGAGAGTTCACGTCCTCTCATTGACTCACATTGGCTTCCCATTAGCCAACGAATAACTTATAAAATTTTGCTTTTAGTATTTAAAACACTGTCTACCAACGAACCTCAATTTATAGATCGGCTACTAATCCCATACAATGCGACACGTTCACTCCGATCTACAACTCAGGGATTGCTAATGGTTCCTTCTTTGAAAATTATTGGAACCAGACGTCACGATATATATTCAGTAATGGCCCCCCTAACCTGGAATGCCTTGCCTTTATATATAAGAGAAGTTAAAGATCTCAGCAGATTCAAAAATAATTTAAAAACTTTTCTCTTTAGAGACGCATTTAATGCTTAGATAATTCATTTTTAACAATCTTAATCCCATTCCACATGTTCTTCCCTTATTTGGTTTTTCTTTTCTTCCCAATTATGAAAAATATTAATATTGTAACTGTCTTCCCTTCCTTTTCCTTTCCCTTATGTATCCGAGTTTGTCTGTTCTGTCAGTTTGTTTTTAACCCCTTTTAAAGCTGTATAATGAACTCTAGAGCTATCCTATATTTTACTGTTACTCGCTTAGTATGTAATAAGCGATTTATCAAACTTAAATAAACTTGAAACTTGACATGCTGGTGTCGGTGCCGGTGCGGAGGCTACACTGAAGTAAGAAGAGGGTTCGGGTGGGTTGGGGGACCTCAGGTCGTGGCGGGGGGGGGGGTGCCCGATGGCAGCAGGGGGGGTGCCGGATCGGAGGGGGGAGGGTGCCAGTTAACGGGGGGCGCTTGCAAATTGAGGCGCGCTCAGTTTCCGAGGCGCCGATTTTGCGAATGTTTTGCTCGTCTTGCGAAACACTCGCAAACCGGTGTACTCGTAAACCGAGGTACCACTGTATGATCATGTTTCCCCACTTTTGGCTCCCAGTAATCTCTAAGGTTTACTTTAAATGTGCCTGCCTATCATTTAAGATCTTGCATGGCACTCTTCCCCCTTTAATTCCTCTATCCTGGAATTCTGTGAGACCTGACATTACAAGATCTATCCAAAAGCTTAAATTATCTTTCCCCTTGTTAAAAGGCGTTATCTATATTGGAAAATTAGGGAAATCTCTTTACTTTAAAATTACTGAGCTTTGGAATAAGTTTCCTGTCTAGCTGTGTAACTCGGGCTCTTTCCAATTATTTCGAAAACATCTGAAAACTTGGCTATTCTCAAAAATGTAAATTCCGCTGCTCTCTATACAATCACTAATTCATACTATATTTTCCTTTCTTCAAAACTCTTGTAAACCGTGCCAAGCTCTATCCTTATAGAGAAGATACGATATATAAGCTATTTTTTTTTTTTTAATAATTCTTTATCAATTTTCAATTCAAATACAAAGTGCAAAGAATATACAATCAATTAATACATTAAACAGCACTTATATCCCAACAAATGGTAAAACAAAGTATATTCCCCCCCCTCCCTGGATATGCATTAAAATCAATCAGGAATTAAAGGTTTATTCAATGAATCAGTTTTAACAAATTCCGCTAATGGATCCCAAGTTTCCTTACTTTTTTTTATGATGTCCCAATTGTGCAGAATTAATTCTTTCATACCTACAATATTGACAAAGAGTTTCCCACCAGAAGTTAAAGTTCAAACTGTCCCAGTTCTTCCAATTTCTTGCTATTAACTGCATAGCTACCCCCGTCATAATAAGAAGTCTTGGGGGGTGTGGGGGGGTTAATATCAATTGGACTCTTAGGGCTCCTTTTACTAAGGTGTGCTAGCATTTTTAGCGCACGCAGGAAATTACCGCGCGCTACGATTCTAGAACCAACGCCAGCTCAATGCTGGCGTTAAGGTCTAGCGCGGAGCAATGTACTTTACGAAAAGTGGGTAGATGAGAGAACTCTAATTATAGAAGGAAGGTCATTCTAAACTTTTACGAATAAAAAAGCAACAGAAACAAAAAGAGGGGAGTCCAACCTTGTCTGCAGTGAAAAAACCAACCAGGGAAAAAACAAGCCAAAACTGCAGATATGTACAACGATGTAGGCAAAATTTATTGTGACAACCAAACTATATATTAAAACCTTTTTACCAAACAGGGGACCCAACACGGTCCATGTTTAGGACAACCTTCATCAGGGGTCCATGGTAGAAAAAGGAAAAAACATATGTCACAACAAATGTATATAATAAAGCCAAACTGATGTTATGTAACGCCGAGAGTCACTGTGAATAGTAAAAATCGCTAGAGTAAAAAAGAAAATGATTGATAAAAAATTGGCCATTCCTTTAACAGTGGGAAAGCCAAATTTATATTTTTGAGAGCTTCTAGAATTAGAGAATTCTTGTGAATTAAATGGAAAAAGAAACCAAAGGAGGAAAAAAAATACCCTACAGGATTTTGAAAATTACAGTTGCACACTTAAATTGGATCCTCTAGTAAACAGGAAGCCAGTGAAAGGATCTCAGTAAAGGTGTAACATGATCATATTTATGTTTACTGTATATCATATTCTGCGCGTTAAAGCCCTATCGCACCTTAGTACAAGGAGCCTTTAGGTTGCAATAAAGTCCCAAATAAAACAATGTCATATGATAGTGGATCAGAAGCCTCCAATATCTTCTTAATTTTACCCCAAATAGACTTCCCAAAAGTCGAGAATCAAAGGACAATAAAACAAGTGATCCAGTGTCCCTACTTCAAGATGGCAGTGCCAGCATCTACCGTATTTTCACGCATATAACGCGCGCGTTATACAGGATTTTACAAACCGTGCATAACCATGCGCGTTATACGTGTGAGCGCGTTGTACACATTTTTTTTTTCATTCTGATCCGGCATTCCCCCTGCGAACCGGCATCCTCCCCCCGCTCGCGTCACCCCCCCTCCCCCGCGATCCTACATCCCCCCCAGCACCGCAAAGACAACTCTTACCCGATTGGGCACCGGCACCAGCACCAATGCACAGGATGTGCCAGTGTCAGTGCCCGAAGATCCTCCCTCGTTGGGTTGGGCTGGGCTGGGCGATGCGAGACAGATCCTCCTTCTTCCTGTGCCGGGCTGGACTAGGCTTTGAGCATTTGCGCATGCTCAAAGCCTTCTGGTCTCGCTCTCTCCGAGATAATCTCCTCATTTCTTTTCCCTGCCCTAAACCCGCTGATGTTGCCACTCCGTGGCATAGTAAGGGGGTGGGAGGCACCCTTTCTCCTCTCTACTCCCCTTCCCACTCCTCCCCCCTGCCACGCATGCGCCCCTACCCCGCACCTTTTTAATTTCGGCGCGAGCAGCCGCCGACTCGCCACCTGCGTCGGCTTCGGCACTCTCTCCAACGTCACTTCCAGGACCCTAGGTGCCTAGGTGCCCTAGGAAGCGACGTCGGAGAGGGCGCCGGAGCCGATGCAGGGAATTTGGTGGCTGCTCGCACCGAAGTTTAAAAGGTGTGGGGAAGGGGGGGCATGTGTGTGGCGGGGGGGGGGAAGAGAGCAGGGGAAGGGCACCATTGCACCGGGTGCCGCTCACCCTCTGTACGCCATTGTTGCCACTCACTTGTCATACTCCCAAATACAGAAGTTTCATGGAATTACGAGTATAAATACAAGAAATTTCAGGAACGACTGTTATCTTTTCAGGCAACCTTATGGACTAGGGATTTAACTCATATACACTTCCCCCTCCGTATTTGCAAATTCCGTATCTACGGATTCGGTTATTCATGATTTTTGACCATAAAATAAATTTTAATTTTTCGGGCTTTTTTTTAGTCCTGTAAGCCCCCCCCCCCTTTAAGCCTTACCTGGTGGTCTGGCGGGTTTTCAGGCAGGAGCGATCTTCCCACACTCCTGCTCTATGCAGATCGCTCACAGGAAATAGCTCAAGAGACTAAGGGAGCTCAAGGCAGCCATTTCCTGTGAGCGATTTGCACGGAGCAGGAGCGTGGGAAGATCGCTCCTGCCTGAAAACCCGCCAGACCACCAGGTAAGGCTTAAGGGGGGGTTTACAGGGCTAAAAAATAGCCGTGGGAAGCCGGGGATAAGGGCAGAACCGGCCCAAATATTATTTGCGGTTTTACCATATTCACGGGCCGGCTCTTCCCCTAACCCCCACGAATATGGAGGGGGAAGTGTATTTGCATTTCCAATTTTATACCAACAGTTTCGTCGTGCCTTAAAAGCGAATCTTTTTAGGGAATCTTTTGGACGTTAGAATCTGAATCCTTATTCTTTTGTATTACTAATTTTTGGGGAACCGCATAGAACTTGCAGTATACAAGTGAGTTTTATGTTATGTTATGCTCTTAGCTGTAGTAAATCTTCAGAGAAACCTTTTTAGGAGCCAAACTCTCACAGGTAGAGTATGAATCCTTTGAATTAAAAGGGCCAAAAGTTTACACAATTGAGCCATACAGGGACCCCCCCCCCCCAAAAAAAAAAAAAAAACAACAACCCAAAACCAGACCTTGATGAGCACTGATGGATTCACACTGATCTTACTGAAGCAATCAATTTTCGGCTTGGCCGTCCATATTCCCGTACTCCCAAGTCAGCAGCGAGCGTAACAAGAGCAGTAACGCAGGATCAATAGCAATGCGGCCCCGATGGACGCACTGCAGTTACACTGCATTCAGGCACAGAGGACGTGAATAATTCATTTCCTCTCATGTTTATGAACAGCAGGACGTAACAGCCGGCAGGACTTTGAAATGAAAGACTATTTTAATGGTCACGACGAATAAGCTGCAGAAGAGAAGAGGTTCCTTTGACCGGCTGCCCCCCCCCAGCGTGTAGACAATTCGGAAAGTGCCCTGGGTCAGGGTTTCTGGCCAAAGGAAGAGAAGAGGCACGATTTCAGCATGCCCCGCATTTTTGACGCGTATGGGAAAAGGTGGCTAAGGTCACCAGAACCGAAAAAAGGAAAAGAGGTTTTAATGAATTCCACTAGAGCAAAACTATGAAAAAGTTACAGAAGCTCAAACATGTAACTTTTTTACTTTGAAACATTTTGCATCTAGAGAGACCTTTAGTCAACTTTGCCCAGAGAGGGTCTCATAGTTCCGATTGCCTGGCTAGGGAGAGAAGAAGAAAGGGACAAATCATATATTCCTCAGAAAGTAGGGTTACCAGAACATAAGAATAGCCTTACTGGGTCAGAACCAATGGTCCATCAAGCCCAGTAGCCCATTCTCACAGTGGCCAATCCAGGTCACTAGTATCTGGCCAAAACCCAAGGAGTAGCAACATTCCATTCAGAGGTTATTAAGGAATCCACTGTGCTAGGATTCAAAGGCAAATTAGATCCACATCTCCTTACGAGAGGCATAGAGGGATATGGGTGACTAAAACTGCATCAGGTGTATACCTGACTGGGCCTCCGCGTGTGCGGATCGCCGGACTCGATGGACCATGGGTCTGATCCGGAGATGGCAGTTCTTATGTTCTTATGTTCTAATCCTAAAGAATAGCAAGATTCTAGAACTCTAAATAGTAGCAACATTCCATTCAGAATCCTAAAGAATAGCAAGATTCGGAACCCCGAAGAGTAGCAACATTCCATTCAGAATCCTAAAGAATAGCAAGATTCGGAACCCCGAAGAGTAGCAACATTCCATTCAGAATCCTAAAGAATAGCAAGATTCCGGAACCCCGAAGAGTAGCAACATTCCATTCGGAATCCTAAAGAATAGCAAGATTCTACAACTCTAAATAGTAGCAACAATCCATTCAGAATCCTAAAGAATAGCAAGATTCCGGAACCCCGAAGAGTAGCAACATTCCATTCGGAATCCTAAAGAATAGCAAGATTCTACAACTCTAAATAGTAGCAACATTCCATTCAGAATCCTAAAGAATAGCAAGATTCCGGAACCCCGAAGAGTAGCAACATTCCATTCAGAATCCTAAAGAATAGCAAGATTCCGGAATCCCGAAGAGTAGCAACATTCGGTGCTACCGATCCAGGGCAAGCAGTGGCTTCCTCCATGTCTTAATAACAGACTATGGACTTTTCCTCCAGGAACTTGTCCAAACCTTTCTTAAAACCAGCTACGCTATCCGCTCTTACCACATCCTCTGGCAACGCATTCCAGAGCTTAACTATTCTCTAAGTGAAAAAATATTTCCTCCTATTGATTTTAAAAGTATTTCCCTGCATCTTCATCGAGTGTCTTTGTAATTTTTGATGGAGTGAAAAATCGATCCACTTGTACCCGTTCTACTCCACTCCGGATTTTGTAGACTTCAATCCTATCTCCCCTCAGCCGTCTCTTTCCCAAGCTGAAGAGCCCTAACCGTTTTAGTCTTTCCTCATACGAGAGGAGTTCCATCCCCTTTTTCCATCTTGGTTGCTCTTCTTTGAATCTTTTCTAGCGCCACTATGTCTTTCTTGTCCCCTAGACCGCCCCCAGGCCTGCCCAGTTTCACCCATGCCTACCCCATTACACCCCAGCCCCACCCCCAATCCCACCCCGGCTCAGCCCCACCCCCCGCCCCTCACCTGCCTGCTCTCGTCGGGAAAAGGAGGACATGACCAGGGAAATCAGAGAGGACATTCCTTGCGTGATTAGATTAAGGGGCTGAAAACCCATTGCAGCTTATTGTAATCTTGTGCAAGCCTTGTAGAGTGGGGGAACGCAATGGGCTGTGAACCGATTCCCACTTCAGCGCCTAGTAACCCTCCATTGCCCCACTAGAGGCAGAGAAAATACCTGCGTTTAGTATATACAGTCAAAGTTGGGAGAAAGCAGTCTTGAGAGAGACTTGGGTGTGCTGGTGGATGCATCACTGAAGCCATCTGCACAGTGCGCAGCAGCCTCGAAAAAAGCCAACAGGATGCTGGGCATCATAAAGAGGGGCATAACAACCAGGACGCGGGAAGTCATCATGCCATTGTATCGATCGATGGTGCGTCCTCATCTGGAATACTGCGTTCAATATTGGTCGCCGTACCTCAAGAAAGACATGGCGGTACTCGAGAGAGTCCAAAGGAGAGCAACGAAACTGGTAAGAGGGCTGGAACACTGCCCATACGCCGAGAGGTTGGACAGGCTGGGGCTCTTCTCTCTGGAAAAAAGGAGGCTCAGGGGAGATATGATAGAGACCTTCAAGATCATGAGGGGCATAGAGAGGGTGGATAGGGACAGATTCTTCAGGCTGAAGGGGACAACAGGTACGAGGGGGCATTCGGAGAAACTCAAGGGAGATAGGTTCAGAACAAATGCAAGGAAGTTTTTCTTCACCCAAAGGGTCGTGGACACTTGGAATGCGCTACCGGAGGAAGTGATCGGGCAGAGTACGGTACAGGGATTCAAACAGAGACTGGACAGATTCCTGGGGGATAAAGGGATCGTGGGATACTGAGAAAGTATAGAAACCCAACCAGGTCGTGCATGTGCAAGACCGGAGGGCTAGGACTTCGATGGGAAGATAGGACTCATCAGGAAACCAAGGTGGCATGGGGGCCCCTTCTGATGATTTAGACAGGTCATGACCTGTTTGGGCCGCCGCGGGAGCGGACTGCTGGGCTGGATGGACCTATGGTCTGACCCGGCGGAGGCACTGCTTATGTTCTTATGTTTAAACCGTGGACAGCGAGTAACGTGGTTTACGAGTGTTTTGCAAGACGAGCAAAACATTTTCTTAAATTTTAACTCGATGTATAAGCACATAGACGTGTGTCACGCCACATACGCCTAATATATGAGCGTCGCATCACTGAGCGCAGCTGAACGTAATAAAAGCATCACGCCCGATTCACCCGCAGTGTAGCGACTGTTCAAAACGAGTGCGATCTTGCAATACAAGTGCGTACAGTACTGTATTTTCTATTAAAGTTTTTGGGATGTGGAACGAATCGTCTGAGTTTCCTTTATTACCTATGGGGAAATTTGCTTTGATAGACGAGTGCTTTGGATTGCAAGAACATAAGAACATAAGAAATGCCTCTACTGGGTCAGACCTGAGGTCCATCGTGCCCAGCAGTCCGCTCACGCGGTGGCCCAACAGGTCTAGGACCTGTGCAGTAATCCTCTATCTATACCCCTCTATTCCCTTTTCCAGCAGAAAGTTGTCCATTTCCCTCTTGAACCCCCGTACCGTACTCTACCCTATTACGCTCTCTGGAAGCGCATTCCAGGTGTCCACCACACGTTGGGTAAAGAAGAACTTCTTAGCATTCGTTTTGAATCTGTCCCCTTTCAACTTTTCTGAATGCCCTCTTGTTCTTTTATTTTTTGAAAGTGTGAAGAATCTGTCCCTCTCTACTCTCTCTATGCCCTTCATGATCTTGTAAGTCTCTATCATATCCCCTCTAAGTCTTCTCTTCTCCAGGGTAAAAAGTCCCAGTTTTTCCAATCTCTCAGCGTATGAAAGGTTTTCCATCCCTTTTATCAGACGTGTCGCTCTCCTCTGAACCCTCTCGAGTATCGCCATATCCTTCTTAAGGTACGGCGACCAATATTGGACGCAGTACTCCAGATGCGGACGCATGCAAATAAATCTCATGCATATTCATTGGGGAAATCCTGAAACCCGACTGGATTCCGGCCCTTGAGAACAGCAATTGCCCACCCCTGGTCTAGGCCTTATTTTCCTAGAGTGTGCATGAGGCTGAGAGTTGCAAAATAAGGACTGGACTAGAATCTCACAACCCTGTAGAGCAGGGGTGTCAAAGTCCCTCCTCAAGGGCCGCAATCCAGTCGGGTTTTCAGGATTTCTCCAGTGAATAGGCATGCATGCTTCTGGAACTGTATAATCTGCTTTGATGGTACCCACCGAAAGGCGATATATCAAATCCATGGCCCTTTACTAGGATTTCCAGATGTCTGGGAAAAACTGGGTTTTGGCAGGCCCCGAGCTCGGGGCTGCATCTGGAGGACTTCCGAGCCTACGTGGAGGCGACGCAAAAACATTACATGCATGCACGCTTAGGTGCGACATCGTCGCGTCGCACTCTCCCTCGCTCGGAGGACCTCCAGATGCAGCCCCGAGCTCGGGGAAGAAGAGACGAGGTCTGTGTGAGAGCGAGGCTCGGCAGAATGGGGCGTGACTGGGCGCAGAATGGAGTCAGAAGTATTCCTACTGCCTCTAATCGTACGCTTCTCTGATCGTTTTCAAGCTTGCAGGCAGCATATAAGAACTTAAATAAATTAATAACTTTATTAAAAAAAAAAAAAAATCCCACTTAAAGAATACCGTTCTGTAAATTAATTAAAAGCCATGCTGCTCCGCTTCAGGTAAAGTTAAATTATCTTCACAAGGCTTCCAGTGAACTGCCAGATTCACTCATCCTCCCTTTTTTTTTCTCTCCATTTATAAGCCAACGCTTTTCCCTATTCAACTGTCTACACAACTCGCTGACTCCAAGGCCGAGCAGACTGCATGCAATACCATTGAATTAAAACACACTCCCCCGGTTATGGACGCTCATTAAACCAGAAAGCAAGTTAATTCTGATAAATATACAAGAGCAACAGACTGCAGTATTAAACGGAAAGTAGGTGATTTTTTTTTGTTCCAGCTCGCTGTAACATTAATATGAAATACGCGGTGACACTAAGCACATTTCAGTTCAATAAATTGTATTGAAGGGAGGCTGTGGTCAGACCATAAAAATCAAGAAATCTGCAGCCGTGCATCCATCAAGAATAAGACAGCATCTTTCTTAGCCCTCGGTGCGTCACAGTGGCTTCTGACGGTATCTCGCTTCGGCAGCCTCACTAGTAAAATGAGGCACCGCTGCCCTGATCCTCACGTCCAGATGATAAATAGATACACGGAAAGCATGAAAACGGCACAAACGGATGGAGACAGTGAAAACAGGAGGCCGACTCTGTGGGAAAATGCACCCAATTAAATGAAAAATGTGCAAAAACTATATGCCAGGAACTCCGGTCCTCGAGAGCCATATTCCAGTCGGGTTTTCAGGATTTCCACAATGAATATGCATGAGATCTATTTGCATGCCCTGCTTTCAATGCATATTCATTGGAGAAATCCTGAAAACCCAACTGGAATAAGGCTCTCGAGGACCGGAGTTCCCTCTCCCTGCTATATGCAAAAGACAGGGCTGCCAATCAGCCTCTGTGTCAGGGGGTCCTCAAATCCAGGCCTCGAGATCCACAACCTGGCCTGGTTTTCAGGATTTCTATAATGAATAGGTATGAGATATATTTTCATGGAGTATAAGCAGGGCATGCAAATATCATACATATTAATTGTGAACATCATGAATGTCAGGGCGGGTTGTGGACCTCAAGGGCTGGATTTGAGGACCCTTGCTCTACAGCAGGGGTGTCAAAGTCCCTCCTCGAGGGTCGCAATCCAGTTGGATTTTCAGGATTTCCCCAATGAATCTGCATGAGATCTATTTGCATGCACTGCTTTCATTGTATGCTAATAGATCTCATGCCTATTCACTGGAGAAATCCTGAAAACCCGACTGGATTGCGGCCCTTGAGCAAGGGACTTTGACACCCCTGCTCTACAGGGTTGTGAGATTCTAGTCCAGTCCTTATTTTGTAACTCTCAGCCTCATGCACACTCTAGGAAAATAAGGCCTAGACCAGGGGTGGGCAATTGCTGTCCTCAAGGGCCGGAATCCAGTCGGGTTTTCAGGATTTCCCCAATGAAATTGCATGAGATTTATTTGCATGCACTGCTTTCAATGCATATTCATTGGGGAAATCCTGAAAACCCGACTGGATTCCGGCCCTCGAGGACCGGAGTTGCCCAACCCTGGCCTAGACTGTGTTTCAAAGATTGCTCCAACATTTGCACTTACAGCAGGGGTGTCAAAGTCGAGGGCCGCAATGCAATCGTGCATGCAAATAGATCTCATGCATATTCATTGGGGACATCCTGAAATCCCGACTGGACCGTGGCCCTTGAGGAGGGACTTTGACACCCTTGACTTATTAGGGGAGACTGTGGTTGTTCTACCCCCATTTTATGTGGGCATTTACTCTGTTTCTTTCTTTTTTTTAAACTTTTTCCCATTTTACTCCGTTTCTTGTAAAAGAACAAGCATAAGTGTTTATGCTAAGATGTATCAGTAAAGCGTGCTCTGTGGACTTAAATCCCCAGGAAGATCCCAGAGAGCTAGGCTGCAGCCACGGAGCTTAAGCCTGCCCTTCTTCATCAGCATGACGTCATCGCGGCCACGCAGGCGCGGACTTCCTCCCTGCCCGACCCAGCTTTTCAAAACCTGGACAAAGTGCCAGGTTTTGAAAAGCCGTCCGGGGAAATCCAGACGTCTGGTAACCCCAGTAATATATTTAAGGCAATAACTTATCTTATCTAGAGCTTCTGGGGGGGTAATGGCACAGCCAGGCAACCGCCCCGAAACCATATTAATTCATAATAGAAACGATAAAGATAAAGTGCTGTCCCAAAGTCTTCGGCATGTCCAGCTTTTCGCGACGTCCGGTAACCCTAGTGTTCACAGGACGGGAGCCGGGTTGGTCCACATTCGTGCACGTAGTTTTAGAGAATACAGTAAGTTGTCTGCATGTTCCTTCCACCTCCCCCTCAACGTGTTTCTTTCCTCACCTCCCTCCACCACGGTGGTGAAGCTCCAATCAGCAGAACAGAACAGGCATCAAGGCCAGCCTGGGGGGGGAGGGACATAAAGCATCTGCATATGCTCAAGGCCTGCTGGCTCTCACTCCCTGTTTGGAAGGAGGTGGAAGCGGACAGGCCTTAAACATGTGGAGATGCTCAAGGCCCCATGTATACCGCAGTTATGCCAACATAAGTGCCACCTCCATGAAAGAAACACCTTGTGGGAAGGGAAGGAAGAAAGGAAAATTTGGAGGGTTCCATGGCACATGTGGCCCCCCCTCCATTGTAAACATAGAAACATAGAAAGATGACGGCAGAAAAGGGCTATAGCCCATCAAGTCTGCCCACTCCACTGTCCCACCCCATTAAGTCAGAGTGCTGCTCGACCCACGTAGAGATCCCACGTGGATGTCCCATTTATTCTTAAAGTCGAGCACGCTAGTGGCCTTGATCACCTGCACCGGTAGTTTGTTCCAGTGATCCACCACCCTTTCTGTAAAGAAGTACTTCCTGGTGTCACCACCAAATCTCCCTCCTCTGAGTTTGAGCGGGTGCCCCCTTGTGACTGAAGGTCCCTTCGGAAAGAATATGTCGTTTTCCACCTCGACACGACCTGTGACGTACTTAAATGTCTCAATCATGTCACCCCTCTCCCTGCGCTCCTCTAGAGAGTAGAGCTGTAACTTGCCCAGTCTTTCCTCGTATGAGAGACCCTTGAGTCCGGAGACCATCCTAGTGGCTATTCGCTGGACCGACTCAGCTCGAAGTACATCTTTACGGTAATGTGGCCTCCAGAATTGCACACAGTACTCCAGATGAGGCCTCACCATGGTTCTGTACAGTGGCATTATGACTTCAGGTTTACGGCTGACGAAGCTTCTATTGATACATCCCATCATCCGCCTTGCCTTGGATGAGGCCTTCTCTACTTGTTTGGCAGCCTTCATGTCTGCACTGATGATTACTCCCAAGTCCCGTTCTTCTGAGGTCGTAGCTAGTGTTTCTCCATTCATGGATTTACTAAGGGGAGATCCTGCCAATCCAACCTGATCAGCTTCTTTGACTGGGTGACGAGGAAGCTGGATGCTGGTGAGTCCCTGGACATCGTCTACCTGGATTTCAGCAAAGCATTTGATAGTGTACCACACCGCAGGTTGCTAAGCAAGATGAGTTCTATAGGTTTGGGCGACACATTGACAAATTGGGTTGGGAACTGGCTTGGTGGTAGGCTTCAGAGGGTAGTGGTGAATGGCACCCCCTCCGAAATGTCAGAGGTGATAAGTGGAGTGCCACAGGGCTCCGTCCTGGGCCCGATCTTGTTCAACATCTACATAAGAGACTTGACAGAAGGGCTCCGAGGAAGAATAACATTATTCGCCGATGATGCCAAGCTAAGCAATGTAGTGAACAAGAGCACAACAGACAATAATTCAATGGCAGATGATATGATGCATGACCTACTTCTACTGGAGCACTGGTCTATGTCCTGGCAACTCAGTTTCAATGCCAAAAAATGCAAAGTCATGCACCTGGGAAGCCAAAATCCATGCAAGACTTACACCCTAAATGGCGAGATCTTGACAAAAACTGAAGTAGAAAGAGACTTAGGGGTGATTGTCAGGGAAGACATGAAGTCTGCAAACCAAGTGGAGCAAGCTTCATCCAAAGCAAGGCAAATCATAGGTTGCATACGCAGGAGTTTCGTCAGCCGTAAACCTGAAGTCATTATGCCACTGTATAGATCCATGGTGAGACCGCACCTGGAGTACTGTGTGCAATTTTGGAAGCCACATTACCGCAAGGATGTGCTGAGACTGGAATCGGTCCAGAGAATGGCCACCAGGATGGTCTTGGGACTCAAGGAGCTCTCATACGAGGAGCGGTTAGGGAAGTTGCAGCTCTACTCACTCGAGGAACATAGAGAGAGGGGAGATATGATCGAGACATTCAAGTACCTCACAGGTCGCATCGAGGTGGAAGAGGATATCTTCTTTTTCAAGGGTCCCGCGGCAACAAGGGGGCATCAGTGGAAAATCAGGGGCGGGAAACTACACGGTGACACTAGGAAGTTCTTCTTCACCGAAAGGGTGGTTGATCGCTGGAATAGTCTTCCACTTCAGGTTATTGAGGCCAGAAGCGTGCCAGATTTTAAGGCCAAATGGGACAAACATGTGGGTCTATCCGCAAAGATAGATAGGGAGGGTCACTGGAGTGGGCAGACTTGATGGGCCGTGGCCCTTATCTGTCGTCTATTTCTATGTTTCTATGTTTCTAAGGTGTATGTTCTGCATGGATTTCTGCTGCCGAGATGCATCACCTTACACTTCTTTGCGTTGAAGCCCAGCTGCCATGTTGAGGACCAGTTTTCCAGCTTGATCAGATCCTGCGCCATACCATCCGTGATATCGCTTTCACCTACTATATTACACAGTTTGGCGTCGTCGGCAAACAGTGCTACTTTTCCCTGAAGACCTTGGGTCAAGTCCCTTATGAATATGTTAAAAAGGGATGGTCCCAGGACTGAGCCCTGCGGCACTCCGCTAGTCACCTCGGATGTCTTAGAGAGGGTGCCATTGACCACCACCCTCTGTAGTCTTCCACTCAGCCAATCATTGATCTATGCCGTTAGTTTCTCACCTAACCCCATCGATTTCATCTTGTTTAATAGTCTACGGCAGGGGTGTCAAAGTCGATCCTCGAGAGCCGCAATCCAGTCGGGTTTTCAAGATTTCCCCAATGAATATGCATGAGATCTATGTGCATGCACTGCTTTCAATGCATATTCATTGGGGAAATTCTGAAAACCCGACTGGATTGCGGCCCTCGAGAACTGACTTCGACACCTGTGGTCTACGGTGTGGGACACTGTCAAACGCTTTACTGAAATCCAAGTACACTATGTCCAGAGACTCTCCCGAGTCTAGCTTTCCTGTCACCCAGTCAAAGAAGCTGATAAGATTGGATTGGCATGACCTGCCCCTAGTGAATCCATGTTGACAGGGATCCTCAGATTCCCCTCATCCAATATTGCGTCCAATTTCCCTTTAAGAAGAGTTCCATGAGTTTACACACTATTGATGTGAGACTTACTGGTCTGTAATTCGCAACCTCCGCTCTGCAACCCTTTTTGTGCAGAGGAACAACATTGGCAGTTTTCCAGTCCAGGGGGACTCTCCCCGTACTTAGGGAGAGATTGAAGAGCATGGCTAACGGTTCCGCCAAAACATCGCATAGCTCTCTGAGCACTCTTGGGTGCAGATTGTCCGGTCCCATGGCTTTGTTCACCTTGAGTCTTGACAGTTCTCTGTAAACATCAGCTGGTGTGAACTCAAACTCCTGAAATGGGTCATCCATGCTTTGCTTTGCATCCAGCCGAGGCCCGTGCCCTGGTGCCTCGCAGGTAAAGACTGAACAGAAGTAATCATTCAGTAGTTTGGCTTTATCAGAGTCAGTTTCTACATAATTCCCGTCTGGCGTTCTAAGGCGTACTATCCCGTTTGTGTTCTTTTTCCTGTCGCTAATGTATCTGAAGAAGGATTTTTCCCCTTTCTTTATGTTCTTCGCTAGAGTTTCTTCCATACGAAGTTTGGCCTCCCTGCAGTGGCGTACCTAGGGTATGTGGCACCCGGGGCCCATCATTTTTTGACACCCCCCCCCCCCCCCCCCCCCCATGTAAAATTTTTTTTTTTTTTTTTTTTTTTTTTGCAATAACCATGAAATGGAATAAATGGTCAGAATAGAAACAGGCAGTGAAAATTTTCTTTTATTGAACCTCATATATGTAACCATTATTCCAAACATAACATAACATAAATTATGTCTAAATTGTCATGACATTAGAAGTACATATGGAGTAGTTGCAGGTGATGCTTGGGACAGTTCTGATTGTGTTAGTTCGGTTTTATGTGTTTTTTGAATAGCAGGGTTTTTATTTCTTTTTGAAGGTTTTGCAGTCTGTGGTTGATATCAATTGGTTGTAGAGTTGTGGGTCGAGTGTTGCAGCTCGAATGGCTAGGAGGTTGTCGAACAGTTTTTTTTCTTTTGACGTTTTTGGTTGGAGGGTGTGTGAATGGTGCACAAGTTCTCCTATGTCTGTTTGAAGTGGATTGAATTATTTAGCTGAAGAAATTAGTTACCCCCCCATTCCACACACATTAATTCTCTTCCATTTTTGTTCCCATTATAAAAAACACTGATAAGTTCCCAGAAAAAAAATACATTAAAATAAGAAGTGAAAACAAAGGCCCCTACAGATGAGAACATAACATAAGAATAGCCTAACTGGGTCAGACCAATGGTCCATCATGCCCAGTAGCCCATTCTCATGGTAGCCAATCCAGGACACTAATACCTGGTCAAAACCCAAAGAGTAGCAACATTCCATGCTACCGATCCAGGGCAAGCAGACACTTCCCCCATGTCTTAATAACAGATTATGGACTTTTCCTCCAGGAATTTGTCCAAATCTTTCTTAAAACCAGCTACACTATCTGCTTTTACCATAACTTCTGGCCACTTCATTTTTAAGTTTAGATCTTTCCTTTCAAACAGAGACCTTGCTAGATGTCAAATACAGCACAAGGTAACTTCACATGGACTTAGCTGTGCAGGAAATGTGAATCTCCTCATACACCCACCATATAGTGCAAAAATGTGCAAAGGTCTGTTTTTTTCTTTCAATCACTACATAGCCTAATGCCACACAAGCAGCGCTGTTACAAACATATTCTGTAGGTCAATGCTAAGGATAACAAAGTTTCCTTCCTTGGACCAGAAGGAGATAAACCACTGGAAGAGATCCCAAAACAACACCCAAAGACCCACTCAGTGTGTGAATCAGTTGAGTGGAGTGGACTAACTGGGGGGTGGAAATGGGCCCGGAGTTTGCTCAGCAGAATTTCCCAGACCACCTCTTCCTCTCAACACATTGACACGCTGCCACCATCACCACTAGGAACACCTCACTGGGTAGGCCAGCTATGCTATAAACTTTATAAAACACATTATTATATTTTATTATAAAGCACATATTTTAACTGACCTCTCTGACATCCTCAGCCTTTCCATTCACAAAAATAGAAGGAAGAAAAGTTCCCATTTCCTGCTGTCTCATGTCCCCGGCCTATACAATATTTTTTTTCTGCAGACCCTTCAAAAGTCTGACCAAATCCTCGTTTCACTTGCATTATAAAGTACTGAGGATGCCATCTCTCCCCAATCCCAGGTCCTAAAGTCTAAGACAGTAGCGCAAACTAATGCTGCCAGATACAGGAAAAAAAAAATTTTGATTCGATTCAGCCCTATTGAATTGGTTTTTCAATTCGATTTTCCTGCCCAGTTGGGTGATTTTTTTCAAAACTCCTGGTGGGTTTTATAGCTTTTTCACCCCCTTTGGCTTCTCCTAACCACACTGGCGCTGTGGTGTAAATAAAATAAAGAAACAAAAAGGACTTTTCCTCTTTCTGTTAAATTCTAGCTCACGTTTGCAGTCCAACACCAGCTCTGGCAGGATACACATTTCAAATCTGACATGTTATAATCACAAAACAGAAAATAAAATTAATTTTTCTACCTTTTGTTGTCTGGTTATATTTCAAATCTTGTTGGTCCAAGGCTCTGGTTTTCTTCTGATAACTTGCTTGCCAGGGTCTCCTTCTTTCTGCATGCTAACCATCCATCTGCCAACTCTGTCCTCCCTTTCCATTTCCCTTCCCTTCCCAGGAAGTCTGGTATCTTTCCTTTTTTTCATCTCCCTCCACAGATCCACCTTTTCTTAAATACCCTTTCACCGGCATCTCTCCCTCCTTCCCCACCATCCCAGAGTCCACCATCTCTCCCTTTCTTTTCCTAATTACCCTCCTATCCAGTATCTCTATCCCTCCTCCACACCATCCCTTGTGTCCAATTTCTCTCCCTTTCTGTTCCTTCCCTCCCTAAATCCCATGGTCCATCATCTCTCTCCCTCTCCTCTATTTTCAGACCCATTATTTCTTCCCCCCCCCCCAAAGTTTGGCATATGCATGTCTCTTTGAACACCCCCTTCCCTCCGTGTACTTCTAAATCATGGTCCCCCCCCAAAGGCCTGTCCCCCCTTAAAGGTCTGCCTGTCCCACCTTGAAGGCCTGCACCCCCCTTGAAGGCCTGTCCCTTCCCCTTGTAGGCCTGTCCCCCCCTTGAAGGCCTGCCTGCCTGTCCCCCCCTTGAAGGTCTGCACCCCCCGAAGGCCTGCACCCCCCCCCGAAGGCCTGTCCCCCACTTGAAGGCCTATCCCACCCCCTTGTAGCTTCCCCCCCCCCCTTGTAGGCCTGTCCCCCCTTGAAGGCCTGCCTGCCTGCCTTTCCCCCCTTGAAGGCCTGTCCCCCCTTGAAGGCCTGCACCCCCTTGAAGGCCTGCACCACCCCCCTCGAAGGCCTGCACTCCCTTGAAGGTCTGCACCCCCCCCCCCGAAGGCCTGTCCCCCACTTGAAGGCTTGTACCACCCCCTTGTAGCTTCTCCCCCCCTTGTAGGCCTGTCCCCCCCTTGAAGGCCTGCCTGCCTTTCCCCCCTTGAAGGCCTGTTCCCCCCCTTGAAGGCCTGCACCCCCTTGAAGGTCTGCACCCCCCCAAAGGCCTACACCCCCCCCGAAGGCCTGCACCCCCCTGAAGGCCTGCCTGCCCCCCTTGAAGGTCTGCACCCCCCCCCCCCCCCGAAGGCCTGTCCCCCCTTGAAGGCCTGCCTGCCTGCCTGCCTGCCTGTCACCCCCTCCCCCTTGAAAATTTACATGTACAGCATAGATTTTTGTGTGTGAACTTTAGGCCCCTTGGTTTTCTAAGAATATAAATAAGAAAACTCTTTAGTTTCTGGGTTTTTGCTTTTTTAAATCTGTGAAATACAGAGGCACTAAGATGGCTTCTCCAGGGCAGACCTTGCATAGCTGACTTTCTCTGTTCCTCTATGTGCAGCAGACGGGAAGATCAGAAAACCAGATCTCCTCCTCCCGTACGCTCCTCTAGTACTGCACCAACTTCCTCTCCGACATCAGAGGCATCGCTTGCCTGCCCGCCCGCCCCACCCTGAAGGCCTGATGCCCCGACCCACCCCGAAGGACCGCTCGCCCCCCTGGCCTCCCCGCACCACCTATGAAGCAGCCGCAGCAGGATCGCGAAGTCAGCGTCAGCGATCCCTGCGCTGCTTCCTGCGCCACGGTCCCGCCCCTCCTCTGACGTCAGAGGAGGGGCGGGATCGCGGCGCAGGAAGCAGCGCAGGGATGCTGACGCTGACTTCGCGATCCTGCTGCGGGCTGCTTCACAGGTGGTGCAGGAAGGTCAGTGGGGCGAGCGGTCCTTCAGGGGTGGCGGGGGACTGAACGGCAAGGCCGGGAACACCCCCTTAGGGCTGGCACCCGGGGCGGCCCGCCCCCCCCTAGGTACGCCACTGCCTCCCTGACTGCTGTTTTGACCGCTGCAGACTTTGTCCTGTATTCATTGTTTGCTTCTGTTTCCCCCATGCGTTTATATGATAGAAATGCTCTTTTCTTCTCCTTGACGAGGTGTGATACCTTATCTGTGAACCATTGGGGTTTCCTTTTTCTTTGTTGTTTGGTTACCGATTTTATATAGCGGATAGTTGCCTCATGTAGGATCGATTTCAAGGTTGACCACATAGCTTCCACATTATCAGTTACTTCTTGAACCTGCAGCATCTGGTAGACGAAATCTCCCATGCGTGCAAAGTCAGTGCCCCTGAAATTGAGTACCCTTGTTTTTGTTTGTGATCTAGGGAAGCCTTTCTTAAGTTTAAACCATACCATGTTATTGTCACTGGTGGCTAGCGTCTCTCCCACCAAGACGTCCGAGACGCTTTCCCCATTCGTAAGTACCAAGTCCAGGATGGCTTGGGCCCTAGTGGGCTCTAGTACCATTTGTCTGAGCCTTACTCCCTTCATGGACGTTAATATCCTCCTGCTGTCACAGATTGTCGCTGATAGTGTGTTCCAGTCTACATCAGGCATGTTGAAGTCTCCTAATAGAACAGCCTCCCCCCGTAAGGTGATATTCTCAGTGTCTTCAATTAATTCTGCGTCCTTTTCCTCCGATTGTCTCGGAGGTCTGTATACCACACCAAGGTACAGGCATTTTTCACCACCTCTGGCCAGGTTTACCCAGATGGATTCCCCAGTATACTTGACGTCTGTGATCCTGGTTGTTTTAATGTTCTCTTTGATATAAAGTGCTACCCCACCACCTAACTTACCCTCTCTATCTTGTCTAATCAGGTTGTATCCTGGTATGGTTATATCCCACCCATGAGAGTCTGTGAACCATGTTTCTGATATTGCTACTATGTCTATGTCTGCATTAACTATTTCTGTTTCTAGTTCTAGAAATTTATTCCCTAGGCTGTGTGCGTTAACATACATAGCTCTCCACTCTTTCTGTTTGCTAAGCTCCTGTTGTGAGCCACCCATTTGAGTCAAATTGTCTCCTTTCTTATACAAATAGTACCAGACAGGCTATCGGCCATTATGCTAGCTGTATAAGGGCAAAAAAATCCATATACTGTATAGTGAAGTTACACTTCTCCCTCCGTATTGGCTGTGATAGGAGATTAACAGACCCACAAATAACTTTTTCATGCTATTCGCTGGTTTTAATTAAAAACCATCGTGAACCTGGTGAAACCGCAAATAACACGGTGGGAGACCTGGCCTGTTCCTGAAGGAGAGGCAAAACACGGTGAAGAAAGTGCTGGGAATCGGCGATTTTCTCTGTAAACGCTTGGAATCAGCGATTTCTCTATGCAAGCTGATGTAGTTTGGGGGAGGAGACAGCAAGCTAAAAAACGTGAATAATTAAAACTGCGATTGCTGAAACCGCAAATATGTAGTGGTGTAATAAGGGGGGGGGCGGGTCTGCCCTAGGCACTACTTTGATGAGGGCGCAGGCACCTGTCCTCTCTGCCCCTCCCCCGCTTCTTCCCCGTCCCCCCACTTCCATGCGTGCATGCCGCTTCCCTTGCTCCGTACCTCTGTCATGTTCCTGGCACGAGAAGCAACCCCCAAGCTGTTGTCGTGCCAGCGTCGGCTTTTCTTCTGACATCACTTCCTGGACTAGGAAGTGATGTCAGAGGAAGAGCAGACGCTGCACAACAGCAGCTTGGGGGTTGCTGCTCGCACCAGGAACATTACAGAGGTACGGGGGAGGGAGGTGGCATGTGCACGGCAGAAGGAGGCAGGGAAGGAGTGTGTAGAGGTTGGGGGGGTGTAGAAGAGGGCGAGGAGGGGTGCCACCGCCCCGGGTGCTTCTCTCCCTCGTTACACCACAGGTCACGTGTTTACTGGCTGCCAACGCGCATATAACTTCTTTCAAATAACGTCCCAAGACTTTTTCCTGGGTGCTTCTGAACTGGTTCCCTGTAAAACATCGGGAGTCTTTACCTGTCCAACCAAGCCAACAGGCTCTTAGCTGCTCCAATCAGGTCCACCACAGAAGTCAGGAAGTCGTTCGGTAATTTCCTGCTGCTCTTGCCGTCGTAATGGCCGCTTCTTCTTCTTCCCGTGATGAAGTTCTGCAGGTTTTTGGCAGATGCGTTTAGCTTGTGAGACAGGGTTTTTAAATTTTCGGTTTCCAAGCCATAATTCTGCAATGGTGGACGGAAAATAAAAGAAAAGACAGAGTAAATTTGTTACAGTGAACGATTCCTCTTGATACGACCATTAGCCCTGAAAACCCTCTTCCATTTCGAGGACTCATATGTGGTTAGTTTGCTTAGACACACAGAGGGGCCTTTTCGATATGACGCCTAAATCCATGTTTGAATGCTCTTATTTCTCCATCCCTTACTTATTATCAATTTCGGAAAGATCTTAAAACGTATTTATTTAAAGAATACAAAATTTAATCGATTTTAAAATTATCACATGATAATTTTTAAAATTATTTTAATGATTATTTTAAAATTATTTTTAATGATTATTTTAAAATTATTTTAAAATTATCCACATGATAAGTGGATTTTTATTATTTTATGGAATAATTTTCACAGTTTCTTACCTATTTTAGTATAAATAATTTGTATTGTGCATATATTACTCTGAATAGGTTAGGGTTGCATTTTGTTAGTTAGGGGTCCTTTTACAAAGGCGCGGTAGCGGTTTAACGCACGCAATATCGTGCGTTAAACCACCTGCCGCGCTAGTACCTAACGCTTCCATTGACGAGGCATTAGGATTTTAGGCTACCGCGGGGGTTAGCGCGTGATGAAATGTCCGATGCGCTAACCCCCGTAGCGCGCCTTGATAAAAGGAGCCCTAAGTATCTTTTTTGAACCGTGTTACTTTCTTTTATAAGACACTGTGGGCTCTTTTTATCAAGCCGCGCTAGCGGGGTTAACGCGCGCGACTTTTCATCACGCGTTAGCCCCCGCGCTGGCCTAAAAACTATCACCTGCTCAAGGGAGGCTAGCGCGGCCGGTGGTTTAGCGCGCGGTATTACACGCATTAAACCGCTAGCGCGGCTTGATAAAAGGAGCCCTGTTATTTGGATCTGTTTTTTAATTACTTGTAGTACCGTATTTTCATGCATATAACGCGCACGTTATACAAGATTTTACAAACCGAGCATAACCATGCGCGTTATATGCGTGAGCGCGTTATACAATTGTTTTCTGTCTTGCCGGCGCCCTCCTCCATCTTCCTGCAGCGTTCGCTGAAAGCCGCAGCAGCGGCTTCCATGCGCCTCCAGCGGCTGGGAAACGTTCCCTCTGACGTCGTGACGTCAGAGGAACACTTCTGGGTCAGCCGCAAGAGGCACATAGGATCCGCTGCCCGCGGCTTTCAGCGAACGATGCAGGAAGATGGAGGAGGGCGCCAGCAAGACAGAAAACACCGCATCACAATAGAATAGGCATTACAATAGAAAACCTGGGAAACAAAATGAGGTATACGCGTGGGCGCGCTATACCAAAATTTTCTTACATAAATTCCTTGTTCCTGCGCGCTATACCCTTGTGCACGTTATATGCGTGAAAATACGGTAATTACTATGGTGTAAATCGCCAAGAACTGATGGTTTGGCGGTATATTAAAAATAAATAAATAAATAAATAAATAGTATTATAAAATGTACAAAAATCCAGGAAAATGTCAAATTTTTAAGGGCTCCTTTTACTAAGCTGCGATAGCGTTTTTAGCGCGCACAGAATTGCCGCGAGCGCTAAACCCGTGCCACGCGGCTAGAACTAATGCTGGCATTAGTGTCTAGAGCAGGGGTGTCCAACCTTTTGGCTTCCCTGGGCCGCATTGGCCCCAAAAAATGTTTCTGGGGCCACGCAAACGCTGCAGCAAGACAGAGGAGGGAGCCGGCAAGACGGTAACCACCAGGGGGCAGCAGAGGAAAACAGTGCATCGCCCTCGACCGGGGCCGCACAAAATACTTCACGGGGCCACATGTGGCCCTCGGGCCGCAGGTTAGACACCCCTGGTCTAGAGCATGCGCTAAAACTTCTATCGCAGCTTAGCAAAAGGAACCCTTAGTTTTGAAAATGGCCATTTCCTAGACGTGTTTGTCCAAATGTAAAACGCACAGAACCCAACCACTGAGACGTAGGAGGGGGCCAACGTTACACTACATTATATCAGGGCTGTGGAGTCGGAGTCGAGGAGTCGGAGGAAATTTCGGGTACCTGGAGTCGGAGTCGCCAAACAATGCACCGACTCCGACTCCGACTAAATTTAGATTGGAATTTAAAAAAAAGCAAGTTTAAATGTCCCAATTCACAAAAAGTTATAATTAATGACTTCTCTACTGTAAGAATAAAGACCAATGCATGCAGTGCCTCACGTAACCGCAAAACGAACTCGTGCTTCACTATATGGCACGCAACACACAATTCGGAGCACCAGTACTTATAAATGTATTCTCCCTTGTTGCTGTTTACAACTTATTTCCAACGTTCAACAAGGTTTTCAATACCTCGTTGGTAGAAATCACCTGGTGTAGACTCGAAAAATTCATCCAACCAAGCTCTCCCACCATATGCACAACATCTTTTTACGCGGATGAAGACCTTGTTTCACGCGCGGGGTCGTTTGTTTACCGGAGTCGGAGTCAGAAGTACAAAAAACTGAGGAGTCGGAGTCGGAACATTTATCTACCGACTCCACAGCCCTGCATTATATCAGTATTTATGGACCGCTACTATGCCCCAGGAGTTCAATGTGCTTTACAATTTAGAAGAGCCTGGCCTTACCCAGGGATTACATGATTTTATTAGTCTTCATGACACCGATAACTTGGTTTGTGTTCACGTAGGTGTATATTTATTTTAATTTAAAACATTTTTATTGAAGGAACAAAGTAAAATAATTATATAATTTGTTACAAATAATTTCACCAATTTTGAAAATTCAAATCCATATATTCCATTAAATACTATCATTCCTCCAAATATTTTATAAGACAAATCCTATTCCCCCCTTTCACCCCCCCCTTCCCTTTTATGTTATAACATTTTATTGAAGGAAACAAGTAAATATACAATAATATAAAACAAATAGATATGCATTATGATTAAATTCACAATTATGATATTTCCATACATATTTCTATCATTCCTCCCAAAATATATATCCATATGACCTATTTCAACTCCCCCTACACCCCCCTAATCCCTATTTATTTTATTTTTGATTTATTTACCACTTATAGCCTAAGTGGTTTTACATTTAGGCTCAAGCATTTTCCCTGTCTGTCCTGAGGGACTCATAATCTATCTAATGTACCTGGGGCAATGGGGAGATTAAGTGACTTGCCCAAGGTCACGAGGAGCAGCATGGGTGCTGAGGTTGTAGCTTTAACCACTGCACCACTCTAGAAGTCAAAATATAGTAAAAGTGAGCCAAGTAAAGGACAATCAAGCCTTTGTGACATCACTGATGAGATTGGCTCTTATTGGTGGAATGAGGCATTGTGATGTCACAATACCTGCTCTGGTTATCAAAAGCTTGAAGGGAGCAGCTGAACAGCTTCTGAAACAATGTAACAGCAACATTCTTAACTGGTAACAGATTTATTTATTTATTCAATTTTCTACTATTATTTTCTGATTCTAGATGTCTAGTTTCGCTGCTTGCGTGGCGAGTAGTCCGTTGTGTATTTTTTTTTTATGCTGAATGCCTTTGATGGGGAGTAAGGGGTGAAGGGTGATCATATTTTCCTTTACTAAAGATTAATTTGGCCGCCGTATTTTGTATAAGTTGTAACCTTTTTAGAGTGCTTGTACTAATGCCGATGAAAAGCGAATTTATATAATCTAACTTTGCAAGTACGATAGCCTGTACCAATATGGACAAGTTCCTGGAGGAAAAGTCCATAGTCTGTTATTGAGAATGACATGGGGGAAGCCACTGCTTGCCCTGGATCAGTAGCATGGAATATTGCTACACCTTGGGTTTTGGCCAGGTACTAGTGACCTGGATTGGCCACCGTGAGGACGGGCTACTGGGTTTGATGGACCATTGGTCTGACCCAGTATGGCTATTATGTTCTGTTAAGTTAGATTTTCAAAAAAACTGTTGCATAACAAATGGAAATGCAAAATGAATGAGCTCTGATAGGAATAACAAAACATATTTCACATATTGCTAAGTACATGCAATCTAAAAAGACAATTATATATGGACTGTAGTGCCCAATGTTTAGTCAAAATGTCACCTACTGTAGTTAAAGTGGAAATAGATATTAAGCATCAGTGCCTCTATACCAGCCGGCGGTAAATATCTGATTTCATAGTCTATCAGGAACTGTTATCTGGTTGGCGGCCATATTTTTTACATCCCATCTTTAATCTGATACAGAGAGTGAAAAGGGGACAAATTTTTCCCCATCTCCATGGGAACTCATTTTCCCGCCCCATCCCGGCAAGTTCTTTTCCTGTCTCTCCCCCATTTCTGCAAGCTCCGTCCTCATCTGCACAAGCCTCAAACACTTTAAAATCATAAGTAGCAACATTCTAGAGCTCAGACTGTGATGTCATAATGCCTCATTCCACCAATACCTGAGCTCCACCCTCATCTGCACAAGCCTCAAACGCTTTAAAATCATAAGTAGCAACATTCTAGAGCTCAGACTGTGATGTCATAATGCCTCATTCCACCAATACCTGAGCTCCACCCTCATCTGCACAAGCCTCAAACGCTTTAAAATCATAAGTAGCAACATTCTAGAGCTCAGACTGTGATGTCATAATGCCTCATTCCACCAATGCCTGAGCTCCTTCCTCATCTGCACAAGCCTCAAACGCTTTAAAATCATAAGTAGCAACATTCTAGAGCTCAGACTGTGATGTCATAATGCCTCATTCCACCAATACCTGAGCTCCGTCCTCATCTGCACAAGCCTCAAACACTTTAAAATCATAAGTAGCAACATTCTAGAGCTCAGACTGTGATGTCATAATGCCTCATTCCACCAATACCTGAGCTCCACCCTCATCTGCACAAGCCTCAAACGCTTTAAAATCATAAGTAGCAACATTCTAGAGCTCAGATTGTGATGTCATAATGCCTCATTCCACCAATACCTGAGCTCCGCCCTCATCTGCACAAGCCTCAAACGCTTTAAAATCATACGTGTTCGAGGCTTGTGCGGTTAAGGCAGAGCTTACAGGAATGGGGCAGGGACAGCGACAAAACGCGCGGGGATGGGACGGGGGAAACTGAGTTCCTGCGGGGACGGGGACAAATTTGTCACCGTGTCATTCTCTAATCTGATAGATACGGAGTTCGAGGTCAAATTCAGCCACTCATTCGATAACTTCGGGCTCTGTCCACGCTCTGCCCACAGACTGTTCTGGCATTATCTGTGTAGCATTGAGGCCATCAAAGGAAACATCCAACGGCACAATTCAGTACTTCCTTTTAAATATCCCTGTCACTGGCACTTATCCTTCTAGCAGGATTCGCTAACCAGATTAAGTGTCTTTCAATATTTACCCACTAGCTTTCAAATGACACAGAAACATGAACATCCTGTCTTTGTCAGGCACATGTGAAAAGTGAAGCCATAGATCTGACATATTCCATATTCCTAAATCCACTTTCCAAACCTTGTGAACCACACTCAAATCTTATAATGGTAGGCTGTCACACAAATATGAACATAGTAACATAGTAGATGACGGCAGATAAAGACCCGAATGGTCCATCCAGTCTGCCCAACCTGATTCCATTTAAAATTTTTTTTTTTTTTTCTTCTTAGCTATTTCTGGGCGAGAATCCAAAGCTCCACCCGGTACTGTGCTTGGGTTCCAACTGCCGAAATCTCTGTTAAGACTTACTCCAGCCCATCTACACCCTCCCAGCCATTGAAGCCCTCCCCTGCCCATCCTCCACCAAACGGCCATATACAGACACAGACCGTGCAAGTCTGCCCAGTAACTGGCCTAGTTCAATCTTTAATATTATTTTCTGATTCTAAATCTTCTGTGTTCATCCCACGCTTCTTTGAACTCAGTCACCGTTTTCCTCTCCACCACCTCTCTCGGGAGCACATTCCAGGCATCCACCACCCTCTCCGTAAAGTAGAATTTCCTAACATTGCCCCTGAATCTACCACCCCTCAACCTCAAATTATGTCCTCTAATTTTACCGTTTTCCTTTCTCTGGAAAAGATTTTGTTCTACGTTAATACACTTCAAGTATTTGAACGTCTGAATCATATCTCCCCTGTCTCTCCTTTCCTCTAGGGTATACATATTCAGGGCTTCGAAAGAAGCTTAGGCCTTTTCACTGCCACTCTGCACCCAGAGTGAAAAGGAGTGGTAGGGCGGAATGTGAGCCGACCTAAACTTAGTCGTCCTACAGCAATAATCGAAAGTTTAACGAGACTGCTTAGATGGAACTTATACGTTGTGGCTTAGGCGATCTAAAAACAGGTATAAGTGCCCAGAAGGTATCCAAAGTGACCAGATAACAACTGCAGGGACAAAGTACAGACCCCTCACACTCCCCCAGTGATCACTGACCCCCCCCCCCGGCCATAAAAATCGGATAAAAACGTACATACCTGCCTCCAGAACATCAGCACCTGACATAAGAAAGCCAGTAGAGCTGCATAGAGTAGTCTGGGGGATGGGCTAGTGAACCATGGAGAGGAGAATCCAGGCCCATAACCCACTCTAACCACTGCATTCATGGTGAAAAATGTGAGTCCACCAAACCCCCCCAAAACCCTACTCTACTACCATATAGATGGCATCTGCAGCCATAAATGCTATTGGAGTGGTAGACAGGTGGGTATGGTACAGTGGTCTCAAACTCAACCCCTTTGCAGGGCCACATTTTGGATTTGTAGGTGCTTGGAGGGCCTCAGAAACAAAAAGAGTTAATGTATTATTAAAGAAATGAGGTAAAACTCTTTATAGTTTATAAATCTTTCCTTTTGGCTAAGTCTTAATAATAATATTGTCATTTATATCTAAAGAGACATATGATCAATAAACTGTTTTATTTTACTTTTGTGATTATGATAAATATACCGAGGGCCTCAAAATAGTACCTGGCAGGCCGCTTGTGGCCCCCGGGCTGCGAGTTTGAGACCACTGGTATAGTAGGTTATGGGGTTGTTTTGGGGGGGCTCTTCATGACCTATAAGGGAGTTGTGGTGAGATGTTTATGTGGCACCTTCTTTGTGAAGTTCACAGCAGTGCCCTGTAAGGTGCCCTACTGCTCTGTTGACATGTCTGGGTGGCCAGTCCAGAGCAACAAAAAAGGAAGGAGAGGTCCAACCTTATCTGCAGAAAAAACCAACCAGGAACAAACAAAAACCAACTGCAGATGTGTACAAGATGCAGGCAGAATTTATTGTGACAAATATAAATTTATAAAAACCTTTTTCCCAAACAAGGGACCCGACACGGTCCGTGTTTCGGACCAACCTTCGTCAGGGGTCCAATATGCAAAAAGGTTTGAAAAATATGCCACAAAAAATATGGAATAAAAAATCATAAACCAAAAGGTCCAATGTGCCGAGAATCGCCAACTCCTGTAAAGCGTCTCACAATAATTCTGCCTGCATCTTGTACACATCTGCAGTTGGTTTTTGTTTGTTCCTGGGTGGCCAGTCCATCACTTTACTAGTCCCTCCCATGTCCAAAAAAGTCTTTTTCTAGGCATGTGGGACTTGGACGATTTTTTTGGACAAGAACACGGTATCAAGAAAGACAACTTTGTGGTTTGGGCGATCAAACGGCTGGACGTAGAAGTAGACGATTCTCGGAAAAAATATATATATATTTTAGACATATTTTTCGAGAATGGATTTTATATGTTGCTGACTTGGGACGACTAGCTTCCTAGGCCCAAAACAAACTTAGACTTAAAAAAAAAAAATTATTATGCCCCTAAATGTTTTCAATGCATGAACCATCTTTATTCAAAGCCTTTACAAACTGTGTCATCAGGCCTAGCCATGTATTTAGTGGTGACAGTATACTACCAAAGGTTCATTGATTACATCTTGTCCTCCAACCGCCATATATATTCTCTCGGAGGCCAATCTTTTTTTGCCCAATGTTCATGTTTCTGCAGATGAAACCATATCTAAGAAACTAGAGTTGATGTGGTCTATCCACTGCAATTTTCTGAATCAGCACCCGAAACAACCCCAGGAACAGGTCAAAAAACCCAAGGCACCAAGAAAAATCTTTCTTGTTGTTGTTGACCTGTGTAATCATCTTTCTCGTCAAATTTATTTATTTAAGACCATAAGAATAGCCCTACTGGGTCAGACCAATGGTCCATCAAGCCCAGTAGCCCGTTCTCACGGTGGCCAATCCAGGTCACTAGTACCTGGCCAAAACCCAAAGAGTAGGAACATTCCATACAAAATCCAAAGAATAGCAAGATTCAGGAATCCCAAAGAGCAACAAGATTCTAGAATTCCAACATTCCATGCTACCGATCCAGGACAAGCAGAGGCTTCCCCCCATGTCTTAATAACAGACTATGGACTTTTCCTCCAGGAATTTGTCCAAACCTTTCTTAAAACCAGCTACGCTATCCGCTCTTACCACAACCTCTTGCAACGCGTTCCAGAGCTTAACTATTCTCTGAGGGAAAAAATATTTCCTCCTATTGGTTTTAAAAGTATTTCCCTGTAACTTCATCGAGTGTCCTCTAGTCTTTGTCATTTTTGACGGAGTGAAAAATTGATCCACTTGTACCCGTTCCACTCCACTCAGGATTTTGTAGACTTCAGTCATATCTCCCCTCAGCCATCTCTATTCCAAGCTGAAGAGCCCTAACTTTTTTAGTCTTTCCTCATACGAGAGGAGTTCCATCCCCTTTACCATCTTGGTCGCTCTTCTTTGAATCTTTTCTACGCCTCTATATCTTTCTTGAGATATGGAGACCAAAACTGAATGCAATACTCCAGATGAGGTCACACTAAGGAACGATTCAGAGGCATTCTAATATTTTTAGTCTTGTTAACCATCCCTTTTTAAATAATTCCTAGCATCTTGTTTGCTTTTTTTGGCCGCCACCGCGCATTGGATGGAAGATTTCATCGTATTGTCAACAACAACACCCAGATCCTTTTCTTGGGCGCTATCCCCCAAGGTGGACCCTAGCCTACGGTAACTGTGATTTGGGTTATTCTTCCCAATATGCATCACTTTGCATTTGTCCACATTAAATTTCAATCTGCCACTTGGACACCCAGTCTTCCAGTTTCCTAAGGTCCGCCTACAATGTTTCACAATCCACCTGCGTTTTAACAACTTTGAACAGTTTCATGTCATCTGCAAATTTAATCACAGATAGGAGGCTAACCTCAAGGCATATACAAGGTATAAGGAACTGATTTACTCCCTCCCCTCTTTTACAAAACCGTGCAAGAGGTGTTGTGCGTTCAGCACACTGATCCGGAAGTGATTCAGAGAAGAACCAGGCTGAACAAACCACAGTGGAGAAATTTAGTGATGTTGGTGTGCAACTTTATTCGGCAATCATGGGAAGCTGTGCGATGGCTCGACACGCACGTGTTTCAGCCAATATGGCCTGCCTCGGGAGCCTTATTACTAATGTGATATCGTATGCGTGGTGGAGCTAAAAGCCAATGGGAAGCCTCAACAGAGTTCTAAAAGTGCTTGTGAAGATTTCGCAGTGTTCTCTCTACATACGCGAATGAACAAAATGGAATTTTTAATTCGCGCGTGTAGAGAGAACTCTGCGAATCTTCACAAGCACTTGTAGAACTCTGATGAGGCTTCCCATTGGCCTTTAGCTCCACCACGCAAACGATATCACATTGGTAACACGGCTCCTAAGGCAGACTGCATTGGCCGAAACGCGTGCGTGTCGAGCCATCGTACAGTTTCCCATGATTGCGGAATAAAGTTGCACAGCCACATCACTAAATTTCTCCACTGTGGTTTGTTTTGTTTCCGTTTGGACTGTGGAGTTTTTTCCTGATTTTCCTGACATTGACGCGAGCAACAGGCAGAAACTGCGCTCGCTAGCAAAGATAATACGGAGGTAAGGGTTGGGGGAGGGGAGGGATAGCAGAAGGGTGGCATGGTGTGCCAGCGCCCCCAATGACTTGGCACACAGGGTGGAAAGCACCTCAGGCACCCCCACCTACCCCCTTCGCCATACCACTGAGCGGCGCTGTAGCAAGTACAGATCTGTCTTGTGTTTGCAAATTAATTCACAAACAAAGCTTACAAGCATAGCGGACTACATGTTCTTTGCTCTGAGCAGTATCTTTTGCTGTTCCGGATCTTACCGATTTTGCACAAGGTTTGCCTGATTGCTTTAAGGCAGTGTCCCACAAACTTTCTCTAGCCACGGCACACTAAACGTAGTGGCTGCAGCTCAAGGCATCCAGAAGCACGTGATGTCATCACATCGACGTCCGCACATGCTCAAAAGGGCTCCAGACGGGCCCTGAGATGCCAGTGGGGGGTGCTAGCAGGGGAGAGGACCAGAGAGAAGGAGAGGCACTGGCGCTGTCTGACTGCCTACAGGACGTGCCTCTCGCGGCGAGAGGCACGTCCTGTAGGCAGTCAGACGGCGTCTCGCCTCCTCCCCGGTGTGCGGCAGCACACCTGAAATCTCAGGAGGCACACAGTTTGCGAAACACTGCCTTAAGGTAAGATTGTGACAGGAAAATGCCTACGCACCCAGGGCCGGATTTAGATGAAAAGAGGCCCTAGGCTATTCCACTTATGAGGCCCTTTCACCTCCTATTTTTAAGTTTGTAAATTACATGAGAGATAATAAAATACATCATTACTGTGATATATATCAATATGTTAAATGAAACATGTTGTTATTGGTACTAACCTTTATAAAAAAAATGTGACACGGATAATAAATAAAAAAAAGTCGAGAACACTTATTTGGACATTTATTCTCAGCACCATATATAGTACTTGTAACAATAACTAATCAAACATAACACACAACATTGCCCCTTCCTATGTCCATAGTGCCCCCAGTGTGTCCTTCCTCACCTCACCCCCCCTCCGATGCCCACCTGCCTCCCATCCCCCTTCCATTGAACACCCCCATGCCATCCTGTCTGCCTGCCTTACATTAAACCCCCCACCCCCCCTCCGATGCCAGCCTGCCTGCCTCCCATCCCCCTTCCACTGAAACCCCCCACCCCCGATGCCAGTCTGGGCCGTCCTGTCCTGACGGAGCCACGTTTTGCCTCTCTCCCCGCGGGGCTGGGCTTTGCCCAGCTGTTTCCGGACTGACGTCTTTCCCTCCCCGATCCTCCTCCCGGGGCGAGAAAAAGAAAGGGAGAAGCCGAGTCGGCGCCCCGTTGCGGCCGGAGCCGGTTCCGATCCCGATCCCAAAGCGTAGAATTTCTCCTTATTTTCGGTTCAGTGTTTTAGTGTTCACTGTTTTTAGAATAGTGTAATTTTAATTTTGCTAACAATTTGAATGTAGGCCCCTCTTGATCTTGAGGCCCTAGGCTGAAGCCTAGTTAGCCTATAAGAAAATCCGGCCCTGTACGCACCAGAATGTAGCCCACCTTCAACAAGTGAGAAAGATGTGAGCCAGAATCCAAATCCCAAAGTGACTGCTAGCTAGTGCCAACTCTGACTAGAGCAAGCTGTAAAGCTCTCTGTCTACATCTCAAAGACAAAGCTTTTCAACGTCAAATGCACTGTTTAAAAAGTGCCATTTACACAGCTCGAGGATACATGTGTAATATACATATCACAATAGAGAAAATTAACAGCTGGCACAGAACATTCCGTCTTTCTCCGATTTTAGCGGTTTAAAAACACACGACAGTTTTGAAACTAGTACACTGGAAACGGTATATTTATTAGTCAAGCGGAAGCTTAAATAATAAGATGAAGTCTTTATAATAGGACAAGGTGAAGAATACAAAAAGAAAGATAAAAAAAGTTTAAATAAAGTTTTCATTTATGTACAGTCATTTACTATGTTAAATGTAAAAAAAACTAACGAAATAGGAGACCATTGGAGTTGACGAAAGAAGAGACCAGAAGAACAAACAGGGGAATTAAATGTAAGTTGAGCCACAAACTTTTGTTAATACCAGTGACCTACATAGCACTATAGAAATCTAGTTTTGATTATTAAAATTTCTTAATTATAATATTGTAATCACATAATATGTCTTCTTGTATTAATAATTGAGGGGGGGAAAGAAAATGATTGCTTTATGTATAAATTGTGTATTTAATAGTGCGTTTTATGAAATGTTTATGCTCAAGTAGTTGTATTGCACTGTCAAAGTTTAAAAATCAATAAAGATTTATTAAAAAAAAGAAAAGAAAGAAATCTAGTCTAGAGAGGGTGGGCAATCCATTTAGTGGATGATACAATAAGATAAGGATGTATATACCAAATGTTATAAAGATAAAATCAACAAAAGACTAAGTGGCTTTGGATCAATAAATACTCTAAGACTCTTAACAAAAAGGACAAGTATAATCACGGAAGAAGGGAGTGTTTGATCTGTTGAGCTGTAAGAGCAGATGTACAATTTGAATTAGTAGAAGATCCATTTGAAATTTGCATAAAGGTAGTTGAAGCAAGAGAAGTTACAGGAATAAAACTGTGTATCATTAGCCTACAAATGAAAAGAAAATAAAAATCAGGGAAGGAAAGAAAGGAGCTGAAGTATAAAAGGTTACAGAAGAACGCTACGAATACAGCGATAATGGGATAAAGTAGGAGAGAGAAATGTTGCTGGAACCGAACAAGAACGGAACCGAACATCAGTGGCGTAGCGAGGGTGAGAGGCGCCTGGGGGGTGGGGGTGGCGCCCCTCCCACACCCTTGTCTCTGCCCCTCCCCCGCTCCTCCGTGCCGCACACGCCGAGACTACTATGGGAACGCACGGCAGCCATCTTCTATGAGCGATCTGCACGGGGCAGGAGCGTAGGAAGATCGCTCCTGCCCCGAAAGACCGCTAGACCACCAGATAAGGTCTGGGGAGGTCCGGGAGGCGGGGGTGATTCTGGTTTTAGGAAATCGTGAATAATCGAAATCATGAGTCCTAAAATCACAAATCAGGAGGGGGAGGGTACTTACACTTGGATAGCCATGCCACGCAGAGATTACGAGGGGTTGTAGTTTGGGCAGGGCTATAATATACACGTGTATTCCTCATTTTACCAACAGAATGCATGTGCACGGAGAAAAGTTTCCATGTTGGGTTTTAAGCAAAGACACGCTGAGGTTTTTAAACAAATGCTCATTTCAGCCAGGCCTTTGCAAGAGGGATCGAGGGAGTTACTCTCCCTACTAGAGAATGACACGGTGACAAAATTCATCACCGTTCCCGTCCCCGCGGATAACCGCGGGAAATAATCCCATGTCATTTTCTAGTGTCTATTTCAACCTCAGACCTTCTACACCAGCATTCTTCAGAGCAAAGCTTGCGGATCAGTGGTTGTGGCCATTCATACTCTGATTCTTCCCTCTCTCCTTAAAGAGTGACATGAAGATGGTTTCTCACGGTTATCCGCGGGGACGGGAACGGTGATGAATTTTGTCACCGTGTCATTCTCTACTTCCTACTACATTGGCTGCTGATAACTGCAAGGACCAAGATTAAATTGGGCATCGCCGCCTTTAAGAACCTAAGAGGGAATGCCCCCGACTACCTAACAAGAGTTGGCCATCCTGCTCCAAGATGCCCCCAACAGATAGTCCACCAGAAATCTTTTCCACTTAAAATTCCCAGCATGCAACAACATAAAGTCTACCATCCAATATCAATCGGCAAAATGCTGGAGCCAACTACCATTTACACTCTGATCTTGTGACCAGTATCTCAGGATCAGAAAACTTCTAGAAGCATTTCTGTACCAAGAGGGAGTCAACCCTAAAGTAGCTGAAACAGTAATTGTAAAAGTCCATTTCTAAACTGTCTAATGCAACTCCAGGGACAAAACAAAGAGCCAACAATGACCTGCTTGCAACTAAGTATTTGTAACTACGAACTAACTGTATTAACAGTTGTACTGATCTACCTGTACGAGCAACTCTACTGAATGTCCTTTTCAGTCTGTCCATTATAACTTCCTGGGTTATTGACCCAACCTCTTGTAATGTAATCCGACCTTGAATTGAATAGGTGAAGGCGGAATAGAGAACCTGATTAACATAACATATCATATCCCCTGGTTGTTTGCGGTCGGTAGTTCGTGGTCCCGGTCATTCGCGGTATTTTCCGACCACGAACTGACGACAAGGAGAGGGCAGCAGGAGAAGCAGGAGAGAGCAGCCGGAGTGCTGTGAGTGCAGGAAATCACTCGCGATATGCTCTGACCATCTCTTCCTGCACTAAATCGCTGCCTGGCTGGCCCGGAACGTCCTCTCCGACGTTAGAATTGACATCAGACAGCCAGAGTTGGTGGGCCCGCGGGAAACGAAGCAGGGCGAATTCGGCGCCGACCTGTTTCCGATGGCCAGTGGAAGCCTTTCCCCGGCGGTGGTGGCAGCATGGTGGTGGTGGCGGCGGTGGCATGGGGGAGGGCAGGGAGAAAGAAAGAAATGGGGGGGGGGAGACAGGGAGCCAGAAAGAAAGAAATGGGGGGCAGGGATCCAGAAAGAAAGAAAGGGGGGGGGGACAGGGATACAGAAAGAAAGGGGGCAGGATGAAAGAAAGAAAAAAATAGGGCATGGGGAGAGAGAGAGAAAGACAGACATAGAGAAAGAAAGGGGGCATGGAGAGAGAAAGAAGGGGGCAGGGTGAAAGAAAGAAAGAAATGGGGCACGCGCAGATGCCATGTAATGATGCCACGCACACGCACACGTGATGTCAGCGCATCCCAGCCGCACATGTGTCGTTGCCCTCCTGTCCGACCAGAGCAAGCAATGGGGTGGGGCTAGGGAGGGATTAGAGCAGGGGTGTCAAAGTCCCTCCTCGAGGGCCGCAATCCAGTCAGGTTTTCAGGATTTCCCCAATGAATATGCATGAGATCTATTTGCATGCACTGCTTTCATTGTATGCTAATAGATCTTATGCATATTCATTAGGGAAATCCTGAAAACCCGACTAGATTGCGGCTCCAGGAGGGACTGACACCCCTGCTCTAAGTGCATTAATCCCCTTGTGATTTTATCTAGCAGAACTGCTAGCACAGAGGGTGTCAAAGTCCCTCCTCGAGGGCCGCAATCCAGTCGGGTTTTCAGGATTTCCCCAATGAATATGCATGAGATCTATTTGCTTGCACTGTTTTCATTGTATGCTAACAGATCTCATGCATTTTCATTGGGGAAATCCTGAAAACCCGACAGGATTGCGGCCCTCGAGGAGGGACTTTGACACCCCTGGATTAGAGGCAGGACTGGGGCCTAACGGGGCGGGGATGGGTGAGCCTGGAGGCGGGTCTAGGGGGTCCTGATTTTACAAATGTAAAATCTGACAACCTTATCTAATCCTAAATCTGGCTCTACATAGAGTTATCAATGGAAAGTCAGTATATTCGATCAAGAAATGACAAAAGAACCATGAATATTCTTTTTAATAGTTCTAGCTTTTTAGGTATTGAAGCATGGAAAGAAAACCTCGGGGGTGTTTGAAGCAATGACCGTGACAAGAACTAACCTCACCGCAGGTGGGGGGGCCCTCAGGGAATTACAGGCATTTTAAAACCGCTATAGTGAAGGGCATCCCAGAGATATATTTAGGGCTCTTCCTTGTAAACCATCTCTGGAATGTGGTATCAGGGCAAATGTCCTGTTCCACTCTGTCTTGTCACAGCTGATGGTGGTTCTCTTCTCTCTTAACTGACCCCGCAAAGAAAGGCTCGACGTCACCTCGAATACGGGAGAAAGAAAGGCCACTTTCCGGCAGACGTTTTCTGAAAACCTCAATGGAGCAGACACCTTCTGCATCAACAAGTGAGGTAGGCATGTGTACAGGCAAAAATTATCAATTCATTTGGGGATTTTTTTTTTGTACTGCTCCCAACTTTTTTGGGGGTGGGGGAAGGGTGTTCTTTAATGACATTTGTTTTCATACAAACTTAATGTGCATGCATACAATTTGAATATATGTGTGTTAATTTGTAGGTTAAAGGGTGATAAATCAATTTTGTATGAACTAGGGGGGATCTTTTTACTAAGGCGTGCTAACTGATTTAGCACGCGTTAATCGATTATCGCGCCTTAGTAAAAGGACCCCTATGTTTTTTGAAGGCATGGCAAATGAGGTTTCACGTGAATAAGTGTAAGGTGATGCATGTCGGTAACAAAAATCTTATACATGAATACAGGATGTCGGGTGCAGTACTCAGAGAGACCCTCCCAGGAAAGAGACTTGGGAATACTGGTCGAGAAGTCGATGAAGCCCAATGTGTGGCGGCGGCGGCAAAAAGGGCGAACAGAATGCTAGGAATGATTAAGAAGGGGATCACGAACAGATTGGAGACGGTTATCATGTCACCATGGTCCATGGTACGCCATCACCTGGAATACTACGTCCAGCGCTGGTCGCCGTGCATGAAGAAGTACACGGTGCTACTTGAAAGGGTCCAGAGAAGAGCGACTAAAATGGTTAAGGGGCTGGAGGAGTTGCCGTACAGTGAGAGATTAAGAGAAACTGGGCCTCTTCTCCCTTGAAAAGAGGAGACTGAGAGGGGACATGATAGAAACATTCAAGATAATGAAGGGAATAGACTTAGTAGATAAGGACAGGTTGCTCACCCTCTCCAAGGTAGAGAGAATGAGAGGGCACTCTTTAAAGTTGAAAGGGGATAGATTCCGTTCAAACGTAAGGAAGTTCTTCTTCACCCAGAGAGTGGTAGAAAACTGGAACGCTCTTCTGGAGTCTGTCATAGGGGAAAACACCCTCCAGGGATTCAAGACAAAGTTAGACAAGTTCCTGCTGAACCGGAACGTACGCAGGTAGGGCTAGACTCAGTTAGAACACTGGTCTTTGACCTATGGGCCACCACGGGAGCAGACTGCTGTGTACAATGGACCACTGGTCTGACCCAGCAATGCCAATTCTTATGTTCTTATGACTTTCAGCTTGCTGAGCTCCTTGTACAATAGTGATACTTATCAATTACACAGCGTGACTGATGTACATAGCACTGTACAATGATCATAAGTATTCACACAAAACATGACCCTGTTGCAAAGAGTTTACAGTCTAAATGGAGACCTAAGCTAAAGAGAGAGAAGCAACTCCACTTTAAATAATGGCCTTTACATGTACACATGTAGACACATGTAACTAGTGATTTCCAAACTGCTGTTTTACTCAGCTGAGCTGAAGTTGGCGTTAGTAAGAAATGAATGCTGAAAGATGAAGAGGAGCTCCCCTGACGCAGCCTCCGCTGGCGAAACATAACGTTATGTTGGGGCTTCTTAATAAAGAAAGAATTTCAGCTCTGAAAGAATACCGACAAAATTCAGATAAGTGCAATCCACTGCCGCTTTAAATCTGGGAACGAATTTATTCTAAAGTATGACATACGATAAGGTTATTAGATGGACCTATGACAATGTGACTGGAGCCCGCTAAGTTGAAAATTGGGGTCAAGTCTTACCATCTGACGATTACCATTTTGATTGCGATAAAATTTATATTGATGGGTTTTACTATTAGGAATTGATGATCACATTTCTGGGATTCACTATTGACATGGTTTAGGCATGGCTATACGTTTCTCATCTTACACAGGAAATACATTTTTATGTAAAAAAAAAAAAAAAAAAAAGAACTTTCTAGTGAATTATGCACCGGATCAGAGGCATGCATAGATTTCTTAAGTGTTTGTTTCATACATGGTTTTTCTCAAGGGATTAAGAGGGCAATGCCCTTTAATACTCATGGTTTATGTAAGCCTCCAAAACAGAAACATATAGTAACATAGTAAATGACGGCAGATAAAGACCTGAACGGTCCATCCAGTCTGCCCAATAGTTATACCCATTAAAAATACACAATTAAATTAACTTGTCTCTTCTTTGATATTTCTGGGCCGTGGACTGTAAAGTCTGATCTTGTCCAAGGATCCAACTGCTGAAGTTGCCATCTAATCAAGCCATTGTGACATCACTGCTGAGGTTGACCCTTAGGCATTGGTGGAATGAGACATTATGACATCACAATCTCAGCTCTGGAATGCTGCTACTCTTTGGGTTTCTGCCGGGTAACATAGTATCATAGTAGATGACGGCAGATAAAGACCTGAACGGTCCATTCAGTCTGCCCATTAGTTATTCTCATTAAAAATATCTGATTAAATTAACTTGTCTCTTCTTTGATATTTCTGGGTCATAGACTGTAAAGTCCACCTGGTAGTGTCCTAGGTTCCAAATGCTGAAGTTGCCATCTAACCAAGCCATTGTGACATCACTGCTCAGGTTGGCCCTTAGGCACTGGTGGAATGAGGCATTATGACATCACAATCTCAGCTCTGGAATGCTGCTACTCTTTGGGTTTCTGCCGGGTAACATAGTATCATAGTAGATAACGGCAGATAAAGACCTGAACGGTCCATCCAGTCTGCCCAATAGTTATACCCATTAAAAATACAGGATTTAAATTAACTTGTCTCTTCTTTGATATTTCTGGGTCATAGACTGTAAAGTCCACCTGGTCTTGTCCTAAGTTCCAACTGCTGAAGTTGCTATCTAACCAAGCCATTGTAACATCACTGCTCAGGTTGGCCCTTAGGCATTGGTGGAATTAGGCATTATGACATCACAATCTCAACTCTGGATTGTTGCTACTCTTTGGGTTTCTGCCAGGTAACATAGTAGATGACGGCAGATAAAGACCTGAACGGTCCATCCAGGCTGTCCATTAGTTATACCCACTAAAAATGCATGATTAAATTAACTTGTCTCCTCTGATATTTCTAGAAAATAGACTGTAAAGTCAACCTGGTATTGTCCTGGGTTCCAAATGCTGAAGTTGCCATCTAAGCTCACTCCTGCCTATCCAACCATCTCTCGTAGCACATTCGGAATCTCTTTGGGGCATACTATTGTTGGCACTTAGTTTGAGAGACACTGGGTTAGACAACAGAGGAGCAGTCGTTGTGAGCCTCAAAGGAAGACATCTTTAACTATGGAAGTACCTGCCTATCACGAAAAAAATGTAAACATAACCAAATACTGTATTTTTGGATAAACAAAGGTCTTGTGTAGGCATGAACCCTCCCCCCCCACACACACACACAAAACAAAATCAGAACTTTTTCAATCCATCAGAATCTTTTCCCCCACCCCCACCCCTTCATGCAAAACTCCTCTGCATCATAGATTTACCAGGGCACAGAGCAGGTCAACCGCTTCCAAGATAAGTTCCTGATGTCCAATGCGAGAAACTCCCAACTCCTCCAGCTCCTGGTGGGTAATGCGTAGTAACTGATCCCCGCCAATCTTCTCGCGCTCAAAGTTCTTGATGTACTGCTGCAAACAGTCGTCGAGACCTTGTGAAACAGAGAGAGGCAACAGTGAGAACATTCAACAAGCCTCGCATTTTCAACAGCACAAAAAGGTCAAATAAAATGCCATAACGTGTCATATCGACTTTACGCATCGACCCACCCTAATTCGATGAAGTTGGGCGTCCAACTTTACGCTTAGCAGACTAAGTTCCAAGCACAGTTTGTAAAATAAGATCAGTTACAGAACTAACTTAATTATTTAATTAGATGCTAATTAGCTGTAACAACCAATAATTGCCAGTAACAATAGGTAATTAGCGGTGATTGGCTCTAATTTGTAGTTAGGTATATAACTTACCTAACCCCCTCTTTTACTAAGGTGCGCTATGCTTTTTAGTGCACGGTAAATATTATCACGCGCTAATCATGCGCTAAACGCTATGGACATGTTAGCGGTTAGCGCATACGTTGATTTAGCACACACTAAACACGCGCTAAAACGCTTAGCTACTGGGCTTGATGGACCATTGGTCTGACCCAGTAGGCTATTCTTATGTTCCAACGTGTGCCATGTATAGGACAATCAAGCCATTGTAACATCACTGCTGAGGTTGGCTCTGAGGCACTGTGGAATGAGGCATTATGACATCACAATCTCAGCTCTGGAATGTTGCTCTCATTGGGGTTCCAGAATCTTGCTATTCTTTGAGATGATGGAATGTTGCTACTCTTTGGGTTTTGGCCAGGTACTAGTGACCTGGATTGGCCACCGTGAGAACGGGCTACTGGGCTTGATGGACCAGACGAGTTGATGACCGGAGACACTGGATTTGGGGCTTCCGGTTTGCTGACAAGGATCGGATGACATCTGGAGAAGTTTGGCAGCCAAAGCAGTGAAGTCATTTCAAGCTGGACTTCAGTCTTGACTGTTTTGTTTTTATTTTTCACTTTCTTTTTAGTTTATGATATATATTTTTTTTAATCTCATTCATTGTTTTGCCACTTGTTTTTGTTTCTTATTTTATTATTTAAATTTCCCCAGAATTCTATAGTTTCAACGGTTCTCCCTTCTGCTTCTATTTCCTATCTCCCCTCTTTTTTCAACCTTTCAAACCTTTCAAAGTCCTTTAGATCATTGTAGTCTTATTAGAATGTTTATTTTCTTATTTTTCTCATCTATCTCTATTTTATTTCTTCATTACTCTTCTAATTGTCATTTTTCGAGGTACTTTAGTTAGATTGTGAGCCTTCGGGACAGTAAGGGAATTTCTAAGTACCTATATTACTTATAATTTTAATGCACCCTATTGTCTATTTTCTGTAAACCGCTTAGAATCCTAACGGAATTTAGCGGTATATAAGAAATAAATTACATTACATTGGTCTGACCCAGTAAGGCTATTCTTATGTGAGCCAAGTATAGGACAATTAAGCCATTGTAACATCACTGATGAGGTTGGCTCTGATGCACTGTGGAATGAGGCATTATGACATCACAGTCTCAGCTCTGGAATGTTGCTCTCATTGGGGTTCCGTAATCTTGTTATTCTTTGAGATGCTGGAATGTTGCTACTCCTTGGGTTTAGGCCAGGTACTAGTGACCTAGACTGGCCACCGTGAGAACGGGCTATGGACTGGCCACTGTGAGAACGGGCTACTGGGCTTGATGGACAATTTGTCTGACGCAGTAAGGCTATTCTTATGTTCCTAAGAAACTGCTGTCTCTCTTTCCCATGTTTTTCATTTAGAGGTAGGGTTACGAAACATCCAGGAACACCCAGACATGTCCTTTTTTTAAAGGACTGTCCGGGTGCCCAGGAAGGATTTCCAAAACCCGGTAGTTTGTCCAGGTTTTGGAAGTCCCCGACCTCAGGGCCGCGTCTGGAAGGCGTCTGCGCATGCGTGGCCATCGACATGATGATGTCAAATGCATGCGTGTGATATTATTACGTCGACGTCCCTGCATGCGCAGACACGGTCCCGAGCTCAGGGAGGTTTGTGTGGGGGCGGGGCTGGAGGGTGGAAGAGGGCGGAGCTGGAGGCAGAATAGGGCAGGGATGAGAGCAGATCGGGATGGGACCAGGTGTCCTCTTTTTTCATAAAGGAAATCTGGCAACCCTATTTAGGGGGGGATTCATCACGGTGGGTAAAGGTTTGCCTTTGATGCCTTGTGGGATTCAACAATCTGTGGTATCCTATTTTATAGGAATACTAGCTGATGCCCCGGCGTTGCACGGGTATTTAATTATAGCAATAACACTGTAAATGGATTCAAATAAAGATACTTTATAGTGGTGAATGAAATTATTTTTTTACAGCTTTATAAAAAGTACAATATTTAAATTATAATGTGAAATATTTGACAAAATGAATACAATACAACTAACACAAAACTTGATTATAAACAACATTTTTAGTTTCACCTCCAGGAGCAAGAACATATAAATTCTTGGGTGAAGAGACCCCCAGAACATATCACCCTAGTTAGTGAGGGATCTGCATACCAAGTTTCTTTCAAATCGGTCAAGCCGTTTTAGATTTACTGTGAGAATGGCAGCTGTTTACATTTTTTCCATTGACATGAATGGGTGAAATCTGATGTTCTGTTTGTAGCTCCGCCCACGTGTGCAGGTGGGCCGCGAGACCCCCAGAACATATCACCCCAGGTAGTTGGAATTACTGTGAGAATGGCAGCTTTTTACATTTTTTCCACTGACATGAATGGGTGAAATCTGATTTTCTGTTTGTAGCTCCGCCCACGTGTGCAGGTGGGCCGCGAGACCCCCAGAACATATCACCCCAGGTAGTGAGGGATCTGCATACCAAGTTTCGTTCAAATCGGTCAAGCCGTTTTTGAATTAGTGAGAATGGCAGCTTTTTACTTTTTTTCCATTGACATGAATGGGTGAAATCTGATGTTCTGTTTGTAGCTCCGCCCACATGTGCAGGTGGGCCGCGAGACCCCCAGAACATATCACCCCAGGTAGTTGGAATTACTGTGAGAATGGCAGCTTTTTACATTTTTTCCATTGACATGAATGGGTGAAATCTGATTTTCTGTTTGTAGCTCCGCCCACGTGTGCAGGTGGGCCGCGAGACCCCCAGAACATATCACCCCAGGTAGTGAGGGATCTGCATATCAAGTTTCGTTCAAATCGGTCCCACAGCTTTTTACATTTTTTCCATTGACTTGAATGAGTGAAATCAGATTTTCTGCTTGTAGCTCTGCCCACGTGTGCAGGTGGGCCGCGAGACCCCCAGAACATATCACCCCAGGTAGTGAGGGATCTGCATACCAAGTTTCGTTCAAATCGGTCCCACAGCTTTTTACATTTTTTCCATTGACTTGAATGGGTGAAATCTGATTTTCTGTTTGTAGCTCCGCCCACGTGTGCAGGTGGGCAGCGAGACCCCCAGAACATATCACCCCAGGTAGTGAGGGATCTGCATACCAAGTTTCGTTCAAATCGGTCCCACAGCTTTTTACATTTTTTCCATTGACGTGAATGGGTGAAATCTGATTTTCTGTTTGTAGCTCCGCCCACGTGTGCAGGTGGGCCGCGAGACCCCCAGAACATATCACCCCAGGTAGTGAGGGATCTGCATACCAATTTGCGTTCAAATCGGTCCCACAGCTTTTTACATTTTTTCCATTGACTTGAATGGGTGAAATATGATTTTCTGTTTGTAGCTCCGCCCACATGTGCTGGTGGGCCGCGAGACCCACAGAACATATCACCCCAGGTAGTGAGGGATCAGCATAGCAAGTTTCGTTCAAATCGGGCAAGCCGTTTTTGCGTTGGCAGCTTTTTACATTTTTTCCATTGACATGAATGGGTGAAATCTGATTTTCTGTTTGTAGCTCCGCCCATGTGTGCAAGTGGGCCGCGAGACCCCCAGAACATATCACCCCAGGTAGTGAGGGATCTGCATACCAAGTTTCGTTCAAATCGGGCAAGCCGTTTTTGCGTTGGCAGCTTTTTACATTTTTTCCATTGACATGAATGGGTGAAATCTGATTTTCTGTTTGTAGCTCCGCCCACGTGTGCAGGTGGGCCGCGAGACCCCCAGAACATATCATCCCAGGTAGTGAGGGATCTGCATACCAAGTTTCGTTCAAATCGGTCAAGCCGTTTTTGCGTGATCGCGGCACATACACACACACATACACACACACATACACACCTCCGATTTTATATATATAGATTGCTGTGGCACAGGATCGGGCCACACAAAATTTCCTTATATGGACATATGACTAGCGCAGGGGTCTCAAAGTCCCTCCTTGAGGGCCGCAATCCAGTCGGGTTTTCAGGATTTTCCCAATGAATATGCATGAGATCTATGTGCATGCACTGCTTTCAATGCATATTCATTGGGGAAATCCTGAAAACCCGACTGGATTGCGGCCCTCGAAGAGGGACTTTGAGATCCCTGGACTAGACGTAGGGGGTGGGCAACTCCAGTCCTTGGGGGCCGCAATCCAGTTGGGTTTTCAGGATTTCACCAATGAATATGCAAGAGATCTATGCATGCACTGCTTTCAATGCGTATTCATTGGGGAAATCCTGAAAACCCGACTGGATTGCGGCCCTCATGGAGGGACTTTGAGATCCCTGCTCTAGCAGTAGTCACATGAGACTGCCGCTAAGGGTGCCATTTTGACTGAGATACTAGAGTGGCCAGGAGTGATTGGGGATCACTCCTGGCTGCCCCCACCCCTGGACCCCACTGGAGCACCTCCCCCACAAGACCACAATGGAATTTTGAGGTAGCCACTATGGAGGCTGAGAGGGGCTAAGGAAGGTGGCGGAGTTAGTACTTGGAGGGGTTGGGGGGTCAGAGGGGGGATTCATTACTGCAGCCTGGGAGCTTTGGGCCGTGGCTTTGCACGCCTAATGCTCCCGGGCGGTAAAATAACCCCAGCTAAGAGCAGGGGCTATTTTACCATCGCACATGAGCCTTAACGCCGTTTGCAGTATATCATTGCAAATCGTATTAGGCAATTTGCATAGTAATGAGATACAAAACAGGCATTTGCATATTTTGCATTTCATTACTTAGTGGCATACGGTATGTTAAATATCGCCACACTATTTTTGGGAACTGCAGCGTTAGGGCTGCTTAAGTCACAGTGAGGTCCATTTACCATGACTTAAAGCTCTAATGCTGCTTGATGAATCCCCCCCCTTAACTCCTCATTCTCCCTGCCCTGCATAAAATTGTTCTCCCTCTCCAAACCCCCTACCCCCTCATCATTCTATTTTCTTTATTTGGGAGGCGCGATTCCTTGTACTTTTGGCATCATTTGTAACATTCCAACTTCTGACCAGGGTTCTGCCCTCAGCGCTAGAAGCACCTACCACAGCAACGCACAAAGCATAACATTTCATGATCACCAGCCCTGCCAAAGTTATAAAAAAACAAACAAACCAACAAACCAACCCAGATTAAAAACATTCTCGCACCATCTGCGAAAGCCACTGAGTCACCTCCTCTCCCGACAAAAGCCTCCTACAGCACCAGAACAAAATGCAAAGAAATCATTACACACGAGCAGAGTCACACAATGTGCCACAGAAAGTTCCGGCGTCAGCCGACAACAAAGACAAAGTGGGAAGAAAAGAACATCTTAGCCCATTAGTCTTAAAATGTATTCACTTCTTTCCTCTTAAAATAAACACTGGAGCGCTGCTGCACCATTGTTCAAAGAGAATACAGTAAAAAAGAAAAAAAAAAAACCCAGTAAAATCTCAGCAATTCCATATTTTCATCAAGAAGGTTTTTGGGGTTTTTTTGGTCTTATGCAGTTCATTAAATTTGCCTTGTACTGCATTGTAGCATTATTAAATCCTAATATATAAAGTGAGCAAGCCTCTGACTGTGATCTTGAAAACTGCTCTATGGATTTTGATGAAATTGGGACAATCTGTGCGAGAAAGCGATGAAGCTAGGTCTGGAGTTCGGCAAAACTCATTTAGGGCGGGGGGTGAGTCAAACGGGGGATTTTTTTCAGACGTTCCAGCCACCCCCTGAAGCCTATTGGTCAGACAAGGAAGCTTAGCCAGTCAATAGGCTGCAGGGAAAAACAAGACTGAAGGATGCTAAGCAGGTTGCTTAGGCACTGCCTCTGTTCCCGCCTCCCCCTGCAGCCTATTGGTCACACATTCCTAAGGAAGTTTAGTCAGCCAATAGGCTACATGGAAAACCAGGACTGAAGGGTGATATATCATAACCTATTGGTCCAGTCTCCTCTGCAGCTTATTGGCTGTCTAAGGAAGAAGACCTGCAGTGTAGCTAAGGGGTTCCCTATATGTCATGTCTGTCTCTCCAAGCTCTTCCAAGCAGGGATCATCTATTAAATGTCAAAATGGACAGCGCTTCGTACTCCTTTCAGCATTATATAAGTGATAAGTAGTAGTAAAAGAGAGCGCATACCTGAAGTTAAGGCATGGAAAGTGAAATAAAGATAACTGCAGCACATTACTCAGACATTCCTAAGGAAGCTTAGTCAGCCAATAGGCTGCAGGGAAAACAAAAGGACTCAAGGTTGCTAAGGCACTGTCTCTGTAGCTACTGCTCCTGCCTCTCCCTACAGCCCATTGGTCAGACGACATTCCTAAGGAAGCTTAGTCAGCCAATAAGCTGCAGGGAAAACAAAATGACTCAAGATTGCTAAGGTACTGTCTCTATAGCTCCTGCTCCTGCCTCTCCCTACAGCCCATTGGTCAGATGACATTCCTATGGAAGCTTAGTCAGCCAATAAGCTGCAGGGAAAACAAAATAACTCAAGATTGCTAAGGTACTGTCTCTATAGCTCCTGCTCCTGCCTCTCCCTACAGCCCATTGGTCAGATGACATTCCTAAGGAAGCTTAGTCAGCCAATAGGCTGCAGGGAAAACAAAAGGACTCAAGGTTGCTAAGGTACTGTCTCTTTAGCTCCTGCCTCTCCCTACAGCCCATTGGTCAGATGACATTCCTAACGAAGCTTAGTCAGCCAATAGGCTGCAGGGAAAACAAAAGGACTGGAGGTTGCTAAGGCACTGTCTCTGTAGCCACTATCTCAATGGCTGCTGCAAGTTCCCACGGTCTTGTGAGATTGCTGCGAGAACTCACAGCAGCCATTCAGAGAGCAGCTATGCAGTACATGCGGCAGGAGTGTAGGAAGATCTCTCCTGCCCTGGTTCACTGCTGGATCACCATGGATTTTAAAAGGTACACTTTTTACTAATCGGGGAGGCGGCAGAGAGGTGAGAATTGTTAGAGTAGGCCAGGACAGGAGGTGGGAGGGATCCTTCCTATTCTAGCCTACCACTGGACCATCAGGGCTTACGGCAGGCCCAGTGGAGGCCTACAAGGCATCTGGAAAGAGCGGTGGGGGGGCAAGAGTCTGGCAGGGAGGGAATGGGGACAGTGTGCAGAGCCTGGTGGAGCACTTGATATAAACTCCCCAGTTTATATTTGAGTTAACCTTATTTCCTTCTTTTTTTTTTTTTTGGGGGGGGGGCATAAGGTTACCTTGGTTTATATTTAAGCATACAGTATATTGTATTTAATAAAATTGCTGTTTCCTATTTTTTTTGAAAGACGGTTTATCTGGCCCTACTTTTCTTGTTTGGTTTACCACTGAAAAATCTGTTACTTTCCTTTTTGGGGGGTTTTGGGTTTCACGATTTTTAGCACCACACATATAATTACTTAGCCAGTTAACAAATGAATATCCTGCTAACTGGCCAAGTTATTGTGCAGACCACCTTCATAGGAATCAGGGAGAGTAAAGAAAAATTTTAAATCAAGATGTCTTCTTTAAGGTAGGAAAAAATTTACTACTACTATTAATTATTTCTATAGACAGGGGGCCAAATGTTTTCCCGTTCACGTTGGAACTCAATTTCCCCGTCTCGTCCCCACGAGTTTTGTTGCTGCCCCATTCCTGTATGCTCTGCCTTAACTACCTCGATTTATGATTTTAAAGTGTTTGAGGCTTGTGCAGATGAGAACTCCGGCATTGGTAGAATGAGGCATTATGACATCACAATCTGAGCTCTAGAATGTTGCTACTTATGATTTTAAAGTGTTTGAGGCTTGTGCTGATGAGGACGGAGCTTAGGCATTGGTGGAATGAGGCATTATGACATCACAATCTGAGCTCTAGAATGTTGCTACTTATGATTTTAAAGTGTTTGAGGCTTGTGCAGGTGAGGATGGAGCTTAGGCATTGGTGGAATGAGGCATTATGACATCACAATCTGAGTTCTAGAATGTTGCTACTTATAATTGTAAAGTGTTTGAGGCTTGTGAAGATGAGGACAGAGCTTAGGCATTGGTGGAATGAGGCATTATGACATCACAATCTGAGCTCTAGAATGTTGTTACTTAAGATTTTAAAGTGTTAGAGCAGGGGTAGGGAACTCCGGTCCTCGAGAGCTGTATTCCAGTCGGGTTTTCAGGATTTCCCCAATGAATATGCATGAGATCTATTTGCATGCACTGCTTTCAATGCATATTCATTGGGGAAATCCTGAAAACCCGACTGGAATACAGCTCTCGAGGACCGGAGTTCCCTACCCCTGTGTTAGAGGCTTGTGCAGATGAGGACGGAGCTTAGGCATTGGTGGAATGAGGCATCATGAGATCACAATCTGAGCTCTAGAATGTTGCTACTTATGATTTTAAAGTGTTTGAGGTTTGTGCAGATGAGGACGGAACTTGCAGGAATGGTGCATGGACAGGGACAGAACTCTTGGGGACAAGACGGGAAAATGAGTACTCGCAGGGATGAGAAAAAATTTGTCCCCCGTGTCATTCTCTACTGCCACTCCCAGTGTTATGGGCAAATCCTCATTACCGGCACACTGTCTAGATCAGTGGTTCCCAACCCTGTCCTGGAAGTCCACCAGGCCAATCGGGTTTTAAGGCTAGCCCTAATGAATATGCATGGAGCAGATTTGCATGCCTGTCACTTCCACTATATGCAAATTTATCTCATGCATATTCATTAGGGCTAGCCTGAAAACCCGATTGGCCTGGTGGTCCTCCAGGGCTGGGTTGGGAACCACTGGTCTAGATCATATCATTTCTTTGGTAAGTTTTAATGTGTCCCCCCTTCTGGCATCATAGTTACGTAGAGGGAGACCTGGATGATTTTAATGAGGAAACGGAACCATTTGAATACCCGAGTCATCATTTGCCCGTTCACTCATGGGTGAGATTTAATCAGATGGTTGATTCTGATTTCATTGCTCCAGCCTGGGAGATAAGCAATCTGTCAGTGTCCTATAGGATCTAAGCTCCAAAATCCTGCCACCTTCAAAGGTTGCCCTTAGATATTAATGCAGTCTACCAAGACACACACGCTGGAAGAAATGATGTCTGCAAAAGGCATTTCGTGCCTCTTTAACACTGAATACGCTCAATCCCTACAGGCAGCAGGAAATTAAAGCACCGTTTCTGCTTCCATATAATAGCTCCATAAAATGTGATATTCCAGCCCATGAAGATCAAAGGCAAATGGAACTTTTTCAAAGCTCTGGGCTGACAGGTTTAAAGTACTACATGGGAGCTTCTGAAATTCCCAGATTATCGAAGGGAGGAGAGTTGTTGCACGCCGGAGAGCAACAGCGATTCCAACATCTGCTTATCGGCTAGAGAAATGGAATAAAGAAGATTAACAACTCATTTTCAACTCGAGTGGAAATTAAATATTAACGAAGTTGTTCTCATATTCCCCTTTTAATCAGTACAAATCACACTGATGCCAAATGTGGGAGCATCTGATGAACTTGCCCGCTTTCTCCGTGCAACACCCAGACTATCACAGCAAACCTCAGATTATCAACAGAAAGAAATCTTGGATTCAGAAAGAAAAAGGCAAAGAACAAGTTTCAAGCTTATTAAAATTTGATGCAAACGCTTATAATATTATTTCAAAGTGAATTACATATGTTACACCGAAATTTCTGTTTCATAGGGTTTTGAAAAGCTTCCAGCTAGTTTCCAGCTTCCAGCCCTGTCCCCATGAGTTTTGTTGCTGTTCCTGTCCCTTTCCTGTAAGCTCTGCCTTAACCGCACAAGCTTCGAACACTTATGATTTGAAAGTGTTTGAGGCTTGTGCAGATGAGGACGGAGCTTAGGCATTGGTGGAATGAGGCATTATGACATCACAATCTGAGCTCTAGAATGTTGCTACTTATGATTTGAAAGTGTTTGAGGCTTGTGCAGATGAGGACGGAGCTTAGGCATTGGTGGAATGAGGCATTATGACATCACAATCTGAGCTCTAGAATGTTGCTACTTATGATTTTAAAGTGTTTGAGGCTTGTGCAGATGAGGACGGAGCTTAGGCATTGGTGGAATGAGGCATTATGACATCACAATCTGAGCTCTAGAATGTTGCTACTTATGATTTTAAAGTGTTTAAGCATGCGCACATGAGGACAGTGCTTGCAGGAATGGTCCAGGGATAGGGACAGAACTCGCCTAGATGGGACGGCAAAATGAGTCCTTGCAGGGACGGGGAAAAATTTGTCGCCGTGTCATTCACTAATCCATATAGCAAATGACTGGTTAATATTCAGACTTAACAAGCCATAGGTTAGCGCATAAAGGCCTTCTTTTACTAAGCCGTGGTAAAGGTTTCTAACACAGCCCAGAGCGCGAAATGCCCTGATGCTGCTCCAATGCTCATGGGAATTCTATGAGCGCTGGAGCAGGATCGGAGCATTTAGCACTCCAGGCTGCGGTAGAAACCTTAGCCATGGCTTTGTAGAAGCACCCCCTAATTATTTAAAACTCTGCACTCATAAATTATTTATTAAAATTTCCCCCCTTAAGGACAGAGATGGAATACACCAGTTAAAGCGGGCAAATGCCAAAGCATCTTCTAGAAAAAGAGAGAAACCAGGAGGAACTGGCATTGGGACTGGTTTATTCAGCGCTGATAACATGCTTAATTGACTCAATAATTGGCTTAAAAGAAAATTAATTACTTGGTAGCTGCCTAACTCAGTAGATGCCTACAACTTTCAGGTATGCGCCTGGTCTAAGGCACTTACCAGAAAGTGGACGTGGTTATGACGGATTACGGGCAGAACTTGGGTGTGTTTCTATGTAGGTACCTAAATTAGACTTAGGCACCGGTATTTAAGAACATAAGAATAACCTTACTGGATCAGACCAATGGTCCATCAAGCCCAGTAGCCCGTTCTCACAATGGTCAATCCAGGTCACTAGTACCTGGCCAAAACTCAAGGAGTAGCAACATTCCATTCAGAATCCAAAGAATAAGAAAAGATTCCGGAATCTCAAAGAGCAACAAGATTCTAGAACTCCAAATAGTAGCAACATTCCATGTGGAATCCCCAAAAAATAGCAGCATTCCATGCTACCTATCCGTGTTTTTCTCAATAACAGACTATGAACTTTTCCTCCAGGAACTTGTCCAAACCTTTCTTAAAACCAGCTACACTATCCGCTCTTACCCCATCCTCTGGCAACGTGTTCCAGAGCTTAACTATTCTCTGAGTGAAAACATTTTTTCCTTCTATTGGTTTTAAAAGTATTTCCCTGTAACTTCATCGAGTGTCCCCTAGTCTTTGTAATTTTTGACAGAGCAAAAATTCATCCACTTGTATCCGCTACTCCACTCAGGATTTTGTAGACTTCAATCCTATCTCCCCTCAGCCGTCTCTTTGCCAAGCTGAAGAGCCCTAACCGTTTTAGTCTTTCCTCATACGAGAGGAGTTCCATCCCCTTTACCATCTTGGTCGCTCTTCTTTGAACCTTTTCTAGCGCCTCTATAGCTTTCTTGAGATAAGGAGGCCATGAAAACTCTGGAATAAATAGAGGTAGGGCTACAATACATCCGGATTTCCCCGGACATGTCCTTCTTTTGAGGCCTTAGCACATGCTTATGTATTTCTTTAGCAGGCCTAAATCCTAAAACCCTAATTCCAGGTCCTGGTGAGCTCAGGCCCACAGAACAATCTCCAAAAACCTGATGGTATACCAGGCCTTCCTGTAGCAGGGCATAAGTAGCCTTAAGGTAGATAGGGCGAGTCTGGGGGGTTACATTAACGTTACCCCAAGAAGTCTCACATCACCACATTTTATAAAAAAAACAAACCCAAACAAACATGTTACCTTTGTATGTTCTTTGAGGTATTTGGATGTCTCTTTTATATCCCTGCTCTCTATTTTATTCCATCCTTTGCTCCCTCCCCCCAAAAATTAAACTATCAAGCTAAAGCAGCAAATGAAAAGCTGTATAGTTGAGATTATTTTTTCAAAGTTAAGCTGTGGGAATTTTCGAGATTTTGACAGATGGAGGTGTTGACGTTTACCGACATACGACTTCATCTGTACGATGCTGTTGCCATGAAAGTAATTCACGTTTCATCTGGAATATTTTCTCTTCAGGAGCAATTATATTAGCTCGGCTTTTTATATGTTCTTTTCAAATAAAATAGTAGCAGGGCTATGTGAGAGATGGACAGATGAAGCACGGCATGAACTAAAAGAAATGACGAATGAGCCGGAGAACAAATAGAAATTTACTGTGCATGTTTGGTGTTCATCAGATCAGTCATACTGAAATGGTGTAAGAGATTACTGCGCTCATTCCTCACTGATCTGGTGAAGTCTGTGAGCAAACATCTATAGGAGAGAAATAAAAGCTGGGAAAAGGGGATAGAAGGGCAGGGATCTCAAAGTCCCTCCTTGAGGGCCGCAATCCAGTCGGGTTTTCAGGATTTCTCCAATGAACATGCATTGAAAGCAGTGCATGCACATAGATCTCATGCATATTCATTGGGGAAATCCTGAAAACCCGACTGGATTGCGGCCCTCAAGGAGGGACTTTGGGACCCCTGGTATAGATAGAGGATTACTATACAGGTCCTAGACCTGATGGGCCGCCGTGTGAGCGGACTGCTGGGCACGATGGACCTCTGGTCTGACCCAGCAGAGGCACTGCTTATGTTCTTATGTTCCTATGTTTTCCGTGCTGGGGAGGGATTTGAAATGAATAACATTCAATTATTTGTACTTTCCTTTTGTGTTGTCATTCAGTTCTGGAGCAGCAGGAGGCAGTAGGCTGCCTTCCGCCTCATACTCTTCTGCTTCACCAATCTGGTGAAGGTCAGATTGGTTTGGGGGGTGGGATTCTTCATGGGTCTGGGACTTACAGGTTGGGGAGATGCGTTTTCTTGAAGGGAGGGGGGAGGTGGAAGGTGTTGGCACTACAGGATAGGAGAATCTGGCGCATTCAAGTATGGTCTGACTGTAGGGGGAGTTAAGAATCTCCTATTATGGTACCTCCCCCCCCCCCCCCCCGATTCCCTGAAGCCTATGGAGTCAATATTCAGCCAGTGGTGATCAGCATTCTATGAGTGTCGGAGCATTAACATCGCCGGCATACGGTAAAAGCCAGCGTTAGACTTCCGATTATTTTTAGCAGTAGTAACCAGCGAAATGCCTCTGAATATGACTGATTAGCCCTGCCAGGGACTGTTTCTGAATCTCAAACCACATATTAACAAGGTCCATATCTCAGGGATGGTGAACATGAGTTGCAGAGGAGGGTCTAACAGATCGTGGGTGTATTTTATAATAACGAATAGAGGACAAATAATAACAAGAATTCTTGCTATTCTATACCGCTCTCAGAACCCTGTAATGTTCAAGACACTTGAGTATCCAGACATAACTCATACAGGTACATGGTATCTTTCATCGAGCCGGTATTTTCATGTGCAAAACTACAAATGTGCAAGAAGCTGTAATAAAGTGCTACGTGAAATAAATAACATTAAAAATTCGCACTTAGCTTTTATATGTACTTGATTTGTAGTGGATCATTGTAGTAAACAAAAATTGGCTAAACGCCCTACGGGACCCGTTTCGCCACAGTCAGGGGCTTCATCGGGGGTCTTGTATTTATGAACTACAATAAACAAAAAACATAAAACAATCAGTATATCTGTAATACAATGGTGCAAGAAAACTCTCTCTAAAAATATATATGTAGGAAGTACTCACTGTGCAACTTTGTTTGAGCTGACACGTAACAAAAAATGGCGCTGGCGAACTTTAAACGCCGCGCATGCGCTTTTTAAACCTTCTACAAAGATGACGTATGTGTTAATAATGCGCATGTGTCAACTATATGTCATAGCTTCGAGCTTCGTTTAAAGTTCGCCAGCGCCATTTTTTGTTACGTGTCAGCTCAAACAAAGTTGCACAGTGAGTACTTCCTACATATATATTTTTAGAGAGAGTTTTCTTGCACCATTGTATTACAGATATACTGATTGTTTTATGTTTTTTGTTTATTGTAGTTCATAAATACAAGACCCCCGATGAAGCCCCTGACTGTGGCGAAACGGGTCCCGTAGGGCGTTTAGCCAATTTTTGTTTACTACAATGATCCACTACAAATCAAGTACATATAAAAGCTAAGTGCGAATTTTTAATGTTATTTATTTCACGTAGCACTTTATTACAGCTTCTTGCACATTTGTAGTTTTGCACATGAAAATACCGGCTCGATGAAAGATACCATGTACCTGTATGAGTTATGTCTGGATACTCAAGTGTCTTGAACATTACAGGGTTCTGAGAGCGGTATAGAATAGCAAGAATTCTTGTTATTATTTGTCCTCTATTCGTTGGTTTGATTATTTTGATTCGCTCAAGAGGACTTAGTCCATTTTTTGTGGTTAAGTGTATTTTATAATAGCCTGGGTAATATTCAACCAGTGACAATTAGTGTTTAATAAAATGCTGGCTACCTGGAAACCATATACACTTCCCCCTCCCCATTCGCGGTTCCTGCACTCGCGGTTTCATATAATCGCAATATTTTTCTGGGGAGGGGGAAAATTTAAAAAACAGTCTTTTTTCCTCCCTGCCGCCTTCCCGGCCTTACCTGGTGGTCTAGAGGGTTTTCGGGACAGGAGCGATCTTCCTACGCTCCTGCCCCATGCAGATCGCCATGAGGAAATGGCTGTTGGGAGTTCCCGTTGTCTCTCGAGACTACGTCGGGAACTCCCTACAGCCATTTCCTGATGGCGATCTGCACGAGGCAGGAGCGTAGGAAGATCGCTCCTGCCCCGAAAACCCTCTAGACCAGTGATTCCCAACCCTGTCCTGGAGGAACACCAGGCCAATCGGGTTTTCAGGCTAGCCCTAATGAATATGCATGAGAGAGATTTGCATATGATGGAAGTGATAGGCATGCAAATTTGCTTCATGCATATTCATTAGGGCTAGCCTGAAAACCCAATTGGCCTGGTGTTCCTCCAGGACAGGGTTGGGAACCACTGCTCTAGACCACCAGGTAAGGCTGGGAAGGCGGCAGGGAGGTGGAGGTGGGTCAGAGCTGGATAATCACGGTTTTTCGGCATTCGCGGTCCGGCTCTGCCCGTATCCCCCACGAATGACGAGGGAGAAGTGTAGCCACTGGAAGCCATCAGGTACTGCCAATTTGTAAACCGCTTGGACCAGTCTTATGAATTAGCGGTATAACAAGTTTTAATAAAAACACTAGTACCCAGATAACTGTCCAGAAGATTTAGGATAGGCATTTATAAACCACTAATAGCCTAAGTGGTTTACATTCAGATAGTCAAACACTTTTCCCTATCTAACCTGGTAGGCTCACACTCTATTTAATATTCCTGGGGCAATGGGGGATTGAGTGACTTGCCCAGGGTGACATGGAGCAGCATGGGAGTTGAACCCACAACCTCAGGGTGCTGAGGCTGTGGCTCTAACCACTGCACCACAGTCTAACTTATCAGGATAGGTTTTCTGGTGCCGGCACTGAATATTGGCAGCATCCAGATAACTTCCGGCTCTGCCTCCAGATCACCCCAGCACTTCTATAATGTGCCCAGCACATCTTAACAAGGGATGACTCAAGTGATCAAGGAAAGCTATAGGATGAAAAGTGTCAGGAAAATTGTGCACGAGTCGAGTCTCTTTCATTTGAAAGGAAACTCTGCAATGAGAGGACACAGGATGAAGTTAAGAGGTGATAGGTTCCGTAGTAATCTGAGGAAGTACTTTTTTACAGAAAGGGTGGTAGATGCGTGGAACAGTCTCCCGGAAGAGGTGGTGGAGACAGAGACTGTCTGAATTCAAGAAAGCCTGGGAGAGGCACTTGGGACCTCTCAGGGAGAGAAAGAGATAATGGTTACTGCAGATGGGCAGCTCTATGACCTCACAATGCAAGTGTAAAGAGCCTTAGCCTATAGGAAGAAGAGATGCAAATGGTAAGAGCCTTAGCCAATAGGGAGAGGAGGAGATAATGGTTACTGCGGATGGGCAGCTCTATGACCTCACAATGCAAGTGTAAAGAGCCTTAGCCTATAGGAAGAAGAGATGCAAATGGTAAGAGCCTTAGCCAATAGGGAGAGGAGGAGATAGTGGATGCTCTTGATGGGCCATTTGGACCTTATCTGCCGTCAGGTTTCTAAAATCAAAAGTACGTGCCACTCCAAGAAGCGAATCTGTTGTATTCTCAGCCATGATGGCCTGTGGATGCTAAGTGCCAAAGCGCATGCTATTTACAGACGGGAGGCACACTGCTTGCAAAGAGGAACAATTTGTACTGCCTGGCAGCCAATAAACACCACGTTTGCTCTTAGGCTTCTCTTTTGATCTTTTATATTTCTACTGCCGCTGAATTTCAGTTTGATCTGATCCTAGAAAAAAAACCCCCCCCCAAGGAAACTTGATGTTAGAAAAAAGAAAAAGCAAAGAAATGTTCTCAGGTGCACAGTAGCACATCAAAGAGGACAGACGGTGCAGCATCAGTGAGGGGGAAGCTTATTGTTGGAAATGTACGCGAAGACAAACACAGTCACCCGGATTCTCGGAAGACACCAAAGAGGCCCACGGTTTAGAACAGTATTTCTCAACTCGGAATACGCATAGGGCTCCGTTTAGTAAGGCGCGCTAGTGTTTTTTAGCGCAGGCAGGAAATTACCGTGCGCTCAACCCACGCTACGCTTCTAGAACTAACACCAGCTCAATGCTGGCGTTAAGGTCCAGCGCAGGGGGGGGGCGATATAGCGCACGCTATTCCGCGCGTTAAAGCCCTAACGCGGCGTTGTAAAAGGAGCCCATAGACTTGATTTGCATACACTTCCTCCATTATATGCAAATTACTTTCATGCGCATTCATTGCGGCTATCCTGAAAGCCTGACTGGCAAGGGGCTACTCCAGGACCGAGTTGAGAAAGCACTGGTTTAAAAGCCCTATTCAGGATTTACATGTGCATAAACAGAACTTACACGTGTTCTTATGTTCTTACATAAAAGACAATTTTAGTATTCTACCTTTGTGTAGCACTGCTATGTGTATATGGGAACTGATCACCAAGATAGAGGTCTATAAAATACTGAGTGGAGCGGAAAAGGTAGATGTGAATCACTCGTTTACTCTTTCCCAAAAATCCTAGGACTAGGGAACAAGCGATGAAGCTACTAAGTTGTAGATTTCAAACAAACCGGAGAAAATATTTCTTCATACAACCTTTGTAATTAAACTCTGGAATTTGTTGCCGGAGAAGGTGGTGAAATCAGTTAGCTTAGCGGGGTTTAAAAAAGGTTGGGATAATTTCCTAAAAGAGAAGCCCATAGGGCATTGTTGAGATGACTTGGGGAAATCCACTGCTTATTCCTAGGATAAGCGGCATAAAATCTGTTTTACTGCTTCGGCTCTAGCTAAGTACTTGGGACCTGGGTTGGCCACTATTTGAAACAGGATCCTGGGTTTGATGGACCTTCGGTCTGTCCCAGTAATGGCAACTCTTATGGCTCAAAAATCCATTGCCAGTCCTCTGAGTCATCCAATGGCCTTTCAAATGTTGATTTCTATGTCACGGTGCTTCTGCTTAGCATAACTCAGGCAAGCTTTGTGCGATTCCCTTTCTTGCTCACTGACTCTCCATTTTTAACTAAGTGGAGCCCATCCTCTGCCTAGTACAGTTGTACGCTAGTCCGATCTTAAATTATGCAAGAGATCTGCTCTGGATAATGTTAATGGTGGTGTGCCAGGAATCAATAGATTGCTGTCTGGAAAGTGTTTTGCTTTACCACCGTCCAAATGTAAAAATGGCTTCCACTAATAGCTGCTCAAAATTGACCTCAGTTCAAAGACTCTTCTGGCCGGTGACCGAACACGTAATTTATCATCCAGTTTCAACAGTTAAAAAAGAAGATGCATACAAAATGAAACGGGTTTATAGGCATTTTTGGTCTTGCCACAATGACTGAAATATGCTTTTTAAAATCCGTCCTCTTCTCTCTGAACACGCGACCAAAACCCTTGTCCGCGCTCTCGTCACCTCGCGCTTAGACTACTACAACGTACTTCTCTCGGGCCTCCCGCACGCCCGTCTCTCGCCTCTCCAATCTGTTCCAAATGCCGCTGCGCAATTCATATTCCGTGACAGCCACTATTCTCACGTGACCCCTCTCCTCAAGTCGCTTCATTGGCTCCCCGGCCGTTTCCGAATACAGTTTAAACTCCTCTTGACGACCTACAAGTGCATTCGCTCTGAAGCCCCCCGATATCTCTCCTCTATCATCTCCCCCTATGCTCCCCCCCCCCGTGATCTCCGCTCGTCGGGCAAGCCCTTCTTATCTGTACCCTTCTCTTCCACTGCCAACTCCAGACTCCGTCCCTTCTTTCTTGCGGCGCCGTATGCCTGAATCAATATGTCGTGCTCCGTCCCTGGCAGTGTTCAAATCCCAGCTAAAGGCCCACTTTTTTGAAAACTGCTATCAACTCTTAACTCCCACTCAGATACCTAGACCCACTATAATCTCCCCAACCCTGAAATGTCCTGTCTAAATTAGATTGTAAGCTCTTCTGAGAAGGGACTGTCTATTGTGTGTTAGAAAGTACAGCGCTGCATACGCCTTTCAGCGCTATAGAAATAATAAATAGCGGTGGTAGTAGTAATTTTAGAAAACCCACCTAGGGCCTGATTCTGTATAGGATGCCTTGTGTCAGCAGCCACCTATGCAGCTTTTGAGAATCGCATACGGGCATCCTATATAGAATTGCATCTGTCTGTAACCACTCTGATTCTCTAACTGGCGTCCATGTCACAGACGCCGTTTAAGAGACTTGCGTTGCCGCTGAGCTTACCACAGCAAGGGCATCTCTCTGCCAAAAACATGCTCAGAGACATGAAGGCAACAACATGGAGCCACAGCCCCAAGAGAAAATTGCCTCTCCACCCAATCATTGCATATTGTAAATTCCAGTGAAAAACAAAATTCTTTGCTGCAAACTAGCATAGAAAAAGTTCTTAGACTTTGAACAGTCGCAAGCAATCGCTTAGCTTGATGAAAGGTTCCGACGGGGCCTGTTTCGATCCTGCGTCAGGGAACCAAATGGAGCACTCGGCAAAACTCTCAAAAAAAGTGGTGGTGCCTCAAAAATTCAAATTTCATGCATATATACACGAGACTCCTCCACTGATTTCACTGAAACTTGAATTTTTGAGGCACCACCACTTTTTTTGAGAGTTTTGCCGAGTGCTCCATTTGGTTCCCTGACGCAGGATCGAAACGGGCCCCGTCGGAACCTTTCATCAAGCTAAGCGATTGCTTGCGACTGTTCAAAGTCTAAGAACTTTTTCTATGCTAGTTTGCAGCAAAGAATTTTGTTTTCCACTGGAATTTACAATATGCAATGATTGGGTGGTGAGGCAATTTTCTCTTGGGGCTGCGGCTCCATGTTGTTGCCTTCGTGCCTCGGAGCATATTTTTCTGAATTCTAAGGGGCTCATAATTGAAAGAGAAAAACGTCCAAAAAACGGCCTAAGTCGGCACTTGGACGAACATTTCCCAAATACGTCCAAGTGCCAATACTAAAAACGGGTTTTGGACGTATTTCTAAACGACCTAGGACTTCATAGTGCTGCAGAATGACCAAAGCTAAGCGGGGCGTTTCAGGAGGACTGTCGAGGGTGGGAGTTGGGCGGGAAGTGGGCCGGCTTAGACTTAGTTGTACAGCATGTATAACCGAAAGTTATACAGCCCAGGATCGACGGAACTTGGACGTTGTGACTTAGACCATGTAAAACATGGTCTAAGTCACAAAAAACCACCTAAAGTCACCAGATAGGCACTGCAAACACATAAAAAAGACCCCCCACACACTACCCCAGTGATCACCGACCCCCCTGCACATAACAGGTGGCGGGAGGAAGATAAAGGGGGGAGGGAGAAAGATGATGGGGGAGGGGAGGAACCTCAGGAGCGGGCCCAGGAGGAGGAACGGGATCAGGAGGGTGGTCAGGAAGATAGCCAGGAAAGGGTGAGGTAGGGTGAAGGGCAGATGCAGGAAGCAGGGGGGGAGAGAGAGGGTGGGGGTGGGGATGAGGGTACATGGGAAATGGTACGTAGTAAGAAGGCGGGGAAACACCAGAGGAAAAGAAGGGGGGATAGGGTCGAGGATACTAATAGGTTTAGTGTATTGACACAGGAGGAAGAGGATGGAGGTGGGGTGTCCCAGAAGAGGAAAGGGAAAAAAGGTCAGGAGGGAGGGCAGCAGGAATACCCGGTGGTGATTCTGGAGAGGTTGCGGGTTGAGAAAGTGGGAGAGGAACGGGATGGGGGGAGGGGCTTTTCTAAATACAGAGGGGGGTGGGAAGGAGGGTATGGAAGTAGATGGGGGAACGTTTTGATGGTGGGGAGGGATGTGATTAAAGAAGGTGAAGATAAGGAAAGGGAAGGAATTGGGGAAGAGTTGATCCTGCCGGAGGACGAGGCGGTCCCGCCAGGGGTGGTGGTAAAGAGAGGAATGGAAGAGGGGAACGGAGAGAAGTTGGGGGGGGGGAAGAAATCTAAATTAGTGTCATGATGGGGGGGTCCCGGTTTGAATATTGCAACTTTGAATGTTGCTAGTCTCCGGATGGAGAGAAAGCGGTTTCTGGTTTATGAGTTCCTGGCTTCCAAAAAACTGGATGTTATCATGTTGCAAGAAACAAGGGTTGACCACCCAAGTTTATTGTGGAAAGCTAAAAGGGACTGGAAATGGGGGCCGTCGTACTGGGTATTAGCCCAGGAGGCATATCGGGGGGGGGGGGGGGGTGGCAATTCTGTTTAACTCCAGGGCGGTGGAAGTGCGTAGGGTGGTGGAATTGGGTGGGGGGGAGGGAGCAGATATTGGATGTAAGGGTGGAAGGGGAGGAGGTAAGGTTGGTGAACATCTACGGTCCTCAGAGGAAGTGGGAGCGTAAAGCTCTAATCTCCCGGATCAGACCATATTTATACACGGTCAGGAGGGTGGTGTGGGGAAGGGATTTTAATGCAGTGGTGAGGCAGGAGGATAGGGAAGGGAGGAAATTTTCTTTAGGATATGATGAATTATTTTTGAAACAGGTGGGGGAGGGGACAGGGCTGATTGATATTTATACAATTTTTGGGAAGCAAGGGGGGGGTTATGTTTGGCAGGGGGAAATGCCGCAGTCGTATCGACATGCTTTTTGTAAGGAGGGAAGACTGTCAGGTCCCTCCCCAAGTGCAACATGTTGAATTTATGGATCACGCTTTGGTGAGCATACAAGTAAGGGGGAAGAACCCGGTTATGGGTAGGGGTCTTTGGGGGCTCAACAATGCATGGCTCCAGGAGGACAGTGTACAGGAAGCCTTTAGGGAGTTCTGGACAGACCAGCTGTCTACTGTGAGCACGTATGGGTCATTTCGATGGTGGAAGGTTGTGAAGGGTAGGATCAAGGTTTTTTTCAAGAAAATAAGTAGGAGGGTATCACAAAACAGGGAGGGGAGGCTGGTAGCCTTGAGGAAGGAATTAAATTGGAGGGTGGAAGGGGGTGAAAAGGAGGAGGGGATTCAGGTACTCAAGGGAAAAATTGAAGCACTACAGTATAATAGATATAGGTCCTTAGTGTGGGAAAGGGACTATGGGCATTTCATCTCACCAGACCCTTTCAGGGCATGCAGAGAGGGTCAGGCGGCGGAAGGTGGGGAATTTGTGGGACAATGAGGGGATAGAGCAGGAGTCACGAGAAGGGATCTTGAGGGTGGTGGGAGAGCATTTTGGGGGGCCTCTTTGCAGTTGGGCAAGAGGGAAGGGAGGGGTGGGAGGAATATATAGAGGGAACCCCAGGGGTGGTGGGAGGGTTAACAGAGGAGGAGGCAGAAGCGTTGAATGGCCCATGGACGGTGGAGGAGGTAAGACGGGCGTTAGCCGGCCTGACCAGAGGGAAATCACCCGGTTCAGATGGGTTGACTGCTGAGTTTTAAAAGACATTTTGTGAGCAGCTTGGTGCGGCTGTTTACGGAGCTTAGCTGTCATCCTGTTCTGCCGAGGTCCATGAGGGAGGCGGTATTGGCTTTGATTGCGAAGCCAGGGAAGGGAGGGTCAAGGGTGGGAAATTGGAGGCCGATTTCTTTGCTTAATACAGATAGGAAAATTGTAGCAAAGATGATGTGCGCAAGACTGGGAGAGGTGGCGGCAGCAGTACTGACACTGGCACAGATGTGTGGTGTGCAGGGGAGGGGGGCGATAGAAGCAGCGGTAACAATAAGAGAGGCAGTTGAGAGGGGTCGGAGGACCCAGGGGAGGCGGGAGCTAGTTAGTTTGGACCAAGCCACAGCCTTTGATAGGGTGCCATACGAATATTTGTGGGGGATTCTTACTAAGTATGAGATTCCAGTGCAGTTTGTGGAGGGGTTGAAGACTGTATAGGGAGGCAGCAACCTTTCCCTTGGTGAATGGGTGGAGGGGGAGAGTTTCTCCATTGGGAAAAGGGTGAAACAGGGATGTCCCTTAAGTCCGTTGCTATATGTGTTTGCCATCGATCCATTGCTGCAGCGGCTGGAGAAGGGTGGGGGTTTAACAGGGATAGATATGGGGGAAGGCACAAAGGTCAGGGTGGTGGCATATGCCGATGACATCTCTGTGTTTGTGTCTTCAAAGAGAGAGTTTGGGTGGATGGAGGAAAAACTGGGAGAGTATTCAGGAGCCACAGGGGCGTGCATTAACCAGGAAAAGAGTCATTTGTTGAAACTCGGGGATCCTGCATGGGAGGTGGAGAGTACATGTGGGTTCTTGCCTCCAGAGGGGAGGGTAAGGGTGCTGGGGGTTGTCTTCAGTGGGGATGAGGCGTATCAAATGGAGAATTGGAAGGGAAAAATCCAGGAAGGGCAGCAGAAGGTGGAAGCCTGGAAGCAGTGGAAGCTGACATTTCTGGAACGGGTGCGTCTAATGAAAGTATATTTGGTTCCTTTGTTCCTATTCCCTAGTTATGTGTGTTTGCTCCCACAGGGGTTGCACGCTACGATGTACAGTCTTTTTTTTCAGTGCCTCTGGGGTAACCGCTTAAATCCAATAAAAAGGGGGGTAACATATTTGGCAAAAGAACAAGGGGGCTTGGGGATGGTGAATCCCATTCTTTTTTTCTCTTCCCTCTTCCTCCAGTTCCATTTGGGGGGGTTGGTGAGGGGACAGCAGGAAAGGGTGGCATGGGTAGAAAGTGTTCAAACGTGGGGTACAGTGTTTTGGAAAGACTGGTTGGGGGGAATGGAAATAGGGAAGAAGCGGGTGGTGGGGGTTTTGGCAGGGGTGCCGGGTCAGGTGGACATGGCCCGTTTAGTTAGGAGTTGGAGGGCAACGGTGGATGAAGTGGTGGAGGGGAGGAAGAAATGGACGGAAAGAGTGCTGCACCAGTGTTATGCGGTGGAACCTCTGCTGAAGGATTGCCCAGGGATATGTCAACAGCAGGCACTCCATTATGTGGCGAGGCCACGCCTGCCCCCTAAGTACTTTGATGTGGCATGGCTGGCACTGCATGGCAAGATGTATGTCTGGGCGAATCTGAAGTGTAGACCCGTGGCTGACAGGGAGTGTCCAAGGGGGGAGTGCCAGGGAGTGTTAGAAACAATGGAACATTTTTTGTGTTTTTGCCCCTTTTCAGTTGAGGTGAGGAGGAGGGTGGCCAGGGATTTGGGGTTTCAGGTGGGTTTGTTTGAAAGTCTGAGTTATGCGGATTGGATTTATGGGGGTGGTGGGGGGAAGAGGGTGTATGGTGAAACTTTTTTTATTATTTTGTCCATACTGAAATATTTCATTTGGATGGCATGTTGCCAGATGTCGCTGAGGCAGTGACAGCTGGCACCGGACACAGTGGCGATGGATGTGGTGTGGGCAGTGTGCCAAGTTGCAGAAGCAGAAGGAAAAAGGAGGAGTGAACAGCAGTGGCGTTTACTGTGGAAGGGGGTGCAGCTTCGGCCTCCCTGACGCGTGTTTCGGTTTTTGTTTTAACTGAGTTTATCCCAGGACAAGCAGGCAGCATATTCTTAACACATGGGTGACGTCACCGACGGAGCCCTCGGTACGGACCTTTTTAACTAGAAGTTTCTAGTTGGCCGCACCGCGCGTGCGCGAGTGCCTTCCCGCCCAACGGAGGAGTGCGTGGTCCCCAGTTTCTTCGTTTCCGCGGAGCGAAGAAGACGCGTGTGTTTTTTCAACGGCCGTTGAAACCACTTTTTGCCTTCCCGCTCGCGCTTTTTTTCCTTATTTTTCTTTCTTTACCTTCGGGTTTATTTTACTTTGATTTGCCAAAAAAAAAAAAAAAAAAAAACTTTGCTTTTTTTCCCCTTTTTTTCGTTTTTTGCCCCGGCGGGGCCTGTTGCCATTATACAGGCCTCGGGCTTCGATTTTGCGGAGGCTATCTTCCCCTTCATGCCCCCGCAGGTCGGTTTTAAGAAGTGCCAGCGGTGTGCACGCCTGATCTCCATCACTGACCCACACAATTGGTGCTTGCAGTGTCTGGGTCCGGAGCATCGGGCGGACTCCTGCACCCGCTGTGCCACTCTTCAAAAGAGAACCCTTAAAAACCGAAGAATTCAACAAACTCTTCTCTTCGGCACCGAGTCGGCGATGGACTCCTCAACTTCAACGGCGGTACCTCAAAAATCGGCACCGTCGACCTCGACACCGACCGACCCCACATCGGCGTCGCTGGCGCCAGGTAAGCCGGCTAAGAAGCCTTCCTCTTCCCTCGAGCGCCCTCCAGCTACGGTGGCGACACCATCCCTACCGGCATCGCACCGGTCCCGTAAACGCTCCGCCCCGATCTCGGTGAGTGCCTCGTCATCGGCCTCCTCATCGCCGGGGCGTGGAGCGGCATCCAAGGAACCGAAGAAAAAGAAAGCGGTTCCGATGCCACCCCTAGATGACCGTATCTCGGCCATCTTAAAAGCTCAACTCCAGGAACAGTTACAGCAACAACTTGAACACCTGTTGCCCACTATCCTGGCACCGCTCCTTCCGGTACCAGACCGGCCCGAGCCCCGTACCGAGCCCCCGGTGTCCACCCCTTCGGTACCTGTAAACACCTCCATGCCGATCCTTTCGGCCGAACACCTCCATGTCGATCCGGTGGTTCATTCCCATGCCACATTGGATCCTCCTCGGCACCAGGCGGTACGGCATTCTTCCCGGGACCGGGATCGACGCCGGTCGTCCTCTCCTGGTACCGTTTCGGTGCGCTCTGGAAAGTCTTTGTCCAAGACTCGCCATACCGCGCCCTCCACCCCGGTGTCTCGACATGCACCAGAGGTCAGGGACCCTGACTTATGGGAGGAAACTCCTCTCGGTACCGAGGAGGATCCCTCCTCATCTGATGAGGAACCATCGGCACCCGATGCCACCTCTAAACCAGAGCAGTCCTCATTTTCTAAATTTCTGAGAGAAATGTCTGCTGCCCTGTCCCTTCCCCTAGAATCTGACTCAAAAAAGTCTCAAGCCTTTCTAGAGGCTTTAGACTTTGAGCAACCTCCTAAGGAGTTCCTCAAGCTTCCCGTGCATGACATCCTGCGGGAAACGTTTTACAAAAACTTGGAAAATCCCCTCACGGTACCGGGAGCCCCCCGTAAACTGGACAACCTTTACCGTGTCATCCCTATTCCTGGATTCGACAAATCTCAATTGCCCCATGAGTCCCTTCTGGTTGAATCCACCTTAAAAAAGACTCAGGGCTCCAGTGTCTATGCCTCTACCCCTCCTGGCAGAGAAGGTAAGACCATGGACAAGTTTGGCAAGAGGCTTTACCAGAATGCCATGCTTGCCAACAGGGCAAACAACTATTCCTTCCATTTTTCTTTCTATCTGAAACATTTGGTCCAACAACTGTCTGCCCTCCAGAAGTACCTACCTGAGCGCAAGGTCCCGCTATTCCAACAACACATCTCTGGCCTTCTCCAATTGCGCAAGTATATGGTCCGCTCGATATACGACTCCTTCGAGCTCACCTCTCGGGCCTCTACCATGGCCGTAGCCATGCGTCGCTTAGCCTGGCTCAGAGTCTCCGACCTGGACATCAACCACCAGGATCGTCTGGCCAACGCCCCCTGTCTCGGGGATGAACTTTTTGGAGAGTCGCTGGATTCCACCACCCAGAAACTCTCTGCCCATGAGACCAGGTGGGACACCCTGATCAAGCCGAAAAAGAAGGCTCCGCCTGCCCGACCTTATCGACCTCAATCATCTTATCAGCGGAGGTTCTCAGCCAGGCCACTCAATCCGCCTCCCCAACAATCTCGGCGACCCCGTCAACAGCAGCACCATGCCCAGGCTCGATCTCAGGCCACTCAACCCTCTAAGCCTCCTCAGCCTGCTAAACAATCTCAGCCCTTTTGACTCTTCTCTCCAGGGCATAGCCAGTCATCCACCCTTGCTACCTCTTCCACAGCCTATCGGGGGTCGTCTCACCATTTTCTCCAGCCGTTGGGAAGTCATCACGTCGGACCAGTGGGTCCTCAACATCATCCGCCACGGCTACTCTCTCAACTTCCAGACTCTTCCATCGGACAACCCTCCCGTAGAGTCTGCTTCACACTCATCCCAAACCCCCCTCCTCCTGAGGGAGGTTCAATCCCTCCTCCTTCTCAATGCCATCGAAGAAGTACCTCAAGATCAAAGGGGTCAGGGATTCTACTCCCGCTACTTCCTGGTACCCAAAAAGACGGGAGACCTCCGTCCCATTCTCGATCTCAGGGACCTCAACAAATGTCTGGTCAAGGAAAAGTTCAGAATGCTCTCCCTTGCCACGCTCTACCCTCTTCTTTCTCATCACGACTGGCTATGTTCCCTGGACCTAAAAGAGGCCTACACTCACATCTCCATCAATCAGAGTTCTCGCCGCTACCTGCGGTTCCAGGTACTGCACCACCACTATCAGTACAAGGTGCTACCGTTCGGCCTCGCTTCCTCACCCAGGGTCTTCACCAAGTGCCTTATAGTGGTAGCGGCCTTCCTCAGGTCTCACAACCTCCAGGTGTTCCCCTACTTGGACGATTGGTTGGTGAAAGCACCTTCATCTCAACTCGTGCTACAAGCTACTCATCACACCATCTCTCTCCTCCACCTCCTGGGGTTCGAGATCAACTACCCCAAGTCGCACCTGCTTCCCACCCAGCGACTTCAATTCATTGGAGCAGTTCTGGACACCACGCTAATGAGGGCCTTTCTCCCCTCCGATCGCCAGCGGACCCTGCTCCATCTCTGCCGTCAGGTGCTCATGCATCCCTCCATTCCTGCCCGACAGATGATGGTCCTCCTGGGTCACATGGCCTCGACGGTGCATGTCCTTCCTCTGGCACGTCTCCACCTTCGTACGCCTCAGTGGACTCTCGCCAACCAATGGTCACAGACTACGGATCTTCTTTCTCATCCCATCTCTGTGACATCATCTCTTCAGCAATCTCTCCAATGGTGGTTGAACTCCTCAAATCTTTCCAGGGGTCTGCTTTTTCATCTGCCCCCCCACTCTATGATCATCACCACAGATGCGTCCCCCTATGCGTGGGGAGCTCACCTAGGAGACCTACGCACCCAGGGACTTTGGACCCCACAGGAGCGTCGTCATCACATCAATTTCCTGGAACTCAGAGCCATGTTCTACGCCCTCAAGGCTTTCCAACATCTCCTCTGTCCTCAAGTCCTCCTCCTGTGCACAGACAATCAAGTCGCCATGTACTACATAAACAAGCAAGGCGGCACCGGATCTCGCCCCCTTTGTTTGGAGGCTCTGCGCATCTGGACCTGGGCCACGGACCGCAATCTCTTTCTCAGGGCGGTCTATATCCAGGGCGAACAGAACTCTCTGGCCGACAATCTCAGCCGCATCCTTCAACCTCACGAGTGGATGTTGGACCCTCCAACTCTGCTCTCCATCTTTGCTCGATGGGGCACTCCGCAGGTGGACCTCTTTGCAGCACCTCACAATCATCAGCTGCCCCAATTCTGTTCCAGACTCTTCTCTCCTCACCGTCTGGCTCCGGATGCCTTCCTGCTCGATTGGAGGGATCGGTTCCTGTATGCCTTCCCTCCACTTCCTCTGATGTTGCGGACCTTGTCCAAACTCCGCAAGGACAACGCCACCATGATTCTTATCGCACCTCGGTGGCCTCGCCAACACTGGTTCTCACTCCTGCTCCAACTCAGCTCCAGGGAACCCATTCTCCTTCCTGTGTTTCCTACTCTACTTACGCAGCAGCATCAGTCTCTACTGCATCCCAATCTGTCTTCGCTCCACCTGACAGCTTGGTTTCTCTCGGGCTGACCTCTCCAGAGAACCTATCTCAGCCGGTCCGCCTCATCTTGGACGCCTCCAGGAAGCCGGCCACCCTCCAATGTTACCATCAGAAATGGACCAGATTCTCCTCGTGGTGTCTCCGGCATCATCAGGAACCCACCTCCTTAGCGGTGGAAACTGTATTGGAATATTTGCTCTCGCTGTCCAATGCTGGCCTCAAAACTACCTCCATCAGAGTCCACCTCAGTGCCATCACTGCGTTTCATGAGCCCATTCTCGGAAAACCCCTTACGGCTCATCCTCTGGTTTCCAGATTTATGCGAGGGCTCTTCAATATCAAACCACCCCTCAAGCCTCCTCCAGTCGTCTGGGACCTGAATGTGGTACTCTCAGCTCTCATGAAACCTCCATTCGAGCCTCTTGCCACAACTTCACTTAGACTCCTTACCTGGAAGGTGCTTTTCCTGATTGCCATCACCTCTGCCAGGAGGGTTAGCGAACTGCATGCACTGGTTGCCGACCCACCGTTCACTGTTTTTCACCATGACAAGGTTGTTCTGCGTACCCACCCTAAATTCCTTCCCAAGGTGGTCTCAGCTTTTCACCTCAACCAGTCCATTGTGCTGCCCGTCTTCTTCCCTAAGCCTCACTCGCATCCTGGGGAACAGGCGTTGCACACGCTGGATTGTAAGCGTGCCCTTGCTTACTATCTTGATCGTACCAGAGCTCACCGAACATCCCCTCAGCTATTTTTGTCTTTCGATCCCAACCGTTTGGGTCGTCCTGTCTCCAAACGGACACTTTCCAATTGGCTTGCTGCCTGTATTGCATTCTGCTATGCTCGGGCCGGTCTCTCACTGGAAGGAACTGTCACGGCCCACAGAGTCCGAGCTATGGCTGCTTCTGTAGCTTTCCTCCGTTCCACGCCCATCGAGGAAATCTGCAAGGCGGCCACTTGGTCCTCAGTTCACACATTCACTACTCACTACTGTCTGGATGCGTTCTCCAGACGGGATGGACACTTCGGCCAATCTGTGTTACAAAATTTATTTTCCTAATGGCCAACCATCCCACCTCCCTCTTTGTTAGCTTGGAGGTCACCCATGTGTTAAGAATATGCTGCCTGCTTGTCCTGGGATAAAGCACAGTTACTTACCGTAACAGGTGTTATCCAGGGACAGCAGGCAGATATTCTTACGTCCCACCCACCTCCCCGGGTTGGCTTCTTAGCTGGCTTATCCTAACTGGGGACCACGCACTCCTCCGTCGGGCGGGAAGGCACTTGCGCACGCGCGGTGCGGCCAACTAGAAACTTCTAGTTAAAAAGGTCCGTACCGAGGGCTCCGTCGGTGACGTCACCCATGTGTTAAGAATATCTGCCTGCTGTCCCTGGATAACACCTGTTACGGTAAGTAACTGTGCTTTTTGTATTTATGTTTATTTATTGCTGGGGGGAGGGGGGTTTCTAGTCACTTTGTGTACAGGGTTTGGGGCTGTTTAGTTTTCATATGTACAGGTTTAGTGTGGGGATAGTGAAGTGTCAGTTTATGTTTGTATTATTTGTATGATATTTGCTGCTGTGACTTTGTAATGTGTTGAATTATAATGCTTTTTGGTGTAAGTCTATATAATAATAAAAAAACAACTTTTCAGTAGTTGGAATTAGAGAATGACACGGTGACAAAATTCATCACCGTTCCCGTCCCCGCAGATAACCGTGGGAAATAATCCCATGTCATTTTCTAGTGTCTATTTCAACCTCAGTCCTTCTACACCAGCATTCTTCAAAGCAAAGCTTGCGGGTCAGTGGTTGAGGCCAAGGATAATGAAGCCATTGTGACATCACTGATGTGATTGGCTCTTAGGCACTGGTGGAATGAGGCATTATGACATCACAATCTCAGCTCTGGAATGTTACTGCTCAATCTCAGCATTCTTCAAAGCAAAGCTTGCGGGTCAGTGGTTGTGGCCATTCATACTCTGATTCTTCCCTCTCTCCTTAAAGAATGACATGAAGATGGTTTCCCGCGGTTATCCGCGGGGACGGGGACGGTGATGAATTTTGTCACCGTGTCATTCTCTAGTTGGAACCTAAGAACAGTACCGGGCAGAGCTTTGGATTCTCACCCAGAAATAGATAAGAAGAAGAAGAAAAAAAACCAACAAAATTTTAGATTGAATCAGGTTTGGCAGACTAGATGGACCATTCGAGTCTTTATCTGCCGTCATCTACTATGTTACTATGTTACAGTTGCACACTAAAATTGGATCCTCCAGTAGATAAGAAGCCAGTGAAGGGATCTCAGTAAAGGTCATGCCATTAAAAACAATGAAAAACTCATGAAAAAAATTAGGTGTTGATAGATGCCCTCTGGGACCTGTGCCTAGTGACGTTGAAGCCTGGGAGTTGGTAAGTTTAGGGGCGACACTGGATTTCGGCGTCACTAGGTGCCGTTGGCTCTATTCTGCAAGGACCCTAGGCTAAGGTTACCAGGTGTCAGGGAGGGGGTACAGGGAAGGGTATATGGAGGGGGGGGTGGAGGCAATGTAGCCATGCCAGGGGGCACATAGGGGGTGCATGTCATGGCCATGCTTGGTGTCTACACCCCAGCACAAGCTTCCCTCGCTATGTCACTAAATCACTCTTCTCATATATTAAATGCCAGTGCTCGGATATGGCCCAGCATTGAATATCCGGGCCTAATTCAGTCCGCAGTTGTCAGTGGCTTATAAACCTCTGGCCACTGCAGGTTGAATATTAGCCAAGGATTTTAATCAATATCCAATTGCAAATGAGTGTGAATGTTGCTTGAGTTTGGCGTGGACAATATTTTTCAGAAGAGACCAAACACTGCCAATCCAGTGAGGCTGCTTGTTTTTGGGGCTTTTTTTTTTTTTTTTTTAAACCAAGGACTTCATTTTAGTTTTAGGGATTATTTGTCTTATCCCTTCTTTGGAAGTGAAGGGATGGTTAGAGCAGCAGGCTGAGAGCCAAAGGAGTCAAGGTTCAAATCTGTGGTCTTGGGCAAGTCACTTAACCCCTCCATTGCCTGTGGAAGCTCTGGTATTGTTCAAGTTGTGCTGTTTTTGTTACAAGATTTTATAGGGTGCAGCCCCTACTTATCTGGCTAATAGTTTTTCCCAGCTACGCACAAATGCAGCAGAAAAACTCATACTCTATTCAATTTCCCTTCTGTAAAAGGTTGTAAAAGCAAGAAATTCCTAAATCACTCTTTAGCATCTCAGGCAGCTTCTCATGAAAAAGAATTTCGGGTTTCTTACAGACATTTTAGAAAACAGCTAAAAACCTATCTTTTCTCCAAATACCTGACTAGCTGACTCATTCAAATATACGATTATGTTTAATGTTTATAATCTTTTGTAAACCGCGTAGAACTTTTTGGTAACGCGGTCTATAAGTATAATGTTATGTTGTGTAACAAACCCAGACTGTGAGCCCTCCAGGGGCAGAAATAATACCTACCATACCTGAATGCATGCTGCTTTGATAGCCTGAAGGCAGTATATATAAAATACGGCCACTATTATTTCTAGAGCGCTACCCAGACGTACGCAGCACCGAACACTCATGAAGGAGACAGTCCCTTCTCAAAAGAACTTACAATCTAAACAGACAAGACAGAAAACAGGATGCCAGGGTGAGGGATACAGTTAGGGGAGATGATGGTTAATCTGCTGGGAGAAGGGCTATAGATTGAAGGCCATATCAAAAAAAGTGGGTTTTCAGTCTGCTTTTAAACAAGGGAAGGGACCTGTACATTACTAGAAAACTCATTAAAAAGAATTATAATTAACAGTTAAGGTCCGTCTCTCAGTTTCTTTGAATTTGCTGTGCCAAAATTATTAACAGCTAGCACTGCCAGTTCACTGTCAGGGGAACCTTAGCAGTCTGTGTGTCGTGGGAAAGTAGAGATCGCTACAAATGATGTTATCCCCTGGCCTTTGCGGCTTCCCTCTGCAAGATGTCACAGCATGATGTCCAGTTCTGTTCTGGGAGGGATGCCACTGGGGTGATCTTCCCTGAATTTTCAACTGTGCCAAAACATCTGACCTAAGTGTAGTGATGTTAATTGTACACAGCACATCAAAGTAAAATTGTATCAGTCTTTCAAAATGCCCAACTATTTCTTACAATCTTATCTTGAATAAGCAAGCTGGAACAAATTTGTTTTCAGACACTTCTTAAACTCCCTTAAGTTAGTTATTAGGCATAAATTCAAAAGCAATAAGTCCCATAACTTTGGAGCTGCCACTGGAAAGAATCTGCTCCCGAGTGTCACACAAACGAACACGACGACGGCTAGATATTTCCTGTAAACAATGATGTTCTGATGAAGAAGGATTTCTAAAGAATGCTGCGGGAGGGACACTGATTTCTGTGCAATACATTCTAGTGATTCCCTAGGGAATACCAATTTACATGTTCTAAGAATAATAACGACAAGACATTGAAGGATCGGGTGGTTACACAATGCATTGCATGTATCCATTTTTGAGTGAATGATCTAACATTGACATTTTTGCGATGTCAACTAATGCTAAGTGCAACAGAATTGTAAATCTGTTTAAACACGGAGCCTTATTATAACTTAACCAAATTTGTTAAGAGTTTTTGCATGTTTTCTTAAGATTCAGCCCAAGATGTATCGAATGCGGCATCCTGGCTCCAGTCTGGGTCACAAGTATTTGGTAGATATTGAAAACATCTCTCTTTCTAGGGATAAAAAAGTGACTCTTCGATATATGAAATAGAGTGCCATAATCAAAAGAAACGTCTAAGTCCAATTTGGATGTAGGACGCTAGTTACACAAAGTCATCAGCAGCAAAATGTCCATTTTCAAAGTACGTCTAAAATATATATATATTTTTTTCAAAAATCGTCTTCTGTACATCCAGGCTTTTGATCGTCCAGACTGCCACTACATCTATCTTTATATCACATTCTCGACCAAATACTTGTCCAAGTCCCAAACGCCCAAAACAAGATCAGGATTCATAACCGTGTAATTACCACAATACGTATCACACGATTAAGAACTCTGGAGTAAATTCTATATACATAAGAACATAAGAACATAAGCGTTGCCTCTGCCGGGTCAGACCAGGGGTCCATCGTGCCCGGCAGTCCGCTCCCGCGGCGGCCCCCCAGGTCCATGACCTGAAAGTGTTCCCTACCTAACTTAAAATACCCATACCCTGTTCACTCAATGTCCTGTAAGGTAAATCTCTATCTGTACCCTGTTATCCTTTTCGCTTCCAGGAAGTCATCCAGTCCCTTTTTGAACCCCAGAATTGTACTCTGTCCTATCACCTCTCCGGGAAGCGCGTTCCAGGTGTCCACCACCCTCTGAGTGAAGAAGAACCTCCTTGCATTTGTTATGAATCTGTCTCCTCTCAGTTTTTCTGAATGACCTCTTGTTTTAGTTGTCCCTGCTAGTCTAAAAAATCTGTCCCTCTCCACCTTCTCTATGCCTTTCATGATTTTATAGGTTTCTATCATGTCCCCTCTCAGTCTCCGCTTCTCCAGGGTAAAGAGACCCAGCCTGTCCAACCGTTCGGCATATGAAAGGTTCTCCATACCCTTTATCATCCTCGTTGCCCTCCTCTGGACCCTCTCGAGTATTGCCATGTCCTTCTTGAGGTATGGTGACCAGTATTGGACGCAGTATTCCAGATGTGGGCGCACCATTGCTCGATACAGTGGCAGGATAACTTCTTTTGTTCTGGTAGTGATACCTTTTTTGATAATGCCCAGCATTCTGTTCGCTTTTTTAGAGGCCGCTGCACATTGTGCCGCCTGCTTCATTGTGTTATCCACCAATACCCCCAGATCTTTTTCTTGGCTTCCTTCCCCGAGTACCCTCCCTCCCATCGTATAGCTGTACATGTAGTTCCCCTTCCCTATGTGCAAGACCTTACATTTCTCCACATTGAAGCTCATCTGCCATTTTTTTGCCCACTCACTCAGTTTGTTCAGGTCGCTCTGCAGTTCTTTGCATTCTTCAACAGTTCCGGCCCTGCTGCAGAGTTTTGTGTCATCCGCGAATTTGATAACTTCGCACTTTGTCCCCGTTTCTAGATCATTAATAAATATATTGAACAGCAATGGTCCCAGCACTGACCCTTGCGGAACACCACTTGTGACCCCTATCCAGTCAGAGTAGTGCCCCTTTACTCCTACCCTCTGTTTCCTGTCCGCCAGCCAATTTTTGATCCATCTGTACACGTTCCCTTCCACCCCGTGACTCCACAGCTTCTTCAGTAAGCGTTCATGGGGCACCTTGTCAAAGGCTTTTTGGAAATCCAGATATATAATGTCCACTGGGTCACCTTGGTCCAATTGCTTACTTATCCCCTCAAAGAAATGCAGTAGATTTGTCTGGCATGATCGGCATGATATACCAGGGTAAATAAAAAAAGAAAAGGCAAAATATATGTAACGGCTTTAATAGAAGTACAGGTCACTGTCAACAGTTGAACACGTCACTTTGTCACATAGTCCCCATGCAAGACGATGCAGTAGTTCAACTAGCCTCTGCGTTCCTGCAGAGAAGTTTTTCAGCTGCTCTCGAAGGGAGGCGAGAACCACTTTCGTTACATCGTCACGCTTTGTCTTTTGCTCTCCGGGTCGCAGTGACGCGCCCGTGTCTCATCGCCGGCGACAATTCTCTTCAGAATATTTGGATCTTCAGCATACCGTCTCGGGAACTGGGTCGCAACCTCCACGCGCTGTTGCTTGCGCAGATCAGTCTGCTGTTCGGAAGCCCAACCCGCACAGGCTTTCCTGTATCCCAAGTCATCGTGCACTATGGCACCTGCAGGTCCAGATTTGCAGCCAATTGAGACACCATTATCTGTCGGTCTTCTCTAATCAAGGCGTCCGCCCTGTCAATGTGCTCTTGTGCGTGTGATGCTGACAGGCGTCCAGAACGACCTTCGTCAGTTACACCTGTTCTTCCCACTTTAAACCTTTTGTTGCCATGTCCATTCTGAGTCGATATCCGATGGTGAATTTCCACTGGTTTCACTCCCTCTGCCCAAAGAAAGCGTACTACTGCACGCGGTGGCGTAGTGAGGGGGCGGACTGCCCCAGGCGCCATCTTGGTGGAGGCACTGGCACCTCTCTACCCCCATGCCATGCTCATGCCCTCTTTCCCTGCCCCCAAAACTCTTTAAAATCTTCGCCAGCACGAGCAATTACTCCTCGCGCCTGCCTGACTCACTCTGAAATCACTTCTGGGGCACGGGGCCAGGAAGTAACATCAGAGGGAAATCCAATGCTAGCGTGAGCAGCAGACCAAAGAAGCTGCATGTGCTGGTGAAGATTTAAAGAGGTAGAGGGGTGGGAAGGGAACGCACGAGTGTAATGTGGGGGTACGGAAGGAGCAGCGGGGGGTGGAGAAGAGGGTTAGCGCGGTAGGAATGGGGAGGGCGGGGAGGAGGGCGCAGGGGCTACACCACAGACTGCACGTTGTTCTTTGATGGTGCGATCTTGCAATGGAGCGTCCATGTTTCTGACCTCGTGGCTGCCACACGACTGAAGGCCGAGCGCTGCACTGTGCGCGGACGAACTATCCAACAGGCAATGTACGAGTACATATGTAGTATTTTGCTAGCTCTGTTCCGGTTATTACGTCACTTAACAAATGCCTTTAATTTTTGATTTGGCTAAAAAAAATTGGCGCTTCGCACTATTCCATAAACCATCTCCAGTTTATAGAACAGACTAATATTTAAATGGAGGCATTTAAGCCCATGAAAACCAGGCGTAAATGCCTGCACTTCAGTTGTCCGTGGGTCAGGCGCATTCTATAACAGTGCGCCTGACTTTTAGGAATGCGCACAACCTGCTCATGCTCCTCCCCCCCTAGTCACGCCCTTTCGAGACCTGCACACTAGATCCTAGGAATTCCATGAGCGTCGGAGCTTTTACCGCCGCAGCCGGCGATAAAAAACGCTGAGGCGGCTTCAAAAAAGGGGGGTGGGGGTACATTAGCAAAAAAAAAAAAAAACTAATTAATGATAGTGACAACAGTTCTACACAAACGATTTCAATCATCTGAACTTTTGGAAAGAAATTATCTAACAGTCACAATTTCTTTCCTCAGATTTTTGTTTTAGACAACTAGGGAATTTTACTGAAACCCATGACCCTGTCTGGGATACAGGAGTTGAAGCTTCTTCTGTGGCCAAAATGAATTCCTTTGAACTATGTATATTGACCATACTCTCTAAAGCAGTAGCTAGGATTTAAAAACCTGTAGCTTATTTGATCCTTTTCCTATACTGTGATTGAAGATGTCTAGACATGGATTACTTCCGTTGCTACTACTTATGGTTAATCAAAGTTTACAAAGCAAAAAAAAAAAAGACTTCACTCCATTAATAATAATACAACACAGCTGTGCACCTAATGGATTTCACAAACGAAAGAAAAAGCCTCAGATAACGGGAGAGGTGAACCCACACTCTACCACCCAAACATGACATAATTCTTAAAAAGCCATTCGTCCTTCATAACAATACTTTAGAAATAGTCCACAATCTAAAAATTCTAGGAGTTATAATTGATGCTAAATTGATTTTCCACGATCACATTAATAATACAGTCAAATCTTGTTTCTATAAACTGCGGCTAATAAGATCAATCGCCAAATTTTTTGGAGCCTAAATCACGCAATATTCTGATCCGTTCACTGGTCATAGCCAAATTAAATGATTGTAACTCCCTATTACTTAACATCTCCCAAAAAGAAAAGCGACGTCTTCAAATCATTCAAAACACTGCCATTAAATTGATTTATAATGCAAAGAAATTTGATCACGTTACGCCTCTATCGATGCTCATTGGCTTCCTATTAGCCACCGTATTTTATATTACATTACATTAGAGATTTCTATTCTGCCTGTGCCTTGCGGTTCTAAGCGGATTACAAGATTGGGTGTAAACTGGACATTTCCAGGGAGTTTACATATCAGGTATATAACATATACATAACAAGTTTACATAGCAATAGCAATACATACAAATTAAGAAGATTATTACATAACGTTGAGGGACGGAATATTCTGGTTACAGATGGAGGTTGCTTACATAGTGTTAAGGGAAGCAATATTTTGATCCCGGATGGAGGTTGTATTTTTAGGTTTCTGAGTATGATTTTGGGGAAGGTTTGAAGGATTTGGCTAGGGGATACTATAGGGGTGGTGTTTATGAAGGGGTATGCGTGTGCGTGTAGGTTAGAATGATGGAAGGTGTTTTTTGAATAGAAGAATTTTGATTTCTTTACGGAAAAGTTTGATGTCTGTTGTTTTGGTCAGCAGTTTGGAGACGGTTGGGTCAATTTTCGCAGCCTGTGTCGCTAGAAGGTTATATAAGGTAATGTTGCTCATTTTTAAAACCCTAGTTCATAGTGAGCCTCTGTTTATATCAAGGATGTTAATTCCTTATAATCCCGTTCGTTCACTTAGATCATCCTCTCAAAACGTATTAGTTATACCTTCCCTTAAAACAATAGGAACAAGAAGAGCAGACGTGTTTTCTGTTATGGGTCCACAATGGTGGAACTCTCTACCACAACATATCACAAACGAAAGAGATCTTCTTTCTTTTAAAAAAAATTTTGAAAACTCACCTTTTTAAAGATGTTTTTAATACTCGTTATTAAAAATTTTTTAGATTTTTAATCTTTTACTTATCCCCGTTCCCTTATGTTTTTTTCCCGTATTTGTTTTTCTATATATAACAGATGTAATCTTTCCCCCTTTTTTTCCTCCCAATTCAAGTTTGTCTTGTCTTAAAATTGTCGTTACTGAGTTTTAATTTGTATCTTTATATTTTATTCTTTTACTTATGTACATCGCTTTGTAAACAGATTCAGCGATAAATCAAATATTAATAAACCTTGAACCTTGAACCTTGACAGGCAAAAAAAAAAACACCTTTTGTTAATGTGAAAAACAACACGGTGGAAAAAACCCAGTGATAGTCCCACAGATAAAGTCCACGGCCTAATCAAAGTTTACTACTTGGAAATATTCCTATATATGTCCGATTATGAAATCTTTAAAGGCTGATCCCTTGACTGTACAAAACTATAGGCCTATTTCTAACTTCTGTATGCCAACTGAGAAATGCCACTCAGTCAACACACCTATGCCACCTAATCTCACCAGATGCTACTTAGTGCATGTTTTATTGTCATGTCTATATTGTAATTTATGTAAATTATGTCATTTCTGTCCTGTCTCGATTATTATGGATGCACTTTGTAACCCATTCTGGGCTCCTCTGGGAGGACGGGCTGAAAAACTGAATAAATAAAGTTTGGAACATCTGGTGCTCAAACACTTGTTAAGTTTTATTGAAGACGCTAATGCTTTGCATCCTCAATAAATGAGTTCCCATAGCGGGAATTCCATGGAACCTGATGACAATTTTACCCAGTATTACCGTGGGAAAGGTTGGCTGTTCCGTGGTAGTGCCACGGGGATGGGAACGGCTGCCGCAGTAATACCTCAGCAATGGAGACACAGGGCACCCTCCCCCGACGCCGACCCCCGTGCCGTACCTTATCATCCCTGGTGGTCTAGTGCCCCTGCTGCTGTTAGAGCGCCGCTGGTCCCAAAATGTTCAAAATGGCTGTTGCACCACGAGCTAATTAAAGATAGTCCCCTGCGTGCAATTTCCAAATTGGCAACGACGTACGGGGACCGCTACCCAAGTGATGGGCTCCTGGCAGATATTAGCCGAGGGGTTTAGCATTGCCTTCTTCAGTTAACTTCACCCTGCGGCTAAGGCTTGGAACTCATTTATTGACCAAAAGAAGATGAATTGCTGAGTTGGCAAGAGGCTGGTTACGACAAGACATCCTAGTGCAGTGTCTGAACTCAAGTTATGGATGCAAATGGCCTACTGATTTCATTATGAGGCCTTGCCATCTAAATTACCACACCTAAAGGTTAATTCTATTAACTAGGCCTTCACATCCATGCATATGTTACATATCATTCATGACCTTGAGAAAACTGAGAAAAATCCGATCATTCTTCGAAAAGAAGCAATTCCTACTACTGGTACAATCTCTAATCCTTGGGATGCTGGACTACTGCAACATACTATACCTACCATGTCCTGCGACCATGATAAAGCAATTGCAGACAGTGCAGAATACAGCCCTGAGACTTGTCTATTCACTAAAAAAATATGACCATATCACAGAGGCATACCATGACTCGCATTGGCTTCCAATAGAAGCGAGAGTGAACTTCAAATTCTACTGCTTACTTTACAAGGCTATCAACGGAGAAAGCCCAACTTACTGGAATAACAGACTAAATCAATCCTCTTCAATCAGACACAGAAGAACCCACTCACTATTCTATTACCCACCATCCCAAAATGTCGAACGAAAAAAACTTTATGACAACCTAATAGCCTCCAAAGCAGCTAAGTTGGACAAACAACTCACCACTCTGTTATCTTCATCCACAGATTACAAAACCTTCAAGAAAGAAATTAAAACCATACTCCTCAAAAAACACGTTAAACATAACCCAACATCTAACACTCTATAAACCCTTAGTACTCTCTAATTTTTCTAGTTACCAAACATTATCTAAAACCCATAATTATCCCTTATAATTTTATCTTATCGTTTATTCTATTACTTCAAAGTTGAACTGTAATTCGTGTTTTTAGTTTGGATGTAATCCGCTTTGAACCGCAAGGTAATGGCGGAATAGAAATCCCTAATGTAATGTAATATGTAAATATTTAGAGTAATATTCAACTTAAGTGCTACTCTGTAAATATCTGCTTAACCTAGGGCACTGTCTCCCAAACTTTCCGACCGGTGGCACCCTAAACCCAGTGCCCCAGCTGGAAGGTACCCAGAATTGTGCGGTTGTCGACATGATGACGCCAGGCACATGCATGCCATTATTGCATCAACATCCGTGCATGCACGGAGGCTCATCTGGCCGCGACCCGCATCGGGGGAGGGATCTGGGAGCAGAGGAGGTGCGGGCAGAGGAAGAGAGAGGAAATACACCATGAGAGGCACATCCTGTAGGCAGGCAGCCGATGCGGACGACTCTCTTCCTCGCCGGTGTGTCGCAGCGCACCTGAATTCTCAGGAGGCACATTGGTTGGCCGTGGCACACAGTTTGCGATACACTGACCTAGGGTTACCAGATTTCCGCCCTGTTTTACCCCCAGCCCTGCCCCACTCCGCCCTCATTTCTGTCCCCCCCCCCAACCTCGTGTCTCTTTCACTGAGCTCGGGGCCGCGTTTGGAGGACCTCCGTCCTGTGTGCATGCATGTGACATCATCGCGTCAACATTTGCGCATACGCAGAGGCGCTCCAGAAATGGCCCTGAGCTCAGGGCTTTCCAAAACCTGGACAAACTGCGGGGTTTTGGTACGATGACCCATCAAAAGCACGCCGGACATTGGCACGACGATATTTCTGCGGTGACATTTGCACGCAGGACTAATGTGTGCTGCCGCTTCTGTTGGTTTCAAAAATCGGTATCAAAAGTCGGTATCAAAATTCGGTATCAAAAGTCGGTATCAAAAATCTCAAGCACGAGTACAGGATGTCTGGGGTGGTACTTGGAGAGACCCCCCAGGAAAGGGACTTGGGAGTTCTGATAGACAAATCGATGAAGCCGTCTACACAATGTGTGGCGGCGGCGAAAAGGGCGAACAGAATGCTAGGAATGATAAAGAAGGGGATCACGAACAGATCGGAGAAAGTTATCATGCCGCTGTACTGAGCCATGGTGCGCCTTCACCTGCAGTACTGTGTACAGCATTAGTTGCCGTACATAAAGAAAGACACGGTACCACTCGAAAGGGTCCAGAGAAGAGCAACTAAGATGGTTAAAGGGCTGGAGGAGTTGCCGTACAGCGAAAGATTAGAGAAACTGGGCCTCTTCTCCCTCGAACAGAGGAGATTGAGAGGGGACATGATCAAAACATTCAAGATAATGAAGGGAATAGACTTAGTAGATAAGGACAGGTTGTTCACCCTCTCCAAGGTAGAGAACGAGAGGGCACTCTCTGAAGTTAATAGGGGATAGATTCTGTACAAACGTAAGGAAGTTCTTCTTCACCCAGAGAGTGGTGGAAAACTGGAATGCTCTTCCGGAGTCTGTCGTAGGGGAAAACACCCTCCAGGGACTCAAGACAAAGTTAGACAAGTTCCTGCTGAACAAGGACATACGCTGGTAGGGCTAGTCTCAGTTAGGGCTCTGGTCTTTGGCCAAAAGGGCTGCTGCGTAAGCGGACTGCTGGTCATGATGGACCACTGGTCTGACCCAGCAGTGGTAACTCTTATGTTCTTATGCTCTTATGTTCAGGTTTGCGCTCTGAGGGGGGGGGTGTATGGAGAAACCCCCCCCCCCCACTACAGTTAGAAGTCCTGGTGCTCCCGTTGGAGTGTGTGTGGGAGGGGGGACCCCCCCCCACTACACTGAAAACTCCTATTCTCCTTTCTTTGGGAGTTTTCAGAGTGGGGGGGGGGGGAAGCGGCGGCGCACATTAGTCCTGCATGCAAATGTCGTCGCAGGTTTGTCGGAGTGCCAATGTCCAGCAAGCTTCAGTTATGGTACCTAAATTACATGTTACCCGCTATATTTAAGTGTCTACACTTATACCAGCTTTATATCTGGCATAAGTTTTGATGTGTAGAAGTCAGGTATGCCGATACTGGGTTATAAAATCCTTTTACTAATGGGCTTTAAGACCTTAATGTGTGATTACAACGTGCAAATAGGCTGGCGTAGAAATGCGATAAACTGCTTTGCGGCATTTTGCCTGTTTATGCACGTTAACCCACACGTTACTGATTTTTCACAAAAATATTTTTCTAAGGAGGCATATCCAGCTAAGAACTTATGAACAGAAGAATAGCCATACTGGTCAGACTAATGGTCCATCTAGCTCGTATCCTGTTTCCAACAGTGGCCAATTCAGGTCCCTAGTACCTGGCCAAAACCCAAAGAGTAGCAACATTCCATTCAGAATCGTAGAGAATAGCAACATTCCAGAATCTCAAAGATTAGCAAGATTCCGGAATCCCCAGAGTAGCAACATTCTATGCTACCGATCCAGGGCAAGCAGTGGCATCCCCCATGTCTTTCTCAATAACAGACTATGGACTCTTCCTCCTGGAAATTGTCCAAACCCTTCTTAAAACCAGCTACGCTCTCCGCTCTTACCACAACTTCTAGCAATGCGTTCCAGAGCTTAACTATTCTCTGAGTGAAAAAAATATTTCCTGCTATTGGCTTAAAAGTAGTTCCCTGTAACTTCATCTAGTGTCCCCTAGTCTTTGTGATTTTTTGATGAAGTAGAAATTCGACCCACTTGTACCCGTTCTACTCCACTCAGTATTTTGTAGACTTCAATCGTATCTCCCCCTCAGCCGTCTCTTTATCAAACTGAAGAGCCCTAACCATTTTACTCTTTCCTCATACGAGAAGAGTTCCAACCCCTTTACCATCTTGGTCGCTCTTCTTTGAACCTTTTCTAGTTTCCGCTATATCTTTCTGGAGATAAGGCGACCAGAACTGAACGCAATACTCCAGGTGAGGTCACAGCATGGAGCAATACAGAGGCATTATAACATTCTTAGTCTTGTTTACCATCCCTCTTCTAATAATTCCTTGCATCTTGTTTGCATTTTTGGCCGTCGCCCGCACATTGGACAGAAAGTCTCAGCATTTGTCTACAATGGCACCCAGTTTTTTTCTTGGACGCCGACACGGGCATACTATATTATCCAATTAATGCACATTAAGATTAGCGCATACGAACTGGATAATACAGAGTTAACACAGGATCAAAGCGCCTGACAATTAGCTGGTGAATTAAGAGGAAGGGGGATTAAGTCCTTCCATACCGTACACTAACGGGAAGATCCGTGTATAACCTGGAAATAATGAAAAAGGCTAAAATAAAGTGCTGTAGTCCTCTGGACTTAGCACGCAGGTCAATCCTGTGTTAAAACACATTATGGGCTCTTTTTACAAAGGTACGCTAGCGGTTCACTACCGCCTCCTTTTAAGCAGTCATTTCTCGGCTAGCACACGCTAATCTTGTGCGTGCGCTAAAAACGCTAACGCACCTTTGTAAAAGGAGCCCTATGTCTCACTCAAATTGGTCCTACCCATCCTATGAATGCACTCCTGTAACCCGTTCTGGGCTCCTTTGGGAGGAAGGGCTAAATATATAAATAAAGTTTCACCCTTTAGCAGAACTAGGGCTCCTCTTCAATGCTCTTCTCCATATATTGCAGAATAAAAACAGAATGTGTTATCATAAATATTCAGTAACACCAGACAAGCGCGTTCTGTCTGCGCCTTTTTCTTGATGAGTTGTCAGTTTTCCAGGAAATAAAAATGTGTCATCTCACGCTGATGTGCCAAAGAGGATCTGGACCGTTTCTGTGTTTCACTCGTACTTTCAGCCTGTCCCCTCCATGTGGTGTTTTGCATTTTGAAAGAATTAGAAATTGCAAAAAAAAAAAAAAATCACAAAGGAGAGAGGTATGCAACAATCAAAACTGGCCCAAAAAAGAGACATTCTTGCAAAATGATGTCACTTGCTTATTCTAACTCGGAGCAATACAATGTGGTACTAATTTTATATTATATTAATGGTAGCAAAAAAAATGTCACCAGATCTTCTTCGTTTGCAAACAATACATGGAGCTGTTCGTGTACTGTGTTCTTCTTTTTACTGCTGTCTTTCTTACAAAATAATCTGAAGTAATTTCAAGTTCAGTGTTCCCCCGGTGAATTTGCGGTATTCTCCAACCGCCTCTTCCTGTACTACAGTCAGGCTTCACCAATCAGGAGCTGCGTGTCAAAGCAGCTCCTGAATGGTGAAGCCCGACTTTGGTACAGGAAGAGGCGGTCGGAGCAGACCGCAAGTGATTTCCTTCACTCGCCGGCGCTCCGGCTGCCCTCTCCTGCCTCCCCAGGTGAAAACCTGTTTTCGCAGTTTTTCGATATTCGCGGGGGTTCCTGGACAGAACCCCCACAAATATCGGGGGAGCACTGTAGTTTCAAGCGGCCACACCTTGCCAGCCTGTCTGGTTGTTGCAGTCGTAATTTGTATCCCCTCCTGATGAAGGTCACGAAACTTGAGTCGGGGGGGGTGGGGGGCTGACTTTATATTCGGCTTTAGGAGCTTCTTACTAGAGAATGACATGGTGACAAAATTCATCACCGTTCCCGTCCCCGCGGATAACTGCGGGAAATAATCCCATGTCATTTTCTAGTGTCTATTTCGACCTCGGTCCTTCTACACCAGCATTCTTCAAAGCAAAGCTTGTGGGTCAGTGGTTGTGCCCAATTATACTCTGATTCTTCCCTCTCTCCTTAAAGAATGACATGAAGATGGTTTCCCGCGGTTATCCGCTGGGACGGGAACGGTGATGAATTTTGTCACCGTGTCATTCTCTACTTCTTACATCACAATTATGTTCACAACTGCAGTTGCTATCTAGCTATGAGACCAGCAGACCGCAAAAGAATTACAGATAAGTCTTTTTTCAGTTGGTTCTGATCAATGTTATGGCGGTCGGGACAGTGAATGCTATGATGGTCCCAGCGGCAACTTCGGTTTGGTTTTCACACTGCGGGTCTGAGCACTTCACAAAAGAATTTTTGTATATTAATTATTTAGTGTCGCACACTGTGATGCAAGAAATATTAACTCATTTTTGATTGCCATTTATAGAATTCCCTCTAGTGTCTACCTTTTCTGGATAGTATATGCATGCATATGCATAAGAACATAAGGTCTATCAAGCCCATTATCCTGTTTCCAATAGTGGCCAACCCAGGTCACAAGTACTTGGCAGAAACCTAAAGAGTATTAACATTCCAGAATTGAGATTGTGATGTCATGATGCCTCATTCCACCAATGCCTAAGAGCCAGCCTCATCTGTGATGTCACAATGGCTTGACTGTCCTATACTTGGCTCACATAAGAACATAAGCGCTGCCATACTGGAACAGACTGAAGGCCCATCAAGCTCAGTATTCTGTTGCTGACAGTGGTCAACCCAGGTTTCAAGAACCTTGCAAGATCCCAAGGAGTAAAACAGATATTATGCTGCTTGTCCTAGGAACAAATATTGGATTTCCCTATGCCACATCAATAATGGTTTATGGACTTTTGTTTTAGAAAATTATTCAAACCTTTTTTTTAAACCCTGCTAAGCTAATTATGCATGATGAGTCACACATACATACTGGTTCAAGCATGTCGTTAATATCAGAAACGAGTGCGTACTAAGTGCAAATAGTGCTACTCTTAATGACATTCATTTCCACCCAAAACAAAAAAATGAACACAGAAATGAAACATTTCTCTGCGTCTATCCCTATTTGTGGTGTGATTCTATAAATCAGCTCATTATCCACACTAAGAACACGGGGCGGACCAAAAATCCATTGAGCCAAACGTCCTGTCTTCATTAGGGTTAGCCAGTTTTCCTCCATTTTGCCTATCAGGACCAGGTTTATTGAGCTGTGGAGTAATGAGGGCCTCGCAAAATAACACACTTCAGAATTGCGTGAATGTAACTTCAGAGCCATTGCCATGAGAAGTTTAACTGCACCTCAGGGAAGTACAGTTAAAGTATTTTCCACAATGGCAGCGTTGCGGTATACATTTCAACACCCTAGGAGTAACCTTAGACGGACACCTATCCCTATCCACCCACATATCCCAAGTAGTCTCTACCTCCTTCTACTACCTCCGCCAACTGAGAAGGATCAAACCCTACATCTCCACACCTGACCTAGCCCAACTCCTCTACGCATATGTCCTCTCCAGAATGGATTACTGCAACTCCCTATTTAATGGAATAACCAAAAAGATCTCAAGCGCCTCCAATGGGTCCAAAATGCAGCTATCCGCCTCCTACACAGCCTCAACTACCATGATCCCATCTCCCCAGCTCTCCGCGCTGAACACTGGCTCCCAATTAGCCAACGCTGTGCATTCAAGGCCCTGGCAATAGCACACAAAAGAATTTATGCCACCACCCCCTCCTACATAAAATCCAAGCTACCCATCTACATCCCCACCCGCACCCTCCGCTCAGAAACGGAGACACGCCTATGCATTCCCCCCGGAAGGTCCCTCCTCTCAGAAACCGCCCGCACACGCTCCTACAGCCACTTCATTCCCCAACTCTGGAACCAACTCCCCCCTCAACTCAGACTACAGAACTCACTAATGACATTCCGGAAAATGGTAAAGACCCTCCTCTTCAACTAAAGGTCACCCTCAGTCTACACCCAACCCCCATAAACCCCACCTCTACCCTTCTTTCTCCATTCTAATCTTCTGCCTAAATTTCTGTATAGTCCACTCTCAGCCTATACTCAAATAACTCGTATCTAAACTAAACTACTTATATTTAAACTACTGTTCTTAATTTGCTGTATAGTCCCTATATCTAAACTGCTGCTCAGTCTCGTATGTCCCAAGTATTTAAATCTACTGTATAATCTTGTATGTCCAATTCACTCCATTGTGAATGTTTACTTGTAAACCGTTCTGAGCTACTGGGAGGACGGGATAAAAATCTCAATAAATAAATAAATCTGTAGGCTATTTAACATGGACTCTTGTCATAGCTCCATACATCAGCCCCCTCGTGATTACAGTAAATAGAAATATGGTGACAGATGTTTCATCAAATTGAAGAGCCAGTGTTTGCACATAGACAGCTTTTGGCAAGTATGAGATAGAAATAGGCCTAAAATTTATATTGCTGGCAAAGAACTCTGAGTAGAAGTGCTACAAAATAAGAAAACGTGTTTTGTTTTGTTTTTTTAAATATATTTTTTTATTAAGGGCTCCTTTTACGAAGCTGCGTTAGCGGCATTATCGCACACACATTTTTGGCGTGTAATAAATCAAATGTATATTAATGAATGTAAATTTCTACAGCCAGACTTATGGATTGGGTAAAAAAAAACAAAAAACCATAAAATCTTGAAACAGGCCCAATTTTGTCCCAAAGTTTTAACGTCTTTTAGAAGGGAATACAAAGTTCATCTAAAAAAAAAAAAAAAAAAAATCTGGCCAGGGAAAATCTTGTGAAAAAAGAGCGTGCCTTGAGGTCAACTTTAATAAAGGATTCAAAAACACGAAAAAAGGCCCAATAATGTGCAGTTCACATCAGACACATCCATCATGGAGGGCTCATGGACTGTATGAAAACTAGTGATGGGATTAGGGAGGGGAGAAGTGAGGTTATTATTAATATGAATCTGCCAGGAAAGCCACACAGGGAGAGAAGTCAATGGTCCTGGGTCACTTTGATAAAGCAGAGCCCGCAGGCCAAATCCTTCCTGAGAGTTAAAAAAATGGTCATCACGCAGCTCCAGCTCATCCCCGGGGGGAGGCCCGCCTTCTCCGAAACGGGCTGCTCTGAGTTTTATTGCACTGTAACATCTTGTACCATCTCTGGAACAGTTTATCTCTCAAACAGATCATTGCACGGTGCTTTAAAAGATGCCGGCGGTACAAAATATCCGTCTCTTCCACAAACAGCTACTCAAGAAAATTCTAATAGCTGTCGTGGTCCTGGCTAAACTCACCTTCAGAGGTTGAGATAATATCGTGGTTCAAACAAACTGAACAAGCAGAAAATGCTGCAGCCTAAGGGTGTCACAGACCACATAAGGCCCTTTCTTAGAAGCCCAGATAATTCACTCCTTTTTAAGGCTTGCAATTACAATAATCATCCATTATTATAAACCACTCCAACTGTGATGATATTAACCACAGTGATTTGCAATTACATGTGAACACATTCACTAGAAATATATCTTCTCGGCTTAGACAAGTGGTTATTTGTTATTACAAGCTACCTGCAACATAAGCTGTGCAGAGCATCAGTATATTAATGTCATTACTAAATATTTTTATAGAGCTATAAGGTGTGTGCAGCACTATACAGACATAGAAACATGACAGCAAATAAAGGCCAATCCAGTCTCTCCATGTGCAGCATCCACTATCTCTTCCTCTCCCTATTGGCTAACGCTCTTAACATTTGCATTTCCTCTCCCTATTGGCTAAGGCTCTTTACACCTGCATTGTGATGTCAGAGAACTTTATGGTTATAATACCATGATGGCAGATAAAGGCCAAATGGCCCATCCAGTCTGCCCAGCTGCAGTAACCATTATCTCTTTCTCTCTCCGAGAGATCCCACCTCTTCCGGGAGACTGTTCCACGCATCTATCACCCTTTCTGTAAAAAAAGTATTTCCTTAGATTACTCCGGAGCCTCTCACCTCTTAATTTCATCCCTGCTCTGTAGAGATTAAAATGTAGTTGGCAGATTGACATCAAGAACAGGGGCCACTGGCGTAGTAAGAAGGAGTGTGTGTGTGTGTGTGGGGGGGGGGGTACGGTCTGCAGGCATCCATCCTCTTTCCCCCTCCTTCCTGAACCCCCTGTCATGCGCGTGCACCCCTTTCCTTCCCTCGTACCTCTTTGATTTTTTCCTGCGCCAGCAGCATTACAAACTTGCTGGCTGCGTCGGTGTCGCCTCTCCCCGTTGTCACTTCCGGGGCCCCGCACCTAGGAAGTGACCGGAGGGATAGCTGACACGATGCGGGCTGCAGGTTTGTGCTGTCGCTGTCACCTGGAGCATTAAAAGGTACGGGGGAAGGGAAGAGGGCATATGTGCAGCGGGGGAGGGGGGTTGGAGAAGGAGGGAAGGAGCGGGGGTTGGAGAAGAGGGCGGGGAGGGATGCCACTTGCCTTCACTATGCCACTGACAGAGGCTACTCTAGTGGCGTGGGAATCTTTGCTCTCTGAAATCCAGAGGAGAGAACAATCAAAGGGGTAGAATGGGTGTGGATCCAGGGAGGATGAGTTCCTGAACCAAAGCACAAAAAGTAAAATCCCCCTCTTATACTAAGGCGGGCTAGCCGTTTTAGTGCACGCTAAATGCTAACGCATCCATAGAATATAATATAATATAGCGTGCCTTAGTAAAAGGACCCCTATATCTATGTACCTATAAAACTCTAATTTGTGCTTTGTTCCAAGAAGTGAAAGTGCTGTATAGAATATTTGCTATGTCATTGCAGTTTTCGATATGAATTGGTAACACAAAAGATTAGAAAGCCAGAAAGCCCGTCTCGACGGGTGACTTGTAACGCAGAGCTGGGGGGCCCGCGAGATCGCCCATTGGTTAGGTGAAGGGGGGGGGGGTCAGCTGGGTGTAGGGCAGTAGGATCCACAGCGGGGGAGGTCTTTCCCGCCGTGGGATTGACCTCCGATTGGTTAGGGGCCGTCGCCGGAGGGAATCGTGGGAGGGGGCACTTAAAGGGGGCTCTCGGAGGACCCTAACAGTTTCCGGTCCTCCGAGGCAGCTTTCCCGCCCTCCCGCCCGCTATGTCCTTGGATGGGTGTTAGGGTGCTAGGGTGGCGGTATCCCAAGTTACTGGCTGCTGGGCTCATCAAGGGATGAACGGTGGGCCGGCTTGGAGCCGTGCCTGGTGGGCTGTATGACCCTGGACAATGGGGCATGTCGGGACGTGCCACCCCTCGGACCCTTGCTTAGACGGCGGGGTCGGGGGCCATTTACATCTGTTACGGTAGCTCGGGATCAAGGTCACAATGGTGATACCATTGTGTTTGTGTAATCTGCTAATGTGTTATTTAATGATATTGTTAATATGTTATTTAAAATATGTTAATTTTCAATAAACAGGGCTGCGGCCAGGTTTCACCACACAGGTTTGAGTGTTTCCTTGGGATGAACTAGAGGTAGGTAGGGTGGGGGGAAGTGTTCCCTTGGGGGAAGCGGGCCGCTCCAGATTCCGCTGTTACAAGTATGTCAACAAATTGCAAAAGTTCGAAATTAGATGTTTGGCAAAGACAGTTTTTAGATATAAAGAAAAGAGGGATGTTGGTACTTTCTAAATTACTGGTCTGGACTTTGGGTGTATCAAAGTCAGATTATGAATTGCAATTTGTTTCTGAATTGAGAAATGTAGCTGTTCAAATAGATTCAACACTGCAACTGAGATCATACGAGGTCTGGTCAAAAGATTTCAGGACTGATTTTATAAAAATTTATTATACAATCTTACAACTTATTGCATTGGGTCCCCTTCAAAGTGCTCCCCTTCCCTGTGTCTACACCAGGGGTGTCCAACCTTTTGGCTTCTCTGGGCTGCATTGGCCGAAAAAAATGTTTCTGGGGCCGCACAAACGTGCAAATGTTGCAGCAAGACAGAGGAGGGAGCTGGCAAGATGGTAAACACCCGGGGGCAGCAGAGGAAAACACTGCATCGCCCTTGACCGGGGCCGCACAAAATACTTCACGGGGCCGCATGCGGCCCTCGGGCCACAGGTTGGACACCCATGGTCTACACCATTCTCAATGTCATTTCCACTTCTGGAAACAGTCCTTCAACACATCTTCAAGAATCGCTAAAAGTTGCTGCGTCAAATTTTGCTTTATGTCTTCAATGGTGTTGAATCGCTTTCCTTTCAGCGTGGATTTAAGTTTAGGAAACAAAAAGTCATCGGGGGCCAAGTCAGGAGAGTAAGGTGACTAGAGAAGAACATTTTTTGTGCAAAATTTGCAGTTGTTCTTCTTGTCATCAGTTATCAACCATGAAACAAACTTTGCCGCAATGCAAGACATCCCCAACTTCTCTGTTAGAATGTTGCGGCATGAACCAATGAAGATGCATTTCTCTGCCAATTCTCTAACGGTTAATTGCTGATAAACGCATACAAGAACCCTCGCTTGATCAGCATGGTCACCAGTTCACTTTGATGGTCTTCCAATTCACAAATTGTCTTCCACTGATTCACGATCACTTTTGACGTGTGAATACCATTCAGAACACTTTCCATGACTCATGACATGTTCCCCATAAGCCACTTCCAACATTTCATAAGTCTCTGTAGCGGTCTTACCCAATTTAAAACAGAACTTCACGCTGTAGCGCTGTTCATTGAGGTCACACGTGATGAAAAATAGCCAATCACAAAAACACACTTTCACAAAAAGTGCTGTAGCTCGGAGACAAAACAGATATCAACAAACGGAAAAAAGGAAGTCACCTGTAAGGTTTCAAGTTACTCAATGTTGCCTTGCATGTCTCAAAAGAGCTTCCTATTGGTGCACAATTCAGACTGTCCAGGAACTTTTTGAACACAATTCGTAGATGAGATCATTAATCCAAAAAATGTTTATAAGTCATGTATATTATGAAGACTAAAACCATATCTTGATTATGAAAATTTTAGACTGGATATTCAAATATTTGTGATGGCAGTACTCCCTAGATATTCATGGGGATTCCATTCCAGGAACCCCCCGCGAATGTCAAAAAACCGCGAATACGTTTTTTAGGCAGGGGAGACAGGAGAGGGCAGCTGGAGATGCAGGAGAGGGCAGCCGGAGCGCCGGCGAGTGAAGGAAATCACTTGCTGTATGCTCCGATCGCCTCTTCCTGTACTAAGGTCGGGCCTCATAAATCAGGAGCTGCGTGCCAATCAGGAGCTACCAAATCAGGAGCTGTGTGCCAAGTCGAGCTCTGTTAAGAGATGATCTGGTATATAAACCGAAGACTAGACTAGATTATGGTTATTCCATCTAGCAAAAATCCAAATAACATAGTAACATAGTAGATGACGGCAGATAAAGACCCAAATGGTCCATTCAGTCTGTCCAACCTGATTCAATTTAAATTTTTTTTTTTTCTTCTTAGCTATTTCTGGGCAAGAATCCAAAGCTTTACCCGGTACTATGCTTGGGTTCCAACTGCCAAAATCTCTGTTAAGACTTACTCCAGCCCATCTATACCCTCCCAGCCATTGAAGCCCTCCCCTGCCCATCCTCCACCAAACGGCCATACACAGACACAGACCGTGCAAGTCTGCCCAGTAACTGGCCTAGTTCAATATTTAATATTATTTTCTGATTCTAAATCTTCTGTGTTCATCCCACGCTTCTTTGAACTCAGTCACCGTTTTACTCTCCACCACCTCTCTCGGGAGCGCATTCCAGGCATCCACCACCCTCTCCGTAAAGTAGAATTTCCTAACATTGCCCCTGAATCTACCACCCCTCAACCTCAAATTATGTCCTCTGGTTTTACCATTTTCCTTTCTCTGGAAAAGATTTTGTTCTACGTTAATACCCTTTAAGTATTTGAACGTCTGAATCATATCTCCCCTGTCTCTCCTTTCCTCTAGCGTATACATATTCAGGGCTTCCAGTCTCTCCTCATACGTCTTCTGGCGCAAGCCTCCTATCATTTTCGTCGCCCTCCTCTGGACCGCCTCAAGTCTTCTTATGTCTTTCGCCAGATACGGTCTCCAAAACTGAACACAATACTCCAAGTGGGGCCTCACCAATGACCTGTACAGGGGCATCAACACCTTCTTCCTTCTACTGACTACGCCTCTCTATATACAGCCCAGAATCCTTCTGGCAGCAGCCACTGCCTTGTCACACTGTTTTTTCACCTTTAGATCTTCGGACACTATCACCCCAAGGTCCCTCTTCCCGTCCGTGCATATCAGCTTCTCTCCTCCCAGCATATACGGTTCCTTCCTATTATTAATCCCCAAATGCATTACTCTGCATTTCTTTGCATTGAATTTTAGTTGCCAGGCATTAGACCATTCCTCTAACTTTTGCAGATCCTTTTTCATATTCTCCACTCCCTCTTCAGTGTCTACTCTGTTACAAATCTTGGTATCATCTGCAAAAAGGCACACTTTTCCTTCTAACCCTTCAGCAATGTCACTTACATACATATTGAACAGGATTGGCCCCAGCACCAAACCCTGAGGGACTCCACTAGTCACCTTTTCTTCCTTCGAGCGACTTCCATTAACCACCCCCCTCTGGCGTCTGTCCGACAGCCAGTTTCTGACCCAGTTCACCACTTTGGGTCCTAACTTCAGCCCTTCAAGTTTGTTCAACAGCCTCCTATGAGGAACTGTATCAAAGGCTTTGCTGAAATCCAAGTAAATTACATCTAGCATATGTCCTCGATCCAGCTCTCTGGTCACCCAATCAAAAAATTCAATCAGGTTCGTTTGACACGATTTACCTTTTGTAAAGCCATGTTGCCTCGGATCCTGTAACCCATTAGATTCAAGGAAATACACTATCCTTTCTTTCAGCAACACTTCCATTATTTTTCCAACAACTGAAGTGAGGCTCACCGGCCTGTAGTTTCCTGCTTCATCCCTGTGACCACTTTTATGAATAGGGACCACATCCGCTCTCCTCCAATCCCCAGGAATCACTCCCGTCTCCAGAGATTTGTTGAACAAGTCTTTAATAGGACTCGCCAGAACCTCTCTGAGCTCCCTTAGTATCCTGGGATGGATCCCGTCTGGTCCCATCGCTTTGTCCACCTTCAGTTTTTCAAGTTGCTCATAAACACCCTCCTCCGTGAACGGCGCAGAATCTACTCCATTTTCTCGTGTAACTTTGCCAGACAATCTCGGTCCTTCTCCAGGATTTTATTCTATGAACACAGAACAGAAGTATTTGTTTAGCACATTTGCTTTCTCCTCATCACTCTCCACATATTTGTTCCCAGCATCTTTTAGCCTAGCAATTCCATTTTTTATCTTCCTCCTTTCACTAATATATCTGAAAAAATTTTTATCTCCCTTTTTTACATTTTTAGCCATTTGTTCTTCCGCCTGTGCCTTCGCCAAACGTATCTCTCTCTTGGCTTCTTTCAGTTTCACCCTGTAGTCCTTTCTGCTCTCCTCTTCTTGGGTTTTTATATATTTCATGAACGCCAACTCTTTCGCCTTTATTTTCTCAGCCACTAGGTTGGAGAACCATATCGGCTTCCTTTTTCTCTTGTTTTTATTGATTTTCTTCACATAATGGTCCGTAGCCATTTTTATCGCTCCTTTCAGCTTAGACCACTGTCTTTCCACTTCTCTTATGTCCTCCCATCCTAACAGCTCTCTCTTCAGGTACTTTCCCATTGCATTAAAGTCCGTACGTTTGAAATCTAGGACTTTAAGTATCGTGCGGCCGCTCTCCACTTTAGCCGTTATATCAAACCAAACCGTTTGATGATCGCTACTACCCAGGTGAGCACCCACTCGAACATTAGAGATACTCTCTCCATTTGTGAGGACCAGATCCAATATCGCTTTTTCCCTTGTGGGTTCCGTCACCATTTGTCTGAGCAGAGCCTCTTGAAAGGCATCCACAATCTCCCTACTTCTTTCCGATTCCGCAGACGGAACATTCCAGTCCGCATCCGGCAGGTTGAAATCTCCCAACAGCAGAACCTCCTCTTTCCTTCCAAACTTTTGGATATCCACAATCAGATCCTTATCAATTTGCTGCGATTGAGTCGGAGGTCTGTAGAATACACCCACGTAGATAGAAGTTCCATCTTCTCTTTTCAGAGCAATCCATATCGCTTCTTCCTCTCCCCAGGTCCCTTGCATTTCGGTCGCTTGGATATTGATCTTTACATAGAGAGCTACTCCTCCAACCTTTATGACCATCTCTGTCCTTCCTAAAAAGATTATATCCCGGTATGTTTGCATCCCATCCATGTGATTCACTGAACCATGTCTCTGTGATAGCAACAATATCTAGATCTGCCTCTAATATCAGGGCTTGCAGATCATGAACTTTGTTGCTTAGACAGCGAGCATTTGTGGTCATCGCTTTCCAGCTATTTTTCAGCGATAATCTCCTTTTTCGTATGGATTTTTGTGTCGTTTCACTTTCCGTTGCAATACTAAGAAATGAGTTGCTGATATTGCTTATGTTGCAGCCTTTACTACTATCACATCTTTTCTTTTGACGGGGGTGGTCTCTATAATTGTCCTTCGTACATACACCACAATATCATCCGGCTCGCCTTTATCATCCCTTCAAAGAAATGCAGTAGATTGGTGAGGCAAGATTTCTCTTTAATATTCTGCAAATATATGGGGATATTTTAATACTTAGCTTGACAGTCTGGTATCTTCTTGTTGGCAGCACTAACCAAAAATCCTGGTCACTAGCAACCATAAACTTTAATGTTTTTGGTAGGTGGCCAAATGGCCACCAGGCTTCAGCTCTGCTATCTGCTCCTTGAAATCTTGGACAAGTCAATTGACCATCCATTGAATCAGATATAAAACTCCAGGATGATGAAAATACCTACTGTACCTGAATGAAACTGGCCCAATAAGTTTTTACATAACATAACAAAAAACTTTTATTTACGAATCGCACACACCTCACGGTCCTATGCGATTTACAAAACATAAAACCAGCACATTAACTGTTGAATTTATAATCAGTTAAAAGCATACAATAATCATTTTCCAAATTCATCAATCTTCTAGAATGCATGTAAGAGAATGATGGTGAAATTAATGGTCAAATTATAGACTCCCATTTGGCCTCTTGGTAGGAATGTAGATTGGTTACATACAGTGACGTACCTAGCATATGGGCCCATCATTTTTTGACACCCCCCCAACCATCTATATGAAAAATATGATTTTTAGTAACAATCTACATATCGCACAACAAGAGTGTACCTAGGAAAAGACAGCATCTTAAACACTGCAGTGAGCACTAGAACACCAACACATACATTGTAAAACTAAACAAGCCAGATCCCGCACAGTCAATTGATCCTGTACAGTCGATGCTTTCAGAAAGCCACGTCCCTTTCGTACACACAGACAGATACACCCTCGCCCAATATGGAATAATCACAAACTAAAAATAGAAATATGTAGACAAAAGTTAAACTGAACCGCCAAGAAACCAGACTCTGCATACAATGCAACACCACACCACAAAAATAGTGACACTTTCCCCTAATACTGTGCAAAATATAAAGACAGTAGATGTAAATTTGAAAAAACTGATACATAACAATCACTTTACAAATTAAGAAATAAAAATAAAACAAATAATGAGAAATAAGAAAATACCATTTTATTGGACTAATCCATTTTTCAATTAGCTTTCAGAGGCCAAATCTATCTTCAGAACAGTACAGTATACTGTTGTTATGGTATTCTGTCCTGACCTGAGGAAATGGGTTTAATCCAAAAATTTCCTTATTTCCATTTCCTATTTATAAAATTTTATTAATACAGTTACAATACTACTTGATTCTAAATACAGCAACAAAAAAATCTTTCTATATTTTGTCGTTTCTGCTTTAATCATCTTCTCTTTGCTCTCTTTTCTATACAGCGTTTGTCCTCTCTCCCTTCCATGCAACATCTGCCCTCTCTTTGCCCCTTCCACCCAGCTTCTGCTCTCTCTCTCTAGCCCTTCCATCTACTGTCCCATTCCATCTACTGTCCACCCTCTCTCTCTCTTCCATATGGCATCTTTCCTCTTTCTATGTCCCTTCAATAAACTGTGTATCCTGTGTCCCTTCTCTCATTTGCACATGATTCATTTCAGCTTCACCCCCTCTCCATTTTTCTGTCTCCACCCCCTCCTCTGTGCTTTGGCATCTCTCTCTTTCTCTTCTCCTTTCCTTCCTTCCTTCCTTCTCACTCCACACCATGGTTTGGTATCTATCTCCTTCCCTTCCCTCCCCCATGCCATGGCATCTCTTCCTCTCCCGCCATGGTCTGGTATCTCCTTTCCTTTCCCTTCCTCCCATGGACTTGGCATCTCTGGCTCCTCTCCCTTGTCTTCCTTCTCCCTCCTTCCCTCTCTCTTCCCAATTGGGTGCTGCTGCAGCAGCATTTCTCTCCTCCCTCCTTCCCTGTGAAGCAGCAGCATTTTTCTCCCCTTGCCTGTGCAGCATTTCTCCCTCCCCCTTTGCTTGTGCAGCATTTCTCCCCCCCTTGCCTGTGCATTTCTACCCCCTTCCCTGTGCAGCAACAACATTTCTCTTCCCTGCCCACTATTTCTGGCTGGCTCCCCTGCTCAAAGCCACGGGTGTCTACACCTCACGCAATCCGCGGCTGCATCGGAAGCCTTCTCTCTGACGTTGTGACTTTAGAGGGAATGCTTCCAACGCAGCCGCAGATCGCACAAGGAAAAGAGAGACAAGAAGGCTAAATTTAAAAGGTTGTGGTTGCCTATACAAGAATTTGTGGACAATGGTTGAGTGTTATTAAAGAACGGATAAGTATGTATGTATAGGTATGAATGTATGTACGGTTTTTCACTCTCTGCAAATGGGGTGAGATGGGAGGGTTTGGGGATAGTTCTTAGAAATTTCATGAACATGCTTTTTTTTTTCTTAGCTATTTATGCAATTTTAAATATCTTATATATATATTTAAAAAAAAAATAAATTTATTATTGTAAACCGACCACATACTTGTGACGGTCGGTATATCAAATTACAAATAAACTTGAAACTTTGCATTGTGATGATATAGTTAATAAACAAGCTTTTCAGAATTTGTATTCTCTCCTGTTTGAATGCATGTTGATTATATAAAATTTCAATAAAAAATTTTTGGAACTCCCCTCGTACCTCTTTGATTTTTCCTGCGCGAGCAGCATTACGAACTTGCTGCCCGCATCGGTGTCACCTCTCCTACGCCTAGGAAGTGACATTATAGGGATAGTCGACATGGGCAGAAAGTTGGTATTGTTGCTTTCACCTGGAAAATTAAAAAGGTACGGACAAGGGAAAGGGGAGCATGCGTGGCGGGGGGGGGCGGGAAGAAGCAGGGGGTGGAGAAGAGGGTGGGGGAGGGGAGCTAAGTACCTTCGCTACGCCACTGAGTGAGGCCATGGTATATTCCTCTACACGTCCATTTTGTTAGGTTCAAACTACCTGATTTACGTGACTCCTTGCTATAGGACTGGTGGCAACTCTGATTCGGGGAAACATACTCTATGCATAAAAGTTCCCTTTCTTGAAAACAAATCGCAGATCGCAGCCACAAACATTTGTATGGATTCATCTCTCGTATTTTGTCAGAGAGGCTGAACTGCTCGTTCCCTCTCCAGGCCTTTTTAAAGAGCACAAAACAAAATTTTACATAGATTCAAACAGCTGGTTGAGTTTGGCTAAGAGTTGAGTTTGGCTAAGAGTTGAGTTTGGCTAAGAGTACTCTCCCTTGAAAAGAGGAGGCTGAGAGGGGCCATGATTGAAACCTTCAAGATAATGAAGGGAATAGACAGTCAGTGTTCCCTCTAAGCGGGCGGGTGTTGTGAGCAAACTTTTTTCACTGTGAGCTAAAAATATCGGGCGCCAGCAAGTTATGAGCCAAATAAATATGTTGTCAAAGTTGCTGATACATGAGGACGAGGTATTCAAAGGAATTTTAGGCCTACACGCTAAATTAAATAACGTTAAATAATATTTTTAAGAACACAGAAATTGTAGGGATGAAATGATATCTTAATAAATGTTTTACAACAAATGTAGTTATGTCTGTTACATCCATATGTGTAAACTGTAAATTAAAAACAGTCCAGAAGACAATACGTTTGATGCTTTCAATTTCTAGACCAGTGTTTTTCAACCTTTTTTGGGCAAAGGCACACTTGTTTCATGAAAAAAATCACGAGGCACACCACCATTAGAAAATGTTAAAAAATTTAACTCTCTGCCTATATTGACTATATATAAAGTAATTCTCTTGAATAGGAATCAAATAAACACAAAGAAAGTATTTTATAATTACTTTATTATGAAATAAAAATTATAAAAATTATAAAATACTTTATTCAGTGCGAAACCTGGGCCTGTTTGGCTGAACACAAAGCTGATATTCTGGCTGGAATGGAAGAAAGACACACACGTAGCTCTTCGTCAACAGCTCTCAGTCTCTCTCTGTATTTGGTTTTTATAGCATACAAAAATAGACAAATATACCCTCCATCCTTTTTATTAAACCACAATAGCAGTTTTTAGCGCAGGGAGCTGCGCTGAATGCCCAGCACTGCTCTTGACGCTCATAGGCTCCCTGCGCTAAAAACCACTATTGCGGTTTAGTAAAAGGGGACCATATTGTAAAATATAGACAGCAGATATAAATTCAGAACTGTGCATAGTAAGTGAAGGGAAGTTTTCATCTCTGGGAATTTACCCAGTTAACTATTAAGTTATTTGGGCAAATTCCTTTGAAAACTGTGGTAATACTGCCTCCACTTTGCTAAATTTAAAATAAAATCATTTTTCCTACCTTGTCTGGTGATTTCTGGTTGCACTTTCTTCTTCTGACTGTGCATCCAATCTTTCTTCCCTTCTATCAGCCTGTATGCTTTCTCTCCTCCACACCTCATTCCCTCCCCCAACTTTTTCTTCCTCTCTCCCTGACCTTTCTTTCTTTTTTTCTGTTTCTCTTCTTTCCTTCTGTTTCCCTGCCTGCCCCCTTTCTTTCTTTCTCCCAGCCTCCTGTCCAGCAGTAACTCTCTTCCCTTCCTCCCCTCCCAGCAGCATCTCTCCGTCTCCCTCTCCAGTAGCAGCTGTCCCTTTTTTTTCCTTGCCCAGCAGCTTCCCAGATTCCTTTCCCTCCTCCCCTCCCAGAAGCATCTCTCCGTCTCCTTCTCCCTCTCCAGTAGCAGCTGTCCCTTTTTTTCCTAGCCCAGCAGCTTCCCAGATTCCTTTCCCTCCTCCCCTCCCAGAAGCATCTCTCCTTCTTCTCCTTATCCAGTAGCAGCTGTCCCTTTTTTTCCTTGCCCAGCAGCTTCCCAGATTCCTTTCCCTCCTCCCCTCCCAGAAGCATCTCTCCTTCTTCTCCCTCTCCAGTAGCAGCTGTCCTTTTTTTTCCTGGCCCAGCAGCTTCCCAGATTCCTTTCCCTCCTCCCCTCCCAGAAGCATCTCTCCTTCTCCTTCTCCCTTTCCAGTAGCAGCTGTCCCTTTTTTCCCCTGCCCAGCAGCTTCCCAGACTGATAGTGGTTTTCTCCCCTCCCAGCAGCTCTTCTTACTTCCCAGCGCAGCGATTCACGAAGGCAGCCTCGGGTCCTTTGTTGTGTCGCGCCGCCTCTGAGGAAAGAGGAAGTTGCATCATCAGAGGCAGCCGCGACTCAGCAAAAGCCCCGAGGCTGCCTTCGTGAATCGCTGCGCTGGGAAGTAAAGGAGAGCTGCAGAGAGGGGAGAAAGCCACTGTCGGAGGCTCCCCAAGATCTCTCCGGCCCAGCGCACGCTTCCGATGCTGATCTTGCAGAAGTTCAAATGAGTCAATCTTGCCGGTCCTGCGCTGTGACGAGAAACTTGTGCGCTGCGACCTAATATTTTGTGCGCCAGCGCACGCCAGCGCAGCTTAGCGGGAACTCTTAGTAGATAAAGTTGTTCACCCTCTCCAAGGTAGAGAGAACGAGAGGGCACTCTCTAAAGTTGAAAGGGGATAGATTCCGTATGGACGTAAGGAAGTTCTTTTTCACCCAGAGACTGGTGGAAAACTGGAACACGCTTCCGGAGGCTGTCGTAGGGGAAAACACCCTCTAGGGATTCAAGACAAAGTTAGACAAGTTCCTGCGGAACTGGAACGTACGCAGGTAGGGCTGGTCTCGGTTAGGGCGCTGGTCTTTGACCTAAGGGCCACTGTGGGAGTGGAATGCTGGGCATGATGGACCACTGGTCTGACCCAGCAGCGGCAATCCTTATGTTCTTATGTTGGCCTCCCTACAAATCAGTAAGTTCTAGGGTTCCGTTGGACCCTTTCACCTTTACCTCTGACTGCTAATCTGTGGCCCTTTCACCGCAGACTTTCAGCTTCCTACAGACAAAATGTCATGGCCTGATCTGCTTTTGCACAATTATTTATTAAGGAAATACATTACACGATGATCTTTAATTGAATTAATTTTGTCAACAGCATCTGAGGGCTTCTTTGAGCTTAGGGGGGGGGGAAGATAAGAACCACGTTTATGTGTAACATCATATGCCGGTTCCTCCGCTGCAGTCCAAGCGAAACCCTTCTGAAATCATTTGCAATTACTTTATGAAGAAAAGCACAAAGGATTTACTGTTTTAATTGCCTGCATTAGATAGTCGATTGTAAAAATGGCAGCTGTTAACACTTATGATATTCGAAATTAAAGGAAAGTTAATTGTTTGCTGACTACAGATTGCAATCATGCAACGGTAAGGAAACAAATTATAGGACACTATTTTTACCTTCAATATGTTCAAAGTAGAGGTCTGCACGGGAACGGGGATCGCAGGAATCCCCCCCTAACCAATGGGAATCCCACGGGGACCCCCCTCTGGCCCACGGAACTCCCACGGGGACCCCCCTCTAGCCAACAGGACTCCCAAGGGGATGGAAGGCTTTGGAAGCAGGGTTCGTCCATATAATGTAATGGACACATAGTAACATAGTAGATGACGGCAGATAAAGACCCGAATGGTCCATCCAGTCTGCCCAACCTGATTCAATTTAAATTTTTTTTTTAAATTTTCTTTACCCGGTACTGTGCTTGGGTTCCAACTGCCAAAATCTCTGTTAAAACTTACTCCAGCCCATCTACACCCTCCCAGCCATTGAAGCCCTCCCCTGCCCATCCTCCACCAAACGGCCATACACAGACACAGACCGTGCAAGTCTGCCCAGTAACTGGCCTAGTTCAATATTTAATATTATTTTCTGATTCTAGATCCTCTGTGTTCATCCCACGCTTCTTTGAACTCAGTCACAGTTTTACTCTCCACCACCTCTCTCGGGAGCGCATTCCAGGCATCCACCACCCTCTCCGTAAAGTAGAATTTCCTAACATTGCCCCTTAATCTACCACCCCTCAACCTCAAATTATGTCCCCTGGTTTTACCATTTTCCTTTCTCTGGAAAAGATTTTGTTCTACGTTAATACCCTTTAAGTATTTGAACGTCTGAATCATATCTCCCCTGTCTCTCCTTTCCTCTAGGGTATACATATTCAGGGCTTCCAGTCTCTCCTCATACGTCTTCTGGCGCAAGCTTCCTTTCATTTTCGTCGCCCTCCTCTGGACCGCCTCAAGTCTTCTTACGTCTTTCGCCAGATACGGTCTCCAAAACTGAACACAATACTCCAAGTGGGGCCTCACCAATGACCTGTACAGGGGCATCAACACCTTCTTCCTTCTACTGACTACGCCTCTCTTTATACAGCCCAGAATCCTTCTGGCAGCAGCCACTGCCTTGTCACACTGTTTTTTCACCTTTAGATCTTCGGACACTATCACCCCAAGGTCCCTCTCCCCGTCCGTGCATATCAGCTTCTCTCCTCCCAGCATATACGGTTCCTTCCTATTATTAATCCCCAAATGCATTACTCTGCATTTCTTTGCATTGAATTTTAGTTGCCAGGTATTAGACCATTCCTCTAACTTTTGCAGATCCTTTTTCATATTTTCCACTCCCTCTTCGGTGTCTACTCTGTTACAAATCTTGGTATCATCTGCAAAAAGGCACACTTTTCCTTCTAACCCTTTAGCAATGTCACGTCAGCCTTAGTAAAAGAGGGGGTTTAAAAGTTAATTACCTGAACAGAAAACAAAATAAAAGGTTCCACCAAAGAGATTCCACATGGAAAACAGCATAAGAAACTGTGGAATTGATGATCCTGTCAGAAGTAATTGCTGCTTTTATGGGGACGGGCGGGGATGGAGGTAATTCCTAGCGGGGATGGGTGGGGATGGAGAGGATCCTGGTGGGAACTGGTGGGGACAGAGAGGATCCTGGCAGGGACGGGTGGGGACGGAGAGGATCCTGACGGGGACAAGTGGGGACGGAGAAGATCCTGGCGGGGACGAGTGGGGACGGAGAGGATCCTGACGGGGACAGGTGGGGACGGAGAGGATCCTGGCAGGGATGGGTGGGGACGGAGAGGATCCTGATGGGGACAGGTGGGGACGGAGAGGATCCTGACGGGGACGGAGAGGATGCTGATGGGGACGGGTGGGGACAGAGAGAATCCTGGCGGAGACGGGTGGGGATGGAGAGGATCCTGACGGGGACGGGTGGGGATGGAGAGGATCCTGATGGGGACGGGTGGGGACAGAGAGAATCCTGGCGGAGACGGGTGGGGATGGAGAGGATCCTGATGGGGACGGGTGGGGACGGAGAGGATCCTGGCAGGGACGGGTGGGGACGGAGAGGATCCTGGCGGGGATGGGTGGGGATGGAGAGGATCCTGGCGGGGACAGGTGGGATGGAGATGATCCTGACGGGGACGGGCGGGGTTGGTTGGGATTTCTGTCCCCGCACAACTCTCTAGTTCAAAGTAAAACCATTACAATGCCTCTAATTTTGCTCCCGTCTGGTTCTCCAAATCTTTTCTAGAGCTCACCTCGGAAGAGGCCTTACTGTCAAAGTACTACTGATTATTTATTTGGTTCATTTCTGAATTCAGTCTCATACCAAATGTTTAGAAGATCTGTGAAGACTTATTTATATGATAAATTTGTTTAAGAAATTGGGGTTATATGATAGACATTTGTTTGTATGTATTTCATCTGCGCCTGGCAGATCTTCCTGATGTAAGAACATAAAAATATAAGAATTGCCGCTGCTGGGTCAAACCAGTGGTCCGTCGTGCCCAGGAGTCCGCACATGCGGCGGCCCTTAGGTCAAAGACCAGTGCCCTATCTGAGTCTAACTTTACCTATGCATGTTCTGGTCCAGCAGAAACTTATCCAACCTTGTCTTGAATCCCTGCAGAGTGCTTTCCCCTATAACAGCCTCCGGAAGAGCGTTCCAGATTTCTACCACTCTCTGGGTGAAGAAGAACCTCCTTACGTTTGTACGGAATCTATCCCCTTTCAACTTTAGAGAGTGCCCTCTCGTTCTCTTCACCTCGGAGAGGGTGAGCAATCTCTCTTTCTATACTAAGTCAATTCCCTTCAATATCTTGAATGTTTCGATCATGTCCCCTCTTAGTCTCCTCTTTTCAAGGGAGAAGAGGCCCAGTTTCTCTAATCTCTCATTGTACGGCAACTCCCTCAGTCCCTTAACCATTTTTGTCGCTCTCCTCTGGAGCCTTTCGAGTAGTACCATGTCCTTCTTCATGTATGCTGACCAGTGTTGGACGTAGTATTCCAGGTGGGGGGTCGTACCATGGCCCGGTACAGTGGCATGATAACCTTCTCAGATCTGTTTGTGATTCCCTTCATAATCATTCCTAGTATTCTATTTGCCCTTTTTGCCGCCGCCGCACATTGAGCGGATGGTTTCATTGAATGATCAAGGCATAGCAGATTATAAATAAAACTTTATTATCATTATTATTATTTAGTTCATGGCTTGCTCAGTAATAGCTCAAGGTGAGTTACCCTTGTAAGCATTTGCCCCCGTGCTCCAAGATGCCATTATAGGACATTAGCTCAAACTCAAATTGGCAAGCCCAAATCCATGATCTTGCATTTCGTAGCATTACATTTTAGCTGTCAAATTTCAGACTGCTTTTCAAGCTTCGCCGGGTCTTTCTTCATGTTATTCGCACCGTCCGGCGTGTCTGCTCTATTGCAGATTTTGGTATCATCCGCAAAGAACAAAGAGAGCTGTCTTGCGGGCAATTGCATTCTGTGGCTGGTAGCTGGGAAAACGGGCGTAGCTACAGGTGTGCGAGATCGACTAAATGTCCAGGGCCGCCCGATGATAGGGGCCACCTGCAGTGGAACCCTCCCTTCCGGCACCTCTCCCCGCCTCACCTACTGGTTTAGCTGCCCCCGCGGGTCCTCCAAACACGACGGGCAGAGGCAGGCTAAAGGATGCCTCTCTGTGTGGCAGGGCTTTTCCTCTGCCAAGTCCCACCCACAGGAAGTTGCTTCAGAATGGCAGGAAAGGCCCCCATCACTCAGAGAGGCAGCCTTTATTAGCCTGCTTCTGCCATGTTTGGAGGACCCAGGTTGGGTAAGCAATCGGGCACGGCGGACAGGTGCTGGGACACATGAGGAAGAGTTGATGGACCCGGGGCTGGCGCATCTTGATCTACAGAGCAGCAGAGCATCCTTAGCAGCAGGGACACAATAGCCAAGTCAACTGGATGGACCAGATAACTTTTTTTTTACCATCATCTACTATGTAACTACCTGCCTGAAGCAGTTTTCTCACTAGGCCACATTGAAACTGCTTATAAAGGTGTTAGACAGGTCAACACCCAGGGAACTAATGGAAGTAATTTTTACTGTTCAGTAAATCATAACACCCGCTTCACTAGTGCACAGTGGTTAGAGCTACAGTCTCAGCACCCTGAGGTTGTGGGTTCAAATCCCATGCTGCTCTTTGTGAGCCTGCCGGGACAGAGAGGGGAAAATGCTTAAGTACCTGAATGCAAACCACTTAGACTATAAGTGGTAAATAAATACTATAAAGTTAATAAAAATAAAGAGCAACAGTGTGCAAGCTGAAGGATCTTGGATTGGGGGGAGGGAGAGGCAGTTGTGGACCTGAATGTAAACCACCGTGACCTTATTGTGCAATTGCATTATATCAAGCGCTATAAATTAGAAATATAATATAATTTCTGAAAGAGTTCAGCACTGATATGCAGCTTTAATAAAGATCTCTCCTGTAGACACAGGATAAAAGAACAATTCTTCCTCAGCTGCCTTTTCTTAACATCCTCTTAGTCGGGCCTTATCCACATTTTCTTCTACAATCACGGCTTTATTTTTAAAGATGCTTCCGTGCGGATTTTCCCGCCTTATTCTTTATTAAAAGACGCTTTCCTATACTCCGTCTACGGAAATAAAAACCCCTTACTGAAGAAAAGCCCGTTTGTTTCCGAGGCCTGTGCTCATTAGGATAGTTTAATATGTGACGCTATGTATGTTTTAATGCTTGCATTTAAAATTAGTGGACTAAATCGACTTCTCTCGATCCGTCACCTGCAAGCGAGCAAATCACTGCCACTTTATCGACCGTTTCTGTGAAAGTGTTCCGGGGAAGATGCCGAGCTGCTTTTTATTGCCGGCACAGCGGGGGAAGAGACTTGTGGCTTTCCCAGCAGGGCTCAGCCCTTCACAGAGGAAACAGTAAGTCTGCCAGCCATTACCTCTGTCTCAGGAGTCTTACCTAACACATTGTAGTCTCAGGCTGCGCTTTTAGCAGATACATTTGGGGAGCAGAAATTTTTTTAAACCACTATTTCTGCATTATGATTTGTATATATTTGCAAAAAAAAAAAGGTGGGGGAAATTCTTACTAGCAGAGTAGAGAATGACACGGGGACAAATTTTTCCCCATCCCCGCGGGAATTCATTTTCCCGTCCCTTCCCCGCGAGTTCATTTCCTCTCCCTGTCTCATTCTTGCAAGCTCCATCCTCATCTGCACAAGCCTCAAACACTTTACAATCCTAAGGGCTCCTTTTACGAAGGCGCGTTAGGGCCTTAACGCGAGGAATAGCGCGGGCTAAAATGCCGTGCGCGCTAGCCACTACCGCCTCCTCTTGAGCAGGCGGTAGCTTTTCGGCTAGCGTGCGCTAATCCGATGCGTGCGCTAAAAACGCTAGCGCGCCTTCGTAAAAGGAGCCCTAAGTGTTCGAGGCTTGTGCGGTCAAAGCTGAGCTTTCGGGAATGGGGCAGGGATAGGGACAGAGATAAAACTCACAGGGAGCTTTGCCCAGAAATAGCTAAGAAGAAAAAAATTTTAAGTTTTTTTTTCCAATTTATAACATTTTTATTGAAGAAATCAGTAAATATACAATATTATAATACAATAAAATAGTCATTAAATTAAAATTCATCATATTAATTTCCATCAAATATCTTTCATTTCTTCAAAATATATTTCCAAAATACCCATTACATCTCTCAATACCCTCCCCCTAATTCCTACCCCCCTTCCCTTTTCCTATTGACCTCTCCCCCCTATCCTCCCCCCAAATTTAGTTTTTAACTTTTATATTGAAAGAATCATACTAAACCCCCCCTGCCAAGCCCAATGAAAGTTGACAAAAACAAAGAATAATAAAAATAAAGAACTGGAATTTTAGATAAATAATCATAGCTTCAATGTAAATCATTAAGAATTAAACTTCTTGCCTTAGTTGAAAGATTCTGAATATACGGATCCCAAATTTCCATAAACATACGAATTTTCCTAGCCGAACGCCTAACTTCCCAAGTCTCAAATAACAATAGACGATGAAATTGATTCCTCCAATGCCAAAAACTAGGAGCTTCTTTTGATAACCAAAATTGCATAATACATTTATGTCCTATTATACACGCCTTTTGAAATAAGAGACACTTCTTTTTACCAAAAACCCCTCAAGCCGCAGCTTTTCCAAAAATTACTCCCCTTGATGAATCTACAACCGAACTACCCCATAATGAGCCTAAAAATAACAGGATGGCAGACCAGAATGACCTAATCAAAGGGCATGACCAAAAAGCACGAGTTAAAGTACCAGGATCCTTATTACACTTCATACAAATTTGGGTATTAATTAAACCGGCATGAAAAGCTTGAATTTGTGAAAAATAAGCTCTATGTAAGACTCTAAATGAACATTCCCTCCAAATAGAACCTGTAATAACTTTATTACATAAATGGTGGTGGGATTTATTACCCGATCATACATATGAAAAAATTTTACAGAATTGGAGTGAGAAATTGGGAAGTCAAATTTCACTTATGGATTTTACACAAGCTATTTTTCCAATTCTTTATTCATTTTTTCATCTTACATCAAGTACACAATATTATATCAGTTAAACTTGTTATACATCACTTGAATTTCGTTCTAACATCATCTTCAATACATAAATTTATACCCTCCCCATCCATCCTTCCCCCAAATATTTTAATCAAAAATATCATATAAATATTGTATTTTTATCTATTGATTAAATCTTTAATATAACTTTATATCATCCCCCCTCTCCCCTATGTATAAGTGTACTTTCAGTGGATAATGGTGTCTAAACATTGCAATAATTTGTCAATGGCCCCCAAATCTTTTTAAAATTATTATAATTCCCTTTTTGTATGGCAATTGTTCTTTCCATTTTGTAAATTGAATCAGGTTGGGCAGACTGGATGGACCATTCGGGTCTTTATCTGCCGTCATCTACTATGTTACTATGGAAAAGATGAAAAAGGATCTGCAAAACTTAAAGGCATGATTTAACGTCTGGCAGCTAAAATTCAACACAAAGAAGTGCAGAGTGATGCATTTGGGGAGCAGAAATTCAAGGGCGACGTATGTGCTGGGAGGTGAGAGGGACCTGGGGGTGACAGTGTCTGAGGATCTGAAGGCGATGAAACTGTCTAATAAAGCAGTGGCTGTAGCCAGAAAGATCTAGTCCAGGGGTAGGGCACTCCGGTCCTCGAGAGCCATATTCCAGTCAGGTTTTCAGGATTTCCCCAATGAATATGCATTGAAAGCAGTGCATGCACATAGATCTCATGCGTATTCATTGGGGAAATCCTGAAAACCCGACTGGAATACGGCTCTCGAGGACCGGAGCTCCCTACCCCTGAATTCTAGGCTGTATAGAAAGAGAAGCAACCAGCAGAAAAAGGGAGGTATTGATGCCCCTGTACAGGTCATTGGTGAGGCCACACTTGGAGTGCTGTGTTCAGTTTTGGAGGCCGTATCTGGCGAAGGATATAAAAAGGGTTCTTAGTCAGTGGCGCACAAGACACCAGTGCGCTGACAATTCAGCGCAAGACAGAAGCGCACTGCAGAAAGCCGCCGAAAAACTTATTTTTTAAGAGCTCCGACATGGGGTGTGGGGGGGAACCCCCCCACACACACTTTAATGCATAGTGTTCGCGGTGCCGTTGGGGGCGTGGGGGGTGGACCCCCCCATTATAGAGAAAACGGAACAGTTTCCGATTTTTTTCAGGAAAAGTTCCGTTTTGTCTATAATGTGGAGGGTTGCATCCCTCACACACACACACCCCCACGGCAGCGCGAACACTATGCATTAAAGTGGGGGCGTTCCCCCCCCACACACCCCCCGTTGGAGCTCTTAAAAAATAAGTTTTTCGGCTGCTTGCAGCGGCACACTTCTGTCTTACGCTGAATTGTCAGCGCGCCGGTGTCTCGCGCGCGATTTATCCCGTCACTATAAAAAGACTTGAAATGGTCTAGAGCAGGGGTGTCAAAGTCCCTCCTCGAGGGCCGCAATCCAGTCGGGTTTTCAGGATTTCCCCAATGAATATGCATGAGATCTATTTGCATGCACTGCTTTCATTATATGCTAATAGATGTCATGCATATTCATTGGGGAAATCCTGAAAACCCGACTGGATTGCGGCCCTCGAGGAGGGACTTTGACACCCCTGGTCTAGAGGAAGGCGACAAAAATGGTAAGGGGTTTGAACCAAAAGAAGTATGAGAAGAGACTGGAAGACTTAAATATATATATACTCTGGAGGAGAGGAGGGACAGGGGAGATGATACAGACGTTTTAAATACTTGAAAGGTATTAATATAGAACCAGATTTTTTCCAGAGAAGAGAAAATGGTAAAACTAGAGGTGGCAGGGAGGCAGACTTAGGAGAAATGTTAGGAAATTCTTTTCACACAGAGGGTGGCTGAGGCCTGGAATGACCTCCCGAGGAGCGGTGGTAGAAAGTAAAATGGTGACCAAATCCCAAAAAGCATGGGATAAACAGAGGATCTCTGATTAGAAAATAAATGGTATAAAGTGAGGCCAGTGCAGGGCAGACGTACATGGGTTGTGTCCAGACGATGGCAATTTGGTACAGGATGGGATAGGGAGGGCTTCGATAGGAACTTCCATGAGCACATTGCTGGGCAGTCTTTACGGTATATATCCCGCAAGCGACGAGATGGTTGGATAGGCTGGCGTGAGCTTTCGACGGATACTTCAGTACTTGGAACCTAAGGACGTTAGCGGACGGACTTTACGGTCTATCGCCCAGAAATAGCAAAGAAAAAAGACAATTTAATCATGAATTTATAAGGTGTGTAACTAATGGCCAGACTTGATGGACCAGTCGGGTCTTTATCTGCTGTCATTTACTGTGTTACAATGTTTAGATGGCATAGTCTACTCCAGTGGTTCCCAACCCTGTCCTGGAGGAACACCAGGCCAATTGGGTTTTCAGGCTAGCCCTAATGAATATGCATGAAGCAAATTTGCATGCCTATCACTTCCATCATATGCAAATCTCTCTCATGCATATTCATTAGGGCTAGCCTGAAAACCCGATTGGCCTGGTGTTCCTCCAGGACAGGGTTGGGAATCACTGGTCTACTCCAGGGGTAGGCAATTCCGGTCCTCGAGAGCCGGAGCCAGGCCAGGTTTTCAGGATCTCCACAATAAATATGCACGAGATAGATTTGCATCTCAAGGAGGCAGTGCATGCAAATCCATCTCATACATATTGATGGTGGAGATCCTGAAAACCTGACCTGGCTCCGACTCTCGAGGACCGGAATTACCTGCCCCTGTGTAACTAGATGCATTTGCCTCATTGAAAGGAAAAGTGTTGATAAAAGTCTGGAATAACTTGTAAGTTTCATGGCTCCACATCGTTCTTGCCTTGGTTGGGCTGAGAACTTTTCAGCAGCTCCTCTCCTATTGTGATGTCATAAAGCCTCATTCCACCAATGCCTAAGAGCCAACCTCATCGGTGATGTCACAATGGCTTGGTTTCTCTATACTTGTGCCCATTTACTAGACCAGGGGTAAGCAATTCCGGTCCTCGAGAGCCAGAGCCAGGTCAGGTTTTCAGGATCTCCACAATAAATATGCACGAGATAGATTAGCATCTCAAGGAGGCAGTGCATGCAAATCCATCTCATACATATTCATGGTGGAGATCCTGAAAACCTGACCTGGCTCCGGCACTCGAGGACCGGAACTGCCTACCCCTGGTTAATCTCCATCTTCTGTTCAGCCTCCTTCCCTTACCTCCTACACACTTTTACACCCTCCTTCTAGTGCTCCCAACTGGGTGGTGGGATTACACTGGTGGGTGGTGACAGCGCAAGCAGCACGGTAGGAGATACAGAGCGTGTTGCTCAGGGGTTCTTTGACTAAGGCGCGCTAGCCGTTTTAGCGAGCGCTAAATGCTAACGTGTCCATAGACTATAATGGACGCATTGGCATTCAGCGCGCTCTAATATTTAGCGCACACTAGAACGGTGAGCGCACACTAGAACGGTGAGTGTACACTAGAACGGTGAGTGCACACTAGAACGGTGAGAGGGCCTTAGTCAAAGGACCCCTAAGTGTGTGTGAGTATGTTTGTATCCACATCTACACAATTACGCGTCTGTTTCGACTGCGTCACGTTAGGATAAAAACTTGTATCGTAAACATGTACTGAAATGATGGTACATCCAGTGCACATTTATTGACTGATTGATTTCGATTTCAATCCTGTCCTCCCACAAAGCTCAGAACGGGTTACAAGACGACAGTCGCAAAATAAGTCCACAGACATGACAGAAACATTCGGGAAAAACATTAGAATAGCCTTACTGGGTCAGACCAATGGTCCATCAAGCCCAGTAGCCCGTTCTCATGGTGGCCAATCCAGGTCCCTAGTCCCTGGCCAAAACCCAAGGAGTAGCAACATTCCATTCAGAATCCTACAGAATAGCAAGATTCTAGAACTCCAGAAAGTAATAAGATTCCGGAACCCCAAGGAGTAGCAACATTCCATTCAGAATCCTACAGAATAGCAAGATTCTAGAACTCCAGAAAGTAACAAGATTCCGGAACCCCAAGGAGTAGCAACATTCCATTCAGAATCCTACAGAATAGCAAGATTCTAGAACTCCAGAAAGTAACAAGATTCCGGAACCCCAAGGAGTAGCAACATTCCATGCTACCGATCCAGGGCAAGCAGTGGCTTCCCCCATGTTTTTCTCAATAACAGACTATGGACTTTTCCTCCAGGAACTTGCCCAAACCTTTCTTATAACCAGCTATCCTCTGGCAACACGTTCCAGAGCTTAACTATTCTCTGAGTGAAAAAAAGTTTCCTCCAATTGGTTTTAAAAGTATTTCCCTGTAACTTCATCGAATGTCCCCTAGTCTTTGTCATTTTTGACGGAGCGAAAAATCGATCCACTTGTACCCGTTCTACTCCACTCAGGATTTTGTAGACTTCAATCCTATCTCCCTTCAGCTGTCTCTTTTCCAAGCTGAAGAGCCCTAACCTTTTTAGTCTTTCCTCATACGAGAGGAGTTCCATCCCCTTTACCATCTTGCTCGCTCTTCTTTGAACCTTTTCTAGCGCCATTATATCTTTCTTGAGATAAGGAGACCAGAATTTAACGCAATACTCCAGATGAGCAATACAGGGGCATTATGACATTCTTAGTTTTGTTAATCATGCCTTAACAAGACTACAAAGGAAGCAAAAAGGGCTGGAGTCTAATTGGTGGAGTCATTTTACGGAGAGGCATCCATTTGTTGACGTCGTAACCTGTTAACTGTATACAGTACTCCACAGATATTCGCAGCTCCTGATTGGTGAGGGCCAACTTTAGTACAGGAAGAGGCGATCGAAGCATACCGTGATGAATTCCTTCACTCGCCGGCGCTCCAGCTGCCCTCTCCTACCCATCATTTACAGTCAGAAAATATTGCGAATGACCGGGACCACGAATCGCGGACCGCAAATTCGCAGGGGAGCACTGTACTGTGCATGTTTAACCAGTTCTGAGCTCTTTGGGGATGACAGGATGAAAACGAATTAAATAAATATATAAACCTCCCTTGGATTTCTTACTTTAGAACAGGCTCTGTATCATCAGATCCTGTGCTAAAACGCTAGCGGAAATTGACACGTCCAGAGCTAGACATCTCAATTCCAATTTGTACAATCTTTCTAAAATGCTCCCTTTTATGTAAAACTTACATGGGTTTGAGGGGTGGGGGGGGGGGGAAATCTAAATTTCCTAGTTAAAAAAAAGCATCAAAGTCGGAATGCGAAGAAGAGAAGAAAAGGAGATTATGGTTCTCGAAATGAACATGCAAGCGCAAAGTGCAACTACAGAGGAAGGAACCGGCCATCGGTACAAAAACAGAGTGTGATTTTTTTTTTTTTTTCCTTTAGATCTCCAATCTCTGGCTTTAGTCTCCAAATGCGCTCTATGGCAATGGTTCTCGAACCTGTCCTGGGATCTGCATATTATGGAGATTACAAGCATGCAAATTTCCTGTCCAATTATTGTTCTCCTAGGTTTTTTGAGTTAACTTTCATTCGAGACCCTTTGGGGAATGACCCGGTATATAAGACTAAGGATTGGATCTGTCTCACGCATATTCATTAGGGATGTCCTGAAAATCCAACTGGCTGATGGTTTCCCAGGACAGGTTTGAGAACCGCTGCTCTAAGGCAGACATTGCAGGCATCGTGGACTCCGTGAAGATGATGGGAATAATCTAATATAATAAAACGCTAGGCCGCGCATGCGCACTCCCATCGCGTGCATCCATTTTCTGTGAGCTGTAGGGCACCGCAGATAGGAGTACGCATGCGCGTGAAGCTCTCTCTCTCCCTCCCCTCGAGGCGGATGTCGGCCGCGGCGGCTGTCGGCGGCCCGAGGCGGATGTCGGCCGCGGCGGCTGCTGCCCGCCCGAAGCTCTCTCTCTTTCTTCCTCCCCCCCGAGGCGGATTTCGACCGCAGCGGCCCGAGTCAGATGTCGGCCACGACGGCCCGAGTAGGATGTCGGCCGCGGCGGCTACAGGCCGCGGCAGCCAAACCCGGAAAGCATGAGGAAGGTATGGGGGGGAGGAAAATACTGCAAAGGGAAGTGGGGTGGGAGGGAAATGCTGCAACACACGGAAATGGAGGGGCAGAAAAGGGGTTGATGGACAGGGGAAGAGGTGCTGATGAACAGGGAGGGGGCCAGAAAAATGAAGACAAGCCTACTGCTGGACAGGGGGAGCAGGAAGGAGGTGATGATGGACAGGGGGAGGTAAAACAAAGGGAGAAGGGCTTCTGCTGGATAAGGTGAGCAGTGATGGGGTGGGGGAGGACACAGGGGAGGTTAAAGGAAGGGAGAATGGACAGGGGGAGCAGGCAAGGGGTGGTAGGGGACAGCCAAAGAAAAAAAAAAAAAAAAGACAGACAGACACACATATATTCTAGCACCCGTTAATGTAACGGGCTATAAGACTAGTAATAATAATAATAACTTTATTCTTATATACCGCCACAATCGTGCGACTTCTAGGCGGTTTTCAACTGAAGAGAGCTGGACAATCAGCGAGTTACAATATGCAGATAATTAATGAAATTACAGTATACAGAATCACGGAAAAGCCGCAGTAACAATATACAGTTTGTTTAGAAATTCAGAGGGGTCCTTTTAGATAAAGTGGCGAAATACATAGTACAGTTTGTTTAGAATTTTTTCAGGGGGGACATATTAGGAAAAAGAAAAGGAAATAGTTGAGAGATAGGATGGAGGACACAGAGGAAACCAGCGCTGGTTTGAGGTTTGAAGATCTTTGCTGCTTCCCAGAATGATAGCAAGAGCAGAAGACAGCCAGAAGATTAAACTAGGGGTCCCCAAGCAAAATATCAAAAAGGACTCCTCAAGCAGAAAACTCCATCTCAGAAGATATGGAGTAGAGAATAAGATGCCAGGTCAAAAGTGCGCCGGGACAAAGGCGCGCGCAGACAACTGAGTGCAACGCGGAGGCACGCGCCGAAGAAAATGACTGTTTTAAAGGGCTCTGACGGGGGGTGTGGGGGGGAACCCCCCACACTTTACATTATACAGATCGCGCCGTGTTGTGGGGGCGTTGTGGGGGGTTTGGGGGATTGTAACCCCCCACATTTTACTGAAAACATCACTTTTTCCCTAAAAAACAGGGAAACAGATAAGTTTACAGTATAATGAGGGCGGTTACAACCCCCCAAACCCCCCACAACGCCGCCGTGATCTGTATTAAGTAAAGTGGGGGGGTTTCCCAACAAAACCCCCCGTCAGAGCCCCTAAAAACACTCTTTTTCTTCGGCGCACACTTCCGTCTTGCGCTCAGTTGTCGGCGCGCGCCTTTGTCTTCGGCGGTTTTGTCTATGAACCGAGAATGACACGGTGACAAAATTCATCACCGTCCCCATCCCCGCAGATAACCGCGGGAAACTATCTTCATGTCATTCTTTAAGGAAAGAGGTAAGAATCAGAGTATGAATGGCCACAACCACTGACCCGCAAGCTTTGCTTTGAAGAATGCTGGTGTAGAAGGACTGAGGTTGAAATAGACACTGAAGAATAACAGTCTCTGATATCCAGAGCAGATATTGTGATGTCATAATGCCTCATTCCACCAGTGCCTAAGAGCCAATCACATCAGTGATGTCACAAAGGCTTCATTATCCTTGGCTCACACAAGAATCAGAGTATGAATGGCCACAACTACTGACCCGCAAGCTTTACTTTGAAGTATGCTGGTGTAGAAGGGCTGAGGTTGAGATAGACACTAGAAAATGACTTGGGTTTATTTCCCGCGGTTATTTGCGGGGACGGGAACGGTGATGAATTTTGTCACCGTGTCATTCTCTAATATGGAGCAGAAAAACGTAGACCCCCTTCTTTCTCTGGGTTCCCCTATACTGCAGAGATTGCTTAGGAGAAATGTACACCGTTAATTCCAACGTGTGAATGACAAGTTGCAAGCGAGGTGCTGACTCTTACTGTAACCGAGCTGTAAATATCTTCTACACTGCTGAAAGCTCTATGCTGCAACACAGTAATTAGGAAGAATTATTACCCAGCCCCTGGCACGATACCTAATGCTCTATAATTACCAGCAAATGGGGATGTGCATGGAGAAACTTTGGCTAGTACCTAGGGGGTAATGAGGTCAAAACCATTTTCACTTCTCATATGCGAAGCTGTGACAGACAGAAAGTCTCTACCTTTTATTTTGCATAACTGTAAGATGTGACCTGTCAAATGTGTGCAGGACAATGGTGCACTGTTAACCCCCCCTTGAATTTCACTGGTGGAGGCGGGGTTTGAACCGGCTCCAGCCTGGGACCCTGGGGACCAATCTGACTGCTGAGCCATGACAGGGGTCCCTGTAGAGGTGGTACATTCAGCAGACTTTATCATTGCTGAGGAATGGAGGTGATTTGTTTTTTCCACCCTGAGGTTGTGGGTTCTGACACACGCTGCGTCCTATGACCCTGGGCAGGACACTTGGTCCCCCAATACCCCAGGTATATTAGACAGATTGTGAGCCCACTGGGAGAATGGTATCGAAAATTGAATGAATGAATGAATGAATAAATAAATGTCTAATGAATGAGAGTTCACTCTGAGGATAATGGTGCTGCCAGTGGTGTGCCACAGGGATTGCTCCTTGGACTGGTTCTTTTAACATTTTTGTATGCGATCTTGTATAGGGACTGTCTGGTAAGGTGTCTCTTTGAGGATGATAGACCACCCTGTATCTGTAGACCCCTGATGATGTGGCTACTACAAGGAGGGATCTAGAGAGGCTTAGAATGGTCAAGAACTTGACATCTAAAATTTAATGCTTAAAAATACAGGATAAGTCATTTGGGATGCAAAATCCCAAGAAAGCAGTAAAGTATGGGAGGTGAAGGGTATTAACGTAGAACAAAATCTTTTCCAGAGAAAGGAAAATGGTAAAACCAGAGGACATAATTTGAGGTTGAGGGGTGGTAGATTCAGGGGCAATGTTAGGAAATTCTACTTTACGGAGAGGGTGGTGGATGCCTGGAATGCGCTCCCGAGAGAGGTGGTGGAGAGTAAAACTGTGACTGAGTTCAAAGAAGCGTGGGATGAACACAGAGGATTTAGAATCAGAAAATAATATTAAATATTGAACTAGGCCAATACTGGGCAGACTTGTACGGTCTGCGTCTATGTATGGCCGTTTGGAGGAGGATGGGCAGGGGAGGGCTTCAATGGCTGGGAGGGTATAGATGGGCTGGAGTAAGGCTTAACAGAGATTTTGGCAGTTGGAACCCAAGCATAGTACCGGGTAAAGCTTTGGATTCTTGCCCAGAAATAGCTAAGAAGAAAAAAAAAAAAAAATTTAAATTGAATCAGGTTGGGCAGACTGGATGGACCATTCGGGTCTTTATCTGCCGTCATCTACTATGAAGTACTTCTGTGCTTGAGAGAAGAGCAGGACATAGAAGTGACTATATCTGATGATCTTAACGTGGCCAAACAAAAGGTGGCAACAGAAAGCTAGAAGGAAGCTCCCTAGCCCTAGTATTTTTGGAACGAGTAAACAAACGGGAAACGCACGACGTGAAGCTGCAAATGCTATTGGGGCTTTGATGTTGTTTTAGAACGACAATGCATCCTGAGTTATTCACAGAGGTGAAACCTTGACCTAACATGCCGCATATTTCCCCGATGCTAGGAAGAGAGTACGCCCATCTGTCAAGCAGCCCTCCTTGTGAGCTTCTCCTAGAGCACATGGACTGCCACCGCACTGCACAGTTGTCAGAATCACACGAAGTAACACTTTGAGAGTCATACTGAAACAGATGTGCGATGAGCTCAATAAGCTCAGACATTCTGATAAAGGCATTCTTAGCAGGCAGAAGGCCAACACAACAGTTTCTTGGCTTCTATGGCAGGTGAGGCTCACGTATCTACAGCAGAGCCTTCCGCTCCTGTTCTGGGGACCCCCATAGCCAAAGAACAATAGTATGACCTAGTGGTCCAAATGCAAATACAGTATTATAAAGTTAAACACACTCTACTAATGAATGGCCGGGATGTCATAAGGTTGACTTATTTTTGTTTATTGCTTACTATCTTTTATGCTGCTTACAATCTTTAATGGGGGGGGGGGGAAGCCTCAGAATCTGGAGTTACAAGTGTGACAAATCACTTCGCTCCTATTGAAGACATAGGCAAAAAAAAAAAACAACCCTCAAAGTTATTTTTCTCGCTATTTATCTTTCTATATCTTTTTTAAATTATTATATCTTTTCTATCGCGAGAAGTGTATTGTTATGGGACGTCATCAATGGCGTAGCGAGGGTGAGAGGCGTCTGGGCTGGTGGTGTCCCTCCCCACCCCCTGCTCCTTCCCTGATCCCACCTGCCATTTGAACCCCTCCCCCCCATACCTCTAGTTGACGTTGTTGCTCGCGGCAGTCAACAGCGTGTTCCTTACGACCCCGTTGGCTCTCCCTCTGACATCACTTCCTATGTGCGGAACCCGGAAGTGACATCAGCAGAAGAGCTGATGAGGTCATGAAGAACATAAGAAACATGACGGCAGATAAAGGCCTTACTGGGTCAGACCGATGCTCTATCAAGCCCAGTAGCCCGTTCTCACGGTAGCCAATCCAGGTCCTTAGTACCTGGCCAAAACCCAAAGAGTAGCAACATTCCATACAGAATCCAAAGAATAGCAAGATTCCAGAATCCCAGAGAGCAACAAGATTCTAGAACTCCAAATAGTAACAACATTCCATGCTACCGATCCAGGGCAAGCAGTGGCTTCCCCCATGTCTTTCTCAGTAACATACTATGGACTTGTGAAAGGTTTTGATTGAATTCGGTAGCGGAAGGAAGCCCCTGCAAACCTCTAAGCGCTGGGAACGAGAAACACAAGTCTGAGCAAAGCCAAACATGAAAGCATGCGTTTGCGCCTGTTTTCTGCTCTTAAATACTCGTATTAGCCTTCCAGTGAAAAGAAAATTTGGAAAGGCTTATATTTAAAGGTGCAGAGGAATGGCACTAAGCGTGTCTGCAAGAGCCGCGCTTAGTGTGAAACTCTTGTGCACACGCACCAGGCCCATTCCTTCCCCTCTCACAAAATTTGCACGGCATTAGTTTCCAGCATCAGAGGGCTGTTTTCCAGCATTGTTGCTGCTCTGTTTGTTGCCATTGTTCAACATATACTTAGTCCCTTTGGCTAATTTACCACTAAATCTAAATGTGACATTCTACATATACGCTGACGATATCACTATTAGAGTTACACGGGGACAGAAATCCCACCCATCCCCGCCAGGATCCTCTCCGTCCCCACCCATCCCCGCCAGGAACCTCTCCGTCCCCACCCGTCCCCGCCAGGATCCTCTCCGTCCCCACCCATCCCCGCCAGGATACTCTCCGTCCCCACCCATCCCCGTCAGGATCCTCTCCGTCCCCACCCGTCCCCACCAGGATCCTCTCCGTCCCCACCCATCCCCGTCAGGATCCTCTCCGTCCCCACCCGTCCCCGCCAGGATCCTCTCCGTCCCCGCCAGGATCCTCTCCGTCCCCACCCATCCCCGCCAGGAACCTCTCCGTCCCCACCCGTCCCCGCCAGGATCCTCTCCGTCCCCACCCATCCCCGCCAGGATCCTCTCCGTCCCCACCCGTCCCCACCAGGATCCTCTCCGTCCCCACCAGGATCCTCTCCGTCCCCACCCGTCCCCGCCAGGATCCTCTCCGTCCCCGCCAGGATCCTCTCCGTCCCCACCCATCCCCGCCAGGATCCTCTCTGTCCCCACCCATCCCCGCCAGGATCCTCTCCGTCCCCACCCGTCCCCGCCTGGATCCTCTCCGTCCCCACCTGTCCCCGTCAGGATCCTCTCCGTCCCCACCCGTCCCCGCAAGGAATTACCTCCATCCCCGCCTGTCCCCATAAAAAGCAGCAATTACTTCTGACAGGATCATCAATTCCACAGTTTCTTTTGTGTTTGTGCTGCTGTTTTCCTTGTGGAATCTCTTTGGTGGAATCCTTTTTTTGTTTTCTGTTCAGGTAATTAACTTATAAACCCCCCTCTTTTACTAAGGCTGACGTGTCCTTTATATTATATGGATGAACCCTGCTTCCAAAACCTTCCATCCTCGTGGGAGTCCCGTTGGCCAGAGGGGGGTCCCCTTGGGAGTCCCGTGGGTTAGGGGGGATTTCCGCGGGACCCCCGCGGGACCCACGGGATTCCTGCGATCCCCATTCCCGTGCTGACCTCTAATCACTATACTAATACCACTCCAATCATTCTCAACAGAACTAAACAACCTAATCTCAGATATCCTGGGAAAAATAGAACAATGGATGTTGCAGTCAAAACTCTAACTCAACCCTGAGAAAACTAAGATCTTCCTAGCTAGTCCTAATGATAAACTCAGAGAAACTTCCATCCAACTTAATGGCCAAAAATTTGAAATAGCAAGCTATATTAAAATCCTGGGAGTAACTATAGACCGGCACCTAACGTTCAAGAAACACACAGACCAATTGACTAAAAAATGCTTCGCTATTTTATAGGAAACTAAGAACTGTAAAAAAAATACTTTGACATAGTGTCCTTTAGGATACTAGTTCAATCCACCATCCTATCCACCTTAGATTACTGTAATATCATATATCTAGGGTCAACCAAGAAAACACTGCAAAGACTACACCTGGTTCAAAATGCTGCTGTACGTTTGATCTTCGGACTGAAAAAGTTTGACCATAGAAGCCCTTTTTACATGCTAATTGGAAGAGGAGGTCTCTAAGGTCAGTGATTGAAGCTGTGAACCGTTGAGTCTTGGTATTGACAAAATGTCCCTATCCAAGAAGGTTTCTGAGACCCTTTTATCCTCCTCTCTCTCTCGAAACATAGTGGGATTTTTTTGTGTGTATTTGAAGCTTTTCAAAACCCAAAGTGCCGGGTTTTGAAAAGCTGTCCAGACCCTCAGACATGTCCGGGGAAATCCGCACGTCTGGCAACCCTATGTGTCGAAAACCCCCACCCCCCATAGATGCAATTCTCACTTAAACCTAGAAAGCACAGCTCAGGTTGGTGTATTCATCGGACACAACCGGTGATGGGATAATCGCGCGCCAGATGCCAGCGCTGTCTATGAACCCAACTGGTGACGGGATAATCGCGCGCCAGACGCCAGCGCGCTGACAATCCAGCGCCGACAATTCGGCGTAAGACAGAAGTGCGCGGGGCAAAAAATAATTTTTAAAGAGCTCCGACTGGGGGTTTGGGGTGGCAAACCCCCCCCCCCCCACTTTATTGGTTATTCGGCGGAAGACAGAAGCACGCGGGGGAAAAAATAATTTTTAAAGAGCTCCGACTGGGGGTTTGGGGTGGCAACCCCCCCACTTTATTGGTTATTCGGCGGAAGACAGAAGCGCGCGAGGGAAAAAATAATTTTTAAAGAGCTCCGACTGGGGGTTTGGGGTGGCAACCCCCCACTTTATTGGTTATTCGGCAGAAGACAGAAGCGCGCGGGGGGAAAAATAATTTTTAAAGAGCTCCGACTGGGGGTTTGGGGTGGCAACCCCCCCCACTTTATTGGTTATTCGGCGGAAGACAGAAGCGCGCGGGGGGAAAAAATAATTTTAAAGAGCTCCGACTGGGGGTTTGGGGTGGCAACCCCCCCCCCACTTTATTGGTTAGTGTTCGCGCTGCCGTTGCGGGGGATGGGGGGTGTGAAACCCCCCACATTATAGAGAAAACAGAACTTTTCCGTAAAAAAATCAGAAAAAGTTCTCTTTTAGCTATAATGGAGGTTTCCAACCCCCCCGAACCCCCTCCAACAGCAGCGCGAACACTAACCAATAAAGTGGGGGGGGGGGTTTCTTTAAAAATTATTTTTCCCCCCACGCGCTTCTGTCTTCCGCCGAATTGTCGGCGCTGGTTTGTCAGCGTGCTGACGTCTTGCGCTCCACTGTCTGTGAACCGACACAACCTGGTCACTTGTCCAGATCTAATTCCCTCAGTATCTTGATGGAGGGCTGCATTAACCACTAGGGATGTTTATCCGTTTGAAAGGGAGAAAAAGGATGGAATCCAATTAAAGCAAAATGTAAATGACCTCATTACCGGAGTGAGCTTTGATGGGCCGTTTCAGAGGTTGGGAAGTGAGACCGATGCTGGGCAGGCTTCTATGATCTGGGTCCTGTAATGAACGGCAACGACTGGGCATTAACGATCAATCATTGACATTAAATGACGCCAATTAGGATTAGCGCATGCATCTGGCTACATATTCTATACGGCATGATGCCTAAGTCTAAGAGCGTGTAATACAGAATGACATGGGGGACAAATTTTTCCACTAAACACTTTACCTCAGGACTAGGGTCAGTATATTCCAAACCACAACTTAAATCAAAACCCTATATGGAAAAAGATACACTCTCTGCAAAACTAAAAGGCCTCACTCACATACACTCATCAACCATACACCATACAAGAAGAAAGAAAAAGAATAAGAAGTGGAGAAAAAGGCCTAAGTTCGGCTTCATATGACCAAAAAACTCCACTCCTTAGAAAACCACTCCAGCATGAAAAAACAGAAAAATGTACGGAGAAAAAAAGCAACTGTAATAGCCTGCAGAGCGGTATCAAAACAGCACGCCAGGGCACTCACACCCACAAATGGTGATATCAGTGAATAAAGTGAAAACTATAGCACTACGGTCCAGTACATAGCTTTAAAGAGCAAAAAAACCCACAAGAAAACCACTTAGCTACTACTGGCTGCTTCAAAAAAGCCAGGCAGCCGCTGCACCCAACGGGGAACCCTCCGTTTCGTGTTGTGTCGTTGCGTCAGGGGTGATGGTTCCACTGCTCACAATGCACATTTTCCAGACCCGCTGTACTTCTCAAACTCTCACACCACTCCATAGGGTAATATACTGGCGCAAGGACACGCCTTTTAATGTTGCAGAGGGTGTATCTTTTTCCATATAGGGTTTTGATTTAAGTTGTGGTTTGGACAAATTTTTCCCCATCCCCGCGGGAACTCATTTTCCCGTATCGACCCCGCGAGTTCTTTTCCTGTCCCTGCCCCTTTCCTGCAAGCTCCGTCCTCATCTTCACAAGCCTCAAACGCTTAAAATCAGAAGTAGCAACATTCTAGAGCTCAGATTGTGATGTCATAATGCCTCATTCCACCAATGCCTGAGCTCCGTCCTCATCTGCACAAGCCTCAAACGCTTTAAAATCATAAGTAGCAACATTCTAGAGCTCATTGTGATGTCATAATGCCTCATTCCACCAATGCCTCAGCTCCGTCCTCATCTGCACAAGCCTCAAATGCTTTAAAATCATAAGTGTTTGAGGCTTGTGCAATTAAAGCAGAGCTTACATGAATGGAGCAGGGACAGGGACAAAACTCACGGGAACGGAACGGGGAAATTGAGTTCCTGCGGGGACGGGAACAAATTTGTCCCCGTGTCATTCTTTAGCATGTAACTCAAAAGGGGATGTGGCCATGGGAGGGGCATCTGCATGTCAGGGGCGTTCCAAAAAGTCACTCACATTGTTACAGAATATTGCTTCAGTGCAAGTAACTTAATGCTGGCATTTACATCAGGTTTCAACAGGCATCTACAGGTAGGCACGAGAATTGGCATTATGATTCTATAAAGGGCGAATTTTGAGTGCCATTTAAAATTTTTCCCTTTAACCCTCCATTGCTCCAGGTACAAAATGTAGACAATTACTTGCATATAATAAATGTAAACTGCTTTGGTTGTACCACAAAAAGGTGGCATATCAAATCCATGACCCCTTTACCCCTTATAAACCCCAGTGAAGTCAACAGGTCCCATAACATAGCTACTGCTTCCCTGAAAGTAAGGTCTAACACAGGGGTTGGCAACCTGCAGCTCTTCTGCCATGTGGCTGCAGCTTTCCCAGCCCTGACCTTTTAATATCCCTTCCAACCCCACGATTTCCCCCTCTCCCCCCTGGGCCTATCAAGGTACCTGGTGGCCAGCAAAGGGGGGGGGGGCCCTTGTGGTAGGAACTTGGCCCTCTCGCTCCTGCCCCCTTGTGGCTGCCTTCTAAAATGGCTGCCGCAACCTCTCACAGCAGCTCGTGGTACTACAGGAAATGCTGTGAGCAGCCGTGAAAGGTCATGGCAGCCATTTTGGAAGGCAGTCATGTGGAGGCATGAGCAAGAGGGCCAAGCTTCTGCCACAAAGACCCTGCTGGACCACCTGGGAAGGGATCGTGAGGTTATGAGGGAGATTACAGGGCCGGAGCCTGGATTGGGGAGAGAACCTTGGCTATGGGTTGGGGGAGGGGCAGGGGGGAAGGGAGGGAAGAGAGATGCAGAGACCTGCGAGGAGTTGGAGGGAAGAAAGAGGGGAGAGAAGCTAAACCTTGGGGAGGGAAGAGAGAGTGAGAGACCTGGAATATCTCAAACTCCCTTCTCTACCCATTGCAGCTCTTTGTAAATTGTGGGCCAAATTTCTAGGATAAATTTGCTTTAAAAAAGCTTGCCAATCCCTGGTCCAGCAGAGTGAGTTGGCCAAATCCTCTTTACCTGTGGGCATCTCTTCCTTACTGTTAAATATGAGTAAAAAGAGCTAAAGGCTTCCCAAAGGTGATATTTTTCTTCTCATTCAGACCTGTCCATTTGCAACGTGAAACGTCCTGCTTGATATTTTTGAAGAACATTGATGCAAGTTTTTTTAAAAAAAACCCTGTCACTCAGCGTTAACATCTCATTTGTACACTCGCCTCAGGAGATGTCTTGATAGATAATAAGCAACTTCTCTAAGTAAATATACAGTACAGGGCGGCTGGTAAGCAAATAACAGTTCCTAATATTTCCCTGGTGAAGCGGAGAGGCAGCTCCGGCTAGGAACGCCTGTGCTCTCTCTCCTTCCTCCTCTTCTGCATTTGATCAGGGAGTCAGATGCAAAAACAACAAAAAAAGGCTTTACGGCAAAACCATGCTACCAATGGCGAATATTTATTTCTTTTGATTTAAAACATTTTTAATCCGCCTTTATCCAAGGCGGCTCACAGTATTATATGCACATTTCAGGATTTGCACAACATAAAAATCCCATACATTAGCAAAAACCAACATGGAGAAAACTAAATCAACAATACAAGCTAAAACTAAAAGAAAGACACACTACACCAGGGGTGTCCAACCTTTTGGCTTCCCTGGGCCGTACTGGCCGACAAAAATGTTTCTGGGGCCGCACAAATGCACAAACGCTGCAGCAAGACAGAGGAGGGAGCCGGCAAGACGGTAAACACCCGGGGGCAGCAGAGGAAAACACTGTATCGCCCTAGACCGAGACCGCACAAAATACTTCAAGGGCTGCATGCAGTCCTCGGGCTGCAGGTTGGACACCCCTGCACTACACCAACCTAATAGGCAAAGAAACCCAAGACACAAAAAAACTATTCCAAATACTAGAAGAACTCACAGACACAAACTCTATCTGGCCAATAACGACACCCTCCCCCCTCAGCCACCCTTTTAGCAGAATACTTTAAAAACAAAATTACAACTGCCAGGACTACCCTCACCGGAACCCCAACCCATCTAAAAGAGATCACAATGCCCCACCCCCCCCGAAAAAGGATCAGCTGCGGCAGACAGAACTTGGACTCACTTCCCCACTATACAATGGTCCGACCTTAACAAACTCTACAAAAAATACAGCTACACAGCCTGCGACCTCAACCACTGCCCTCCATACCTACTAAAATCCTCCAGTACTAAATTCTGCGCTCTCCTTTTACAATGGATAGAAACCATGCTCTCAGATGGCCTTTTCCCGCAAGACCTCAGCGAAATCGTCGTCACCCCGATCCTAAAAGACCCCAAAGGAGCAACGGATCAACCATCCAACTACAGACCTATAACCTCAATACCACTTTATGTCAAACTAATGGAAAGCCTAGTAGCCAAACTCCTAGAAGACCACAACATACTCCACCCTACACAGTCTGGTTTCAGAACCAATTACAGCAAAGAGACACTACTCGGTTCCCTCCTGGACACATCTAGACAACACCTCAGCACAGGTAGAAAAATGCTGATTATACAACTGGATCTCACCGCAGCATTTCACCTAGTGGACCATAACATCCTACTACAAATACTAGATACAATAGGAATCACAAATAAGGTAAACACATGATTTCAAGGATTCCTACAATCCAGAACTTACAGAGTAAAGTTGAACAAAGAAAAATCAGAACCATGGTCCAATCACTACGGCGTACCCCAAGGATCTCCTCTATCCCCTACTCTCTTCAATCTCTACATTGCATCCCTTGGCACCTGCCTGGACAAATTAGGCTTAACCTCCTATAGCAGGGGTGTCCAATGTCGGTCCTCGAGGGCCGCAATCCAGTCGGGTTTTCAGGATTTCCCCAATGAATATGCATGAGATCTATTAGCATACAATGAAAGCAGTGCATGCAAATAGATCTCATGAATATTCATTGGGGAAATCTTGAAACCCGACTGGACTGCGGCCCTCGAGGACCGACATTGGACACCCCTGTCCTATAGCTATTCAGACGACATCACCATTCTCCTTCCTTTTGACCAACCAACGTCCTCCATGACAGACACACTACAAAGGACACTTGAAGCAATAGCAACATGGATAAAAAATCACAAACTGAAACTGAACCCAGACAAGACAAAATTAATTCTCCTCGAAAATAATAAAACCCCCGACCATAACAAATCTAGTAATAAACTCAATCACATACCCCATACAACCCACTCTAAAACTTCTAGGAATGACGATAGACAGATGCTGTACCATGCAACCACAAATCAACAAAACAATGCAAAAATCATTCACGGTCATGAGAAACTTAAGGCAAGTTCGAAAATTTTTTAACAGAACACAATTCCAGCCCTTGGTCCAGTCCCTAGTCCTAGGTCTTCTAGACTACTGCAACATACTCTATCTCCCCTGCCCCGCAACCATGATAAAACAACTACAAGCAGTTCAAAACACAGCGCCAAGACTTATTTATTCACTGAGGAAACACGACCACATCACATCGGCATACCTTGACTCACACTGGCTCCCAATACAAGCAAGAATACTATTTAAATTCTACTGCCTACTATTTAAACCTTAAATGGAGATAGCTCAGCCTACCTAAACAACTGCCTAATCCAAACTACCACAACCAGACATAGGAGAACCCACACACCGTTCACGCATCCCCCAATCAGAGACGTCAAATGAAAAAACTGTACGATGGCCTTTTAGCCATACAAGCAGCAAAACTAGACTACCAACTCTCCAATTTACTGATAACGACCCCAGACTACAAATCGTTCAGAAAAGAAATACAAACCATGCTATTCAAGAAATCCTTGAAAACAAACTAACATCGCAAGACTCATCCCAATTCTCTGAAGCAACCCGCTCTACTTCTCAATTCCTTTGGGAAAGGCCAGATAACTCCTTTTGTAAACCGCCTTGAACCGCAAGGTAATGGCAGAATAGAAATCACTAATGTAATGTAATGATACCATCTCAACCTATAAATTACATCTCAACTACTCATCTACTACATTACTTCAATAAAGCACAAATCTAACAACCTGCAAAAAAGATGATATTCAGAAAGTAAAGTATTAACTCAAGAAGCAGAATATTAACTTTAGAAAGCTTGAACAAACAAATGGGTCTTGATCAACTTTCTAAATTGCAATAGATTTCTACCAAAGCGTAAGGTACCAGACAATGCATTCCACATCAATGGTCCAGCTATAGAGAACATGACGTTTTGGTCCGTACATATCGTAAATTATTCCCCTTTGATGTGTCTAACAACCAACAATTCTATGACCTCAGCGTCCTTGGCGGAGTATATAGTAATAGGCATTTTGCCAAATAATTCGGCAGGATGTCATAAACACCTTGTTGGACAAGTTTCAAAACTTTGAATTGGATACGAAACAAAATCGGCGTAATGTGTTAGTATCGAGATACTCCTGCCAGTAGCCGGACAGCTGAGGGGCTTTAATTGTTTTCGCATGAAGGAGGCACCACACAATGGCAATTCCTAGCCCTACACTGCAAACAAGATATTGATTCAAGCTTTGGATGGGAAATATCCCAGATGGATTTTGGATTCCCACGTCTTTTGTGTTCCAGATAGCATGCTCTCACCCCGACTCTTACCTTCTCTGGGATCTTTCAGACCAGCCGGACCCTGATGGAAAGTTTCTGTTTTGCTAAACCCTAAACAGGCTATATAAACAATGCTCAGCATAGCACATAAAGAACATAAGAATAGCCTTACTGGGTCAGACCAATGGTCTATCAAGCCCAGTAGCTCATTCTCACGGTGGCCAATCCAGGTCACTAGTACCTGGCTAAAACCCAAGGAGTAGCAACATTCCATTCAGAATCGTAAAGAATAGTAAGATTCTGGAACCCCAAAGAGTATCAAGATTCCAGGCAGAATCTCAAAGACTAGCAAGATTCCGGAACCCCAAATAGTAGCAACATTCCAGAATCTCAAAGAGTAACAAAAGATTCTAGAACCCCAAAGAGTATTAAGAGTCCAGGCAGAATCTCAAAGAACAGCAAGATTCTAGAACCCCAGAGTATCAAGATTCCATGCAGAATCTCAAAGAATAGCAAGATTCTAGAACCCCAAAGAGTATCAAGATTCCATGCAGAATCTCAAAAGAATAGCAAGATTCTAGAACCCCAAAGAGTATCAAGATTCCATGCAGAATCTCAAAGAATAGCAAGATTCTAGAATCCCAAAGAGTAGCAACATTCCATGCTACCGATCCAGGACAAGCAGTGGCTTCCCCCATATCTTTCTCAATAACAGACTATGGATTTTTCCTCCAGGAAATTGTCCAAATCTTTCTTAAAAACAGCTACGCTATCCGCTCTTACTCCACAATTCGCCCCAACCTCTTGCTCGCCCTCTTGCTTGATTTTCTGCATTGCCCCCACAACAAAAGAAAATCCATGCTGAGCCAGAACAAGGTGCATCAAGCCCGGTACCTTTTCTGAAAGGGGCCAGTTCGGGTTGCAAGTACACAGCACATATCAGAAAGAAAATCTATTACTTATAACTTCCTTTCCTTCCCACCCCCCACGATTCCTCAAAAAATAATTTGGGGAAGGGGAACTGTATAAATTTGTGCTTCCTTTTTGGGAGTCCTGATGAAGCACAGGGACACCCATTCTTTTATGGCATCAGGGCCCCCTGATTCTGATACAGAATATTTGCGCAAACCCCCATTGGCCTTCCAAAAAGAAAGCACTCCCAATGTTGCCAAGTTTAATGGCACATCTGGCCAATCAACACGCACAACTTATAGCATTCCATCAGCTGTGCGCATTAGTGGTTGACACACCCTTGTCCCATTCCTGCTCCCCCCCACGCGCAGACTCTCTTCTCAAATGCACGCTATGCCACTTAACTGCAAACATCTAGAATAGCCCTTTGGGCAGAAGGGCACATAAGCTGCGTTTATTCTGCAGTTATATTCCGTTGTGCCTATCTGCGATGTGCATCCTAGTCAGAATAGCCCTCTTATGTTAATATAGCATGCGATAATTCTTTTAATCGAAAAAGTTTTGCAATGTTATTTGAATGGTGTAATTGCCTTTGCCCAGAGTGTTCTTGCTTGGGTGAATTTCTTCAAAAAGGCAGTAAATAAAATCCTAATAAATAAAATAGAACAAAAGAAGTGCCATGCTAGGTCAGACCAAAGGTGCATTAAGCCCAGCATCCTGCCGTCACCACTGGCTAATCCAGACTGTAAATATCTAACAGAATCTCAAAGAGCAGATCTATGACATAATTCATTCTTAGAAATAAGCAGCTGCATTGCAAGGTCTACTTAGCTAATTAATAGAACATAAGAAAAGCCTTACTGGGTCAGACCAATGGTCCATCAAGCCCAGTAGCCCGTTCTCACGGTGGCCAATCCAGGTCACTAGTCCCTGGCCAAAACCCAAAGAGTAGCAACATTCCAGCATCTCAAAGAATAGCAAGATTCCGGAACCCCAATGAGAGCAACATTCCAGAGCTGAGATTGTGATGTCATAATGCCTCAGAGCCAACCTCATCAGTGATATTACAATGGCTTAATTGTCTTATACTTGGCACACATAAGAGCATAAGAACAGACATACTGGGTCAGACCAAAGGTCCATCTAGCCCAGTAGGCCGTTCTCACGGTGGCCAATCCAGGTCCCTAGTACCTGGCCAAACCCAAGGAGTAGCAACATTCCATCATCTCAAAGAATAGCAACATTCCAGAGCTGAGATTGTGATGTCACAATGCCTCAACCTCATCAGTGATGTTACAATGGCTTCAATGTCCTATACTTGGCTCATGTAAGAGCATAAGAACTGCCATACTGGGTCAGACCAATGGTCCATCAAATCCAGTAGCCCGTTCTCACGGTGGACAATCCAGGTCACTATACCTGGCCAAAACCCAAGGAGTAGCAACATTCCATGCTACCAAAACAGGGTTAGAAGTTTTGACCACCTCCTCTGGCAACACATTCAACAACTTTGATCGTCCACTGACCCCACCAGTTCTACATATGGCACCTTAAAAGCCAGCGCCAATTAGAACGCACTTAGCATGATTCTATAAATGTGCCCACTATATACAGAATTGCGCTTAGCGACCAAATGCGGTAAAACATTTGAGCCAAGGAAAACCAGGCCTGAATACTACTTGCTCCTAAGTTGTGCGTGGATCAGCCATATTCTATAACAGTGCGCATAACTTTTAGGAATGCCCACAATCTTCCCCTGGCCACTCCCCTTTTACGCACTAGAAGTGATGTGCACCACTTTAGAGAATGTACCTACAAAGTTGTGTGCCTAACTTCTAATGAGTGCCAATTATCGTCACTCATTAGGTGTTACTTGCCAATTATCGGCGCCAATTGACTTGTTAATTAAGCTGCATGCGCAAATCAGCTATCTGCACTGATTTGCGCGCGCTATTTAGATCACCATATATGGAATTCGGGCCTGAGTGAATTTTTAAAAAAAAACTTTCTCAATTTGTCTAAACCAGTGGTTCCCAAACCTGTCCTGGGGGACCCCCAGCCAGTCAGGTTTTCAAGATATCCCTAATGAATAAGATATCCCTAATGAATATGAGATTTGCATACCTGTCTCTTCCATTATATGCAAATCTCTCTCATGCATATTCATTAGGGATATCTCAAAAACCTGACTGGCTGGGGGTCCCCCAGGACAGGTTTGAGAAACCACTGGTCTAAACCCTACTACCTATTAGTTTCATGGGGTGTCCCCTAATACTGGTACAGTCTGCAAGCGTAAATAACCATTCCCTATTTGTTTGCTCCCCCTTATTCCTGATTCTATAAACTTTTATCATATTTTCATCTCTTCTCCAAGCCGTTGCATAAAAAAGGGAGTCATCTTAGCCCCTCTATCATTTCTGCTGCCCTTTGAACTTTTTCCCGTTCTGTAACATCATTTGAGGTGGGGGCGAACCAGAACTGCGCAAAAGATTCGAGAGGTGGTCGATGCACCGATCCATACAGAGGTTTAATAATATATTCTGCTGCATCATTCCTTCATTCCTTTCTGAGTAATTCCTCGAAAACAATGGAAGACGTATTTGTTTCCTAAATAATGATTATTCTTAATGATTATATGGTTCTTAACTTTGGTCCTCTTTTCCTAAGGTGTGCTAATCGATTTAGCATGCGCTAAACGTTAACGCATGCATGTTAGTCTAGGGCAGGGGTAGGGAACTCCGGTCCTCGAGAGCCGTATTCCTGTCGGGTTTTCAGGATTTCCCCAATGAATATGCTTGAGATCTATTTGCATGCACTGCTTTCAATGCATATTCATTGGGGAAATCCTGAAAACCCGACTGGAATACGGCTCTCGAGGACCGGAGTTCTCTATCCCTGGTCTATGGAAACATTAGCGTTTACCACGCGCTAATTCGATTAGCGCACCTTAGGAAAAGAGGGGGGTTTGTTAACCGCATAGAACGTACAAGGTTATGTGGTATAGAAGTTATCTGTTATATTATGTTATGTTAAGTTTAAGATTATTGTATTTGATACACCGCCAAGGCGATTTACATAAAATGAAAACATTTGTACAAATACTTCAAAGGCAATAACATAATATAAAAAATAATTTAAAAAACCCAAAAAGTGAGACAAACAAAAAGGATTTGCTAAAGGGTAAAGATGGATACACAAGGAAGAGAATACATCATTTCTGAGTTTCCAAGTTTATTATTTCTTTGATATACCATAGTAACATAGAAGATGACGGCAGATAAAGACCCAAATGGTCCATTTAGTCCAGGGGTAGGGAACTCCGGTCCTCAAGAGCCGTAGTCCAGTCGGGTTTTCAGGATTTCCTCAATGAATATGCATTGAAAGCAGTGCATGCAAATAGATCTCATGCATATTCATTGTGGAAATTCTGAAAACCCGACTGGAATACGGCTCTCGCGGACCGGAGTTCCCTACCCCTGATCTAGTCTGACCAACCTGATTCAATCTAAAGATTTATTGGATTTTTTTTTTTTTCCTTCTTCTTCTTAGCTATTTCTGGGCAAGAATCCAAAGCTCTGCCCGGTCCTGTTCTTAGGTTCCAACTACTGAAGTCAATGCTCACTCCACTCCATCTACACCCTCCCAGCCCTTCCCAGCCCATCCTCCACCAAAAAGCCATATACAGACACAGACCGTGCAAGTCTGCCCAGTACTGGCCTCAGTTCTTCAATATTTACTATTATTTTCTGATTCTAGATCCTCTGTGTTCATCCCACGTTTTTTGAACTCCATCACCGTTTTCCTCTCCACCACCTCCCTCGGGAGCGCATTCCAGGCATCCACCACCCTCTCCGTAAAGAAGAATTTCCTTACATTGCTCTTGAGTCTCCCACCCCTCAACCTCAAATTATGCCCTCTGGTTTTACCATTTTCCTTTCTCTGGAAAAGATTTTGTTCTACGTTAATACTCTTCAAGTATTTGAACGTCTGAATCATATCCCCTTGTCCCTCCTTTCCTCTAGGGCAGGGGTGTCAAAGTCCTTCCTCGAGGGCCACAATCCAGTCGGGTTTTCAGGGTTTCCCCAATGAATATGCATGAGATCTATTAGCATACAATGAAAGCTGTGCATGTAAATAGATCTCATGCATATTCATTGGGGAAATCCTGAAAACCCGACTGGATTGCGGCCCTCGAGGAGGGACTTTGACACCCCTGCTCTAGGGTATACATAGTCAGGGCTTCCAGTCTCTCCTCATACGTCTTCTGGCGCAAGCCTCCTATCATTTTCGTCGCCCTCCTCTGGACCGCTTCAAGTCTTCTTATGTCCTTCGCCAGATACGATCTCCAAAACTGAACACAATACTCCAAGTGGGGCCTCACCAACGACCTGTACAAGGGCATCAACACCTTTGTTCTTCTACTGGCTATGCCTCTCTTTATACAGCCCAGCATCCTTCTGGCAGCAGCCACCGCCTTGTCCCTCAAAATTTGTCTAGATGGTTTACAGTCAATAAAAATACAGTACTCCCCCAAAATTCACAGGGGTTCCGTTCCAGGAACACCGGCGAATTTTGAAAAACCGTGAATACGGTTTCTCAGCTGATTGAAGGCAGGAGAGGGCATCCGGGGTGCCCGCGGGTGCTTAAATTGTACTTACGAAGCCGAGCACATTTTCTGATCGCCTCTTCCTGGTACTAAAGCAGCTCCTGATTGGTGTAACCATGACTTTATTACCAGGAAGAGGCGGTCGGAAAATACTGTGAATTACTGAGTCCGCGATTTGCGAACCAGGGGTTTCCTGTATTTAAAAACAGACATTATATACTAAGGCTAAGCGTTTTAGTGTGGATTTAGCGCATGCTAAATTAACGCATGCGCTAACCACTAACACGCCCATAGGATAACATGCACGCGTTAGTGTTTAGCACGCGCTAAATCAATTAGTGCACGCTAATTGGTTAGCGCTCCTTAGTAGAAGAGGGCCTAAAGGGATTAAATAAATTTAATAAAATATGGGAGCCATTAAAATCTTAGTCACACGCCTGTTAAGCCATGATGATTCAGCTGAACATGGTGTACGTCCATACTGCCTTTCCGTTGTATCTATGATACCGTTATTGATTAATTGTTAATTGTCATTATCTCGCTATGTTGCTTTGCTTTTTTTTTTCTTCTCTACCTTTTCTTGTCTCATACATTTCACTCATGTTATCTTATACATTACATTACAGATTTCTTTTCGGCCTATACCTTGCAGTTCAAGGCGGATTACAAAAGATTTGGCTGGACATTTTCCAGTGAAGATACATTTTTTTTTTTTTTTTTTTATAAGGGGGTAGAATTCTAGGGGACCTTAAGGGTTGGATAGTAAACTGACTGTGCCGAACTGGGTGAATTAGCAAATGGAATACAGTTAGAGTAGGCAAGATTACAATCTATTTTAGGGGTCTGTTTACTTGAAATGTGTTTAAGTGGGGTATTTGGGGAGAGTTATCTGGTGGTAGGTGAGTTGCCTGGCGGTAGGTGAATTAGCTGGAGGTAGGTGTAGAGGGTTTAAGATATTTGGATGAATTTTTTGAAAAGCAGGGTTTTGATTTCTTTACGAAATGTTTTGAAGTTGTCCGAAGTTGTCAGTAAGTTGGAGGTGGTATGGTTGAGTTTTGCTGCTTGTGTTGCCAGAAGGTTGTCAAACATTTTCTTGCATTGTGTGCCTTTGAGTGGGGGGAAGGCAAAAGGGTTCGGGGTTCTTCTGTGTCTTGAGGTGGAGATCTGGTTTAAGCGGTTGTTTAGGTAGGAGGGGGAAGAGCCGTGCACTGCTTTGAATATCAGGCAGTGGAATTTGAATTGAATTCGTGCTTGTATGGGTAGCCAGTGGGAGTCTAAGAAGGCAGTTGTTATGTGATCATATTTTCTAAGTGAGTAGATCAGTCTGAGGGCGGTGTTTTGTATAGTCTGGAGTTGCTTTATCATAATGGCTGGACAAGGAAGATATAGGGAGTTGCAATAGTCCAGCAGACCTAAGACTAGGGATTGTACAATTAGTCTGAATTGTGTTTGGTTGAAGAATTTTCTGATTTTACGTAGGTTTCTCATGGTGAGAAAAGCTTTCTGGGTCGTCTTGTTGATTTGAGACTGCATTGTGCAACATCTGTCTATGGTAACTCCTAGGAGTTTTAATTCGGGTTGTATTGGGTATTTGGTATTTTTGATTATCAGTTCTGTGATGGTAGGAGTTTTGGCCTTTTCGAGCAAAAGGAATTTTGTTTTTTCAGAGTTTAGTTTTAGTTTGTGATCTATCATCCATTTTTCTACAGTATCTAGGGTAGTTTCCAGCTTTGCTGTGGTGGAAGGCTCTGATGGGTCGAAGGGGATGAGTATGGTGATGTCGTCTGCGTAGCTAAAGGATGTGACATTTAGGTTATCTAAGGTGGCTCCAAGGGAGGAGATAAAGAGGTTGAAGAGCGTAGGTGAGAGAGGTGATCCTTGTGGGACTCCGCAGGGATTTGCCCATGGTTCTGATTTGATATCATTGTATTTTACTTTATAGGTTCTTGATTTGAGGAACCCTTGAAACCAATTGTAGACTTTGCCTGAGATCCCTATGGCGTTGAGTATCTGTAGTAATAAGGTGTGGTCAACAAGGTCAAATGCTGCAGAGAGGTCGAGTTGTATTAGTATCATCTTTTTTCCTTTACTAATGTGTTGCCGTGCTGTATCAAGAAGTGAGACCAGTAGTGTTTCTGTACTATGGTTAGTTCGAAATCCTAATTGTGAGGGGTGGAGTAGGTTATGTTTTTCCAGATAGTTTGTGAGGTATTGTGTAACTAGGCCTTCTATTATTTTGACGTATATTGGAATTGAAGCGATGGGTCTATAGTTGGAGGGGCTATCTATTGGGCCTTTGTGATCTTTCAAGATTGGGGTGATTAAGATCTCTCCTAGGTCCTGTGGGAATTGGCCTTCTGTTAATGTGGATTGAATCCATAGCATGAGGTTGGTTTTGAATGTGGTGGAGGAGTTTGATAACAGGTAGGTGGGGCAATTATTTAGTTCGCTGGAAGCATGGCTGTATTTATTGTAGAGTCGGTTCATATCCGACCAAAGTAGGATTGGGAAGTTGGACCACCTTCAGTCTGCTATGATGGCTTCACCTGTTGTTGGGTTAGTTGTTATCTTTTCGAGACGGGTGGGTGTGTTGATGAATGCAGTTCTGATATTGGTGATCTTGTTTTTGAAGTGGTCTGCTAGGTGGATGGCTGTCGGTGGGTGGGTTCCTTGAGTGGCAAGGTAAGGTTTAGTATCAGTGAGGTTCTTTACCAGGTTGAATAGCTTTTTTGCGTCTGGGATTTTTGTGCCTATCATTTTGGAGTAGTAGGCTTTCCGTTTTTCCTTGAGTTTGGTTTTGTATTGGTTAATTTGATTTCTCCATGCTGTTTTAGCTGTTTTAGTGTGTTCTAAGCTCTTATTTTTTTTCCAGTCTCTCTCTAGTTGTCTGCAGAGCTTTTTTGATTGGAGAAGTTCGGAGTCGAACCATTTATCAGAAGGTCTACATATTTTAGATTTTAGTTTTTCTGGGGCTAGTTCATTCAGAATGGTTTCGCTTATGGTTCGCCATTGGGATATGAATTCGTTGTGGGCTATGTTGGTGATGGCGTGGTCTGCTTTATCCCAGAATGTGGAGGGTTCGATTTTTTGGCGTGTTTTGAAGGAGGTTTTTTTTTGGAGGTTGTTTGTTAATGCTTTGAGGCCAGTTGATGTTAAAGGTGTATTTATAGTGATCTGACCAGAGTGAGGGGTGCCAGGCCCCATTTGAGATATGGATTACGGGTTTGTGAGGGTGTTGGGTCATGTAGGCAGCGACATCTAGTTGGTGGCCTTTTTCGTGTGTGGGTTGGGGGTTAAGGATCTGGTAGTTCAGTGCTTTGAGGTATGCGATTAAATTTACTACTTGTTTAGAGGTGTGATCTTCTAAATGGAGGTTTATGTCTCCTAGGATTAGATTATGAGGTGATATTAGGGAGTTCTGGTAAATAAATTCTTCGATATCTTGTTTGTTATCATTCCACTTTCCTGGTGTTGAGTAACAGAGGATGCATGTTAGAGTTCCAATGAGAGAATCATCGGATAGTTGACAGGCTAGGAGATCTAGGTGGGGGGTGGAGTGTTTGTCTAGGGTCTTTATATTGATGTTGTTTTTGAGTATGATGGCTAGACCTCCACCACGTTTTTTTTTTCCTGCAGATCAGTTCTATTTTGTAACCTGTTGGGCATATTTCTGTGATGGTGGGATCAGATTCCGAGGTTAGCCAGGTTTCGGAAAGAAATAAGCAGCTTAGTTGTTTTTTAACTATCCAGTCCTTAATAAGGTCTGCTTTTGTGCTTATTGATCTGATGTTCATATATGCGCAGGATAATGAGGTGTTGAGAGTTTGGGGAGTGGGTGAGCAGTTTGGGTGGATGAGATTTTCTTTATTTTGTGGATGATGGTTGTGGTTTTCTGATTTTGGTTTTGGGGGTGGTCTTTTTCCCCAGCTGGTTGGTATGCTGATGTGGTTGAGTGAGGAGCAGTCTATTAAGTTTCTGAGCGAATATGGTTTTCTGGTAGGTAGAGGGAACCTATGGGATTCTGTTAAGGTTGGGATGGAGGATGTATGATATCCTTCTGTTTTTCTGTTGGTTAGGAGTAGGAAGAGTAGTAGATGTAGGAGTACGCTTGTGGAAAAGTTGGGAGGCATAGTGATTTTTTTGTAGTGTGCAGGAGAATCTGTAGTTTGGTAACTGGTGTGAGGTGCAAGGTTCTGAGTGGTGTAGGGAGGTTAGGGGGGACGGGGGTTTTTCTTCCCCTTTGTTCTGTAGCGTCTGTGATCCTCAGTAGTGAGTTCAGTGATGGGTAGGTTTTTCTTCCCACTGTTGTGAGATGTGGAGCTCTTATTTGAATTGTGAGGGACCCTGCTGGTTCGGGGGAGTGCTGTCAGAGTTATGTAGGAATGAGGAGAACTAATAATGGGATATAAGAGTGTCAGCTATAGCAGTTTGTCTATGCTAGTCAGGTTATTTAGGAGATAGACAATACTATTAACTTATCAGGCTACACTTCTCCCTCCGTATTCGCGGGGAATGCGGGCGGACCATGGCCGCGAATATGAAAAAAAACGCGAATAACTAGAGCTGAAAGTACCTGGGAGTGTGCTGGAGACCGACTATGTGAGCAGCGCTCTCTGTCTCTATCTTGCTGGGCTTCGTGCAGACTCTGCTTCCGCTCCGTGCCACAATGAGAGGGGGCGGGGCATGGGCCTGCGTGAAGGATGCGTCCGTTTTCAAAGCGCTCAGCACTTGCGTTTCCTGCGCTGTCTTCTTCAGTTCTGTGCTAAGAGAGGCGAGAGCAGCTGGTGGAGGAGCTGATGCGCTGGGTTGGCAGAGAAGATGATGCGCTGGGTTGGCGGAGAAGATGACGCGCTGTTTCTGGGTAGGAACTTTAATCATGATGGAATTGGGGGGGGCGGAGTCAGCAGCTGAAAAATCACGAATAAGCGAATCCTCAGATACGGAAACCGCGGATACGGAGGGAGAAGTGCACTGTTGTAATCATTTGGTACCTCATAATGGTACCCGACGTAAGAAACTTTACGACAGCCTTCTGGCGACACAGGCAGCGAAAATTGACCCCACCATCACCAAACTGATGATCAAAACAACAGACATCAAAGTGTTTCGAAAAGAAATCAAAACAGTTCTATTCAAAAAACACGTCCTCACTCACTAATTTCCTCCCACTCGTACATGCTTTCTCCCCCGCGAATAGCACATCAGTCATTCCCCTCGAACCACACCTACCGAAAAAAAAAAAACATTCAGATTCCTTAAAAAGCATCTACCACAAGTATCCAACAAACTTTTTCCTTCAATGTTAGGTAATCTTCTTCTATTACCCAAACATATTGTTTTTCTCCACTGTATCCTGTAAGTACTTGAATCTTTATATGTAATTTCTCAACTATATTATGTAATGTACAAGAATCACTGTTATATAATTCTCTCGGTAATGTCCAGATATCTTCTAATTTGTAATCCGCTTAGAACCGCAAGGCACAAGCGGAATAGAAATCACTAATGTAATGTAATGTAATATATGATCTATTTAAATGCCAATAAAAGTTATTGAACTAAAAAAAAAAAACACACCACATGATAATTAATCCCCTCTTCTACGAAACCACGCTAGCGGTTTTTAGTGCAGTGAGCCGCGCTGCTCCCAACGCTCATTGAGTTCCTATGAGCGTCGGGAGCAGTGCGGCTCCCCGCGCTAAAAACCGCTAGCGTGGTTTCGTAGACGAGGGAGTAAATGTGTAGGGGGGGAGGTTTCAGATACATGACAGGGGAGGGAGGTACGAGAAGTGTTAAAAAAAATATATGAAGGATGGAAGGAGATGGATAGAGCATTGGGAGTTAATTCATCCGTAAAGAGGCGTTTGGAGTTGGAAACCTGAAATGAAAATTAGCGTATTTTTTTTGTTCCATAAGACACACTTTTTCCACTCCCAAAAAGGGGGTGGAAAAGTGGGTGAGTCTTATGGAGCGAATATACCTTCTTTTCTTCCCCCCCCCCCCCGGGGTACCTTTTAAAAGTTGAGGTGGTCCAGAGCGCTCTCCTGCTGGACGGCTGGCTTTGGTAGCAGAGCAGAGCAACGAAGGAGCGTGACCTTTGCGCTTCCTGCCTGGTTCCACACCGCTGATCAGTGATTGGCTGATGTTCTTGTATGAGAACTGACCTCAGCCAATCACTGAGCGGCGTGGGACCAGGCGGAAAGTGCAAAGGTCGCGCTTCTGTGTCACGCCACTCTGCTACCAAAGCCAGCCGTCCAGCAGGAGAACGCGTTGGACCACTGCAACTTTTAAAAGGTACCGGGGAGGGGGGGGGTCTGTGGGTGGCTTACGCTACTTTGGCTGTAGGCGGCTTCGGGCTGTGGGTGGGCTGCTTCGGGCTTCCCAGCACCAGATGCACCAGACCAACAAACGCACCCCCCTGTAGAGGAGGACACTTTTTTTCCTTGGTTTTTTCTCCTCTACAGGGGGGTGCGTCTTATGGACGGGCGCGTCTTATAGAACGAAAAATATGGTATTCCAGGGAAAGGAAAGGGTTCCTCGATTAGGTATTATAAACATCCTTGAATTAAAAAGTTTTGAGTTTTATCCTGAATAATGTGAGAGAAGACTCTTTGTTTTATACGCAGGGGAAGAGTGTTCCAAATCTTTAGAGGGGGAGGAGAAAACCAAAAGGGTAGGAAAGGAGCTTGAAGGGGCAGGCAAGAGGCCTGCTGACAGAGGTAATCATGGGCAGAAAACGTACTTTAACTAACAAATGCGTCTTGGAACAGCAACGTTTTTAGGCCTGATTTGAATTTAGACAGACGGTGTTATGTTATGTTCCTTGTTCACTGCCAACGCACAGTGAGCTGAATATTTCAAAGCACTGCCCGCAACGTCTGCAAGATCCTGTTCTGGGTGGGGACTCTTCTAATAAGAGATGAGCCACTGTATAATTATAGCTGGGATTCAATTCCCCCTGTGTGCATCTCTTTGCACTTGCTCACATTTGGGGGTCCTTTTACTAAGGCACACGCTAAATGCTAATGCGTACTAATGCATCCATTATATCCTACTAGTCTTATAGCCCATTACATTAACGGGTGCTAGAATATATGTGTGTGTGTCTGTCTTTATTTTTTTTTCTCTCTCCTTAGCCGCTTTCTGTATTTCTGTCTGTCTTTCTTTCTTTTTTTCTTTTCCTTGGCTGTCCACCACCACCCCTTGCCTGCTCCCCCTGTCCATTCTCCCTTCCTTTTACCTCCCCTTTGTCCTCCACCACCCCATCACTGCTCACATTATCCAGCAACAGCCCTTCTCCCTTTGTTTTACCTCCCCCTGTCCATCATCACCTCCTTCCTGCCCCCCTGTCCAGCAATAGGCCTCCCTTCCTTTTTCTGCCCCCCATTTCCGTGTGCTGCAGCATTTCCCTCCCACACCACTTCCCTGTGCAGCATTTTCCTCCCCCCCCATACCTTCCTCCTTACCTCCATGCCCTACCATTCTCTCCCCCTCTGCTCCCTTTCCTTCTTCAACTTCATTGGGCAGCAGCAGCAGCATTTATAATTAATTGCTATTGCTGGCTTCAGGTCTTCCTCTCTGGCGGGTCCTGTCTTCATGAAAACATGAAGTAGGCAGGACCCGCCAGAGAGGAAGGCCTGAAGCCAGCAACAGCAGCGAATTTTAAATGCTGCTGCTGCCCGAAGAAGCCAGGCCTTAACCACAAAGCTGGGGGGGTGAGGGTTTTAAAAGGTACAGCGGCGACGGTGGTGGTGGGGGATTTGAAAAGCCTTTAAAAACTTGCCTGTTTTATTTTTAAATGCCGTCCGGGCTCGGCCGCCACGGCTGACATCCGCCTCGGGCCGCTGACAGCCGCCGTGGCCGACATCCGCCTCAGGGGGGAGGGAGAGAGAGAGCTTCGCGCACATGCGCACTCCTACCTGCGGTGCCCTACAGCTCACAGAAAACAGGCGCACGCAGGTGGGAGTGCGCATGCGCGGCTTAGGGTTTTATTATATTAGATGGACGCATTAGCATTTAGAGCGTGCTAATTTTTAGAGCACGCTAAGATGCACTAGCGTGCCTTAGCAAAAGAACCCCTAAATTTCATCTGCACTAGCAAACAGTCTTGCACTGATGGCGTGGTGGACACTAGAACAGACTTCTAACCAATGTAATATGTATGAGCTTAAACAGTGGGAGAATTTGAGCATTCATGGGCTAGGAAAAACTGACTACGGCACTTATGATTTTATGATGAGAATGCTAAAAGGGAACTTTAAGACAATCCAAAAACGTAAAACCTTTGAGATCAAAATGATAAGGTATTTTGACACCTACCAGACAGGACTTAACAGAGATCCCACTATAAAGCCATTTAAAAGTGCTCTGCCACCTCTCTGTCTCCTGCCCACTCCCCCCAGCTACCCACTCCCCCCAGCTACCCACCCCTCCCTCGTCCTATCCCTGAAATGTTTTCATGTTTTCCTTATATATACTGATATCTTCCAACATTTGCTTATTTCTGATCTGAAGAAGAAGGGTTATTACCTTCGAAAACTCATCATTGAGCATTGAGTTAGTCCAATAAAAAAGGCATCACCTTATTTCCTTTGGGGTTTATTTTTGTTTTATTTCTTTAAACTACCATGGGATAGGCGGAACGTGACCTCGGTGGTGGGAGGAGGGAGGGAAAAGAACACAGATCAAGAAAGTCCTGTCACAACAGGAGGAGTGTGTGGCGCAGTGGTTGGATCTACAGCCTCAGCACCCTGGGGTTGTGGGTTCAAACCCCGCGCTGCTCCTTGTGACCCTGGGCAAGTCACTCAGTCCTCCATAGCCCCAGGTATGTTAGCTAGATTGTGAGCCCACCGGGACAGAGAGGGAAAATGCTTGAGTACCTGATTGTAAAAACCGCTTAGATAACCTTGATAGGCGGTATATAAAATCCTAATAAACTTGAGGCAGATACAAATGAGCGGGCTGGGTGGACCTTGTCTGCTCATATTGCCTGTTTCTATGGTAAACAAAGGGTTTCTTTTTTGGACAGAAATATGTCTAATCTTTTGGGAAAAAGCAAGACTTATGGAAGAGTTTAGTAAAGCAGAGCCAGGTCTGCACACTTCTGCCGAGAACAAAAAGTGGAAAATATTTCCTCCAGTCACAACACAGACGATCTTGCTTTCCAGGATTCAATAAATCCACAAATTCCCTGGGCCCCTTTCCATGTAGATTTGCAGATCTGCAGCTTAATATCCTGCCCCTTTTATTAATTATTTATTTATTTACAACACTTGTTGCCCGCATATCTATGTGGAAATTATGTGTTATAAGACCATATTTTGAGATTTCTGTTTTTAAAATTCTTGGGCAATCTTTAGCACCGGCAACTCTCCGCCCTGTTCCGCCACACTATGTCACACTCGCCCCATCCCTCTGTAGATCTTCGCTAGCGCAAGCAACGTCTGCTCCCCCTCCCCCCATACCCCGGACTCTATGCCCCGGAGCCCCCAGGCAGCAAAGAGCCGGACTCTGCTGCATTTTCCCAGAATGCGGGGCAGGGTCTGTATGGAAAGATCCCAGAATTACTTAAAAGTAATAAACTCAGCTATACACCAGTGAGAGAGATCTCTGTGTTCTGAGAGTTTAGCCTTACTGAAGATGTCTGTGAATCCAAGACTTGTTGAGACAGGTAAAAGGACTTTCTGTTGTGCAGGGCCCTTAGATCCACTTATCAGAACTTACTGACAGTCCACTCAATTAAGGTGGGGAAGAAGATTAAGAAGAGGATAAGCACTGTAAAAACGCTAGAGCAAGCTTGGTCCCTTTTTAAGAACACAGTCACCAAGGTGCAAAATCTATATATACCACGTATCAACAAAGGATCCAGGAGGAAAAAGAACAAAGAACCAGCGTGGCTCACTGTAGAGGTGAAGGAAGCGATCAGAGACAAGAAAACATTGTTTAAGGAATGGAAAAGGTCAAAAACAGATGAAAACTGGAACAAGCACAAACAACATCAATGCAGGTGCCATAAGGCGGTAAAAGGGGCCAAAAGAGACTACGAGGAAAAAATAGCCAAGGAGGCAAAGAACTTCAAGCCGTTCTTTTGATATATTAAGGGGAAAGCGGTGGGGCCGTTGGATGACCAGGGAATACAGGGAATGCTAAAGGAGGACAAAGCCATCACTGACAAACTGAACACATTTTTTGCGTCTGTATTTACCAAAGAGGATATACACAGCATATCGAAATCCATCAGGCTATATGCTGGAAACGAAGATGGGAAACTGACAGAGTTGACGGTCAGTCTAGATATGCAGGCAGATAGATAGGCTTAAGAGTGATAAATCCCTGGGACCAGATGGCATCCATCCGAGGGTCATCAAGGAAATGAAAGGACTATAGCTGAACTGCTTCAGCTAATAGCCAATCTGTCGATTGAATCGAGAAAGATTCCGAAAGACTAGAAGGTGGCGAATGTTACGCCGATCTTCAAAAAAGGTTCGAGGGGAAATCTGGGAAACTACAGACCGGTGAGTGTGACCTCGGTACCGGGATAGATGATAGAGGCATTGATAAAGGACTACATCATTGATCACCTTGACAGACACGATCTGATGAGGATCAGCCAGCATGGTTTCAGTAAAGGCAGATCTTGCCTGACGAACTTGCTGCACTTATTCGAGGGAATAAACAGGCGGATAGACAAGGGCGACCTGGTCGACATTGTATATCTGGATTTTCAGAAGGCATTCAACAAAGTTCCACATGAACGACTACTTTGGAAAATTGTGAGCCATGGAATCGAGGGTGAAATACTCACGTGGATAAAAATCTGGCCGGAGCATATGAAACAGTGAGTAGGGGTAAATGGACAATACTCGGACTGGAAGAGCGTCACCAGTGGAGTGCCGCAGGGCTCAGTGTTTGGACCCGTGCTCTTCAACATCTTTATAAACTATCTGGACATTGGTACGACGAGTGAGGTGATTAAATTTGCGGACAATAAAAAATTATTCAGAGTAGTGAAGACACAGGGGGATTGCAAAGATCTGCAATGTGACATAATCAAGCTTGAGAAATGGGCATCGACATGGCAAATGAAGTTCAACGTGGATAAGTGTAAAGTGATGCATGTCGGGAACAAAAATCTCATGCACGAATACAGGATGTCCGGGGCGGTACTTGGAGAGATCTCCCAGGAAAGGGACTTGGGAGTTCTGATCGACAAGTCCATGACAATGCACAATGCGCTGCGGTGGCAAAAAGGGACAACAGAATGCTAGGAAAGATCAAGAAGGGGATCACGAACAGATCAGAGAAGGTTATCATGCCGCTGTACCGGGCCATGGTGTGCCCTCACCTGGAGTACTGCGTGAAGCACTGGTCGCCATACATGAAGAAGGACACGGTACTACTCGAAAGGGTCCAGAGAAGAGTGACTAAAATGATTAAGGGGATGGAGGAGTTGCCGTATAGTGAGAGACTGGAGAAGCTGGGCCTCTTCTCCCTTGAAATGAGGAGACTGCGAGGGGACATGATCAAAACATTCAAAATACTTAAGGGAATAGGCTTAGTATAGAAAGACAGACTGTTCACCCTCTCCAAGGTAGAGAGAACGAGAGGGCACTCTCTAAAGTTAAAAGGGGATAGATTCCGTACAAATGTAAGGAAATTCTTCTTCACCCAGAGAGTGGTAGATAACTGGAATGCTCTTCGGGAGTCTGTTATAGGGGAAAACACCCTCCAGGGATTCAAGACAAAGTTGGACAAGTTCCTGCTGAACCAGGACATACGCAGGTAAGGCTAGTCTCAATTAGGGCACTAGTTTTTGACCAGAGGGCCGCCGCGTGAGCGGACTGCTGGGCAGGATGGACCACTGGTCTGACCCAGCAGCGGCAATTCTTATGTTCTTATACTATACTAGAAACATCATTTTTTTCTGCAGCCGCGCCTTCGCTTTGGAACGCAATGCCACCACACCTCCGCTCTGAAAATTCTCTAAACAAGTTCAAAACACACTTTAAAACATTTCTATTTAAAGACGCCTGTCAAAATTCCAATTGAGAACCCGAAAAAAGGGAAAATAGAAACTAATCAATGGAGAAACGCTTTCAGGAAGTGACATTCCCCTTCTCTTCTTGTTTTATCCTTCCCCTCTCTCCTTCCTTTTACTTTTATGTACACAATGTAATTAAAATCTTTCCTCTCGTCTCCTACCTATCTTAATTACGTCCTTGTCTTGGCCTCAATCCCCCTATTTTTTTAATTTCAATTTATTATTTTAAATATTTTTATATTTCTATTATTGTAAACCGACTAGATACTTGAAACTTAGGGCTCTAGGGTTTTTAGCGCACGCAGCGGATTGGCTAGCTGAAAAACTACCACCTGCTCAAGAGGAGGCGGTAGCGGCTAGTGCACGCCGCATTTTAGTGCACGCTATTCTGCACATTGGGGCCCTAACGCGCCTTCGTAAAAGGAGCCGTTAAACATGGAAATCCTTAGAGAGTCTGATCCGAAACTGATGTGAAAAGGGTAGGTTCAGACGATTACTAAAGACGCAGCTCTTCGTAGATGCCTTTTTTAAGTTAATCTCAGCTAAAATTGATGAATTATCTATGAGCTCTTTTATCCACATTATGGTATTTTCTTGAGGATTGTTTATATTTTTACTTTTATTATTTGAATATTTTATTATGTATTTGCTTTTATTTTGCCGTCATTTTAACATTGTGTATGTAAACCATTTAGTTTTAAACGGTATATAAATTTTTAAAATAAATAAATAAGCTGCTTATCCTAGTAGTAAGCACTGGATTTCTCCAAATCCACCATAATTATTGTTTATGGACTTGTTTTAGGACATTATCCCATCCTTTTTAAAACCCTGCTAAGCTAACTGCTTTCACCACAATGGGTATGCTTAGAACTGACTATGATAGCTTCAAGGTGAGTCTGAGCCTCAATGGAATACCAGTGCAAAGCCGAACTGGCACACTGAAATCTAGATGCACCCACTTTGGACTGTTAAATAGATGGCATAACTATGCACCATGCAAATTGTGTAACTACCGTGTTTCCCCCAAAATAAGCCCTAGCATGCTTTTTAAAGATACTCCTAAAATAAGCCCTACCCCAAAAATAAGCCCTAGTTAAGATCGACCCCTGAAGCCACCCCGACACTCACCGACTCCATCCCTGACACTAGTGCTGCCCGATTTGCCAATCATCTCTCCTTTCCTCTCCTCCACCCCAATTCTTCCTTTTCCCTTTCCTCCACCCCCCACCCCATGTGCAGCATCTTTCCTTACCTCTCACCCATCCCCTTGTGCAGCAGCTCTGAGGCCTCCAAAAACAGCGGCAGTGCTCTTAACATCACTTTCATGTCAGGGCTGAACCTTCCCTCTACAGCGTCTTTCTATCCCTCCCTCCCATCCCTCTGTGCAGCGTAACCCCAATGACCCTCCCACCATGAACCTGACATCCCTCCACTCCGAAGCCTCCAAAACAGCAGTGGTGGCAGCGCTCTGAATGGGCTGCTTCTAGGCCTTCCCTGCCGGGACCTTCCTTCTGCCCCATCACTGACGCGGCAGAGGGAAGGCCAAGAAGCAGCCCATTCAGAGCGTTGCCACTGTTTTTGGAGGCCTCAGTGCTGCTGCACAAGGGGATGGGTGAGAGGCAAGGAAAGATGCTGCACATGGGGGGAGGGGAGAGAAAGGAAAGAAGAAGAATTGGGATGGAGGAGAGGAAGGGCGAGATGACTGTTGTACTGTGAAAAAAAATAAGACATTCCCCGTAAATAAGCCTTAGTGCATTTCTTGGACCCCAAATTAATATACAGTAAGAGCCTGTCTTATTTTTGGGGAAATACGGTAACAGTATTCATGCCCACAGCCCACCCATGTTCTGTCCATGTGTACACCCCAATTATGCACCAAGTAACTTTGGCATAACTGTTGGCATAATTATTGGCGTCTCTGATGCATATAACATGCCCACTCATTTGTTATCTAACATTAGGTGCCAGGTTATGGAATTGCCCGGTTTATGTTCTTGGAACTCACACAGCCTGTCAAAAAAATGCAGAGTTTTGCGTCATCTGCAAAGACTTCAAAGCACATTAGGCCAAACCAAAATAAAGCATATTACGGTAATAAATGTTATTCGTCACAAAGGCTCGCATCACTACCCAAAGGTCATATGGATTCACCAAATTAAATTCTGGGAACAAAAGTAGCTTAACCACGCACATACACACATCTGTCACTTAGGGGAAGGGAGGTGGATTAAGGTGACAGTCCAGAGCCCACTGTTTCTATACTAGCTCCACCCACAGTATTTCCTGTCCATAGTAACATAGTAACATAGTAGATGACGGCAGATAAAGACCCGAATAGTCCATCCAGTCTGCCCAACCTGATTCAATTTAAATTTTTTTTTTTTTTTTTTTCTTCTTAGCTATTTCTGGGTAAGAATCCAAAGCTTTACCCGGTATTGTTTCTCCCTCATGCCATTACACATATGCATTGAAGCACCTGTAGGAAAAGAGTGTCCTGGAGAGATACAGTAGTAATATCATCTATGCCAGTACCTCAGATTAGACCATGACACGGGGACAAATTTTTCCCCATCCCCGCGGGAACTCATTTACTCATGCCATCCTGGCGAGCTCTTTTCCTGTCCCTGTCCCATTTCTGCAAGCTCTGTCCTCATCTGCACAAGCCTCAAACACTTTAAAATCATAAGTGCTCGAGGCTTGTGTGGTTAAGGCAGAGCTTACAGGAATGGGGCAACAACAGAGACAGTGACAAAACTCACAGGGATGGGACGGGGAAACTGAGATCCTGCGGGGACGGGGGAAGAATTGTCCTCGTGTCATTCTCTATATCGCACCACTCTAGAAATCAAAATGTAGCAAAAGTGAGCCAAGTATAGGACAATCAAGCCATTGTGACATCACTGATGAGGTTGGCTCTTATTGGTGGAATGAAGCATTATGATGTCACAATACCAGCTCTGGTTATCAGAGGCTAAAACTTTTCACACTACAGTATTTATTTATTCAGTTTTCTATACTGTTCTCCCAAGTAGAGCATGACATAGGGACAAATTTTTCCGTATCCCCACAGGAACTCATTTTTCATCCCACGAGTTCTGTTCCTGTCCCTGCCCCATTCCTGTAAGCTTCGTCCTCATCTGCACAAGCCTCAAACACTTTAAAATCCTAAGTAGCAACATTCTAGAGCTCAGATTGTGATGTCATAATGCCTCATTCCACCAATGCCTAAGCTCCGTCCTCATCTGCACAAGCCTCAAACACTTTAAAATCCTAAGTAGCAACATTCTAGAGCTCAGATTATGATGTCATAATGCCTCATTCCACCAATGCCTGAGCTCCGTCCTCATCTGCACAAGTCTCAAACACTTTAAAATCCTAAATAGCAACATTCTAGAGCTCAGATTGTGATGTCATAATGCCTCATTCCACCAATGCCTGAGCTCTGTCCTCATCTGCACAAGCCTCAAACCCTTTAAAATCATAAGTAGCAACATTCTAGAGCTCAGATTGTGATGTCATAATGCCTCATTCCACCAATGCCTGAGCTCCGTCCTCATCTGCACAAACCTCAAACACTTTAAAATCATAAGTGTTCGAGGCTTGTCGGGAAAATTGAGTTCCTGTGGGGAAGGGGACAAATTTGTCCCCACGTCATTCTCTACCTCAGACACAGATACACCCCCCCACTTCAAGCAGAGCACTGAAGACAGCCAATGCAAAGTTCCTTCACACAGTTTCCCAATTTATGAAAGGGGGGTGGAGTTAACAATTTAGACACCTTTCTACTGGACTGCAGGCTGAGACCACCAACTCATTTCATTCAGGTTGCCAACCCAAGCTGGAACTGCTGACCTGGAGTTCTTAACGCAATGACCATTTCCACATGTCATCCAAATCTCCCATTTTTTTCACTTGCTACCCAGCAAAAATTCACTTTTCCATGGCACTAATGCAGCGTTTCCCCTGCTCCAGCCATTCAGTTTTCAAATAATCTTTATTTAAAATTGTATATACCGCATAACAACTATGCGGTTTAGAAAATTCCATGCATACATATTAAAAATACTAAAACATGTTTCGACAGAACAAACACATTAAAACATTAACGATATCATTATTAAAACCTTTTTTTCAAATTCATCCTACAAGATGGAAAGACAAAATCCCATAAAAACATTTATAGGACGGGAAAGCATTAACAGCAAATAGCATTGGCATTGACAAATAACTGCGTTTTCAACATTTTCTTAAAGTTCAGTCTCCCATCACAGAATCGCAGAATACCGGGTAGTGCATTCCAGAGCTTGGCACCTGGTACAGCATTGTTGCCCCGATCTTAACATGAGGGACTAACATCTTACCCTCCAAACTCAACTTCAATATTAAGTAATCTAATGTAATGTAATGTAATGTAATTTATTTCTTATATACCGCTACATCCGTTAGGTTCTAAGCGGTTTACAGAAAATATACATTAAGATTAGAAATAAGAAAGGTACTTGAAAAATTCCCTTACTGTCCCGAAGGCTCACAATCTAACTAAAGTACCTGGAGGGTAATAGAGAAGTGAAAAGTAGAGTTAGAGGAAAAATAAAAATAAAATAAACATTTTAACAAGACAGCATTGATCTAAATACTTTGGAAGGTAGAAGAGAGGAGAGAAAGGAATAGAAGCAGAAGGGGGAGCCGTTGAACAGTAGAATTCTGGAGAAATTTAAATGATAGAAATAGAACAAAACAAAGACAAAAGGCAAAACAATAGATAAGATGAAAGATAAATCATAAGCTGGAAAGAAAAATAAAATAAAACTTTGTCTTCAATCCACGGTTTCAGCGTCAGTGATGAAGTGGAGCAAGTAAGTTTAGGAGGAGCGATTGACGTTTCCAGAAAGGGCTTCTTCAGGGAAGAGACTTGGCAGACAGTCCCAGGATGCCTATGTCTCCTCCCCTGCGATGTTCTACTCTTAAGTAATCTACTTTTAAACAAACTGCACAGTCCTTCAATTAAAACACAAAAGGAATTGACCCCAAAATATCCACAAAGAAGAAAACCCAGAGAAAACCAAAAAAACTCTGTGGAGTGACGATGTTCCCAAATGGACTTTATTTGAAAGTATCAAAGTTCCAAAAGTACATTGAAATCATCCACATAAAAGTAAATCATCCACATAAGAGCCTTAAAGGACCTAGTCCGCTAGGGATACAGGACCCAACACGGTCCGCGTTTCGACAAAAAGTCTTCTTCAGGGGTCCCTAGGGGTCCTATAAAGGTGAGTACGTGGGAAACAATTGTGTGGTGAACCGGAAGTGAGACACTGCTTACATTTGCAATGGAAAAGCCTTCAATTAACCACAAATACTTTTGCTAAAGAGCCTTCAATTTTTAACATCCGGAGTGAATTACTGTACTATGGTTGCGGATATAACAGCTAATTAACATAAGAACATAAGAAGTTGCCTCCACTGGGTCAGACCGAGGTCCATCTTGTCCAGCGGTCCGCTCCCACAGCGGCCCATCAGGTCCGTGACCTGTGAAGTGATTTCTGACCACTTCTATAACCTACCTCAAGTTCTATCTGTACCCCTCTATCCCTTTATCCTCCAGGAACCTATCCAAACCCTCCTTGAACCCCTGTACAGAGTTCTGGCCTATCACATTCTCCGGAAGCGCGTTCCATGTGTCCACCACCCTCTGTGTAAAAAAGAACTTCCTAGCATTTGTTCCAAACCTGTCCCCTTTCAATTTCGCCGAGTGACCCCTAGTGCTTGTGGCTCCCCACAGTTTGAAGAATCTGTCCTTATTCACTTTCTCTATGCCCTTAAGGATTTTGAAGGTTTCTATCATGTCCCCTCTAAGTCTCCTCTTCTCCAGGGAGAACAGCCCCAGCATTTTTAACCTGTCGGCGTATGAAAAATTTTCCATACCTTTTATCAGTTTAGTCGCCCTCCTCTGCACTCCCTCGAGTACCACCATGTCCTTCTTGAGGTACGGCGACCAGTATTGAACACAGTACTCCAGGTGCGGTCGCACCATTGCGCGGTACAGCGGCATGATGACTTCCTTCGTCCGGGTTGTGATACCCTTTTTGATGATGCCCAGCATTCTGTTAGCTTTCTTTGAGGCTGTCGCACATTGCGCCGATGGTTTCAGTGATGTGTCGACCATCACCCCCAGGTCCCTTTCCAGGTTACTCACCCCTAGCAGTGTTCCCCCCATTTTGTAGCTGAACATCGGGTTCTTTTTCCCTACATGCATGACCTTGCATTTCTCTACGTTAAAACTCATTTGCCACTTTTTTGCCCAGTCTTCCAGTCTCGTTAGGTCCCTTTGCAGGTCTTCGCAGTCTTCCGTGTTTCTAACCCTGCTGCAGAGTTTGGTGTCATCAGCAAATTTGATAACCTCACATTTAGTCCCTGTCTCCAGATCATTAATAAATATGTTGAACAGTAGGGGTCCCAGCACCGACCCCTGCGGAACTCCGCTCGTGACCCATTGCCAATCTGAGTATTTGCCCTTTACTCCAACCCTTTGTTTCCTGCCCGCCAACCAGTGTTTGATCCATCAGTAGATATCCCCTTGCACCCCGTGGTTCCACAGCTTTATATATATATTTATATATATAATATATATTATATTATATATATAAATATATATTATATTATATTATAATATATATATATATATATATTTTTTTTTTTTAATTTAATTTAGGAAGATTGAAGATTGTATTGAATTTGCTGCTGAGCAGCCTGGACTCCTGGCTCCTTCTCTCGGCTCCTTCGCAAAGGTGCCCTCGCTAAGGCGAGCGCCTTTGCTGCTCACCTTCGCCGCTCGCCTTCGCCGCGCGCCGAACGGCTGTGCGCCGTTGGCCCCCCTCCTTTTAAGGGGGGGAGTCCGGGCACCGACGCTGCTGTGACGCAGTGCGGGTGGGCGGAGCTACCTCTCGCTACCCGCTCCACTCTGCCGCTAGCCCCTGCTTCCTCCTCTGTCCAGAAATCGCTTTTCCTCTCCCTCTGTCTCTCCTGCTTCCTCAGCCGCTGCCTACCCTCGCTGCCTCCACGCGCTGAAAAGCCTTTGCTTCGTTGGCCCCCCTCCTTCACTTATTTATAGGTTGTTAATGTTTATTCGTATTTATAGACCGTCCATCGCTATAACAACAAAGCGGTTTACAAAAATTAAAAACAGAAGGAAAAGAAGTCCATTGGCATAAGGAAAGCTTTTTTTAAAATATATATAAAAATAAAAGAATAATATAAATCCTGCATTCGGGAATCCCTCCCTAGGTTCCAGACCCAAAAAGTTTGAGTGCCCTAAGAAACAAGAATCTTTCTAAGACAAAGCTAAACCAAAACGCTTCTGAATTTCATATAAGAAAGTTCATGACCAGGGCAGGAGTAACCAATAGGCCAAGTAGGCACGTGCCTAGGGCCCGAAATGGTCAGGGGGAGCCCAATGAAGGAGGGCATCAACATTGTGTTTTTCCAATCGGCGATGGATCCCTCCATCATCGATCGGCAACGTGGGCCACCCCCCAATCGGCAACGCAGGCCCCACCCCGATTGGCAACGCGACCCCCCTCCCATCGACGGAAAGTAAGACAAGCAAGCAACACGGGTAAGAAAGGCAACGGTGTAATTGTGCAAGCGGTGCTGCTGGCCCAAAGCTTCCCTCTGACGCAGCTTCCTGTTTCCTCCTGTGCGCATGGTGGGGTGGGGCAGGGCAGGGGAGCCCAGTGTACTTGTGTGTTTTGGGGCCCTCGACGAATTAATGCTGCCCTGTTCATTACGTAATTCAATAGGGAGAGAATGCCAGAAATATGGAACGGAAGCAAAAAAAACAAAGGCAGAATGACTAAACAGACAGTACTTTACAAGGAGTCTGTATGCAACTAAAAATTTACACAGCCTTTAGCTATTCGTGGCCGTGCTGTCTTACTGGAGTAACTCAACATATGCTCGATGCTCACTGCCTCAGATTTTAAGGATCTTGAAGGCAGGGGGGGGGAAGGGGGGGCGTGCTCCCAAGCACTCCCACAATGTGGCAGCTGTTCGGGAATCACATCCTTCCAGCTGTGCTCTCTCTACGAGCAGCGATGTAAACCTAGATGTGTTTTATTCCGACTGCAGCTGAAGTCTAAAATTAAAGATTAGCAACTGCCTTTGACGTCATGGCAATAATTCCGTCGGAAAAAGGGAGAAAACAGAACAAGTCTGTCCATATGTTCTCACCCTGCCTGTTGAGATTTAAGCTGTACTGGGTTAAAAAAATAAATAAGCATGATGCGTGTTAAAACGCTTTAGAACTGTACTGCACATTTTTGAAAGATGAATATTCATTGTTTCTCGTATTCGGTAATACGTGTAACATCATCCATCATGAACGGTGCTATTATGTCAGATCATTGAGACGCTTATCGATCAAAATTCACTGTAGATTCCTAACCCCCTTTAATAATAATAATAATAATAATAACTTTATTCTTCTATACCGCCACAATCTTGCGACTTCTAGGCGGTTTACAATCAAGAGTGCTGGACATTCAGCGAAATACAATAAGTAGATATTCAGAGGAAATGCAGAGATCAGAGACCTCAGGAGGCAATAGTATAGAAATACAATTTGCTGAGCGAAAATGTAATAAGTACATTTTAGTAGGTAATGTCCGACAGGACCTGTTGGGGATAAATAGCAACGTAAAGTTACGATAAGGTGAAGATAACAGATTATATTTATAACAGTGCTGTAAGTTCAGGTGGAATAGGGAGGGGGGTCAATTGTTTAGGTATTTCTGGAACAGGTATGTTTTTAGGTGTTTCCTGAATTCCCCGTATGTAGTGGGCGAAAGCAGTTGGTCTAGGTCTTTGCCCCTTTAGCCCTCGATTTGGCAGTGTGGCTCAGAAGCAACATGTGTCTTCTGTGGCTCCTCTGGGAGATCTGCATCTCCAAATAAGAAGTCGCATCCGCTGGGTCAGACCAGAGGTCCATCGCGCCCAGCAGTCCGCTCCTGCAGCGGCCCATCAGGTCCATGACCTGTAAGGTGATCCTTGTCTAAAACCCTTTAGTCCCCTTTATCCTTCTATCTATACCCTTTCATAACCTATCTCTACCTCTATCTGTATCCCTCAATCCCCCTATCCTTCTTTGAAACCCCGTAGTGTACTCTGTCCTATCACAACCTCCGGAAGCGCATTCCAGGTGCCCACCAGTCTCTGAGTGAAAAAGAACTTCCTAGCATTGGTTCTGAACCTGTCGCCTTTCAATTTCTCCGAGTGCCCCCTTGTTCTTGTGGTTCCCAATAGGCTGAAGAATCTGTCCCTCTCCACCTTCTCTATGCCTTTCATGATCTTGAAAGCCTCTATCATGTCTCCTCTGAGTCTCCGCTTTCCCAGGGAGAAAAGCCCCAGCCTTTCTAACCTGTCTGTGTATGGAAGGTTTCCCATACCTTTTATCATTTTCGTCGCTCTTCTCGTTCAACATTAAGGGCTCCTTTTACAGAAGCCTTTTTAGCGAGCGTTAACCCCTGCGCTAGCCGAAAAACTACCGCCAGCTCAAGAGGAAGCGGTAGCGGCCGGCGTGGCCGGCAAATTAGCACGCGCTATTACCCGCGTTAAACCGCTAACGCAGCTTAGTAAAAGGAGCCCTAAGTTGCGTACAGCAGCCGTTTCACCATCTTCCAATTAAGGGGTTAAAACGCTTTCAAACAAATGCTACATTTAGATTCTCACCTCACTGCCATCGCCATTTTGAACTGTAGAATATTAACGTAATTTAGGTGGCATTGGGTTTCCCCACTCTCTGGGTCAGGAAGGGAGGGTGGGGTTGGGGGAATGATGCAGAGGCAGCATTCGCAGCCCCCTCCCCAGGGAGGAATGGAGAAGAGAAGCACGGCGCAATGCTTAAGGGCGACGACACCTAAGGGCCAATCCTTCGACGGGTAACAAAATTAGGTGGCGACAGTTAGGCCCAGATTCTAGTCAGCGGCCACCTAAAACCAGCTGCCGAACGGGCGCCGATCATGCATCTGCGCCGTTAATGGAACTGCTGATTTTAAAACAGGCACCAGCATTTTGACGGGCCAACATTTAAGGCGTCTGTCTTGCGCCTACAGAAGCGCCTAAGGTCGCCTTAGAATGCCTAAAGCACGCCCATGCTGGTCTCAGCCATCCTTAGGCGTGCCTAGGTGCGCAAACGGCACCTTCGACATAGGCACCATTCGCCACATTAAATTTTGTTTTAAACGTGCGTCCCGATAGGTTAGATGCTGTTATGAGAATCCAGGCCTTTGTGGCTAGTGTGCCTTTTTTTTATAACGGTAATACGTGCAATTTCCATTATATGTAGAATGCTAGCATAAGTTGACATCAATGGGTCTACAATTAGGTCCACCCACTTATGCCAGGTCTATGGCTGGCATACACATTAGCACCTAGATGCGGGTCTTCAGTACGTATCTTACCATGTTCTGCAAATCTGCATGCAAATGTTGGCCACGCCTATGCCCCGCCCAGGCTCCTCCCCAGTGAACGCCCCCTTCCATTACATGCTAAGACACGTATATAATAGAGACTGAAGGGCAAATTCTATAAGAAGCGGCCAAAAGTTAGGCACCTACTTAAGCATTGTTCAGCACGATTCAAGTACAATTGGGTGCTCTATAGTGAATCGCGTTGAGCGGCATCTATTTGGCCACCTAGTTTGGAGGCGCCCAATAAATAGGTCAACTCATAAGAACATAAGAATTGCCGCTGCTGGGTCAGACCAGTGGTCCATCGTGCCTAGCAGTCCGCTCACGCGGCGGCCCTGCGTTCATTCCGGTTCAGCAGGAACTCGTCTAACTTTGTCTTGAATCCCTGGAGAGTGTTTTCCCCTATGACAGACTCCGGGAGAGAGTTCCAGTTTTCCACCACTCTCTGGGTGAAGAAGAACTTCCTTACGTTTGAACGGAATCTATCCCCTTTCAACTTTAAAGAGTGCCCTCTCGTTCTCCCTACCTTGGAGAGTGTGAACAGTTTGTCTTTATCTACTTTGTCTTGAGTCCCTGGAGGGTGTTTTCCCCTATAACAGCCTCCGGAAGAGCGTTCCAGTTTTCCACCACTCTCTGGGTGAAGAAGAACTTCCTTACGTTTGTACGAAATCTATCCCCTTTCAACTTTAGAGAGTGTCCTCTCGTTCTTCCTACCTTGGAGAGGGTGAACAACCTGTCCTTATCTACTAAGTCTATTCCCTTCAGTACCTTGAATGTTTCAATCATGTCCTCTCTCAATCTCCTCTGTTCAAGGGAGAAGAAGCCCAGTTTCTCTAATCTTTCACTGTACGGCAGCTCCTCCAACCCCTTAACCATCTTAGTCGCTCTTCTCTAGACCCTTTCGAGTAGTACCGTGTCCTTCTTCAAGTACGGTGACCAGTGCTAGATGCAGTACTCCAGGTGAGGACGCACCATGGCCCGGTACAGCGGCATGATAACCTTCTCCGATCTGTTCGTGGTCCCCTTCTTTATCATTTCTAGCATTCTGTTCGCCCTTTTTGCCGCCGCCACCACCGCACATTGCGTGGATGGCTTCATCGACTTATCGATCAGAACTCCCATGTCTCTTTCCTAGGAGATCTCTCCAAGTACCGCCCCGGCATCCTGTATTCGTGCATGAGATTTTTGTTACCGACATGCATCACTTTACACTTATCCATGTTGAACCTCATCTGCCATGTCGATGCCCATTCCTCGAGCCTGATTATGTCACGTTGCAGATCTTCGCAATCCCCCTGCGACTTCACTACTCTGAATAACTTCGTATCGTCCGCAAATTTAATCACCTCACTCGTCGTACCAATGTCCAGATCGTTTATAAAGATGTTGAAGAGCACGGGTCCAAGCACCGAGCCCTGCGGCACTCCACTGGTGATGCTCTTCCAGTCCGAGTATTGTCCATTTACCCCCACTCTCTGTTTCCTATGCTCCAGCCAGTTTTTTTTATCCATGTGAGTATTTCAACCTCGATTCCATGACTCACAATTTTCCGAAGTAGTCATTCATGTGGAACTTTGTCAAACGCCTTCTGGAAATCCAGATATACAATGTCGACTGGGTCGCCCTTGTCTATCTGCTTGTTTACTCCCTCGAAGAAGTGCAGCAAGTTTGTCAAACAAGATCTGCCTTTGCTGAAACCATGCTGGCTGGCCCTCATCAGACCGTGGCCGTCAAGGTGATCAATGATGAGGTCTTTTATCAGTGCCTCTACCATTTTTCCCGGTACCGATGTCAGACTCACTGGTCTGTAGTTTCCCGGGTCTCCCCTCGAGCCCTTTTTGAAGATCGGTGTAACATTCACCACCTTCCAGTCCTCTGGAATCTTTCCCGATTTGATTGACAGATTGGCTATTAGCTGAAGCAGTTCTGCTATAGTCCCTTTCAGTTCCTTGATGACCCTCGGATGGATGCCATCTGGTCCCGGGGATTTATCGCTCTTAAGCCTATCTATCTATCTATCTATCAAGGCACAATTAAAAGTTAGGCGCCCATGCAAGCGCTTAAGCACGCTTAAGAGCAGCGATTCTGTAAGAAGGTTCCTAAAACAGCCACACCCATGCCTAACATGCATAGCGCCTGAAGGCCGCCTAAATTTTTAGAGGCGCCTTGTTACAGAATCGCGCTTTCTTGATAGGCGCCTATGTTTCAATCAGTGGTGATTAAAAAGCTTAATTGGCCTTGTTATTCAATTTAGATAGGTGCCTATCTAGTTGGACGCCTCCGAAATAGGGGCCTAACTTTAGGCGCTGGTTACAGAAGGTTCATAGACAACGGCGCAAAAGACAAAAGCGCACACCGACAATTGAGCGCAGCGTGCGCCGCCGTGCAGCTCTAAATTACAGTTTTTAGGGGCTCCAACGGGGGTTTTTGTTGGGGAACCCCCCCCAGTTTACTTAATAGACATCGCGCCGGCGTTATGGGGGGTTTGGGGGGTTGTAACCCTCCACATTTTACTGTAAACTGAACTTTTTCCCTAAAAACAGGGAAAAAGTTAAGTTTTCAGTAAAATGTGGGGGGTTACAACCCCCCACACCCCCCACAATGCCCCCACAACATGGCGCGATGTCTATTAAGTAAAGTGGGGGGGTTCCCCCCCACGCCCCCCCCCCATCGGAGCGCTAAAAACAGTAATTTAGAGCAGAGCGGCGGCGCGCGCTGCGCTCAATTGTCTGGGCGCGCCTTTGTCCCGGCGCGCTTTTGACCTGACACCGTTACAGAATTTGGGCCTGAGTGCTAGTATTTATTTCTTCAATTTGTGCGTCCCACATACCTATACAAGCTCTTGGCGACATTACAGAGGAAGGGGTTAGAAGAGGGTAGGGAGGACAACGGAGGGCAGGAAGATAGAGGAGAAGAAGAGGATACAAGTGATTAGATGTCAAATAGATGAGTTTTCAGTTTCTTCCGGAATTTGATATGGTTAGGTTCCATCCTGGTCATTTCAGTAAGGTCATTCCAAGTTTTTACGCCTAGAAAGGATTCTACAGCGGTGTTTTTCAACTCGGTCCTGGAGTCCCCCCTTGCCAGTCAGGTTTTCAAAATATCCACACTGAATTTGCATAAACTTGATTTGCATACACTGCCTCCATTGTATGCAAATTTCTTTCATGCATATTCATTGTGGATATCTTGAAAACCTGACTGGCAAGGGGGGGGACCAAGTTGAGAAACACTGTTCTATAGCATAGAATGGGGGGGGGGGGGTTGGTGCCAAATTCAGGATCCATGATTGCAAAGCTCCAGGAGGAGTGGAAGAATAGCCTCACGGTTGGTGCCGAGGCCTATGATCCTGGGTTCAATTCCCACTGCAGTTTCTTGTGATCCTGGGCAAGTCATCCAACCCTCTACTGCCCCAGGTATTAAAAAAGCCACACACACACCCCTTCCCCCTCTTTTACAAAGTTGTATGGGAAAAGCCCTGAAGCCCTTTAAATCTTTATGGGCTTCTGGCACCTGCTATTGTGGCTTTGTAAAGGGTGGGGTGTCAGATTGTGAGCCCACTATTTTATTTATTTATTGAATTTTCCATACCGTTTGCGAATGTAGAGATGATGTGGTATACAAACCTAAGGTTTAGTTTAGGGGAGCTCAGAATGGTTTACATGAATTTATTCAGGTACACGAGCATTTTTCCTGTCTGTCCTGGTAGGCTCACAATCTATCTAATGTACCTGGGGCAATGGGGGGGATTAAGTGACTTGCCCAGGTCACAAGGAGCAGCGTGGGATTTGAACCCACAACCTCAGGATGCTGAGGCTGTAGCTTTAACCACCGCGCCACTCTAGAAATCAAAATGTAGCAAAGTGAGCCAAGTCTAGGACAATCCAGCAATTGTGACATCACTGATTAGGTTGGCTCTTAAGCATTGGTGGAATGAGGCATTATGATGTCACAACACCAGCTGAAACCTTTCACACTATTTATTTATTCAGTTTTACCTACTGTTCTTCCAGGGGAGCTGAGAATGGTTTACATGAATTTATTCAGGTACTTGAGCATTTATCCTGTCTGTCCCGGTGGGCTCACAATCTATTCATATACCTGGGGCAATGGGGGGGTTAAGTGTCTAGCCCAGGGTCACAAGGAGCAGGGTGAGTATGAACCCAGAACCTCAGGGTGCCGAGGCCGTAGCTTTGACCACTGTGCCATACTCTCCCTGAGAGGGACAGAGAAAGCACCTGAAAATACTGTGTACTGCGCTGCAAACGTTTATTTAGTATTTATACACCACAAAATGGTTTATATTCAGGCACCAGGCGTCGGAACAGGGGAGGCCGCAGGGGCCATGGCTTCCCCCCAAATTTGATGACCGACCGCCCTCCCATGTCCCTGCATTCTACCTTAAATCTTCGGGCAGCCCCCGCACAGCTTCAATAAGCAGGCCTGCCCCGGAGCCCTTCATTCTACTTCCAGGGGCAGGCCCGCTCCTTGACGCTGTACAGCGGCTGCCCAAAGATTAAAAACTACAGTGCCGGGAGGAGGTGGATCAGGAGAGATGCTGCAGGATTTTTGCTGGGGCCAGGGCAGAGCTCCTGGCCCTCCTCCCTCCTCCCCCCCCAAATAAAAACAGGGCAGCACTCTTCTTCCCATGTACTCAAGCATTTCTCTCCACTTGTGCTGGTGGGCTCCCAACCTGACAATGGAGTGTTAAGTGATTTGCCCAGGGTCACAAGAATCAGGGCTGGATTTGAACCTGCAATCTCAGGGTATGGAGGCTGCATCTCCTAACACTAAGCTACTCCTCGTTCAGCTAAAGACAGTGGCTAAAATGGAATACAAGGGAGGGGGGGGGGGGGGAAATCTTTTCCAGGTAGTTGTAAATGTAGGTTCATGATGCCAAATCTCAGCTGAGCAGCCATCTCTGCGGGTGCTAAGAACTAGAGAATGACACGGTGACAAAATTCATCATCGTTCCCGTCCCCGCGGATAACCAAGGGAAACCATCTTCATGTCATTCTTTAAGGAGAGAGGGAAGAATCAGAGTATGAATGGCCACAACCATTGACCCTCAAGCTTTGCTCTGAAGAATGCTGGTGTAGAAGGACTGAGGTTGAGATAGACACTGAAGAATGACAGTCTCTGGTATCCAGAGCAGATATTGTGATGTCATAATGCCTCATTCCACCAGTGCCTAAGAGCCAATCACATCAGTGATGTCACAATGGCTTCATTATCCTTGGCTCCCATAAGAATCAGAGTATGAATGGCCACAACCACTGACCCGCAAGCTTTGCTTTGAAGAATGCTGGTGTAGAAGGACTGAGGTTGAGATAGACACTGAAGAATGACAGTCTCTGGTATCCAGAGCAGATATTGTGATGTCATAATGCCTCATTCCACCAGTGCCTAAGAGCCAATCACATCAGTGATGTCACAATGGCTTCATTATCCTTGGCTCACATAAGGATCAGAGTATGAATGGCCACAACCACTGACCCGCAAGCTTTGCTCTGAAGAATGCTGGTGTAGAAAGACTGAGGTTGAAACAGACACTACAGAATGACAGTCTCTGGCATCCAGAGCAGATATTGTGATGTCATAATGCCTCATTCCACCAGTGCCTAAGAGCCAATCACATCAGTGATGTCACAATGGCTTCATTATCCTTGGCTCACATAAGAATCAGAGTATGAATGGCCACAACCACTGACCCTCAAGCTTTGCTTTGAAGAATGCTGGTGTAGAAGGACCGAGGTTGAAACAGACACTAGAAAATGACATGGGATTATTTCCCGCGGTTATCCGCGGGGACGGGAACAGTGATGAATTTTGTCACCATGTCATTCTCTACTAAGAACCACCAGCACTGGGAAAGCTCTTTCACTGTGCCTGGGGAGAGAGGGTGGGTAATTTCTACTCCCCCTTCCCCTGCTTTCCAAGAACCAGCAATAAATTGCAAATCTGGCATCTTAGCAAGTGACTGTGCAATCTCGAGCAAATATCAAACGTTTTAAATCAGGGGTCTCAAAGTCCCTCCTCGAGGGCCGCAATCCAGTCGGGTTTTCAGGATTTCCCCAATGAATATGCATGAGATCTATGTGCATGCACTGCTTTCCAATGCACATTCATTGGGGAAATCCTGAAAACCCGACTGGATTGCGGCCCTCAAGGGGGGACTTTGAGATCCCTGCTTTAAATCATGCTTCCTTATCATTGTGTGCGAACACGAACATACATTTTGGGGGAAGACACAGTTGTCAATGGACTGTAACTCCAACAGAGAAAGGAGAACATTTTCTGGACCTGATCTGATCTCTAAGTGCAGTCTTGCTTTGCATTAGAACAGGGGAAGGCAATTCTGGTCCTCGAGAGCTAGAGCTAGGCCAGGTTTTCAGGATCTCCACCATGAATGTGTATGAGATGGATTTGCATCCACTGCCTCCTTGAGATGCAAATCTATCTTGTGCATATTTATTGTGGAGATCCTGAAAGCCTGACCTGGCTCCGGCTCTCGAGGACCGGAATTGCCTACCCCTGCATTAGAATACAGTATACAGCAGGGGTGTTAAGGTCCCTCCTCGAGGGCCGCAATCCAGTTGGGTTTTCAGGATTTCCCCCAATAAACATGCATGAGATCTATTTACATGCACTGCTTTCATTGTATGCTAATAGATCTCATGCAGATTCATTGGGGAAATCCTGAAAACCCGACTGGATTCGACCCTCAATGAGGGACTTTGGGGACCCCTGGTGTATATAAAGTAAAGGAACAAGATATATAGCCTGGTGCCTTTAGTCCAGGGGTGTCAAAGTCCCTACTCGAGGGACACAATCCAGTCGGGTTTTCAGGATTTCTCCTAATGAATATGATGAGATCTATTTACATGCACTGCTTTCATTGTATGCGAATAGATCTCATGCATATTCATTGGGGAAATCCTGAAATTCCGACTGGATTGCGGCCCTTGAGGAGGGACTTTGACATCCCTGGTATACAGTAAGGCCTCCATTCACTGATCAATTATTAGCTGGCATCCAAGAGCATGGGGGGGGGGGGGGGAGTCTTCTATTTAACTCTAATTAACCTTGTCTACTGTGATACAGTCTTTAATATACAGACAGCCTGGTATTTAGCTGTAAAACATTTTAAAATTACATCCAGTATACATAAAACAATAAATTATATGGGATTTTTTTTTTTCAGTTCACCCAATGGTCAACCTACTAGTTGGGGGTGCAAGGTCTTTAAGAATTAGGGGTGCACCCTTAAGACCAGGGCATTCCTGAGCATTAGGGAGCAGGAGGAGGAGGGTGGATGTAGAGCACCTTCTTTCTTAGTTCATGAGGTCCAAACAGAAGCTCCCTCCCAGAACCAGGGCAACCCCGGGAAAGGAGGGGGAGTGGGGGTGGGGCTGAGCTGTATTTCCCTAACCGGCCACCTAGGAACGGACCAAAATGCATTCCTGCTCTTTCCAGACAGCAAAATCCCATTTAACGATGCAGTTTTATCGGAAATCAGCAGAGGGATGCACCCCAAAGAGCCAACCAAGATCTTTAAAACGAGCGCGAGCGCGCAAGCACGGACAGGCGGCTTTTCCGCGGAATGCACGAAAGTTTTCCGACCAAGCCCGGCTAAAAAATCCGACCGGCTCCCTCCAACATCTCTTTCCTTATAGCAGATTTCAAATTTTAAAAAGAAAGAAGACCCAAATCTTGATAGTCGGATGGGGGGGGGGGGAGGGGGGGGGGGGGACAGGTGTCCGATTAGAAATTCAGTCCTAGTAGTTCTAACATACATTTTCCGAAAGAGGCGCTTCTGCCATTTCCACCCTAGACGCAGACGATGAACAAAAATGCGTCTATCCCGTATTTCCAGAGAAAGATGCCCGTCTGCACTGCAGATCGCATTTTGCATCCGAGGCAGCATCACCTGGCCAAGCCCGGGAGCGGGTCGGGGGAGGCTTTAGCCCCCGCAAGGCGAGTGAGATCCGGTGCCACGCACTTTTCTTCTCTTCCCCCACCCGAAGGAGTAACGCAAGTGGGGGAGGGGGCAGAGGAGGGTCGGGGTGAACCTTTTCTTACCTTTCATCCAGTCCACCACCTGACTCGGGGACCATTTGCTGACGGGCTCCATGATCAGAGCCATGGCGAGCAACTTTCCCCGTCTCCTCCCGACGCCAAGCGGGCGACCTCCTCCTGCGGGGGTGTAAGCGGGGGTCTGCCTCCCCCCTCTTGATGCTAAGCAGGCGGTAATCCTCTGGAGCCTGGACCGGAGCTGCTGCTGCTGCTCGGAGCTGTCACTGAGCCGATCTCCGGGGGGATCCTCTCTCTCTCTCTCTTCCCCCAACCTCTCCGTCCCCCGTCCCTCCCTTTCTCCACCTCTCGTGTCTCTCCCCTCTCCCGATGGGAGGAGCTTCTTTCTCCGATCTGGGCTTCCTCCACCCGCAGTTCGGGGCTCCCCCCGGGCCACCCCTTCCTTCCCCCGAGGGTTATCTGCACCTTTACTCCCTCCCTCCCTCCCCCGCCAGCTTAAGCAACAGCCCTGAGAGGTCCCCTAAAATCCGTACTCGGGGGGGGGGGGGTGGAGGCGGAGCAGCCGGTTGCCACTAGTTGATCGCGGCATGCATAGCCTTCCCCGAGATTTGGGGATCCCCCCCCCCCCAGCTTTTCAGCAGCTGCAGAGGAGGGGGCACGGCTGAATCACGCAGCAGAAGGAGGGAAGATTACTCGGCTTTCCAGTCCTGGTAACCAATTCGCACCGTTTTGCATCTCGGGAGGGGAGCCGGGAATGCACTAATTGACCCGGACTTACACGTGAGCCTGGGTTGTTGTTTAAACGTCCAATTCTCAGCCGTTCCAGAAGTTCTGCTATTGGAAAAATGCCTGATTGCTTTCTTATTGCTCTCTTTTTAATGCACAGTATTCCCCTCTCCCTTTTTTATAACAAATCTGGGAGAGAGGACAATTTAAAAGAATAAAAAGCCCAAGAGCTAGTCTCGACGGGCGACTTTAACGCGGAGCTGGGTGGCCCGTGGAGTCGCCCATGGGCTAGGCAAGTCTAGGGGTGGGGTAGGTAGCTCGAGGGCAGCAGGGATTTCATCGGGAGAGGTCTTTTCGTCGAGGGATTGACCTTCAATTGGTCCGTCGCGGCCCAAGGGGATTGTGGGTGGGAGGGGTTAAAAGAGGGGCTCTCGGAGGACCCTAACGGTTTTCGGTCCTCCGAGGCAGCCTTCCCGCCCGCCCTTTAGGTTAGGGGGTGAGTGGGGATGATAGAGTCGCGGTATCCCGAGCTACTGGCTACTGGGCTCATCAAGGGATGAGCGGTGGGCCGGCTGGGAGCTGTGCCTGGTGGGTTGGATGATCCTGGATAATGGGGCATGTGTGGGACATGCCACCCCTCGGACCCTTGGTCGGGGGCCAGTTACATCTGTTAAGGTAGCTCAGGATCAAGGTCACAATGGTGATACCATTGTTCTGGGTAATCGGTTAATGTGTTATTTATGGCTGTTAATTAATATATATTTAATATATGTTAAATGTTATATGAATATGTTTACTGTTCAATAAACAGGGCTGCGGCCAGGTTTTACCAACTAAAGAGAATCCTTGGGAAGGGTTAGAGGTATGTTCGGTGGGAGGTAGATTGTTATGGGGAAGCGGATCACATCTTCTTGCTACACCTTGGGTTTGGGCCAGGTACTAGTCACCTGGATTGGGCACCGTGGAAATGGGCTAGTGGGCTTGATGGACCATTGGTCTGACCGAGTGAGGCTATTCTTATGTTTTTTTTCTTCTATTGATCCTAACAAATGTTATTACACTTCCCCCTCCGTATTTGTGGTTTCCGTATTTATGGTTTCAATTATTTGCGATTTTCTGCCAAAAAAATCATTTTCATTTTTCGGGCTATTTTAAGTCCTGCGAGCCCCCCACCGCTTAAGCCTTATCTGGTGGTCTAGCAGGTTTTCGGGCAGGAGCAATCTTCCCCTTGAGTTCCCGTCGTAGTCTTGAGAGACGACGGGAGCTCAAGGCAGCCATTTCCTGTGAGCAATCTGCACGGGGCAGGAGCGTGGGAAGATTGCTCCTGCCCGAAAACCCACTAGACCACCAGCTAAGGCTTACAGGGCTTAAAATAGCCGGGGGGGGGGGGAAGCGGGGGTTAGGGGCAGAACCGGCCCGAATATTATTCGTAGTTTTTTAATATTCGCAGCCCGGCTCTGCCCCTAACTATCGCGAATACGGAGGGGAAAGCAATTCTGTTCTCTGCTTCCCATTTCTCCAATCACCCTGAATTTCTTCACCAGCTGTTGAGAAGATTTAAAATGTGATGCCCTGAGAAATACCTTTTTGTTTGGGGGTAGAGAGACCCAAGCACCTCCCCAACCCCCACCCTAGCTCAACCTCTAATCCCATCCTCTCTGCTGGGGGAAGAGGGACCCCAGGCACCTCCCAACCCTATCCTAGCTCCACCTCTACTCCCATCTCTCTGCTTCTCCATAAGAACATAAGAAATGCCTCTGCTGGGTCAGACCCGAGGTCCATCGTGCCCAGCAGTCCGCTCATGTGGCGGCCCAAACAGGTCCAGGACCTGTGCAGTAATCTTCTATCTATACCCCTCTATCCCCATTTCCAGTAGGAATTTGTCCAATCCTTTCTTGAACCCCCAGTACCGTACTCTGCCTTATAACGTCCTCTGGAAGCGCATTCTAGGTGTCCACCACACGTTGGGTATAGATAGAACTTCCTAGCATTTGTTTTGAATCTGTCCCCTTTCAACTTTTCCGAATGCCCTCTTGTTCTCTTATTTTTTGAAAGTTCGAAGAATCTGTTTCCTCTCTACTCTCTCTATGTCCTTCATGATCTTGTAAGTCTCTATCATATCCCCTCTAAGTCTCCTCTTCTCCAGGGAAAAGAGACCCAGCTTCTCCAATCTCTCAGAATATGACAGGTTTTCCATACCTATTATCAGACTTGTTGCTCTCCTTTGAACCCTCTCGACTAATGCCATATCCTTCTTAAGATACGGCGACCAATATTGGACGCAGTACTCCAAATGCGGGCGCACCATCGCCCGATACAACGGCAGGATAACTTCTTTCGTTCTGGCTGTAATACCCTTTTTGATTATACCAAGCATTCTATTCGCTCTCTTAGCGGCCGCCTGCACACTGTGCCGATGGCTTCATTGTCATGTCCACCATTACCCCCAAGTCCCTTTTCTGGGTACTCTATTCAATAACATCCCTCCCATTGTATAGTTGTACCTCGAGTTTCTGCTCCCCACATGTAATACTTTACATTTTTCAATGTTGAACTTCATCTGCCATTTTGCCGCCCATTCTTCTAATTTGTTCAAGTCCCTTTGCAACTTTTCGCAGTCCGAGCTCCATTAAATAGTTTGGTGTCGTCCGCAAATTTTATTATCTCGCACTTCGTTCCTGTTTCTAGATCATTTATGAAGATATTAAATAGCAGCGGCCCGAGCACCGAGCGATTGCTCATGTGCTCCACTTAGAGGGAACATAGATGGCAACCATGGAGAAAACAGGAGTGACTAAACCAGCCAAATGGAAGAGGCTGACGTCTACTGGTAGGAAGACAGAGGTTCAGTGAGGTTTTCTTAGAGAATGAGCCAACTGCAAGCTGTTTATGGAATTTTACACCCAACCTCCATTATATCACTCTTTAACCAGAAAGTAGGGCTCCAGAATGTCATCAAACCAAATGTACACATGGAAATTTGGGGGATCCTGCTGCACACAAGAAGAGCATTACTAACAAAAGTGTCTGTGCAAAGCAACTCCTCAAGTACCAAGAATTGCAGTTAGAGACCAAGAAAATGTGGTAGGTATAGAAATAATTCCAGTTGTGTTGGGTGCCATCAGCCTGATTAAAAAGAATTTCCAAATTGATTTTGATATATCAATATTGGTCATTGGATCTGAGCATTCTAGTGGGGGTGGGTGTAAGGATAAGAAGTCTGTCAATGAATGCTGGGGCCTTGGAAATAATTGTTTTAAGAGTTAACAAACATGTTTTATAAGCTATTCGATGAGAAACCGGAAGCCAATGGTATTTCTTTAGATGTGGCGAAACATGATCAAATTTCTTTGCTTTCGTAATGAGTTTAATAGATGCATTTTGGATAATCTGTCTGCGCTTTATTTCCTTTTGGGCAATTCCCTTATATAGGGAGTTACAATAAGCGATCTTGGAAATCACCAGAGAATGTATTAATATGTTAAGTGATTTAGGTTCGAGAAAATTCGAGACTGAACGAATTTGACGTAATCTGTAAAAGGTGGATTCGACTATGCTGCTGATATGATCGTGATATGAGAGTTTATGATCAAAGATAATCCCTAAGATCTTAATAGTGGTAACCAACTAAAGAGTGTTGCCTTTATTGCCTTTAATGGGGGAATCAAGTTTAAGTCTGTCTTTCCAAGGAAAGAGCATTGCTTTCAACTTTGTCACATTAAGTCAAGAGCAAGTCTGTTGTTATCATTTGCTCGAGTATGCTGATAATTGATAGGACGTCTTGAGGTGTTTTCAGAGTCTATAGGGTAACACTTTGATCACTGTACCCCACTCCTAAAATCACTTCGCTGGCTTCCGTTCTTCCATCGTTTCCAATTTAAGATTTTATGCCTAGCCCATAAAGCCCTCCACCGAGGCATACCATCTTATTTTTCAAATTTGATCCTGTTCTATCTGCCTACCAGATCACTCCGCTCTTTAGACAGAAATTAGTTAGTTCTCCTCTCCCCCCCCCCCCCCCCCCCCCCCCCCACCCCACCAAAGTGTATTGCAAATCCACTAGGCATTTGGCCTTTTTCCTAGCCCCAAAACTGTGGAATACTCTGCTCCAGCCTTTTCGGAGCCTATCAACTCTGCCTTCAAGAAAGCATTAAAGATCTCTTTTTAGTGCTGTGTTTGTGTGTATTATAGGGGTGGGGGTTGTGGTTTTTTTTTTATTTTTTTGTAGGGGGGGAGAAAATGTTAAAAATGTTTGCTCCACGGAGACAAAATTTGAGACTGATTAATTTTCCTAAATTAATTACTACCTCAGCATTGGATATGTTTAAGAGATATCTCTCAGAGGTTCTGAAAGTCCCACAAAATTCTTTTTCTCCTATCTCAAAAATTTACTATATTTCCTTGGGAAAGAAGAAACCTCCGGAGGATCACTAGGAATTACCAATACATGTGTTGGATTTGACGAATATACTAGAGAAGTCAGAATCAGAGCAGTTAACCTTTGCTACACTTTTTGTTCAAGTTTAATTTTTGTTCAATTTGCTACACTTTTTTTTTCAAGTTTCATTCAAATTTCTTATACTGCCTAATCAGCCTTCCAGCATACAATAGCTAAAATACAAATTTAAGACAACGGGACGACAAAGACTTTTGGAGACATAAAACCATAACGAGTGAAAACAAGAGGATAATGGGCAAGAACTACAATTTTAAAGATAAAAGATAACAATTTAGGGGGAAAACAGTAGGAGGGGAAGTAGAAATAAAATCATACTAGGCCGCCCTTAACAGGGCAATTAAATCGCAAAAGCATCAATGAAAAGAAACGTCTTTGTCTTGAATTGATTCTTTGGGTAAATAAGCTAGGATACTATTCCAAAGAGAAGGAGCAGTCACGGAAAAAATGGAAGATCTCACTGTGTTTATGAACTTTAGTGACAGAACAGAGAGAAGATTTGGGGCTGATAATCGAAGGATCATAGAAGGTTTATGTAGGATAAGAAGATTATTAATGAATTCTGGTTGGTTACTATGTCAGATTTTGAAAATTAACTAAAGTATTTTATAGGCGATTCTGTGTTCTACTGGTAACCAATGAGCTTTATGTAAAAGGGGAGTAACATGGTCATGTTTTTTGCATTAAATATGATTTTTACTGCAGTATTCAGAACTATCTGAAGTCTTCTAATTTCTTTTTTTTGTTATGCCTTGGTAAAGGGCATTGCAATAATTTATACAAGAGATCACAAGGGAGTGAATCAAAATGTTCAAAGAGGCTGGTTCTAGCAATTTAGACAGGGCTCTGGTCATGCGCAGCCGGTAAAAGCAACGCTGGACCACTGTATTAATATGAAGGTGATAATTGAATTTGCTATCAAAAGTGACTCAAAGTAATTTTAATGAAGATACAATGTTGATAGATAGGATTTTGAGTTTTAAGGGAACCTGTAAGGAAAGTTCTCCTTCGATGGGAAATATCATCAATTTAGACTTTTCGATATTCAAAGAAAGCATGTTAGAATCAAGCCAAGAATTGACTTTTTCCAATTTTTGGTTTATGAGTATTACTTCGTTTGGGTTGTTTAGGTCTATTGGATGAACTAGTTGGACATCGCCCGCATAGGCGAACATCGTAAAAACAATGGATTGCCCTAATATTAGGAGAGGGGCCAGGTAGATATTGAATAGTAGAGGAGATAATATTGATCCCTGTGGGATCCCATATTCAGTCGTGAAAGAATCTGAGGATGCTCCGTTAAAGACTACCTTGGCGGACTGTTCAGAGAAAAAAGACGAAAACCAGTCTAGGACCCGATCTGATATTCCAGTTTCTCTCAGACGTAACAGAAGGAGCTTGTGATCTAACGTGTCGAATGCTTCGGAAAGATCTAGGGAGATAAGAAGAACCGACTGATGATGGTCGAAGTGATACACTATTTTTGTGGTTAACCCAATGAGAGAAAGTTCATTGGAGTGATGTTGACGGAATCCGGTTTGGTTGGGGTGAAGGACTTTGGTTTGTTCGGTGAAATCAGATATTTGGCGAAAAACGATTTTATCCGTAATCTTTGCCAATAATGAGATGTTCGCTATGGGTCAGTAATTTGATACTTCATGTAAACTAGTTTTACAGTCCTTGATTATTGGGTAAATGATTGACTTTTTCCATGTGTTGGGTAATGTTCCTGAGGTTAAACTAGTACAGACTAAGTTTAAGATGGCGGGACCAAAGAGTGAGAAAAAAAGTTTCAGAAAGAATGGAAGAATATTTTCTGATATGGAGCCTTTCATGTTTAGTGAATTCATACAACGCTGGATGTTCTGGAGAGTGGGTAGAGTAAATCTCGAGCATTTGGAAAGAGGAAGGTTTGACTTGGGGGTAACAAATTTTGTGCTGACGATATTTGCTTGTGAGATTGAGCATCAAATAGTTTGAATTTTGTTGATAAGATGGGAGGCAATAGCTTGAGCTGAAGGTAATTGGGCAGTTGAATTCAGTTCAATCTTCTGTGTGGTTAATGATTTTGGTTTTGCATATAATGCAGAGGTATTTTTAGCTTTTTTATATGTTTAGAATAGTACTCTTTTTTTGATCTATTGATTTCAGACTTGTAATAGATGACTTGTTCCTTAAATTTATTTAGGTTGTGTAAATTTTTGTTGTGCCGTCATTTTCTCTCTCTCTTTTGAGAGAGGGTTCATAGACAACGGCGCAAAAGACAAAGGCACGCGCCGACAACTGAGCGCAAGATGGAGGCGCACGCCGAAGAAAATTACAGTTTTTAGGGGCTCCGACAGGGGGTTTTGTTGGGGAACCCCCCCTTTACTTAATAGACATCGCGCCGGCGTTATGGGGGTTTGGGGGGGTTGTAACTCTCCACATTTTACTGTAAACTTAACTTTTTCCCTAAAAACAGGGAAAAAGTTAAGTTTTCAGTAAAATGTGGGGGGTTACAACCCCCCACAATGCCCCCACAACGCGGCGCGATGTCTATTAAGTAAAGTGGGGGGGGGGGGTTCCCCCCCATGCCCTCCCCCGTCGGAGCCCTAAAAACAGTAATTTTGAGTGGCGCGCGCCTCCGTGCTGCGCTCAATTGTCTAGGCGCGCCTTTGTCCCAGCGCGCTTTTGACCTGACACCGAGAGAGAGAGAGAGTGCAGTTGTTTTTTTGATAAGGGCTAGACTAGGTGTATACTAGAGATTTTTTAATTTACGGGGGGAGATGGTGAAACTACAGGGTAAGTGCTAAAGAGTCTAAAAGTTTGGTTATAGAGGCTGGCCAAAAAGTGACTTTCTCCTCAATGGAGGATGCTGACATTTCCATTAATCGAGATTCAAAGTTAGAAGAGATAGATGCCTCATCCAGCTTTGAGTAGTCTCGAGAAGTAACTCTCTTGGGGCTAGGATAAATTGCAGGGGTCTTAGTATTCTGGGAAAAAGAAATGAGAAAGTGGGCAGACCAGGGAAGTTGTTTACAAGCCTTAACCTGAAAACAGTCATTCTGGGATGCTGGCACAAGTACCCTGCCAAGAGTGTGCCCGGCTTTGTGAGTTGGGTTTGTTATCAAAGGAAGGAGATTCAAATCTTTTAGGAGGGTCAGAAGGTCTGAGGTAGCAGCATTGTTAGGATCATCAAAATGTATATTAAAGTCACCTAAGGTGATGGGGTTAAGAGAGGAGATAGAGAACTCAAAGATGGCGGACCGGAGAAGAATTATAGTTTGACTACTAATTGGAAGGGGGAGATAAAGTAATAAATAATTTGAAGAAGGGTTGGACTTCAATCCAGACTGTATAGATTGCAGAAAACAGTTAGCAGGAGAGAACTCTAGCTTAGAAATTAAAAATTCACGGTAAATTATTGCGAGGCCCCCCTCCTTTTATTCCCCCTTTCGGTGGTTAAACTGGTAAGAGTAGCCAGGGGGGGGGGGGCATGAATAAGCGAGATAACTCTCCTCCCCCCTCTGCTAGCCATGTCTCAGTGATACAAAATACATCATATTTATTTTGTAACACTGGGCTCCTTTTACAAAGGTGCGCTAGCGTTTTTAGCGGACGCACCGGTTAGCGCGCGCTATAGCACGCGCTAGTCGAAAAACTACCGCCTGCTCAAGAGGAGGCGGTAGCGGCTAGCGTGCATGGCATTTTAGCGCGCGCTATTTCACGCGTTAAATCCCTAACGCACCTTTGTAAAAGGGGCCCGCTGAGTCCTGTAGCAGATGGTGTTTGGATTTTAATGATCGGGCATTAATTAGTCCGAAGTTGAACACCTCCGACCGTGAAATAGGCAAGTGAACAGGAGTCGGATAAGTCAGATTTGTCTTCTGGGAAACAAGAAGAGAGTCAGGTTTGTAAGGAGGGATGGGCCGGTGTCCCCAGTGAATTTGAAAGTTAGGAGGAGTCATATTAGAGATGGAGACAATTAGTGAGAGCAAGACCAGAATAAATACATTTGGGAGGCTTTGCGCAAGTGAGCGCCAAGCAGTAAAAAGCAAAGCAAAAGTGCACGTAGGAGCGCACTAAGGAGCTGGACAAGCTCCTTAAGCGCATGCCTTTGGCGTGCGCCGCAAGCAAGCCCAATATATGTAACATGTACCGGCATGTACACGTTTGTGGGCGGAGTCGGCAGGAGAGAGAAACGCGGGCGTCAATCTTAGCCAGCACCTTTACTGTCCCAGCTTCAACTAGCCTTAGATTCAGACAGAGAGTGGCTTTTAAAGTTGTTTTTCAAATATAAAGATGTTCTTTTTCTGAATCAAAAAATAAGAATGTACCCAGATGTCTCCAGAGTAACACAACAAAAGAGGAAACAATTTTTACTTGTGAGACTTCAGGTGTTAAAAATGGACGCTACCTTTGTATTAAGATGTAAGTGTTTGGTGAATTTCTTTTTTTTTTTAATTTCTTTATTCATTTTAAAGCCATAAGTAAGTGCAAAATATAATACAATCATATAACTCTTTAAAAGCGCTTAAATACAATTACAATTATAATCTATGACAAAAATATATATCATCCCCCCCCCCATAATTATATCTAAAAACTACATTCAAATTGAGAAATTGAAAAATACACAGGGGCAGGGAGAGAGACAGAAAGACAGACAGACAAAGGGGGTCAGGGAGAAAGACAGACAGAAAGAAAGACAGACAGCAAGAGGGAGAGAGACAGAAAGAAAGACAGGGGCAGGGAGAGAGACAGAAAGACAGACAGACAAAGGGGCCAGGGAGAAAGACAGACTGAAAGAAAGACAGACAGCAGGAGGGGAGAGAGACAGAAGAAAGACTAGGGCAGGGAGAGAGACAGAAGACAGACAGACAAAAGGGGGCCAGGGAGAAAGATAGACAGAAAGAAAGACAGACAGCAGGAGGGAGAGAGACAGAAGAAAAGACAGGGGCAGGGAGACGCGACAGAAAGACAGACAGAACAAAGGGGGTCAGGGAGAAAGACAGACAGAAAGAAAGACAGACAGCAGGAGGGAGAGAGACAGAAAGAAAGACAAGGGCAGGGAGAGTGACAGAGATACAGAAAGACAGACAGACACCCGTTAATGTAATGGGCTTAAAGACTAGTAAGTTAATAAAAGCACATTCAACTTATAAATATGCATAACCAATCATTTTCTTCCCCCCCCCCCCAACGATTATTCAATAAAACACAGAAACATAGACTATCCCAATAACCTTACCCTATTCAGATTAAAAATATCCTCACACCCGCCTCCCACCCCAGGTGGACATACTCAAGTCAAATTAGGACAGAAATAGCCCCCCCCCACCCTTTCCTGGATGTGTACGAAAATAAACCAAAACTGACTCATAATCAAAGACCTACTATAGTGAAGTAATATATGATGTCAATTTTGTTTATTTTTAATTGTACATCTGAGTAATAAAATATATTCGCAAAAAAAAAGATCTCTTTTTTCAAACAGGCTTTCAACTAAGCTTTTCGACTGAGATGACTCTATAGACCTCTGTATAAGTGGCTTCTAGTTTAGCCTTTACTTTGAATTTATGGAGTTCCTTTCTACCTGTTTGGGGGTTTTAGAGTAGAAACCACTTTGACCGTAGGCATTGCGGTATAGCAAGAGCTGTAAATAAATATAGTCCTCCCTATCTTGTCAGCTCGTAAACTGGAGGTCATGTTTGACTTTCTTTCTCGGCACATATCTCACAGACTGCCGAAACCTGTGATATCTTCCTCTATAACATCCCTAAAATTCATCCCTTCCTTTCCGAACGCACTACTGACAAAACGTATCTTTATTGTAACCCATGTACTGACTAAATGTATCTTTATGGTAACCCACCTGTATCCCATACACTGACCAAAATGCACCTTGATAGTAAACACTTGTATTGTAACCCACTTGCATCCCATGTACTGACTAAATGTATCTTTATTGTAAACTGCTTCGAACTTCACGGTTATAGCGGTATATAAGAAATAAATTATTATTATTAAAAATTATTATTACCAAAACCCTTATCCGCCACTCTGATCAATTAGTTCAAATTTTGCTACACGACATATTACACCAGCGTTGGCTATGCTCACACTAGCCTGTTCTCAGATCACTTCATTGGCTCCCTATTCATTTCTGCAATTATTTGGACTAACTTCGGCAGAGGGTAGTCTTTAAAATCAAAAATTCAGATGACTGGAAATTAATTTTTTCCTTTCGTTTTTAACAATTGTTAAAAAAAAATGACCTTCAGCGCACTCCCCCCCCTCGGACAAAAAGTTAGCATTCCCCCTCCCTAACAGGCACCACCAACCCCCTCCCGGACCCAGAAGAAAGACACCCCGGGCCTACCTTGTTTCCCTGGTGGTCTAATGGTGTGCTGGGGCAGGAGCAATCCTACTCACTTCTGCCAATGCTCTGTCAGTGATGAAAATAGCTGACGGGACTTCCAGCGGCAGTTTCGCGAGGGTACTCCTAGGGAGGGAGGGGGGAATGCTGCCTTTTCTTGTCGGGGTCGCTGATGGTATTTTTTTTTTTTTTTTCAATTATTAATAACAAAAGAAAAAAAAAAGTCCAATCATTGCAGGGGGCATGCTGATGGTGGGGGAAAGTCTCCCAGTTTGGGAGGAAGGTGGGCACTGGACTGGGAAGTGGTGACAGAAGCAGAGAAGGAGCACCAGTGGGAGGGAGAGTGATAGGAATGGTAATTCAGGGGGGAAACTCAAATATAAACTGAGACCCTCGAAGCAAGCTGAATAATTGGACATCAGGATTAGAGAATGACACGGTGACAAAATTCATCACCGTTCCTGTCCCCGTGGATAACCGCGGGAAGTAATCCCATGTCATTTTCTAGTGTCTATTTCAACCTCAATCCTTCTACACCAACATTCTTCAAAGCAAAGCTTGCGGGTCAGTGGTTGTGGCCATTCATACTCTGATTCTTATGGGAGCCAAGGATAATGAAGCCATTGTGACATCACTGATGTGATTGGCTCTTAGGCACTGGTGGAATGAGGCATTATGACATCACAATATCTGCTCTGGATACCAGAGACTGTCATTCTGTAGTGTCTGTTTCAACCTCAGTCCTTCTACACCAGCATTCTTCAGAGCAAAGCTTGTAGGTCAGTGGTTGTGGCCATTCATATTCTGATTCTTCCCTCTCTCCTTAAAGAATGACATGAAGATGGTTTCCGCGATTATCCGCGGGGTCGGGGAACGGTGATGAATCTTGTCACCGTGTCATTCTCTAATCAGGATTATTGGCGTTCTACTGTAGTCCAAACTCCTCTTATTGGCTTACGAGGGCATTCATTTTGCAGTCTTTCAATATCCCTCCACTTTAATCTCTCGCTACACCTCTCCCCAGGAACTCCATTCATTGGGCAAGTTTCTCTTCTTTGTACCCATCTTCTCCACTACTAAATCCAAACTCTACCACTAATGAATACAGTATACCCCTGGGAATTCGTGGTTCTGACTTCGCGGACTCAGTCATTCGTGGGTTTTTCTGTACATGTTTTTAAACTAGAATGACTTCAGGGAAATTCCCGGGGCTTAGAGGAGACACAGACTAACAGCCAATGACAGACCGAAAAGTGTGCCAAAATTCTTTCCGGCTCGGTTTTCGGTGCTTAGCTTGATGAGGAAATGAGAAATGCCAACCTCCCCAACACTGTTCTGCAGCCCTCTCCCACCTCTGATCCCGGCATCCAATATAGTACGGTATTTGTGGGTTTTCAAAATTCGTGGGTGCTACCGGAACGTAACCCCTGTGAATTTCGGGGGAATACTCTACCCTTCTGTAAAATCCGTTCGATATAAGAAATTTCTTGAAAGGACGTTTGTTTTTCAAGCAGGGAAAATGAATTCCTGCATGAGTTCCCTTATAATCTATATAATAAAACCGTAGGCGGCGCATGCGCAGTCTTATCGGCGTGCTTCCATGATCCGTATGTCCGTGGCCGCCAAGACTGCAGCATGCCCCGCGCTTACTACGGCCCACGCGCAGCTCAGTTCGGCACGGCGGTTTCCCAGATAGGGGAAGCCGAAAAACTCAATCCCGCCTCATGGTCCTGCTGCCGCTCACGAATTCCCCCCCCCCCAATCCTCCTGCAACAGCCGCTACCGCTCTGTTCAAAGCGGCCTGCTGAGGTTCGCGGCCGCTGTAACGAACCTCGCAGGCCGCTCTCCACATGGTAGCACGTTCCCTCTGACGCAATCGCGTCAGAGGGAACATGCTACCGAGTTGGAGAGCGGCCTGCGAGGTTCGTTACAGCAGCCGCGAACCTCAGCAGGCCGCTTTGAACAGGAGCGGTTGCGGGAGGGGGGGGGGAGTTTTAACAGGAGGAGTCGCGAAAAAAACCTTCAGCCGCAGCAGGCCAGCACACGGGAAGGGAAGGGGGAGGGGCCGAACGGAGCAGGGCAGCTCAAGGTAAGAAGGGAATGGGGGGGGGGGAAATGTTTCTACTACTCAGCAGGGACCTGGAGGGGAAGGGAAAACCGCTGCTGCTTCTGCAAAGGAAAGTGGTGGTAGGGGAGAGAAGGGAATGGGGGGTGGGTGGGGGGAAAATGCTGCTACTACTTCTCAGAGATCTGGAGGGGAAGGGAAATATCACAGCTGCTTCTGCAAAATAAAGTGGGGGGGGGAGAGAAGGGAATGGGGGGTGGGGGAAAATGCTGCTACTGCTTCAGCAAGGACCTGGAGGGAAAGAGAAATACCGCTGCTGCTTCTGCAAGGAAAGTGGGGGGGAGAGAAGGGAATGGGTGGGTGGGTGGGGGGAAATGCTGCTACTACTTCACAGGGATCTGGAGGGGAAGGGAAATAGCACTGCTGCTTCTGCAAAGGAAAGTGGGGGGGGGGGGGAGACACAGAAAGAAATACAGACAGACAAAGGAGGCTAGGGAGAGAGACAGACAGAAATAAAGACAGACAGGGGACCAGAGAGACACAGAAATAAAGACAGACAGGCAAAGGGTGCCAGGGAGAGAGAGAAAAAAATTGCAGGAGGGAGAAAGACAGAAAGAAAGGAAGAAAGAAACAGGAGCAGGGAGAGAGACATAAAGAAAGAAAGACAGACAGCCAAATATTCTAGCACCCGTTAATGTAACGGGCTTAAACACTAGTAATAATAATAATAACTTTATTTTATATACCGCAGTACCACAAACAGTTCAGAGCGGTTTACAGTGTAAGAGACTGTACATTTACAGCGAAGATACAATGAGGACTGTACATATTCAGTAAAGGTGTTTATACAGCGAAGAACAATGTAGATTTACCATGCAGGAGACGGTACATATACAGCAGAGATATATATATAGTGGAGAGGCAGTGCGAGAGGCTTATAAAGAACAAAGCAGTGGACAAAACCAATGCAGGGTGGTGAGTGTCAAGAAGACAACCAGTATCAATTACAGGATGGAAGTATTTGATTATTTGGTGATGAGGGGGGTTCAATAAATTTGTCGTAGAGGAAAGATTTGAGAGATTTCCTGAAGGATTTCCCCAAGCTGATCTTACTATGCTTTTGGAAAGGTGCTAAAGATGAAATTATTTGAAAAATTGTGAAATCTGATGTATTTCTATTTAACTGTTTATATACTTCACTGAATGCACAGTCTTCTTCATGTAAACCGCTCAGAACTTATGGCAGGGCGGTATATAAGAATAAAGTTTATTATTTATTATTAACTCACGGCAAGGGAACTCTCCTGGAGAGTTTCTTGAGGCTTGTATCAGCCTCTAGATTTGGAATGGTGGAATTCATTGCCCAATACATAAAATTGAAAAAGACATTTCCTCCTTCAAGAAATCCCTGAAAACATTTCTTTTTAAACAGGCTTTTAATATATAAAAATTTACTTTATTATATGAATTTTTGTTTTAAGAATCCCCTTGCTCCTTAATGTTTTTTCCTTAAATGTGTTTTTCAATATAACAGATGTAACTTTAACCCCTTTTCCTTCCAATTGTTGTTGGTCTTGTCTTACTTCTAATGTTTATATATATACTGTATGTATTTTAACTTAACTTATTTTATTATTATGTACATCGCTTTGTATAAAGATATAGCGATTCATCAAATATTTAATAAACCTTGAAACCTTGAAACCTCCTCTCACTCTGGGACGTCCCTGAATGAATCTTAAACTGGAAAAGATATACTCATGTCTGCCTGGATCCCATCCCCGTGACTCAGCAGCTCTTCCCCCCTCTTTTTGGGTAGCTCAGCCTTAATCTGTGGAGCCCAGGGCATCCTAGGGGTTGTAGTTCCTTCTCTCTATGATTAGCGCCCCCCCCCTGCTGCCTGATGGTATAATATCATCATTATTGAGGGAGAATCCCCAACTCTTTCCCAGAGTATTAATTCCAGGCAGGCAAATGGAACGATTGGCTGAGTAACATTATCACGCACTCCTCAACCTACTTCAATTTAAAAAAATTGGTAAAAACGAGTTTGTTCAATCAATTTGTAAACTAAGAATTTTATAGCTCTGCTAATTCAACCAGTAACCTTAAGAACTATATAGCTTTCTACTTCTTCCATTATGTAAGATTGTATTGATGACTTTGAATTGCGACCTCTTCGCTGATTTGTCCAGCGCTTCTTGTTGTAAACCGCCTCGAACTTTCATGGCTTTGGCGGAATTATAAGAATAAAATTATTATTATTATTATTATTATTATTATACATGAAGAAAGAATATCTCTTTCCTTACTGTTGATCTCCTTTACTTTTTAAAAGAGGCATAAGAAGGCCTAGGCAGCACCAAGAAAGGTACCAATCAAAAGAATAATGGGTTTCCTTGCTTTACTAACTCTTCCACTGCTTTCTGTTCTGCTGATAGACATATTGGCAAGTTGGTGATAAGAGTGTGACGTCTAGGCTGTCAGCCCCGTTGGCGATGTTTTAGAGTACACTAAATTAATTGACTTTACTTTGCAGGATCACCTTTGGCCCACGGGCTGATAGAAGAATAGACTGCCAAACCAATAGATCCTGGAGTACTGTGAGCTGTCACTCACTCTGATAGCTGATAGCCAGTACACTTAAATATACAGTGGTACCTCGGTTTGTGAGTGCACCGGTTTGCAAGTGTTTTGCAAGACGAGCAAAACATTTGCAAAATCGGCGCCTCGGAAACTGAGCGTGCCTCGATTTACGAGCGACCCCCGCAATCCGGCACCCTCCCCCCCCCGCGATCCGGCACCCTCCGCTCGCGTCGCACCCCCTCCCCGCCGCGATCCGGCATCCCTCAGGCATCCACCCACCCACCCGATCACATTTCTTACCCCCGTATGGCACCGGCACCAACGCACAAGACATGCCGGTGCCGGTGTCCAAAGATTTGCCTCCTTCGCGCTGGGCCTTGAGAATCTCGGAGAGAATGGGAACCCAAAAGCCTTGAGCAATGCGCAGATGCTCAAGGCCCAGCGCGAAGGAGGTAAATCTTTGGACACCGGCACCGGCATGTCTTGTGCGTTGGGGTGAGAAAGGAACTCCAAGGAAAAGATGAAGATCAGAGGAAAGAAGAATGTTTAGAGGACTAGGATATCAAAGGAGGAAGGAGTGTTACATTTTTGAGAATAGCCAGGTTTTCAGATGTTTGCGGAAAAGTTGGAGAGAGCTCAGGTTCCGAAGAGGGGAGGTACGGTTGTTCCAGAGCTCAGTGATTCTGAAGGGAGGGAGGTCCCTAGTTTTCCTGCAAGGGAAATGCCTTTTAATGAGGGCAAGGATAGTTTTAATTTGTGGGTGGGTCTGGTGGTATTGTCAATCAGGATATACAATACAGGAGTATACCTTTCCTCAACTGGGGAATAAATGTGTACATTTTGGTTCCACCCAGCTTCTGCCAACACCATACCCCCTTGCAGTCTCACCGGCTCTGTAAAATAATGTATGCAATATACACATATAAAAACTGATGTTTACATAAGTAAGTCACAAATAAGGCTTTGAAAATAAGGGTCATAGCATTGCTGATAATGTCAAATACCTGGAATTTCCAGTTCCTACCAAGACGTTTTACTGAAAATTGACCAGCTCGTTTTGGGAACCACATACATAAGAAATGCCTTCACCGGATCAGACCATAGGTCCATCTAGTCCAACGGAGGCTACGTAGGTGTTCCCTGATGAAGACCTTGTTTACCTGTATCCTTCAATGTGATTCGCAAGAAGGTGTGCATCCAACTTGCCCTTGAATCCTAGAATGGTGGTCTCCGTCACAACCTCCTCCGGGAGAGCATGCCAAGCGTCCACCACTCACTGTGTAAGAGGAAGGTTCTCTTTGAGACCACCTTCGAGTTTCAGGGGCCCAGAATCTGGAACAACCTTCTGGGCAGCCTTCAACAAACACCCACATACTTCCAATTCAGGAAAGCACTAAAAACTCACCTTTTATTTCTCTCTATGCATTGACCCGTTCCCATACAGTCCCTTGCTTTCATGCAATTTCTTTATGATATCGATGTCTCTGTAGCAATTCTAATATTGTGTAAGCCACAATGATTCCTAGCTGACATTTGTGGATACAAGAGTTGGTATGTATGGTATACAGCACCTTATTTGAGCCATTCTGGTCTCCTTATCTCAAGAAAGATATAGTGGCACTAGAAAAGGTTCAGAGAAGAACACCAAGATGAAAATGGGAATGGAACTCCTCTCGTATGAGGAAAGACTAAAACGGTTAGGGCTCTTCAGCTTGGCAAAGAGACGGCTGAGGGGAGATATAATTGAAGTGTACAAAATCCTGAGTGAAGTAGAACGGGTACAAGTGGATCGATTTTTTCACTCCACCAAAAATGACAAAGACTAGAGGACACTCGATGAAGTTACAGGGAAATACTTTTAAAACCAATTGGAGGAAACTTTTTTTCACTCAGAGAATAGTTAAGCTCTGGAACGTGTTGCCAGAGGTTGTGGTAAGAGCGGATACCTGGTTTTAAGAAAGGTTTGGGCAAGTTCCTGGAGGAAAAGTCCATAGTTTGTTATTGAGAAAGACATGGGGGAAGCCACTGCTTGCCCTGGATTGGTAGCATAGAATGTTGCTTCTCCTTGGGGTTCCGGAATCTTTTGTTACTCTTTGGGATTCCGGAATCTTGCTATTTTAGGATTCTGAATGTTGCTACTCCCTGGGTTTTGGCCAGGTACTAGTGTCCTGGATTAGCCACCATGAGAATGGGCTACTGTGCTTGATGGACCATTGGTCTGACCCAGTTAGGCTATTCTTATGTTCTTATCACGCTCAATGCTGCAGGAGTACTAAGTTCATCTGAGGATCCTGAAGAATTATTCCCCTCCCCTGAACAACAAGACTGCTATTATTATTTATCATAGCGCTGAAGGGTATACACAGCGCTTTACATATAATATTCAATAGACGGTCCCTGCTCAGAAAAACTTAAATACAGACAGCAGATATAAATTCTCAAAACTAACACATTTTGATCACTAAACTAAATTGAAAATAAAATCATTTTTCCTAAAAAAAAAAAAAAAATCTAATTTGGACAGACAGACAGGACATCTCAGGGTTGGGAGTTTTTGGTACAAGGAAAGATCCAATGGGTTAAAGACATCAGTAACTCTTTTACTGAATTGGGAGTGATGAACAGATTTATATTTCCAAAGCTTCTAGGGCTTCCTTTGTAAGGTGATGAGACAGCACAAACATCAGATCTTTTCACCTGTCAGAATGAAGGGAACAACCGTTAGGTGAAAAGGCAGTGGCTGAGTTAATAAATGAATTCCAGCAGAAGAACAAACCACTAACACTTGGTCAGATTGTTCATTTAGGGTATTAGTTCAACTCTAACTGAACATCTTCCTTATTCTAAAGCAGTGCATCGCAACCTGTGCGCCTCCTGAGATTTCAGGTGTGCCGCAACGCACCTGGAAGAAGGAGAGGCGCCGGCTGACTGCCTACAAGATGTGCCTCTCGCTGCGAGAGGCACGTCCTGTCGGCAATCAGCCGACACCTCTCCTCTCCAGCCCTCGTCTCTGCTGGCACTCCCTACTGGCGGCTTCGCGCATGCACGGATGTCGATGTCACGCAGGTGCACGGCCACCATCCGCGCACCTGCTGATGCCTCAAGCCGCAGCCACGACGTGTAGCGTGCTGCGGCTCGACAAACTTGGCGGGGCACGGTTCTTAAATAGCGTTTCTGTAGAGTATAGCTTTCAATATCATTAGAAAGTAAGGAATGTTTTGGGAGGGTTTGTTTCATGTTCGTATAGGAATTTTTTTTTTTAAAGTTACGTTGTTGAAAGCAAATCAGCAGATTAAAACTTGCCAACAAAGATGCCCGTAATAATTATAATGGTGCTCCATTAACCTTTGCCTTATTACTGTCTCTCTTATTCCACAGAAACATTATTTTTAAAATTATAATCCTTTGAAATGTAAACGGCTTTGTAAGTATAATCACAGCAAGTCTGATTTGAAATGTATTTGTACTCTGCAAGGATATTGAAGCTTCCATGGCAACCGAAAAGAAAAACAGCCAGAGAACGCCTGTAATTATTACAGAAGCATATATAACTCCTGTAACTACAGTATATCTGCAGGAAAGGGTGGTAGGAAAAAAAATTAATGAACGAATCCTTTAATGTATCTTAATTTTCTTTTGGTACATTTTTAAACACCCACTACACGCAGTGCTATAAACATCGACAGGACCACAAACTAACTGGTAACGGGAAGTGCTTTTCAGCAAAGCATTCACATCTGAGCTGAACTGCGGGTTGCGGAGAAATCAAAACGCTGTGGTCTCTGCTGAATAGGTCAGCAAAGGAGTTCAGTCCAAAGCAACACCTCAGACATTCCGCCGTGTTCGTCAACACGCAAAAGAAGTCGCAAGACCTCTTTTGAAAAAGGTATACCCCTCCTCGCCACAGGACATATTCTATACATTTTTTTAATTATTTTGGAAAGTGCCATTAGTGAAGGTTTAGAGTGGTATAAGCCAGGGGTCTCAAAGTCCCTCCTCGAGGACCGCAATCCAGTCGGGTTTTCAGGATTTCCCCAATGAATATGCATGAGATCTATGTGCACGCATATTCATTGGGGAAATCCTGAAAACCCGACTGGATTGCGGCCCTCAAGGAGGGACTTTGAGATCCCTGGTATAAGCTAAGCTCTCTGTCCATTTCCCTCTTCTGTTGCAACACTGCAAACGTGACTTGATCTCTGTCGTCACCCTCGTTTTCCCATAAACCAATCCCAACTCTTCTCGAATTCCTACAAGTATCCCATACTTTAATTCCACTCCCCCCTGATGCCTCCACGACATTCGGTGGGAGACTGCACTGTCTATCTCTTTCTTTAAAGATGTCAATTCCTATTGCATTCTGGACCCTTCTCCACCCTCAATTTTTTTTCAAAAAAGAAATGCACCCTTAGAATTTCAAAGAGATCTCTATGACTGGCTGGTCACTTTGTTTGAGACAGGAAATTTCCCAAAGAAAGATGGACATATCGTAATTACGCCCATTATTAAAAATCAAAAAGAATCTTCTTCTCTATCTTCAAATTATAGGCAAATCGGAGGGTCTTGTTCACTCTCATCTTATCTGTCATAACCCCTCAAACATGGAATTCCCTCCCTTTTTATTTAAGGGAAGAGCACAATTTGAATAAATTTAAGAGCAAACTAAAAAGCTTTCTTTTTAAAGATGCGTTTGATAATTAGAAAGCTTGACTAGGAGTTTCATTCCAATTTTCATAATCTCTCTGAGGTTCATTGATCTCTCCCTTCCTATTGTTTGTTTTTTTACCATAATTGTCTTCTCTCCTATCAACAGTTGTATTTCTTTTCCCATCCTTTCCTTTTGTTTTAAACTAAACTAAACCTTAAGTTTATATACCGCATCATCTCCACAGAATGGAGCTCGACACGGTTTACAGGAATTAATAAAGAAAGGAACTCCAATGGAAAGAAGAAGGGCTTGGTAAAAAGGAAAGAAAGAGGGGACTTAGTATAATGGAGAGGGAGGGAGTAGTTACATTTTGGAGAAAAGCCAAGTTTTCAAATGTTTTCTGAAGCGTTGGAGGGAGGTCAAACTCCGAAGATGGGCAGTAAAGCTGTTCCACAGCTCGGTGATCCTGAAGAGGAGGGATGTTCCAAGTTTTCCTGTATGGGATATGCCTTTTAAAGAGGGGGAAGGATAGTTTGAATTTTTGAGTGGATCTGGTGGAGTTAGGATTCGAGGAGAGCCAAGATAGTGGAAAGAGGGGAGGAAGGATGCCGTGAAGAGTTTTGAAGGCCAGACAGGCATATTTGTAGTGAACCCTGAGGATGACTGGGAGCCAGTGAAGCTTAGACAGAAGCGGGGAGACATGGTCGAATTTGCTTTTTGCGAAGATTAGTTTAGCTGCGGTGTTCTGAATCCGCTGAAGTCTGAGAAGACTTTTCTTTGTTAGGCTTAGGTAACTTAGGCTTAGGTTTTAGGCTTAGGTAACTTAGTCTTAGGTTTTAGGCTTAGGTAACTTAGGCTTAGGTTTTAATATGTTTGTAAAGTTAGTCTCCAATATGTTTTGTAAGGTTTAGTTTTTTGTTGCCCCTTAAACTTTGTAATTTTTACTGATATGTTCATCACTTAGAATTTTGAATAGGGCGATCAATCAAATTTAGAATAGGCTTGAAACTTGAACACTCCCTTCTTTAGGGAACGCAATCCAGTTTTCGGCCTCAGTACAGCAACGGAGACACTACTTGCCTCTCATCTGGATCGGCTTCATAATTTGTTTAGTAAGGGCAGAGGTGCCTTGATAATGACTTACGCATTGTAGTTCGTTTCGATTCATATCGAACAATTGTGCATTGTAATTCCTGAGAATGTCCCTTCTTTGAGTTGCAAACTGCATAGAACTGGAAGGTAATACGGCACAGAAATTATAATGTAATGTAAAACAAGATTTTCTCATCTTCATCCTGGATCTCTCCCCTTCCCCCTCCTCCCCAACCATTGAGCTTCATAATAATGGCTTCTTGATCTAGAACTTCTTTTCCATTAAAAAAAAAAAAAAAAATACTTTCTGTTCATAATTTATGTCCGCAGGTGTCTGGATACCTTTGTTATAACCACCTCCCCGTCTTTCCTCAGTCTATGGTACATATGTAGGGGAAAAAACCCTTTTGTACCCAGCATAAGGATGGCGCCTGCACTTTGAATCTAACCTTATAATTTTCAGAAACTGAATGAGGGGATTTCAGTACGGGCTCAATTATCCCTACGAATGACAAGAGCCCCGAGCAGGTGTTCACAGGTGACTAGCACCAGACCGAAGGGTCTAAATAAACACTGCCCTGTACATCATGGTTGCCCTTATTTCAAAACATTTGGCTGGTACCATAAATAAATATAAAGTGCAGACGTGCATCCAGCATAGGAAGAAAAGGTGAAATGTAGGGTGTGTATGAAATCCCCTTGTGACCCCGGGCAAGTCACCACTTTGAATATCAGCTTTGAAATGCCAAAGCAACAAAAAGGCACAAGTCCCCATTCCCTTTTCCCAATGAAGCCCAGTCTGTTCTGCAAGCCAACAAATCAATGCCAATAGGAACATAACTTAAAACATAGTGGAAACAAACAAGCCACCTACCTGAGTGCAACCAGCACTAACACTCATGTAGCTCTCAAAGTGCCTTTTTGCAACAGAGTTCATTTATCACTCTTCTGGCCTGTCTGGCAGGAGAAAATCAAACATCAGAAAATATATACATGTCTAAAAAAGCAAGTAGGTGAAAATAAATCTGACAGAGTGGACCTTCAAGACTCATATGCCTTTCTACTATAACAATGGTTATCAAGGTAAGAACCTAATCTCCCCTTCTAGTGCAAAAGGCATATGAGTCTTGAATCAGTGGGATGTACCAATCGTGAGTCTAAGGCGGGACAGATGAGCCTGCTTCCAGCACTGAGGACCCAGAAGAAGTGACCATTTGTGCAGCCACATCTACCCTGTAAAACTTTGTGGAAGTATGGTGATTAGACCCCATAGATGCCCTACAAATCTCTTTGGGCAGAACTGCCCAAGATTCTGCCCATGATGAAGCCACACTTCTCATAGTGTGCTCTCTCAAAGAAATTGGTGGTCGTTTACCACACCTGATATATGCTGAAGAAACAGCCTATGAGAGAAGAGTAGGATGAAGTGGCAGTTTGAGACACTTGTCTCTCTGCAGCTGAACCAGACCTGTGTACCTCAGATGATGTGGCCAATCTGGAGCCACCAGAATTATTAACCCTGGGTGGGTCACTATTCTTTGAATGACCCAGCCTATCATGGACCACAAGGGAAACACATACACCAGTCTTGCTGTGGCCAAGGCTGTACTAGAGCGTTCATATCATTGCTCTTGAATCTTCGGCTGCAAAAATGAGGGATTTTTTTGTTGTTGTTGGCTGCTGACACCATTTGATCAAACTTTAGATGTCTCCATGATGTACAATGCTGACAAAGGTTTTCTGGGATAAAGAACATTCCCATGGGTCCAAGATCTTCCGGCTGAGATAGTTAGCCTGTACATTGTCCATGCCTGCTATATGTGCTGCTGTTAAACTTGTAGGTGGACTTCTGCCCAGTAAAATTATAACTGGGCCTCCAGTCTCAATGGAGCATTCATGGTACCTCCCTATCAGGTGATGTATGCCACAGCCATGGCAATGTCAGAGAAGACCCTGACCCTTTGCCTTCCAGGGTGTTCTCCAATGTGTTCAGCACTAGATGAATGGCTCATAGCTCCAATTTGTATATGGACCATGTCCTCTGAGAGGGCAACAATCGACCCTGACCTAGAAGACCCTCATAAAGATCTCCCCAGCTGAAGACTGGCATCTGTCTTCAGGATCATTCGAGGATATGCAGAGGGCAAGCCTTTTGCCAATGACTCCATCTGGAGCCACCACCGCAAATGTCAATGCGCCCCCATTGTCAAGGTCAGCAACATCTGGAGTGAATCCATCTACGGAGACCAAGGGTGCATCTTGGAGAGGGTGTAGATGAGCTTTCAACCAAGGAACTGCCTCTATGGTCGCTGCCATTGACCCCAACGCCTGCAGATAGTGCGAAGCTGTAGGGGCTGGCATCATTAGGTTCTCCAAAATTTGGTGCTTGAGTTTCAGTTTGCGTGTCTATGGAAGAAAAACATGGCCCTCTGCTGTGTTGAAGCGGACCCACAAGTACTCTAGGGATTGTGTCGGCTCCAAGATACTCTTCCAAAAAAATGTTAATCCACCTCAGGTCTTGCAGTAGGTGGATAACTTGTTTCACTGCTTTCTCGCAGCTGGTCTTAGATTGGGCTCTGATCAGCTAGTCATTCAAGTAGGGATGCACCTGGATTCAAGTTTCAAGTTTTATTAGGATTTGATATACCGCTTATCAAGGTTATCTAAGCGGTTTTTACAATCAGGTACTCAAGCATTTTCCCTCTCTGTCCCGGTGGGCTCATAATCTATCTAACGTACCTGGGGCTATGGAGGACTGAGTGACTTGCCCAGGGTCACAAGGAGCAGCGCGGGGTTTGAACCCACAACCCCAGGGTGCTGAGGCTGTAGATCCAACCACTGCGCCACACACTCCTCCACCTTGCATAGGTGAGACCAAATATGAGCACTGCGAATTGGAAATGTCTCCCAAGAACATGATATCTCAAGAATTTCCTGTTGTACAGAAATATGAGAATGTGTAAGTAAGCCTCCATTAAATCCAGAGAGGCTAGAAAGTAGAGAATGACATGGTGGCTGTTACCCGTGGCTAGCCACGGGTAGCCGTGGATAACCCATCGAAATGGGGGGGGGGAAGTGCTCACTGCGGGCATGGGGACAAGGCCATCCACCACCCCATGGAGTGGTGAATGGCTTTGTCCCCGCAGTTAAGGGAGGGAATGCGCACAGTCACCGATCACCCGCAGCCCCCTCCCTCCTTACTACCTACTGGCTGAATCTATCTCCCTCCCTCCCCCTTACCTTCGCAGCAAATTAGTTTCCAAAATAATTTGCTCAAGCCATCTGAGTCTGCCTGCAGTCGCGTGAGTCTGTGGGCGGAAGCTTATCCTATAACGCAACCGGAAGTTGTGTCAGTGGAGGAGCTTCCACCCACAGATGCACAAGACTTCTGGCAGGCTCAGCTAGCTTGAGCAAGTTACTTTGGAAACTAATGTGCCTCAAAGGTAAGGGGGAGGGAGGGAGATTCTCAAGCTGCGTGAGGGGTGCTGAAGGGCGGTGAGGTGGCGAGAGGGAAGGATGGTGATGGAAAAGAAAGGAACAGACACTGAAGGGGGGTGGAGAGGTATAGACGCTGAAAGGAAATGGGGAACAGAGAGTGGGGAGAAGACGCTGAAGGGAAAAAAATGGGGAAGACAGAGTGGGGTGAAGACACTGAAGGGAAATGGGGAACAGAGAGTGGGGAGAAGACGCTGGAAGGGAAGAAGACAAGAGATGCCAGACTATGGGGGGAGTGGAGGGAAGAAGATGTGTGCCAGACCAATTGGGGAAGGGGTGAAGGGAGAGGCACAGTAACAGAGCAAATGGAAGACACATTGAGAAGACAGACAGTGGATGGAAGGAATTGAATGAGAAGATGAGGAAAGCAGAAACCAGACAACAAAGGTAGAAAAAAAATTTCTATTTATTTATTTTCATTTTTTGTTTTAGGATAAAGTAGTATATTAGTTGTGTTGATAAAAATTTATAAACAAAGCCCTGCTGAACATCTCTTTCTCTAGTTCAACAGCCAGAACTTTGATTTATAAGGAAGGAATAAGCTAAATATTGCAGTACTGAGGCTTGTATGGATGCTGCGGAGATAGTAGTCGCAGGGATGGGACAGGGACAGTGGTCACGTGGATGGAGACAGGGCGGAGACAGTGATCACGGGGATGGGGGCGGTGACAGGGACAAAATTTTTCCCCCTTTCATTCTTTACTAGAAACTCCCCCAGAGCCATTGCAGCTAGGAGCAAATGAACAGTCTCGATCTGAAATTAGGGCATGTTCAGTGCTGCATTGATGGACTTCAGATCCAGGATTGGTCTCCAGTTCTCTGAATCTTTCTTGGGCACAATAAAGTATATGGAGTAGAGAATGACACGGTGACAAAATTCATCACCGTTCCCGTCCCCGCGGATAACCGCGGGAAACCATCCTCATGTCATTCTTTAAGGAGAGAGGGAAGAATCAGAGTATGAATGGCCACAACCACTGACCCGCAAGCTTTGCTCTGAAGAATGCTGGTGTAGAAGGACTGAGGTTGAGATAGACACTGAAGAATGACAGTCTCTGGTCTCCAGAGCAGATATTGTGATGTCATAATGCCTCCTTCCACCAGTGCCTAAGAGCCAATCACATCAGTGATGTCACAATGGCTTCATTATCCTTGGCTCCCATAAGAATCAGAGTATGAATGGCCACAACCACTGACCCGCAAGCTTTGCTCTGAAGAATGCTGGTGTAGAAGGACTGAGGTTGAGATAGACACTGAAGAATGACAGTCTCTGGTCTCCAGAGCAGATATTGTGATGTCATAATGCCTCCTTCCACCAGTGCCTAAGAGCCAATCACATCAGTGATGTCACAATGGCTTCATTATCCTTGGCTCCCATAAGAATCAGAGTATGAATGGGCTCAGCCACTGACCCGCAAGCTTTGCTCTGAAGAATGCTGGTGTAGAAGGACTGAGGTTGAGATAGACACTGAAGAATGACAGTCTCTGGTCTCCAGAGCAGATATTGTGATGTCATAATGCCTCCTTCCACCAGTGCCTAAGAGCCAATCACATCAGTGATGTCACAAAGGCTTCATTATCCTTGGCTCACATAAGAATCAGAGTATGAATGGCCACAACCACTGACCCGCAAGCTTTGCTCTGAAGAATGCTGGTGTAGAAGGACTGAGGTTGAGATAGACACTGAAGAATGACAGTCTCTGGTCTCCAGAGCAGATATTGTGATGTCATAATGCCTCCTTCCACCAGTGCCTAAGAGCCAATCACATCAGTGATGTCACAATGGCTTCATTATCCTTGGCTCACATAAGAATCAGAGTATGAATGGCCACAACCACTGACCCGCAAGCTTTGCTTTGAAGAATGCTGGTGTAGAAGGACTGAGGTTGAGATAGACACTGAAGAATGACAGTCTCTGGTCTCCAGAGCAGATATTGTGATGTCATAATGCCTCCTTCCACCAGTGCCTAAGAGCCAATCACATCAGTGATGTCACAATGGCTTCATTATCCTTGGCTCACATAAGAATCAGAGTATGAATGGGCTCAGCCACTGACCCGCAAGCTTTGCTCTGAAGAATGCTGGTGTAGAAGGACTGAGGTTGAGATAGACACTGAAGAATGACAGTCTCTGGTCTCCAGAGCAGATATTGTGATGTCATAATGCCTCCTTCCACCAGTGCCTAAGAGCCAATCACATCAGTGATGTCACAATGGCTTCATTATCCTTGGCTCACATAAGAATCAGAGTATGAATGGCCACAACCACTGACCCGCAAGCTTTGCTCTGAAGAATGCTGGTGTAGAAGGACTGAGGTTGAGATAGACACTGAAGAATGACAGTCTCTGGTCTCCAGAGCAGATATTGTGATGTCATAATGCCTCCTTCCACCAGTGCCTAAGAGCCAATCACATCAGTGATGTCACAATGGCTTCATTATCCTTGGCTCACATAAGAATCAGAGTATGAATGGCCACAACCACTGACCCGCAAGCTTTGCTCTGAAGAATGCTGGTGTAGAAGGACTGAGGTTGAGATAGACACTGAAGAATGACAGTCTCTGGTCTCCAGAGCAGATATTGTGATGTCATAATGCCTCCTTCCACCAGTGCCTAAGAGCCGTTCACATCAGTGATGTCACAATGGCTTCATTATCCTTGGCTCCCATAAGAATCAGAGTATGAATGGCCACAACCACTGACCCGCAAGCTTTGCTCTGAAGAATGCTGGTGTAGAAGGACTGAGGTTGAGATAGACACTGAAGAATGACAGTCTCTGGTCTCCAGAGCAGATATTGTGATGTCATAATGCCTCCTTCCACCAGTGCCTAAGAGCCAATCACATCAGTGATGTCACAATGGCTTCATTATCCTTGGCTCCCATAAGAATCAGAGTATGAATGGCCACAACCACTGACCCGCAAGCTTTGCTCTGAAGAATGCTGTTGTAGAAGGACTGAGGTTGAGATAGACACTGAAGAATGACAGTCTCTGGTCTCCAGAGCAGATATTGTGATGTCATAATGCCTCCTTCCACCAGTGCCTAAGAGCCAATCACATCAGTGATGTCACAATGGCTTCATTATCCTTGGCTCCCATAAGAATCAGAGTATGAATGGCCACAACCACTGACCCGCAAGCTTTGCTCTGAAGAATGCTGGTGTAGAAGGACTGAGGTTGAGATAGACACTGAAGAATGACAGTCTCTGGTCTCCAGAGCAGATATTGTGATGTCATAATGCCTCCTTCCACCAGTGCCTAAGAGCCAATCACATCAGTGATGTCACAATGGCTTCATTATCCTTGGCTCACATAAGAATCAGAGTATGAATGGCCACAACCACTGACCCGCAAGCTTTGCTCTGAAGAATGCTGGTGTAGAAGGACTGAGGTTGAGATAGACACTGAAGAATGACAGTCTCTGGTCTCCAGAGCAGATATTGTGATGTCATAATGCCTCCTTCCACCAGTGCCTAAGAGCCAATCACATCAGTGATGTCACAATGGCTTCATTATCCTTGGCTCCATAAGAATCAGAGTATGAATGGCCACAACCACTGACCCGCAAGCTTTGCTCTGAAGAATGCTGGTGTAGAAGGACTGAGGTTGAGATAGACACTGAAGAATGACAGTCTCTGGTCTCCAGAGCAGATATTGTGATGTCATAATGCCTCCTTCCACCAGTGCCTAAGAGCCAATCACATCAGTGATGTCACAATGGCTTCATTATCCTTGGCTCACATAAGAATCAGAGTATGAATGGCCACAACCACTGACCCGCAAGCTTTGCTCTGAAGAATGCTGGTGTAGAAGGACTGAGGTTGAGATAGACACTGAAGAATGACAGTCTCTGGTCTCCAGAGCAGATATTGTGATGTCATAATGCCTCCTTCCACCAGTGCCTAAGAGCCAATCACATCAGTGATGTCACAATGGCTTCATTATCCTTGGCTCCCATAAGAATCAGAGTATGAATGGCCACAACCACTGACCCGCAAGCTTTGCTCTGAAGAATGCTGGTGTAGAAGGAACCTGAGGTTGAGATAGACACTGAAGAATGACAGTCTCTGGTCTCCAGAGCAGATATTGTGATGTCATAATGCCTCCTTCCACCAGTGCCTAAGAGCCAATCACATCAGTGATGTCACAATGGCTTCATTATCCTTGGCTCCCATAAGAATCAGAGTATGAATGGCCACAACCACTGACCCGCAAGCTTTGCTCTGAAGAATGCTGGTGTAGAAGGACTGAGGTTGAGATAGACACTGAAGAATGACAGTCTCTGGTCTCCAGAGCAGATATTGTGATGTCATAATGCCTCCTTCCACCAGTGCCTAAGAGCCAATCACATCAGTGATGTCACAATGACTTCATTATCCTTGGCTCACATAAGAATCAGAGTATGAATGGCCACAACCACTGACCCGCAAGCTTTGCTTTGAAGAATGCTGGTGTAGAAGGACTGAGGTTGAGATAGACACTGAAGAATGACAGTCTCTGGTCTCCAGAGCAGATATTGTGATGTCATAATGCCTCCTTCCACCAGTGCCTAAGAGCCAATCACATCAGTGATGTCACAATGACTTCATTATCCTTGGCTCACATAAGAATCAGAGTATGAATGGCCACAACCACTGACCCGCAAGCTTTGCTTTGAAGAATGCTGGTGTAGAAGGACTGAGGTTGAGATAGACACTGAAGAATGACAGTCTCTGGTCTCCAGAGCAGATATTGTGATGTCATAATGCCTCATTCCACCAGTGCCTAAGAGCCAATCACATCAGTGATGTCACAATGGCTTCATTATCCTTGGCTCACATAAGAATCAGAGTATGAATGGCCACAACCACTGACCCGCAAGCTTTGCTTTGAAGAATGCTGGTGTAGAAGGACCGAGGTTGAAATAGACACTAGAAAATGACATGGGATTATTTCCTGGTGATGAATTTTGTCACCGTGTCATTCTCTACTAGTGATCCAAGTGATTCCTTGCCCAGGCCCTCCAAGTTCTGCTCGCTTCCTACTCTCCCCCCCCCCGCCTCACCTCCCTTAACCTGTTTGTGCGTCAGGAAGACATGCGCAGATGCCGTCCCAACGTCGGGGGCTTTTCAAAGCCCAGACAAAATGCCGGATTTTGAAAAGCCGTCCAGACCCCTCTTTGGAATAAACTTCTTTTACACCTGCAATTGGAGAATTAATAAGGCACACTGAAAAACTATTTTTGAAGGAAAACATTTACTAAGCGACCCTCCTCTTTTACAAAGCCGAGGTAGTGGCGGCAGCGTAGCAGATGCTCCGACGCCCATTAAATCCCTACAGGCATCTGAGCGGCTACCGTGTTTTTATAAAAGGAGCCCTGAATTTGTTGCTCCCGGGGCACTGAAGCAGGGGCTTTCCTACTGTTTCTTTTCCATTTGATTTCACTCTCTCCATTATTATTTTGAATTGTGCGTAAACCACATTGGGGTGTTCTCAGTGCAATAATCAAAGAAAAATAAAATTTGAAACTTAGCCATGGCATGCGTCTGTTCTTCGGCATGAAAAATATTAACATTGGATGTATGAGGGTCATGACTCAGAACAGACGCATAAAATACAATATCACATCGACAGGGTTCTGGGGAAGACAGAGGTAAGCAACAGAATAATGACAAGAGTGAGTTTCCTAGGAGAAACCACGTCATTAGGAAGAGTCACAGTGGACTGAGAATAGAAGATAACAAAAACCTATTTACTCTGCTATGCTGGAGGTCGCCATCTTACCTTGCATGTGTTTTAAGGCCGAACGCCAGGGCAGCACACTATGCACATTAGAATAAATTAAATTTGCAATATTATAGCCACGTTTTCAGCCTCTGTGTAGGTTTTAAGCATGCTTTCTGCATCTAAATTTTTGGAAACATGGGAACTCAGTTTTCATAATGATTTAACTGGCCAGGCACTTAGCTAGGCAATGATGACACGGGGACAAATTTTCCCCCATCCCTCCGGGAACTCATTTTCCCGTCCCAGCACAGAGAGTTCTTTTCCTGACCCTGCTCCATTCCTGCAAGCTCTGTCCTCATCTGCACAAGCATCATAAGTAGCAACATTCTAGAGCTCAGATTGTGATGTCATAATGCCTCATTCCACCAATGCCTAAGCTCCGTCCTCTTCTGCACAAGCCTCAAACACTTTAAAATCCTAAGTAGCAACATTCTAGAGCTCAGACTGTGATGTCATAATGCCTTATTCCACCAATGCCTGAGCTCTGTCCTCATCTGCGCAAGCCTCAAACATTTTAAAATCATAAGTGTTCGAGGCATGAGTTCCCGTGTCCCCGTGTCATTCTCTAGTTCTGACCACCTCAGCACAACATGAGGGCAGTCTAAGGGCATAGCTGGAGCAGGCACTGGCACTGGCAATATTACGTTCCGGAGCTAGCACATCTAACCAGGCAAGCGGGACCACTTAAATAGCCCTCCTAACTTTGCCCAGTTTGCTAAGCATATGTGGCACCAAATATTGGCTGTACCCACATAACTTCCAGGTGTTGCTGATGTCATAGATATTCGGAACCAGTGCTCAGCTATGACCTAGCGCTGAATATCCAGAGGTTAGTGATTAAAAAGCACTCGGCGCCACCAATTAACTATTGAGCTGATAAGTACTTTTGTGGGCATCGTCTACTGCAGATGGCGATGGAAACCAGTGCTCCCAGTTTAAATCAGCAGCCAAAATTTGCCATTTGGATTTGGCCGAACACAACAAAGAAACTGAAAATGGCACCTCCCCCGGCCCCACAGAGAGCAGGTCCTCCCGGGCCAGCTGCCGCCCCTGCCTCCACCGCCCATCTTCCCTGGCAGAGGGCAGGTCCTCCAGGACTGGCCCGCCACCTGCCCCCTGACCACAATCCCTCTGTCTTTCCACCACCCAAAAGCCCTCTCCTGTCCTCCCTTTAAACGCCTTGGAGATCTAGTGGCCTCTTCTAGACGAGCAACCCCAGTTCTTGTCCACACAGGTTCTTCAGACAAAATGGTTGCTGGGACATCCCATGGCAGCCTTGTGAGCTTGCCATGGGAAGACCCATTGGTTATTTTGTGATTGGAACAAGCATTAAGTAGTAGCAATATGAAACCAAAATTGAAATTCAGTCGGCCTCTGATTTGCAGTAAATTGTTCTTTAAATGTGTTCAATTTTGGAGACCGTATCTGGCGAAGGACGTAAGAAGACTTGAGGCGGCCAAGAGGAGGGCGACGAAAATGATAGGAGGCTTGTGCCAGAAGACATATGAGGAGAGACTGGAAGCCCTGAATATGTATACCCTAGAGGAAAGGAGAGACAGGGGAGATATGGTTCAGATGTTCAAATACTTGAAGGGTATTAACGTAGAACAAAATCTTTTCCAGAGAAAGGAAAATGGTAAAACCAGAGGACATAATTTGAGGTTGAGGGGTGATAGATTCAGGGGCAATGTTAGGAAATTCTACTTTACGGAGAGGGTGGTGGATGCCTGGAATGTGCTCCCGAGAGAGGTGGTGGAGAGGAAAACGGTGACTGAGTTCAAAGAAGCGTGGGATGAACACAGAAGATTTAGAATCAGAAAATAATATTAAATATTGAACTAGGCCAATACTGGGCAGACTTGCACGGTCTGTGTCTGTGTATGGCCATTTGGTGGAGGATGGGCTGGGGAGGGCTTCAATAACTGGGAGGGTGTAGATGGGCTGGAGTAAGTCTTAACAGAGATTTCGGCAGTTGGAACCCAAGCACAGTACCGGGTAAAGCTTTGGATTCTTGCCCAGAAATAGCTAAGAAAAAAATTAAAAAATTTAAATTGAATCAGGTTGGGCAGACTGGATGGACCATTCGGGTCTTTATCTGCCGTCATCTACTATCTTCTGGTTGCAAATTACAAGCACACTTACTTTGAAGATGTCTTTTTCTCAAGGCAATTACCAATAAGAAAGTGATGTCCTATAATTCCAGCAGCCTATTGAGACATAAGAGCAGATAGGACCAAAGTTATATCACAGGCAGCATCCTGTGTCTCTGACAGTGACCAATTCCAAGTTTATGAAAATCTTACTATCCCGCGCCATTGACAACCCTTCTGGGCGGCTTACAATCTAAAATTCAATCATTCAATTAGAACATAAGAACATAAGAATTGCCGCTGATGGGTCAGACCAGTGGTCCATCATGCTCCCGCGGCGGCCCTCTGCTCAAAGACCAGCGTCTAATCGAGACTAGCCCTATCAGCGTACGTCCTTGTTCACCAGGAACTTGTTCAACTTTGTCTTGAATCCCTGGAGGGTGTTTTCCCCTATGACAGACTCCAGAAGAGCGTTCCAGTTTTCTACCACTCTCTGGGTGAAGAAGAATTTCCTTACATTTGTACTGAATCTATCCCCTTTCAACTTTAGAGAGTGCCCTCTCGTTCTCCCTACCTTGGAGAACAGTCTGTCTTTCTCTACTAAGTCTATTCCCTTCAGTATCTTGAATGTTTCGATCATGTCCCCTCTCAGTCTCCTCTTTTCAAGGGAGAAGAGGCCCAGTTTCTCCAATCTCTCACTCTACGGCAACTCCTCCATCCCCTTAACCATTTTAGTCGCTCTTCTCTGGAATGTTGCTACTTATGGTTTTAAAGTCTTTGAGGCTTGTGCAGATGAGGGCGGAGCTTAGGCATTGGTGGAATGAGGCATTATGACATCACAGTCTGAGCTCTAGAATGTTGCTACTTGTGGTTTTAAAGTCTTTGAGGCTTGTGCAGATGAGGGCGGAGCTTAGGCATTGGTGGAATGAGGCATTATGACATCACAATCTGAGCTCTAGAATGTTGCTACTTGTGGTTTTAAAGTCTTTGAAGCTTGTGCAGATGAGGACGGAGCTTAGGCATTGGTGGAATGAGGCATTATGACATCACAATCTGAGCTCTAGAATGTTGCTACTTGTGGTTTTAAAGTCTTTGAAGCTTGTGCAGATGAGGACGGAGCTTGTAGGAATGGGGTAGGGACAGGAAAGAACTCGCAGGGATGGGATGGGAAATGAGTTTGCGTGGGGACGGGGAAAAATTTGTCCCGTGTCATTCTCTAGTTTCTATTTCCCTGTCCGCAGAGGACTTATAACCTAAGTTTGTGCATGAGGCCAGGAAGGGTTAAGGGGTAGATTCTGTGTAGAGAAAATAAAGAAATCTGGGTTCAGTGCTATTCTATAATGGATACTCAAAGACGACTGCCAATTACAGGATAGCATTGAGCGCCAATTTTGCCACCCCAATTTGGGCACTAGGAGTTCAAAGCTGGTTTAGGTCCCAGTGCCCATTTTGGCACATGTCCCCAGTATTCAATAACACTACATGGAAACCTTAGGAACTCCCCTACTCCTCCCATGTGCATCTATGGCCACGCCCCTTTTGGATTACACGCTATGGCATTTGGATGCTGAAATTTACAGAATAGTACATAACCAGATGTGTAAGCAAATTCAGACTCATGCCAATTAGCACCCAATTATTGGTTTTAATTGGATGGTTAGCCAATATAATTGGTCACACCCAATTGTGGATACCATATACGTGTAGAATCTGGGGGTAAGCGGCTATTCTGTTACGGAAAGAACATATGTGCTTTCCACTATAGGCCTCTCAGTAATAGCGACTAATCTCCTCTTCTATGAAACTGCCCTAGCAGTTTCTTGCTCAGCGAGCTGCGCTGAATGGCCCGCGCTGCTCCTGACGCTTTAACATATGGATCTGGAATGGCCAAGTTGTCGTCCGCTCACACCCCGTCTAATCCATCCCCTACACCCTAATTACAACACCCCCCCTCACTGTACACGCTTACGCACTTATATCCTCAGCAATAATGTCAATGATAAAATAAAACACAGACACTTTATTGATGGCAATAATCAGGCCGCAGCTTTGTTTATCGAGACTACCAAGAAGCAATAGAAACATAGAAAATGACGGCAGAAAAGGGCCAAAGCCCATCAAGTCTGCCCATTCTAATGACCCTCCCCCCTGACTTTACCCCCCCTAGAGATCCCACATGTATATCCCATTTACTCTTAAAATCTGGCACGCTGCTGGCCTCAATCACCTACAGTGGAAGTTTATTCCAACGATCAACCACCCTTTCGGTGAAGAAATATTTTCTGGAGTCGCCATGAAATTTCCCTCCCTTGATTTTCAGCGGATGCCCTCTTGTGGCCGAGGGTCCTTTAAGAAAGAAGATATCATCTTCCACCTCGATACGGCCCGTGATATATTTAAACGCCTCAATCACGTCTCCTCTCTCTCTTCGTTCCTCAAGTGAGTACAGCTGCAGTTTAGCCTTTCTTCATATGGGAGATCCTTGAGCCCCGAGACCATCCTGGTGACCATTCGTTGAACAATTGCTTCACCCCGAGCTACAAGACATTGCGATTTTACAAAACTCACAATTGTATTCCCCTAACCCTACCATTCTCAGCAAGAGCCTCGGGGGGGGGGGGGGGGGGGAGTGGCATGGATCTCCATGCCCCTCCGTGCAAGGGGCCTCAAGACATATTCGCTCACTTGAGCTCTCTTCCCCTTAACTGCTCATCCCCTGATGAGCCTAGGGGGTTATGCATGGACCACCATGCCCCCTCCCCCTTACAGGGTCACCTGGCCCATGGCATCACCACTCAACTGAGCTGACTGCCAAATACCCGCTCATCTTCCGATGAGCCAAAACCTTGAAGCTTGGGTTACCGCCGTTGTGACAACTCTAAACCCCCCAAAGCACTGGAGGGAACCCTATATCCAAAGGGGAGGGTAGGCAGGAAAGTTGCCTCCGAGGGATAGGGATGCGCACTGTTCCTCGGTGGGATGCAACCCCTTCCCATCATTCCCTGCTTTGCATAACCAATCCATTCCCGGCCTCCCTACCCAGCTACCTCCCCTATACTCTTGTAAACTGTCTCAACATGGGTGACTACTTGGGCCATCCAGCCCATTGTTATAGTCGCCTATTGAGACAAGCTCTTGGGCTCCTTTTATAGGAACTAAATGAGCATCAGGAGCAACGCGGGCCATTCAGCGCGGCTCCCTGTGCTCTCTCTGCGGTAAAAAACGCTAGCGCGGTTTCATAGAAGAGGCGGTAAGTCTGAATTTAGGCTTGCCTATTTAGATGCCTTCCCCCATCTACACCAGTTCACGGACTGGTGCAAATACAGGTACCTAATAATAATAATAATAACTATTCTTCTATACCGCCACAATCTTGCGACTTCTAGGCGGTTTACATTCAAGAGAGCTGGACATTCAGCGAGTTACAATATGCAGATAGTCAGAGGAAAGTGTGCCTAATATGCATATAGATACAAGCATTCTATAAAGAGTAACCCGAGAGCTTTTCTCGACGGGCGTATTGTAATACGGGGCTGGGAGGCCCGTGTATTACCCTCAAGGCATGGTGTGGGGGGGGAGGGACTGTAGTTGGTGGAGAGTTAGGGAGGAAATAGAGGAGGAGTGGTTCGCGCCAAAAGGCTGGCGAATGATTGGGCCAGTTGGGTGATTGACGGCGCGGGGGAGGTAATAAAGCCGGGACCTTGGAGGACTCGGTTTTTCTAGGGTCCTCCAGGGCGGTTTTTCCCCCACCCGCCCGCATGTTGGTGGCTATGGTAGCTCTGGAGGGCGGGTCTCCCGAGCTACTGGGTGCTGGGGCTCAACCGGCAAAGAAAAAAACTGCCACCCAAGCAGCAAAACTAGACTACCAACTCTCCAATTTACTGATAACAACTACAGACTACAAATCGTTTAGAAAAGAAATAAAAACCATCTTATTCAAGACATCCTTTAAGACAAACTAACACCGCAAGACTCATCCAAATTCTCTGTAACAAACCACTCTACTATTCAATTCCTCTGGAAATGGCCAGATAACTTCTTTTGTAATCTGCCTTGAATTGCAAGGTATTGGCGGAATAGAAATCACTAATGTAATGTAATAAATAGTAAGCAAAAATGTGAGCTAGCTGGCACACTCCAGTTCCTACCATGGAAACTAGCTCTATAAACGATGCAAGCTCAAGATTTTTTTGAAAAATGAAACAAAGATTTCAGATATCCATACCTATGGCACATAAGTGTCAGAAGGTAATTTTTGGATGATGGTATCTATCATCGATCCTAAGAAAACCTTTTAATATTAATAATTTACTTTCATTCTTTTTCTTTTTTTTCTTTCTATTAATCGTGACTTGTGTGTAGAAAATGTACACAACTTTTTATATTAAACTTTCAAAAAGCTTAAGTTTATTAAAGCCTTAATAAAAAAATATCAAAGTGCAATTTCAAATACAATTGGCGACTGGCAAACATGGTATTGAAACAAAGTAGCATTTCATGGCATGCATATTTAACGGTGTCAGGTCAAAAGCGCACCAGGACAAAGGCACGAGCAGACAATTGAGCGCAGTGCGGAGGCGCGCGCCAAAGAAAATTACTGTTTTTAGGGCTCTGACAGGGGGGGGGCGTGGGGGGAACCCCCCACTTTACTTAATACAGATCGCGCCGCGTTGTGGGGGCGTTGTGGGGGGTTTGGGGGTTGTAACCCCCCACATTTTACTGAAAACTTCACTTTTTCCCTGTTTTTAGGGAAAAAGTTAAGTTTACAGTAAAATGTGGGGGGTTACAACCCCCCAAACCCCCCACAATGCCGGCACGATTTGTATTAAGTAAACTGGGGGTGCTCCCAAACAAATCCCCCGGCGGAGCCCCTAAAAACAGTAATTTTCTTCGGCGCGCGCCTCCGTCTTGCGTTCAGTTGTCGGCGCGCGCCTTTGTCTTCCGCGTTGTTGTCTATGAACCTATTTAACTGCTCCTTTTTCTATGCGCATCCCTATTCACTTTGTCGAAACACGGACCGTGTTGGGTCCTGCGTCTCTAGTGGACTAGGTCCTTTAAGGTTTTCATGTGGATTATTTTATTTTTATGTGGATGATTTATTGTACCTTTGGAACTTTGACATTTTTCAAATAAAGTCCACTTAAGGAACACCATCATTCCACAGAGTTTCTTTTGGCTTCTTCCGAGTCCCACTTTCACCATGCTGACAGTTGAGGAATCCAGCCCAAAACCAAACACCTACTGCGTAGCTGTTTTCAACGGGATCTTTGTCCAGCTTTGACAATTGCTCTATGCAGGGGGAACGTTTTGCTAAGAAATGGAAATCGATACAGATTTCGTGCCAGCAGTCACCTGGGCAAACATGTTTTGCGGCCCGCAGGAATGCCCAATCGAGCGCGGGCTGTTAGGAAAAATGATGATCTCAGTCTCTTGTGTACTGTTGGGCTTAGCTTAACTTCTGTCTCACAACAAATGCACAGCCCAGGGGTTGAACTTCAGTCTCTCTAGTGCTGTGATTAGTTTAAATTCATATTAATCTGAGCAGCTTCAGTTGAATCATACAAATAATATGCTCCTGAGATCTGATTGCTTAGTCATTGCTAAAATAATAACACCCACCCTGGCCTGCCATTGTGCCTGTGAGAATTATTACATTTTGATTCGCAAACTGTCTTCCTTCTTTTGTTTTGACCTAGTTTTATAATTTTGCTGATGGTTGGTTTTTTTTTTTTTTTTAAATATTTTATTCTTAATTTGTCTTCCGCCTGGCAGTCTTCCTTTGCTCCTCCAGTCCAGTTAGAAACTTGGGGTTTTCTATTCCATTTTATTCCTCGTTTCACCGCCATATACCTAGTTTGGTCATAGCAGCCACAGGAAATTTTTAGGGTCCTTGAGCCAGAGCATTCAGGGGTTTTGAATCCAGCCAGTAGGTGTCACCCTTGAATAACAATCAAAATGCCTCCCTTTCCCCTGGGGCTGTAAAACCTGCCAAAACTGCAAAAAAAATCCCACATTAGGGAACACAAAGGGCTCCTTTTACTAAGGTAGCGTTTTTAGCGCACGCAAGAAATTACCGCACGCTACACTTCTAGAACTAACGCGAGCTCAATGCTGGCATTAAGGTCTAGCGCAGGAGTCTCAAAGTCCCTCCTCGAGGGCCGCAATCCAGTCGGGTTTTCAGGATTTCCCCAATGCATATGCATAAGAGCTATTAGCATACAATGAAAGCAGTGCATGCAAATAGATCTCTTGCATAGTCATTGAGGAAATCCTGAAAACCCGACTGGATTGCGGCCCTCAAGGAGGGACTTTGAGATCCCTGGTCTAACGTGCATGGCAATGTAGCTTGCGCTATTCCACGCACCTTAGTAAAAGGAGCCCAAAGGGTTAGAAGAGAGAGACTGAGGGTCTCAGAAACCCACTTGGAATTGGATAAATAAACCTTAAACCAAGACTGACTGGTTTCGAGTTTCCATCATCGACCCTCTAAACCAGTGGTTCCCAACCCTGTCCTGGGAGACCACCAGGCCAATCAGGTTTTCAGGCTAGCCCTAATGAATATGCATGAGAGAGATTTGCATATAATGGACATGACAGGCATGCAAATCTGCTCCATGCATATTCATTAGGGCTAGCCTGAAAACCTGATTGGCCTGGTGGTCCCCCAGGACAGGGTTGGGAACCATTGCTGTAAACCCCCACCTCCTTTTTCTAAAACTCTACTGCTGATTTCTTTCTTAATCTTTCTTTTACGTTAATTTAACCCAGCAGAGAGAATTTATCACTTGTCTTAAAAATGCAGATATCCAAAAAGCCCGACGGGACCCGTTTTGCTCATTTTAATGGCTTTCTCAAGGGTTCACCGGTTGCACTGCATATCTCTGTTTGGTGATGGTGGGGTCAATTTTCTAGCGACACAGGCAGCGAAAATTGACCCCACCATCACCAAACTGATGATTAAAACAACAGACATCAAAGTGTTTTGAAAAGAAATCAAAACATTTCTATTCAAAAAACACATCCCTACTTACTAATCTCCTCCCCATTCGCACATGCTTTCTCCCCCGTGAATAACACATTAGTCAACTCCTCGATCCATTCCTACCAAAAATATTCAGATTCCTAAATAAGCATCTACCATCTGTATCCAATAAACTTCTTCCTTCAATGTTAGGTAATTTTCTTCTGTTACCCGAATATATTGTTATTCGCCACTGTATCCCGTAATTACTTGAATCTTTGCTATGTAATTCTATCTGAAAAATCCAGATATCTTCTAATTTGTAATTCTCTACCGTATCATGTAATTTACATGAATCACTGTTATGTAATTCTCTCGGTAATGTCCAGACCTCTTCTAATTTGTAATCCGCTTAGAACCGCAAGGCACAGGCGGAATAGAAATCACTAATGTAATGTAATGTATATATATATATAACCATTAAGTGATATTCACACTCCAAATACCGTATTCTGAACCAGATCTCCTTGCAGAATCTTGCATTCATGGGTTTTGAATCCAGCCAATAGGTGTCACCCTCGAATGACAATCATAATGCCTCCCCTTTCCCCCTGGAGCTGTAAAACCTGTCTCTGCAACATCCCTGACCTCAGGTCAACTCAGGGAGTAGAAGACCCCAATTCAAGGATGCATGGATGTATACAGGAATTGCAACTGCGCCCTGTCTTCCATTGTACAGCAATATTCCTTGCAAAATAAAACTGAATTGTGTACCATGTAATAGACTAGAATCAGGGGTGTCCAACCTGCGGCCCTGTGAAGTATTTTGTGCGGCCCCGATCAAGGGCGATGCAGTGTTTTCCTCTGCTGCCCCCGGGTGTTTACCATCTTGCTGGCTCCTTCCTCTGTCTTGCTGCAGCGTAGAAAATGACACAGTGAGAGATCCCCGCGGGAAGCCGCGGTGTGCTGCGGTTTGGCCGCGGGCTATGGAGACTCCATAGCCAAATCGCCGCAGACACGGGAACAAAAGTTATCACCGTCCCTGCAGGCAAATGTACTCCCTTCTATGTGACCGCGATTTACCATGTCTTCACCGTGTCTGATTCTTCCGGTGGCCATGCTGTCTCGGCCATGTTGTCTCCTCCAACTCTCCACCGCCAACTTGCACGTTGCCGCATTGACTCCGCCCCCTTCAATATACTGGCTCCTGATTAGTCAGTTCTTACTGCTCGAGCAGGGGACCAATCGCTATTGCCACACATGATATTTAATGGGTTGTAGTGGCGCAGCAGTAGCGATTGGGATTTCGGAGCTGAGAGCCGAGGATTGGAGTCGCTGGAGTCGCTGCCTGGACTGGAGTCACTGCGGACTTGGAGAACCTGAAAACTTTGTTGGCTCGGCGCTACAACTAGTTGTAAGAGGTAAGGTGAACACTTTCCTACTGCTTGCCTGCCCAGGGTTCCCGGAGGGGGGTGGGGTGATTCTTTGCTCCGGTGACCAGTCGGAGTCTAGTTGAGCTGCTCATGCACCACGGAGCTGGTTCTTTTTTTTTTTTTTTTTTTTAATCTAAGTACTAGTGTATCCATTCCCATGGGTTACTGAATCCTATTCCTGAACATGTGCTGCAAGACTGGAGGAACCCAGCACGTGTTCAGGAACCCATGAGAATGGATACACACGCTGCTTTCCAGTTTCAACACGTGGCGTGGTGGATCTCTGATCCTGGGAGAAATTGTTGCATCCTTCCCTGCTTCCTGGAAACTTGGGTAAGGTGGGCCGCATCCCCACACTTTCTGCTTGCCTACCCAGGGTTCCTGGGGTGGGGTTCATTCTTTGCTCCAGTGTCCAGCTGAGCTGATCACAAGAGAATCCAAGATCAGCTGATTCCCTGACAATTAAAAGTACAGATTGTGTTTTGTTTTTGTATCGTTAAGTAAGTTGTAAAGAATGTTTCCTTTATACGTTAATAAAGATAAGTATATAAAATCATAGCTGTTTGAGGCTTTTATGGATGCTGCGGGGACGGAGACGGGGTGGTGAATGGGATGTCGGGGGCGGTGAAAGGGATGGCGGTGATGGTGATGGGGCGGTGCAGAGGATAGTGGGCTGGTGACAGGGAAAGGTTTTTTCCCCGTGTCATTCTCTACTGCAGCGTTTATGCGGCCCCAGAAACATTTTTTTTCAGCCAATGCGGCCCAGGGAAGCCAAAAGGTTGGACACCCCTGGACTAGATAATTAATCTGTAGCTATTACACTTTGATTGCTTCCCATTTCTTGTCAAATCTTTCACATAACTGAATGGGCAATTAAGGGTCATACCTGTTTATTGGACTGAACTGATATGTGCGTGAATTAGTTCAGTGCTAAGGTATTATCCACAGCTCATTTGCTTGAGCACATTCCATGATGTTACACAGTCGTACATTAAAAAAAAAAAAAAAGGGAGAAAATATTGTTTCGCTGAGTGCATAGTTAATATAGCTGGGTTTAAAACAAGGTTTGAATAAATTCCTGTAGGAAAAGTCCATAAGCTAGCTGTTTTTAAGGTAAACCTGGGGAAAGCCACTGCTTTTCCCTGCGATTAAGTACCATACAATCTTGCCACTTTGTGGGTGGGGGGGGGGGGTGCTCTGCCTTGTACTTGTGTTGGAACCAGGATACTGGGCTAGATGGACCCTTGACCTGGCCTGGCAAGGCAACTCTTAGCCTTCTATGCCGACTCTCATTGCTACACATTCAAGTAGATGAGCCCAAGAACCATATCTACATAACAGCATTAGCATCGAATCCATCCGATATTCAAGATCATAGAAACATGATGGCAGATAAGTCTGCCCATCTGCAGTAACCATTCTCTCCTCCTCTCCCTATTGGCTAAGGCTCTTACCATTTGCATCTCCTCTTCCTATAGGCTAAGGCTCTTTACAGCTGCATTGTGATGTCATAGAACTTTATGGTTATAGAAACATGATGGCAGATAAAGGCCAAATGGCCCATCTAGTCTGCCCATCTGCAGTAACCATTCTCTCCTCCTCTCCCTATTGGCTAAGGCTCTTACCATTTGCATCTCCTCTTCCTATAGGCTAAGGCTCTTTACAGCTGCATTGTGATGTCATAGAACTTTATGGTTATAGAAACATGATGGCAGATAAAGGCCAAATGGCCCATCTAGTCTGCCCATCTGCAGTAACCATTCTCTCCTCCTCTCCCTATTGGCTAAGGATCTTAACATTTGCATCTCCTCTTCCTATAGGCTCACGGCTCTGCATTGTGAGGTCATAGTACTTTTTTTTTTTTTTAGAAACATGATGGCCCATCTAGTCTGCCCATCCAGAGTAACCATTATAACATCGTAACATAGTAGATGATGGCAGATAAAGACCCGAATGGTCCATCCAGTCTGCCCTTCCTGATTTAATTTCAATTTTTTTTTAATTTTTTCTTCTCAGCTATTTCTGGGCAAGAATTCAAACCTCTACCCGGTACTGTGCTTGGGTTTCAACTGCCGAAATCTCTGTCAAAACTCACTCCAGCCCATCTACACCCTCCCAGCCATTGAAGCCCTCCCCTGCCCATCCTCCCCCAAACGGCCATATACAGACACAGACCGTACAAGTCTGCCCAGTAACTGGCCTAGTTCAATCTTTAATATTATTTTCTGATTCTAAATCTTCTGTGTTCATCCCACGCTTCTTTGAACTCAGTCACAGTTTTACTCTCCACCACCTCTCTCGGGAGCGCATTCCAGGAATTCCTAACATTGCCCCTGAATCTACCACCCCTCAACCTCAAATTATGTCCTCTGGTTTTACCATTTTCCTTTCTCTGGAAAAGATTTTGTTCTACGTTAATACCCTTTAAGTATTTGAACGTCTGAATCATATCTCCCCTGTCTCTCCTTTCCTCTAGTCTAGGGTATACATATTCAGGGCTTCCAGTCTCTCCTCATACGTCTTCTGGCGCAAGCCTCCTATCATTTTTGCCGCCCTCCTCTGGACCGCCTCAAGTCTTCTTACGTCTTTCGCCAGATAAGGTCTCCAAAACTGAACACAATACTCCAAGTGGGGCCTCACCAATGACCTGTACAGGGGCATCAACACCTTCTTCCTTCTACTGACTACGCCTCTCTTTATACAGTCCAGCATCCTTCTGGCAGCAGCCACTGCCTTGTCACACAGTTTTTTCGCCTTTAGATCTTCGGACACTATAGTCCCAAGGTCCCTCTCCCCGTCCGTGCATATCAGCTTCTCTCCTCCCAGCATATACGGTTCCTTCCTATTATTAATCCCCAAATGCATTACTCTGCATTTCTTTGCATTGAATTTTAGTTGCCAGGCATTAGACCATTCCTCTAACTTTTGCAGATCCTTTTTCATATTTTCCACTCCCTCTTCGGTGTCTACTCTGTTACAAATCTTGGTATCATCTGCAAAAAGGCACACTTTTCCTTCTAACCCTTCAGCAATGTCACTCACAAACAGGGTCTTACAGGCATACATTTCCGGTGACTGGGGTCCTTGCTGAATCATGGCTTCCGAAGCCTAGTGGTGCCGAAGCCCGGCGCAGCCCCTAAACGCGCCCATTTCTGGGTTTCAACATCATTAGCACCATGAACCTAGGCCCCAGTCCCGTAGGCCACCTAGCGTCACCTATTTTTTTAAATTAGTTTTTAATGAAGCGACCAATTATTACATCATTTAGAACCAATTAAAACCCTTAAGTTAGTCGTCGGTAGACACGATCTAGGTACCTGCCAGCGAGTAACTTATACAAACAGGTCGATATTCAGCAGCAGTTGTCCAGATAGAAGTGACTCCGGTCAAGGTATGGTTTATGGTTTATATTATTTAATATACTGCCCTTCCTTATACAATAACGCAGCGTTTCACAAAATCTGAGGGTTGCCTATTTAGTCTAACTCCTACCTGGGGTGGTACTAGTCATTGTGGAAGACAAGGTGGTAGTGATAGGAATAGACTACGCCTATTTCCCCGGTTTGTTGCTTTCCTGAGTAGCAGAAAAGCCTGGACGATGTCTACCTTGGATTTGATGAACTGATTTGTATCCTAATTTGCACATAGTTGAATCACAGAGAAAAGGGTCTATTTGAACTGAGAAAGACTCTTAAAGACTTGAACTGGACTTCTGACAGGGAAAGGAGATTCATCTTGGAATCTTTTGGCCTTTAAAGGGGGGAGGAGTTTGAGGGGGGGTCAAGAGGGCTCTCACCTTGAGCATAAAGTGGGGGCTGGTTAATGGACTCCCAAAACAAGCGTGTATAGTTTGAAATTTTTGGAGATAAGGATTCCCAAACAATCCATGAGGCACGCCTTTAACCTCATCTGAGTGTCAGGATTGACCAGTGTGCTTGTGCTCAATTGTCTTGCATGTTTTTGTCTTTGCGCGGTATTATCTTTGCGCTGATTTATCTTTACATTTTTGTCCGCATGCTGTTGTTTTACGCACATTTGACCTGACACTGTGCTAGGGAGCTGGATTGGCCACCGTGAGAATGAGCTACTGGGCTTGATGGACCATTGGTTTGACCCAGTAAGGCTATTCTTATGTTTACTAAACTATGTTAAGTTTTGGGCTTAACACACTGTAATGCTGGATTTTAATTTACCAATGAAAACATTTTTTTGCTACTTCAGCTTGTCTGCGGTGTTCTTTGCTCACATGTTTAAAGACAATAGACAGTTTTCAGTCCAATTCTTTATATGTGAGTTTGCAAACAGTTGGACCCCTGAGGAAGGTCTGTTCGCCGAAACACGTGTAGGGTCTGGTTGGATTTTTATCACAGTATTTTTTATCATTGTACTTTTTTAATTGAATTTTCATGGTTTTATATGTTAGTGTTTAATAAATTATCTCCAGAACATCTGTATCCACAGTTTTTTGTTTTTGTTTTCATCGGTAGATTGTTTTCACTGTGGATCATTGGGTCTCCCCATTTTTCTTTGTTGGGCAGACTAGATGAGCCATTTGGCCTGTATCTGCCATCATGTTTCTATAACCATAAAGTTCTATGACATCACAATGCAGGTGTAAAGAGCCTTAGCCTATAGGAAGAGGAGATGCAAATGTTAAGAGACTTAGCCAATAAGGAGAGAGATAATGGTTACTGCAGATGGGCATTTTATTGCTACTTCAGCTTGTCTTCGGCGTTCTTTGCTCACATGTTTAAAGACAATAGACTGTTTTCAGTCCAATTCTTTATATGTGAGTTTGCAAACCATTGGACCCCTGAGGAAGGCGTGTTCGCCGAAACACAGACCGTGTAGGGTCTGGTTGGATTTTTATCACTGTATTTTTTATCATTGTACTTTTTATATTGAATTTTCATGGTTTTATATGTCAGTGTTCAATAAATTATCTTCAGAACATCTGTATCCAGTTTTGTTTTTGTTTTCATTGGTGGATTGTTTCCACTGTGGATCATTGGGTCTCCCCATTTTTCTTTGTTGGATTTTAATTTACAACAAGACCGCACTAAAGCTTAATTTAGCCCACAGTGGCTTAAAATCTGCTCACTTCCATGGGCTGTCAGGATGTTGCCTTTTATAAAACTGTCTTCCCTATATGTAAATAAAAGTGCCTCCATAGTGTTATTCCAAACATATGCTTATCCACATTAGAGGAAAATGCTCTGTATGGGTTAAAGCCTGCACAGAGCTGAATACATTTCTCCTACGAAATTCAGAGATTGTGCCTGAAGCAGGGAAAATCTCTGGCCTACTTCTGCTCCTTAGGGGTCTTATCAGTGACTCACTCAACTGATAAAACTGTGACTTATTACACTGGGCAATAAGCATTTTGCTACTGGAGTTCTGTCACCTGTACCTTAACAAGGGCCATTTGCTGACTCTAAATCTGAAAACAGTTTTTGTGTATCACATCCTATTTTTAAGTTATGCGTCAGTTTGTGTTTATATCATTTTCGTCAATAACGCTACCGTGAAGTGTCGGTTTTTTACTGTTTCTGTAACATAATACAGTATTACATTTTAGGACATCTCATCGATCAAATACTGTACACCAGTAATTTAAAAGTTTACACTAAAAAGTGATAGTGCTGCTTTTTGTACCTGTGAATTTTTATATTTTGTTTGTTTTTGTCTAAGATGTTATAATTAGGAACAGACGAGGTTGTATTAACCATCCTGATAATTTCTGTTATGTATGTGGACAATTTATTGTACAATCAGCACCTAAAAAGTACATTTGGATTTGAGAAAGTTGAAGCCAAAATCAAAGAAGGTGTTTTTGTTGGACCCGAAATCCGTGAACTGATGCTTGATGATGCGTTCAAACAGAAGCTGAACCTAGCTGAATCAGCAGCATGGGAAGCATTTGTACTGGTTGTTCAGAATTTTCTTGGCAATCACAGATCAGAGAATTATGCTGAGATTGTGGAGAACATATGCCGACAGCATATCAGCTAATGGGTGCCAGAATGTCCCTTAAACTGCACTTCTTACGTTCTCACCTCGACTTCTTTCCACCCAATCTTGGTGATGTCATCGATGAGCATGGGGAAAGATTTCATCAAGATATCAAGGTGATGGAAAGCAGATATCAGGAAAAGTTCAATCCTGGTATGATGGGAGACTATTTTTGGTTCTTGCGAAGAGAGAGAAATATATAGTACAAGCATAAAAGCAAGGGTCTCAAACATTTCTGAACATGCTGGCATCACTTTTGTATGAATTAAGAGAGGCGTAAATATATGCTGTAAGTGTTCCCTCTAAGCTGAGCAGGAGTCCTCCACCCACAGTCTCACCAATAGAGGGTGCTGTTTTACTGTCACATTTTTCAATTGTGAGGGACAGGCAAGTTCTGCAGGACTCCAGGGAACATACCTGTCCTTAGCGACTGAAAATATTCCACCCCCTAGTGGTAGCAATGCAGCTGGAGGACACCTGCTCAGCTTAGAGGGAACACTTTGTAAACTCCTTAACACAAGTTTGGTGGGACACAGTTCATGCAATATTGTGCCGATATGGCAAACTGTCTAAAAAATCAGTAAAGTGTATCTCAGATACCTGACATGCTACCAGTAGCTGAATTTCAATTACAGATCAGAAATCAGCATCATTAAATTGACTAAGAACACTTCTTAAGTTCTCAGTAGCAAAGAAATACTTTTTTGTTGTTGTTGACCAGTGTTATCATCGCCTATTCCAGCTTGGAGCACACTGGCCCTTTTAGACAACTTTGTGCCCAAACATCCTGGGGGGGCCAGGTGACATCGAGGGGATATTTCTGGAAGTCGGAACAAGCAGCATGGAAAGCATCATTTTCCCAGATAGGACCTGAGTCCAAAGGAGCATAAAAATGGATTCCCCAAAAGACTACTCCTCCTATTTATTTCTATAGCGCTGAAAGGCGTACACAGCACTGTACATTCTAACGCACAAAGACTCCTGGTTCGTGGCCATTATTCTGTAAGAGGGGGCATGTTGCTGGTTCCTGACCCTGAGGCCTGCTGGCTGAACTGCCCCCCTTCAGGTATGGGTAGGGTTTTCCATTTGGAAAATCCGGACCCCCCCTAGACCTGCCCCCAGGCCCGCCCAGTTCTACCTGTCCCTGCCCCATTATGCCCCAGTTTCACCCCCAATCCCACCCCAGCCCCACCCCCCACTGCCTGCTCTCGTCGGGCAGGAGCGCGTCCATGCCCGACAGTGATTTGTTCCAAGCTTTTGAAAACCCGGACAAAAGTGCTGGGTTTTGAAAAGCCATCCGGACCCCTGAACATGTCCTCAAAAGCCGCCCAGACCCCCGGACATGTCCTCAAAAGGAAGACGTGTCTGGAGAAATCTGGACGCCTGGTAACCCTAGGTATGTGACACGGACCTAAAGAGAATTGCTGGACCCAGACTGCTACTGTCCAGCGTCCAGTCCTCCTCCTCCAGGACACCTGCGGGGTTCCTGCTGCCCGAGAGATGTCTCTCCCACACAGACCGTGTTGGGCAATGATCCGGGTGCCATGCATTGTGCCAGAGCTCCAGCTGACTGAGAGACCTCCCTTGCACTAGAGTATGACACGGTGGCGGTTTACCCGCGGCCACCGCGTTTAGCCGCGGGTAACCCGCCAAAACGGGGAACGAAAAATAGCAGTCGCTGCGGGGACGGGGACAAGGCCATTCACCGCCCCATGGAGCGGTGAATGGTCTTGTCCCCGCAGTGAGGCATGAAAGATCGCGCGGTCCCCGCAGCCCACACCCGCCTGCCCAATCGATCCTAGTGATTAGCCAGCTCTCTCCCTTCTCCTCACCTTAGTTTGTAGGTTTTCTTTTTCGGCGACCCGCACACTATCAAAGAGCCGCGCACCCGCTGCTGCTCAGTTTCGATCTTCTGCTCTGACACAACCGGAAACAGGAAGTTGCAGCAGAGCAGAAGATTGAACACTGAGGCGCGTGCGCGGCTCTTTGGGAAGGCTTGCACATACAGGTTCTATCAGCTTTTCTGTGTAATCTAGGAATTAGTCAGGGAGAACGTGTGTTTGCTTCCCAAGTGATCAATACTACTGTATAGTGGGTAATTGTATTCCTTTTTTTTTTTTTTAATAAACTTTATTATTTTCCAATATGAACGTGCAACATCAATATATACATCTGAAACATATCAAACCATTACAAAGCACTTTTGAACTACAGAAATTAAAAGACATCATTACCCCCAACCCTGTATAACTCAGAAATGTAAACATACATCAAATATCTATGCGGTATCTTCCCCTCCCCTCCCCCAGATGTGTATGGGAACGAAACCTAATTTAAAAGGGATAAGACATAAATATGTAACTACATTTCTTAAATAGATGCAACAAAAGCTGCTAATGGGCCCCACACGAACTTAAATACCTTATCGTTCCCCAAAAATTCTGCATTCATTTTTTCATATTTGTAACTGGAACACAAATTTGCCCACCAAAAAGGAAAATTTTGATTTTGTAAATCTTTATTGACATTTCAAACTTTTATAATGTATACAATTGAAAGAATCAGAAAAACTATATGAAAATACATTATTATCATCACAATTATTACCTTAAACAATTTTTCCTCCCCTTCTTATCCTTGTTATCTATATATATAAAATCGGAGGTATGTATGTGTGTATGTATGTGTGTGTGTATGTGTGTATGTGCCGCGATCATGCAAAAACAGCTTGACCGATTTGAACGAAACTTGGTATGCAGATCCCTCACTACCTGGGGTGATATGTTCTGGGGGTCTCGCGGCCCACCTGCACATGTGGGCGGAGCTACAAACAGAAAATCAGATTTCACCCATTCATGTCAATGGAAAAAATGTAAAAAGCTGCCATTCTCACAGTAATTTAAAAACGGCTTGACCGATTTGAACGAAACTTGGTATGCAGGTCCCTCACTACCTGGGGTGATATGTTCTGGGGGTCTCGAGGCCCACAACTCTATGTTGCTTGCTCAAGGGTGGGTTCACCCAAGAATTTATATGTTCTTGCTCCTGGAGATGAAACTAAAAATGTTGTTTATAATCAAGTTTTGCGTTAGTTGTATTGTATTCATTTTGTCAAATATTTCACATAGCTGATTACCCGGCGTTGCCCGGATATTTATTTATCCCAAAATGTCCAACCCCCTACATGTCCCACCCCCCTATGTCCCACATGTCCCACCCCCCACGTTACCCCCCCACATGTCCCATATGCCCCACTCCCATGTCCCAACCCCCTACCCTCCACATGTCCCAAAGGAATGTCCCTCTCTATGGGGCTGAACTTAGACTTAAACGGCATCGGGAGTGTCGGTATTCATCTCTGCGAGCCCGAAAAGTATGGGTTGGACATTAACATCTGTCACTTTTGATAATTTTAACATATCACCCCCTTCCCACCCCCACAGTATTTTACCCCGTCCCACCTGCACATATTTTTCCCCAGATAGTAAGTCATATGTGTACCAAGTTTGGTTGAAATATCTCCATGCGTTTCAGAGTTATGCTGAGTATTCATCTGTGAGCCCGAAAACACTATGGGGTAGATACTAAAATCTGTCATTTTCAATCATTTTTACATATCCCCCCTTCCCACCCCCACAGTGTTTGTCCTCAGATAGTAAGTAATGTGTATGTCAAGTTTGTTTGAAATCTGTCCATGCACTCGTACGAGTGTCGGAGCTGTTACCGCCAAGGCTGGCGCTAAAAACCGCACTACGGTTTTGTTAAACGGGGGGTGGGTGGGTTAATGAAGAGCCATGCTTTTGACTCATTGATGTATTGGTATTGTTTATGAAATTTCAAACAATCCCGTTCGACATGGATTTCTAATGTACTAGGATCCTCCTCTGACCAGAACCACCTATGCCTCCTCTAAAAAGTCTCACTCTATCCAAAAGCCTCCATTCACCTACAGCACTCTACAATAATCCAAAATATTCTCAGGCCTCATTGGGGCAACTGCTGCAGGGGTCAAATCCACCCTGATATTGTGACATTCCAAGAAACGACATCACCAAAACATGAACCACCCCCTGACAAATGCTTCGTTGGAAGAAACACGTCAAGGCAAGCAGGTCTGCTCCAGTTCCCTCTCTCCACACAGTCACAGAGGTCACCATGATGGTCGATGGTAGGCCAAGTCTATCCTGATCTTTCCAATGCTCCCAGAAATAATGTCACCAGAAGGTGGGCAGGACTAATTTTTGCAAATGTTGTGAAGGCAGCATCAACAAGAGACACAGAGCGACCAACGGAACTGTTCCACTTCCCTTTCCACGCAGAACTTGCAATGGTGTGAACCACATCGGATCATTAGTCTCTGCCTATTACAGGACACTTCACTGGCTACCTATAAAGGCCCAAATAATGTTCAAGCTGTCTTACATGGTTCACCATGCACTGGACACCAACACACCAGAGGGTACGCCGTCAAAAGCGTGCCAGACTCTGGCGTGCCGACAATACCGCGGTGACATTTGTGCACAGGATATATGCATGCTGCCGCTTTGAAGCCTTTCCATTAGCGCTTTGAGGGGGTGTGGGAGGACAAGTACCAGTCTTTGCAAAGCTCAGAGCAGGGAAAGGTTAGCTAGTGTGACCTCCAGCATAGGAAGGGATCTGGGTCTTCTGTGTGTGTCAGTGAAACTTGAAACTGTCAGTTTTCCAAAGCAAGTTTTGCGTCTGACACAGACAAGCTGCTTGATTTCACCTTTCTTTCTGTTTGTACCATTTTTCTCTCAGTTGTACCATTTTTTTTTCTCTCTGTTGTACCATTTTTTTCTCTACCACCTAATTTTATCTGATTGTAACATTGTACCATTTTCGCTGATTGTCCAGCCCTTCTTCGTTGTAAACCGCCTCGAACTACTATGGCTTTGGCGGTATATAAGAAATAAAATTATTATTATTATTGGATATGTTATAATATGTTTATGCATATTCAGAAATTAATGTAAACAAAAATATGACTTTAAAAACTTTGTCTTTGAGTTTGTAAAACTTGTAAAGGAATGTCCTTTGTTGAAACTTAAGGACAGCCTCTATTAGCCGATTGGCAGACAAGTATGATGTCAAACTGGACTGAAGATATATATTGATGAATAACGGTTATAGGATTTGAGATTTTTGCCAGAATGACAGTGTTTGGTCTGTAAAGATCTCCCAGTGATGCAAATAATCTTTTGAAAATCAATATGTATAATTAATAAACAATTAATAATTGTTTTTGGAACCTTTTGTGTCATGTGCCATTTTTCATGTACCCTTTACCCACCTATGATCAAACCTGGCTGCTCACCATCCAGAGTAACCATTATCTCTTCCTCTTTCTCTAAGGGATCCCACGTGCCTACCCCAGGGTTTCTTGAATTCAGACACAGTCTTTGTCTCCACCACCTCTTCTGGGAGACTCTTCCACGCATCCACCACCCTTTCTGTAAAAAAAAGTATTTCCTTAGGTTACTCCGGAGCCCATCACCTCTTAACTTCATCCTATGCCCTCTCATTCCAGAGCTTCCTTTCAAATGAAAGAGACTCGACTCAAGCACATTTACATCATGTAGGCATTTAAATGTCTCTATCATAACTCCCCTCCCCCGCCATCCCTCCCGAGTCAATGCTTTGTTCTATCCGTGTGCTCTTCGTATAAAGTAAAACTACTGTCTGATTTCTCAGCTGTGATTTTAAACAACACAGTTCTCTGCATGAGATTAATAGAGCATAAAATCTCGCATTATTAGACAGAAGAACAAGAAACAAATCAACACAGTTCCGAGAGAGTACGGCACTTTATGACCGTCGATAATATAAAAGGAAAATCGTCAATGCTGAGCACTTCTGTAACTGCTGAGCTCAGCATAACACGTGCCTGCATTGGTACATTTTGGGATTTTCAAAGGAATTTTTCCAGGTACAGTGTTTACCCGGGTAAATTGCTTTAACTGAAAGTTGAGCCCCTCATAGTATGGGTAGACTTTCAAAGAATACATACTTTAAGATGATTTATGAGAGATGTTCTAGAATCTGTGCAAGCCATTTTTGGTTTCTATATTGTTCTCCCAGGGGAGCTCAGAAATGTTTTACTTGAATTTATTCAGGTAGTCAAGCATTTTCCCGTCTGTCCTGGTGGGCTCACAATTCATCTAATGTACCTGGAACAATGGGGGGGGGGGGGGGTTAAGTGACTTGCCCAGGATCACAAGGGCAGCGTGGGTTTGAACCCACCTGAGGGTGCTGAGGCTGTAGCTTTAACCATTGAGCCACTCTAGAAATCAAAATGTAGCCAAAGTGAGCCAAGTACAGGACAATCAAGCCATTGTGACATCACTGATGAGGTTGGCTCTTAGGCATTGGTGGAATGAGGCATTATGATGTCACAACACCAGCTCTGAGGCTCTAGGGGAGCAGCGAAACAGCTTCTGAAACAATGTAACAGCAACATTCTTAACTGGGGAGCTCAGAACGGTTTACATGAGTTTATTCAGTACTCAAACATTTTCCCCTGTCTGTCCTGGTGGGCTCAAAATCTAATTCACATGGGGCAATGGAGGGGTTAAGTGACTTGCCCAGGGTCACAAGAAGCAGTGTGGTCTGAACCCACAACCTCAGGGTGCCGAGGCTGTAGCTTTAACCATTGCACCACACTTTAGGCTTTGTTACTTCATAATGGCACATACTATGGCCCAGATTCACCAGCCTGCCCGATCGGGCCTGATCTGGGCAGGTCCGACGAATTCTGCACAACAAAATATGCAGATGGGGCTGATCGGAGGAACGCCCCCATCTGCAGGCACGGATCGCTGTTGTACGATCCCCCGCGGCATGCGCAGACCATCTGGGAACCTCCCAAGGGACGGGGCCTGAGGAGTCTGAGCAATCAGGGCCTTCCAGATAATCATAATCTAAACCAGGGGTGCCCAAATGGTCGATCACGATCGACCAGTATATCGCAAAGGCAACGCGAGTCGATCGCATTGCCTTTGCAATCTTTTTCTCCCTACTGCTTCCCCAAGCCAGGCCTGGTGCGTACAAGCGCCGGATTCACAAGACTTCACCTCCGACGTGAATTCTGACGTCGGAGAGGAAGTTCTGGGCCAGCCAATCGCTGCCTGGCTGGCCTGAAACTTCCTCCCCAACGTTAGAATTGATGTCGGAGGTGAAGTCTGGCGGGCCCGGCGCTTGTACGCGCCAGGCCTGGCTCGGGGAAGTAGCAGGGAGACATCGGCATGGTGGCTGGGGGGGGTAGGGAAAGAATCAGGGAAGTGGAGAAATCAGCATGATGGTTTGGGGGGCAGAGGAGAGAGAAAGAAAGAAAGAAAGAGGGGGCAGGGGAAGAGAGAAAGAAAGGGGGGCAGCGGGAGAGAAAAAGAAAGGCAGAAAAAAGAAATATTGGCTTTACAGAAGAAGGAAGTGCAACCAGAGATTCATGAAATCACCAGACAAAAAGGTAGGAAAAATTATTATTTTTTTTTTCAATTTAATGATCAAAATATGTCCATTTTGAGCTGTCTATATTTTGTACTATGGCCCCCTTTTACTAAACTGCAAAAACAGTTTTTAGCGCAGGGAGCCTATGAGCATTGAGAGCAGCGCAGGGCATTCAGCGCAGCTTCCTGCGCTAAAAAACGTTATTGTGGTTTAATAAAAGGGGAGGGGGTATATTTGTCTATTTTTGTATAGTGTTACTAAGGTGACATTGCATAAAGTCATCTGCCTTGACCTCTGATAAAAACCCCGAATACAAATGATAATTAACATTTTCTCTGCGTACAGTGTGCTTTGTGTTTTTTTTTAAATTTTATTGTTGGTAGATCATTTTGACTTGGTCATTTGAAGAGTAGCTCGCAAGCCCAAAAAGTGTGGGCACCCCTGCTCTAAACCTTACCCTAACACTAGATGATACCAAGTGAATATTTTAAGTGTAGTGGGCTCAAAAAAGAGGGTTACTTTGTAACCCACAAAAAGACAAAATAGTATCTGTTGTGGATTGTTGGGGGGTTTTTTTTTGTTTGTTTGTTTTAGAATTATCTTTATTTGCAATTGCAAAGGGCACATACAGCCAGTATGAAGAAAACGCAGAAAATACAACAGTCAGAGAAAACAACAAGTGAAAACCAGAACAGCATGTGATTCATAGCACAGAAACCCTTTGGCTGGATGCCCATCACAATTAACAGTTTTAAATAGCAAAAACTCCCAAGCAAACACACACAAACCCCATACATCTGGCTCCAACAGTCATACCACAAACACCCCGCATTCATACCCCCAAACAATCGAACACACAAGTGCAACCACACAAGTGAAACCACCCAGGTGCAGCCCCTCCAAGGGGGCGAAAAAAGAGAAGAAGAAGAAGAGAACGTCATCCCCTCCAAGAAGAGTCAAAGCATGGGTTCCGCGGTCTCCGTCTCCGAGCCGGGACATAAAGTTAAGGCCCGCTTCCATAGAGTTTGGTAACACCGGTGGGCAGGGTTCCCTCCGCTGTGGATTGTAATCGGGGAGCATTTGACGGGTCACCTCCCAATTCAGTGCACGCATTTGTCGTGTGCGCAATTGTCGTGCGTGCATTTGACGGGCCACTGAAAAAAAACAGGTTGAGAACCACTGCCCTGGAGCCTCAGCGGCAGCTGGAAAGCAAAACTCCATGCAGATCTTTCCACGCGTCTGCACGGTATATCCCGCTTGCAAATGTCGCTCATAGGCCTTCAGTCTCGTTCATTGCAGAGGTGAATGTCACTCTTCGGGACAGGTGGCGCTTGACGTCTCTGAAAATCAAACATGCGCACTTGGGGCTCCTTTGACGAAGGTGCGTTAGGGCCTCAACGCGTGGAACAGCGCGCGCTAAAATGTCGCACGCGCTGGCCGCTACCGCCTCCTCTTGAGCGGGCCGTCAATTTCTATGTTTCTATGTTTCTATGTAGTTTTTTGGCCAGCACGTGCTATCCAGTGCGTGCGCTAAAAACGCTAGCGCACCTTCGTCAAAGGAGCCCTAAGGAAAAGACTTGAGCAATACCTGTGTTCGGTTTGGTGTATATCAACACGGCAACTAGGTTCTGAGCTGTTCGTTACATTGATAACGGGAGAAATAGATTCAACTGAAATAGGCGATGCCTAATCAGTCCTGAAAATGTGATATGCGTGTTTTGTAGAGATCATTGGTTGTGTTATTATTCAGTGCTAAACTAAAATTTTTATGGCTAACAGCACAGCAGAAGGTCAGCAGGCTTAAACGAAGGCAACTCATTAGAGATGCATTTAACGCTAATTAGACTGTACCTTTCCCTAACATGACTCTGTTCTACTCATGTACTAGATAAGTCTATGAAATTGCATCTCTCTGTTTAGTGCACAGGGAAGGCAGAAAGACGCTCAGTGGAATGTTTTTTAAAAAATATCCATCTATACCATTAACCTCATTCATAAAGCAGATGGTAAGAGCGGAGAGCGTAGCTGGTTTTAAGAAAGGTTTGGACAAGTTCCATGCAGAATTCCAAAGGATAGCGAGATTCCGGAATCACAAATAGTAGCAACATTCCATGCTTCTGATCCAGGGAAAGGAGTGGCTTCCCCCATGTCTTTCTCAATAGCAGATTATGGACTTTTCTTCCAGGAACTTGTCCTAACCTATTTTAAACCCAGCTACTCTAACCGCTTAACTGTTCTTTAAGTGAAAAATATATATATATTTCCTCCTATATGTTTTAAAAGTACATTAAAACCTTGGATTGCAAGTAACTTGGTTTGCAAGTGTTTTGCAAGACAAGCAAAACATTTTGATTAAATTTTAACTTGATATACAAGCAATGCCTTGCAATACGAGTACATACAGTATACACACATCAAATCGTCACAACTGAGCCGATGGTTCTTCGCTCTCTGACGCTACCGGAGTGTAGTGACTGTTCTAAACGAGCAAACACTTGCAATACGAGTACATACAGTATACACGCGTCACACCGTCACAACTGAGCCGATGGTTCTTCTCTCTCTGACGCTGCAGGATTGTAGTGACTGTTCTAAACAAGCAAAGTCTTGCAATACGAGTACGTACAGTATACACGCGTCACATCATCACAGCTGAGCCGATGGTTCTTCTCTCTCTGACGCTGCACGAGTGCTCTAAACGAGCAAACTCTTTTAATACGAGTACATACAGCCATACAACGAGAGGCTAGCGAAACTTTGCCTCTTCTCCCTTGAAAAGAGAAGACTGAGAGGGGACATAATCGAAACATTAAAGATATTGAAGGGAATTGACTTAGTAGAGAAAGAGAGATTGTTCACCCTCTCCAAGGTGAAGAGAACGAGAGGACAGGGGCCAAACAGACGGGACTGACAGAAAAGGTGGCAGTGAAAGACACAGAGGGACAGTGAGCCAAACAGACGGGACATTGACAGACTAACAGAAAAGGTGCTCTGGGGGGGAAAGACAGAAGGGGGCCACGGAGAGACAGTCAGAGAGAGGGAAAGGGGGCTGCTATGGGGGAAGGAGTGTGCTGGGGGGCAGACAGTTTTGCTTTGGGAGGAGGAAATACAGAAGGGGACCAAGGAGAGACAGTCAGTCAGGCAGGCAGACAGGGGGCCAGGGAGAGAGACAGACAGAAAGAAAGTCAGACAGCAGCCAAGGAGAGAGAGAAAAAGGGGGAAAAAACCCCAGATAGCAGACAAGGAGAGAGAGAAAAAAAAAAGAATGACAGAAAGAAATACAGACAGACAGACAGTAGCCAAGGAGAGAGAGAAAAAAAGAAAGAATGACAGACAGACAGAGGGCCAGAGAGACAGATAGACAGCCAGCATCCAAGGAGAGAGAGAGAGAGAGAGACAGAGAGAAAAAAACAAAACAGACAAACAGCGGCCAAGGAGAGAGAGAAAAAGAAAGAATGACAGACAGACAGAAGGCCAGAGAGGCAGATAGACAGCCAGCATCCAAGGAGAGAGAGAGAGACAGAAAGAAAGAAAAAAACAAAATAGACAAACAGCGGCCAAGGAGAGAGAGAAAAAGAAAGAATGACAGACAGAAAAAAAGACAGACAGACAGGGGGCCAGGGAGAGACACAGACATAAAAAATGACAGATAGACAGACAGCATCCAAGGAGAGAGAGAGAGACAAAGAAAAAACAAACCAGACAGACATCTATTCTAGCACCCGTTAATGTAACAGGCTTAAACACTATCCCCCTGACATCTCCACAAACACGGACAGGGGCCAAACAGAAAAGGTGGCATTGAAAGACACAGAAGAACAGGGAGCCAAACAGACGGGTCATTGACAGACTGACAGAAAAGGTGCTCTGGGGGGGGGGAGACAGAAGAGGGCCAGGGAGAGACAGTCAGAGAGAGGGAAAGGGGGCTGCTATGGGGAAGGGGTGTGCTGGGGGGCAGACAGTTTTGCTCTGGGGGGGGAAATACAGAAGGGGACCAAGAACAGACAGTCAGGCAGGCAGGCAGACAGGGAGAGAGACAGACAGAAAAAAAGACAGACAGCAGCCAAGGAGAGAGAGAGACAAAGAAAAAAAGACATAGTCAGCCAGCATCCAAGGAGAAAAAGGAAAAAAAAAAACAGATAGAGGACAAGGAGAGAGAGAGAAAGAAAGAATGACAGAAAGAAATACAGACAGACAGTAGCCAAGGAGAGAGAGAGAAAAAAAAGAATGACAGACAGACAAAGGGCCAGAGAAACAGATAGACAGCCAGCGTCCAAGGAGAGAGAGAGAGAAAGAAAGAATGACAGAAAGAAATACAGACAGACAGACAGTAGCCAAGGAGAGAGAGAGAAAGAAAGAATGACAGACAGACAAAGAGCCAGAGAGACAGATAGACAGCCAGCATCCAAGGAGAAAGAGAGAGACAGACAGAAAGAAAAAAACAAAACAAAACAGACAAACAGCAGACAAGGAGAGAAAGATAGAAAGAAAGAATGACAGACAGAAAGAAAGACAAACAGATAGGGGGCAAGGGAGAGACACAGACATAAAGAATGACAGACAGCATCCAAGGAGAGAGAGACAAAGAAAATAACAACAACCAGACAAACATCTATTCTAGCACCCGTTAATGTAACGGGCTTAAACACTATCCCCCTGACATCTCCATACACACGGACAGGGGCCAAACAGAAAAGGTGGCATTGAAAGACACAGAAGGACAGGGAGCCAAACAGACGGGACATTGACAGACTGACAGAAAAGGTGCTCGGGGGGGAGGGGGGGACAGAAGAGGGCCAGGGAGAGACAGTCAGAGAGAGGGAAAGGGGGCTGCTATGGGGAAGGGGTGTGCTGGGGGGCAGACAGTTTTGCTCTGGGGGGGAAATACAGAAGGGGACCAAGAAGAGACAGTTAGGTAGGCAGACAGGGGACCAGGGAGAGAGACAGACAGAAAAAAAGACAGACAGCAGCCAAGGAGAGAGAGAGACAAAGAAAAAAAACAAAAACTAGACAGACATCTATTCTAGCACCTGTTAATGTAACGGACTTAAACACTAGTTAAATAATAAAGGCAAATCAGAAAAAAGGTAAACTAGATAATCATTAAATTACAAGTATTATAATTATTCATATCTTTAAACTCTTAATAAGGCCTCAATTCTCAAGAGAAAACAATAAAGAAAAAGACAAGGAGGTCTTATTTTTAACAATAATTATAGAAATGGCTTAACGTTATCTATACTTGGCCCGAAATTTATTTTTAGACTACCCTACGGCATTTTCTTAGTGTCCAGAAAGGTACAAAGGTGCTAATTCCAGAGTATCTAACTAAACATTTACAAGGATAACCAAGCATAAATGTAGCTCCCAAACTTTTAACTTCCTCCCTCATAGCTAAAAATAGTTTCCTATGGTCCTGAGTGGTCTTTGTAATATCAGGGAAAATCCAGATTTTAATGTTATATTAAGAATTTTCTTTCGCAACTCCCAAACTTTATTTTTTGGTCAGAAAATCTGGCTGTAGTTCTTTTATCATTTTTCTCAGTTTTTCCAGCTCAGGGTTGCATGTCATTACCAGAGGGATGTTGTCTGTGGTTTTCTTGCCTTTAACTGCAGTAGGTTTTCTCTGGGTATTTCAAGGGAGGAGACAATATTCTTGGAGATAATTTTGTAGTAGTATCCAAGACCAGGGGTGGTAGTGCCCACACTCTGCTCTCTGCGCCTCCGCTCCTTCCGCATCTTCCCATTCCTTCCCGTCCCCCACTCCACACTCATGTTCTCCCTCACTCCCTAAATCTTCTAGTGCTAGTGGCTTCTCCAGAATGCTCCTCGTGCCAGCTTTGGATTTCCCTCTGATGTCACTTCCTGGCCCCGTGATTCAGAGGGGAACCAGGCTGGTGCGAGCCACAGGCTGGAGAAGTTGCTCGTGCTAGTAAGGATCTACAGAGGTACGAGGTGGGAGGGAGGGATAGCACGAGCATGGCATGGTGAGGCGGATATGTACTGGCGCCCCCACCGACACAGCATCCAGGACGGTCTGTACCCTCTGCCCCCACTTAGTTCGCCACTAATAGTATCCTTTTTTGGATTAAAAGATTCAGTCAGGGGTTTGAGATGTTTATCTCTGTCTCTTGGGTCAGAGCAGATATGGTGGTATCATGGTGGCTTGCTTGTATATAATGGATTTGTTTTTGTATGTGAGGGGTGGAAGCTGGAGTTGTGGCCACAACTGCATCTGTCTGTAGGTTTCCTGTACATTGTTGATAGAAACAGTGGTGTTAAGAAAGTTTTCTGGGAGGGTAATCAATTTTGAATTTGATTGTAGGTTAGACAAGTTCCTGCCGAACCAGAACGTACGCAGGTAAGGCTAGACTCAGGGCACTGGTCTTTGACCTAAGGGCTGCCGCGTGAGCGGACTGCTGGGCAGGATGGACCACTGGTCTGACCCAGCAGCGGCAATTCTTATGTTCTTCTGATCTACAAGTTTAATTATAATCAATGCATTTTGGTATTTTAGGAGCCCAGTGCCAATCAGCTCTTGCCGGGCAGGATGGGAAGGCGTGAATATAGTCTACTTGTTTAGAAAAGAAAATTAGTAATTGAGAAAACCTACTCACAAAAATCAGTCTCTTTTCTTTCTGTGTTGCCGTAGTTACAGCTTGGAAATGGTGTGTGGCGAAAAATGATTACTCGGACGTGTGTGACTATGAATCATCAACGCCCTGGCGAACTCCTAGATACTGACTAGAAAGAAACAGTTCTACATACATATACTGTACTATGTATATACTGTACAGTGGGTATAAATGTCAGTGACCACCATTGATGTTTTATATAAGGTTCCTAGAGAATGACACAGGGACAGAATTTGTTCCCGTCCCCACAGATTACACTTTTTAGTGTCTCTCTCAACCTCAGTCCTTCTGCATCAGCATTCTTCAGTGCAAGGCTTTAGAGGGTCAGTGGCTTGGCCCATTCATACTCTGATTCTTATGTGAGCCAAGTATAGGAGAATCAAGTCATTGTGACATCACTGATGAGTTTGACTCTTAGGCATTGGTGTAATGAGGTATTATGACATCACAATCTCAGCTCAGGAATGTTGTTACTCATTGGGATTCTGCCAGGTACTTGAGACTTGGGTTGGCCACTGTTGGAAACAGGATACTGGGCTTGATGGACCTTTGGCCTATCCCCGTACGGCAACGCTTATGGTGTTATGCTCTAACCATTCCATGCCATTCTTTGGTGTCTATCTCAACCTCAGTCCTTCTACACCAGCATTCTTCAGTGCAAGGCTTGAGGGTCAGTGGCTGGGCACATTCATACTCTGATTCTTATGTGAGCCAAGTATAGGAGAATCAAGTTATTGTGACATCACTGATGAGTTTGTCTCTTAGGCATTGGTGTAATGAGGTATTATGACATCACAATCTCAGCTCAGGAATGTTGATACTCATTGGGATTCTGGAATCTTGCTACTCTTTGAAATGTTGCTACTCTTTAGGTTTCTGCCAGATACTTGGGACCTGGGTTGGCCTTTGGTCTATCCCAGTATGGCAACGCTTATGGACTTATGTTCTAACCATCCCATGTCATTCTTTAGTGTCTATCTCAACCTCAGTCCTTGTACACCAGCATTCGTCAATGCAAGGCTTGAGGGTCAGTGGCTGGGCCCATTCATACTCTGATTCTTCTCTCTCTCCTTAAAGAATGACATGAAGATGGACCTGCTTCTCATAGGTGACTATATGCGATAAAATTATTTCGGAGAATGGATCACCACAAAAGAGGATAATTTTATAATAGGGAGCCTAGGTGCTCAGAGACCACTGTAATTCTGTACATATACTTGCTGACAAAAAGAGGCTCCTATGCACGAGGAACTCAAAATTCGATGAGTTTAATTGCTGTGGTGTAACCTCATTTTCAAAAATTGTTTAAATTAAGATTTCTACGCGGAGCTCAGAGCAGCGCCCACCGACATCAAAGTCGAGGTGCCTACTGTCGATTAATGATGCCTGCCTAAAAAATAGGCATGGTTATGGGTGGAGAATAAATGTGGTATGACTTAGGCATTACTAGGTATCTGTGTTAAGCACCAGTACATTAGGCCAGCACAGTGGCATAGCGAGAGTGAGAGGCACCTGGGGCAGTGTCGCCCCTCCACCGGCCTCATCTCCATTTCCCGCTCTTTCTCCAATCTACCTGCTGTGGGTGCACCCCCTTCCCTTTCCCCGTACCTCTAGTCATTCACCACCGTGTGCACGGCACCCGGAAGTGATATCAGCAGGCGAGCCGACGTGGTCGCGAGGAGCACGTTGAAGTTGTTGCTCACTGCAATGAACGACTAGAGGTATGGGGGAAGGGAAGGGGGTGCTCGTATGGCGAGGGAAGGAGTGGGACGAGGCGGGGGGCAGAGAGGAGGAGGTGTCGGTGCCCAGGGCAGACTGCCCCCCCCTTGCTAACACCAAACCCTGGCCTAACAGTAGGACACCTAGTGATGCCTAAGTCAGGCGCTGCTACGCGCAATTCTATAAATGATAAATGTAGGTTGATTGACAACCTTGTCGACTGGCAACTAGGAGTTAGGCACTGTTTATAGAATCAAGCCCAAAATATTGTGTTTTTTCTACTCGGTTGCATTTGTTAACAACATGCAACGATACTGGGTATGTTACCGACATTTCCTATGTCACTGCAAACGACTCGGCGTTTTGAGCCCATGTCCTGCACACATCTTTTTCGGATCAGTTTATTTCCGACTGGCATTTTTAGCCACGTATCTTTACCATAGGACTCCATAGGGACCCCTGAAGTAACTACAAAGTCATGGAATAGATGGGGATATACAAAGATGGATAGGCAAATGGCTAGAGAACAGAAAACAGAGAGTGGGCATAAATGGGAAGTTCTCAGACTGGGAGAAGGTGACTAGCGGTGTGCCCCAGGGCTCGGTACTTGGGCCGATCTTATTTAATATTTATATCAATGACCTAGAAGAAGGAACATCCAGTGAGATCATCAAGTTTGCAGACGACACAAAGTTATGCCGGGCGATCAGATTGCAGAAGGATAGCGAGGAACTCCAGAGCGACTTGTGTCAGTTAGAGAAATGGGCGGAGAAATGGCAGATGAAGTTTAATATGGAGAAATGCAAAGTAATGCATTTAGGGAGAAAAAATAAGGAATACGAGTATAGAATGTCAGGTGCAACTCTGGGTAAGAGCGAACAGGAAAAGGACCTGGGTGTACTGATAGATAGGACCCTGAAAACGTGCGGCGGCGGCAAAGAAAGCAAATAGAATGTTAGGCATGATAAAGAAGGGAATCACGAGTAGATTGGAGAAAGTTATAATGCCGCTTTATAGAGCAATGGTCAGACCACACTTGGAATACTGTGTCCAACTTTGGTCTCCCAACCTAAAGAAGGATATAAAACTGCTAGAGAAGGTACAGAGACGAGCAACAAAACTAGTTAAAGGTATGGAGAATCTGGAATATGAGGATCGACTTAAGAGACTGGGATTGTTCTCCCTTGAGAAAAGGAGACTGCGAGGGGATTTGATCGAGACTTTCAAAATACTGAAAGGAATCGACAAAATAGAGCAGGAAAAAAATTATTTACAATGTCCAATGTGACACGGATAAGAGGACATGGACTGAAGCTAAGGTGGGGACAAGTCCAGGACAAATATCAGGAAGTTCTGCTTCACATAGAGAGTGGTTGACACCTGGAATGCTCTCCCAGAGGAGGTTATTGCGGAATCGACCATACTAGGTTTCAAAAGCAAACTAGATGCACATCTCCTAAGAGAGGCATAGAAGGATATGGGTGACTAAAAATTAGGCCAGTTGTGCGGATCGCTGGATTTGATGGACCGAGGGTCTGATCCAGAGATGGCGCTTCTTATGTTCTTATGTTGGGTCCAGGGTCCAAAGCTTTTCAGCGGACTGCGTCCTAGAGTTTTTATATGGTTTGCCAAGTTTTAATATTATTTTAATATTAATAAAGTCCACTTCAGGAACATCATTTCTCCACATTGTTTCTTGTTTCTTCTTGGATTTGTCTGTGGAGATCATTGGGTCACTTCTCTTGTTTTCGACTGCAAATTAAAGCCTAGATGAAGTTCTAGATGAAACCGAGGGGTGAATTTCAACCATGGATTCGGTTTCATCTAGAACCAGACCCTTTTCTTGGTTGACTTCTAAGATTAAATGTCTGGTTAACCAACATGTAGTGGTTGCTTTCAGGATTAAGGATTAGTCGGTGATCCTTCAACCAGAAAGTAATTGCATCTAAATATAGCTACAATGAGGAGAATACAGAAATAGTATACCATCTATAGATAGATAGATAAGAACATAAGAATAGCCTTACTGAGTCAGATCAATGGTCCGTTCTCACTGTGGTCAATCCAGGTCCCTAGTACCTGGCCACAAACCAAGGAGTAGCAACATTCCATACAGAATTCAAAGAATAGCAACATTCTGGAATCCTAAAGAGTAACAAAAGATTCCAGAACCCCAAGGAGTAGCAACATTCCATTCTACCGATCCAGGGCAAGCAGTGGCTTCCCCCAAGTCTTTCTCAATAACAGATAGTTGGACCATCAGTCCATGATCGTGAATAAGTAAGGCTAAAGGACTTTAAAAAATATTGAATAATAGTAAGGACAAAATAGATCCTTGCGGCACTCCACAATTCTAATGACTGACAGAAACCTCATTGGGGGATCTTTCAGCAGCTAGAGGGAGCTAAAAGGGGTTTGAAAATGTATATGGGTCTTGGCCAGTATTCGGCTAGGACCCACATACCCAGCACATACCCAGCACATACCACATACCCAGGAGTCAACTCCATCATTAGCTCCCAGTATTCAAACTAGTGCCCAGACATGGCCTGGCATTAATTCTGCCTGCAGCTGTTGGCATCAAAAAACAAACAAACACTGACCATCATGAACTGAATATCCTAATTTTTTTCTGCTAACTTTGACAAAAAACACAGATTGGAAATTGGGTGACAATGGGCAGAAATAGGATCAAAAGTTGGTTTCTTTAAAATTGTCTTAATTATTGTTGTTTTCCAAAGTTTACCAGTAACAGCATCGATAGGAAACTCTGCCATGAGAGGGCATAGGATGAAGTTAAGAGGTGACAAGCTCAAGAATAATTTAAGGAAATACTTTTTTTTACAGAAAGGGTGTTAGATGCGACATTGGCGCCCCCTCCCTCATTCTCTTCTTCATCCCCACACTGCCCCGTGCTGTGACAAACCCGTAGCCAGCTTTGTCCCTCTAATGGATAAAAGCAGAGCACAGCCCCTGGTCAGGAGAGCTGACCAGGTTAAAAGTAAGGATATTGAAATGCCTGACTACCCCTCAGACAGTGAGGTAGAGCAGGAAGGATTTAATATTAAGCAGAGAGTGCCATATCAGAATAAATACACCAGAAATCCTGATAGGACTTTTACTGAGAAGTAGAGACCTAGTCCTGCATGGTATTCACATTATCAGCCTAGGAGAAACCTGAATTATTTCCCTAAGGATTTTCAGCCCAACCCCCCTGCTCCTAGGAGAGAGGGGTGGGGCTTTGACACACATAAAAACAGAGCCCTGAATCACAGAGAGGGAGTCAGGGACGGAGGTGAAGCAGGGGAAAGCAGGAACAGAGGATAGACAAACAGCAAGGCAGGAGAAGCAGAGGAAACAGGAAGGTGAGGAGAGAAGTCTCTCTCCTCAGCTCCACAGCGGTGAGGATATGGATATGGCAGAGGACTTCCCAAGCCTGAGCCCAACTGCTGAAAAAGCTGAGGCAATGGACACTACTGAATTGTGTCTGGAAGCTGACTATAACTCAGAGGGAATGGAGGTTAGTCCATGAGGTGAAGTGAAGTCAGGAAACTGTCTTTCTAAGCTGTGTTTGTGTGCTGGCTCTCTGTAACCTGAGACCAGCTGCCTTGATTAGGGAGAGAAGGAAAACCTTTCCTTTTTTGCTCCGAGAAAGCTCCAAGGTTTTGTTTGCAAGCCACTGTGATAAAGTCCAGGTAGAACTAATAACTTATCTAAAGTCCTGCTGTGCTTCCTCGGCTGAAAGCCCAGCTGATGCTGATAAGGTACATTGAACGCCTGAGCTCTGAACGGAGTCAGAGCTGGGCACTAAACACTTTATTTTACAAGATCAGCTGGGGAGCTGGGAACTTTATTTCTAAAGTTTGCTATTCTTTTCTACTGGCTAAGTTTATGCAATTTACTTGCATTGATTTGGAATTTGTTTTCATGGCATTTCTGTTTATTTAAACCCTGGTGAAGAGGACTATTTTTAAAGCAGAGAAAGTCCAGGGAACTGCAACTGTATGCCATACTTGATTCTCAATTAATCAATCAATGCACAGACTTATAATATGATTAATTCAAGGGTGCTATATCTATCATACAACTCTTCCACCTGATAGTATGTTTTTCTATCAGCTGCTTTGCAACCCTGTTTTTTTGTTGTTGTTTTTTTCCATTTTTTCAGTTTTTTGGGATCCTCAGCGCTACCACCCAGAGCTCAACCAGATCTCATTGCTCTAAGCTTTACGTGCCAGCTCCTCATCGGGTCCCTTTATTAATTTCTATCATGTATATTTAAGCTATTTTGCTTTTGTACAATCACGGTGTGATGTTTCTCCTAGCCAGAGACCACAAGATAAAAGCTAAGTAAATGCTTAAATGTTGACAAAATAAGTAGATTGTACAAAAGCAAAATAGCTTAAATATACATGATAGAAATTAATAAAGGGACCCGATGAGGAGCTGGCACGTAAAGCTTAGAGCAATGAGATCTGGTTGAGCTCTGGGTGGTAGCACTGAGGATCCCAAAAAACTGAAAAAATGGAAAAAAAAAAAACAAACAGGGTTGCAAAGCAGATGATAGAAAAACATACTATCAGGTGGAAGAGTTGTATACTTGATTCTCAAGCCATTCTGACAACTGTATGATATTTTTGTTTGATTGATGCATTCCTTGAGGGTGGTTGATGGTATTCAGACCCCCTATCAAATAAAGCCTGAGAATGAGAATGAGCCTGAGCCCGAGAATGAGATTTTGACCATACCTGAATTGTGTCTCCCTTTATTGGCAAACGTATCTCAGTGTGGCCTGGGCAGACTAGGTGTGTGCCTAGGTATGTTTTACCTGATATAAGCCTTCCTCTTTCCTGGGGAAGCCACGCCGATAGGTCAGGATTCGGCACAATTAATCCGCCTGACGGATAGTTGTGTGACAGTGCGCACACTGCCTCTCTTCTGGCACGAGCAGCAACCTCCAAACCTGCTGTCGCACCTGCATGAGCTCTCCCTCTGACGCCACTTCCTAGGCGCAGGATCAGGAAGTGACATCAGAAGAACTGACGCAGGCCCTGCAGCAGGGTTCGGGGTTGCTGCTCACGCCAAGAACCTTACAGATGTATGGGGGAAGGGAAGCGGCACAGATTACTGCAACACCCTTTACAAGGGCATAACAAAAAAAGAAATGACACCTTCAGATTGTTCAGAATACCGCTGTAAAAATAATATTTAACGCATGAAAATTCAACCACGTTTCTCCCCTACTGCACAATGCGCATTGGCTTCCAGTGGATCATAGAATTAGTTGCCAAATCCTGCTAGTAACATTTAAAACTTGTCAAAATAATCAACCCAAATGTATAGACAGACTCCTTCTTCCCCATAACTCCTGTAGAACTCTTCACTCCATGACTCAGAATCTGCTCTCGGTTCCATCCTTCAAGCTTATAAACACAATGAGATCGAGTATGTTTACAGTGACTGCTCCCTCCCTTTGGAATTCCATCTCTAACTCAATTTAAACCAAAGTTAAAAACATTTCTATTTGTCAATGCCTTTGAAACCTAACTGTCCTTGTAAGAACGAAAACATGCAGTCTTCCACCACAGCAACCCTTCCCAGTGTACTTTCCTGAATTCTCTCTTTCTCTATAATACTGTAGTTCTAACCTTTTTTTCCTGTTCGTCCCTGTTTAAAATGTCCTTGGATGTATTAACTACCCCTAAAGATGTCTACCAATTTTAAGACTAAGAATGTTATAATGCCCTTGTATCGCTCCATGGTGTGACCTCATCTTGAGTATTGCGTTCAGTTCTGGTCTCCTAACCTCAGGAAAGATATAGCGGCGCTAGAAAAGGTTCAAAGAAGGGCGACCAAGATGAGAAAGGGGATGGAACTCCTCTCATATGAGGAAAGACTAAAACAGTTAGGGCTCTTCAGCTTGGAAAAGAGACGTCTGAGGGGAGATAGGATTGAAGTCTACAAAATCCTGAGTGGAGTAGAACGGGTACAAGTGGATCGATTTTTCACTCCGTCAAAAATTACAAAGACTAGGGGACACTCGATGAAGTTACAGGGAAATACTTTTAAAACCAATAGCAGGAAATTTATTTTTCACTCAGAGAATAGTTAAGCTCTGGAATGCGTTGCCAGAGGATGTGGTAAGAGCGGAGTGCGTAGCTGGTTTTAAGAAAGGTTTGGACAAGTTCCTGGAGGAAAAGTCCATAGTCTGTTATTGAGAAAGACATGGGGGAAGCCATTGCTTGCTCTGGATCGGTAGCATGAAATGTTGCTACTCCTTTGTTTTTGGCCAGATATTATTGACCTGGAATGGCCACCGTGAGAATGGGCTACTGCGCTTGATGGACCATTGGTCTTATTAATATTGTACACTGCCTAGAAGTCTGATTAGGCGGTATAAGAAATTTTAAATAAACTTGAAACTTGGGAGGCGGGGAAGGAGCAGAGGGCAGAGAGGCGGATGGGTGCTATGCCCCTACAAGACCTCCCCGTCGTTACACTACTGATTGTTATAGACCAGATGCTGGGCTCAAAAGACCTTTGATGTGGCCCAAACACAGCATGTCTTACACTCGATTTTGAAGTGAATGTTTTTGTTTTTATGTATCCAAACCAAATTTGCATGTTCAATATTAGGTCTGGACCTCTGAAAATCTATTTTCACTCTTCCTTTTGCAAATTAGTGGTTACAGGATATGCCTGTCATGTCTTTTCTCAGCTTTCAAAACACCTATATGATGGTGTGAATGAAATAATCTTAACATATTGTTCAAGTTTTGCACCAGGCTATAATTTCAGAATAAAGACCTGGAGGCATAATCCTGTTCATTATGTGATAACTTAGGTTCAATGACACCGAAAAGAGAATATTAGATTTTGAGTAACGGCTCACCACAAAATCAAGTCTAAATCGGAACACGCATCCCAATAACGACATAATTGGACTCAAAGGGGGAACGCTCAATAAATGCTGTTCACAAAATCATCTTTCAAACAGCTCATGCAGCTGAAACAAATTATAATCAGCTAGTTCAAATAAGAAGAAAAATGATTCAGGGTGAGTTGCGTGTCAATTATAGATGGGATAATTGTGTCAGACCACACTCAAATCTCCTGGGGACACAATGGGGAGAGAGGCAAGGATGACGGATTATTTTTTATGTTCTCTAATCTCTACATCGTTCCTCCCCCACCCAAAAAAAAGATATACTCCTTGCCTATAAATTTAATGGTATCATGCCAGTATTTTCACTTTTTTTGTAAAAAAGATTTATTATAACAGAGATTCCGAAATGTGATCCTGGAGGTGCCCCAGAGAGTCATGTTTTCAGGATATCCACAATATCTTTCTCTCCCCTCTTCTCTCTCTTGCCCAATCATTAGGATTCTCAATTTTCGCTTATGCCGACGATATACAGCTGCTTTATCCGATTAATACTTTAAACCCCTCAGATATTAATGATCTAAATACCAAATTAGATACCATAAGTGATTGGCTCTTTTCCAATAAACTTTCACTCAACATTGATAAATCCTGTGGTCTCCTTTTCCCCATTAAAAAATCTGAAACATTACCGGGAACAATTTACATTAAATCTACACCATTATTTATGGATACTGAAATAAAATTACTAGGCGTAATCTTAGATAGAGAGCTTACTTTTCATGACCACATTAGTTCAGTTGTAAAAACATGTTTCTTTAAATTACGTATCATCCGTTCCCTCAGTTCCATTCTAAATACTGACTCGATTAACATCCTAATTCATTCTCTAGTCATTTCTCACTTAGATTACTGTAATTCTCTTTTGAATGGACTACCCCAAAAAGAACTTCAACGTTTGCAACTCATACAAAATACCGCAATTAAACTCATTAACAAAATAGGAAAATTCGAACATGTCACCCCCCTTCTTAAAGAGGCTCATTGGCTTCCAGTCACCCACCGTATAATTTATAAAATCATACTGCTCTCTTTTAAAATCAAACTTTCCCATCTACCTTTATTTCTTGATAAATTATTAATACCCCAAAGTTCTCCCCGTTCATTAAGATCTACAGACCAAAAACTCCTTTTCATTCCTTCTTTAAAAGAATCCTACTATACTAGGAAAACTAACTTTTCTATTACTGCCCCCACATTATGGAATTCTCTCCCTCAATTTCTTCGGGATGAAATTCATTTACAAAAATTTAAGATTAATCTTAAAACTTTCCTATTTCAAGATGCCTTCGATAAATCTTAATCTATACTTTGTTGAATTATTCATCTTTTTTCCCAAACTAACCCCTACTTCAGCGCATACCTTTTATACCATGTCACCCTTATCCTTCTTGTTCTATCCCTTCCCTCTATCACATTTCTTCTTATATTATGTAACTTTTCCCTTCCTCCCCATTCTTCCTCACGGTCAGGTTTGTCAGTATATGTTTTATATGTTTTCTCTAACTTTTCTAATACACTATCTACTAGTTCTTACTATTCTATTTTAAATTTTATTGTTAACCGGTCAGATATTTGTTTTATGATCGGGATATTAAAAACTAATAAACTTGAAACTTGAAACTTGAGAGATTTGCATGCACTGCCTCCGCTGCATGCAAATCTCTCTCGTGAATATTCATGGTGGCTACTTTGAAAACCTGGCCGGCTGGGGTGCCTCCAGGACTAGGTTTGGAACCGCTGCGTTATGGTGTGAATGTGCAAGGGTGACGGACAAGCATTTTGCCCTATCATTGACCTGGCCATAAGGAGTGAGCAACAATATTCATAAAGTACAAACGTACAGACAGCTTCCTTTTCCTTAATTTCGAGGACTATTCTCTTTCTCTTTGCTTCTGATTCTGGAGCTCCCTTTGGTGTGGTCCCTGGTAGATGTCGCTGTGCAATGATTTTTCTAGTCAAGCAATGTACACAGCAGCGTAGTGACAGAAGGACGCACCGGGTATCGCCTCGCTGTGCACCCCCTCCACGAATATTCCGTCCCCACCGCGTCCTCCCCACCATACCTCTTCAAATGATTGCTGGCAGTGAGAAGCACCTCTAACCTGCTGCTTCCGCCTTCCTCAGCTCTCCCTCATACATCACTTCCTGATCCCGTGACCAGGAAGTGACATCAGAGGGAGAGCTGAGGCCGGCGCGAGCAGGAGGTCCCAGATGCTGCTCGCCGCCAGCATTCATTTCAAGAGGTCGGTGGGTGTGCAGAGAAGAGGAAAGGTGTCTGAACTAGAGAATGACACAGTGACAAAATTCATCACCATTCCCGTGCCCGTGGATAACCACGGGAAACCATTTTCATGTCATTCTTTAAGGAGAGAGGGAAGAATCAGAGTATGAATGGCCACAACCACTGACCCGCAAGCTTTGCTTTGAAGAATGCTGGTGTAGAAGGACCGAGGTTGAAACAGACACTGAAGAATGACAGTCTCTGGTATCCAGAGCAGATATTGTGATGTCATAATGCCTCATTCCACCAGTGCCTAAGAGCCAATCACATCAGTGATGTCACAATGGCTTCATTATCCTTGGCTCACATAAGAATCAGAGTATGAATGGCCACAACCACTGACCCGCAAGCTTTGCTTTGAAGAATGCTGGTGTAGAAGGACTGAGGTTGAGATAGACACTAAAGAATGACAGTCTCTGGTATCCAGAGCAGATATTGTGATGTCATAATGCCTCATTCCACCAGTGCCTAAGAGCCAATCACATCAGTGATGTCACAATGGCTTCATTATCCTTGGCTCCCATAAGAATCAGAGTATGAATGGCCACAACCACTGACCCTCAAGCTTTGCTTTGAAGAATGCTGGTGTAGAAGGATTGAGGTTGAAATAGACACTAGAAAATGACATGGGATTACTTCCTGCGGTTATCCACGGGGACGGGAACGGTGATGAATTTTGTCACCGTGTAATTCTCTAGTCTGAACCCAAGTTGGCACCCACTTAATGTATGCGCCTTTTTCTTTTCAAGCATTTTGCTTGTGAATTTTCTTTGTAATTTTTTAAAAGAAAATTTTTTTAAAAAAAAACTTAAACAAGAAAGGCTAATCCCCAGGTACCACTATAGCGACTTGGGTGCTATTTTCTTTTCTGAGAGGCTTGATTTTCATGAGGAAAGGCTGGAAATCAAACAGCTTGGGCAGGTAGGCTGCAAGTATTAGGTTTACCATATGGCTCCAGAAAAAAAGAGAATGGATTGAAACATACGGGCTTTACTTCTATTGCTTTCAATGGAAATAAGGAAGATCTAATGAGACGTCTGGGTTTCACTTCCATTGAAAGCAATGGAAGTAAAACCCGGATGTCTCAATCCATCTTCCTTTTACTGGAGCCATATGGTAACCCTATGCAAGTAGATTAGCAGACGTTATCACCTTGCCATTATCCCACAATGCCAAGCAGGATCTCGTATGTCAAATTAGCAAGATGGAGTGTCCAAAGGGGCTGGCAAGAAAACATTTTAGGGACTTTACACCATGAACAGCTTACCGACGTCTGGCGTAAGAAAATAGAGTACCCAAGGGTTCTGAAGGAACTAAGACAAGAAATAGCGGGCACAATCCAGCATGTTTGCAACCTATCCTTGAAAACTGGTGAGGTACCAGAGGACTGGAAATTGGCAAATGTCACACCTATCTTCAAGAAGGGATCGAGGGGTGACCCCGGGAACTACAGGCCGGTGAGCCTGACTTCAATTATAGGGAAGATGGTGGAAGCTATGATCAAGGACGGCATTTGCGAGCACATCGAGAGAAATGGCCTACTGAGAACAAGCCAGCACGGATTCTGTAAGGGAAGGCCGTGCCTAACGAACCTTCTGTAATTCTTTGAGGGAATAAGCAGTCGGGTGGACAATGGGGAACCCATAGACATCATTTACCTCGATTTTCAAAAGGCTTTCGACAAGGTGCCACATGAAAGGCTGCTTAGGAAGCTGTGGAACCACGGGGTGGGAGGGATGTGCACAGATGGATCAAGCACAGGTTGTCGGGTAGACTGCAGAGGGTCGGAGTGAAGGGCCAATATTCTGACTGGCGGGGAGTCACGAGCGGTGTGCCACAGGGATCGGTGCTGGGGCCGTTACTCTTCAACATATTTATCAATGACCTGGAAAAGGAGGCAAAGTGCGAGGTTATAAAATTTGCAGACGATACCAAACTGTGCGGTAGAGTTAGGTCCAGGGAGGAGTGTGAGGACCTGCAAAGGGACCTGGACAAGCTGGAAGACTGGGCAAACAAATGGCAAATGCGCTTTAACGTGGAAAAATGCAAGGTCATGCATATAGGGAAAAAGAACCTGTTGTTCAACTACAAATTGGGGGGGGGGGGCATTGTTGGGAGACAGCAGACTTGAGAGAGACTTGGGTGTGCTGGTGGATGCATCACTGAAGCCATCTGCACAGTGCGCAGCAGCCTTGAAAAAATCCAACAGGATGCTGGGCATCATAAAGAGGGGCATAACAACCAGGACGCGGGAAGTCATCATGCCATTGTATTGAGCGATGGTGCGTCCACATCTGGAATACTGCGTTCAGTATTGGTCGCCACACCTCAAGAAGGACATGGCGGTACTTGAGAGAGTCCAAAGGAGAGCAACAAAACTGGTAAAAGGGCTGGAACACTGCCCATACGCCGAGAGGTTGGATAGGCTGGGGCTCTTCTCTCTGGAAAAAAGGAGGCTCAGGGGAGATATGATAGAGACCTTCAAGATCATGAGGGGCATAGAGAGGGTGGATAGGGACAGATTCTTCAGACTGAAGGGGACAACAAGTACGAGGGGGCATTCGGAGAAACTGAAGGGAGATAGGTTCAAAACAAATGCAAGGAAGTTTTTTTTCACCCAAAGGGTCGTGGACACTTGGAATGCGCTACCGGAGGAAGTGATCAGGCAGAGTACGGTACAGGGATTCAAACAGGGATTGGACGGATTCCTGAGGGATAGGGGGATCGTGGGATACTGAGAGAGGAGCTGGGATGTAACACAAGTATAGAAAGCTAACCAGGTAATAAGTATAGAAACCCAACAGGTCATGCATGTGCAAGACCGGAGGGTTAGGACTACGATGGGAAGATAGGACTTCAATGAGAAACCAAGGTGGCAAGGGAGCCCCTTCTGGTGATTCAGACAGGTCGTGACCTGTTTGGGCCGCCGCGGGAGCGGACTGCCGGGCAGGATGGACCTATGGTCTGACCCGGCGGAGGCACTGCTTATGTTCTTATGTATTTTCACTCATATACCGCGCACCCGTGTAAAACACGCATATGGGTATAGCGCGCGGGAAACTGTAATTTATGTAAAGAAATTTTTATATAGCGCGCACACCCGTATACCACGCATGCCGCCCCGACTCTCCTTTCGCCTGCCCCGACTCTCCTCTGGCCGCCCCGACTCTCCTTTCGCCCGCCCCGACTCTCCTCTCGCCGCCCCGACTCTCCTTTCGCCCGCTCCGACTCTCCTCTCCCCCTTGAAGTCCTGTCCCCACCCTGAAAGCCTGATGCCCCCCCGACGTCCGATTCACCCCCCTGCAGGACCACTCGCACTTGCACCCGCACCCCCACCCCGAAGGACCGCGCGCACCCCCACAGCCTCCTTCCCCCCCCATCATGGAGAAGCTGCCTACCGTTGTCCTGCTGCTTCCTCTGCCGGTGGTCCCGCCCCTTCTCTGAGCCCTGCGTCTGCGCTGCTTCCTCTTCTGGCTGTCCCGCCCTTTCTCTGATGTCAGATGGAAAATCTGGTAACCCTTAGTTATAGCATGTTACAAAGGAACCTTATGAATGGATTTCAGATTTCTCTTTGTTTACTTCATTTTCTTGGCTTCCTTGAAAGAATAGCAAGCAACCGTTTGAATACAGATGTATTGAATTAATGCACAGATGGATATTCCACGAAAGTTTGCCTAAGTAATACTATAATTCTTTCATTTATCACAGCACTTATTTGATGCCTCTGTTCAAAGACATCTTACAACACTGAGTCAACCTTCTTTCCTCGGTAAGTTCCTCATTCCCTCCTTGCGCCCATCACGAACTCTCAGATCAGCTGACCAGAACTTACTCTCCATCCCTTCTATAAAGGAATTTTTCTATACTAGGAAATCAAATTTTTCAGTGGTAGCCCCAACCCTATGGAATGCTTTACCATCTCATCTCCGTCATGAAAAATTAATCGATAAATTTAAGACTAACCTAAAAACGTTTCTATTCAAAGACGCATTCAATCATTCTTGAATATCTCTTCTTAAATCAACCAACCGCTTTCAAGAAGCGATCCTATCCCTAATGTTTTTTCCCTTTCTTTCCATTTCCTTTCATCCCCATTTTTTTTTTCCTTCTTATCTTTAATAATGTAACTTTACCTCACTCCTCCCTTTTACCGTATTTTCACGCATATAATGCGCGTGTTATACACGATTTTACAAACCGTGCATAACCATGCGCGTTATACACGTGAGCGCGTTGTACAAATTTTTTTTTACATAGTTCCCCCCCCCGACGTCCGATTCATCATCCCGAAGGACCGCTCGCACTCCCACAGCCTCCCCCCCTCCCCCTCCCGCATGGAGAAGCTGCCTACCGTTGTTTCCGGATGCCAGTGAGCCCAGCTGCTTCCTCTGCCGGCGGTCCTGCCCCTTCTCTGAGCCCTGTGCTGCGCTGTTTCCTCTTCCGGCGGTCCCGCCCTTTCTCTGAAGGGGGGAGGGGGGTTCCTAAGATTCTTGCTCTTGTTACAGGTTTCTGTATTGGGAATGAGTGGGAGGAGGGAGGTGGAGTGGCAACTTCGGGGCTCATAAGAGTCCAGGGTCCCGGAGGGCCATTCTGCCGACTCTAGCCTCACTGGCCATGACTCGATTTGAGGGCGGGTTTGTTCCTGTATTTATCTTTAATGTTTCCTTGCATTGTGTTGTATATGATGCATCACTGTTTGTATCCTGAACCTTTTGTGTTCTGTCGTTCTGTTTGTACTCTTGATCGCATCGATAAAAATTGTTTGAACCTAAAGATTAGAATACGTAAGAATGAGAACATGAAAAGAGAATGTTAAAGTGATATCAGTTCGTTAATTCAGTAGGTAAGCCATTTAGATACTGTATAAACAGCCGAGTTTTTAGGACTTTGCGAAATTGTTGTAGCCGACCTATCAGTCTAACAGAGTCAGGGAGGCCTGTTCCAAGTTTCTACCAGTTTGAAGGCAAAGGATTGGCTAAGCTTCCCGACAGATTTGATTCCCCTAAAGGAGGGGAACGATAGTTTAGATTTCTGTGTAATCCTCGAGTGGCAAGATCTAGAAGTATTCCAATATAAGGGAGGAGTGTGTTGCGCAGTGGTTGGCTCTACAGCCTCAGCACCCTGGGGTTGTGGGTTCAAACCCCGTACTGCTCCTTGTGACCCTGGGCAAGTCACTCAGTCCTCCATAGCCCCAGGTATGTTAGATAGATTGTGAGCCCACCGGGACAGATAGGGAAAATGCTTGAGTACCTGATTGTAAAAACCGCTTAGATAACCTTGATAGGCGGTATATAAAATCCTAATAAACTTGAATCAAATATTCCATAGAGAACCTTAAAGATAACACATGTACATTTAAACTGCATTCTAAAGCACTGGGAGCCAGTGAAGCTTTCTCAACAGAGGAGAAACATGATCGTACTTTCTTTTCCCCGAAAATGAGTTTAGCTGCCGTGTTTCGTATTAGCTGTAGTCGTTTTAGGCTACCCTGCCATATAAACAGAATTACAATAATCCAGCTGGGCAAGGGACCCTCGGTCACAAGGGGGCACCCGCTCAAACTCGGAGGGGGGAAATTTAGTGGTGACACCAGGAAGTATTTCTTCACGGAAAGGGTGGTAGATCACTGGAACAAACTTCCGGTGCAGGTGATCAAGGCCACCAGCGTGCTCGATTTTAAGAATAAATGGGACATCCACGTGGGATCCCTACGAGGGTCAAGTTAAGGAACTAGGTCACTAGCACTCAGTCTCAATGGGGTGGGTCAATAGAGTGGGCAGACTTGATTCAAAACACCGCAATAAAGTTAATTTACAATGCAAAGAAATACGATCATGTTTCTCCGCTGTTAATAGATTCTCACTGGCTACCTATTGGTCATAGAATCACATTTAAAATAATGCTACTCATCTTTAAAACTTTAGCCTGTGACGAACCCCAATTCATATCTAGACTCTTGATACCTTATAATACACAACGTTCACTTCGCTCCACCAATCAAAATCTTCTTTCAGTTCCTTCCCTGAAAATCATTGGTACAAGAAGGGCTGACATTTTTTCTGTGACAGGTCCCCTATGGTGGAATGCCCTTCCCCAATATATTCGTAAAGAAAAAGATATTTTAGCATTCAAAAAATCTTTAAAATCTTATTTATTTAGAGACGCTTTTAACGTTTGAAGCATTGCATGTTTATAATTGCTGAGTTTTTTACGTCCCTTTACCTATTGTTATTTCCATTATTCTACCCTAAATGACAATTGTAACTTTTATCCTCTCCTTCCAAGCTAAATGTTTGTTTAAGTTAAATGTTTGTTATTAAATTGTGAACCTCTTTTTAATTTATTATATTTTTGTTATGTACATCGCTTAGTGATTATAATAGGCGATTAATCAAATTTTGTTAATAAACTTGATAAAACTTGATTTTCTGCCGTCATCTTTCTATGTTTCTAATGGACTGAACCAACACTGAATAAGGTTCTTGATGGAATAATGACCGAACTTTTCTCAACATACGCAGACTAAAAAAAAGCACTTTTTTTTTTGCTAAAGAGTTTAAGATGATAAGAGCTGATTGAAACTTGGTCACCTGTCATCTACTTGAATGTTTTGCGTTGTAATGAGAATTTATATACCAATCCGGCTGCTGCGTACTATTCTCCGTCTTTCTAGATAACAGGAAGCAGACTGTTTTGAAGCTGACATTTCAGCGATACACCCAATCTGGCCTATCTTTCTTACTTCCCAACATGCTGACAATTATGGATTTGGCAAAATTAAGTGAAAATAAAATCGAAACCAAGCTTTAAGGAATCTGTTGTTCTTCATGCCAATGCAAAGAGGAGATGCTGGCGTCGATGTTTCATCTTGATCTGACACACAATTAGAGTGGCTTTGTATTTTTTTTTTTTTTGGGGGGGGGTAATGGCCAAGAGGGTTTTTCTTTGCAGTTTCTTCTACTCTTAGGTTTTCTTCGCACGTTGAACTCCTGCATTGTCATCGAGAGACAAACTCCCACAGGAGGGATCTCGGTTTTCTCTTCACGGTGTGTTAAGAACACAAGAATAGCCTTATTGGGTCAGACCAATTGATTGATTTATTCAAGTTTCTATACCGTTCTCCCAAGGGAGCTTAGAATGGTTTACATGAATTTATTCAGATACTCAAGCATTTTCCCCTGTCTGTCCTGGTGGTCTCATAATTTATCTAATGTACCTGGGGCAATGGGGGGATTAAGTGACTTGCCCAGGGTCACAAGGAGCAGCGTGGGTTTGAACCCACAACTTGAGGGTACTGAGGCTGTAGCTTTAACCACTGCACCACTCTAGAAATCTGGTAAAAGGGAGCCAAGTAAAGGACAATCAAGCCATTGTGACATCACTGATGAGGTTGGCTCTTAGACATTGGAGGCATTGGTTGACTGAGGCATTATGATGTCATAATCCCAGCTCTGGTTATCACACCATTTATTTCATTTTCTATACTGTTCTTCCAGGGGAGCTCAGAATTGTTTATATGAATTTATTCAGGTACTCAAGCAGTTTTCCCTGTCTGTCCTGGTGGGCTCACAATCTATCTAATGTGCCTGGGGCAATGGGGGGATTAAGTGACCTGCCCAGGGTCACAAGGAGCAGTGTGGGTTTGAACCCACAACTCCAGGGTGCTGAGGCTGTAGCTTTAACCACTGCACCACTCTAGAAATCAAAATGTAGTAAAAGGGAGCCAAGTATAGGACAATCCAGCTATTATGACATCACCGATGAGGTTGGCTCTTAGGCATTGGAGACATTGGTTGAATAAGGCATTATGATGTCATAATCCCAGCTCTGGTTATCGCACCAGTTTTCACACTATTTATTTCATTTTCTATACTGTTCTTCCAGGGGAGCTCAGAATTGTTTATATGAATTTATTCAGGTACTCAAGCAGTTTTCCCTGTCTGTCCTGGTGGGCTCACAATCTATCTAATGTACCTGGGGCAATGGGGGGAGATTAAGTGACTTGCCCAGAGTCACAAGGAACAGCATGGGATTTGAACCCACAACCTCAAGGTTGGTCCATGTAGCCCAGTAGCCCATCTTCACAGAGGCCAACCCAAGTCACAAGTACCTGGCAAAACCCCAAATAGTTTAAACCATCAAAGAATGAAGGGTAGCGTCAAAACACTCTCTCTCCCCAAGATGGACATAAGTCTCCCTAATCCTACTGCAAAAAAACATGTTTTACCACTTACATCTGCATAATGGCTTTAGTCCAAAAATGTTTGAAAAAAATTTCTCCTAAAGCATCCCAAACCCCCCAAAAGCTACAAAGTTATGATTATATGTGGTACAGATGAAGGAGAGAAACATCAGAATTTCAACTGGAATGGGATCATAGGGCTTCTTATAGCGCACAGCTATTCCAGTACCCACTTCACCGATCTCAAGCAGATATAATCATTTGTTTCGCTCCCCCCAACCCTCCTTGATCTATTGAGCACCTTAGTAAGAGCAATATTGACGTTTCAGCTCAATCATAATCAACTTCAAAAGTCAACAACGTGTGAGACTCTACTCAACTCTCCGTTAGGACTCCAGCGCTGTACGAATTACACTCCCAACGCCCGGGTACAGCTACTATACTGACCCTTCCTGGCGTTTCGGTCCAAGGACCTGCCTCGGGGGATTCACTGGCCCAAACGTTTGAAAGACGGCGTCTCGCTCAAGAGGGATTTCACTTCCGAACACTGCCACAAGCCTCTGTACCCTTCTCTTACTCTGCGAACTCCAGACTCTGCTTTTTACCAGGCCGCCCTCATCCCTACGGCAGGCTCCGTCTCTGGCAGTGCTCAAGGTCCCGTTAAAAGCTCTTCGAGAGTGCTTTTGACTCCTAACGCCTCTCATCCCCAACCCTATAAGTCACGTTTGTCTGTCCAAGTTAGATTGCAAGCTCTTCTGGGCAGGGACCGTCTATTAAAAGTCAAAATGTACAGCACTGCGTACCCTTTCAGCGCTATATAAGTGATAAATAGCAGTCGTAGTAGAATCAATGACGGTGGAGAGGGCATCGCAATCCCTTGAGCCAGCCCTGATAAGTTGAATTTGACATGTCCCGATCTAGACATCTCAGGTCTGATTTGGACATTCTATCGAAAACTTTATGTTTCTGGCTACCATACGGCAAATTGACTTTTATTTACTCCTATTAAAAAGGAGTAAATCAGGCTGCAATTTTTTTTATGTTTTTACATTTTCGATCGACAAAGAATGAATAGCCTAGGTGAGCATGTTGTTGCTTTTGTCATGCAGGAAATATGAGCCAGTCAGGGGAATGAAAAAAGTAGCCAGGCTTCGTTAGAACTAACGGTGGATTTACTCTGCCTGCCCCTGCCACTCCCATCTCTAAATCAGCTGTGCGACAGCCTGCCCGCAAGTCCTACTACAGCACGCCGCAAACAAAGTACAGAGCTTAGAGGGACTGTCGGGGCACTGAGGGGCTCAATCCATCAGTCGTTTCATGCAGGCTTCCCTAGAAGACAAAGAGCGTGTTGCAGTGGTAGCCTTTCGCAGTCATTAAAGACAACCTTGGAAACAGGAATAACTGGCATCCGAAGGGAGAAGAATTGATAAAGATGAGTGCCCCGTTTGAAAATCAATTTCCTCTTCAGGAAGAGTGATTGAAAATAGATTATTTAGGACGTTAATCAGATTTCAGCTAGTTAGTCAGGCGTTTGCTCACAGGGCCTTGGATTTTGATAGGTTGCCTGCTTGGTTTTCATTGGGCCTTTAAGGAGTAAATTAGAGAATGACACGGGGAAAAATTATGTCCCCGTCTCTGCCGTCCCATTCACCGCCCCGTCACCGTCCCCGCTCTCCCTTTCATCGCCCCGTCCCCACCTTCAGCGTCTTCTCCTCTCCATCCCCCCACCCCCAGCACCCTTCACGCGGTCCAGCAGCTCCCTTACGCCAGCCAGCCATGCATTCCTCTCCCTCCCACCCTCTTACCTTCTCTTGTGGCAAAACTGGCAATTTGTATAAGGCTATGCGCTGCATTACAGCCGAAGCCTTGAAGTCGCGTCGGGTTGCCTGCTAGAAAAGTCTCCTCCGATGCAACCGGAAACAGGAAGTCGCGTCAGAAGAGATTTTTCCAGCAGGCAACGCGACGCAGCTTCAAGGCTCCGGCTGTAATACAGCTCATAGCCTTATAGAAATCGCCAGTTTCAACAAGAAAAGGTGAGGGAGGGAGGGAGATGGATGGCCGGCGGGAGAGAGGGAGCTGCCGGATCGAATGCTCGTTCACCGCGCGTGCTAACCATTCACCGCTCCACGGGGCGGTGAATGGCCTTGTCCCCGATCTCGCGGTGACCTTTTTTTTTTTTGGTCACCGTTTTGGCGGGTTACCCGCGGCTAGCCGCGGGTAACAACCACCGTGTCATTCTCTAGAGTAAATCTCTGCAGCTTAGCAAAAGAGGGCCCAAATGTTAGGTGCTGATGTGCTGATCATAGTCCCTAGGTAAGTATAAGCAGTAGCATAGTAAAGGGGGGTGCGGGGGGGATGCAGACCGCCCCAGGCGCCAAGTCGGTGGGGGCACTGGCACCTCTCCACCCCTCCATGCCACACCACGCCACCCTTGCTCCATTCCTCCCCCCCACCTCCGTATTATCTTCGCTAGCACAAGCAACTTCTGCCTGTTGCTCGCGCCAACCTGGTTCCCCTCTGAATCACTTCCGGGGTCACAGAGTCAGGAAGTGACATCAGAGGGAAATGCAATGTTGGCGCGAGGAGCATGCTTGCAGAAGCCACTCGTGCTGGCGAAGATTAAGGGGGGAGGGGGAGGGAGAGCGCAAGTGTGGAATGTAGGGAGGGAAGGAACAGAGGGGGGGGGCGCCTCCTACTCTTAGTACGCCACCGAGTATAAGCCCTCTGGTAAGTAAATCACTAAATATCTCTACACAAATAGGAAAAAGGGACAATGTCTGGAAAGCAGTATATACTAATGCTTAGGGTGGCCAAATTTTCCAATAGGAAAATCCGGACCTTAGACCTGCCCCCCAGGCTCGCCCAGTTCCACCCATCCCTGCCCTGTAACACCCTAATCCCGCACCCAGTCCCATTTGAGAAGGCTTTTCAAAGCCCGGACAAAGTACCGGGTTTTGAAAAGCCTTCCGGACCCCAGGACGTGTCCTGCGAGTATGGGAAAACAAGGTTCTGGATCTAGAGTCTGTGATGGAAGAGGCTGAGTTGGCTTAAGTGACGATCACAGAGACTTGGTTCACAGAGAACCATGACAGGGATATAATTATACCAAGCTATAATCTGTTCAGGAAAGACAGGGCAGGAAGACAAGGAGAGGGAGTGGCGCTATATGTTAAAGGTCATATTGCAGGATCTTCAGGATCAGTCTGGAAAAGAGGGAATGGAAAATGTATTTACATCGGTGTGATATACAGGCCTCCTTCACAAACAGAAGTGGACAGAGATTTAATAGCAGACATTCAGAATATAGCTGTATAAGGGGAAGTATTATTAATAGGTGATTTTGGCCAACGAGATAACAGAAATATACTGTTTTATTTTGATGCTCCAAATGTCTCTAAGACTATTTTTTGGCTTCTTAATCAAATTTGTACTTGGAGGTTGAAATGTACAGCATCAGCATCTATGAGACAAACATGCTTATTTTTATTACATAGGACTTTTTGGACCCCAGTTCGTTTATGAAAACTAGAGAGTTCTATGTCTAATAGATGCTGGCATTGTCGTATTAATATAGGGACTTTGGATCATCTGTTATATTTTTGACCATTGATACTTAATTTCTGGAGGTCAATTTGGGGGACAAATAAATTTTATTCTTGAGTCATCTATTCCCTTAACTTATGAAGCCATAATTTGTGGTACGTTACTACACGTTAAGCCTACTTTGGATAAATATAAAAGCCATCTTTTCTTGATCATGACGGGAATATCTATCCAAATGGTCATACGTAACTGGAAAAGCCACGACAGACTTAATTACACATTTTGGTGGGCAAATGTGTGTACCACATATAAATATGAGAGAATGAATGCGGAATGTTTGGGGTTTAGTAATTAAGAACATAAGAAGTTGCCCCCGCTGAGTCAGACCAGAGGTCCATCTTGCTCAGCGGTCCGCTCCCGCGGCGGCCCATTAGGCCTAGTGCCTGAACAGTGGTCCCTGATTAATTTTGTAACTTACCTCTAATCCCATCCCTCTAATCTACCTCTACTCTTATCTGTACCCCTCAATCCCTTTGTCTTCCAAGTATCTATCCAAAGCTTCTTTGAACCCCTGTAGCGTGCTCCTGTTTATCACATCCTCTGTTTATCACATCCTTGCCCTTCTCTCTTCCTCTTTAAAAAGGACAGATGCTTTCAGTGATAGTAGTGAGAGAGGGGAGTAGACCTTCCCCCAAGTCACCATACCTTGTCTGCAAATGTTTGAAGAGACCACTCAGTCTTTAAATCCTAACCAGGAAACCCTAGCACAGAGATCCAGACCAACCCTATCAAACTAAGGGACTGAGTAATGTAATGTAATGTAATGTAATTTATTTCTTATATACTGCTAAACTCCGTTAGGATTCTAAGCGGTTTACAGAAAAATAGACAATAGGATGCATTAAAATTATAAGTAAAATAAGTGCATTAAAATTATAAGTAAAATAGGTACTTAGAAATTCATTTAATAAAGTGTGGAGCCCATTGAATACGTTTGTTACCTCGCAATAAGGGTCATGTATCTTTCCTTTTCTTAGATTTCCTTACACATCCAGGGTGGGTGGGGGGGGGAGGGAAATGTATTTTGAGGATTAAATTTACTTAATTATAATATTGTAATCACATCATATGTCATATTGTATTAATAATTGGGAGGAGGGTGGGAGAAAATGATTGTTTTATGTATTACTTGTGTAGTCAATAGTGCGTTTTATGCAGTGTTTTATGTTCAATGAATTGTATTGCACTGTCAAAGTTTGAAAATCAATAAAAATTTAAAAAAAAAAAAAAAATAATAGGTGATTTGGGGTTCCTCTTTCCCACATTTGCACTTGCTCACATTAAACATCATCTGCCATTTTGAGGCCCAGTCTCACAATCAATTATTATCATACTTGTCAGGCATACATAAACGAGGGATGAAGGACGAATAATACAGTAATTTAATTTAAAAAAACCCAAAAACAACACAACAGAAGAGAAAAACTCTAAAGACGCAGAGTTATTGAACAGATAGGTACGTTTTTGGTCATTTTCTGAAAGCGACTTAATTCAGTTCTGTTCTTGCGATGTAACAACTTTGTGTCATCAGCAAATTTACAACACACACCCCTTTTACAAAACCGTCGCGTGGTTTCTAGCACCAGCCGTGGCGGTCACAGCTCCGACGCTCATAGAATTCCTATGAACGTCGGAGCTGTTACCCCCCCCCCCGGCCGACGCTAAAAACCACGCTACGGTTTTGTGGGGGAGGGGTTAATGATCTCACTAGTTATTCCCATCTCTAGATCATTGATAAATATGTTAAAAAAGCAGTGGTCCCGCCACAGACCCCCCTTTACAGAAAGGGCGCTGGATGTATGGAACGGCTTCCCAGTGAGACTGTACCTGAATTCAAGAAAGTGTGAAATAAGTACCTAGCACCGGTAAGGGAGAGAAAGGGATGGGCAGACATGAGTAATAATAATAATAACAATTTATTCATATACCGCAAAGCTTTGAAGTTCTATGTGGTTTACATCGTTTAAAATACAATAGAACTGAAGAGAATTGGAAAGTTAAAACCAATGAGTAAAAAACCCTAAAAGATCTGATTATTGCATAATAAAAATTTTACAAATTAACTACCTAAATATTTCAAAAACAGATGTGTTTTTAAAATGTTTTCTAAATTCCCCATAAATTTCAGTAAGCATTAGCAGTTGATCTAACTCAGTGGTCTCAAACACGCGGCCCGGGAGCCACATGCGGCCCGCCAGGTACTATTTTGAGGCCCTCGGTATGTCTATCATAATCACAAAAGTAAAATAAAACAGTTTCTTGATCATATGTCTCTTTAGCTTTAAATGACAATATTAATATTAAGACTTAGCCAAAAGGAAAGATTTATCAACTATAAAGACCTCATGCAAAATTGTCATTTCTTTAATAAGACATTAACTATTTTTTTCTGAGGCCCCCATGTACCTCCAAATCCAAAATGTGGCCCTGCAAAGGGTTTGAGTTTGAGACCACTGATCTAACTCTTTGCCCCATGCTGCTGCCTGGTATGAAAGAAGATGCTGAGGATGTTTTTGACAGGCGGGGGAACAAAATTCAAGTGGGGGCTTCTTTTATGTCTATTAGTTGTAAAAGGAAAAAGCTCATTTATATATGTGGGAGTCAAACCAAGTAGAGCCTTAAAACAAAAGCAACCGAGTTTGAATGTCACACGCGCCTCCACTGGTAACCAATGCAACGCCCGGTAAAGGGGTGTCATGTGGTCATATTTCTTTAACCCAAAAATCAGCTTGACCGCTGCATTTTGCACCATCCGCAATCGTTGCATGGCGACACCAGGAAATATTTCTTCACCGAGAGAGTGGTTGATCCTTGGAACGAGCTCCCGGTGCAGGTGATCGAGGCAAACAGCGTGCAAGAATTTAAGAGCAAATGGGATGCCCATGTGGGATCTCTTAGAGGGTTAAGCCAAGGGAACCTGTCACCGGGAGTGGGATCCCTAGGACAGTAGACTTAGGGGTGGGTCAGTAGAGTGGGCAGACCTGATGGGCTATGGCCCTTATCTGTCGTCATCTTCTATGTTTCTATGTTCTTCTGAGAAATTGCTGAATAGGCAACATTGCAGTAGTCAAGTTGGCTTAATATAAGAGATTGCACCAAAACTCTAAACGATGAAACATCAAAATACGCCTTAATGGACCGCAGCTTCCAGAGAGTAAAAAATAAATAAATAAAATCCTTTTTTTAACCAAAGAATCCACTTGGTCCTTCATTGTCAGTCCCTGGTCCAGTATTATACCCAAAATAGTGGATTGAATAGGATGGCTAAATTTATTGATACACAATGATGTTTTGGTATCAAAAGGATGAGGTGAAGCAACAAAAAAATTTGTTTTTTCTGAATTAAGCTTCAATCTAAATTCAGCCATATGATCTTCATCTCCTATCATTTTCTGTGTTGCTATGTTTGTTTCTATGCCAAACCCCAACTCTGCTGAGCTATATCTGTGGGAATGTGTAAAAACTCTAGAAGTACAGTGTGTACAGTAGCGTCAGTGACTCATCGGTGCAGTTTCTTCCGTTCTGGTCTCCGAGCATTCTTCTGCCTTTAACACGATCCCAATTAATGATAGGTATGAGTGGGCAGCAACATGCTGAGTGAACCATTTCTGCTGACATTCTCTGAATAATGGGGTTGTATCACCATTATGAATTTTAATTTTCCACATTCATAAAGAGAGTTATTCAGGCAGGAGAGAGAGACGCGACCAGAGCTAGTGTGAGCTCAAGCCAAAATGGCCGACGGTCTCTTCTGTTTCCTGAAGAAAGATATTTAAAAAGGAAACACAGATACACAAAAATTTTGTTTTGAAGGTTAACCTCCATTCCTATTTCGATTTTACCCTTACATGCCTCAATTTGCCGGATATAAGCACCGCTATACTTTATAAGAGAGAGAGAGCAAGAAAAGGAAGAAAGAGGATAAAACAAAGAACCAAAGTGTCCCCTGATGAAGGTGTGTTAAACGTCGAAACTGGGATCTTTGTTGGGACCTGTTGTTTCTAATAAAGACTTTTTGCAGTTGTTAAGACATCCACCTTGCCTTTTTTTCTTATTTTAGGACAATGTATCTCAAATTGTGTGCCTCCTGAGATTTCAAATGTGCTGCGGCACACTGAGGAGGAAGAGAGGTGCCTGCCAGCTGACTTCCCTACACGGTATGGCGCCAGCGCTGTCCATTTGCCGAAGGCCTACATGTTTCCCCCTTCCATCTAGTGTCCTCCAGCTTCCCCCCTAGCCTCCCAGTCTCACCTTTAAAGCTAATTACAGCAGCCTGCAGAGGATCACCGGTAGGTAAAATGATTTTATTTTCAATATAGTGATTGAAATGTGTCAGTTTTGAGAATTTATATCTGCTGTGTATATGAAAAGTGAATGGAAAAAGTTGCATTACAATTAGTAAAGGGGATGGGATCTGGGGCGGAGCTTGGATGGACCTAGGGAGGTCTGTGGTTGGGTTACTCAGTTGATATTTGTTAGACTTAGGGGGTACTTAGCTTGAAGTAGTTGAGAAACACTGCTGTAGGCAATCAGCTGGCGCCAGTGCCTCTCCTTCTCTACGGCCCTCTTCCCTGCTGGCGCCCCCTATTGGCGTCTCAGGGCCCATCTGCAGGGCCTCTGCACACGCACGGACGTCGACGTGATGATGTCACGCATATGCGTGATGTCATCATGGCGACGTCCGTGCACTTCTGGGTGCCTCAAGCTGTGGCCACTATGTTTAGTGTGCCCCGGCGCGAGAAAGTTTGAGAGACACTGTTTTAGGGGATAATAGATGCCACAGATAACCAGCCCTATAAAGAGCCAGGAAACTGATCAGCTCACCAGCTTGTTGATGGAATGGTTTGGGGTCCATCTGCAAAGACCTTCATGAAGGGAACGTGGCCTCAGTTCTAGTGCCCGTATCAGAGCACACTCAGAAGATTCTTTTCTTATACAGTCAATGGCGTAGCGAGGGGTGGAGGCGCCCGTGGCGGTGGAGGCACCTCGCCCCACCCCCATCTGCACCTTCCCTGCCTCCCCTGCTGCGTGTGCACCTCTTCCTTTCCCCCGTGCCTCTTTAACGTTCCCGGCGTGAGCAACAACCCTAACCTGCTGCTCACGCCAGCGGCAGCTCTTCCATTGATGTCGCTTCCTCGGTATGGGTCCAGGAAGTGATGTCGGTGCGTGTGGTAGTTGGGGGCGGGGAAGGGGGTGGAGAGGAGGACAGGTGCCTGCACCCCCACCAAGACGGCGCCTGGGACAGACTGCCCGTCCACCCCCTTACTATACCACTGTATACATTGAGTTGATCTTTGTATAGCAAAAAAAAAAAAATCAAATACTGTAATACTTTAAATAAAAATTAAAATAAAATCAATTTCTGGAAGAAATTTAAGTGTAAAATTGGTACACCACACCACATTTTGCCTACCACATGTCTGGTAGTTCTTCTGTAACAGTTTATGGTATGGCATAGTATGGGGTACAGTATTAGTTAGGCCTAGGGCATGGATGTCAAAGTCCCTCCTCGAGGGTCGCAATCCAGTCGGGTTTTCAGGATTTCCCCAATGAATATGCATGAGATCTATTAGCATACGATGAAAGCAGTGCATGCAAATAGATCTCATGCATATTCATTGGGGAAATCCTGAAAATCCGACTGGATTGCGGCCCTCGAGGAGGGACTTTGACACCCCTGGCCTTTGGTTACCATATGGCTCCAGAAAAATTAGACTGGATTGAGACATCCGGGTTTTACTTTCATTGCTTTCAATGGAATTAAAACTCAGATGTCCCAATCTGTCCTCCTTACTTCCATCGCTTTCAATGGAAGTAAAACCCGGATGGCTCAATCCGTCCTCCTTTTTCTGGAGCCATATGGGATCCCTAGTTAGGCCTATTCTTAATAGTAACTCTCAAGTAACCAGAGACTACATTTATCCAGCATCTACCAATCCTGATGGGTGCCGATTAACTGAGAGTCTACTGTATATAGTGAAGTGCGTTCTAGTCCAGAGCGTCACAAATCTGTCACGATGGCAGCGGGTTGTTTTTTGGAGAGGCTATCTGCCATGAATCTGTAAATGGCACATCTCCAACTAATTTACAATGCAAAAAAATTTGACCACGTCACCCCTCTGCTGATAGACTCTCATTGGCTTCCTATTATCCATCGAATTTCGTTCAAAATATCACTGCTAGTTTTCAAATCTATGACCTATAATGAACCCCAGTTCATTACTAGAATGCTCATTCCATACAACGTTTCACGGACCCTCCGATCAGCTTCAAACAATCTATTAACAGTTCCATCCCTGAAAATAATTGGAACCAGAAGACAAGACATGTTTTCAATTATTGCCCCTCTTTTGTGGAACTCTATGCCCCAGTACATAAGAGACATAAAGGACCTCTTTTCTTTTAAAAGAGCTTTAAAAACTTATCTTTTCAAGGATGCTTTTAATATATGACCCCCAGACTTAGAATTTTTTGTCCCTAGGCTTGACATCCTACAATTTTTTTTTTTTCCCTTCCTTGAGATATTTTCCCTTTAATGTATTTTTTCTTCTACAAACATATTGTAACTTTCCCCCTCAATCCTCACGATTCATGTATGTTAACCCAGTATGTTTTTATTTAAAGTCATTGTATTTGTCTTTCTATTTTATTTGAATTGTACATCGCTTAGATATTCAATAAGCGATTTATCAAACACTAATAAAACTTGAAACTTGTATGCAAGCCCGACTGCCTGAGTGGTCACTAGGCCAGGTTTGGAAGCCCTTTTCACGATAAAGATTTTAGAAAGGTCTGTGTACACAGTGGCCAGTGTGTTATGCGGTGATCAATTGCTCGCTAACATGCATTATATAATACACCAGGTGGCCCATATTAATTAACCTGCAAATCAGGATAAATAGCAGGAATTAAATTTCCTACGGCGGTGCCATCATTATTGCTAAAAAAATGGACCTGTGCCCCCACAGGGCATAATTACGTTTCTGAAGTGAATGGTTCTGCATGCACATTTTTGCGACTCGATATAATTTGTTTTGCAAACATAGGCAATGAGTTGATTTACAGAAAACGGGGATTCTATCTGGTGATCTTAAGGAGGCCAAGCAGGTAGAAAAAATGATGGCTTAAGCTGTAGAAATTGCCTTGTCCTAAATTGTGTCTGTCTGGACACATCCGGGAAAATATTCAATTGTTGTCCACAAAACAGTTTTGGCGGTGGGAGCTGCATTTTTCCTAAAATTTCCTTGTAAGTGCCTTGTAACATATGGGAATGTTACATTTATTTTTGTAGATCCATTACAGTTGGAAAACGTATTGAAAGATAAACTTGTGCAGAAAGTTTCAGATATTAATTTGGTTGAAGATAAAAAGTCTAAATAACCTCAAAATTTCCGTGAAATACACTAAATCCCTTGAAAAGGCAAAATCACAAGACAAAAAAATTGTGCACGGATTTTTGAACACGTGCGGCTCGGAAAAAAGGAAGCCGAAAAACTCGAAATTTAAGTGAGATTGGTGGCTCTTTTTTCCTGACGAAGCTCTCTCAAAAATTTGGATGAGCGAAACGGAGATCTTCCGTCGTCTTTGTCTTTTTGTCACCATGCTATTAAGCTAAGTACTCTTAGATATATTTAGTGGAATTTAAGAGTATTGTTTGCTACTGAAGTAAAGCAAAATAATTAATAAATAAGACTCCAGCATTTTTATTCAGATTACTTATCCCATATTCAGTTAAAAGAACTTTAAGATCTAGTGAACGGAACCTTTTGTCAATTCCTTCGTTGAAGGTTATTAGCACAAGAAGACAATTTATCTTCTCATGTACAGCTCCCCAGATCTGGAATGCGCTTCCCATGTTTTTACGGGAGGAGAAGGTGTTTGGGAAATTTAAAAGCGAATTAAAAACCTTTTTGTTTAAAGATGCATTTGCAAATTAATTAAATTTTTTTATAAAGTGTTATTTTAGTGAATTATTTTGCTTTCTCTTGTTTTTTTTCAATTTCCTTTTGTATTTTCCCTGTATGTTCCTTCTTTACTATAAAAAAATGTATTTCATCCCCTCTTACCTTTTGTTTACGTTATAATTAATTAATTGTATGTAATGTTTTTGTTTCCTTATATGTATATTTTATTGTACATCGCTTAGAAATCCGATTAAGCGATTGAACAAGCCAATTAATAAACTTGAAACTTGAAACTTGAAACTAATAAGTTTTTTAAGAAAACAGTTGAAATAAGAATAAAATAATAGATATAAGATTTTTGATAAATAAATAATATAGTTTATGGGAGAATCTAAAAGGACCGATGATAGCTCACCCTATGGTTATCAGTTCGTAAGATACATCGAGCTGTTAACTGTGAGCGCTTGAGTTCCCTATAAATCTCTCCATAAGTTCCAGTTTGGAATTTTTTTGTCTTGTGATTTTGCCTTTTGAAGATAAAAAGTGACATATTTGATTGAGGCCTATTTTGCCTGACAGGCATCGTCATAGACTCCTCCCTCTCCTTCAATGATCACCTCAACTCCTTGGTTAAAAAATGCTTCTTTAGCCTTCATATGCTGAGGAAAGTGAGATCCTGCTTTCATCATTCTCACTTCGCCGTCCTTGTTCAATCCATCATCCTCTCTAGACTGGATTACTGCAACTCCAACAATATAAACCTAACTAAGAAAAACCTACATAGACTTCAGCTAATTCAGAATGCCGCGGCTAAGCTTATTTTTGCAAAAGGCAAGTTCGATCACGTCTCCCCACTCCTCTCCAAGCTTCACTGGCTTCCAGTACACTCCAGAGTCCTCTTTAAATGTGCCTGCTTAGCCTTCAAGATCCTACATGGCATCCTTCCTCCCGTTATCCCACTCTTTTGGAATTCCTCAAACCCCCACTCCACCAGACCCTCCCAAAAACTGAAATTATCATTCCCCTCTATAAAAGGTATATCCCGCGCAGGAAAACTTGGAACATCCCTCCCCTTTAGAACCACAGAACTCTGGAACAACCTCTCATCCCCGCTCAGAAATTCAAGCTCCTTCCAATCCTTCCACAAACACTTGAAAACTTGGCTCTTTTCAAAAATCTAATCACCTCCCGCCCTCTGGTACCCTTGTCCCTCTCTGTCTTCTTAGTTACTCTCCTATAACCCTTCATTGTAGTTCCTTTCCTCCTAACTCTGTAAACCGTGCCGAGCTCTACGCTTGCGGAGATGGCGCGGTATACAAACCTAAGGTTTAGTTTAGTTTAGGAATACTCTATTTTGTTTTAATTTGTTTCTCGTTGTATAACTAAAGTGTAGTAGTATTTGGCTCCATTAATGTGGACTGGAATCGATGTTCATTTTTGCCCGATTAGATTTGGTTTATGTACGACATTGTTTATTTTCCTGTATTTTGTTATCTTTTAGTAACAAAAATCAATAAAGTATATTAAAAAAAAAAAAAGAAAAAGTAATGGCAAAGCATGGCTTTTGCGAAAAGGGAGATAATGCCTCTGTACCAGACTCTGGTAGGTCTCCTTTAGAGTACTGTATACAAGTCTGGAGGCCAGAGTTGTTCCAGAGAGCAGCTACTAAACTGGTGAATTTGCTGAGGCCATATTTAAAACATAGAAACATGATGGCAGATAAAGGCCAAATGGACCATCCGCAGCATCCACTATCTCCTCCTCTCCCTATTAACTAAGACTCGTAACATTTGCACTTCCTCTTCCCATTGGCTAAGGCTCTTTACACCTGCATTGTGATGTCATAGAGCTTTATGGTTATAGAAACATAGAAACATGATGGCACATAAAAGCCAAATGGCCCATCCAGTCTGCCCATCCGCAGTAACCATTATCTCTTTCTCTCTCTGAGAGATCCCACGTGCCTATTCCAGGCCCTTTTGAATTCAGACTAGAGAATGACACGGTGACGGTTTACCCGCGGCCACCGCATTTAAGCCGCGGGTCACCGCCGAAAACGGGGAAGAAAACTAGCAGTCGCTGCGGTGACGGGGACAAGGCCATTCACCGACCGCGGAAACGGTGAACAGGTTTGTCCCCGCGGGCCAATGTACCCCCTTCTAGGAACCGCTATTTACCGCCCGACGCCCGATTCACCCCCCCAGCAGGACCGCTCGCACCCCCACCCCGAACGACCGCTCGCACGCGCTCCCACCCGCACCCGCGATCGGAGCAAGAGGGAGCCCAAGCCCTCTTGCCCGGCCGACTCCCCGACGTCCGATACATCCCCCCCCCCGGCAGGACCACTCGCACCCCCACCCCGAAGGACCGCCGACTCCCCGACAATATCGGGCCAGAAGGGAGCCCAAACCCTCCTGGCCACGGCGACCCCCTAACCCCACCCCGCACTACATTACGGGCAGGAGGGATCCCAGGCCCTCCTGCCCTCGACGCAAACCCCCCTTCCCCCCCAACGACCGCCCCCCCAAGAACCTCCGACCGCCCCCCCCAGCCGACCCGCGACCCCCCTGGCGACCCCCACGACCCCCCCACCCCCCTTCCCCGTACCTTTGGTAGTTGGCCGGACAGACGGGAGCCAAACCCGCCTGTCCGGCAGGCAGCCAACGAAGGAATGAGGCCGGATTGGCCCATCCATCCTAAAGCTCCGCCTACTGGTGGGGCCTAAGGCGCGTGGGCCAATCAGAATAGGCCCTGGAGCCTTAGGTCCCACCTGGGGGCGCGGCCTGAGGCACATGGGCCCAACCCGACCATGTGCCTCAGGCCGCGCCCCCAGGTGGGACCTAAGGCTCCAGGGCCTATTCTGATTGGCCCACGCGCCTTAGGCCCCACCAGTAGGCGGAGCTTTAGGATGGATGGGCCAATCCGGCCTCATTCCTTCGTTGGCTGCCTGCCGGACAGGCGGTTTTGGTTCCCGTCTGTCCGGCCAACTACCAAAGGTACGGGGAAGGGGGGTGGGGGGGTCGCCAGGGGGGTCGCGGGTCGGCTGGGGGGGGCGGTCGTTGGGGGGAGGGGGGTTTGCGTCGAGGGCAGGAGGGCTGCAGTGCAAACATAAGCCTTTCATTAAGACAATCCTGGTTCGCTTTTCCAAGTTAAAACAATTAGAAAAATATTTCTGGAGTGCTGTAATAAATTAAAATTAATAGTGCTCAGAACCCCCAAGGTAACTTCAGGCATCATTTTGAAGCTTTTAGGGAGAAGATTTTGAGATGTCAACAAAGATATTTTATGTTTAAACAATTTTTCCAGTGTTACAAAATATATGTCCAACTTTTTTATATGTCGGTAGATTAAACAACTGACATCTCCATCCAAAAATGTTTACTGGGAAGCTTCAAGGGGGGACAGTGCAGGGAAGTCAGGGAATTTATATTAATTAATTTTTTCTCTGCGTGTTTTGTTTTTGTATAGTTATTAACTAATATTTAACTAAGTTTTAAAGTTTTAAAGAATGTTTCCTTTATACGTAAATAAAGAAAAGTGAATGGGATTGCAGTGGCGGTGACGGGGCGGTGAATGGGGTGGCAGTGGCGGTGACGGGGCGGTGAAGAGGATGGTGAGACGGGGACGGGGCGGTGACGGGGATGGTGAGACGGGGACGGGGCGGTGACGGGGATGGTGAGACGGGGACGGGGCGGTGACGGGGACCAATTTTTTCACCGTGTCATTCTCTAATTCAGACACAGTCTCTGTCTCCACCACCTCTTCCGGGAGACTGTTACACACATCTACCACCCTTTCTGTACAAATGTATTTCCTTAGATTACTCCGGAGCCTATCACCTCTTAACTTCATCCTATACCCTCTCATTCCAGAGCTTCCTTTCAAATGAAATAGACACGACTCATACGCATTTACGCCACATAGGTATTTAAACATCTCTATTATATCTCCCTTCTCCCGCCTTTCCTCCAAAGTATACAGATTGAGATCTTTAAGTCTGTCCCCATATGTCTTATGACGAAGATCACACACCATTTTAGTAGCCTTCCTCTCTACTGACTCCATCCTTTTTATATCTTTTTGAAGCTGCAGCCTCCAGAAGATCTCAATATGTATATTTTGGAAGAAAGGTGGGAGGAGGCGCCCCCCTCCACAGCTTCTTCTTCCCCATCATTCCTTCTGCGCTCCACACTCACGCTCTCCCTTCCTCCCCACGTACCTCTGTAAATCTTCGCTAGCGTGAGTGGCTTCTCCAGCATGCCGCTCGCACCACCTTTGGGTTTCCCTCTGATGTAACTTCCTGGCCCTATGACCTAGAAGTGATTCAGAGGGGAAATAGGCCAGCACGAGCAACAGGCAGGAGGTGTAAATCTGGGTGTCAGGCCAGACGCCATCTTAGTGAGGGAGCAGGCTACGGATTCTCGCCTATACAGGTTTTAAAATAAGTTTGTATAATTTCCTATAAGATAAATTCATAGGCCATTATTGAGATGGTTTGGGGAAATCCATCGCTTATTCCTAGAATAAGCAGCATAAAACCTGTTTTACTACTTGGGATCTAGCCAGGTACTTGGGACCTGGGTTGGCCACTGTTGGAAACAGGATGCTGGGCTTGATGGACCTTTGCTCTGTCCCAGTACAGCAATTCTTATGTTCTTATGTGAACCAAGTATAAGATAATCAAGCCATTGTGACATCACGGATGAGTTTGACTCTTAGGCATTGGTGGAGTGAGGCATTATGACATCACAGCTCTGGAATGTTGCTACTCTTTAGGTCTCTGCCAGGTACTTGGGACCTGGGTTGGCCACTGTTGGAAACAGGATGCTGGGCTTGATGGACCTTCAGTCTGTCCCAGTACAGCAATTCTTATGTTCATATGTGAGCCAAGTACAGGACAATGAAGCCATTGTGACATCACGGATGAGTTTGACTCTTAGGCATTGGTAGAATGAGGCTTTATGACATCACAATCTCAGTTCTGGAATGTTGCTACTCTTTAGGTGTCTGCCAGGTACTTGGGACCTGGGTTGGCCACTGTTGGAAATAGCATACTGGATTTGATGGACCTTCGGTCTGTTCCAATAGGGCAATTGTTATGGCTTCATTTTCATTACTAGCCCTTTGGTCACTTCACTGATTTCCCCTGCGGCTTTATTTTTCCAGTTGCCTTTTTCTCTGACACTATTTTTAGGAATTGAAGGCCAAGAAATGTTAAATATAGCAGGCAATGTTTCAGTCACTTCTCCACTGTCAAGGAAATAAGCTATTTGTTTCTTCCCCCCCCCTCCATGCTAAAATTTTCAGCAGCTTATTCAGCCATCGACACATAGAGTTCCAGCTTATTCCTTTGATGGTTAAAGAACTGGAATCTGCTAATTAGAAAAACCTCTTTACGCTGGAGGAAGATATGCCACAGAAACACATATTTGAACGATATTGCCACCAACAAGCAATGCAAGTGCAGCCAGGGTCATTCTGGAAGAGACTATGAATGAGCCATAGGGAATGTGTAATTGATATGGATTAGACACTCGCTGACTGCAACTGAGGTCTGTTGTTTCATTGATTTTCAAAAGAGTTCTGGCAGCTGAATCCTACTACTACTGTTTATCATTTCTATAGCGTTGAAAGGCGTATGTAGCGCTATACATGAAGGTAATAGATGGACCCTGCTCAGAAGAGTTTGCAATTTGACTAGGACAGACAGGACAAATGAGGACGTACTTGCAGAGAGAATGATATGTATCATACAATGGGTTAAGAGTTGAAAGCGGCCTTGAAAAAGTGGGCTTTTAGCTTGGATTTGAATATTGCTAGAGACTGAGCTTGATATTTTGACTCAGGCAGTCTGTTCCAGGCATATGGTGGAGCAAGATAGAAGGGTTGGAGTCTGGAGTTGGCAGTAGAGGAGAAGGGTACAGATAGGAGGAACTTCTTCCCTGCTCGATACAGCTTCTCAAAACCCGGGCAAAGTGCTGGGTTCTGAAAAGCCATCCGGGGAAATCCTGACATCTGGTAACCCTAAGGAAGAGGGGTTAGAAAGGGTCAGAAGGAAAGCAGAAGGAGCCTATATCTTTCCTCGCTTTCCCGCTTGATGTTGCTCAGCTGCAGGTCAAACCTCTCAGCCGCAGTAGTAGTGAAGACACCTCGGCACTAGCCAAAGAGCTTGTGAATCTCTGTGTTCATTCTGCACATCTTGCCCCCCACTGACTCATACTTCCCATTTCAGAGGGGGGGCAGACACTTGAGTGCAGAGGCTCAAAGGCTCCACGTAGGCCCAGAAATATCTGTTTCACTGCTGCTACTACCGAAGGCCCATCAGGATGCAGTAGTTTCAAGTTTTATTAAAAATTTGATTCGATCGATTATAAGCGAAATGCAATTTTTTAAAACCCATACAAATTAAAAATTCGTTTGCAAAAGTTAGATAGTTCATAGTCTAATAGATGCTGGCACTGTCATCTTGATGTAGGGACACCGAGTCATCTGTTGTTCTATTGTCCCTTGATCCGTAACTTTTGGAGATCAATATGGGGACAAATTAATTTGATATTGGAATCTTCGATTCCATTATCCTATGGGATGGTAATCTGTGGGATATTGTTAAAAACTAAACCCCCATTAAACAAATATAAAAGCAGGCTCCTAATTATTATGACAGGGATGGCCATGCAGATGGTTACCAAAAATTGGAAAAATTGGGACAGCCTTAACTTTTCCTTTTGATGGGAGACTATCCACCTCTTTTACAAAGCTGTGCTAGCGGCTGCGCTGTGCTAAAGGCCCCGAAGCCCATAGAGATTTAAAGGGCTTCGGGGCTGTTGCTATGCGACTTTGTAAAAGAGACCGTATGTTTATGTTATAAATTTGAAAAAAATGAATTCCGATATATTAGGTCATTATAATTTCTTTTAAATCAGTATGAGGCCCATTAACAAATTTTGTTAATTCTGATTAGTTGTATAGTGCTTTTATTTTTTGGTTGAATAGCAAACAAATCCAGGTAGGAAGGGAGAGGGGGGGAAATACATTTTGTATTCTTTTTTGATTGGATATAATGGAAGGGAGGGGGAGAAAGTATATTTTGTATTGATACTGTTTGAATGTTAAGTGCTCTTTTATGATCATATTTGTGTGTAAATTTTAATGCACTTTAGAATGTGATGTGATAATTAATAAAGAATTATTTTTAAAAAGGCGTATGCAGTGCTATACAAACACCTCCCCTTCTACCCTTTCCCCCTCCTCTCTCTCCCCTCCTCCCGCCCTCCTCCCCCCTTTAAAGTCAGTTTATAGACGAAAGCGCATGGGACAATCGCTCGAGGACAAAAGCCGCTAAGACAAATGCGCGCAGGATGTCAGCCGCCAAATCAAAAGGTAACTTTAAAGAGCTCCAAGGGGATGTGTGGGAGGGGGACCCCGATTTTACTTAGAAGTGTTGGTGCTGCCGTTGGGGGTTGGCCCCCTCCCATTAGAGAGACAGTGTAATTTTTCCCAGTATTTTAGTGAAAAATTACAGTTTCCTATGTAAGTGTGGGGGAGGGGTGTTCTCCCCCACTCCCACCCCAACGGTGGTGGCAACACTTCTAAGTAAAGTGTGTGTGGGAGGGGTCCACACAGACACACCTCCCCTCGGAGTGCTTTAAAGTTACCTTTTAATCCGGCGCGCTGACGTCCTGTGCGCATGTCTTAGCGGCTTTGTCCGCGCGCGACTGTCCGGCGCGCTGTAGTCCCGTCACCTTAAAGTCACCTTGAGCCTGCATAGGTATGAGCGACACGCAAATGGAAGATTAGGTTAGATTAGATGAAAAGAAAGAGAGAGAGAGAAAAAAAAGAGACCAGCGATATCCATTTAGAAAGAGTTATAGGTTGTAGGCATCCTTAAATAAAAAGCTTTTCGAGTTACGTTTGAAACATACTAGATTTTCTTCCTCTCTTAAGTACGCTGGTGTAGTGTTCTAGAGTCGAGATGCGATCACGGAGAAAATATCTCACCGCCGTGATAGCAAGGGGAAAGCTGAGGTGCGGTGGGGGAGGGCGGATGTCTAATATTTAGAAGGGCCAGGGCTCATTTGGCCCACTCTATTCTCGCACCCTAGCACGATTTGTTTACTTCATTGCAAAATGCATGAGCTTCGGTATTGTTTTTCAGATGCGAGTCCCTCTCTTGATATCATCCGTATCTTAGAGCTGGCAAAAGAATACAGAGAATGCTGTAACATCAGAAGGAAGAATCTTCTGCACTGAGCCAAGGATGGAACCTGGCAGACTACACGGGCAAACGGCCATCTTCCCATGACAAGGGCTGGAAAATGGGAGAGGAAGTTACAGTATTGCAAAGAATGCACGCGTCTCTTCTTCCTTTCCTTCTACTCCTGAAGGAATAGAAAGCAGAAAGCCAAGAATGGACAGAAGAAGCACTTCTTAATGATTTTGCAGGCCATGGGGTATTTGGGCTGCTTCCAGTGGGCCACAGCTATCCAGAAATCAATGGATTTGCACTCCTCCCTCCGTATTTATGGGGGTTAAGGACAGAGCCGGCCCGCGAATAAGAAAAATTCTAATAAATTTTGGGCAGACTCTGACCCACCCCGGTGGTCTAGCAGTGACGTGGGGCAGGAGCGATCTTCCTACACTCCTGCCCCGTGCAGAGCCGTGCTATGCACCCATGCTGTGAGTTCCCGTGGTTGGACCACGGGAACTCACAGCATGAAGTTGCCACCGGAGCTGCGTCCACGGCTGAGGGCTGTGCTCCTGGGGTGTCTGCTCGCCTTCAATCATCCCCTCCACCTCCGATCACTCCCTCCAGTCGCCTCGATCCAAGTCCCGGGGCTTGTTCTGGTCGATGTGGGTTGCCTCTGAGCGATTTTCTAGGGGGGGGGGGGGCTAGGTAAAAAAATCACGAATAGTCGAAACTGCGATCACTGAAACCGCGAATAGGGAGCGAGAAGTGTAGTGCCCCAAAGTTGATGCCAATCTGGTACTGTACAGTAAGTTCACGGGGACATATCTGGTCCGATGGGGCCAGAAGTCCATTTTTAAGGGTTCTAGGTATTTATTTTAAAAACAAACAGAAAACTGGCAAAAAATAGAAATGGCCCCAGTTTCCGGGATGATGTACCTGCAGTAGGGAAGACAGGCCACTTCCAGAATGAGAAGCCAGTTAGAAAGTACAACCCTACCAGGAAGTCGGTAGCTGTACACATGACAGACGTGCTACCCACAGCAACTCAACCAACTGACCGCTCTCCTACTATAGAGAAAGTAGAGGATTCAGAGCGACATTAAAAAAACAACAACAACCACATTCTCTACAGAAATGTTGAGGGTTCAGGGAGAAGCCCTTAAGAGAGCAAAAAGAACTGCTAAGAAAATACAGGATTCGCTATAAGTGTTGCTCTTCAACCAAGCACATGGCTCAAGACTGTAAAGTGGCCATTAAATGCTTCGTATGTGACAGTGACCAGTGTATAAGTAAGTGCCTTCCATCCTGTGACAAACTGAGACAACTGTAATTAAACCAGATCGTCTTAGGAGTGAGATAGTGAACTTCAAACACCCAAACGCCCTCAATCTTACGGCGCTTTTTACTGGGGTATGAATCATCATCGCATGTTCGCACGCCACTATGAAACAATGACGGAAGCTTAGAAAAGTATGACGGTCAAAGATTAGGTTTGGGCCACTGAGGCTGTACAAAGACACGACAGGCCGTAAACGTTTTAAACCCCTGACGAAGCAAGAAATAGCGAAACGGCAGAGCTGCCGTCGGGTGAAGCTAAGTATTTATGTTATACAGTACTCCCCCGATATTCGCGGGGGCTCCGTTCCAGGAACCCCCCCTGCGAATGTCGAAAAACCGAGAATACGGTTTTTAGGCAAGGGGAGACAGAAGAGGGCAGCCGGAGCGCCGGCGAGGGAAGGAAATCACTCGCTGTATGCTCCGACCGCCTCTCCCTGCACTAAAGTTGGGCCTCACCAATCAGGAGCTGCTTTGACACAGAGTCCCGTTCACGCAATCTAAGCTAAGTTATTCACTAAATTATTTCATAAAAATATTTAAAATGCATAAAAGGTCTACCTAGAAGAAAAACTAGGGGATAAGACCGATGAGGCAGCTAGCTACGCTGGAAATTCTGTACTGTAACAGAGCTGCTGAAGTCTCATCCCAGAATAATAATAATAATAACTTTGTTTTGTATACCGTCATACCCAGAGAGTTCTAGGCGGTTCACAGCAATTAATTAAGATTACAAACGATGAAATCATTGGAATTAACATTTTAGGTATGTAGAGGTCATTGAAGTTGACAGGAATATACAAGAATGTACAAGGAATATACAAGAATGTACAGGAATATACAAGAATGTACAAGAATGTACAAGGAATATACAAGAATGTACAAGGAATATACAAGAATGTACAGGAATATATAAGAATGTACAAGAATGTACAAGGAATATACAAGAATGTACAGGAATATACAAGAATGTACAAGAATGTACAAGGAATATACAAGAATGTACAGGAATATACAAGAATGTACAGGAATATATAAGAATGTACAAGAATGTACAAGGAATATACAAGAATGTACAGGAATATACAAGAATGTACAAGGAATATACAAGAATGTACAAGGAATATACAAGAATGTACAGGAATATATAAGAATGTACAAGAATGTACAAGGAATATACAAGAATGTACAGGAATATACAAGAATGTACAAGAATGTACAAGGAATATACAAGAATGTACAGGAATATACAAGAATGTACAAGAATGTACAAGGAATATACAAGAATGTACAGGAATATATAAGAATGTACAGGAATATACAAGAATGTACAGGAATATACAAGAATGTACAAGAATGTACAAGGAATATACAAGAATGTACAGGAATATACAAGAATGTACAATAGGAAGGTAATATTTTATTTTCAGGAATATACCGGTCATTGAAGTTAATAGGTTTGGAGGGTACGATAAGAAGGGAAGGTGGAGGTTCACGTGTATTGATGGGAGTTGAAGAGGTGCGAGGGTGTGTTAAGAGTTCTGTCCGTTGAATAAGTGATTTTTGAGTTTTTTTTCTGAAGTCAAGGTAGGTGGGGGCATCGAGTACAATTTGGGCTAGCCATGAGTTTAGTTTAGCTGCCTGGAAGGAGAAGGTTTTGTCAAGGAACCTTTTGAGATGACATAATTTTAGGGAGGGGAAGGAGAACAGATGAATTCTGCGAGAGTTCTTATTGTTTGTGATTTAGCTTGAAGTGAGGGTTGAGGTAGCTTGGGGATAGGCCAAATACAATTTTGTAGCAGAGGCATGCGAACTTGAATAGGCAAATGCAAAGAAAAAAATGGAGAAGATTTTGAATGTTTGGTAAAATGAAGAAGAAATATTGGAGAATATCAGAAGATCTTCTTTAAAACTCTCTGTAGATAAGGAAATGAGGATATAGTTGGTAGAGGTGTGTTTTGGGCAGCATATGGACCAGATTGCAACGATAATCAAACTTTTTGAAGGACATCCTAGACGGAAATGAAAAACGTTCTGAGCTAGACCTGTTTTTGAAGTGTCTAAGTGCCAAAAAGGCACCCAAACTGACCAGATGTCTACTGGAGGGATTAAGTAATAACCCCACACTCCCCCAGAGGTCACACACCCCACCCAACTCTTTCTGAAAAAGTACATAACTTTCTAGAACAGCACCATCAACCATAGGAAGGCCTACTAGAGTGGCACACAGGTGTCTTAAGTAGGCTTTTGAATGGGTTAGTGAACCATAGAGAGGAGGAGCCAAGTCCGTAAGACACTCTAACCGCTACATTTGTGGTGTAAAGTGTGAGGCCACTGAAACATCCAAGTTAAAAATGTCCAATTAGGCACCATTTAGACTTGAAAGGGGCCACACAGACATCCCAATAGAGCAGTGGGACGCCTTAGAGGGCACTGCTGTGAACTTCACATACAGGGTGCCAGATATACATCTCACTATAACCCCTTTATCATTTATGATGATCCTCCCCCAAAACTTACTATACCAACCTATCTACCACCCCAATAGTTTTTATGGCTGTAAATGGCACATATATAGCAGTATAGTAGGATTTTGGTGGGTTTTGGTGGACTCACACTTTCCACCATAAATGTAGCAGTTAGAGTGTCTTAAGTGCCTGGCTCCTCCCCTCTATGGCTCATTAGCTTATCCAAAGGAAAAAACAACCCCATCACGTGCAGGATATAACGACGTTATATCCTGCATGTGGGGTTGTTTTTTCCTTTGTATTGTGTGACACATCATTAGCCCATCCACCAGGCTACTTAAGACACCTGGTGGAACGGTGGTGGAGACGGTGGAAAGGAAAACAGTGACATAATTCAAAAAAGCGTGAGATAAACACAGATCTCTAATTAGAACATGAATGATATATATTGAAGAACTAAGTCTGACACTGGGCAGACTTGCACCAGTCTATGTCTCGTATATTGGAAATTCGATATAGGATGGGCTAGGGAAGACATTGATGGGATCTCCAGTAACTTGGAAGATGAGGAACTTGCTGGGCTGACTTTACGGTACGTATCTGCAAATGCCGAGATGTGGATGGGCTGGAGTTAGCTTCAATTCCAGTAGTTGGAACTTAAGGACAGTACCGGGTGGACTTTACGGTCTATGGCCCAGAAATATCAAAGAAAACAATTGAATTTAATTGTGAATATATAATGCATGCAGCTAATGGGCAGACTATATGGAGCGTTCAGGTCTTTATCTACCATCATATATTATGTTAAGCTCAATCATATTTATTCAAAGCAAGGCTACAATTGTAGATCGATGCAGAGTTGGCCATTTATCATCTTATACATCTCCGAGATTCTGAGTAGAAGTTCCTTTAAGCTAGATTGAAATTCCTGTCTTGAGATGAGAACGGGACAAATGATACAGCGGTGTGGAAAGAATCCCAGCGCTTCAAAATAACAGCGGCGACAGCAATCATAGTAATGAGGCATTCGTAGAAGCGAAATGGCCTTTGTCAGGATTGGGCTCTCGTTTTTTGTTTTTGTTTTTTTTTAAGAATTACTCGACATCTGCATTAAACAGAAAGAACTTTTTTTTATCTTTCTAGTCTCAAAGTCAAAATCCACACATTGAGCGAACAGGCCAGTGGAAAAGGTAAACCGGGGTCAACGGCATGATTGCCCCCCTTTTCCGTACAACGCACAGCATTGAGGAGAGATTACCCCTGCTGGTCTAAAGTCATTCTGCTGCTCACAGCGAACCCATGCAGATTCTGTTCAAGACCCTACATTTTCATGCATTAGCTGATGCCAAGCCAGGTGAGTGGGCGTTTTATAAATCTTACTGGTTTGAAAAAGGAAGCCATGCGAACAGAAGGTGATAAACGCAGCCTGCCTACTCAGTTTCTGTCACAGAAGATGTCAATTCTATATTTTAATTCTATTTTGTGTGTGTGTGTGCGCCAGTATACAAAAAAGCTGTTTCATGGCATTATAATTTCACCTCTGTTGCTTTTCGTTCGGCGCTGAGATTGATCCCCCACTAGTGTGCTTCTGGTTTTCATGCGAGATGTTTAAAATCACCTTTCAGATACGGTAAAACTGAAGAAAGGCACCTTTGGAGAGTGCCTTACATATTTGCAATTAGACACATTTTGACCCTTGTAATTATTCTGAACTCGTGCATTTGCTTTTCGTTTCTATTATTCTTAAAGCCGCCCGCTGATCTACTCTAATTTCTCATAGCCCCCTGCCTCTCTATTATGTGTAAATCAAACTGCTTTATGCATGAGTGAGCTATGAGAGGATGCTATAAAGTAAAAAGAACTGGCTATGAAGATAGCGGACATATATTTAGTTAACGCACTCAGACGCTATGAGGAAGTCTTGCTCTATTCTTCCTGAGCAGATCGGCCTTAAGCATGCCATCTTTCCCCCAAAGGGCTATAAGGGAAACCAGGAGACCCACCAAAACTGCAGGAGTACACGATATTACTGTATATACTGTATATCAAGCAATAAAGCGACTGGGGGTCCTGGAGATTGCTTGGGCTACCTTGGCACTAGAACAGGGGTAGGCAATTCCAGTCCTCGAGAGCCACAGGCAGGTCAGGTTTTCAGGATATCCACAATGAATATGTATGAGATGGATTTGCATGTACTGCCTCCTTGAAATTTTCTCATAATTCTGACTTGGTAGTTGATTTTCTTGTAACTTTTTCATATTACTTGTGATCAGGTACCGTAACATAGAAACATAGAAATAGACGGAAGATAAGGGCCATGGCCCATCTAGTCTGCCCACCCCAATGACCCTCCCCTACCTTTCTCTGTGAATAGATCCCACGTGTCTATCCCATTTGGCCTTAAAATCAGGCACGCTGCTGGCCTCAATAACCTGAAGTGGAAGACTATTCCAGCGATCAACCACCCTTTCCCCATGTATAGGCCGCGGCCTATACATGGGTTTTACAATCCCCTGCACTGGGTGCGGCTTCCTTATGTGGGGCGGTCTATCTAAAGACATCATAGATAAGCCGCCCCATTGGAAGATCAGCTGCGGAGTCTCCCATACCTGGAGCTCCCTCCTGGACGGCTACCAGCTGCCTCCTGCCTCGTCGCGGCCAGCGGTACAGGGCAGGAGCATTCTTTTCAGCATCCCTCCCATCTCTTTGTGCACCGGAACCTCATTTATTTATTTATTTCGATTTCTATCTCATTCTCCCAAAAGCTCAGAACGGGTTACAAGTAGACATTCACAATCATTTGAAAACAGACTAGTCATGACAACAAATAGGTTACAGCAGTGCAGGGCAGGAGAATTTTTTTCAGCATCCCTCCCTCCCATCCCTTTGTGCACCGGAACCTCATCAACCCTCCCACCATGTAATACCTATCCCTCCCTCCCATCCCTTTGTGCAGTGGAACCTCACCTACCCTCCCACCGTGTAATATCTATCCCTCCCTCCCATCCCTTTGTGCAGTGGAACCTCACCTACCCTCCCACCGTGTAATACCTATCCCTCCCTCCCATCCCTTTGTGCACCGGAAACTCACCAACCTCCCACCGTGTAATACCTATCCCACTCTCCCATCCCTTTGTGCAGTGGAACCTCACCTACCCTCCCACCGTGTAATACCTATCTCTCCCTCCCATCCCTTTGTGCACCGGAAACTCACCAACCCTCCCACCGTGTAATACCTATCCCACTCTCCCATCCCTTTGTGCACTGGAACCTCACCAACCCTCCCACCGTGTAATACCTATCCCTCCCTCCCATCCCTTTGTGCACCGGAACCTCACCAACCCTCCCACCGTGTAATACCTATCCCTCCCTCCCATCCCTTTGTGCACCGGAACCTCATCAACCCTCCCACCATGTAATACCTATCCCTCCCTCCCATCCCTTTGTGCACTGGAACCTCACCAACCCTCCCACCGTGTAATACCTATCCCTCCCTCCCATCCCTTTGTGCACCGGAACCTCACCAACCCTCCCACCGTGTAATACCTATCCCTCTCTCCCATCCCTTTGTGCACCGGAACCTCACCAACCCTCCCACCGTGTAATACCTATCCCTCTCTCCCATCCCTTTGTGCACCGGAACCTCACCAACCCTCCCACCGTGTAATACCTATCCCACTCTCCCATCCCTTTGTGCACTGGAACCTCACCAACCCTCCCACCGTGTAATACCTATCCCTCCCTCCCATCCCTTTGTGCACCGGAACCTCACCAACCCTCCCACCATGTAATACCTATCCCACTCTCCCATCCCTTTGTGCAGTGGAATCTCACCTACCCTCCCACCGTGTAATACCTATCTCTCCCTCCCATCCCTTTGTGCACCGGAAACTCACCAACCCTCCCACCGTGTAATACCTATCCCTCTCTCCCATCCCTTTGTGCACCGGAACCTCACCAACCCTCCCACCGTGTAATACCTATCTCTCTCTCCCATCCCTTTGTGCACCGGAACCTCACCAACCCTCCCACCGTGTAATACCTATCCCTCCCTGGAAAACCTCTCATACGCTGAGAGATTGGAGAAACTGGGTCTCTTTTCCCTGGAGAAGAGGAGACTTAGAGGGGATATGATAGAGACTTATAAGATCATGAAGGGCATAGAGAGAGTAGAGAAGGACAGATTCTTCAAACTTTCGAAAAATAAAAGAACAAGAGGACACTTGGAAAAGTTGAAAGGGGACAGATTTAAAACAAATGCTAGGAAGTTCTTCTTTACCCAACGAGTGGTGGACACCTGGAATGCGCTTCCAGAGGGAGTAATAGGGCAGAGTACAGTACAGGGGTTTAAGAAAGGATTGGACAATTTCCTGCTGGAAAAGGGGATAGAGGGGTATAAATAGAGGATTACTGCACAGGTCCTGGACCTGTTGGGCCGCCGCGTGAGCGGACTGCTGGGCATGATGGACCTCAGGTCTGACCCAGCAGAGGCATTGCTAAATCCCTTTGTGCACCGGAACCTTAACCAACCCTCCCACTGTGTTATACTTATCCCTCCCTACGTTCCATGAATTTACTCCCTTTCCATGAAGAAGTATTTCCTCAGATTACTCCCGAGCCTGTCCCTGTTCTCCTTCATTCTGTGCCCTCTCATTCCAGATCTTCCTTTTAATCGAAAGAGTCTGCCTCCTGTGCCATTATGGAACAGAGGTATTTAAATACATATGTCTGTCATATCTCCCCTCTCCCACCATTAAGGAAAAGTGTCCACATACTATATGCAGATTTTAAAGACCTAACACAGATTTTGAAATGAAAATCTTCTTATAAATTATGTTCCATTAAGTGAAAAACACTAAAAAAAAAAAAACTCATTGAAAAATACAGAAAATGGTGGTATTTAAATTCTAGATTTGTAGATCCAGCGTGAGTTAATTGAATCAATGATAAAGCAACGGTTGGGCGATTGCCCACCTTTGTCCCCCTTCCGTGGGACTCGCCAGTTATAACTGTAAGCTCCTTTAAAAACTTAGAAGTGATTTTCGTCCCTGGCTTGTCTTTCCACTGTCACGTAGACGAGCTTTTTTGGTACTTTGTCAATCCTGATCAGTTCTCGGCTATCTTGTCTTTCACATCGTGCGTCTGTTACTCCTCGCTTTGCTCACGTCTCATTTACATTACTGCGAAAACAAAAGGATCTGTGGAGATGGTGATGCTCAAGATGAAGGCTTTATTCAAAAATGTACAATTGGATAATCCACATAAATTATATCTAGGACCTAAACCATAGAGAGGGATGGAGCCATCGCGTCCGTGTTTCGACAATGCTGTCTTCCTCAGGGGTCCCTAAAAGCCCTGCTATTAAAGCATGTGGATTAAATGCTGAAAACAATACCGAGTGTAACTCTGCGTGGATAAGGATTCTGCACTATTAACTGAAATGGCCGCAGCTACTTCAGCAGCTCGACCGCCAGTTTCACAACTTTCAAAAGTGCCTCTTCGTACGCTGGTCCATTGTCATGGAACCAATTGCCTGGCGCTCTCCTGAAAGTGACATAGGAGAAATAGGAGTGGACCAAATAACATAGCATAACATAAAAACTCACTTGTATAGCGCAAATACCGTTAAGTTCTATGCAGTTTACAAAGATTAGCAATACAAATGAATAAGCAACCAGTTTCTAACTTCCAAAAGATTCTATGAAAAGATGCGTCTTTAAAGCACGTCAAAAGTTGAAAGTGTGACTATGTGAGCCGTGAACAATCGAAAGTTTATTTCAAAAGCGCCCAAAATGCAATGACCCAGCACAGGGCTGCAGTGGCGTAGCGAGAGTAAGTGGTGCCCCTCACCTGCCCTCCCACCCCCGCTGTGCGTGCTCCCGCCTCCCTTTCCCATGCACATTTTTTAATGTTCCGAATGAGAGCAACAGCACGAACTTGCTTTCCCATGTCGTGACGGCTATCCCTCCAACCACACTTCCTAGGCGCGGGGCCCGGGAGTGACATCAGAGAGAGGACACCGGTGCGGGCGGCAGGTTCGTAATGGTGCTCATGCAGGAAAAGTGAAAGAAGTACAAGAGAAGGGAAGGGGGGAGTGGAGAACGGGTGCCTGCACCGTATACAAAGACCACACTCAGGGCGGACTGACCCCCCCCACACACACACACATACCTTACTACGCCAGTGTGGGGCTGTGTTTTGGCAGTAAGACACCTGCTTCAGGGGTCAAAATGCTCTGTAGAACTGTAAAGAAAAGTACAGTTCCAGCTAGTGGTGTAGCGAGGGTGAGCAGCGTCCGGGACGCTGATGCCCCTCCCCGCCGTGTGTGCCTCTTCCACGTACCTTTTTAACTTCGACGTGAGCAGCCACCAACCTGCTGCCCGCGTCGGCTTCGCAGCTCTCTCTGACGATCCCGGAAACGATGTCAGAGTGAGCGCCGAAGTTGACCCGGGCAGCGAGTTGGTGGCTGCTCGCGCCAAAATTAAAAAGGTATGGGGAAAGGGTACGCGCGGGGAAAGGGGAATACTTTTTTTAAAACCAATAGGAGGAAATTCTTTTTCACTCAGAGAACAGTTAAGCATTGGAACGCGTTGCCAGAGGATGTGGTAAGAGCGGATAGCGTAGCTGGTTTTAAAAAAGGTTTAGACAAGTTCCTGGAGGAAAAGTCCATAGTCTGTTATTGAGAAAGACACAGTGGAAGCCACTTCTTGGAATGTTGCTACTCTTTGGGGGGTTCTAGAATCTTGTTGCTCTTTGGGATTCCGGAATCTTGCTATTCTTTTGATTCTGTGTGGAATGTTGCTACTCCTTGGGTTTTGGCCAGGTACTAGTGACCTGGATTGGCCACCGTGACCACGAGCTACTGGGCTTGTTGGACCATTGGTCTGACCCAGTAAGGCTATCCTTATGTTCTTACGAATGGGGGCGGAGAGGGGGAGAGGTGCTGGTGCCCTGAGCAAGACAGCACCTAGAGCGGACTGCTCCCCTTCCGCCCCCTCCCCATTACTATGCCACTGGTTCCATCAACGAAGAGGCACAAGAAGACACTTAAAAAGATACAGCAGTTTCTAGCTCCAACAAGTAGTTCAAGCTGTTTATAATTAGTGGCGGAAAAAAGTCCTTCATTATCATTTGCATTGCTATCTACATTTTGTAGCTTAATTTGGGAATAGATTTCAAATGAACAGAAACGTAACTTGTCACAATAAATACTTTGTAGAACTGCTCCTTTTGCAGCTACGCAGCATTTGCTCTTCACAGTATTTGTGACACAAGCTACGTTTCAGATTAGTGGGAGTGTATGGTGCAAGTGGTTAGAGCTACAGCCTCGGCACCCTGAGGTTGTGGGTTCAAACCCACGCTGCTCCTTGTGACCCTGGGCAAGTCACTTAATCCCCTCATTGCCCCAGGTACATTAGATAGATTGTGAGCCCAACGGGACAGACAGGAAAAATGGCTTAAGTACCTGAATAAATCCAAGTAAACCTTTCTGAGCTCCCCTTGGAGAACAGTAGAGAAAATTGAATAAATAGTGTGAAAAGCTTCTGTCTCTAGTAGCCAGAGCCGAGACTGTGATGTCACAATGCCTCATTCCACCAATAAGAGCCAACCTCATCAGTGATGTCACAATGGCTGGATTGTCCTATACTTGGCTCCCTTTAGCTACATTTGATTTCTAGAGTGGTGCAGTGGTTAAAGCTACAACCTCAGCCGGACCAATCAGCAAGCAAGGCTTTCATCTGTGTACGTGCTGAGCTCACTGCTCAGCATGGCTATTTCCCGCCGCGACGCCGGACTTGTAAGTTGCATGCCTGCGTGACACACTACCGGAGCCACGGCAAAGGTGGAAAAGAGCCGCATGCGGCTCTGGAGCCGCGGGTTGCCGACCCCCGCGGTAGACGGAGGGACCACATGGAGTCACCCACCGTACCACCCGATTCGGGTAAGCGCAGGTATCGGTGGGTGGCTTATTTGCGGGGGGGGGGGGTGCCTTATTTTACAATTTTTTCTAAAAAGGGGGGGCTGTCTTATTTGATGGCCCTGCCTTATCATCGGGGAAACACGGTAATAAAAGCTGAAGCAAAATATTGATATGTAAAGGCAAGGCTAAAGAGTTACCAGGTGTCCTGGCTGAGAAATGAATATAAACTATTTGATAACCTTACTCAAGACTTGAACCCCCTGATGTATGGAAGATGAAAAGCAATGCCTTAAGGCATAGAGCTATAGAGGTAACTTTGTTTAGAACATAGAGCTTCGTATCAAAGCTTAGAGATGTGAAGAAATGACTACAACGTCACTACAGCTGTATATGGCAAAACGACATCCAATGCACATCCAATTAGATTTGAATCCTAACGGTTCCTATGACGTCAGATGCTAATTAGGCGTGCTTTAGTATATAGAAAGCTTTGGCACAGCCATTTTTCCTATGTAAGACCCCCTCATGTGAGTTGGTGTTTGTGGTGTTCCGTTTCCTCAATGATGAAACTTTGTGCTATGACTTGCCTGTTCTCCTTTATACTCCCTTCTGCCTTTGACACTCCTCCCCACCCCCATTATCTGTATTTCTTTAGTTTATGGATTTTTCTGGGTGTTGGTGTGAGGGATTGTTGAGGACTTAGGTTTTGTGTTAAGTGTGGAGGGGAATAAATTGTTAGGGAAAAGAAGGGGCCAGGTCAGGTTACACACAGATGCCCACACCCACCACTCTCCCTGCTTTCATAATGTCATGGTCTGCCCTACCTCCATTTTCCATATTAGCAGAGTACACCAAAAAGAAAGAGCGGAGGGGGCCTACAACTTTCAATTAACTCCAAGTGGAATGGATGGGAACCTGTGTTTAAATATGGGAAATATGTCATCAACCAAGGCAGCTACTGCACCAGATGGGATACATATTAATGAGATTCTTAAGTTGAATGCAGGAGAGGTGTCTAGATATGGCCAGACTTGGGGGAGGGGGGGAGAAATATGCTGGATAGTAGTCTGGAATGAGAAAAGATAAAAGCAAGAGGTGGAGGATGTCATGGAGGCAAGGAGAGATTAGGGATGCAAGGGTATTTGCAAACAGAAAGGGTGAAAGGTTGACACTGGGGATGGAAGGAGATTAGGGAGAAACACTAGGTTTTGAGGTGGAATGGAGAGATGGCATGTAGGTTCCAGCCCTCTCCTCCCCTCCCCTGGTATGCATCAAGGAAAATAACAGAAAAGAGAGGGACAGATGTTGATGCATAGGGAGCTAGGTTGTGAAAGGTGGGATAAGAGGATTGTAAGGGATAGCCCTAATGAGCATGCAAGAGAGACCTGCATCTAATGGAGGTGTCAGCCATCAAATCTACCACTATGCATATCCATTAGGGGTATCCTCAAACCCTAACTGGCCTAGTGGTCGTTCATGACACTGTTGGGACATACCTCTGTAAACCACATGATACAGCAATGTAGCTCCGTGAAGCACCTAACGAATACAATATAAGCTGAAACACAAACACACTGTCAGCTATATATGTTTCATTTATTTGATGGATTTTATTGTAAAACATAAATCCATTGACTTGCTGTTGTACATAATAGATGGAAATATGCATAATATAGGATGCAACCACAAAAAACAAAAGGGAACAAGCCTGAAGAAGTATTTAATACCTTATTTAACTCAGATGGTGCTCAGAATCCACGGATGGAATAGAAAAAACTCAGGATGGGGAACAAACCCCTAAAGAGATTGGTCATTGAAAGTGCTTCATTCTGTTTAGCATGTCCATAACATAGGTGAGTATTCAATGATTCAAAAAAATATAGTTTCAAAAAGTGCAAGCAAACTTAACTTCAAAGTCCATACAGCGATGGTCTGGCAGGGTTCTGACGCGTTTTGCCAAGGAGGCTTCTTCAGAGAACCCGCTGTGCTGTGTGCAATTCAAAATTAAATGCTTCCTGGTTCAAAGGAAGAAGTCTTTCATTTCCTGTGACAAAGATGAAGTCAGGCAAATGTCCAGGCTGCCAACAGATGGCACAGGTTGCACCTTAAGATGAAGTCAGGCAAATGTCCAGGCTGCCAACAGATGGCACGGGTTGCACCTTAAGATGAAGTCAGGCAAATGTCCAGGCTGCCAACAGATGGCAAGGGTTGCACCTTAAGATGAAGTCAGGCAAATGTCCAGGCTGCCAACAGATGGCACGGGTTGCACCTTAAGATGAAGTCAGGCAAATGTCCAGGCTGCCAACAGATGGCACAGGTTGCACCTTAAGATGAAGTCAGGCAAATGTCCAGGCTGCCAACAGATGGCACGGGTTGCACCTTAAGATGAAGTTAGCAACATGGCTCCTGGAGAGCTACAGATCCTTGGAAGGGTGTAATAGTTATTATCCAACTATGATGCCCTCGATGGGAGTTGAAGCTGATGAAGATTGGCACTCAGGCCAGGAGGCTATCTGGATGAAAGATCTGCAGTGACTGAACCGTGATATAGAGGCTGTGGCGTGTACATGCAGAGGAGGTCCAGCGGAGCCCCAGGGTCCATGCGGCATGACTGACCTGGGAGTGTTCAGAGGACATAGTGGGTCCTAATGGGGGTCCTTTCCTTTTCCCTTTCCCCGGCCACGGCCTCGACCCCGGCCACGGGTGGCCGGGGGGGAACCCTGCCTGGTGGGAGCCTGGCTGGAGGAGGTCTGGGAGGTGGATTGAGCTCCAGGATCCCCATGGGAGGCAGTCTGGGTGATGAGCTGGGGGAGAAGGTGTGAAAGAATGCCACACATGTTCTCCAGGGCCCGGCGAGTCCCTGCCTGCTCTTCCAGCATTGCAGCCTGCAGGGCACGTGTTGCAGACTGCTCGGCCACCAGGGAGGCCAGGTGCTGGTTCATGACATGTGTGGCTTCTTTTATCTCAGCCACCTCCCTGATGAGCAAAGTTTGCCTCTGGTGGATGTGGTCACCCACCTCCACCAATTGACGGTGGAGCTCATCAGGGGGGGCCTCCAGCTCATCACCCTGATGGAAATCTTCCTCCCCCAGGGCTCCGACCTCATCCACCTCTTCTTCCCCCTCCAACTCTTCCCCCTCCTCTACTGCCCTGTTGTCATCGTGGGGATGAAGGGGGGGGGGGGGGGCGCCGGTGCAGCTTGTGTATCACTATTCTGAGGAGGAGGGGTGGCGTATGATGTGCCAGCCACTGCTTCCTCCTCCTCCTCCTCTTCCTCCCCTTCATCCCTATCAGCAGCAGAAGGAGGATGGGACGCCTCTGCAAAAAGACAAGAAAATACACATTGGTATTAGTTGAAAGCGGTAACATCTGAGAACATCATTTGAATTGCATCACAGGTCACAATACTGTACATCTGGTCATTTACAAGGTATTATGCAGGCTAACAATATGGAACATTAGCAACTTATTCCACATGTTAGGCTTCCAAGAGTATCAAAACAGGCAATGGCTTTTATTATATTACTATGAATTGCATTGGTTGTATAGTACTGTTGTAGTTTAGAAAGATATAAAATATGAGTTAAAACACCAACAAGTCAATGGCTTCTATGTAAAGTGATTTTACCTTGATGCCCCAGGGAAGTATCAATGGCTCCCACAACAGGACCTATTCCAGGACCCACTATGTCCATCGCCTCACTCTCCAGGACAGTCAGTTGGAGGTTGCCGCAAGGACCCTGCGCATTAATCCGTTCCTGCTTCCGCCGGACCTCTCTCCGCGGGGCACGCCACCATTTTTTCAGAGCCTCTATATCACGGCCCTGATGGTGTACAGCATCTATGTCACTGCAGATTCTTCTCCAGATAGCATGCTGGCCTTCTATCCCAATCCTATCAGCTTCCCTCCCAAAGAGGGAATCATAGTTGGCCCCGACTTGGGCCACGAGGATCTGCAACTCTCCATGCAAGAAATTCGATTTTCGCTTTGGAGCCATGTTGCAAGGTGTAGCCATCTTTTCAGGCTACTTGTAGAACACGTTGAAACACCCCCCCCCCCCATAGAACACCCAATGAGGTGTGGTGGGCGTGGTTAGGAAGCGGGCCAAGGAACCGCACCCGAACAGCGCCCAATAGGCATAGAGAAAGTTTTCCCGCCATGCTGACGTCAGACGCTACATAGGCGTGCATGGGTATAAGAAGGTCCAGGTGAGCAGCGTTTCCTTTCTATTCTGTCCTATTGCTTATGCAGATGTTTGAGACTTTACTCTGTCTTAGTCTTTTACATTTTTTTTCCTATCTCTGCCTCCCATTTCTCTCTATTCCACAGAGCCATTAACAAACTACATGTCATTCTAATATGTTGTTTTATCTTTTCTAGAAGCAGCTCAGATAGTAAGTCCAGGTGAGAATGATATTTTGTAAACTACTTAGGTGTCCTTATGATAGAACTAAAGAAACCAACCAGAAAAACTGACTTCTCTTTATGGGCTTTCATTGTGTGCTATTGTTTATAATAGTTATTTTATTTCTGATATCTCTTACTCTCCATTCCACAGGGCTGACAAAAATGACTGAGAAGACTGATAAAGACCATGCTGGTAGAAATTTTGCTGGGAGAAATATGGATATGTAAGTAAAATGGATGTGTTCATACATCTGAGAGGGTTTACTCATAGAGCTAAAGTTAATTCTTTGTAGAATCAAATTACAGGCAAGTTAAAATCAGGTGAGGAATGGTTCTGTGTACTAACTCATTGATAAGAATAGGTCGGGTGTGTTGGGGGGGGAACACTGCCATTCAGTGGACATCCAATCAGTGTACATGGTTCAGGTGGAAAACTCCTAATGAGTGCCTAATGGCTGCCATTTTTAATAAGGAGTCTAAAGGTATGTTAGCACCTCTGTTACTTCTAGGTGTGTGCTCTGCCACAACTTCAGTGTTTAATTTTGGAGACATAGGTCTTTGTTAACAGTTTCTCTCTATTCTTCATTTCAGGTTAACTCTGCTCATCACCTATGTGTTTGCCAGAGAGAGACCAGACGAGCAGCTCAGCACACCAGCTTGCACCTAGCCAAACAGTTGTAGGTGAGAATGATATATGGTAACCTTTATTTGCTTACTCTACTATTCTTCACTTGAGTCACTCTTCTGATGAGTGAAATAAATGTTTCACACTTCTATTGTTCTCTTCACACAGGTATCCTTGATGACTTTCAGGAACAATAGTAAATTGATAATGTTGGCCTCATAGAACACCATGGCACGCATTCCTGCTGTTATATGCACACAAACTTTTTGTTTTCAGTTAGTCTATTCCCTCACATGAGTTCTAAACAGTAGCAGTGGAGGATTACAGGTGATATTAACCCACACCATCAGCGAGTTAAGGCTATTGCTTTAACAACTATACCACAGTGACATCTAAGCAGCTCAACATAAATGAGGTTAACACTTTGCTTCAGGGAAGGGAGGACAGATATGGACCTTGGGGGTTGAACCCCCTGTTTGTGAACCTTGTGTAAACCAGCTTCTTCTCTTTTCTGTTTTCAGGCAACTGTAGTTGTTCCTGCAGTATTGTCAGATGGGGTTTTGTATTACTGAGAGCAGTGCAGCTGTGACCATCTTTGTGGTTTCCACACCTGCTTAACCAAAATAGTGCAGCTCAAGAACCAGGAGGATAGATTGAGGTATCTGGCCTTTACTTCCATCACCTTCCGTGAAAGGAAGAAAAACCCACATGTCTCATTTGGATTCTCCTGGGGTGGAGCCAACTATTACTAGGAGTAACCCTATTCCTCAACAACAAATCTACCACAGTGACTTATATTCTCTTCCTTATGTAGCCATTTACTTTGGAACAGGGACTGGCTTACTTTGCACATCATAGCTGAGATGTCTTCATCTACCTACAGTTGCATATACCCTTGCATTCACTTGCTGCTTTCCTAGATTCTGCAATGATTTGACATCAGAGTGGCTAGCAGGTAATAGAATGAATGACATACCCCAATAAAGATTGTCAAACTTTCTATATGTCACCTTGTTGTTATATTGAAAAGGGCCCATTCAGCAGTCCCTCCTGAACCCCTATCTACCTTGGACTCTGTCCACTAAACTGCTGATGCTACAAGGTTAAAACCACACAGGAAAGTTTAAACAATTTTTTTATTCAAATATAAAACTTTTTTTTTAATTTAAACTTTTGAACAAAATAACTATTTACATAACACATAACGCAGCGAAAAAGGGTGGGTGCCCCCCAAGAGCAGCTTGAGCTACCTCAGGCGAGGGGGGTGGAAGAGGTGCAGTTATTGAGAGGGTGTATGGCTGCTGGCACCATGCCCTCTTTTGGCTACCAGCCGCAAGAGGGCATGTTCCATCCTCTCAACACACCCTCTCAATACCTGCACCTCTTCCAAGAGGGCAGAGTAGGGCTCTATCTCCCTGACCGCCCCCTCCTGAGGCTGGTCGGGCTGCTTCTGGGGGGGAACAGCAAGGAAAGGTGGTGGGATGGGAACAGGAAGGGCAGGAGAGTGAGGGGAAGGGCTATGGGTGGGGGAAGGGGAAGGTCCAACAGGGGATGGTGGTGGTGGTCCTGGAGGTAGTGGGCGGGCAGGCGGTGGGGGTCCAGGGGGCAGTGGTGGGGCAGGCATCCAGGGGGCAGTGGTGGGGCAGGCGGTGGAGGTCCAGGGGGCAGTGGTGGGGCAGGCGGTGTGGGTGGTCCTGAGGGCTGCCAGGCCTCCTCCTCCTCCTCCTCTTCCCTCTCCTCTCTCCTCTTCCTCCTCCTCCTCTGCAGAGGACCAGGGTGGGGCTCCCTCCATTAGTTGCGGTGCCTCCTGAGGGGGTGCCTGCGCTGCTGCTTGACAAGAGAGAAATAGGATACAGTCAGATATGTACACAACACTTTTGAACATGACATTCTTTACTACGTTATGTTCTTCAAATGCTAATAACAGGATGCAAAGCACCTACTCCACTGTAAACATCAAAATGTAGCATAAGTAAGTGAGGCAAGTAGAACACCATAAAGCCATTGTGACATGATATCACAATAGCAGCTTTACTGCAGATTTTATGATTAAGAATGGTTTACAGCTACTCAAGCATTTTCATCTATTTATTCTGGTAGGCTGATCACAAAGAAACACACGCTGGACTCATTACTCACTGGCTTCAGCGCGCAATTCCTCCATCACCCCCTCAAGGAAGGCCCGCTCCTGGTGCCTCAGCAGCCGCCCCCTTTTCCTGAGATCCTCAACCTGGATAATAGAGAGAGAGAGAAAGAACAGAGAGGGAGGGATATGATGAGTGCCATCTAGCACTGTGGCATAACATGTTTACTTAAGTATTGACCTCTATAAGCACATAAAAATGGAGTATGCTGCCCTCCAAGAGCCCCTATCCGCTTTACTGCCTGCCTCCACCCCCTTCTGCCACATGTTTTACATGAATGTATTCACATACTCCAGCATTTTCCCCTTTCTGTGCTGGAGGCATCGCTATCTCTCTACTGTACCTGGGACAGTGGGGGGGGGGGGGTTGAGGTGACATGGCCAGCATCACAAGGAGGAGTGTGGGATTGAACTCACAACCCCAGGGTGCTGAGGCTGTAGCCTATTAGCACTGCCCCACATTACAGCATGTCCTGGTGAGCTTACAATCATGCAGCAGGGGCAATAAAATAGTTTGGTCAGAAGGAGCAGCGTGGCTTGAAACCCCTGACGTCAGGGTACTGACGCTGTCACTTTAAACGTCATGCCACTATCTCCCTAGACCAGCAGATTGATACAGGAAAGTTGAAGGTATTTGAAATGACATAGCAGCACATTAATATATTTGTTTTCCTTTGGCAAAGTTGATTTCAAGATGTTTCTATTACAAATGCGATGTTCATGACCCAAAAATTAGTTGTGTGCATGTTGTGAATGGAATAGATGCCTTATAGAAGCTGAATTTGTCATTTAAAATCCTACTACTGCTCCTTTGGGATGTGCTTTAATTTCAGTATTCAATGTAAAAGATTTATTATGCACAATTGTAGTTTTTAAAAGGAATCAAGATTTACCCACAATAACATGACCAATTTGATTGAGACAGGTTTCCATCATCATTACATGATTATTTGTGAGGGCCTGACTTGGAATACTTACTTCCCTGGGACATGAGGCTCTTCTGTTATACCGCCGGGTCAGGCGGGTCCAGGAGTTCCTGAACTGCAGGTATGACCTGCGATGGCCTGCCACTCTAAAATAGTGGTGCTCATGGACCAAAAAGAGCCTGGCCAGCAGCCTGGAGTCCTCAGTACTGAAGTTTGGCTGTCTCCTGGCAGCCATTTTAGGAGAAATAAGTGCGTATGAAAAACGGGTGATTCTATGATGTCACAACGCAAAAATCCGCGATGACGTTTTTGTGCCGCTTGGGCGTGCATGCAGCGGCCGCTCCGCACTACATCAACACTGTTGATTACATCCTAAACCACGCCGATATCGCTGTTATACAAAAAAGTATAGCAGATCGCTTAGAAGCTTACCATGTAAACCTAATGAAACTTCACCTCCCCCAAACACAATGACAAGTTATAAATTAAATAAATGAAGATTGGGAAGTGAGGTTGACATATTTTCGCTTAGCTATGCATGTTAGGGTGGGTGGAAAAAAAAAGAATATTATGTCTTTGGTAACCTTAGTTAGGACTTGAACCCCTGCCCTTTGGAAGATACATGCAGTGCTTTTAAGCACTGAGCTATGTTGGGGATTTGGGAATGGGAGTCTCCAGAAATGACTTTAGGTACAAGCTTAGAAGCTTACCATGTAAACCTAATGAAATTTCACCTCCCCCCATGTATTTAGGTTCACACGATCTACATTTGAACAAACACAATGACAAGTTATAAATTAAATAAATGAAGATTGGGAAGTGAGGTTGACATATTTTAGCTTAGCTATGCATGTTAGGGTGGGTGGAAAAAAAAAAGAATATTATGTCTTTGGTAACCTTAGTCAGGACTTGAACCCCTGACCTTTGGAAGATACATGCAGTGCTTTTAAGCACTGAGCTATGTTGGGGACTTGGGAATGGGAGTCTCCAGAAATGGCTTTAGGTACAAGCTTTGACAAGGGGTAATCATTGCAAGTATCTACAGGTGTATTTGATCTGAGAACACCCAATGAACGTCCAAAACAATTTCAAAATTCTAATGGCTTCTATGACGTCAGACGCTACTTTATGGTTAGGGTTAGGGCTAGAGTTAAGTAGCTTAGTGAGTAAATGCGCTGTACCAATCATCCATAGGTTGTGAGTTCAACTCCCAGCTTGTCTTTTACTTGATTATAACATGAGGGGTTTATGCTGCAGGAGTGTGTTGTTGGGGTGTTGCAGGGGTGTCTAGGATGACAGAGAATAGTCACTTGCATTTTCAACAATGCATTTGAATTTCTTAAGACAAAACCTTAGTGAGCTGGGGGAGGAAGGTCACCGCAGCCTCGCGCCTCAGATGAAAAGGTTAATTTTTTAGGGACTGTGTAAGCTGATCTGGGACAGTCTTCAGCGACTCGGAGCCCTCCTCCCGGCTGGGCAGAAGGAGGAGGCTTTGGCGGTGGTGGTTTTGGTGGTGAGTGAGGGCGGGAGGGGGGGAGTTGCCTGGCTGCTGCATCTGCACTCCTGCTGGCCACAGACCTACTGATCACAGAGCAGAGATCACAGAAGCACACAGGTATGTGCGCATGCGCGGCTAGGGTTTTATTATATAGGATATACACCTATCGCATCTCATTTTCATCACAAACACATTAGCGAGACTATACACAATACATTACAAAGTTGAGCTTGGGTTTGATAAAATAAACAGCATAATTTTGTCTCTGTATTACATTTATTGAACCATACTTAAGAATATGGGTGTTGCATCCGTGACAACGGGGCTTTACACCATTGAGCTACCAGTCTTTTGCCTCAATTGACTGTGATATGATAGCTAAGTAGAGTATACTTTAGCACATCACTAAGGTATGCTATGACAGGGGAACCAGAGACACAGGTGTAGATCAGTGAGTAAAAGCACTATATCGATCATCTGTAGGTTGTGAGTTCAACTCCCGGCTTGTCTTTTACTTGTGGCATATCTACCTTCCAGGTGCACCTTGATGATGTCACAATGAGGTCAGCATTGTGCTGCTTGCTACTTCCTCTTCCTGTGAACTAGAAGCCACATTCAGGTCTAATCTGTGTTTTGATTCTGTTTCTAAGTTGGGCCAGTGTAAGTTATGGGATTTACCTTTGTTCTGAAGAATGAGCTGATTGTTGCAATGTTTTAAGACCAGGAGAGTGTTCTTTCGAGCAAGATATCACTTCTAAACTATCCTCTCTGAAATAATGTCTCTGGGAAATCGAGAGAAAGCTTATTGGATGACTTAGGGTGCCTTTCCTGCCAGTCTTTGTGGAACTTAAACGAAGTTTATATGGTGTTCAAAGTCCTATCCTTTCCACTTCTAATAGGAGGTGAGTATGACATTTCTGTACAGCTTTCTGTGTAGCATACATCTACCGGTTCCCACCTTCCATACTGATAATGTAAGTTCAACACCCACTCGGTACGTTTCATCTTCTAGTTCTCCTTTGAAACATAACATATTTTTTTTCCTTGTATTAATGGTAAACTGTACAATTCTGATATCCTAGAGGAAAAAGATACAACACAGCAGTGTTCTCTGTCTGCCATTCCCTACCTCACTGATATTGCTAGATCAACTAATATATAGTTTACAAAATGGTATACTGTGTTTTGGTTATCTTTTTCATCCTCCTATACTTACAATGCTGAATGAGTGATAATAAAGAGTATAAATAAAGTATAATCTAAAAAAAAACAACAACAAAAAAAAACCATACCCACGTCTATCACGGGTCCATTGGAGACATCTTAATGACGTTTCAGAAACCTGCGTCTATCTTGCGCCACGCGGTTCTCGAGACGTCTACCGCCCGCCTAAGTAGCGTTTGATTGACACTTGCGTTTGCCGGACGTCTAAAGCACGCCTATGTTAGACGTACTAATAGAGAATTTACCCCTACGTGTACAAGTTGTGCCTGGAAATTCAAAATGATGGGATAGATAGATTGGGGATGAACCTGTTAAGGTTTAGAAGCAAAGGCAAGCAAACTTAAAAATAGCCCTTGCTTCCATGGGCAGCTAGTGTAATAAAGGCTTACATGATCAGATTTCTTGAGACCGTAGATGAGACGGACTGCGGCGTTCTGGACGATTCTCAGTTGTTTGATAGTTTTCTCAAAGGATCCCAAGTATAGAATATTGCAATAATCACAAAAAGTAAAATAAAACAGTTTCTTGATCATTTGTCTCTTTAGCTATAAATGACAATATTATTAACACTTAGCCAAAAGGAAAGATTTATAGAAACGAGAAAGTTTTTACCTCGTGCAAAATTGTCATTGCTTTAATAAGACATTAACTATTTTTTTCTGAGGCCCTCCATGCACCTACAAATCCAAAATGTGGTCCTGCTTGAGTTTGAGACCGCTGTTCTAGAAGGAGCTCTGATGTATGGTTTCAGGCTGCAATGACTAGACTGAATGAGTTGTGAATGGATATAAAATTAGGAATACATAGCAAAGAATTAGAGGAAATGAAGGCGGATACAGACCACATGGCCTCTCCGGTCTGCTCATCCTGTCAGTCTACTATTCCTATCACTCCCATAGAGAACCTCTTGAATTCAGATACGGTTTTTGTCTCCACCACGTCCACTGGCAGGTCACCCTACCCATTCACCACCCTTTTTGTGAAGATGTATTGCCACTGGTTACTCCTGAGTCTGTCTCCTTTTGTCTTCATCCTAGGTCCCCTTATTCCAGAGCTCCCTTTCAATTGATAGAGTTTTGCCTCCTGCACATTTATGCCACCGAGGCATTTAAATGCCTCTGTCAAATCCACCTCCCCTCTTGCCTTTCTGCCAAAGTAAATACAGGCAGTCCCCGAGTTACAGATGCCTGACTTAAGTACGACTCATACTTAAGAACGCGGTCACGGCTTCATTTGATTTCACCAGTGGCTTAGACTCCTATACTTCTCCCATAGCAGGGCCACATTAAGAACAGTGTGTGGTTGTGCATGCTGTACCTTGGAGGGAACACTGGTAGGGACAGTTGGTCCTTTTGTCAGCTGGGAGCAGATTCTTCAAATCTACAAGTTCAGAGTTACATACAAATCAGGCTTAAGAACATCTTTAAAAACATAACTTGTTCTTAACCCAGGGACTGCCTGTATAGGAATAATCCAGCCATTGTGACATCACTGATGAAGTTGGCTCTTAGGCATTGGTGGAATGAGGCATTATGACATCACAATATGGGCTCTGGCCAGGCTCTTGCGACCTGGGTTGGTTACTGTTGGAAACAGGATACTGGGCTTGAAGGACCTTCAGGCTTTGCCAGTATGGCAACTCTTATGTTCTTATGCGAGTCAAGTACAGGCAGTCCCCGAGTTACAGATGCCCAATTTAAGTGTGACTCATACTTAAGAACGCAGTTGCGGCTTCACTTGATTCACTAAACAGTATTTTTGAAGGTGCGGCATCCGGCATTGTACACGGTACTCTAAACAGGATCTCAGAGGTCGACAGTGAGGGTGTCAGGCCGTGACCCGTTTTTATTCAGGTTCTTGTGAACGAAGGGTCACGGTGCCAGGTCTGAACCCTAGTTCTGATAGAGCTGGAAGCCCAAAGGAACTGGAGGAAAGAGCCAGAACAGAGGGCAGGAAAAAAGGAAAATCACGCAAGGACAGATGTATGACTTCATGTTATAATTTTTCTAATGCAGCGAGGCCAAGCCATAAAAAATGACTCATAGCACAGTGGAAAAAAAAAAAAAGATGGATGCATTAAACAATTACTTCCTTATTACAGGTTCTCATCTCCTTGCAATTCTTTTCTAAGCAAATTATAAAATGATACTAATGACTGTTAAAAGACTATGATACAATCTAACCAGATTATAATCTTGATTGCAGAGTTGAGAGAGAGCATTTGAACAATTACCCGGCTCATTTCTACTTTCCATTTGCGGACCAGCTGCCCTCTTGAAGAGCCACTAGCTACGCTTTCTTGTGTCATAGCCAAACTCTTGCTATCAATACCCGTCATCCTAATAAATGGCTAGGATTTAAGACTACCCTTGCACATATAGCACCACTAAGTAAAAGCAAGTTACAACCTCTCCAACCTCATGCCGGATCTGTGATGTAAACAAAATAAATAAAAAAGACTTTTCCTCTCTCTTTTAGGTCCTAGTTCACGCTTGCTGTCTAACACCAGCTCTGGCAGGACACACATTTCAAATCTGACCTATTGTAATCACAAAACAGAAAATACAATTATTTTTCCTACCTCTTGTTGTCTGGTCATTATTCAAATTATGTTGGTCCCAGGCTCTGGTTGTCTTCTGATAACTCGCTTGCCAGGGTCACCTGCCCATTTGTCATTTTCTTCTTTCTCCGTGCTAACCATCCATCTTCCATCTCTATCCTTCCCTTCCGTTTCCCTTTCCTCCTCCGGAGTCTGGCATCTTTCCTTTTTTCATCTCCATCCTCGCAGCTGCAGCAATGGACCCCACCATCCACAGATGCACCATTTCTCCTTTTCTCAACTACCCTTTCATCCAGCATTTCTCCCTCCTTCCCCACCACCCCAGGGTCTACCATCTCTCCCTTTCTCTTCCCAGCTAACTCCTATCCAGTATCTCTACACCCCACCCCACCCCATGCCATCCTTTATGTCCAACTTCTCTCCCTTTTTGTTCATTCCCTCCCTCCATCCCATTGCCCACCATCTCTCTCCCTCTCCTCTGTTTGTAGATCCATTATTTCTTCCCCTCTCCCCCTCCCCACCCTCAGTCCGACATATGCACGTCTGTTTGGACCCCTCCTTCCCTCCCTCCTTGTACTTCTACACCAGGGCCTGCCCTCACCCCCCTGCCCCAAAGGCCTGCATGTTTTCCCCCTTCTTCTTCACCAGTCTCACCTTTGAGATTTGGCCCGCCGTTGCTTCCCACCCTCCATCCCAGCTTCCTAGTCTCATCTTCAAAGCAGCCTGCATGAGGATTGCCAGTTGGCTGTAGCAAACCTAGCAGACTGCCTCAGCTTCTGCAGCACGTTCCCTCTGCTGCAGTCCCGCCCCTCCTCCGATGTACGGGATTGCAGCAGAGGGAACGTGCTGCGGAGGTCGACGGCAGCCTGCTATGTTCACTACAGCCAACCAGCGATCCTCTTGCAGACTTGACTTGACTTTATTGACCCAACACTAGGGATACCAGACGTCCAGGAAAACCCGGACATGGCCTCTTTTTACATAACAAACATAAAAATCCATTTCTAGACCACATGGCCTTTAAGTTCTATGCGGTTTAAACAAGATTAGCTAGGAATACACAATAGATGAAAGTTAGAAACTAGGGCCCCAAGAACTTTGAGAATAAGTAAGTCTTACGTTGTCTCCTAAAGTGTAGATAAGAAACAGATACCAATAATAAAGATTTCAGCTCCTTGTCCCAGATAGTAGCCTGATATGAAAGCATCCAATCATGATATCTTTTCAATTTACAGCCTTTCGCTGATGGAAAAGTCAGAAGGGCCTTAGAACTTCGAGAGAATTTTAAAGAAGTAAAACAAAATAATTCTATCAAGTAAGAAGGAGCAACCCCAGCTAGAACTTTGTAATATATACAACCCAACATGAAAATAATCCTCTTTCTGGGCTTCCGGACAGACTTTCAAAAACCTGGCATTTGTCCGGGTTTTGGAAAACCCTGACGAACTCCGGCCGCATCTGGGGGGGGGGGCCTCTGAGCATGTGCGGATGACATCACACACATCTGCTCATGCTCCAGGCTCTCCAGATGTGGCTGGAGCTCTTCCGCAATAACAGGAGGCTTTGTGGGGGTGGGGTGGTTATGGAACGGGGCATGTGTCCAGGGTTTCCCGGAGAAAGATATGGTAACCCTACCCAACATGAGCCGTGTTTTGGCAAGGGGTTGGCCAATGAGCTAAATGATTACCAAACTTTAGGGAATTCTGATCCATTCCTTGGTTATCGCTCACTTGGCATAGTGGTTAAAAGATACAGCCTCAGCACCCTGAGGTTGTGGGTTCAAACCCACGCTGCTCCTTGTGACCCTGGGCAAGTCACTTAATCCCCCCATTACCCCAGCTATGTTAGATAGATTGTGAGTCCACCAGGACAGACAGGGAAAGAACTGCTTGAGTACCTGAATAAATGTATGTAAACCGTTCTGAGCTCCCCTGGGAGAACAGTATAGAAAATTGAATTAAAAAAAAAATAAATATATATATATATATATACTAGCTTTATAGCCCGTTACATTAACGGGTGCTAGAATATATGTGTGTGTGTGTCTTTATTTCTTTCTCTCTCTGTCTCCTTAGCACTTTTTCCTGTCCATTCTCCCTTCTTTTTACCTCACCTGTGTCCACCACCACGCCTTCACTGCTCCCCTTATCCAGCAGCAGCCTTTCCCCTTAGTTTTACCTTCCCCCTGTCCATCAGCACCTCTTCCTGCTCCCCCTGTCCAGAAGTAGGCCTCCCTTCATTTCCCCCCCTGTCCATCAGCACCTCTTCCTGCTCCCTCTGTCCAGCAGTAAGCCTCCCTTCATTCCCCCCGTCCATCAGCACCTTTTCCTGCTCCCCCTGTCCAGCAATAGGCCTCCCTTCATTTCCCCCCCTGTCCATCAGCACCTCTTCCTGCTCCCTCTGTCCAGCAGTAGGCCTCCCTTCATTTCCCCCCCTGTCCATCAGCACCTTTTCCTGCTCCCCCTGTCCAGAAGTAGGCCTCCCTTCATTTCCCCCCCTGTCCATTAGCACCTCTTCCTGCTCCCCCGTCCCCTTCCTTTTATCCCCCCTGTCCATCATCACTTCTTCCTGCTCCCTCTGTCCAGCAGTAGGCCTCCCTTTATTTCCACCCCCCTGTCCATCAGCACCTCTTCCTGCTCCCCCTGTCCAGAAGTAGGCCTCCCTTCATTTCCCCCCCTGTCCATCAGCACCTCTTCCTGCTCCCCCTGTCCAGCAATAGGCCTCCCTTCCTTTTTTCCCCCATGTCCATCATCACCTCTTCCTGCTCCCTCTGTCCAGCAGTAAGCCTCCCTTCATTCCCCCCCATCCATCAGCACCTTTTCCTGCTCCCCCTGTCCAGCAATAGGCCTCCCTTCATTTCCCCCCCCTGTCCATCAGCACCTCTTCCTGCTCCCTCTGTCCAGCAGTAGGCCTCCCTTCATTTCCTCCCCCTGTCCATCAGCACCTTTTCCTGCTCCCCCTGTCCAGAAGTAGGCCTCCCTTCATTCCCCCCCTGTCCATTAGCACCTCTTCCTGCTCCCCCCGTCCCCTTCCTTTTATCCCCCTGTCCATCATCACCTCTTCCTGCTCCCTCTGTCCAGCAGTATGCCTCCCTTCATTTCCCCCCCTGTCCATCAGCACCTTTTCCTGCTCCCCCTGTCCAGAAGTAGGCCTCCCTTCATTCCCCCCCCTGTCCATCAGCACCTTTTCCTGCTCCCCCTGTCCAGAAGTAGGCCTCCCTTCATTCCCCCCCCTGTCCATCAGCACCTCTTCCTGCTCCCTCTGTCCAGCAGTAGGCCTCCCTTCATTTCCCCCCCTGTCCATCACCTTTTCCTGCTCCCCCTGTCCAGAAGTAGGCCTCCCTTCATTCCCCCCCCTGTCCATCAGCACCTTTTCCTGCTCCCCCTGTCCAGAAGTAGGTCTCCCTTCATTCCCCCCCCTGTCCATTAGCACCTCTTCCTGCTCCCCCCGTCCCCTTCCTTTTATCCCCCCTGTCCATCATCACTTCTTCCTGCTCCCTCTGTCCAGCAGTAGGCCTCCCTTCATTTCCACCCCCCTGTCCATCAGCACCTCTTCCTGCTCCCCCTGTCCACGGGAGTTAGTACAGGGCCGGTCTCTGCCGTTCTCCCCAGAGTTTTTTATTTACTCGGATAGAGTCCTTGCCGCCCACCCCCCTTCCCTTCCCTTCCCTTCCCTTCCCGCGGACCCGACTACGAACCCGGCGATTCAAGCAGCGTGTGCAGTAGTCTTCACACGCTGCTTCGGGTCCTTCTACTGCCCTGATTTACTCTGGCACGTCCCTGATTACATCATCAGAGATGCGGCAGAGCAAATCAGGGCAGTAGAAGGGCCCAAAGCAGCGTGTGAAGACTGCTGCACACGCTGCTTGAATCGCCGGGTTCATAGTCGGGTCCGCGGGAAGGGAAGGGGGGTGGGCGGCAAAGGACTCGGACTCCTCTCGTTTCGTCCCGGAGAGGGGGAGGAGGCAGGAGGCGCTCTTTGTGAAAACTTGTGGAGGCGATCATCAGCTGGCTGGGAGCGGGCTTGTGAAGGCGATCGTCGGCTGGTGACGTAGTACGTGGATGCGCACTCGTGCCGCCACACTCCGACAGAACAGGGATCAGGGAACACGCGGCGCGAGTGCGCATGCACGGCTAGTATTTTATTATTATAGATTACAATTCCCTCTACTCTAGAATTACCCAGAAAGAGATCCGAAGGCTCCAAATCATTCAAAATACGGCAATAAAACTCATCTACAATGCAAAAAAGTTGATCATGTAACTCCTTTGATGAAAAAAGTTCACTGGCTACCAATTTCCCACTGTATTATATTTAAAATTCTAGTTCTTACATTTAAAACAAAAATCTGCTCATTCTCTCGCCATCATTGATAAACTGATCATACCATATTCTACTTCTAAATCACTACGCTCCACTAATCAATACCTCCTTACTGTTCCCTCATCGCGTGTCGTTGTATACGATAACCACTCGTAGATCCATTTTCTCTGTTGTTGTTGCTGCCTATTCGCCTCAGACAGCAAGATTCTTTTTTCAAAATTCAGATTGGATTTAAAAAGTTTTCTATTTAAAGACGCTTACAGCTGTTAATACTTAACAGGATTTGGATTTACAATACTCTTTTTTTTTTTTTATCCCCTCCTTTTGTTCTCTTCCCTCCCCAGCTTATCTTTCCATTTCAACCCCTCTTCCCCTTTCGTTTGCTTCTGTCAAAAGCCTTTCCATTTATTTAATATGTCCATGCGTACTGTTAATTTATTTTTAACCATTTTACTGCACACCGCCTAGATTTTTTTTAGATAGGCTATCTATCAAAACCTAATAAACTTGATCAGAATCAGTCCTAAAGACTAAGCAATCTTAGTCCTGTATTGCTTCAGCAGGAAAGTGAAAGTGAAAGTAAAAAAAAACATCCTAGAGAGAGAAAGAAGCACTAATTTCAGTTCTATTTACCATTTTTCTGATCACTGTGTCTGTATTTCACTGAATCCAAAATACTTTTAGAGTGTCAGGTACATTATGGAGGCTAATACAGAACAGCCAGCATGGGTATAAAGTACATGCATTTTTTTCTCTGCGCAAATTTTACTTAGAAACATAAAAATGAAGGCAAATAAAGACCACATGGCCTATCTAGTCTGCCTAACCATACCATCTATAACGTGACCATTTATTTTTTTCATCAAAAGGGGACATCTATTAATTGTCAGTCCCGCCCCCAATCCCGCCCTAGCCCTACCCCAATCCCACCCTAGCCCCGCCTCAACCCTGCCCTAACCCCGCCCCCAATCCCGCACCCAATTTCTTCCATTCATTTTTCATGTACACAGAATATCTTCATGTTAATTCATAATGGTAACCTTAAAATTAAAAAAAAACTACAAAGCAAACTATACGCAGAGAAAATGTTAATTATCATTTATATTTGGGGGATTTCAAAGATGTCAAGGCAAATGACTTTAAAATATGCAATGTCACCTCAGTAACTATAGATAAATAGACAAATATAGTGCAAAATATAGACAGCAGATATAAATTCTCAAAATTGATCACTAAATTGAAAATAAAATCATTTTTCCTACCTTTGCTGTCTGGTGATTCAATGAGTCTCTGGTTGTATTTCCTTCTTACTGTGTATCCTTTCTTTCTTTCTTTCTTTACTCAGGCCCAACAATTGTCCCTTTCTATTCCCTCCCTCCTTCCTTCCCATGTCCATAGTGCCCCCAGTGCCTGTCCTGTGCCCTTAGTGCCCCCAGTGCCTTCTTCCCATGTCCATAGTGCCCCCCAGTGCCTCTGTCCTGTGTCCCTAGTGCCCCCAGTGCCTCCTTCCCATGTCCATAGTGCCCCCAATACCTCCTTCCCATGTCCATAGTGCCCCCAATACCTCCTTCCCATATCCATAGTGCCCCCAGTGCGTGTCCTGTGTCCTTAGTGCCCCAAGTGCCTCCTTCCTATGTCTTCTCTTGCCTTTGTCCCTCCCCCGAAGCCAGCCTGCCTGCCTGCCTCCTTCCCTCTCTCCAGTGCTTGATTCACCACCCTCACCCGCAGATTCTACCCCCCCCCCGCGTGATTCAACTCCCTGCCCACCCACTGGCCCGTGTACTGCCGCTGCTTGCCTGTCTTCCTCCCTGCCACGCCGATTGAAACGCTGGGCCACCGCCACTGCTTCTTGGCTTCTTCCCAACCTCAATTTTGACGTCGGAGAGGAAGTTCGGGCCAGTCAGGCAGCGATTGGCTGGCCCCGAACTTCCTCTCCGACGTCAAAATTGACGTCGGGAAGAACAAGAAGCAGCGGCGGCGGCCCAGGTTTTCAATCTGCGCGGCAGGGAGGGAAAGTTATCGGCCGTCCTGGTGTCCCCGCGCACAGCTTCGGGACGCTGTCCCTGAAAACGGGACATTTTTGGTGTCCCAAAGCAGTGGGTCGGGACAACGGGACAGTCGGCCCGAAAACGGGACTGTCCCATTGAAAGCGGGATGTATGATCACCTTAACCATCTACTATCTCCTCCTCTTCCTTAGAGATCCAACATACTTGCCTCTACCGGGAGGCAGTTCCAAGCATTCACCACCCTTTTTGTGAAATGTATTTTTCGAGGTTACTTCTGAATCTATCCCCTTTCAATTTTATCCTCTGTGCCTCATTCCAGAGTTTCTTTTCAGTGGAAGGAGAATCACCTCATGCACATTTAACCCATGTAAATATGTAACCATCTCGGTCTACTCATATCTCACCTCTCCTACCTTTCCTCCACACACTGAGATCCTTAAGACCTTAAGATGAAGACCCCATTAAAAGTTGGGTTAATATTGCTGCAACCTACGCAAGACCTATTGATAATTCTTACGGTGAGGGGAAAGGATACGTGTTGTGAGTGGCATACTACATTTCCCCTGTTACAGGCCATTCTTCCAGGAAGAGTAGAAATCCCTAATCGCTTATGGACATCACACACGGCACACATTCTGGTCTCTCCAGGGTCTCTTTACAGATTCCAGCTTGACCTTTGAAATGACAGCTTGTAAGTGTTTAATTTGTAGAAGGCACAAAAAAAGAAATGGCTAGAAAACTCTGAAATGATCTTCTTCCTTTAACTGAAATTAAATACTGCCAGGACCTGTAAATAACATTAGTCATGGTCGTGAGCGTCAGCTTAGAAAAAGACACAGATGAGCAGTGAAAAAAGAAAAAAAAGGATAGGATAAATAAAAGATTGAACATGAAGGTTTTTTAAAATGATTGTTTCTTTCATTTTATTTGGATTTAGCTCACCCCTTATGATTAGTAGTGCAAGGCAGTCATATTCAGGTATTTCCCTGTCTGTAGGGTCTTACAATCTATTTTAAGGAGTTGATATATTCAACAGGACATCTGGTAAGGAAAAAATTCTGTTGACCAGGCTAAAACAGTGGCGTACCAAGGGGGGAGGTCCGCCCCGGGTGCACGCTACAAGGGGGTGCACAGCCACCGGATCCGGAACCTCCCGCGCTGCTTCAAACCGCACTTCAGCGCGGCTTCCCTACTTAGAGAAGAGTCGGCAGCCACGCTGAAGTGAAGAAGGTCCCGCGATGACTGGGAAGAGGTAAGTGGTGTCGGGGGGGGACCGGCAGCCGCAGTCATCACGGGATCTTGCCGCAACTAACTGCGTCTGCCGGCCCAACCCCCTCCGACATCACTTACCTCTTCCATCGGAGCAGAAGCAGTCATTGCGAGATCTTTCGGATGGAGAAAGAAAGGAGGTCAGGGTGATATGAAAGGGTGTGGAGGGTGATAATGGGGGGGGGTCAGGGTGCTATGGAAACATGGTGAAGGGTGACAAAAGAGGATCAGGGTGCTATGGAAACATGGTAAAAGGGTGACAAAAGGGGGTCAGGGCGCTATGGAAATATGGTAAAGAGTGACAAAAGGGGGTCAGGGTGCTATTGAAACATGGTGAAGGGTGACAAAAGGGGGTCAGGGTGCTATGGAAACATGGTAAAGGGTGACAAAAGGGGGTCAGGGTGCTATGGAAACATGGTAAAGGGTGAAAAAGGGGGTCAGGTTGCTATGGAAACATGGTAAAGAGTGACAAAAGGGGGTCAGGTTTCTATGGAAACATGGTGAAGGGTGACAAAAGGGGGTCAGAGTGCTATGGAAACATGGTGAAGGGTGACAAAGGAGGGTCAGGGTGATATGGAATCACGCTGAAGGGTGACACAGTGGGGTCAGGGTGATATGCAATCATGCTGAAGGGTGACAAAGGGGGTAAGGGTGACAAAGGGGGTCAGGGTGGTATGAATGCATGGTGGAGGGAGAGAAAGGGGCAGATGCTGAAGGAATTGCAGGGAAAGAGACATAAGGGGGAACGATACTGCATGGAATTGGGTTGTAGGGGGCGAAATGGGGCAGATGCTGATGGAAGTGGGGGGAAAGAGAGAGAAGGGGCAGATGATGGAAGTGGGGCGAGAGAAGAGGGCAGTTGATGGTAGGAGGGGATAAATAAAAGGAGGGCATATGATGGGAGAAAAGGATTGAGTTAGGGAAATACTGGAGGGGGTAAAGGATTAAGTTATGGAAATACTGGAGGGGGTGAGGGAAAGAGGTGGCGAGCTGTAGGTAGACAGTAAAAAAGGAAATTGATGAGAGGGTAGTAAGGACGTAATCTAGATGGATGCAGAAAATAAATTGAAAAGGAAAATGAGGGAAGAAAGGGATTGCAGAAGAGAGGTGTGGGAGAGGGAAGGAGAGGAGAGAGATGCCAGACCAATGGGGGTGAAAGGAGAGATGGAAGGGGGAGGCATACAGTTTCTGGAAGGGACATTGAAGGAGAGAAGATGTCATATAGGGGCAGAGAGATGGCAGACAGTGGATGGAAGGAAGAGAGTAACAAGAAGATGAGGAAAGCAGAAACCAGAGAAGACAAAGGTAGAAAATTTTCTATTTATTTATTGCTTTAGGAGACATGTGTCACTGTTTCTGTGGTGTTGCATTATATGCAGAGTCCAGCTTCTTCCTGGTTCAATTTAACCTTTGTCTATGTATTTCTATTTTATCCCCCCCCCCCCTTTTACAAAACTGTGGAGCGTTTTTTAGCGCCAGCCGTGGTGGTAGCAGCTCTGATGCCCAGAATTCTTTGAGCGTCAGAGCTGTTACCACTGTGGCTAAAATCCACACTACAGTTTTGTAAAAGGGGGAGGGGTTAGTTTGTGATGACATATTCCATACTAGGAAAAGGTGTTTTCTGTGTTCGAAAGACATGGTTTTCTGTTAGGATTGACGGTGTAGGATTGATCTGTACTAGTCTGGCTTGTTTAGTTTTACAATGGGTTTATTGATGTACTGCTCACTTCAATATGTAAGATGCTGCCTTTTCCTAGGTACTTGTGTGATGTGTGGATTGTTACTAAAAAATGATGGGCCCCGGGTGTCACATATGCTAGGTACGCCACTAGGCCAAAACCCATACTTTTAGCAGCACCTTGGCTTATCTAGGGACTGCTAGGGTGGAGCTGGGAGATACCCCTGTCAGCAGCGATATGTAGTCTGCTCACCAGGTAATTGCCCAGATAAAATGAGAAAAGTAATACGGCTGCCTTAATGTAGGGTCGCCAAAAGTCTGGGAAAACTCCGGGTGCCCGGACGGACTTTCCAAACCCAGCAGTTTGTCTGGGTTTTGGAAAGCCCCGCCGCATCTGGAGGGCCTCTGAGCATATGTCATACACATCCGCGTATGTTTGGAGGCCCTCTAGACCTGGCAGGAAAGAGACAAGGCCTTGCGGGGGGGGGGGGGGGGTCATGTCTGAGAGGCAGAATGGGGTAGGTTTTGAGGCAGAGTGGGGCAGGGCTGGAGGTGGAACAGGGCGGGGCCTTGAATCTGGGATGTTACGATTTCAAATATGGTAACCCTACCCCAGCGGTGTCAAACTCAAATCACATAAGGGGCCAAAATCTAACATAGGCTAAGTTGGGGGCCAAAATTTTTATTATGATACTTAGGGGTCCTTTTATTAAGGTACGCTAACTGATTTAGCGCACGCTAAATGCGCACCTTAATAAAAGGAGCCCTTAGTCTTAGTAGAAGTCTAGGGTTACAACCTCTCCAACCCCACACCGGCTCTGTGATGTAAATAAAATAAATAAAAAGACTTTCCTCTCTCTTTTAGGTCCTAGTTCACACCTCTTGTTTAACATCAGCTCTGGCAGGATACACATTTCAAATCACAAAACAGAAAATACAATTATTTTTTCTACCTTTTGTTGTCTGGTCATTATTCAAATCATGTTGTGGTCCCAGGCTCTGGTTGTCTTCTGATAACTCGCTTGCCAGGGTCTCCTTTCTTCTTCCCTTCTGTTTCCCTTCCCTCCCCCGGAGGTCTGGCATCTTTCCTTTTGGCCCGAGATTTGGCCCTCTTTTCCTTCCCTCCCTCCACCCCGGATTCCCGCTCTCGCATTAAAGCAGCCTGCAGAGAATCGTCAGTCAGCTGTAGCGATCCTAGCAAGCTGCCATCGGCCTCCGCAGCATGTTCCCTGTGCCGCGGTCCCACCCCTCCTCTGACATACGGGACCGCAGTAGAGGGAACGTGTTGCTGAGGCTACGGCAGCCTGCTAGGATCGCTACAGCCAACCGGCGATCCTCTGCACGCTGCTTTAGTGTGAGACCGAGAAGCCGTGTGAACCTACAGCTGATGCAGCGGGTCAGCATAAGTGCAAATTTGAAACCATCTGGTGTGCCAAATTTTATTACACCGCGGGCCAGAGTTTGACATGTCTGCCCTACCCTAATGTCATCTAGTCACCTAGCCAAGTAGTGGCCCGAGTACTGACTGAGCCAGCTAAGCGGCAACAGCCAAACTATACCTGGATGTCTATCTGGGGCCACAACTCTTCAAATATTTCATAGAATTGGGACCAAGCAGTGGAATAGTAAAGGTGGGTGGGGCAGGGGTATGAACCACCCTGGGCGCAGTCTTGGTGGGGCCACCGGCACTTCTCTGCCCCCCCTCCCCCCGTCCACGCCATGCTTCTGCCCTCCCCTGCCCATACCTCTTTAAATCTTCGCCAGCAAGAGCAACTACTCTAGCCTGCTGTTTGCGCCAGCCTGGTACCCTCTGACATCACTTCCGGGTCACAGGAAGTGATGTCGGAGGGAAAGCCAATGCAGGTGTGAGCAGCAGGCCTGAAAAGCTGCTCACACTGGCAAAGATTTAAAGAGGTATGGAGGTGGGAAGGGAGGGCGTGAGTGTGGCATGTGGGGCCCAAAAGGAGCGGGGGAGGGGGTGCGGAAGAAGCAGGGGGTGGAGAAGAGGGCACATGGGGGTGCCACTGACCCGGGCACCTCCTACCCTCACTACGGCACTGGGACCGGTTCATAGTCAAATGTGCGCAAGACAAATGCGCGCATGCATTTTGGCGCAGGACAAACGCACGCAGGTCTATATCACACTAGACAATAGCGTGCGGACAAACATTTATATTGCACGTCATTGTCTCGCGTGTGATTGTTTCATGCTCAGTTATCCTGTGTGTGAATTTGTGTTGCGCATAATTGTGGTGGCACGCAATTGGCTGGCACGTATTTGACTTGCCACCCTGGGACCAAGTATGATGAGGAGAAATTGAGAAAAAAAAACACACAGTTGAAAGACGGATCAGATCAGATCAGGGCTTTGCATTGCTGTTGTAACCTGCCCCACCCCTGAGAGAGATCTGCAGCTCTCCAAATTGTCTGTAGTTGTTTAGCCGAGTTAGCAGAAATTCTCCCAGGAAGAAAAGCCGGGTTTTACAAGAAAGTTTAACTTTTGCCCAACATTTTAATGAAACGGGTGAAATAAAGTTATAGCAGGACTTGAGAACCATGTGAGAACAAATGTGAAGAAGTTCCCAGTTTCTAAACGCAAGTCCAGTACAGAGAGAATTATTTATTGCACTCTTACTTTCAAACCAGTCAAACTAATGTTCAATTGTCAAAACTTTTGAAATGGTTTCAATAATTATAATAATTTCTCTAGTACAGTAAAAACCTTGGTTTGTGAGCATAATTCGTTCCAGAAGCACGCTCGTAATCCAAAGCACTCGTATATCAAAGCAAATTTCCCTCATCAGAAATAATGGAAACTCAGACGATTCGTTCCACAACCCAAAAATTTAATACAAAATACTATACGTACAGTGGTGCCTCACACAACGAACTTAATTCGTTCCAGGAGCAAGTTTGTTATGCGAAAAGTTCGTTATGTGAAACGCGTTTTCCCATAACAATACATGTTAAAAAAAATAATTCGTTCTGCAGCATAAAATATGCTAAGATGACATAAAAAAAGATAAATTTGTCAAAATGGTGAAAATGGTGGTCTTGCTGAGGCCAAACTCTTTGACGAGGTCACACTGTTTTACCCCACATTCACTCCTTCTAATTATTTCCCGTTTCATTTCAACAGAAATCACCTTCCTGCTTTTTTTAGAAGCCATGATATATAAAAAATATTGAGTTTATCTTAAAAGGACGACTGTATACAGTGAGAGAGGGCAGTTAAGCGCAGTGACTAACGACTGCCTGCAGTGCCTGCGCGGAAGGATGCAATACATCGGCAGCTCGGGCGACTTCGTTGTGTGAAACGAAGTTCGTTGTGTGAAACGAAGTTCGTTGTGTGAAACGAAGTTCGTTGTGTGAAGTTCGTTGTGTGAAACGAAGTTCGTTGTGTGAAACGAAGTTCGTTGTGTGAAGTTCGTTGTATGAAACGAAGTTCGTTGTGTGAAGTTCGTTGTGTGAAACGAAGTTCGTTGTGTGAAGTTCGTTGTGTGAAACGAAGTTCGTTGTGTGAAACGAAGTTCGTTGTGTGAAACGAAGTTCGTTGTGTGAAGTTCGTTGTGTGAAACGAAGTTCGTTGTGTGAAGTTCGTTGTGTGAAACGAAGTTCGTTGTGTGAATCAAGACATGAAGTTCGTTGTGTGCAGCGTTCGTTGTGCGAGGCATTCGTTATGCGAGGCACCACTTGTATTGGAAGACCTCGCTCATTTAGAACAGCGTCAGAGAGAGAAGAACCATCGGCTCAGTTGTGGTGATGTGACACGTGTATACTGTATGTACTCGTATTGCAAGACCTCGCTTGTATATCAAGTTAAAATTGAATAAAATGTTTTGCTTGTCTTGTAAAACACTTGCAAACCAAGTTACTTGCAATCCAAGGTTTTACTATATATAGTCCCTGCTAGTCTAAAACAGAAAACTTGAACAATGTTTCACATCAACATTTGGCTGCTAAAATGACAAAAAAAAAATCTATTAAAAAGAAACACTAGGTACAGAGTGATTATAAATATCAGAAATTCCTACAGACTGAGATAGGCTGGCACTGCACTACAAGTAGGGCTACCATATCCACCACTCAACGGTACCTGTCGTAAGAAACTCTATGACAACCTCCTAGGGACACAGGCAGCCAAAATAGACTCTGACATCTCTAAATTACTGACCAAAACAACAGACATAAAAGAGTTCCGCAAAGAAATAAAAACACTACTGTTCAAAAAATATCTCCCATCACTCTAACCACCGCCCAATGAGTTCCCATTCAACGACTTCGGAATCACTCATCCATATTATCTCTTTGTCTGTGATCAAGAATGTACTGTAATTTCTTCTACACTACACCCGACTTAACTGATCGAGTTGACCTCTGCAAAATGCATTATCTTCTGCTATATGTACTATCTTCTGTAATAAGTAATATCTGCTGTGAAATTGTAATATCATAACTCTTCACTGTTCCTGTAACTTACTCCTATCCTGAAATGTAATTCTACTGGAATGTCCCAGATATTTTCTATATTGTAATCCGCCTAGAACCGCAAGGCACAGGCGGAATAGAAATCCGTAATGTAATGTAATGTAATATGGCTCCAGAAAAAGGAGGACGGATTGAGACATCCGGGTTTTGCTTCCATTACTTTCAGTAGAAGTAAGACTCGGATGTCTCAATCCGTCCTCCTTTTGCTGGAGCCATATGGTAACCCTAACTACAAGGGGCCGCTGAAAAGTTCTCAACAAAGTTGGTGCATTCTCCATCAAGGGCTATGCACTTAGTCCAGTGATTTTCCACTTTTTTTTTTGTTCTGTCGGAAACATATGAAATTAGGAAAAGTGGAAAATCATGGAATATGGGTTGTGCAATCAGCTTACAAGCTAACCAGTGAGCTAGCCTGCCAGCCTACAAGCTAGTCAGCCACCTATCCAGCCAGCCTGCCTGCCTCAGCATGGAGGGTAAGAGGAGAGAGATGTCAGGGGGGAGACTAACATTCGAAGAGGCAGGATGTCAGGAGAGTCCTTGTGTGAATCAAGTAAGAAACTGCTGGATTTGGAGCACAGTTCAGTGATAAAATTTCTCACAAGTGAAGGAAAAAAGCCACAGTTTATGGCAAGTCTGCCCCATCATCCTACAAAGTGAAATTTTGGAACAAGCAGTTTAAGTGGGGTAGAGAGTCCATTGAAGATGACCCTCACACTGGATGGCCTGTGGAAGCAAGTTCCAGAGAAATGTGAAAGAAAGTCAAGGATTTAATTTTGTCAGATATTCAAAGTAAGGTTTCCTGAATAGCTGAAGGAATGGGCATCTCCGCAAGTACAATTTGGAAAATACACTTCTCCCTCAATATTCACGGGGGGTTAGGGGCAGAGCCGGCCCGCCAATAATATTCGGGCTGGTTCTGACACCCCCCCCCTCCCACCTTCCCCCAGAATCCCAGTCCTTACCTTAAGCCCTCTGAGACTCCCCAGAACCGTACCGTACGACAGGAGCTCATGGCAGCCTTTTCCTATGAGTGATCTGCACGGGGCAGGAGCGTAGGAAGATCGCTCCTGCCCTGAAAGCCCGCTAGGCCATGAGGTAATGTTCCAGGGAGTCTGAGGGCTTAAAAATAGCCCCCCAAATTAAAAATAGTTTAAAGGCCAAACTGAAGAATTCTTTTCAAAAGGGGTTAAAGTCATTGCAGGAAAAATGTATGAAGTTTATGGAACTATCAGGGGACTATAAAGAAAAATAAAACAAATTTTTTTTTTTAAACTCTTTTCTTTCCTACTGAGGTAGATAAAATATTGAACACCCCTTGTATGTTTGACATGCAGCTCCTGATTGGTGAGGCCCGACTTTAGTGCAGGAAGAGGCTGTCGGAACATACCGCGAGTGATTTCCTTCATTCGCCAGCATTCCAGCTGCCCGGTCATTTGCGGTCGGAAAATACCATGAATGACTGGGACCGCGAATCGATGACCACGAATGACCAGGGGAGTACTGTATACATATACCTTCCAGAAAATGGAAAAATGTAAAACATAAAACATCCTAGGACAGGAAAGAAAGGAGTCTAAATTAAAGGCCAACAAAGGAAGAAATAGTAATAGTAGTAATTTGTGTGACTTGACTATTTATCATTTCTATAGCGCTGAAAGGCATACATATGTTGTAATAGACAGTCCCTGTTCAGAAGAGGTTACAATCTAATATGGACAGACAGGTAGGACTTAGAGGGGTTGGGGAGAATTAAAGGATGGCTTTAAGAAAGGTTCGGACAAATTCCTGGAGGAAAAGAAGTCCATAGTCCGTTATTGAGAGACACAGGGTTAAGCCACTGCTTGCCCTGGATCGGTAACATGGAATGTTGCTACTATTTGGAGTTCTAGAATCTTGTTGCTCTTTGGATTCCGGATTCTTGCTATTCTTTGGATTCTGTATGGAATGTTGCTACTATTTGGAGTTCTAGGATCTTGTTCCTCTTTGGGATTCCGGAATCTTGCTATTCTTTGGATTCTGTATGGAATGTTGCTACTATTTGGAGTTCTAGAATCTTGTTGCTCTCTGGGATTCCTGAATCTTGCTACTCTTTGGATTCTGTATGGAATGTTGTTACTCTTTGGGTTTTTGGCCAGGTACTAGTGACCTGGATTGGCCACCGTGAGAACGGGCTACTGGGCTTGATGGACCTTTGGTCTGACCTAGTAAGGCTGTTCTTACGACATGGGTGTCTTATGGTGAGTGGGAATTAGTAGTTGAAAGTAGCCTTGAAAAAGTGGGCTTTACACTTGCATTTGAATACTGCTAGAGTTGGAGCATGACGTAGTGACTCAGGCAGTCTGTTCCAGGCATATTCCCAGCAAGAAAGAAGGGACAGAGTCTGGAGCTGGCAATGGAAGAGAGACCAGATGTGTTGTTCCCCTTTTGGACCTGACTTTTCCTGTTTAATTCAAGACATCTGGCCCTAAGAATTACAGCCAAAACTGCTGCTTTCATTTAAAAAAAATAAATACATTTTATATATATATATATATATATATGACTATGAATGACTAAGAAGGGCAAGTCTGATTTTTTTTTTTTATTCATTTATAACCTGCTTTTTACAGATCGGCTCACAAGAAATCACATCGCCATACATAGCACAGATCTACATCAACACTTCAGCGACCAGCGCTTACATCATCACTCTAAAACTCAGTGCCCATATTTCAAATTGCAAAACAAATGTCTACAGGAATTTCTTAAAGTCAAGCAAAGTTCCCTGCTCTCGTAACCAGCACCAGAGTCTTCAGCTTAGACTCCTCAATGTCCCTAGTGGTTACAGCAAAAACTGCATCGGCGTGTGACCCAGTATGGAGTCACCCTGCGATATGAGTAAAACCAAAATACAGAACCAATGCATAGAGTTCCAGGTTCGATTTTCAAAAGAAAATTTAATTCAGAAAGGACAGAACGGCAAAATCCCAAAACAATGCAACTTGCAAAACAAAAGAATCCCAAAGAGAAAACTCTCGGGTGAGTTCAGGATTTTTCCTCCCCAAATGCCAATAATCTGCTCTGTGCTTTTATTCTCAACAGAGCTCCTGGCAATCAAGCTTCCAAAGCCTGCTCCTAGCAGGTTTCCAGAAAGTTCAGCTCCCTGCTATGGTACCCCAATGTTCAATTAGTTTTAAATAGCAAAGCCTCCAGCTTATCTTTTAGCACTGCTGGGTCTAGGGGAGTGCCTCAAGTTTGCCTGACCAAAAAGCAAAAAACAGCTTTCAAAATCCCTCTCAGTTGTTGGCAAACTTCTCCCCACCAAAAGCACTCCCAGCTTACCAAACTATGCAGAGAACAAATAGAAAAACAGCCCCACAATTCTAGCAGTCAATGAAACTGGCTGGAAAACTAAACCACCTCAGCCACAATAGCAAAAACAAACAAACAAAAAAACCAACTCTCAGTTGTTGTTTTTTGTTAGCTCAGTCCTTGCAAATGGCTGCCAATCCTACTTCCATCATCTCAGGTGTTGAATACGAATCTTCAAGAGCCAGCTCTTTTTGCAATTCCATGGGCATCTCCAGGTCTGCTTCCAGCAACTCTGAAGTAGGTCCAGCTTCCTCCACTTCCATGGGGTCACAGGTATTACCCGCGCTTGATCTAGGAAGGTCTTCTTTAGGGAGAGACTGAGCTTCCTCCCTAACCTGCCTAGTAGCTTGCTAACATCCACTGGCTTTTCAAGATGGGAGCCAAGCCCTGCTCTAGTTGAGCCTGCTCTCACCTGGGCTTCTCTCTGGCTCCCCCTGTGGATACTAGGATAATAGCCTTCCTCACTATTCCTGGAAGAAGGTTTAAAACTTATATCCCTAGCCCTGCTGTGTGAATGGTAGCGATTGTGCGAGGCCTCCTCTTCCCCCCATTCTGAGTCGGTGGCATCCTCAAGTGGGTCAGATTGGTACTGGGAGTTGGCCTTGGCAATCCCCTTTCTAGGCGTCTTGCCACCCTTTCTTCCAGCTTTCACCGGGACCTTGGCAGGCTCAGAGCCTGACTGGTCACAGTATATACCTTGGCATTTGATTCCATTCCTGAGGGCCTATGCAAGAGAACATGCTAGTTCTAGAACTCACCAGCCTCGGGTATTTCACCAGAGGAATGTACAGCTCTGCGCAATTGACCGAACTAAGTTTTGGTAACGGGACATAAGGCAGAATAGACCTCAACAAACTTTCCGGGCCATTCCACACACACACAAATAGCTCATCACTAATAGTCTATAGCAGTGTTCTTCAATCTTTTGACACCTATGGACCGGCGGAAATAAAATAATTATTTTGTAGACCGGCACCAGTCCACGGACCGGCAGTTGAAGAACACTGGGCTAAGTCGTGGGCCAGACCCTGCCCATCTCCACCCAATCTCCGCCCCAGACCCCGCCCCCATAATAGTACTAATCATAACACCATTTCTTCCATTCATTTTTTCATATATACACATATAATATAATCGTATTAACAACACATAATGGTTAACCACAAAATTAAACTACACAAAGCATACCATATGCTTCTCAACATTCATTCCTACCAGAAAACAGATAACCCCATGCAAATACGGGACCAAAAACTAAAAGTAATAATATATACAAAGAAACCCTAAGATGCAAGACTCTGCATGCAGTACAACCCCCAGAGGAAAAGAAACAAATGCATTTCTTCCTGAACAGACAGCAGATGTAAATCAATCACTAAATTAAAAATAAAATCATTCCCCCTATCGTTGTTGTCTCCCTCCCTCCATGCTGTGCCTTGCCTCCTGGCCTGCCCCCTGATGTTATCTTCGGGCTGGCTCCCTCTTCCTCAGTGCTGCAATACATAAAGCCATGGACAGCGGCTCCTCATGCATTCCCTGCCTCATCTGGAAGCCTTCTCTGTGACGTTGCGACATCAGAGAGAAGGCTTCTGGTTCAGGCGCAGGACATGCGTAGGAGCCTCTGCCCATGGCTTTGGGCACTGCAGCACTGAGGAAGAGGGAGCCGGCCCGAAGACAACGCCGCATCGATCACACCGTGGACCGGCGGCTGAAGAGCACCGTCTGGGACCCGATGCACGTGCCGGCCCTGTGGACCGGCGGTTGAAGAACACTGGTCTATAGTATATGCGATCTTCCACTTTTAACCAGTATAGCTTCACGTAAAAATCAGTTACATGGTCAGTCCTCTCTAACTGCAACAACGTTCTAACAAGCGAATTTTACGCAACCTGCAACATACTTAGGGCTCCTTTTTTTTTTAAATTTATTTATAATTTTCAAACATTTGACAACAATATCAGTCAAAAAGAAAAAAAATACAATGAACTGAAATCAGTTTTCATTGTAAAGGGTCAAAAACACAGGTGTCAGGTCAAAAGCGCGCCGGGACAAATGTGCGCCCAGACAATTGAGCGCAGCATGGAGGCGCGCGCCGCTCAAAATGACTGTTTTTAGGGCTCCGACGGGGGGGCGTGGAGGGAACCCCCCCACTTTACTTAATAGACATCGCACCACGTTGTGGGGGCGTTGTGGGGGGGGTTCCAACCCCCCACATTTTACTGAAAACTTAACTTTTTCCCTGTTTTTAGGGAAAAAGTTAAGTTTACTGTAAAATGTGGAGGGTTACAACCCCCCATAACGCCGGCGCGATGTCTATTAAGTAAAGCGGGGGGGGGGGTTTCCCCAACAAAACTCCCCGTCGGAGCCCTAAAAACAGTCATTTTGAGCGGTGCGCGCCTCTGCGCTGCGCTCAATTGTCTGGGCGCGCCTTTGTCTTTCGCGCCGTTGTCTATGAACCAAAACACATGATCCCTACTTTTAAGGTAATAACAACTTATCAAAGTATGGTTAGTCCACAATTACAGAGAACGGAGCTAGAAAAATGACTGAGAAACATCATAAGGAACTAAAAAGAGAGAGGAAAATAAAGACTAGTCCCAGAACTATTTACCATTGAGCAGAACTATTGGATCTAATCCTCACGGTGATGATGTTATCTGACCTTTAGTAACAATAAACTTAGATAATTGTTGCGGCTCGTAGAAAACATATCTATTCTGCTGATATACTAATACACATTTGCAAGGGTACCGTAGAACGAAAATCGCTCCTTGTGGCTCCTTTTACTAAGCTGCGGTAGTGTTTTTAGCGTGCGCTAAGTGGAAAAACTAACGCCAGCTCAATGGAGCCCTTAGTGCAGTAAAGGGCAAACCCAAGTTCATAAGTCAATCAAAACCTAGCTTTTTGATAAATTCCTCTAACTTCTCCCCCCTCCCCTCTTCCTTGCTTCCTCCTCGGACCTTGACTTACCTCAGACTCTCGACTCCTCCAATCCTGTCAGCCACCAAATGGCTTAACAAAATGGATCACCCTATCCAACTAATCACCCCTTCTTCGTTACCTCCCTTACTAAATGCCTCTGCTCTGCTTTATCGAACTCCGCAGTATATATCACCGCCGTATGTAACACTACTGTATGAACTCCGCTATATATATATGCAACTTACAGCAAATGTAACTTCTCTGCAATTGTAACCGACCTGAAAAATAACTTCACCGTAAATGTAGTGTCGCCGAAAATGTAAATTTAGCTATGCCAAAAAAACACAAAAAACGTGTAACTTCGCTGTAATGTACAGTCTCTTTATCTGTTAACCGCATAGAACTTCCATGGTAATGCGGTATACAAAAATAAAGTTATTATTATTATTAATTAAAGGGCCAGATGTGTTAAAAAGTTGTATCCGTGTCGGACCTGACTTTTCCCATTCAGTGTCTATAAGAAACACATTCAGGACATGTGGCCTTAAGAGCTGCAGCCAACACTGCTGCAGTCACTGGAGAACCATAAGAATGCGGTATCCGCCTTCTTTCTTACTTCACTTTGCAGGTGGTTTGAAAGTTTCTTTGAGGACAGGAGCACGGGGGATATAGAAACGCCAATGACTCTGTGTGCATCCACTTGCCAAGTACATGCTTTTAAATTCTAAATACAATGCCTTGCCGTGGCTGTAGAGGTACAGTGCATGATTTAAAAAAAAAAATAAAATAAATTGTGAAAGCAGTGCAGTATAGTAGATTTGCAGAGTGGTCTTGAGTAATGAACTGGCACTTACTGTCAAAAGTGTCAAGCAAACCAGAGGAGGACGGACTCATTAGACCAGTGTTTTTCAACCTTTTTACACCTATGGACCGGCAGAAATAAAAGAATTATTCTGTGGACCGGCATCGGTCCGTGGACTGGCGGTTGAAGAACACGGGGCTAAGTCGTGGGCCAGACCCCGCCCATCTCTACCCAATCTCCACCCCAGACCCCGCCCCCATAATAGTACTAATTGCACCTTGCACGTCCCGTGCCTCATCTGGAAGCCTTCCCTCTGACGTTGCAACATCAGAGAGAAGGCTTCCGGTTCAGGCGCAGGACACCTGTAGGAGCCACTGCCTGTGGCTTTGTGCACTGAATCAGTGAGGAAGAGGGAGCTGGCTCGAAGATAATGCCTCATCGATCACACCATGGACCGGCGGTTGAAGAACACTGGGCTAAGTCATGGGCCAGACCCCGCCCATCTCTACCCAATCTCCACCCCAGACTCCGCCCCCATAATAGTACTAATTGCACCTTGCACATCCCGTGCCTCATCTGGAAGCCTTCCCTCTGACGTTGCAACGCCAGAGAGAAGGCTTCCGGTTCAGGCGCAGGATTCCCGTAGGAGCCACTGTCCGTGGCTTTGTGCACTGAATCAGTGAGGAAGAGGGAGCTGGCTCGAAGATAACGCCGCATCGATCGCACCGTGGACCTGTTTTGGGCCTGATGCACGTGGACCGGCAGGAAATTTCTGTGGACCGGCACTGGTACGTAGACCGGTGGTTGAAGAACACTGCATTAGAGTCAAGCCAGAAGTGGAACATAGAGGATTCCCACGCAGATGGAAGAAGTTGCTGTAGGATTCCCGCAAGGATGGAAGTCACAGGATTCCCGAGGGAATGTAGCAGAATCTCTGGTGACACTTGAATGAGGCTTGGAGTGCAGCGAGTGAAGCAATTTGTGTGCCGGGATGAGGCTTGGAACATACTGAGAGAAGCAACTTCTGCAACACCAGACTGAGGCTTGGAACACTCATTGGTTGAACAGTGAATGACAGAGAGGCTGGAATGGTCAGGAGGAATTGGAGGGCTGTAAGTGAGTAAGTAACAGAATTGACTCCTGTGGGGATGAGCGGGGATGGAGGAAATTAATTGCAACTAAGGGCAGGGATGTAATGGATCATAGCGGGTATGGGTGGGTATAGCTTAGATTTCATTGGAAACAGGCAGGGATGGGTGAAATTTCTTCTGACTGAGGGAAGGAGCTCCAAGAGAGTGAGAATGAGACAGCCTTCAAACGAGTGTGACACACGCCTAATGGATATTACAGATGGGAAAAGGGATGTATCTCTCCCATCCCCCTCTACTGCCACATCCAACATTTCTCCCTCTCTCATTCCCCCGATGATGTGCAGCATTTTTCACCACTGCCCTCCAGCCCCATGCCCATTTCTCCTTTTATCATCCCTCTCCAGCATCTCTCCCTCCATCACTATGTCCAACATTCCTCCCCCTCGCATCCCCTTCAATCTGTCTCTCTGTTCCCTCTCCACCACCATATCCAACATTTCCCCCCTCTCAAAATCTCTTTCCTATGCATCTTTACCTCAATCCTCGCTCTCTCTATGCCCAAATTTCCTATTTCTTCCTTTCCCCATGTGCACCATCTCTTTCCCTCTCACTCACACACTCATGCCCAACAATTCTCCCTTTCTATCCCCTCCCTTCCTCCCTTGTGTCCCAAATTCATGCCCCCTCCCTTCCTTCTTTGTCCTGAGTTTGTGACCCTCTCTCTGCCTTCCATCCTTTGTCCCAAATTCCCCCTCCTTTCTCTCTTTGTCCCATGATCATATCCCCTCTCTCCAATACTTGCAACAATGCTTTCGCTCCCTTCAGGGCCATCCAGCTCGGCTGCTCCTTCCTGCCTTCAGCCGCACAGGGACGCGGTGCAGGTAGCAGGTTTAACACGCTGACGTGCCTGACCCACAAGCCTTCCCTCTGACTTCAGCTCTGACGTTGTAGAGAATGCTTCTGGGTCAGCCACATGTAGTGTGCAAAAGCTGCTGCGCGTGACGCATCCCTGTTTGGCTGAAGGCCGGAAGGAATAGCCCTGAAGGAGGTAACTAGGATCTTCCACTGACCTGGAAGGTTCCCCTCTGATGTCAGCTCTGACATCGGAGGGAAGCCTTTTCAGGTCGGCTTCGGAAGATGGGAGAATGCAGGTAGGAGAGCATGGGATCCCCAGCGGTGGCCAGAGATTAAGGAGGAAGGGGGGTGGGAGACCCATGCAGTGCCACGTAACCCCAACAAGCAGCTCACGTACCGTACCGCGTGTTGAGAAACTCTGTTCTAGAAGTAGGGAGGTCCTGGATTCTCTACAAAAAGAACTGTTCCAGAAGTTGGTAATGGAACCCATGTGGGATTGGGTCGTATTGGACTTAGTGCTTTCAAACGGGGAAAGTGTTTCTGATGTTACAGTGTGTGATCATCTGGCATGCAGTGATCACTGCATGGTACGATTTAATATTAAGATGGGTATGGAGAGGGATCATTCAAAAGCAAAGGTTCTAGACTTTTAAAATACTAACTTTGTTCGGATGGGGGATTATATCAAGAAATTGTTTTCTGGATGGGAACGTCTAGAAGGAGAAGAAATGCAGTGGGCAAAACTAAAAGGAGTAATTGTAAGAGGAACAAACCTTTTTTGTGAGGCAAGTAAGGAAAAGAAGTCCGCTTTGGTTCTCCAAAGTAGTAGCTGAGAAGGTAAGGAATAAGGGGTTAATTTTCATAAACTACAAAAGAAAGAGGAAGATAGTCAAAAATATCTGGAAAAGTTACGAGAGGCTGGTCGTGTAGTCAGGAAAGCAACAATGCAAATGGAAGAAAAAAATAGCTGACACGGTAAAAGAGGGAAACAAGACATTTTTTAGATATATTAGTGATAGGAAGAAGTGCAAAAGTGAGATTGTGAGACTCAAAGGTGAAGGGAAGAAAAATGTAGAAGATGATAAAGAAAAGGCCGAATTGCTTAACAAATATTTCTCTTCTGTGTTCACGGCTGAAGCGCCGGGAGCGGGACCGCAGAAGACAAAACATGATTAGGGATGGAAGAGTGGTAGACTTTGATCAATTTTCAGAGGGTTGTGTTCGTGAGGAGCTAGCTAAAATAAAAGTAGACAAAGTAATGGGGCCAGATGGTATACATCCAAGGGTGCTGAAGGGAAGTTCTGGTGGCTCCGCTGACTGACCTTTTCAATGAGTCTCTAGAGTCGGGAGTGGTACAGGAAGATTGGAGAAGGACGGATGTGGTCCCTCTCCACAAAAGTGGAAGTAAGGAAGAAGTAGGGAATTACAGGCCGGTAAGCAAATGAATGGAAACGCTATTAAAACAGAGAATGGTGAAGTTTCTAGAATCCTGTAGATTACAGGATCGAAGGCAACATGGATTCACTAGAGGTTGGTCTTGTCAGACAAATCTAATCAATTTCTTCGACTGGGTGACGAGAGAATTGGATAGAGGGAGTACGCTAGATGTGGTGTATTTCGATTTTAACAAGCGGAGGCTTAGAGGGGACACGATAGAGACTTACAAGATCATGAAAGGCATGGAGAAAGTAGAGAGGGACATATTTTTCAAAATTTCAAAAAATACAAGAACGAGGGGGCATTCGGAAAAGTTAAGAGGGGACAGATTCAGAACCAATGCTAGGAAGTTCTTCTTCACCCAATGGGTGGTGGACACCTGGAATGCGCTTCCAGAGGGTGTGATATGACAGAGTACACTACAGGGTTTCAAGAAGGGTTTGAATGAATTCCTGAAGGTTAAGGGGATTGAAGGGTATAGATAGAGGATTGGATGATTTCCTGAAGGAAAAGGGGATTGAGGGGTACTGATAGAGAATTACTATGCAGGTCCTTGACCTGATGGGCCGCCGTGCGAGCGGACTGCTGGGCGGAATAAGCCTCTGGTCTGACCCAGCAGAGGCACTGCTTATGTCCTTTGACAGTGTTCCACACAGATGTCTAATAAATAAACTGAGTGCCCTTAGGATGGGTTCCAAAATGATGGACTGGGTCAAGAACTGGTTGAGTGGAAGGCGACAGAGAGTAAAGATCAATGGAAAGGGATGTTACCCAGTGGTGTGCCTCAAAGTTCTGTTTAGGCCTTTTCTTTTTTACATTTTTATAAGCGATATTGCTGCAGGGCTGTCGGGTAAGATTTGCTTCTTTGTGGATGATGCCAAAATTGGCAATAGAGTAGACACCCAGGATGGTGTGAATAACATGAAGAAAGACCTGGCAAAACTTGAAAAATGGTCTGAAATTTTGGCAGCTAAGATTTAATGCTAAGAAAATGCAAGATCATGCATTTGGGCTGCAAAAACCAGAGGGAACGGTACAGTTTAGGGGTGAAGAACTTATGTGCACGATGGAAGAGCGGGACTTGGGTGTGATTGTTTGTGATGATCTTAAGGTGGCCAAAGAGGTTGAAAAGGTGACGGCAAAAGCTAGAAGGATGCTAAGTTGCATAGGGAAAAGTATGGCCAGTAGGAAAAAGGAGGTATTGATGCCTCCGTATAAGACTCTGGTGAGACCTTATTCTGGAGGCTGCACCTTCAAAAAGATATAAAAAGAATGGAGTCGGTCCAGAGGAAGGCTACTAAAATGGTGTGTGGTCTTCATCATAAGGCGTATAGAGACAGGCTTAAAGATCTCAATCTGTATACTTTGGAAGAAAGGCGAGAGAGGGGAGATATGATAGAGACATTTAAATGCCCACGTGGCGTAAATGTGCATGAGTTGAGTTTCTTTCATTTGAAAGGAAGCTCTGGAATAAAAGGGCATAGGATGAGGTTAAGAGGTGATAGGCTCCGGAGTAATCTAAGGAAGTACTTTTTTACAGAAAGGGTAGTAGATGTGTGGAAGACTCTCCTGGAAGAGGTGGTGGAGACAGAGACTGTGTCTGAATTCAAGAAAGCCTGGGATAGGCACATGGGATCTTTCGGAGAGAGAAAGATATAATGGTTACTGCGGATGGGCAGCTCTATGACCTCACAATGCAGGTGTAAAGAGCCTTAGCCTATAGGAAGAAGAGATGCAAATGTTAAGAGCCTTAGCCAATAGGGAGAGGAGGAGATAGTGAGTGCTCTGGATGAGCCTTTTGGCCTTTATCTGCCATCATGCGTCTATGTTTCTATATTTGAACTGATCTTGAACAAAAACCTTGTATTCCCTTTACATGGAAATAATACACAGCCACAAGGCTTATTTTCCAGAGAAAAATAAATTACAGTAACCTGTCAAGTGCTGTTGCTAATGCAAAGACAACAGTGGATGATTATGTCAAGTCTGACACTTCCTAGAACAGATTTCTGAATTTCAGCAGCTCTGATTATTTCATCAAGTGTGCGAAATATTGCATACAGTTTAAAGGCCCTGCACGATGGAGCTTTGTAGAAAATTATCTCTAATTATATCGTCTCCTGGCATCAGGACATTTTATGGAGATGAAACAGCAGCACTAAATACAGTAAATAAATTGAAAGAAAGCTAAAAGGTCTGTTGATTTATGAAAATAATCATTTGCTCATCTCACGCTGCCATTTTTTTTATTTTTATTGTTCTTTGTTAGTTAATGGGACAATTTTGGAGGGGAGTTACTAAGAGGGGGGCGTTGATCCGAAGTTGAAAGTTTGGTCTCCTTTGTTTTGCTGGTACCATTTTGCTTCTTACCTAAAGGAAGGAGTAGCCTAGGGTTAAGTCTACAGCCTCAGCACCCTGAGGTTATAGGTTCAAGCCCTGTGTTGCTCCTTCTGACCCTGGGCAAGTCACTTAATCCTCCATTGCGCCAGGTACATTAGATAGATTTTTGAGCCCACTGGGACAGACATTGGAAAAAGGCTCGAGAACCTGAATAAATTCATGCAAACCATTCTGAGCTTCCCCTGGGAGAACAGTATAGAAAATTGAATAAATAAATAGTGTGAATTGTTTCAGTCTCTGATAACCAGAGCTGATATTGTGACATCATAATGCCTCATTCCACCAATGCCTAAGAGCCAACCTCATCAGTGATGTCACAATGGCTTGCCTGTCCTAGACTTGGCTCACTTTTACTACATTTTGATTTCTAGAGTGGCGCAGCCTCAGCACCCTGAGCTTGTGGGTTCAAGCCCCCATTGCTCCTTGTGACCCTGGACAAGTCACTTAATCCCCCTATTAGATAGATTGTGAGCCCGCCAGGACAGACAGAGAAAAATGCTTGAGTACCTGAATACATTCATGTAAACCGTTCTGAGCTCCCCTGGGAGAACAGTAGAGAAAATTGAATAAAATAAAAAAATGCTGTAATTTCCTAACAGGATATATGCATAAGTAGTAGGTGTATACTTTTCAATATGTGAGTGCAAGCAATTTTCTTTTTTTTTAAATTTAAATCTTTATTCATTTTCGAACTTCCAATACGTGTGTCAATATGTTAAAACAGATTAACAATAAGTGCATCACTTAATAGTCATCAATAGTACAAATAATATATTCTTATCTCCCACCCCTTCCCACCTACCTCTAGATAATTCTCCCCCAAATTACCCACCTAAACACCTTCCAAGTAAACAAACCCCATAAATAGATTGCAATCTTACCCTCTCTAACTGTATTCCATTTGTCTTTTTCACACAGTTCTGCATTGTCAGTTTAATATCCATCCCTTAAGTTCCCATAGAATTCTATCCAGCTATCTCCCATATGTTTTAAAAAAAAAACAAAACAAAACTGTATCTTCACTGGAAAATGTCCAGACAAATCTTTTGTAATCCGCCTTGAACTGCAAGGTATAGGCGGAATAGAAATCCGAAATGTAATGTAATGTAATATTATATAATCAATACCTTGTACAATAAGTAAGCATAAAATTACCCTCCCCCCTCATAATTGAACCTGTAAATTTAAGGGAAAAAAATGTCATCTAATCAGTACAATATTTTGTTAATGGCCCCCACACATCTTGAAATTTCCTGAAACATCCCCGCTGTATTGCAATAAATCTTTCCATTTTATGCTTAAATCTTTTATTGATTTTTCAATTTAAATTTCAAGTATTACACTTGTACAGAAAGCAATAATAGAATAGATATCAAATACACTGTAAATATGACTCATAAGTTAACAAATTTGCTATTTATGCTCAAGTCCTCAACTTAGGATCCGAGAATCAAAGAAAAATTGGCGAAATAGTAAAAGAAAATAATAATAATACATAAGAAACTGAAAGCTATAGCACTGAAATGAGGTCATCAATAATCAAATTATAGGGCTCAAAGATTGTTTGCATTCAGACGAGACATTGCCACAAAGTTTGTCAATTGGGATGGTTCAAAAAACACATATTCGAGAATACGGTAACACACAATACATTTACACGGATGTCTCAAATAAAAAAATCACCCCCAAAGATAAAACCCCAGGTTTCAAAAGAAGAAATTCACGGCGGCGCCTTTGCGTCTCCCGTGCCAAGTCTGGAAACATTTGTATTTTGTGACCAAGAAAACTTTTTTGTCTATTTTTAAAGTAAAGTTTTAACAACCATGTTTTATCAATTGGCAAAGCTAAGGTAAAATCTTTCCATTTTATAAATATGACATAAGGAATTCCACCAGAAATTATAATTTAATCTACTCCAATTTTTCCAATTATACGTAATTTGTTGAATGGCAACCCCAGTCATTATAAGTAATAATTTGTTATTATTTGAAGAAATCTGACTTTTTGCTCTCATTGCTTTACCAAACAGCACAGTATCATATGATAATGCCACTGGGTTGTCCAATAAACAATTAATTTGGTCCCAAATTGATTTCCAAAAAGTCATAATAAATGGACAATAGAATAATAAATGATCCAAAGTCCATGCTTCAAAATGTCAGTGCCAACATCTATTAGACTTAGAGCTATCCAACTTTTGTACCTGAACAGAGGTCCATCATGCTCTATGTAATAGAAAAAAAACCAGGTTTGTCTCATAGATGCCGACACTGTACATCTCATCCTCCAAGTCCAAATTTGTGGCCATTGAGACGCAGAAATTTGATGCTTGATCTCAGTGCTCCAAATGTCTCTCAGACCAGTGTTTGGTTTCTTTTTAATAAATCCAGTCAGCAATTTATACCACTGGGCAGCCTGCAAGCAATTTTCAAAATGAAAGTAACGTGCATATTTCCACTTTGAAAATTAACCCAGGGAATTTATTTCTATGACAGCTACACCTCTCTTTCGCGCACCCACATTTTCGTGGTTTATTGACATGCAAGTTCTACAGACTGTATGGCCCTGACTCTATAAATGGAGCCTAACTCCTAAGTGCCACTGAGTGGGATTGTCTCTTATCCGCCGTTTATAGAATCGCGCCTAGTGGTTTTAGGCACCGGTAGTTGTTGAATCCTTAGGCGCACTGACATTTAGGCCAGGGCTTTCTTGGCCTAAATGACTGTGCCTAAGTCAAACCAGGCTCCAAATCCACCCTTCACCATACCTACTTGCCGATAGGTGTCTCAATGTTGATGCCTACCTCAAAGTGGGAGGCGTCTACCAGCAAATTATTTTTTTTTTTTTTATGGTGCTTTCAATTAACAGCGCAGATTAAGAAAATTAAGTTAGGCTAGGCATGCTGATCTAAATACCTAACTTTAGGTGTTATTTATAGAAATCTGGGCCTATACGTATAACTTTATGTGCATCTATATCTATACCAAGATTCCTGCTCTGTTTATTTCTTGAGTTCTCCTTGCCACTATTGAACTGACTCTGACATTGCCATGATCATTTCTTATTTGTACTCCTATGTTACTTGTGTCCTAGAAACATGACGACAGATAAAGGCCAAATGGCCCATCCAGTCTGCCCATCCACAGCATCCACTATCTCCTCCTCTCCCTATTGGCTAAGCCTCTTTACACCTGTATTGTGATGTCATAGAACTTTATGGTTATAGAAACATTGTAACATGACGACAGATAAAGGCCAAATGGCCCATCCAGTCTGCCCATCCACAGCATCGACTATCTCCTCCTCTCCCTATTGGCTAAGGCTCTTTACACCTGCATTGTGATGTCATAGAACTTTATGGTTATAGAAACTTTGTAACATGACGGCAGATAAAGGCCAAATGGCCCATCCAGTCTGCCCATCCGCAGTAACCTTTATCTCTTTCTCTCTCTGAGAGATCCCACGTGCCTATCCCAGGCCCTCTTGAATTCAGACACAGTCTCTGTTTCCACCACCACTTCCGGAAGACTGTTATAAGCATCTACCACCCTTTCTTTTTAAAAGTATTTCCTTAGATTACTCCGGAGCCTATTGCCTCTTAACTTCATCCTAGGCCCTCTCATTCCAGAGTTTCCTTTCAAATTAAAGAGACTCGACTCATGCGCATTTACATTATGTAGGTATTTAAACGTCTCTATCATATCTCCCCTCTCCCTCCTTTCCTCCAAAGTATACATACTGAGATCTTTAAATCTGTCCCCATACGCCTTATGATGAAGACCACACACCATTTTAGTAGCCTTCCTCTGGACCGACTCCATCCTTTTTATATCCTCACCTCTTATATATAATCCGCTTAACTCCTGTTAACCACATAGAATTTCATGGTGTATTGCGGTATAGAAATAAAATTTTATGTTATGTTATATGTACAGTATTCTAAGAAGCAATTTTTTTTTTTTTAGCATTATATACCACTTATAGCCTAAGAAAATGGTAAAGAACCTCCTCTTCAGCTAAAGGTCACCCTCAGTCTACACCCAACCCTCTTAAACCCCACCTCTACCCTTCTTTCTCCATTCTAATCTTCTGCCTAAATTTCTGTATAGTCCACTCTCAGCCTATACTCAAATAACTCGTATCTAAACTAAACTACTTATATTTAAACTACTGTTCTTAATTTGCTGTATAGTCCCTATATTTACACTGCTGCACAGTCTCGTATGTCCAAGTATTTAAATCTACTGTATAATCTTGTATGTCCAATTCACTCCATTGTGACCCTCATGGGACCCTCGACCCTCGACCACCAGAGGGCATCCGCTGAAAATCAGGGGGGGGGGGGAAGTTTCGTAGCGACTACAGAAAGTATTTCTTCACCGAAAGAGTGGTGGATCATTGGAACAAACTCCCACTGCAGGTGATTGAGGCCAGCAGCTTGTCAAATTTTAAGAGAAAATGGGATATTCACGTGGGATCTCTAAGGGAGTAAAGTCAGGGGGGCGGGTCTTTGGAATGGGCAGACTTGGTGGGCTATAGCCCTTTTCTGCCATCTTTTTCTATGTTTCTATGTTTACATGTAAACCGTTCTGAGCTACTGGGAGGACGGGATAAAAATCTAAAGAAATAAAGAAATAAGTAGTTTGCATTCAAGTACTCCAGTATTTTTCCCTTATCTGTCCTGGTGGGCTCACAATCTATCTAATGGGGGGGATTAAATGACTTGCCTAGGGTCACAAGGAGCAGTGGGGGTTTGAACCCACAACCTCAGGATACCTCAGGAGGCTGCAGCTCTAACCACTTGCACCACACACTCCCTTTTCTGGGGTCCTTTAAATAAAATGCTTTAAAAACGGGGTCCTTTTATCAAGCCGCGCTAGTGGGGGTTAGCGCGTCGGACATTTCATCATGCGCTAACCCCTGCTGCTGGCTAAAAAACTAACGCCTGCTCAATGCAGGCGTTAGCGGCTAGCACGGTTTAACGTGCGGTAGTATGCACATTAAACCCCCCTACCGCAGCTTGATAAAAGGACCCCCCCTATTTAATGCGGCAGTGAAATTAGGCTTTTTATTTGCAGGTTGTGCGTTAATGTTGTCAGTGTGCAGCAACCTGCAAATAATTAACCCGGGAACACTTACCGATTCTTAGAGCCCCTTTCACAAAGCCCGCGGCAGCGAGTACAGGTGCAGCAAATACAATGCCGCCCATAAGAATTGAATGGTCTGCATCGCATTTGCCGCGCGGGTCTCACTACTGCACCTTCGTAAAAGGGGCCCTTATTTAGGAGGAGGCGGGTGTTCCTGCATTAAGTCTGTTTTATCTAGATAGCGCACGTTAATCAGAGTACACTAGTTGGACAACACTTCCATGCCCATTCCTCGCCCATCCAGTCCAATCTGTGGTTTTATATACCGATTCATCCCTCCAATAGGGCTCGACTCGGTTAACAAATATTTAGAGAACAAATGAGGAATAAGACAGAATCTCAACATGAATCATCATTAGTTTGAAGCAGATGAATCTGTCAGGAACTTCTGAAATAAATAGGTTTTCAGTGCTTTTCGAAAGACTGATAATTGAGGGAGAAATCTGACCTCAGAAGGAAGCTCATTCTAAATTTTTGCGAATGTAAACGTATAAGATCGACAAAGGTTGGCCAAAGTTTTAATTCTCTTAACAGTAGGACACACCCTCTCCCCAAAAATATATATTTTTTAAAATGAATAACAAGTTACCACTTGAACAAGGGGACCTTATTGTAAAATGCTTTAACACAGGGGTCTCAAAGTCCCTCCTCGAGGGCCGCAATCCAGTCGGGTTTTCAGGATTTCCCCAATGAATAGGCACGAGATCTATTAGCATACAATGAAAGCAGTGACTGCAAATAGATCTCGTGCCTATTCATTGGGGAAATCCTGAAAACCCGACCGGATTGCAGCCCTCAATGAGAGACTTTGAGACCCCTGCTTTAACATGCGTTGCGGTAAGCGTTTTCTCACACATGCCGCATACAGCATGAACATGTATTTGAAGAAAAATAGATTCAAATATCAATGGGGCAAAACTGGAACATGAATATTTCTGTGGTAGCACATGGTTGCTCATGTTCCGAAATGGTAGTATAATCGCAAGAGGATTGTGAAAAATTTCAAGAGGGCCTTGCGAGAAGGGGGCGTCAAAATGGCAGATGATGTTTAATGCGAGCAAATGCAAAATTATACATGTGAGAAAGAGGAACCCGAACTATAGCTATGTGATGCTGGGTTCCATGTTAGGAATCACTACCCAGGAAAATAATAGTAATAATATAATAAATGCATTCTTTTATACCGCCATTACCAAAAGTTCTAGGCGGTTTGCACCGTAAGAAACTGAACAGTCAGCAAAATACATTCATACCATAAAAATAAAATCATACAAAAAGTTAAAAATGTGATTACAATCTTAACGATACCCAACTAAGTAATGAATTTGTCAAACAGAGAAGACGACTAATTTTCGAAAAGAATAATAAGACATGGTGTCATTGTTTATTGTTATAGGGGAAAGCAGCCTTCAAGGATTCAAGAAAAGGTTGGATAAGTTCCTGCTAGACCAGAACATACGCAGGTAAGGCTAGACTCAAATAGGGTACTGCTCTTTGACCTAAGATTATTCCAGCGATCAACCACCCTATTTCTTCACCGAAAGGGTGGTTGATCGCTGGAATAACCTTCCACAACAGGGAATTGAGGCCAGCAGCGTGCCAGATTTTAAGAAAAGATGGGATTGGCATGTGGGATCTCTTCATGGAGGTAGTTAGGGGGTGGGTCATTAGGGTGGGCAGACTAGATGGGCCGTGGCCCTTTTCTGCCGTCATGTTCTATGTTTCTATTTGGCATGTGGGATCTCTTCATGGAGGTAGTTAGGGGGTGGGCCATTAGGGTGGGCAGACTAGATGGGCCGTGGCCCTTTTCTGCCGTCATGTTCTATGTTTCTATTTGGCATGTGGGATCTCTTCATGGAGGTAGTTAGGGGGTGGGCCATTAGGGTGGGCAGACTAGATGGGCCGTGGCCCTTTTCTGCCGTCATGTTCTATGTTTCTATTTGGCATGTGGGATCTCTTCATGGAGGTAGTTAGGGGGTGGGCCATTAGTGTGGGCAGACTAGATGGGCCGTGGCCCTTTTCTGCCGTCATGTTCTATGTTTCTATGTTTCTAAGGGCTGCCGCATGAGCGGACTGCTGGGCACGATGGACCATCGGTCTGACCCGGCAGCGGCAAATCTTATGTTCTTATGTTTAGGCTACGTTGAAACCCTCAGCTCAATGTGCGGCGGCGGCTAAGAAAGCAAATAGAATGTTAGGAATTACCAGGAAAGGAATGGAAAACAAAGATGAAAATGTTTATAATGACCTTGTATCGCTCGATGGTACGGCCGCGCCTCAAATACTGTGTGAAGTTCTGGTCGTCGTGTCTCAAAAACAGATGTGGCGGAATTAGAAAAGGTACAGAGAGGAGCGACAAAAAATGATAAAAGGTATGGGATGACTTCCCTGTGAGGAAAGGCTAAAACGGCTAGGGCCCTTCAGCTTGGAGATGGCTCAGAGAAGATATGATCAAGTTCTTTAAAATACTGGAGTCCTGATGCTCAAAAGGTTCTCGAGGGGCTGTTTGATCCTTGTAGCAGCCACCGAGAACCCTATGCAAATGCAGCACAAGGAGCTCATTAGTATTTAAATGAACTCGCCTTTCGTGATGCAAAATTTTCCAACAGGTCTGAACCTGCCGGCAGCTGTTGTGCTTGTGTTGTCTGCCTGTATGTCCAGCACACACAAAACACAACAGCTGCGCCCCATTTTAGAGCTCATACACACACACACACATAAATAAAAAAGCCTGCAGCTGAGCCGACAGTCCCTGCTCTTCCTGCCAGCTCAGCTGATCGGGGCTCCAAAGCTGTGATCAGCTGAGCCGACAGGGGAAGCCCCGATCAGCTGAGCTGGTGGAGACCAGTGGCAGCAGGAGAAGAAGAGCACTTTTGGCCTGACAGGAGGGCTGGGGCAAGGGGCTGTGCCTACCGCTTTGCTCTTCTGAGCAGGCACCAGGCACAGTTCCTCCCCCTTTTACCTGGGATGCTCCGCACAAATAGCATGCATATAATTTACATGCTATTGTGATGAGCATCACCCTGTACATTTAAATTACTCTCAACGCGGTATTTATTACTGTGTTGTGTGTGTGGGGGGGGGGGGAGGGGGGCATTGTGCATCCTGCCCTGAGTGGAGTGAAACGGGTAGATGTGAATCGCTCGTTTACTCTTTCCAAAAATACTAGGACTAGGGGGCATGTAATGAAGCTACTAAATAGCAGATTAAAAACAAACCAGAGAAAATATTTCTTCACTCAACATATAATTAAACTCTGAAATTCATTGCCAGAGAATGTGGTGAAAGCAGTTAGCTTAGCAGGGTTTAAAAACGGTCTGGCTAATTTCCAACACGACCATGAGCCAATATTAAGATGGAGTTGGATAGTCCACCGCTTATTCCTAGGATAAGCTGAATAAAATCTGTTTTACTCTTTGGGACTGCTGGATGCGATGGACCTATGGCCTGACTCGGCAGAGGCGATGCTTATGTTCTTATGGATCTTGCAAGGTACTTGTGACCAGGGCTGGCCACTGTTGGAATACTGGGCTTGATGAACCTTCGGTCTGTCCCATTAAAGCAACTCTTATGTTCTTATTTGCTTTTATTAATTTCCAGGTACTTTAGTTAGATTGTGAGCCTTCGGGACAGTAAGGGAATTTTTTAAGTACCTTCTTACTTCTCATTTATAATCTTAATGTATATTTTCTTCAAACCGCTTAGAACCTAACGGATGTAGCGGTATATAAGAAATAAATTACATTACATTACATTACATTATGTGCTGGAGCATAAATATTTTTGGCAACCAATTTAGAAGTATAAATGTTTACTTTCCCCGAGGCTGTCACAGTGCTGGAGATGGGTAACCAAGGCTATGATTCTCTTGTATACAGTTAGACTTAACTGCAACTTTTGTCACTGTCTCTCATTTCAAATTGCTTGAACTCGTGAGTCAATTTAGTACTGACTCTAAGGGCTCCTTTTACTGAGGTGCGCTAGCGTTTTTAGCGCCCGCACAAAATTACCGCGTGGTACGCGTCTAGAGTAACGCCAGCTCAATGCTTTATGGTATTTTTTTAAATGTGCAGTCCTGAAAAAATTGGTATAGAATAGTGATAAACTCTCCTTAAACCATGCCGGAGACGGTGTAGAGAATGTGCTTCCAATGACTATTAGATAAAAATCAATAAATAAGAGAACCAGTCAGTACGGGCCCAGTACCCCCTTAACAACCAATGGCCCCGGGCAGGTGTTTATGAAGTGACGAGCACTTTGAAATTAATCTAAATAAACCCTGCCCCGTACATCATCTTGTCCTCATATGTCTATATAAAATAATAAATACTGAGGAGCATAAACACCCCCCAGACGTTTGGAAAATCCCATTAAGGACAGAAATATAAACTTGGCTTCCCCTCTGTTAAATGAATAAAAATTATGGCCCAATTTTTGTCGATCATTTTCTTTTTTATTCGTAAAAGTTTGGAATGATCTTCCTTCTATAATGAGAGTTCTCTCTCATCTACCCACTTTTCGTAAATTAATGAAGACATATTTATTTCAGAAATATACTAATGATCCTTCTTTTTCAAATAATCAATCATAAAAGATAAAATTCTAGCCTAAAAGATATACCCGCTCTTCTACGAAACTGCGATACCAGTTTTCAGCGCGGTGAGCCGCGCTGAATGGCTCGCACTGCTCCCGACGCTCATAGAATTCCTATGAGTATTGGGAGCAGCGCAGGCCATTCAGCGCGGCTCTCTGCGTTACAAACTGCTAGCGCAGTTTAATAGAAGAGGAGGATAGTTTCTGTTCTAATCTCTTGTATAATTTTATTAATATTTTGTTAACCAAGTCGAGCCCTCCTGTTGGGATGAATCAGCACAAAAAAAAATGAAAGATTAGATTAGATTAGATATCTTCTGGCAAAGTTTATCGTCCGCGGAAAGGGAAGTACAATGTCGCGCCCTTAATTGTCGGAGTTCCCCCGAGAGAGCCAGTAAGTCTGCATCCAGTTTCTTCCGCTTGCGAGAAAGATAAACGATAATGAACCCCCCGCAGGACCACCTTGGAGGCCTCCCAGAATGTCACCGGATGGTTGTCTGTTCCCTTTGCAATTGCTAATAAAGATATTAAAAAAAAAAAAAAAAAAAAAAAGATTAGATATCTTCTAAACAGGTTCTATTAACTTTAAATGAAAAGCCCAAAATTTAATTTTCAGCCACTGTACTGTATAGGATAAATCTTGCAAAGCTCAAATGCTTCAAGATAAAAGACCCTTTGCGAATGTCACCAGGAACAGGAGTCACCAATCACCAACAACCCTGGTAATTGTACTGCACTTAGGGCTCCTTTTACTAAGGTGCGCTAGCGTTTTTAGCGCACGCAGGAAATTACCGCCCGCTACACCGTGCGCGACGCTTCTAGAACTAACGCCAGCTCAATGCCGGCCTTAAGGTCTGGCGCGTGCGGCAATTTTAGCGCCCGCTATTCCGCGCGTTAAAGCCCTAACGCGGCTTAGTAAGAGGAGCTGTAGTCGCCGAGCGACTTCCAGAAGATCACGGAAGACTCCCGTGGAAGGAACGTTCCATTTTGACAAAGGAATAAAGAACATTCTGACCTCATGGACACAAACAAATATTATGTGGCCATACGAGGCTCTCGGCTGATATTAAACTGAGACCTTTTGAAATCCCCCTGTCTAATAGCCCCTGTCCTAGAAGTATTAATGTTCCATTTCAAGCGCTCACCTTCCGGGGGCTCAACTAGATGTTCGTTTATCATCCCTACGGCATCTTATTCAGTTTCCGCTCTTCAGTTCCGCTTAAACTGTCGTAGAATAGACCCTTGTATCTCCTCTTCAGACTGAAGTTTATTAGGTTCATAGTCAAAAGCGCGCGCTGACAACCGAGCCCTGACAACCGAGCGCCGACAACCGAGCGCAGACAACTGAGCACAGGACTTAATCGCACCGAAGAAAAACCGTATTTTAAAGGGGTCCGACGGGGGGTGTTGGTGGGGAACCCCCCCCCACTTTACTTAATAGAGATCGCACTGGCGTTGTGGGGGGCTTGGGGGGTTGTAACCCCCCTCATTATGTAATGTAATGTAATGTAATTTATTTCTTACATACCGCTAAACTCCGTTAGGATTCTAAGCGGTTTACAGAAAAATAGACAATAGGGTGCTTTAAAATTATAAGTAAAATAGGTACTTAGAAATTCCCTTACTGTCCCGAAGGCTCACAATCTAACTAAAGTACCTGGAAAAAAATGACAATTAGTAGAGTAATGAAGAAATAAAATAGAGATAGAGGAGAAAAATAAGAAAATAAACATTCTAATAAGACTACAATGATCTAAAGGACTTTGAAAGGTTGAAAAAAGAGGGGAGATAAGAATAGATGCAGAGGGAGAACCGTTGAAGCAATAGAATTCTGGGGAAATTTAAATGAAATTAGAATGATAAAATAAAACAAAATAAGTGGTAAAACAATAAGTGAGATGAAAAAATATATCATAAACTAAAAAGAATTGAAAATAAAATCAAAACAGTCAAAACTGAAGTCCAGCTTGAATGGGCCCCTTGTTTTTTAGGGAAAAAGTTGTTTTCAGTATAATGTGGGGGATTACACCCCCCACACACCCCAACATGGCAGCGTGAGGCAGCACGATCCCCCCCACACCCCCATCAGAACCCTTTAAAATACGGGTTTTCTTCATCGCGATCAAGCCCTGCGCTCAGTTGTCGGCGCGCTTTTGTCCTCGTGCGCTTTTGACCCGTCACCAGTTTATTATCTGTCAGGAAAAAAAGTCTTTGTAAATATACACCTCCCTTTTGCGAAACCGCAATAGCGGTTCTTAGCGCAGAGAGTGGGGGGAGGGGTAGGTTTGCACGTCCTGGTTTCCTTATGAGGTGAAATGCAACTGAAATTCTATTGACTAAAAAGATAGACCGAATCAAAGGAAACCAGGACGTGATAACGGCACAGACCGTGAGCGTCAAATATTTTGGAATAATGCAGCTGTTGCCCAAGACCTGAATTTCCTGCAGTTTCTTGAAACAACAAAGAATTGTGCGGTTAAACTTGTAGGAAAGCGCTGTCCCCCTCGTTTATAAAGGCGCATTAACCATTTTAGCGCATACTAATATTTAGCGTGCAGTAAAATGGCTAGTGCGCTTTACTAAAAGGGCCCCTGCGTGATCTTCTCTGTTCTTCTAACGGATGTAGCGGTATATAAGAAATAAATTACATTACATTACATTACATTAACTTTGCTCTTAAGGAACTAACCCTCCCCCCTCCCCCGTTTTACAAAACCGCGCTAGTAGCTTTTACCGCCGGCCAGCGCGCTGAATTCTCCAGCGCTGCTCCCGCCACTCGTAGAGTTCCCGTGAGCATCGCAAGCAGCACAGAGCGTTCAGCGCGCCGGCCTGCGGTTTTGTGAAAGGGGAGGTAAGGGACGTATTTTGATTTTAAAAATGCTGTGACAAAAATCAACATTGCTTATCGTCTTCTGCCACTTCCCATCTGACTGAAACCGAAGTATTGTGTATGTCACGCATCATGTGAACTCAACCACTGCCCGCCATATCTCCTGTCATCAGTGAGCACTAAGTTCCGTACCTTACTCCTACACTGGATACAAACCATGCTCACAGATGGCATTTTCCCGAATGACCTCAGCGAAATCATCATCACCCCAATCTTAAAAGACCCAAAAGGACCAACAGACCAACTACAGACCAATAGCCTCAATACCTCTATATATCAAACTAACAGAAGGATTAGTAGCCAAATTCCTCACCAACTATCTCGAGGACCATAACTTACTCCATCCCACGCAATCCGGCTTCAGAACTAACTTCAGCACAGAGACACTACTAGGCTCCCTTATCGACACCGCAAGACAACACCTCTGCATTGGAAAAAAAATGCTGCTCATACAGTGTGACCTGACGGCGGCATTTGACCTGGTAGACCATAACATCCTACTGCAAACCTTGGACTCAATAGGCATCTCAGATAAAGTATACTCATGGTTTGAAGGTTTCTTAAAATCCAGAACATACAAAGTAAAATCAAACAAAGAAAAATCCAAACCTTGGTCCAACCCCTGCGGCGTTCCACAAGAATCGGAGTTTGAATGGGCACAACCACTGAAGCCTTGCATTGAAGAATGCTGATGTAGAAGGACTGAGGTTGAGATAAACACTAAAGAATGGCACCAGATGGTTAGAACATAAAACCATAAATGTTGCCATACTGGAACAGACAGAAGGTCTATTAAGCCCAGGATCCTGTTTCCAACAATGGTAAACCCAGACCCCAAGTACCTGGCAGAAACCCAAAGAGTAGCATCATTCCAGAGCTGAGATTGTGATGTCATAATGCCTCATTCCACCAATGCCTAAGTGCCAACCTCATCAGTGATGTCACAATGGGTTCATTATCCTATACTTGGCTCACATATGAATCAGAGTATGAATGGGTTTAACTACTGACCCTCAAGCCTTGCATTGAAGAATGCTGGTGTAGAAGGACTGAGGTTGAGAGAATGACATGAATGGATGTTGAATTTTGTTACTGTGCCATTCTCTAATACAGAACCAGATGTGCAGGTTTTGTACTTAGATTCTATTGAATCAAATCCTGTAGATAATCCAGGCTTCACTCTCACACAGAAGAATCTGTTGGACTTTTTATAATAGCTGTTTTACCTGGTAGCTGAAACTAGCTGGAGGAGAAGAACATAAGAATTGCCGCTGCTGGGTCAGACCAGTGGTCCATCGTGCCCAGCAGTCCGCTCATGTGGCAGCCCCTAGGTCAAAGACCAGTGCTCTAAATGAGCCCAGTCTCACCTGTGTTCTTTCCAGTTGAGCAGGAACTTGTCCAACTTTGTCTTGAATCCCTGGAGGGTGTTTTCCCCTACGACAGACTCCGGAAGAGCATTCCAGTTTTCTACCACTCTCTGGGTGAAGAAGAACTTCCTTACGTTCGTACGGAATCTATCCCCTTTCAACTTTAGAGAGTTCCCTCTCATTCTCTCTACCTTAGAGAGGGTGAACAACCTGTCTTTATCTACTGAGTCTATTCCCTTCAGTATCTTGAATGTTTCGATCATGTCCCCTCTCAATCTCCTCTTTTCGAGGGAGAAGAGGCCCAGTTTCTCTAATCTCCCGCTGTAAGGCAACTCCTCCAACCCCTTAACCATTTTAGTCACTCTTCTCTGGACCCTTTTGAGTAGTGTCGTGTCCTTCTTCATGTACAGCGACCAGTACTCCAGGTGAGGGCGCACCATGGCCCAGTACAGCAGCATGATAACCTTCTCCGATCTGTTGGTGATCCCCTTCTTTATCATTCCTAGCATTCTGTTTGCCCTTTTCACCGCCGCCGCACATTGTGTGGACAGCTTCATCGACTTGTCGATCAGAACTCCCAAGTCTCTTTCCTGGGAGATGTCTCCAAGTACCGCTCCGGACATCCTGTATTCGTGCTTGAGATTTTTGTTACCGACATGCATCACTTTACACGTATCCACGTTGAACCTCATCTGCCAAAGAAGGTATGGGAGTAAATTCTCAAAAGGTCATGAAAACTGTAAAAATGCAAAATACGTACAAATCTGTTTACTGTGTTCATTTTACCTATGTAGGAACAAAGTGATGGATTTCACTTCCTTGGGAAATAAGGGAACAGAGAGATTATTTAATGTTTGGTTAATATGATATTTCAGTGTCTCATAAATACGAAACCATATAGTTCTTGATTGAGTTGATGTTTTAATCTGTGTTATGTGCCTATATTTTGCATGATTTACATAACTGATTTTTTCTCTGATTTACATAACTGATTACAGATTTTTATTATAAATTCGTTAATTGAGTATGAACCTATTTTTGTCTTATCGATGATTGCCTATTTGTTTTTTCCGTACTCAGATTTACGAGGTTGTCTGTTATCACTAATTGGTCTGAAAGATATATGGTCTCTGATAAAGTGAGGTTATTTCATCTTGTTTTTAAAAATGTATGTTATCTAATCTAATCCACAATTTGTGAGTCGCTCTAAACCTAAGCAGGTTCAAGGCGACGAACAATTCGAGTGAAGTCAGAAGAAAGAGAGAGGGGAATGGAGATAGAGAAGGAGGAGGAGGAGAGAGAATAGTCTTCTAATTGGATGGTAATTAGGAGAATTCACAGTACAATTTGCATTGGAAGAATTAGAAACTGAGTCAGAACGAGCTACTTATTATCAAGGGAGTATATTGCCTCAAAGACAAGAGTCTTCAGTTTTTTCCGAAATATGAGATAGCATGGTTCGGTTTTGATAGCTATCGGGAGGCTGTTCCAGGTCTTTGTGCTAATGTAGGTGAAAAGTGTGTTAAATGTGCCCTTGTATTTTATTCCTTTAGGAGATGGAAGGACAAGAAGGAGTTTCTTGATGTTTCTGGTTGAGTTGGATAGAGAATTGGTGAAAAGGCTTATGAGAGGTTATATTACAAGACAGTAGAAGTTTCTACCGTGGGCCGGCGAGGTAAATACTTCGATGCTCATAGCATTTCAATGAGCATCAGAGAACTTACCTTGCCGACCCACAGTAGAAACTTCTACCGTCATTTAGCAAAACCTAGCGATGGTTTGTAATAATGTTGCTACATTATTTTTCTTGTTTGATGCGAATGTAAGCTGCATTGAACTGAATTTGTTCCTGGAAAATGTGGGATAATCAATAAATGAAATGAAATTTAGGCACTGGGATGATGTGTTCTAAGTGCAGATTCTATAACGGCAATTGTGTACACAACTGGCACTATAGAATATTAGCATAAGTCCATATTTACATGTCTAACTGTAGGCATGAGCCTTATGTCAGCTTAATGGTATGCCTTCAGGTGATGGTGATCAATGTATCTTTATTGAAAAAGACCCGACACAGGCTGTGTTTCGGCGTATCCACCTGCGTCAGGGATCTGTATACAATTGTATCAAAACCAGACAAAAAACATCTGGAAATATTAATACTTTTGCTCCAGAGAAGACAGTTCTTATTCTTAAAGTTTTCATGATTAACATTTTATCAACTTCTGTGGAGCATGCCATCAGTAGGGTAGACTTAGTTTGAATTACATCTTGAGAATCCTCAAGAAAACTTTTGAGGTCAAAATCAGTAGTAACTAACTGTTCAATCCCTTTTTCCACTAAAAATTTTTCCACAAAAATTTTCTCTATAAAATTTCCACTAAAAATTTTTCCACAAAAATTTTAACAATTTGATATCACCATTTGGTCGGAATTTTGTATCCCCAAAACCTCTTTGAGGTACTTCCTCAAAATAATTTCTGGGGACAATTTAGACGCAAAGCCTTTTTGGCTTAAAAATCTAGGGTGTTGGCTTTGGTTGCCACTCATATTCTTAAATTTTCTTGCAAATGCTTATTGAAATTTCAAGACAAAGGATATCTTTTCTGGGATCCAATACAACTGGAACAATTTCTTAAAATGCAAGAAGAAAGAATACCTTGGCTGATTATGTGGAAGTTACGCTGCATGTTGTTTTGGGAATATTTCCAATGATTTCTTAATGTAAAAATGTGATTTGATTTGGTATCTGCTCTCTAAATGTAGGCTAGATGGAATAGCGTGAAATTGATAATTAATACCTTTGTGTTTTTTTCTTTGTATTTCCATATCTTGCATCCTAATAAAATGTAAAATATAAATATGCAAATAAAAAAACCAGACAAAAAAACACGATTATAAGCTGATGGCGCTTACAATTCAAATAGGGCTTACAGGTTAAAATGCTATCTTCAGGTCTCCCAAGCCAAAGCTGAAAGGGAAGATGCCACAAACCGCTCCAAAAAATACTACACATGTGCATTTTTTTTTTTTTTTGGTGCATGAACTTTTCTTGGTCTTTTATAAAATTACCCCACGGTTTACTTGCTTAAAAGTATATTCGGTGAAAAGAAGGCAAGTAGTTTCATGTGACATGTAGTCATGTTCTGGAGTAGAGTTTGAGCACAGTGCAGGCACATGTAGAGAAAGCTAGGGTTTTGCTCCACCGAGGATTAGAGAGACCTCTAGTGGATCTACTAAAGAACTGGACTTTGGGGCTCATTTTCAAAAAAGGAAACCATTCAAAAAAGTCAACTAAACGGGCGGTTCATAGACAAAATCGCGCGAGACAACGGCGTGCTGACAACTGAGCGCAAGGTTGATGGCGCGCCGAAGAAAAGCACTATTTTAAAGGGTTCCGATGGGGGGTGTTGGTGGGGAACCCCCCTATTTTACTTAACAGACATCGCGCTGGCGTTGTGGGGGGTTTGGGGGGTTGTAACCCCCCTCGTTATACTTGAAACCGAACTTTTTGCCTGTTTTTTAGGGAAAAAGTTCAGTTTTAAGGATAATGGGGTGGGGTTACAACCCCCCAAACCCCCCACAACGCCAGCGCAATGTCTGTTAAGTAAAGTGGGGGGATTCCCCCCCCACACCTCCCGTTGGAGCCCTTTAAAATAGTGCTTTTCTTTGGCGCGCCGTCAACCTTGCGCTCAGTTGTCTGTGCACCGTTGTCTCGTGCGATTTAGTCCCATCACCAAATGGGCAGGTGGGCATTTTCTCACCAAACCCTTCCAAGTCGCTATTTTCAAAACCTATTTTTTAGATGGATATCTAAATTTCAAGGGGGGGGAGGGGTTAGAGGCATGGTGTGTGTGGAACTAGAGTGAACATAGGAGTTGGACATTTTTCTGCCATACTTGAACATTTTAGAATACATCTGGGGCACAGTTTGGATGTTTGGGGCTAGACCTGCTTTATTTTTAACAGTGAATAAGACAAAAAAGTTGCCCAAACTGGACAGATGACCACTGAAGGGTTATAAGCATGACCCCCTTCATGCTCCCCCAACACTCACTGACTCCCTCCCACCTCCCAAAGATGTAAATGTATTTTATTTATTTATTCATTTTTAATATTTAAATACCACTTATAGCCTAAGCGGTTTACATTCCGGTACTTGAGCATTTTTCCTTATCTGTCCTAGTTAGGGCTACCAGACGTCCAGATTTCCTTTTGAGGACGTGTCCGGGGATCCGGACGGCTTTTCAAAACCTGCCACTTTGTCCGGGTTTTGAAAAGCCTCCTCTCGATTGCGTCGGGCATGTGGCGATGCCACGTGATGAAGTCATGCGCATGGGACATCATCGCGTGGCATCCACGCATGTGCGGATTGCCTCCTGTCTGACCAAAGCAGGAAGTGTGGGGGCGGAGCTAGGGTGGGACTGGGGCGGAGATGGGTGGGCCTGGGGGGCGGGTCTAGGGTGTCCGGATTTTACAATTGTAAAATCTGGCAACCCTAGTAGGCTCACACTCTATCTAATGTACTTGGAGCAATGTAAATGACACAGTGCCTAGCTTTTGGGTTGAAACCCAGACCGTGCTGGGTCCTCATTCGTTGATTGTAGTTGTCGATGTATTTCATTACTTATAAGACTGTGAACAGTTTTCTTTTAACATCAATAATAATAACATCAGACTCCACAGTTTGTTTTTTGGCTTCCTACTTTTCCGTGGATTCAAGGGGGTCCATCCTTTGGCTGCATACCTAGGGTTACCAGATTTTCCGTTTGGAAAATCCGGACCCCCCTTAGACACGCCCCCCCAGGCCCGCCCAGTTCCACCCATCTCCCGCCCCATCACGCCCCAGTCCCGCCCCCCAATCCCACCATAGCTCTGCCCCAGCCCCGCCCCCTTGTCTCCTGCTCTGGTCGAGCAGGAGGGCATCCGCGCATGTGACACGATGACATCACGCACACACGTGTGACAGCGTCGCGTTGCCCTCCTGCCCGACGGCGATTTTGAGGGAGGCTTTTCAAAACCCGGATAAAGTGCTGGGTTATGAAAAGCCATCCAGACCTCCAGACATGTCCTGGACGGCTGGAAACCCTATGCATACCTGTCTGTATGCCCGCTTCAGATGTTATGGGCAGTCCTAGCCGAGCAGCAAGCAGGTGCCCACTAGTTGCCTGTCCTACACAGGATAACTTATAAAATCGCCCTCTTGACATTTAAAACTTTACAGCTCAATACACCAGCATTTATAGACAGACTTTTGATCCCATATGACCCTCCGAGAGCTTTAAGATCTATTTCTCAATATAATCTTAACATCCCATCTTTAAAAATAATTGATACACGTCGTACCTCAATCTTTTCTGTGATAGCCCCTATGATTTGGAATACTCTTCCTTTACACTTAAAAATGGAAAAAAACTTACAAAAATTTAAAAGCAATTTAAAGTGCTTTCTTTTTAAAGATGCTTTTAGTTGATCAACTGTGTTTTAGCAATTAACTTAATCTTGTTTCTTACATTCATTTTCCCAATTCCCTTTTGTGTTTACCTTAAATGTTTCTCACATTTTCTATACCGATTGTATTTCTCCCCCCCTTCCTATTTGTGTCCAGGGGCTTTACGGTCCTTTTTACCTAGTTCGTATTTGTTGTCGGTCATGTAGTTTTTTTTTATTATTATTCAATTAATAATAGATGTATCATCACAGTAATGTAAGTTTTATTTGTTAAATTTTTGTTTAAATGTTAATTTTTAATTTTGTACAAAGCTTTGTAGTTTCGAAAAAGCGTTCAATCAAAAACCTGAATAAGCATAAACAAGAACCTGGTAGTCAATAAAGGGTACGGCAAAGAAGGGCACCCAGGCCTATATCCCATTCTAACTAGTACACTTGTGGTGGAAAGTGTACGTCCTCCAAAACCTACTGTACCTTCATATAGGTGACACCTGTAGGAATAAGGGCTGTTGGTATAGTGGACAGTTGGATCCAGTAGGATTTTGGTGGGATTTGGAGAGCTCACCGTACAATATAAGGGGGTTACGATGTGTACCTAGGTCCTTTGATCTGCAGTTCGCTGCAGTGCTCCCTGAGATGACCCACTGCTCTGCTGGGATGTCGATGTGGCCAGTCTGCTAAAAATGCTGGCCCCCTCCTACATCCCAATGGCTTGTTTTGTGCTTTTTTTTATTTTGAATATGTTTTTTATTTTTTTCAAAAACTGTTCAAAAACATCTGAAAAATGAAGATTTTCAAGGAAAAAAAAAACCAGGAAAGAGGCTTTGCAGTTTTGAAAATGGTCATGTCGTAATTGTGCTCTAAGAAAGAATTAAGTTTTTAGCTTCAATGGACAAATGTTTTGGTTTCTTTGTGAATTTTTTCTTTCTGTATTGCTTGAACAAGAGATCTCTTATGAAACTATGTTAAAATTGCAATTAAAAATAAATTTTAAAAAATGGTCATGTCCACTACTGGATTTTTGCGTGACTTCCGCAAAACGTCCAAACTTGGACTAGGATGTCATATCAAAAATGCCCCTCTTTGTCTTGTAATACCCCCACAGCTTCTTGAACAAGGGGAGGAGGGGTCTCCTGGCCAGGGCCATAACAAGGTATGTTCAGTCAGGAGAAAGGGTTGCCTCCAGTGCTTGCCCAGCATCTCCAATTATTCTCCCTATGGACACCACACCCCCCTCCTTCCCATAGGTCCACCTGACAGAAAAGAGAGTAGATAGTCCCACTCACTCCTGCCTGTGGTGGCTGCAGATTCAAAATGGCAGCCGTGACTAGTGCTGCCCGATTCACTAGTGCTGCCCGATTTGAATCGGTTCACCGATTCACGATTTGAATCGGTTCACCGATTCACTTCGGGTGAATCAATTTGAATCAATTCAAAACAAAAAAAACCAGCTCCCGATTTGGCTGACCCTCCCCCCTCAAGCAAGAGCGGCAGCACTGCTCTTGCTGGCTGGCTGTTGCCGCACCTGCTTTAGAGGACGAGGGGGGAGCGTCAGCTGGTTAGTGCTGTTGTCCGGTTCCTCCCCCCCTGGCGTCCAGTTCCCCTCCCTCTGGCGTCAGAGCAGGGGCTGGACCACAGCGGAGGAAACAGCACCGAAGAAGTGCAAAGATCGCTGGCATCGCGATCTTGCTGCAGGCTGCTTCTATACGGTAAACGATGTGGGGAGGCCAGGGGGATCATGCACGCCTTCCCGGGGGGGGGGGGGTGTGAACAGTCCTTCGGGGGGAACGGGCAGGCCTTCAAGGGGGACAGGCAGACAGGACTTCAAGGGGGGGACAGGCCTTCAAGAGGGGGGACAGGCCTTCATGGGGGGGAAAGGCCTTCAGGGGGAGGACAGGCCTTCATGGGGGGAGACAGGCCTTCAGGGGGGACAGGCCTTCAAGAGGGACAGGCAGGCAGGCATTCAAGGGGGGGACAGGCCTTCAAGGGGGGACAGGCCTTCAAAGGGGGGGACAGGCCTTCATGGGGGGGACAGGCCTTCAGGGGGAATGCAGGCCTTCAAGGGGGAGGACAGGCCTTCATGGGGGGAGACAGGCCTTCAGGGGGGAAAGGTCTTCAAGGGGGACAGGCAGGCAGGCCTTCAACAGGGGGACAGGCCTTCAAGGGGGACAGGCAGGCAGGCCTTCGGGGGGATGTAGGCCTTCAAGGGGGGGACAGGCCTACAGGGGTGAGATGCAGACCTTTAAGGGTGGGGAAGGCCTTCAGGGGAGGGGGCCCTGGTGCAGAAGTACATGGAGGAAAGGGGGGTTCAAAGAGACATGCATATGCCGGACTTTGGGGGGGGGAAGAAATAATGGGTCTGAAAATAGAGGAGAGGGAGAGAGATGATGGACCATGGTATTTAGGGAGGGAAGGAACAGAAAGGGAGAGAAGTTGGACACAAGGGATGGTGTGGAGGGGGGATAGAGATACTGGATAGGAGGGTAGTTGGGAAAAGAAAGGGAGAGATGGTGGACCCTGGGATGGTGGGGAAGGAGGGAGAGATGCTGGATGAAAGGATAGTTAAGAAAAGGTGGATCTATAGAGGGAGATGAAAAAAAGGAAAGATGCCAGACCTCTTGGGGAGTGAAGGGAAATGGAAGGGGAACACAGAGATGGCAGATGGATGGTTAGCATGCAGAAAGAAGAAAGAAGGAGACACTGGCAAGCAAGTTATCAGAAGACAACCAGAGCCTTGGACCAACAAGATCTGAAAAATAACCAGACCACAAAAGGTAGAAAAACTAATTTTATTTTCCATTTTCTGATTACAATATGTCAGATTTGAAATGTGTATCCTATCAAAGCTGGTGTTAGACCGCGAACATGAGTTAGGATTTAACAGAGAGAGGAAAAGTCTTTTTTGTTTGTTTATTTTGTTTACACCACAGCGCCAGTGTGGTTAGGAGAAGGCAAAGGGGGTGAAGAGGCTGTAAAATAAACCCACCAGGGTGTTTGGAAAAAAAACACCCAATTGGGCAGGAAAATTGAATCGAATCGAAAAACCAATTCAATAGGCTGAATTGAATTGAATCGAAATTTTTTTTCCTGAATCGGGCAGCACTAGCCGTGACCATATTTATATTGCATCCAATGCCTCACTAGTTATGAAATTGCGGCTTATAAGATAATAAATTGAAAAAAAATGTGTGTGTATGGGGTGGTTGGCAGAGAAGGTGCATGCATTGGCTTCACCACAAAGGATGCAGCGCTTCTTAACTGTGCTTCAATTACTGTCACGGGGATTCATTGCTCCTGCCGGGCTGTTCTTTACACAGGTCAACCCTGCCAGCAGGGAGAAACCAGAAAGGAGTCCTCCCGTGCGACAGAGATGGTGAAAGATAGAGAAAGTGCACAGAAGCCCAATCAAACATTCCCCTTCTCACTGCCTTACCTTTGACATTCCTCTCCACATTTGATATCGTACCAAGTCAAGTTCTTTCCACCACATCACATAAATTCTAGAACTGAACTTTAAGTCTGGGGATTTTCCTGACAGCTTTTGACAGCTCCAGTTATGGGTGCTGATAGGAGGTCAGAGAGTGCAGCGCAGACAGGATTGGCCGTGTCGGGCTTAACCAGAATGCTACGCTAAAAAGTTACAATTAAAAAAATTTTTTTAAGAGGGGCAACTTTGTAGATATACGAAGCCACTTTGTGCAACACGGGCTAGAAATGTATTTCTTTTTCGAGCTGTGAGGGCAAATGCCTAGGAGTCTACTGACTTCATTGTACATTGCTTTTTTTTTTTTTTTTTTTTACTTTATCTTTATTCAAAATTTTAGCATAGCAAACAAGGAAACAACTTGGTTCATAGACAACAGCGCAAAAGACAAAGGCGCGCCCAGACAATCGAGCGCAGCGCGGAGGCGCGCGCCGCTCAAAATTACTGTTTTTAGGGGCTCCGACGGGGGATTTTGTTGGGGAAACCCCCCACTTTACTTAATAGACATCGTGCCGCGTTGTGGGGGTGTTATGGAGGGTTTGGGAGGTTGTAACCCTCCACATTTTACTGTAAACTTAACTTTTTCCCTAAAAACAGGGAAAAAGTAAAGTTTTCAGTAAAATGTGGGGGGTTACAATCCCCCACACCCCCACAACGCCCCCACAACGTGACACGATGACTATTAAGTAAACCCGTCGGAGCCCTAAAACAGTAATTTTGAGCGGCGCGCGCCTCCACACTGCGCTCAATTGTCTGGGCGCGCCTTTGTCCCGGCGCGCTTTTGACCTGACACCAAACAACTTGCATGAGAATTCAAGAATGAACATCTTACCAAATTCAACTAACACAGGAAATTAAATACATACTTAGTCCACAATAACCTGATCCAGGTAAATAATATTAAATACTTAGACGGAATGGGAGACATTGATCATACATCCAGGCAGCCGGTTCCCAGGAGACATCGTGCCAATAATCACCCCTCCCCCTTCTCTAGCTGTTACACTGTACATTGCTTTTATTCATACCAAGAAATTATTGAGTTAAAAGAAAACAGACCTGCATTTTTGCTATGTGGGGCTCTACTAGCTGAAATATGAAGGTATTGCTTTACAATCCTTCAATATAATAATAATAATAATAATTTTATTTCTTATACTAGTTGTTTAGCCCGTTACATTAACGGGTGCTAGCAGCCCTTCTCCCTTACTTTTACCTCCTCCCTGTCCAGCAGCACCCCCACCCATTCCCTGCTCCCCCTATATAGCAGTAGCCCTTTTCCTTTTATCTCCCCCTGTTCAGCATCACCCCATTTCCAGCTCCCCATATCCAGCAGTAGCTATTCTCCTTTGCAGGAGCCCTTCTCCCTTCCTTTTATCCCCCCCCTCCCGGTCTAGCAGTACCTCTTCCCTGCTTCCCCTATCCAGCAGTAGGCCTCCCTTCCTGTTACCTCCCCCCCTGTCCAGAATCACCTCTTCCCTGCTCCTCCTGTACTGCAGCACCCCCTTACCTGCTCCCCCTGTCCAGTCCGGTGATCTCCAGGCAACAGGATGGCTCCTGCAGGGAGTCTAGTTCCTGTCCGGTCCGCGCCAGGTGTGCGAGCCTGCTCCGCCCCCTCCCGACCTGCTGGGAGTATTTGAATTAGACCCGACGGTTCCTGTTGAGGGAAGCACTCCTCACCGGACTCAGCGGTGAACTCCAGCCATCGGGCCGACATCCGCCTTGGTTTTTTGTTTTTTTTTAGTTGAAAGATGCGGCGGTGGCTCCTCTCATGATCCCCGCCTGCGTCGGAAGTCCAATGCAGGCGGGGATCGTGAGATTAGCCACCGCCGCGTCTTTCAAAGAATCGTAAGCCGCGCATGCACACTTCCTATGTGTCAAATGCAGGGCTCACGTGACAGTGGATCGCAGGCGCTCCTCTTGCTCTCTGGCTGGTGTTAACGTCTGGGGCATTTTTTATTGTTATGTGTAATCAAGGCAGAGATGAGAAGTGGCTCGAGCCGACGCGCTTCTGCTGGGGACTCGTACAGTCCAGTCCTTCTGGAGAGTGTAGGGCAGTGGGGCCGTAGTAAGAGCGGGGCATGCTGCAGTCTTGGCGGCCACGGACATACGGATCATGGAAGCACGCCGATAAGACTGCGCATGCGCCGCCTACGGTTTTATTATATAGATACCGCCAAAGCCATGGTACTTCGAAGCGGTTTACCATAAGAGGAGCTGGACAGTCAGCGACGTAGAAGTTTCATCAACCATAAGCCTGAGGTCATAATGCCATTGTACAGATCCATGGTGAGACCCCATCTGGAATACTGTGTACAATTCTGGAGGCCGCATTATCAAAAAGATGTGCTAAGAGTTGAGTCGGTTCAGGTCTCAGGACTCAAGGATCTCCCGTATGAGGAACGGCTGGGTAAGTTGCAGCTGTACTCACTCGAGGAACGCAGAGAGAGGGGAGACATGATCGAGACGTTCAAATGTCACGGGTCGTATCGAGGTGGAAGAGGATCTCTTTTTCCTTAAAGGACCCACGGCAACAAGAGGGCATCCGTTGAAAATCAGGGGTGGGACATTTCATGGCGACACCAGAAAATATTTCTTCACCGAAAGGGTGGTTGACTGCTGGAATAATCTTCCACAACAGGTAATCGAGGCCAGCAGCGTGCCAGATTTTAAGACAAGATGGGATTGGCATGTGGGATCTCTTCATGGAGGTAGTTAGGGGGTGGGCCATTAGGGTGGGCAGACTAGATGGGCCATGGCCCTTTTCTGCCGTCATGTTCTATGTTTCTATTTGGCATGTGGGATCTCTTCATGGAGGTAGTTAGGGGGTGGGCCATTAGGGTGGGCAAACTAGATGGGCCGTGGCCCTTTTCTGCCGTCATGTTCTATGTTTCTATTTGGCATGTGGGATCTCTTCATGGAGGTAGTTAGGGGGTGGGCCATTAGGGTGGGCAGACTAGATGGGCCGTGGCCCTTTTCTGCCGTCATGTTCTATGTTTCTATTTGGCATGTGGGATCTCTTCATGGAGGTAGTTAGGGGGTGGGCCATTAGTTTGGGCAGACTAGATGGGCCGTGGCCCTTTTCTGCCGTCATGTTCTATGTTTCTATTTGGCATGTGGGATCTCTTCATGGAGGTAGTTAGGGGGTGGGTCATTAGGATGGGCAGACTAGATGGGCCGTGGCCCTTTTCTGCCGTCATGTTCTATGTTTCTATTTGGCATGTGGGATCTCTTCATGGAGGTAGTTAGGGGGTGGGCCATTAGGGTGGGCAGACTAGATGGGCCGTGGCCCTTTTCTGCTGTCATGTTCTATGTTTCTATTTGGCATGTGGGATCTCTTCATGGAGGTAGTTAGGGGGTGGGCCATTAGTTTGGGCAGACTAGATGGGCCGTGGCCCTTTTCTGCCGTCATGTTCTATGTTTCTATTTGGCATGTGGGATCTCTTCATGGAGGTAGTTAGGGGGTGGGCCATTAGGGTGGGCAGACTAGATGGGCCGTGGCCCTTTTCTGCTGTCATGTTCTATGTTTCTATTTGGCATGTGGGATCTCTTCATGGAGGTAGTTAGGGGGTGGGCCATTAGGGTGGGCAGACTAGATGGGCCGTGGCCCTTTTCTGCCGTCATGTTCTATGTTTCTATTTGGCATGTGGGATCTCTTCATGGAGGTAGTTAGGGGGTGGGCCATTAGGGTGGGCAGACTAGATGGGCCGTGGCCCTTTTCTGCTGTCATGTTCTATGTTTCTATTTGGCATGTGGGATCTCTTCATGGAGGTAGTTAGGGGGTGGGCCATTAGTGTGGGCAGACTAGATGGGCTGTGGCCCTTTTCTGCCGTCATGTTCTATGTTTCTATTTGGCAGTGGGATCTCTTCATGGAGGTAGTTAGGGGGTGGGCCATTAGGGTGGGCAGACTAGATGGGCCGTGGCCCTTTTCTGCTGTCATGTTCTATGTTTCTATTTGGCATGTGGGATCTCTTCATGGAGGTAGTTAGGGGGTGGGCCATTAGTGTGGGCAGACTAGATGGGCTGTGGCCCTTTTCTGCCGTCATGTTCTATGTTTCTATTTGGCATGTGGGATCTCTTCATGGAGGTAGTTAGGGGGTGGGCAGACTAGATGGGCTGTGGCCCTTTTCTGCCGTCATGTTCTATGTTTCTATAGCTATGAATTCAGTATACAGAATATGAGAGATAATTTATTTATTTATTTATTTATTTTATTTATTTATTTATTTAGATTTATATCCCGTTCTCCCAGTAGCTCAGAACGGTCTACAAGTAAACATACACAGTAGAAGTAATTAGGCAAATAAGATGTACAATAGGTTTAGATGCTTGGACATACAAGATTGTGCAGTATTTATCAGGGTACAAACAATTTTTCAGAGTACAGACAATTTATCAGAGTACAGACTAAGTGAGGACTATACTGAAATTTAGGAGAAGTTAAATAGGGGAGAGAAGAGAGAGGTGGGGTTTAAGGGGGTGTGTAGACTGAGGGAGACCTTTAGTTGAAGAGGAGGGTCTTTACCATTTTACGGAATGTCAATAAAGAGTTCTGTTGCCTGAGTTGGGGGGGGGGGGGAGTTTATTCCAGAGATGTGGGATGAAGTGGCTGTAGGATCGTTTGCGGGCAGCTTCTGAGAGGAGGGACCTTCCAGGGGGAATGCATAGGCGTATTTCCGATTTTGAGCGGAGGGTGCGAGTGGGGGGTGTAGATGGGAAGCTTAGATTTTATGTAGGTGGGGGTGGTGGCATAAATTCTCTTGTGGGCTACTGCTAGGGCCTTGAAAGCACAGCGCTGGCTAATGGGGAGCCAGTGTTCAGCGCGGAGTGCTGGGGAGACAGGATCATGGTAGTTGAGGTTGTGTAGGAGGCGGATAGCTGCATTTTGGACACGTCGGAGGCGTTTGAGATTATTTTTGGTTAGTCCATTAAATAGGGAGTTACAGTAATCCATTCTGGAGAGGACATATGCGTAGAGGAGTTGGGCGAGGTCAGGTGTGGAGATGTAGGGTTTGATCCTTTTCAGTTGGCGGAGGTAGTAGAAGGAGGTGGAGATTACTTGGGATATGTGGGCAGATAGGGATAGGTGTCCATCTAAGGTTACTCCTAGGCTGCGTACCTGATCTGTTGCCGTTAGTAGAGTGGAGTCCCATGCTAGGGTAGGACGTGTGAATTTGGTGCTTTTTTTCCTGATCCATTAGGTGACAAAGCGGTTGAACAGTTTCATTTTTACTAATTTTCTAAAACCTTGATAGGATGAGGAGAGCATGATAATGTTACCCAGCCAGTCGTTCAGTTTACCCGCCTGGAAGGCTAGAGTTCTGTCCAAGAATCTTATGTAACGGCAGGCCTTTATTGTTGGAGTCTCCCTGCTTTGCAATGATCGAGTCCCAACGTCCAGGAAGCTATATTATTCCATCCAAGACACCGTTTTGTTCAGTTGCCGAATGGCTTGGGTACCGGCGGAAAAAAGCTCTTCCAGAGATGCAAAACGATGTCCACGCATCGGTTGTTTCAACTTTGGAAAAAGGTCAAAGTCTGGTGGACTCATGTCTGGACTGCAGGGAGCGTGAGGTAACGCCTCCCAGCGGTATTCGCGCAGTTTTTCAATGATGAGTGGAGAACTCTATCTTCCCCACGGCCAAAAATATTTCGACGAGCTCAATCAAAAGTCAAACAAATGATGATTTTTGCTTACGATCATGAAGGCATCAATCATCACAGACAAAGTTCCATGTGGAAGAAGTGTCGCAGCAGTGTATTATTGTGATTTTTTTGCATAAAATGCGCAGAAAAATGCAGAACACCCGACCTCAATTGCTCTTGGCTGGGCCATTCATTCTTTATGACAATGCTCACCCGCACATAGGGAATGTCATCATTGAAAAACTACGCGAATACGGCTGAGAGGTGTTACCTCATGCGCTACACAGAGGCGTTCCCTAGGTGGAGTTGCAATGTGTGCACATATTTTATAAAATATATACATATGCACACACTGTAACTGCCCTCCCCCCCCCCTTTACCAAACCACATTAGTGGTTATTAGCGCAGGGAGCCGCACTGAATGCTCCGCACTGCTCCTGACGCTCATATGAACTCTAGTAAAAGGTAGGGTAAATGGGCTATTTAAATCGTTATCCCATGAGCACTAACCATGATAATTTATCTATCCTCATACAGGGGTACCTCGGAATCCGAACGCCCCAGAACGCGAACAACTTGGAATACGAACTATTTTTTTTAAATTAAATTTTGCCCCGGAATCCAAAGGCTGCTTTGGAATCCGAACGTACAGGAACTGCAAGCGTTGCTCAGCCCAAAGCTTCCCCTCTGACACAGCTTCCTGTTTCCGCCTGGGCGGTTCGCGTCAGAGGGAAGCTTTGGGCTGAGCACTGCTTGCAGTTGCCGTTCTTGCTGCCTATGCCGGCGGGGGCCCGATCTTGCTATCTCTGCCTGGAGGGCCTGATCTTGCTGAGTTTGTGGGGCCAAGGAATGAATTAATCCAGTTTATATTATTTTCAATGGGAAAAATTGTCTTGGAACTCAAACGTTTTGGAACTCGAACGGGGTTCTAGAACGTATTAAGTTCGGATTCCAAGGTACCACTGTAATAATTGTTTAGACACAAGCACCTTTATCAAAATGTTTATAATACGCCTCTCATTGACAGATTGTCTAATATCATCACCGCTGACTACCCACCACCAAATGTTGTAGCTTCAAGGGCTTAGTAATAACATACAAGTCCTTACGCAACTTGGCGCCCAACTATATCCCAGCCAAACTTTCTCCTTGCACCCCAAAGAGACCATGCCGCTCCCAGCAAGAGGGTTGCTCCTCCCAGTCTCCCGTGCCATCCAATGAGAGGCGGACAACCCCACTGACGTCAGATGATGATGATGAGGGAGCAAGGGAAAGCTGTGAGGCGGAGCAAAGGCCGGGCCCCCTCTGGACAGCCGCCATGTTACCTGCGGCATGCTCCAAGGGCCATCACTGCCAGCACTTTCCCTTGTACGGTAAATATAAATGTTCCTTCATTCAGGAATGTTGTCATCGTTCACCTCAAACTGTGATTTAATATATGCTTCTATAGAAGAGAGATTACAGCATAAGGTATTGTAAACCATATGTGGCTGGCATAATTCCTCAGTTGCCGGCTCGAAACAGAAAAGTAAAGGCAGTAATAATGAGAAGAGAATCATAAATAGACTAAGCTATATATACTTGCTTTTACTAGTGTGTCAGCTCTCCTGAATCTCATGGCAACGCATGGTCTGTTTGGTAAAAATACTGCAAAAGCCTCTTATTATTTTCTGTGTAAGACTACCCTCTAGTGAGGGAAAAATACAATAATTTAAGGAGATTAATAAAGGAATAAAGAACATAAGAACAGCCTTACTGGTTCAGACCAATGGTCCATCAAACCCAGTAGCCCATTCTCACGGTGGCCAATCCAGGTCACTAGTACCTGGCCAAAACCCAAAGTTAGATAGATTGTGAGCCCACCAGGACAGATAGGGAAAATGCTTGAGTACCTGATTGTAAAAACTGCTTAGATAACCTTGATAGGCGGTATATAAAATCCTTTTAAAAAATATATATATATATTTTATTATTTTATTTAGTTACAATAGTGTAATCCACCTTAGCGTTGCCTGTGTTGCTAACTGCTAAAGCTACTTCAAAAAACGCACCAAAAAGCAGTAGAAGTCAATGGGTTCTTAGAGGGGACCAACCTGCATACATACGCACAGGGCAGGATTAACCAGTAAGCCAAGTAGGCACGTGCCTAGGGCATGAAATGGTCAGGGGGGCCCAATGAAGGAGAGCATCACCATGGTTTTTTCCAAACAGCGATGGATCCCTCCAGCATCGATCGGCAATGCGGGCCCCCCCCCCAATCGGCAATGCGGGCTCCACCCCAATCGGCAACATAGGCCCCTCCCATTGACGGAAAGTAAGACAAGCAAGCAACGTGGATAAGAAAGGCAACGGGAACTGTAATTGTGCAAGCGGTGCTGCGTGCCCAAAGCTTCCCTCTGTCGCAGCTTCCTGTTTCCGCCTGGGCGCATGGTGGGGTGGGGCAGGGCAGGGGGCCCAGTGTACTTGTGTGCCTAGGGGCCCTCGACGAATTAATCCTGCCCTGGGAACAGCAGGGATAAATTCAAGCATTTATTATGCTGAATTTCTCTCAATGTTACATATACCGTATATACTTGAATATAAGTTGATCCAAGTATAAGACAAGATACCCCCAAAAAAGGTTAACTCGAATATATGACCGGGGGGGGGGTAATATTCATGTGCTCTGCAAGGATCTGTGCACTGCCCCCCTCCCTCCCTCCCTCCCCTGCCAGGCTCCGCACTCAGCCCCCCTCCCTCCCTGTCCTGAAAGGCTCTCCATCCTGTCCCCCCCTCCCTACCAGGCTCTCCATCCTGTCCCCCCTCCCTCCCTGCCAGGCTCTGAATCCATCCCCCCTCCCTGCCCTGTTCCCTGTCCCCCATCTCTTCCAATGTCCTGCAGGCCTCCACCAGGCCTGCCTTATGACCTGCTGGGCCAGAACAGGAGGGATCCTTCCTGTGTCCTGTCCTGTCCGACTGGCAATTTTTTTTAACCTCTCTCTCGCCTCCTCTGTGTACCAGGCAGGAGCGAATTTTCCACGCTCATGCCCCGCGCTGAGCCCCTCCCTGAATGGCCGCCTCGAGTTCTCGCAGCCCAGTATACCAAACATGACCATTTATTTTTTTTTCCCTCAAAACGGGACATCTACTAATTTATGGGTAATAACATTGTAGATATCTATCTTTCTTTCTTTCTCTCTTCCAGCCCCCCCCCTTTCTTTCTTTCTCTCTCCCTGCCCCACCCACCCCCCTACCGCCGCCAATTTCTTCCTGCTTCCCCGATGCCGACACAGCAACAGGCCAGGTGCGTGCGGCAACTTTACAAGCGGCAGGCCCACAAGCCTTCCCCCATCCCACCCCCAACATCAATTCTGATGTCAGAGAGGAAGTTCCGGGCCAGCCAGGCAGCAATTAGCTGGTCCAGAACTTCCTCTCCAATGTCAGAATTGATGTCGGGGGGAAGGGGGAGGGGGGGCAAAGACTTGTGGGCCCGCTGCTGTAAAGTCGAATGCCGTTGTACCCAAAAACAGCACTTTTTTTGAAATTGTTATAGTGGGATGCTCTCTTTCTGAAAACTGGACATTTCGGCATCCCGAAGCTGTGCTTGGGGACAAGGGGATATTCTACCTAAAAACAGGATGGTCCCGTTCAAAACGGAACGTATGGTCAATTAAGTATACCGGGCATGAGCGAGCTTTCATCCTCCTGCCCAGTGGGACTTATGAGAACTTATTCAGCCACGAGAGCTCAAGGCAGCCATTCAGGGAGGGGCTCAGTGCGGGGCAGGAGCGTGGAAAGCTCACTCCTGCCCAGTATACCGCTGGACCACCAGGGATTCAAAAAGGTACGCGGGGAGAGGCGGGAAGGAGATTTTTTAAAATTTGGCAGAATCGACCAGGACAGGAGACGGGAGGGATCCCTCCTGTCTCAGCCCACCTAACCAGGCCATACGTCAGGCCCGGCAGAGGCCTGCAACAAGTCCGGGAGGCGGGCGGGTGAGCGATGACCCGAATATAAGACGAGACCCCCATTTTTTATTCAATTTTTTTGGTCCAAAAATCTCTTCTTATATTCGAGTACATATGGTAATTAGGTGCCTCCATTTAGCACAGCTGCCAAGGTGTAGGGTTACCAGATTTTGAAATGCAAAAACCCTCCTTGTTCCCGCGTGGCTAAATCAAATGTTTCGATGGTGAAGAAAAGTCACTCATCATGCAAAAAAGAAGGGGAGGCTCCCAACTGATGCCCAGGTCTAAAAAGGCCCTTGAGCCACCGAAAAAAGAAAGCTAAAATGGCAAAAAGTTCTAAAACCATAAGGTTAGGAGAAAAAATGAAGCCAAAGGCAAAATAGAAGGCACCGCATGATGAAAACTGAACTTTTTAAACGAGGCTGAGAGAAGCCACGAAAAACACATCTTCCTCTTTCCGTGGTCCTATGCTCGTGAGGCTGGTGGGAAGACGGTAATGCATGCTCAGTGGGACACGGTCTCAAGATTTTTTAAAATGATGCACATGCTTTTTAATGTCCGCTCCGGGGATCCGTAGATGACATCACCCACATGTGAGATTATCTTGGCCTACTTGTCCTCATAGAAACACGATACTCGTGTGTTTGCCGCCAATACTAAGCTTGTGTCATGCAGGCTCAGAGTTCCAATTCAGCCTCGTGTATGCAGTTCAAAGTACCCTTTATTGGTACTACCAATAAAGTGTACTTTGAACTGTGTCCCCGTGGCTGAATTATTGACATCTTATCCTCACGACTCCTCCGTTGTGCCGTGCTTCTGTCGTGGTCGAGGCCTTATGGGGCTTTTTCTTCAGGGGCTCAGAGTTCCAAACAGAAGAGGACGTGGGATTTTGAACTAGATTGCGGGCGGTTTTAGCACGCGCTTAGCGTGCGCTGCAATGCCGTGCGCACTAGACGCTAATGCCTCCATTGAGCTGGCGTTAGTTTTTGGTGCGTAGCGCGGGGTTAGTGCTCGTGGCAATGTAGCATGCACTAAAATTGCTAGCGTACCTTAATAAAAGGAGCCCTTAGTTTCTGATATAAAATGAGTTTGTTTTGTTCAGTAGCCAATGTTAGTCAGGAGAGTCGCTTGTCAGCAGGCAGATTCTGTACAAACCAGTAAACTGCCTAGACCATTGCAACACCCTTTATAAGAATATAACGAAAAAAGAAATAATATGCCTCCAGATCGTGCAAAATAATGCTATAAAAATCATATACAATGCAAAAAAAATACGACCATCCTTATATAATAAAAAGCTAGCCGCACATGCGCACTCAAACCTGCGTGATCTGTGATCCCTGATCTGTGATCCGTAGGTCCGTGGTCAGAGTGCGTATGTGGCAGCCAGACAAATCGGGAAAGCACAGCACAGCCGGCGACTCCCCCCTCCCGCCCTCACTCACTGCCAAAACCACCACCGCCAAAGCCTCCTCCTTCTCGCCAGCTCACCCGCGTTTAAATTGAGAAAAGCGCTGCACCGCGCTAACGCTGGCTTTGATGTCTTCTGTCCACTGCAGCCCGCCCTCTCTGACTACTTCTTGTTTCTGCTAGGGTTGGCCGAAGTGGATAGAAGATGCCGAAGCCAGTGGTAGCGCGGTGCGGCGCATTTCTCTCAATTTAAATGCGGCGGCTGGGAAGGGGGCGGCGGGAAATGCTGCTTCTGCACAGGGAAGTGTGTGTGTGGGGGGGAAATGCTGCTTCTGCACAGGGAAGGCCAGGAAATGCTGCTGTTGCACAGGGAAGTGTGTGTGTGTGTGGGGGGGGGGAAATGCTGCTGTGTGGGGGGAAATGCTGCTTCTGCACAGGGAAGGCCGGGAAATGCTGCGCCTGCACAGGGTAGTGTGTGTGTGGGGGGGGAATGGGGGGGAAATGCTGCTGCTGCACAGGGTAGTGTGTGTGTGGGGGGAAATGCTGCTGCTGCACAGGGAAGGGCAGGAAATGCTGCTGCTGCACAGGGATGGGTGGGAGGAAAATGCTGCTGCTGCTGCTGCTGCTGCTGCTGCAAAGGGAAGTGGAGGGGACGGAGAGGGAAAGGGGGCCTGGGAGCAATCTTGGTTTGCTTTGGGGAGGGGAGACAGAAGGGGGCCATGGAGAGACAGGCAGGCAAGCAGCGCATTAGAACGAAAGACAGACACACAGAAAGACAGCAGGCAGGAAGAGAGACAGAAAGAAAGAAAGACAGACAGACAGGGTGCCAGAGAGAGAACCAGAAAGAAAGAAGGAGAGACAGCAGGAGTGAGAAAGACAGAAAGAAAGGAAGAGAGAGACAGGGGCAGGGAGAGACACAGAAAGTAAGAAAGAAAGACAGACAGAGATATATTCTAGCACCCGTTAATGTAACGGGCTTAAACACTAGTGTAATATAATGTAATGCTTAGTTTTGTATAACAGGTCCTCAATCTGGGAAAGCTCGACTCGGTTTACAGTGGTTAGATAAGATAATAAAAATATAACACAGTGATTAAATTATACCAATAACAATGTAGCAGAGATGGAAAATAAATTAATTACCAAAGTGTTTGGTAAACAGAATGGTTTTCAAAGACTTACGAAAGGATGAAAGAGAACTAAAACTTCGTAGAGAAAGTGGAAGATCATTCCAAAGTTGGGTGAACGTGAAGGGCAGAGATTGACCAAAAGCTTTGATTCTCTTGATACCTTTACTGGTTGGACAAGATAGCTTAAATTGTTGATCGCCCCTTGCAAAAGAGAATCTATAAAGATTCCAAGATAGAGGGACTAGCGGAGAGAAAATTCCAAAGAGAATTTTGAAAATGACACAGGCACACGTAAACTGGACTCTAAAATACACAGGAAGCCAGTAGAACGTAGAATAAGCTCCAAAATCCTTCTACTCACATTCGAAACCCGTCTAAGCAATCGACGGGAATTCATCAATAATCTTGTCATTCCCTACAATCCTTCCAAAGGATGAACCAGAATCTCCTCACAATTCCGTCTTTAAAACATATAAATACCACGCGATCAAGTAACTTTGCCGTATCAGCACCATTCCTTTGGAACGCCAAACCCAATTATCTGCGTGAAGAAAAAGTCTACCTCATTTTAAGGGCAAAATTTAAAACATTTCTATTCCAGGATGCCTTTGAAACATAACTACTGCCCTTATAAGGGCTAAAATTCAAAATTCTTAATTCCTTCATGTCACAATTTTATTTTGCAAATTAACTTTACCACCTACTTTTTGTCCCTTACTTGTTCTTCTCCTATCAAATATTGTAGTTCTCCCCTTTTTATCTTTCATTCCTGTTTGTTATAAATTGAAGTCTTTTGGCTACTAATTTCCCCTTTTTGTCATATATCATTTAGTCCTTAACCCTGTTGCTGTAAATGAGTAATATTTTTATCCTTGTACACTGCTCAGAAGTCTGATTAAGCGGTATAAGAAGTTTTAATAAACTTGAAACTTTATTAAAACTCTTACTACAGCACTTAAGCTACAAATAAAAACAAAGCGGTTTACATAATAATACATTACAGTATGGTAAGAAAAGAATTTCATTAAAATAAGACAGATAATTCAAACAGACTAGATAAATTCACATGCAGAAAATATCAAGGAATTCATAAGAACAGCCATACTGGGTCAGACCAATGGTCCATCAAGCCCAGTAGCCCGTTCTCACGGTGGCCAATCCAGGTCACTAGTACCTGGCCAAAACCCAAGGAGTAGCAACATTCCAGCATCTCAAAGATTAGCAAGATTCCGGAACCCAATGAGAGCAACATTCCAGAGCTGAGATTGTGATGTCATAATGCTTCAGAGCCAACCTCAGCAGTGATGTTACAATAGTTTAATTGTCCTATACATGGCACACATAAGAACATAAGAACAGCCATACTGGGTCAGACCAATGGTCCATCAAGCCCAGTAGCCCATTCTCACGGTGGCCAATCCAGGTCCCTAGTACCTGGCCAAAACCCAAAGAGTAGCAACATTCCAGCATCTCAAAGAATAGCAAGATTCCGGAACCCCAATGAGAGCAACATTCCAGAGCTGAGATTGTGATGTCATAATGCCTCATTCCACAGGGCCTCAGAGCCAACCTCAGCAGTGATGTTACAGTGGCTTGATTGTCCTATACTTGGTAGACATAAGAGCATAAGAACAGCCATACTGGATCAGACCAAAGGTTCATCTAGGCCAGTAGCCCGTTCTCACGGTGGCCAATTCAGACCACAATGTCCAAAAAGAAGGCTAATCTAAAGTAATGTGATTTTTAAACTCTTTTTAAACATTACTAAGGATTCGTCTTTCCTTAATTCTAACAGTAGACTATTCCATAAAACCGATGTTACGTAGAAAAAAGCACACTTTCTAATGGATGCCAAATGCGCTTTTGAAATATGAAACTACTCTGTTATCATCTTAAGATCTTAATAACCGCCATGGAGCATAAAACATTACCAACGATGATAGACACGGAGGTTGTAACTCAAACAGAGCTCTATGTGCTAAAATCACAGTCAAATTTAATTCTAAATTCCATAGGGTCCCAAACATTGGGGCAGGTGTTTTGGATACAGAAGATTCCCATTTCGCCAGTCCTTGGTTAACATAAATACAGCATATCCACATCCGTTTCTTGAAAAATAGCTGATTTTTTTTTCAGTTCACTTAATTGTCTTCTGCCTCTAATGCTTTTTTTAATCAATCAATGACAGGCCTGGGACAGATTCCATCAGAGCTTTCAAACTGCTTCTTTCATGACATACTAAGAGCTTGATTAAAAAAAAAATTATCAGAAAGGTAATGTACTCAAAGTAGCAGTCCGTCAAGATAGCTAATTTAAGCATCAAGGAGTGAATATTATAAATGCATTAATTCTTCTGAGATGTGGTCTAAAATCAATCAGTCTAGTGCAATATAGGTCTTGTTTCATTTTGCCAGTTTAACAAGATAAAATTCCAATTTCGCTTCATTTCATTTTGAAATGAAATGACAGAAAAATTAACACAATGTTCTTTTTCTTTTTTTTCCAAAAAAATTTATCAAGTACAATTAGCCCCTGAGCCTTTCCTTCCTTGAAAAAAACAAAAACCCCTGTTGAAACTCGTATCTGCTTCAGTTTGGTATCACCCCACAATTCACCATTCTGCCTCTTATTGTATCCACAGGTTAAATGGGATGAAGGAAATCTCCAGTATATATACTGTATATATTAGAGTAGGGGTAGGCAATTCCAGTCCTCGAGAGCCACAGACAGGTCAGGTTTTCAGGATATCCACCATGAATATGTATGAGATGGATTTGCATGCACTGCCTCCTTCAGATGCAAATCTATCTCGTGCATATTTATTGTGGATATCCTGAAAACCTGACCTGGCTCCAGCTCTCAAGGACCAGAAATGCCTATCCCTGCCCTAGGGGAAAGCGACTGAATATAGGAGTCCCAGATCTACAAAAAAACATTTTCCCACTTGAAAGACAAGCGGGCAGACAGAAAGCAACGGGTTGGAGTGAAGGGCCACTACTCGGACTGGCGGAAGGTCACGAGCGGTGTTCCCCAGGGGTCGGTGCTCGGACCACTGCTGTTCAATGTATTCATAAACGACCTAGAAGCGGAGTTGAAGTGTGAAGTTATAAAATTTGCGGATGACACCAAACTCTGCAGCAGGGTTAGAACCACGGAAGAATGTGAAGACCTACAAAGGGACCTAAACAAACTGGAAGAGTGGGCAAGCAAATGGCAAATGCACTTTAATATAGAGAAATGCAAGGTCATGCATTTAGGGGAAAAAAACCCGATGTTCAGCTACAAAATGGGGGGTCAGTGCTAGGGGATAGTATTCTTGAAAAAGACTTGGGTGTGCTGGTAGATACTACAATGAAACCAACGGCACAATGTGCAGCGGCCTCCAAGAAAGCAAACAGAATGTTGGGTATTATTAAGAAGGGCATTACAACCAGGCCGAAGGAAGTCATCATGCCGCTGTATCGTGCAATGGTTCGCCCGCATCTGGAGTACTGTGTCCAGTATTGGTCACCATACCTCAAGAAGGACATGGCGATACTTGAAAGGGTCCAGAGAAGAGCGACGAAAATGATAACAGGTATGGAAAACCTTTCATACGCAGACAGGTTGGGAAGGCTGGGGCTCTTCTCCCTTGAAAAGAGGAGACTCAGAGGAGACATGATAGAGACTTTCAAGATCATGAAGGGCATAGAGAGGGACAGATTCTTCAGATTATTGGGAACCACAAGCACAAGGGGGCACTCAGAGAAGCTGAAAGGGGACAATTTTAGAACCAATTCTAGGAAGTTCTTTTATACACAGAGGGTGGTGGACACCTGGAATGAGGTTGTGATAGGACAGAGTACACTACGGGGGTTCAAGGAAGGATTGGATAAATTCCTGAACGATAGGGGGATTGAAGGATACAGATAGAGGTAGAGATAGGTTTTAGACAGAGTATGGATAGAAGGATAAAAGGGATTAGAGGATCACATTACAGGTCATGGGCCTGATGGGCCGCCGCGGGGGCGGACTGCTGGGCACGATGGACCTCGGGTCTGACCCAGCGGAGGCAACTTCTTATGTTCTTATGCTCCAAGAGCATCAAATTATGAAAGCAGTTCCTCCAAGCCCAGTAAGCAGGTGCGGTCGCTTGCATCCATACACTAAGTATGATCTTCTGACCTAAAACGGCAGCCTTCCAATTCCGAATCAGCATCCGATGTCCCCGAGCAGACACCCTCAAAGATTCACACCGATCCAGAGGTAAGCCGACCGGCGACATTGGAAGAGATTGGCCAAAAAGCCTTTCCAGAAAGCGGAGTAGGGCCCTCCAAAAAACTGTCACGCGAGGGCACCCCCAAAAAGCGTGGAAAAATGAATTGCAGCCCTGTTGACATTTAGGGCAGGTCGGGGAAGAAATACCCCCTGCTTCGTGCACCTGCTCTTGGGAAAAGTATGCTCGATAGACCACTTGAAATTGGCATTCCTTCAGTTCGACGCTAATAGATATAGAGGAAATACGATTGATAAGGGAAGGAAAATTCAAGGACTCGACATTCTTTTTTTTTTTTTTTTTAAATACTTAGGGCTCCTTTTACTAAGCTGCCATAGCGGTTTTAGCGTGCGCAGAATTGCCGCGCGTGCTAAACGCTAACACCAGCATTGAACTGGCGTTAGTTCTAGCCACGTAGTGTGGGTTTAGCGCACGCTAAAATTCTGCACGCGCTAAAAATGCTATCGCAGCTTAGTGAAAGGAGCCCTTTATGTAATATTTGTTGCATACAAAATAACAAAATACAGGAAAATCCACAGTTGAATAAACCAATAGAAGGAAACAAGAAAATAAATATTTTTTTCTTTCAAAGATACAGTCACTTGATACCTTAACAGAAAGCAATTATAGTAATAAATCATTTTCTCCTGTGGGCGGGGCCTTAGGCACATGGGCCCAACCTAGCCCATGTGCCTAAGGCCCCGCCCTCAGGAAGGGGCTTAAGGCTACTGGGCTGATTCCGGTTGGCCCAGGCGCCTCAGGCCCCACCTGTGGGCAGGGTTTGAGGCAGCTGGGCCAATCAGGCCCTAAGGCCCAGGCCTGCCGTTCAGATGGGCTTGGGTCCCATCCATCCGGCCAATGTTTTGACAGGTATGGGGGGTGTCGGGGGTGTCACAGGGTCGTGGGGTCTCACGGGTTGACAGGTGGGGGGGCCGATCGGGGGTTCGGGGGTGGTCATGGGAGGGGGTGTGCCGAAGGCAGGAGGGCCTGGGATCCCTCCTGCCCATATCTTAGTGGGGGTGGGGGGTAGGGGGGTCGCCTGGGCAGGAGGGGTTGGGCTCCCTCCTACCCGGATTGAGTGTATGGGGGGGGGGGTCACCTGGGCAGGAGGGGTTGGGCTCCCTCCTTCCCAGATCGTTTTGGCAGGGTGGGGTGTTCGCCAGGGCAGTAGGGCTTGGGCTCCTTCCTACCAGATCATTGTCGGAGCGGTGGATCGCTGCAGGAGAGATGGGTCATCTCTCCTGCTGCGATAGCGATAGCCAAGTGCCACGATTGGTGGCACTTAGTGGTATTGCTCTCGTGGCAGGGGAGATAAGACATCTCTCCTGCTGCGATGGTTGCGGTGGGGGGTAGGCAGGTTGCCGGGGCCGCTGAGCTCATCGCGGCAGCCGCCATCAGCTCAGCGGCCCCTTTTTCAGCACTTTTTCATACCTGTTTTGACTTGGTCTAAGTCAAAACGTATAAGTGCCGACTAGGTAACCTGCCTAAAAGTTTTGGTTATACCTGCTGGATGCCTAGGTCTAGGTCGGACTACCTCCCGCCTTCCTCCCGCCCTTTCCCCTCCTCTAAAAACGCCTCTTTCACTCTATGCACTTAGAGGCAGGGGAAAGGCCTAAGCTGGTTTTAGATACATCTAAAACCAGCTTTGGTTATGGGACGATCAGGCTTTTTGATCGTCCAAGTACCCATTTAGGCCACTTTTTAGACTTTTTTATTATTATTATGAGCCCCTTAGGCTTAAGCTGTAGGAAAAACTTTCTTCTAAACTAAACTGAGAATTTTCATTTTTAAAGTGGAAATGTCTGCATAGTTGTGTTTGAAATTTTGTATAGGTTATGCACGCACAAACTGCCTCACACTTTATAACTAAGATGACCACTGGAAACATTTTTCCTGCAAAGTGCAATTATAGTGACTCATGCAGCTGACAGTGAGCAGACTTTGGGAAGGAGTGAATGTGATCCCCTTGGCAGGAATCATCGAAGAACAAAAGATTTGCCATACTGGGACAGACCGAAGATTCATCAAGCCCAGTATCCTGTTTCCAACAATGGCCAACCCATGACCCAAGTACTTAGCTAGATCCCAAGTAGATTTTATGCTTCGTATCCTAGGAATAAGCAATGGATTTCCCTAAACCATCTCAATAATGGCCTATGGACTTCTCTTTTAGGAAATTAGCCAAGCCCTCTTTAAACCCTGCTAAGCTAATTGATTTCACCACATTCTCCAGCAACAAATTCCAGAGTTTAATTACATGCTGTGTAAAGAAAAAAAATTTCCAGTTTGTTTTAAATCTATTACTTAGTAGCTTCTTCACATGCCCCCTAGTCCTAGTATTTTTGGAAAGAGTAAACTATTGACATTTCATTCTCATGACTCCTATGGGCAGGGCCTTAGGCGCCTGAGCCAATCAGGCTACCTAGGCCCCTTCTCGGTTCATCCCAGCCTTATGTGGACCTGCCGGCCAGATGGAGACACAACCTATCAAAAAAGGTTAGAGGGGGTTTGGGTGGGGTTCGGGTGATCCTGGTGAGGGTGGGTGGTCTGGGTGGGAATGGAGGGGGAGTCCGGGGTGGGATGGATGATTTGGCAGGGGTTCAGGGGATTGTCTGGAAGGAGGGATTGGGCATCCCTCCTGCTGGTGAAGAATGCGATTGCACAGGGAGTTTGGGGGGCTGTCTGGCAGGAGGGATTGGGCATCCCTCCTGCCGGTGAAGAGCGCGATCGCTTGGGGGGTGGCGGCAGGAGAGATTGGACATCTCTCCTGCCGCGATGTGTCAGGGGGGGTCGCTGCAGGTGGCGGCAGGAGAGATTTGGCAACTCTCCTGCCGCGATTGTTGCGTGGGGGGGACGGTTCCACCATTCTCTAACCGGCATTGTTTATGACAGACGCCGGTTAGAGAATCGTGCTTTTAGGCGAAGGACTGGCCCCTTATTCGCCTTAAAAGTCTTGTTTTGGGCGTTTGGGACTTGGGCGATTTTTTTGGTCGGGAATGTGTCGTAAGCATACACGTAGTGGAGGTCTGGGCAATTAAACTGCTGAATGTACAGGTAGGCCAGTCTCGAGGAAAAAAAAACACATTTTGGATGTTTTTTTCGAGAATGGACATTTCCCTGCTACCTACTTTGAACGACTAGGGCCTTAGACCAAAAGGGGACTCAGACGTTGTTTTTAATTATGCCTCTCCACGTATTCAATGCACGAACCGTCTTTATTCAAAGCCTTTACAAATTGTTTCATCAGGCCTAGTTTTATATGTAGTGGGGGGGGGGGGACAGTATGATTTTATCTCATGCTACCAAAGGTTCATTGATTGCATTTTGTCTTCCAACCACCCTCGGAGGCCAATCTCTTTTTGTCCAATGCTCATGTTTGGCTCTATAAAGGCACATCTACTATCCCATAACCATATCTAAGAAACTAGAGCTGATGCAGTCTATCCAATACAATTTTCTAAATTAGCACCCCCAAATAACCCCAAAAACGGGTCATAAACCCAAGGCACCAAGAAGAAATATTTTTTTTTTGTTGATCTGTGTATCTACATAGTAACATAGTAACATAGTAGATGACGGCAGATAAAGACCCGAATGGTCCATCCAGTCTGCCCAACCTGATTCAATTTAAATTTTTTAATTTTTTCTTCTTAGCTATTTCTGGGCAAGAATCCAAAGCTTTACCCTGTACTGTGCTTGGGTTCCAACTGCCGAAATCTCTGTTAAGACTTACTCCAGCCCATCTACACCCTCCCAGCCATTGAAGCCCTCCCCAGCCCATCCTCCACCAAACGGCCATATACAGACACAGACCGTGCAAGTCTGCCCAGTAACTGGCCTAGTTCAATATTTAATATTATTTTCTGATTCTAAATCCTCTGTGTTCATCCCACGCTTCTTTGAACTCAGTCACAGTTTTACTCTCCACCACCTCTCTCGGGAGCGCATTCCAGGCATCCACTACCCTCTCCGTAAAGTAGAATTTCCTAACATTGCTCTTGAATCTATCACCCCTCAACCTCAAATTATGTCCTCTGGTTTTACCATTTTCCTTTCTCTGGAAAAGATTTTGTTCTATGTTAATACCCTTCAAGTATTTGAACGTCTGAATCATATCTCCCCTGTCTCTCCTTTCCTCTAGGGCAGGGGTGCCCACACTTTTTTGACTCGCAAGCTACTTTTAAAATGACCAAGTCAAAATGATCTACCAACAATAAAATTTAAAAAAAACACAACGCACACTGTACGCATAGAATTGTTAATTATCATTCCCTCACTGAAATCGTGCCATCTTAAAAGATTCTTCGAACGAACCTTCTCTTTTCAAGCGGCCAAACTAAATTCATGGCTCGCCCAAATCATACTTGACTGCTCTTCATACCCCCCCTTCAGAAAAAAGCTCAAAACTCTACTTTTTAACGGACCAAATCCCTAACGCTCCCCTCTTCCGCCATAACGTTTCCCCTTCTCCACCTTAGAAAACAGATCAAACCCTTCTTTGCAACAGACCTATCCCTTAACGCCCCCTTCCCCCATCTCACCCCCCTCCCCTCGTCCTCTTTTTTCCGCCCCCCCCCCTTTTTTTCCCAACTAATATGCTTGGTTCCCCCCCTCTCTTAAACTTAATTGTATCCTACCACAGCACACTCTGTATGTACCCCGTATTTGGCCCTTCCCTCACCTAAATTGTTATTGTAAACGAGTTTGACCCTACGATTGCTTTGTTATGTTTCCTCTTTTTCTAATCGCACTGTATGTAATTCATCTATCTGTTGTGAACCGCCTTGAACTCCCTGGGTATGGCGGTATACAAAATAAAAAAATATTATTATTATTATTCCGGGGTTTTTTCAAAGAGGTCAAAGCAGATGACTCTATGCACTGTCACCTCAGTAACCATACAAAAATAGGCAAATACCCATCCCCTCCCTTTTTACTAAACCACAATAGCAGTTTTTAGCGCAGGGAGCTGCGCTGAATGCCCAGTGCTGCTCTCGACGCTCATAGGCTCCCTGCGCTAAAAACCACTATTGCGGTTTAGTAAAAGGGGACCATATTGTAAAATATAGACAGCAGATATAAATTCAGACACATTTTGATCACTAAATTTAAAATAAAATCATTTTTCATACCTTGTCTGGTGATTTCATGAGTCTCTGGTTGCACTTTCTTCTTCTGACTGTGCATCCAATCTTTCTTTCAGCCTGTATGTTTCCTCTCCTCCACACCTCATTCCCTCCCCCAACTTTTTCTTCCTCTCTCCCTGACCTTTCTTTCTTTCTCTCTTCATGCCCTTTCTTTTTTTCTGTTTCTCTTCTTTCCTTCTGTTTCCCTGTCTGCCCCTTTTCTTTCTTTCTCCCTGCCCTTCCCCAAGCCACTGCCACTGCCGCTGCCATCGGAGAACAGGACCCAAATGCCACCAATGGATAACAGGACCCAAAGCTGACGCCAACGCCACCCCATGCTTTCTCTGCTTCGGGCCGATCAATCTTCCTCTCCCTGACGTCAATTCTGCCATTGAAGAGGAAGTTCCGCCCAGCCAGGCAGTGATTGGCTGGCCCGAACTTCCTCTCCGACGGCAGAATTGACATCAGGGAGAGGCAGATTGATCGGCCCGATAGATCACCAAGGCAAAGTGAATCCTGGATGATCGACTCACTTTGCCTTGGCGAGCTACCGGTCGATCGCGATCGACCTATTGGGCACCCCTGCTCTAGGGTATACATATCCAGGGCTTCCAGTCTCTCCTCATACGTCTTCTGGCGCAAGCCTCCTATCATTTTCATCGCCCTCCTCTGGACCGCCTCAAGTCTTCTTGCTTAGAGTTCCCATAAGGCTCAAGAAAAAGGAGAATGGATCGAGACAACCGCTGACATGGCAAGCGTTTACTTCAGAATTGGGCTACATTTTATTCAGAAAGTAAACATGAGACAAAGAGCCAGGTGTACACATCAGATAAGGTTTTATGTTTCAGTATCATTTATAAAACTGTACAAAGCACATTGGACATGTGTGGAGTATTCGGAAATCTATAGAAACCATGTGGGAGGTTCTTTTGATCAATGATTGATTAGAATATTCTGAGTGCATTACTTTTGTTCAGTATGGTTTGAGATCTTTCTCTCTTCTCATTGAATATAATTGCACGAGGGTGTATTGAACATTATAATCAGTGATCAGTGGAATTTGTTTGGACTTGTACATGCTATTGAGCACACAAAAGAATATTTTAAGAGTGCTTGATTAGGGCACACCCTTGGCTTGGGGGTGGGTGGCGAAGATTACTGCAAAAAAGGTTCCATGTACATCAATGGTCTTAATAAGGCCAATTAAGCTTATCATAAAAGCCAGACTGCCTCAAATTGCTAAGCAATGGGAGTCTTCAAATATTGCCAGAAAAATAAAAATATGTGCCAGAGAGAGAGAGCGACAAAGCTGAGTTGTTTATCTCGGGAACCTATAAAGACACTGCTTTTAGGAGCAAACTGGACAGAACAAGATATATCTCATCGTGACTCACTATTTACTGCTTAACCTGATCCTATCCAGGCTACTAGTGACATCTGACTAATTTCCACTTAGGTCAGAACTCCTTCCATTACAACATGCTGTATTGATTCACACTGTTAGTTAAATGTCAAATCTGCAACAGCTAATTGATTGCCACTGTCTGGATTCTGCTTTCCCTAGGTTAGATTGCGAGGAAAGAAAGAGCAGTGTTGGCGATCACAGAAATACGCAGCTGTGAAGATCAGTGGCATACCTAGCATATGTGACACCCAGGGCCCATAATTTTTTGGCACCTCCCCCCCCCCACCATCTGTACGAAAAACATGATTTTTAGTAACAAGCCACATGTCACACATGAGTACCTAGAAAAAGGCAGCATCTTACATATTGCAGTGAGCAGTACATCAATACACCCATTGTAAAACTAAACAAGCCAGACTAATACAGATCAATCCTACACCGTCAATCCTAACAGAAAACCATGTCTTTCGAACACACAGAACACAGAAAACACCTTCGCCTAGTATGGAATATGTCATCACAAACTAACCCCTCCCCCTTTTACAAAACTGTAGTGTGGATTTTAGCCACGGTGGTAACAGCTCTGGCACTCATAGAATTCTGAGCATCAGAGCTGCTACCAACACGGCTGGCGCTTAAAAACTCTCCACAGTTTTGTAAAAGGGGGGATAAAATAGAAATACATAGACAAAGGTTAAATTGAACCAGCAAGAAGCTGGACTCTGCATAAAATGCAACACCACAGAAACAGTGACACGTCTTCTAAAGCAATAAATAAATAGAAAATTTTTGTTCTACCTTTGTCTTTTCTGGTTTCTGCTTTCCTCATCTTCTTGTTACTCTCTTCCTTCCATCCACTGTCTCTCTTCTCTCTGCATCATCCATTTGCTCTGTTACTGTGCCTCTCCCTTTCTCCCTCCTTCCAAATTGGTCTGGCACCCATCTTCTTCTCTACTCTTCTCCCATAGTCTGGCATCTCTGTCTTCTTCCCTGCCAGCGTCTTCTCCCAACTCTCTCTTCCCCATTTCCCTTCAGCGTCTTCTCCCCACTCTCTCTTCCCCATTTCCCTTCAGCGTCTTCTCCCCACTCTCTGTTTCTCATTTCCCTTCAGCATCTTCTTCCCACTCTGTCTTCCCATGTGCTTTCAGCGTCCTTCTCCCCCCTCTGTTTTATCCTGTTTTCCTCTCCACCCTACCTTTTCTCCCTTTCTCCCTCCCTGCCCCTTACCTTTGTGGTGCTTTCTCCCCCCTCCCTCCCGGCCCGGACAACAGGCCCAGTCCGACAAACCTCCCTGCCCTGTGGCTGGTGATGTCTAAACTGCCTTCTTACAGCAGCCGGAGCGTTGTAGTTGCATATGGCTGCCGTAAAGGTCGTCTCTGATACAACTTCCGGTTGCGTCAGAGATGACCTTTACGGCAGAAACACGCAGCTTCAACGCTCTTGCTCAGGGGTGCCCACCCTTTTTTGGCTTGCGAGCTACTTTTAAAATGACCAAGTCAAAATGATCTATCAACAATATAATTTTTTAAAAAACCACAAAGCACACTGTACGCTGAGAAAATATTAATTATCATTCCTATTCTGGGGTTTTTTCAAAGAGGTCAAGGCAGATGACTCTATGCACTGTCACCTCAGCAATAACCATACAAAAATAGACAAATACCCCCCTCCCTTTTTACTAAAGCACAATAGCAGTTTTTAGCACAGGGAGCTGCTCTGAATGCCCAGGACTGCTCTCGACGCTCACACGCTCCCTACACTAAAAACTGCTATTGTGGTTTAGTAAAAGGGGGGCCATAGTGCAAAATATAGACAGCAGATATAAATTCAGACACATTTTGAGCACTAAATTTAAAATAAAATCATTTTTTCTACCTTGTTGTCTGGTGATTTCATGAGTCCCTGGTTGCACTTTCTTCTTCTGACTGTGCATCCAATCTTTCTTCCCTTCTTTCAGTCTGTATGCTTCCTCTCCTCCAGACCTCATTCCCTCCCTCAACTTTTTTTCCTCTCTCCCTGCCCTTTCTTTCTCCCTGCCTCCCTTTCTTTTTTTCTCTCTTCATGCCCCCTTTCTTTTACTCTGTTTCCCTTCTTTCCTTCTGTCTCCCTGCCTGCCCCCTTTCTTTCTTTCTCCCTGCCCTCCTCCAAGCCATTGCCGCTGCCATCGGGGAACAGCCCCCAAGTCACTGTCATTGGGTAACATGCCCCAAAGCCGCTGCCGTCCCAAGCTCTCCTTCCCTGCATATTCCCTGCGTCGGGCCGACCAGCATTCCTCTCCCCGACGTCAATTCTGCCGTCGGAGAGGAAGTTCCGCCCAGCTAGGCAGCGATTGGCTGGCCCAAACTTCCTCTCCGACGGCAGAATTGATGTCGAGGAGAGGCAGGCTGATCGGCCCGGTAGAAGTTTCCGGACCTGGCCGGCTGTGCACCCCCCCTAAGGCTGCACCTGGGGCGGACCTCCCCCCCCTTGGTACGCCACTGGTGAAGATGTTGGTTCTTTGATATTTAGGTGAGGGACCAAAAGGGGTTTGTAGAGGTAGCAGATTACCAAAATGCCATGTCATTGTAGTTGCAGAGGGAACGTTCTGGATCCTTGCTCCAGGAAACAGAGGCCAATCAAAGGATAACACTAAGAGGTACAATCAGAGATTCTGATCCAATAGGATTTGCTCATGAGCTTATGGAGGGAAGTATAAAACAATAAGGACCAGGCAGTGGTAGCCAGTTCTTCCTTCCCCAGAGGAGTTCCAGCTAAGAAGGATATAGAAGATCAGGTTGATAGAGAACCCCACCCAGAGGCCTACTGGAGCCTTAGTTCTGTAATCCAGGATCTAAGGGAGACGTCAGAAGGCGCAAGAGCACAGGGGTTGCTAACCTCAGCTATCTCTTGGAGCGAGACTTGGGTGTGATGGTATGTGATGATCTTAAGGTGACCAAACAGGTTGAAAAAGGCGATGGCGAAAGCTAGAAAGATGCACAGGGAGAAGAATGGCCAGTAGGAAATAGGAGGTATTGATGTAAGACTGATGAGATCTCTTTTAGAATATTGTGTACAATTCTGAAGAATGCACTTTAAAAAGATATAAACAGGATAGCAACTACAATGGTTGATGGGCTACATCATAAGGTGCACAGAGATAGACTTAAAGATCTTAATATGTATACTGTGGAGGAAAGGTGGTCCTTGGTATCACTATTGATTCCTCTCTCTCCCTCAATGACCACCTCAACTCCTTGGCAAAATCATGCTTTTTCAGCCTTCACATGCTGAGGAAAGCTAGATCCTACTTCAGCCAACAACACTTTGCCATCCTTGTCCAATCCATCATCCTCTCCAAACTAGATTACTGCAACACCATCTACTTAAATCTATCAAAAAAAAAAGTATTCTAAGACTCCAGCTAATCCAGAATACTGCAGCCAAACTGATCTTCTCAAAACGCAAGTCTGACCATGCCTCCCCACTCCTTGCCAAACTTCATTGGCTCCCAATAATCTCCAGAATCCATTTCAAATGTTCCTGCCTGGCTTTCAAGATCATTCACGGAATCCTGCCTCCTCTTATCCCATTGTCTTTCAACTCCTCCAGTCCCGACTCCTCCAGAACTGCCCAAAGGCTTAAACTAGCTTTCCCCTCTCCACGCGGCATCCACTATTCAGGCAAACTGGGAAAATCCCTTCTCTTCAAAATCACAGGTCTTTGGAATGACCTCACCACCCCACTGCGGAACCTGAGCTCCCTTCAGTTATTCCGCAAACAACTGAAAACCTGGCTTTTCAGCAAATTGTAGCTCTATGCTTCCCCCCTTTCTCTCCCCCCTTCTACACATAAGTTCATGTAATCCTTTTTCTTCTTCTCTACCCACTATTTTAAGTTCTTGTAAACCGTGTCGAGCTCCATTCTCATGGAGATGATGCGGTATATAAACTTAAGGTTTAGATTAGATTAGAAGGGAGATATGATAGAGACATTTAAATACCTAGGTGGCATAAATACATAGGAGAACAACACAAAATTGACCCTGGTCCCTCCACAGAAGGTAATGCCAAAGAAACAAAGAGATCGTGGAGAGTCGATGTTCAAGATGAAGGTTTTATTCAAACAAATAAATAATCCACATAAAAATGTCTAAGGCCTGAACCTCTGGGAAACACATGGACCCAACACGGTCCGTGTTTCGACAAAATAGTCTTCTTCAGGGGTCTCTATATGGTCCTAAATGCAGGCGTGTGGATCAAATAATGAACGTAAAGCCTCTACTCTGTGGAGAAGCGATAGTGAAAGTCACAGGAGGCAAATCTCTTTTCAATTGAAAGTAAACTCCAGAGTGGGAGGACTCAGGAGTACTCTACTTTGTTACCGAAAGGGTGGTAGATGCGTGGAATAGACGAAAATGTTATAATGCCTTTGCGTCTCAAATACTGTGTGTAGTTCTGGTTGCTGTATCTCAAAAAACATATAGCGGAATTAGAAAAGGTACAGAGAGGAGCGACGAAAATGATAAAAGGGATGGAATGACTTCCCTATGAGGAAAGGCTAAAGCGGCTAGGTCTCTTCAGCTTGGAGAAGAGACAGCTCAGGGGTGATATGATAAAGGTCTATAAAATACTGAGTGGAGTGGGAAGGATAGATGTGAATTGCTTGTTCACTCTTTCCAAAAATTCTAGGACTAGGGGGCATGCGATGAAGCTACTAAGTAGTAGATTTAAAAACAAACTGGAGAAAATATTTCTCCACACAATGTGCAATTAAACTCTGGAATTCATTGCCGGAGAATGGGGTGAAATCAGTTAGCCTAGCGGGGTTTTAAAAAGGCTTGGATAATTTCCTAAAAGAGAAGTCGATAGGTCATTGTTGAGATGGCGTGGGAAAATCCACTGCTTATTCCTAGGATAAGCAGCATAAAATCTGTTTTACTACTTGGGATCTAGCTAGGTACTTGGGACCTGGGTTGGCCACTGCTGGAAACAGGATACTGGGCTTGATGGACCTTCGGTCTGTCCCAGTATGGCAATTCTTTTGTTCTTATGTGAGCCAAGTATAGGACAATCGAGCCATTGTGACATCACTGGTGAGGTTGGCTCTTAGGCATTGGTGGAATGAGGCTTTATGACATCACAATCTCAGCTCTGGAATGTTGCTACTCTTTGGGTTTCTGCCAGGTACCTGGAACCTGGGTTGGCCACTGTTGGAAACAGAATGCTGGGCTTGAAGGACCTTTGGTTTATCCCAGTATGGCAATTCTTATGTTCTAATGTGAGCCAAGTATAGGACAATTAAGCCATTGTGACATCACTGGTGAGGCTGGCTCTTTATGGCATCACAATCTCAGCTCTTGAATGTTGCTACTCTTTGGGTTTCTGACAGGGATTTAGGACCTGGGTTGGCCACTATCGGAAACAGGATACTGGGCTTGATGTACCTTCGGTCTGTCCCAGTATGGCAATTCTTATGTTCTAATGTGAGCCATGTATAGGACAATTTAGCCATTGTGACATCACTGCTGAGGTTGGCTCTTAGACATTGGTGGAATGAGGCTTTATGACATCACAATCTCAGCTCTGGAATGTTGCTACTCTTTGGGTTTCTGCCAGGTACTTGGAACCTGGATTGGCCAGTGTTGGAAACAGGATACTGGACTTGATGGACCTTCGGTCTGTCCCAGTATGGCAATTCTTATGTTCTAATGTGAGCCATGTATAGGACAATCAAGCCATTGTGACATCACTGGTGAGGTTGGCTCTTAGGCATTGGTGGAATGAGGCTTTATGACATCACAATCTCAGCTCTGGAATGTTGCTACTCTTTGGGTTTCTGACAGGGATTTAGGACCTGGGTTGGCCACTATCGGAAACAGGATACTGGGCTTGATGTACCTTCAGTCTGTCCCAGTATGGCAATTCTTATGTTCTAATGTGAGCCATGTATAGGACAATTTAGCCATTGTGACATCACTGCTGAGGTTGGCTCTTAGGCATTGGTGGAATGAGGCTTTATGACATCACAATCTCAGCTCTGGAATGTTGCTACTCTTTGGGTTTCTGCCAGGTACTTGGGACCTGGATTGGCCAGTGTTGGAAACAGGATACTGGACTTGATGGACCTTCAGTCTGTCCTAGTATGGCAATTCTTAAATTCTTATGATATAGCAGCCAGGATATTTTAGCATTAAAGTGATTTGACATTTTAATATACTGGATTCATTGTATGGGATTATTGGATGCCATCTGTACTGGAAGGAGTAAACATCACATAACCCTACTTTTAACAGATGAATATTGGTTGTCGATATATTATTGGGTTCAGTTCAAATTGGAAAAGTGGCAGCTGAGGAGAAATCTACAAAATCCTGAGTGGAGTAGAACGGGTACAAGTGGATCGATTTTTCACGCCGTCAAAAATGACAAAGACTAGGGGACACTTGAAGTCACAGGGAAATACTTTTAAAACCAATAGGAGGAATTTTTTTTTCACTCAGAGAATAGTTAAGCTCTGGAACGCGTTGCCGGAGGATGTGGTAAGAGCGGATTATGCAGCTGCTTTTAAGAAAGGTTTGGACAAGTTCCTGGAGGAAAAGTCCATAGTCTATTATTGAGAAAGACATGGGGGAAGCCACTGCTTGCCCTGGATCGGTAGCACGGAATGGTGCTACATGTTGGGTTTTGGCCAGGTACTGGTGACCTGGATTGGCCACCGTGGGAATGGGCTACAGGGCTTGATGGACCATTGGTCTGACCCAGAGGCTATTCTTATGTTCTTAAGTTGGTTTTAATTGTTTTTAAAGTTTTCAATACTGGAGTACCAGCAACTCTTTAAAAGTTGAAACCATATTGCTCATCCAGATGTTTGCATTCCAGTCAAGCTCGTTTTTTGAAAGGTCTAAATTTACATGATGCAAGATTGGAATGTACCAAAAAAAACTCTTTTTTTTTTTTTTTTTTTACGTGGGACCGGTTATATGGAATGTACTTCCTTTCCATTCAAAATTAAAACCTCTTTACCTAGATTTATAAAGTTCCTTAAAGTCTACTTATTTTAACAGGCTTTTGGATGTGAGTTATGTGTATATTTGAGGGTTTTCTATGGGAGAGAAGCACAATGGTTAAAGCTACAGCCTCAGTACCCTGAGGTTGTGGGTTCAAACCCACGCTGCTCCTTGTGACCCTGAGCAAGTCACTTAATCCCCCCAATGCCCCAGGTATATTAGATGGATTGTGAGCCCACTGGGACAGACAGGGAAAAATGCTTGAGGACCTGAATAAACTTATGTAAACCTTTCTGAGCTCCCCTGGGAGAATGGTATAGAAAATGGAATAAATAGTATGAAAAGTTTCTGGTAACCAGAGTTGATACTGTGATGTCACAATGCCTCATTCCTCCAATAAGAGCCAACCTCATCAGTGATGTCACAATGGCTTGATTGTCCTTTACTTGGCTCACTTTAGTTACATTTTGATTTCTAGAGTGGCGCAGTGGTTAAAGCTACAGCCTCAGCACCCTGAGGTTGTGGGTTCGCTCCTTGTGACCCTGGGCAAGTCACTTAATCTCCCTATTGCCCCAGGTACATTAGCTACTTGTGAGCCCGCCAGGACAGACAGGGAAAAATACTTGAGTACCTGAATAAATTCATGTAAACCGTTCTGAGCTCTCCTGGGAGAACAGTAGAGAAAATGGAATAAGTAAGTCTGATGGTGTCTTTTTGGCTTTTGGGATGGGCTTTATTTTTATGATGTTCTTTTCTGTTCTATTTAACTTTTTTATATTATAAATCGCTTTACTTATAAGTGAGATAGCGGTATATCAAATAAACGAAACCTGTAACCTATAATAAAGTAGCGTGATGTTTTATTATACGTAGTATGATAAATTTGTTGAATTACTTTTCGTCTTCTAATACATGACAATTCACCTCTGCTGCTATTGTATTTGAGCTCAACATTAAGGGCTCCTTTTACGAAGCCGCGTTAGCGGTTTAACGCGCGTAATAGTGCGCGCTAATTTGCCGGCCGCGCTAGCCGCTACCTCCTCCTCTGGAGCAGGCGGTAGTTTCCGGCTAGCGCGGTTTTTAGCGCACGTTGAAAAGTTGCGTGCGATAAAGCCGCTAACTCGGCTTCGTAAAAGGAGCCCTAAATAACCCGTTCTCCCACTCTCCCCTCCTCCTAACACCTCAATACCCCCCACACACACCACATCCCCCACTCCCACACCACACACCCCACACACACACATAAACCTCCACACACACCCCACCCCCCCCCACACACACACCACATCCCCCACTCCCACACCACACACCCTACACACACACACATAAACCCCCCCCACACACCCCCACCCCCCACACACACCACATCCCCCACTCCCACACCACACTCCCCACACACAGACATAAACCCCTGCACACACCCCGCACCCCCACACCCCCCACATCCCCCACTCCCACACCACACACCCTACACACACACACATAAACCCCCGATCACACCCCCCACCCCCACACACACCACATACATACACATACCCCGCACACATCCCCACACCACCACACTCATACCACACCCACACTGTCACACCGCAAGCCCTGCTTAGCTTGCAGGTAGCCTGCGCGGTGGCTTTTCTGAGGCCTTGGCGTGGCTTCCCTAGGAAGAGGGAAGACTCTCTTCAAGTAGGTAGGACTCATGCACTGTTTCAACCCAGTCAGAATGCTTTCGGTAGAAACACGGAAACACAGGCCAAAGTAGTTCTTCAAACAAAATCCGATTTTTACTGTTGGTTTGTCACAGAAGCCAGGATTGGACTTTCCAAAACAGTATCAGTCTTTCAGGGAACATAAGAATTTGTTGCAGTTCAAAAAAAATGAAAGCAAACTTTCTGTACAAGAATTATTTTTCCCACAGTTCAAATACATACACTTCCTTTCCTGGTCTGGCAATCCTTGTTCCAGTCTTTTCCTTCAGGCAAAAGTGTGAAAGGGAAATTATTACGCAGAGAGTGGTGGACACCTGGAATGCTCTCTCAGAGGAGGTTATTGCGGAATTGACCATCCTAGGATTCAAAAGCAAACTAGATGCACATCTCCTTACGAGAGGCATAGAAGGATATGGGTGACTAAAAATTACGCCTGGCAGGGCCTCCGCGTGTGCGGATCGCTGGACTTGATGGACCGAAGGTCTGATCCGGAGATGGCGGTTCTTATGTTCTTATGAATAGCAAGATTCCAGAATCCCAGAGAGTAACAACATTACAGAGCTGAGATTGTGACATGGACAAGAGGACATGGACTGAAGCTAAGGGGGGACAAGTCCAGGAAGTTCTGCTTCACGCAACGAGTGGTGGACACCTGGAATGCTCTCTCAGAGGAGGTTATTGCGGAATCGACCGTCCTAGGATTCAAAAGCAAACTAGATGCACATCTCCTTACGAGAGGCATAGAAGGATATGGGTGACCTAAAATTACGCCTGGCAGGGCCTCCGCGTGTGCGGATCGCCAGACTTGATGAACCGAAGGTCTGATCTGGAGATGGCGCTTCTTATGTTCATAACTTCCTTCAAACATTTGACAGTTCATAGACAAACAAACTTGGCTCAGTTCTTCCCTGAAACAGGGAAAGAGAACAAGCTTAAGCCTCAGTATCAGAGTTTGACACTGCTCAGCCCAGCTTTGTTCAGGGGATTTATCTTAAGCAGATAACTCAGCAGGGAGTCTTGAGATTAGATTTCAGTCTTAGCAAGGCAAACTCCTGGGAGCTCCGTTTCTCTCTTTCTCTCTCTCTCACTGTATAATTAGTCAGTTGTACATAGTTCTCTCCGTGCAAGAAACAAACATTGCTAACACAGGGTTCATAGTCGAAAACGCGTAGAACAATCGAGCACCGACAATACCAAGCAAACAATCGCGTGCAGGATATCAGCGCGCTGGACTTAAACTTAATTTTTAAGTGCTCTGGGGTGGGGTGGGGAGGGAACCCCCCGCAGTTAAGTTAGTACTGTTTGCCCTGCCGTTGGGTGGGGTGTTGGGGGGAACCCCCATTTTAGAGGGAAGAGGCGTACAAGCCCATGGTTTTAACCCGCGGGCTTAAGCAGGTTAAAACCACAGGCTCTAAAAAAAAGTTTAAAAAGAAAAAAAAATTCTGCGCCGAGCCCGGAGGTCCATCTACAGATGGTCTGCGCATGCGCGCGGATCGCACAACAGCGATCCGTGCAGACAGATGGGAGCGTTCCTCCGATCGCCCCCATCTGCATATTTTAGGTTTCAGAATTCGTCGGACCTGCCCGGATCGAGCCCGATCAGGCAGGTTGATGAATCTGGCCCATAGATTGATATCCATACCTTCTGTATCAGCCTGTACTCCCTCGAAAGGGCTGGAGATATCCATAAAATCCTCTTTGGTAACAGTCACCGGGTCTGAGCTCAAGCCTGGAAGCTCTTCAGTCATCTCCACATCCTGGATACTGCCTGAGTTAGGGAAAAGGCTCCTTCTCTTTACCTCCTGCTTAACGTCTGACCTTCCTTCAGGTCTGAACTCCAGTTGTCTGTTTTGCCAGTTCTCTCTCCCTTTTGCTCTCAGAACACTGAGCTTAAATGGACTCAACCCCTGCCCTTCTCTCCTGGGAAAGAGGCTTGGCTTAGAGAATGACATGGTGGCAGTTACCTGTGGCTAGCCATGGGTAACCCGTCGAAACAGTGGGGAGGGGGGGGGGCGAAAGTGCTCACTGGCGGGCATGGGGACAAGGCCATCCACTGACGGCACTAAGGACATAGGATGGGACACTAAGGACATAGGAAAGAGGCACTGGGGGCACTAAGGATATAGGAAGGAGGCACTGAGGACACTAAGGACATAGGAAGGGGCACTAAGGACATAGGAAGGAGGCACTGGGGGCACTAAGGACATAGGAAGGAAGAAGGGAGGAAATAGAAAGGGACAATTGTTGGGCCCGAGTGCAGAAAGAAAGAAATGAAAGAAAGGATACACAGTCAGAAGGAAATGCAACCAGAGACTCATGAAATCACCAGATAGCAAAGGTAGGAAAAATGATTTTATTTTCCATTTAGTGATCAAAATGTGTCCATTTTGAGAATTTATATCTGCTGTCTATATTTTGCACTATATTTTTCTATAGTTACTGAGGTGACGTTGCATATTTTAAAGTCATCTGCCTTGACATCTTTGAAACCCCCCCAAACATATATGATAATTAACATTTTCTCTGCGTGTGAGTGTGCTTTGTAATTTGTTTTTTTTAATTTTATGGCTACCATTATGAATTAATAAGCTATGTGTACATGAAAAATGAATGGAAGAAATTGGGGGCGGGATTGGGGGCGCGGCTAGGGTGGGATTAGGGCAGGGCTAGGGCGGGATTGGGGGTGGGACTGACAATTAATAGATGTCCCATTTTGATGAAAAAAAATAAATGGTCATGGTACATATACCACACACATACACCACACACCTCACCTATATCACACCCACTACACACCCACACACATATATACTCCTCACACACACCCACATCCCCCACACACCCCACACATCCCGCCACACTTCCACTTTTGTTCTCAATCATAAAACCAAAGGCCTTAATTTGAATTTCTACCACTGCTTGTGATCAACAGAACTCTGGCACCGACAGCTACAATGTGTAATGCGGGACCTGGAGTGCCTTAATGGAATTATAGCAAGAATAAGTTCTATTGATTTTTCTTGTTGGTATGTCATTTAGAGGCGTCTAAAGTAATGCCAGTGCTTTTTACTTGCAAAGTACAGCTGAGGCACAATATCTGGACACGTTGCAATCCTGCCAGTTAACTTGTTCAAAGGCCATAATAACATTATAATTCACACAATAATTTGTGGAATTTAGTAAGATAGTAGAAGGGTTATAGCTATAAACTAGACTTTATTATAATGGTAAATATTGACATCCTGGCTTAAACATTGCAGGCTTTAACATTAGGAAGGAATATGGTAATACTGGGGTAAATATTCATCCAGCACCGTCGCCAGCGTTATTCCCAGATATTGAATGCCAGCTTATGGCATGACTTCGACACCGAATATCCAATTTATGCAGCACCAGCTAGCACCTAGCTCTAGGTCAGTATTCATAATGTAGGCCCTATTTTACTAAGCGACAGTGGAGGCTTCTACCGCGGCCCTAAATGGTCTGATGTTGCTCGGATGCTCATAGTGAGCATTGGAGCAGTGTTAGAGCATTTAGCGCTCTGGACTGCGGTAGAAACTTCTTCCGAGGCTTAATAAAGGGGGTTTTAACTAACCATGGTTTTACACAGTTACCCTAGCCAATTGCCGACTCTGCGTCCTGGACCTTCCCCAAAGGACTCCTCAACTTTAGGAAACTAATAAAAACATACTTCATCACCTAATCCCCTGCCCTTAACCAATGGGCTACAGAGAAACATAGAAACATGATGGCAGATAAAGGCCAAATGGCCCATCCAGTCTGCCCATCCGCAGTAACCATTATATCTTCCTCTCCCTATTGGCTAAGGCTCTTAACATTTGCATTTCCTCTCCCTATTGGCTAAGGCTCATTACACCTGCATTGTGATGTCATAGAGCTTTATGTTTATAGAAACATGATGGCAGATAAAGGCCAAATGGCCCATCCAGTCTGCCCATCCGCAGTAACCATTATATCTTCCTCTCTCCGAGAGATCCCACATGCCTATCCCAGGCCCTCTTGAATTCAGACACAATCTCTGTCTCCACCACCTCTACCGGGAGACTGTTCCATGCATCTACCACCCTTTCTGTAAAAAAGTATGTCCTCAGATTACTACAGAGCTTGTCTCCACTTAACTTCATCCTATGCCCTCTCATCGCAGTTTCCTTTCAAATGAAAGAGAAATGTACATTAGTACCAGAACTCGGTATGTGTCATGTAAGGAAAGCTTATAAGGTAAAATCTTGTATTATAACTGTGGCAAATCCAACCTGTAAACTGTCTGTGTGTCAATTAGAATAAAACTTGCACTGTAAAGATAACCAGGGTAAATTATGTATATATATATATATATATGTATGTACATGTATACAATACTCCCCTGAAATTCGCGGGGGTTCCAGGAACCTCCGCAAATTTTGAAAAACCACAAATGCATTTTTTCGCCTGTCAAAAGGCAGGGGAGGCAGCAGAGGGCAGCTGGAGAGGCAGAAAAGGGAAGCAGGAGTTGCCGGCAGGTGAAGAAAATCATTCATGGTCTGCTTCAACCTCCTTTTCCTGTAGTAAAGTTGGACTGCACCAATCAGGAGCTACTTTGACACGCAGCTCCTGATTGGTGTAGCCCGACTTTACTACAGGAAGAGGTGGTCGGAGCAGACCGCGAATGACTGTATGTCCAGCCATCTGATCGCCCGACCACTAAGTCGTCCATCTTTATACTCCATTTTTGTCGGGAAAAAGTTAATTTTAATCTATAATGGAGGGTTCCAAACCCCCCCCCCCCCCAACGGCAGCGCGAACAGTATGAAGTATACTGGGGGGGGTTCCCCCACGTCGGAGCTCTTTAAAAGTAACTTTTTAGGCGGCGCACTGGGGTCTTGCGCCGAATTGTCTGCACTGCAATGTCGTCACGCGAATGGCTATGAACCCCTTTTACTAAGGCAGGCTAGCTGTTTTAGCATGCACGAAATATTAGCTAGAGTGCCTTAGTAAAAGATGGGGATAATTTGGAGTTTCTCCAAAACGTATTTTAAATAGTGTACAATAGAATTTATAAAGTGTTCTCCCTTCTATAGGTGGCCAGTGCAGTTCTCGTAGGTAAGGTGAAATCTTATCACTTTTCTTCAATCTGAAGATTCATCTAATGGCTGTATTCTGTAGAGTTTGGAGTTTATTTTATTATAAAGTTTGGGCAATAGGTAGCATATTATGAAATTAATAAGCAATAAACAATATGGGGCTCATAATCGAAACAAAAACCGGCCTAAATCGGCACTTGGACGATTAGTAAGACAAGTCTTCCAAGTGCCGATAATCGAACCGGGTTTTAGACGTATTTAAAACCTAGGGTTTCACAGTGCGGCTGAACGACCAGAGCTAAAAGGGGCGTTTCAGGAGGAGTGTCGAGGGCGGGATTTGGGCGGGACGTGGGCCGTCCTAGACTTAGTCGTACTCAATGTATAACCGAAAGTGTTATAACACTGCCAAGGCGGAACTTGGACGTTGTGACTTAGACCAACTAAAACCAGGTCTAAGTCCACAGAAGGTATTCAAAGTGACCAGATAAGCACAGCAGACACAAAGTACAGACCCCCACACACTGCCCCAGTCCCCCCTAAAAATTGTAATAACAACTTTACATATCTGCCTCCAGAACATCAGCACCTGGCAGCCTGGCATAGGAAAGCTTAGTAGAGCTGCAAAGAGGTGGCTTACGTGGTCTTGAGGGTGGGTTAGTGAACCATGAAGAGGAGGACCCAGGCCCATAAGCCACTCTAATCACTGCATTCATGGTGAAAAATGTGCACCCCCCATATGCCTCAGGCCCCGCCCCCAGGAGGCTCCCTCCTGGCCCGAACGAGTCGGGGGTGCCGCGGTTAGCTGGGGCAAGAGGGCTTGAGCTCCCTCTTGCCCTTTTTTCGGCACTTAGACCTGGTTTTATTTCGTGTAAGTCAAAAAGGTCTAAGTGCCAACTAAACTGTTTTGGTTATACCTGTTGTACGCCTAGGTGTAGGTCGGCCCACCGCCCGCCCTTTCCCCTCCTCTAAACACGCCTCTTTTCTCTCTATGCGTTTAGAGGCAGGGGAAAGGCCTAAGCTGTTTTTAGATACGTCTAAAAACCAGCTTTGGTTATGGGTACTTGGACGATCAGGCTTTTTGATCGTCCAAGTAGCCATTTAGGATACTTTTTAGACGTTTTTGGTTTTTTTTTTATTATTACCCCCTTAAGCTCTAGAATGCAAACATTGCCAGAAGTTGTGGTAAGAGCTGATAGCGTAGCTGGTTTTAAGAAATGTTTGGACAAGTTCCTGGAGGAAAAGTCTATAGTCTGTTGTTGAGAAAGACATGGGGGAAGCCACTGCTTGCCCTGGATCGGTAGCACGGAATGTTGTTACTATTTGGAGTTCTAGAATCTTGTTCCTCTCTGGGATTCCGGAATCTTGCTATTCTTTGGATTCTGTGTGGAATGTTGCTACTCCTTGGGGTCTGGCCAGGTACTAGTGATCTGGATTGGCCACCCTGAGAACGGGCTACTGGGCTTGATGGACCATTGGTCTGACCCTGTAAAGCTATTCTTATATTCGTAAAGATTGTATTGTATATACAAAGCAGGTGTTACATCCAACCATCTATACACAAGTCGACTTTGGAGTCCAGGTGTGCAAGCAAGAATATTTATTTTGCTTGTAGGGATTGTTTTTTTTTGTAAATTTTCATTTTACTTGTCTATTTTTAACTGTTTCTGTGCGTTATTTGTTATCCAAACACCCACCAGGCGTGTAGGACTGGCAGACCACAGGATAAAGCGAAGTTGTTCGAATAAGGTGGGATGTTGCATCCAGCACGCTGTAGATTGAATCAAACCACATTCGGGTCTCCGGCATAGGCAAAGGTAACTTAGCGACGGGATGTTGCTCTCACGTTACTGCAGCCTCGGAGAGTCGATCTGCTAAATGTTTTGAACACTAATGCATGATAACGGTTACAGCAGTGGATGTTCCGCTCTATCTCTTGATCTTTTTTGCAGGTGCAGCGATTCACTAAACTAAACTAAACCTTAGGTTTGTATACCGCGCCATCTCCACAAGCGTAGAGCTCGGCACGGTTTACAGAGTTAGGAAGAAAGGAACTCCAATGAAGGGTTATAGGAAAGGAACAAGAAGAAAGAGAGGGACAAGGGTCCCAGAGAGCAGGAGGTGTTAGATTTTTGAAAAGAGCCAAGTTTTCAGGTGTTTGCGGAAGAATTGGAGGGAGTTTGAATTTCTGAGCGGGGATGTGAGGTTGTTCCAGAGTTCTGTGGTTCTAAAGGGGAGGGATGTTCCTAGTTTTCCTGCGCGGGATATACCTTTTGTAGAAGGGAATGATAGTTTCAGTTTTGGGGAAGATCTGGTGGAGTTAGGGTTAGAGGAGTTCCAAAGGAGTGGAATAACGGGAGGAAGGATGCCGTGTAGGATCTTGAAGGCTAAGCAGGCACATTTAAAGAGGACTCTGGAGTGTACTGGAAGCCAGTGGAGCTTGGACAGAAGTGGAGAGACGTGGTCGAACTTGCCTTTTGCGAAAATAAACAGACTCCCACTCCAGGTGATAAAGGCCAGCAGCGTGACGGATTTTAAGAGAAAATGGGATACTCACGTGGGATCTTTAAGGGAGTAAATTCAGGGGAGGGGATACTTGGAATGGGCAGACTTGGTGGGCTATAGCCCTTTTCTGCCGCTTTTTCTATGTTTCTATGATGGCAGATAAAGGCCAAATGGCCACAGCATCCACTATCTCCTCCTCTCCCTATTGGCTAAGGCTCTTAACATTTGCATCTCCTCTTCCTATTGGCTAAAGCTCTTTACACCTGCATTGTGAGGTCATAGGGCTTTATGGTTATAGAAACAGACTCCCACTCCAGGTGGTCGAACTTGCCTTTTGCGAAAATAAGCTTAGCCGCGGCGTTCTGAATTAGCTGAAGTCTATGGAGGTTTTTCTTAGTTAGGCTTATAAAGATGGAGTTGCAATAATCCAGTCTAGAGAGGATGGTGGATTGAACAAGGACGGAGAAGTGAGAATGGGTGAAAGCAGGATCTCACTTTCCTCAGCATAGCTGAGCTCACGTAGCTCTGGTGTGCTGCTTTGCGCTTCAAGGCCAGGGTCAGCAACATTCACCTGCCAGTTTCTTTTAAAAGTACCCTTTGTGAATTTTAAGAGTCATATCTACCATATGGCACAATCAGGACCACACACAGAAAGTAATTTGTACAAGTTGCCAAAAAGTGCTTTTGACAGTCATCCACGTGTGAGAAAAAAGAGAGCATAACCCCCTCCTACAGCTAGGAGAAGAAAAAAAAACAACAAAAACCCAGGCATTATCTATTCCAAATGGCAAGAAAGAAAGAGACATTTTAGAGAAGAAGGGAATGGATTTTGCTCTCGCCTTTTCCCAGTTGCAGCTCAAGGAGAGTAATTTTTCTGTATATTTCCCAATCAGGCTGTGAAAAGGACTTTCACTTTGCTTCTCCATCTTTAGAGCCTTATGAGAACATTTCCATAATGGAGTGCCTCTGTTTAGCCCCCCCCCTCCCCCCCCCGGGGCGTGCTGCGGCAGCCCATCCAATCAGAGATGCCAAGCTTCCCAGTTCTAGGCTGGAGATTTCTGGCCATCCCATCCTGGTGCATTGTGGGTCCTACACTGTGGATTTCAATGAGGAGAGTCAGGCGCAGCAAATCTAACGCTGCCAACTGGATCCAGGTTCGCGGGACAGAGTTGATCCAGTCCTGGGCTTACCACAGCGTGGGTAGTGTTCTTTTCTTAGGGAATGGAATGGGGAAATCAGAACCACAAGCATTTGATAGCGTCCCTCGTCGAAGATTACTGAACAAGCTAAAATCGATAGGATTAGGAGACATTCTAACTACATGGATTGGGGATTGGCTGAGCGGCAGACTTCAAAAGGTGGTGGTGAACGGTACCCCATCCGAAGCGTCGGACGTGATCAGTGGAGTGCCGCAGGGATCGGTCCTGGGCCCGATTCTATTCAACTTATTCATAAGAGATATGACGCAAGGACTTAGAGGAAGGGTATCACTGTTCGCCGACGACACCAAACTTTGCAACATAGTAGGCAGATGCTTATTACTGATAATATGATACACGACCTGCTGCTACTGGAACAATGGTCAAACACTTGGCAGCTAGGCTTCAATGCTAAAAAATGCAAGATAATGCACCTGGGCAAGAAAAAACCGTGTAGAACTTATGTACTAAATGGTGAGACCTTGGTTAGGACCACGGAGGAACGCGATCTAGGAGTGATCATTAGCGAGGACATGAAAGTTGCCAATCAAGTGGAAAAGGCTTCCTCCAGGGCAAGACAAATGTTGGGGTGTATCCGCAGAAGTTTCGTCAGCAGGAGACCTGAAGTTATGATGCCGCTGTACAGAGCCATGGTGAGGCCACACTTGGAGTACTGTGTTCAGTTTTGGAGACCACACTACCGAAAAGACGTGCTGAGGATCGAGTCGGTTCAGCGAATGGCCACCAGGATGGTCATGGGGCTCAAGGATCTCACGTATGAGGAAAGACTAAAGAAATTGCGACTGTACTCACTTGAGGAAAGAAGAGAACGGGGAGATATGATTGAAACGTATAAATACATCACGGGACGCATCGAGTCAGAAGATGATATCTTCTGGCTCATGGGACCCTCGACCACCAGAGGGCATCCGCTGAAAATCAGGGGAGGGAAGTTTCATGGTGACTCCAGGAAGTACTTCTTCACCGAAAGAGTAGTGGATCATTGTAACAGACTCCCACTCCAGGTGATAAAGGCCAGCAGCGTGACGGATTTTAAGAGAAAATGGGATACTCACGTGGGATCTTTAAGGGAGTAAATTCAGGGGAGGGGATACTTGGAATGGGCAGACTTGGTGGGCTATAGCCCTTTTCTGCTGCTTTTTTCTATGTTTCTATGATGGCAGATAAAGGCCAAATGGCCACAGCATCCACTGTCTCCTCCTCTCCCTATTGGCTAAGGCTCTTAACATTTGCATCTCCTCTTCCTATTGGCTAAAGCTCTTTACATCTGCATTGTGAGGTCATAGGGCTTTATGGTTATAGAAACAGACTCCCACTCCAGGTGATAAAAGCCAGCAGCGTGACGGATTTTAAGAGAAAATGGGATACTCACGTGGGATCTTTAAGGGAGTAAATTCAGGGGGGAGGGATACTTGGAATGGGCAGACTTGGTGGGCTATAGCCCTTTTCTGCCGCTTTTTTCTATGTTTCTATGTTTCTATAGGGGGAAAAAAACCCAAACCTTAGGAGCTTTATTATTAAAGCTTAATGTTTACTAAACACTGCCTACCCCCAGTTGCGTAGAGAGGTTGAGTGGCGCCCGAGGCAGTGGTGTCCCTTCCCCACCCTCTTCTCTGCCCCCCCCCCGCTCCTTAATGATACCCCCTGCCATACCCCCCTTTCCCCTTACCTCTTTGATTTTCTAGGCATAAGCAGCATCACGGACTTGCTGTCATAAGAACATAAGAATTGCCGCTACTGGGCCAGACCAGTGGTCCATCGTGCCCAGCAGTCTGCTCCCGCGGCAGCCCTTTAGGTCAAAGCCCATCGCCCTAACTGAGACTAGCAATACCAGCGCACGTTCTGGTTCAGCAGGAACTTGTCTAACTTTGTCTTCAATCCCTGAAGGGTGTTTCCCCCTATAACAGCCTCCGGAAGAGCATTCCAGTTTTCCACCACTCTCTGGGTGAAGAAGAACTTCCTTCCATTTGTACGGAATCTATCCCCTTTTAACGGTGACGGGATAATCGCGCACCAGACGCCAGCGCGCCGACAATCCAGCGCCGACAATTCGGTGCAAGACAGAAGCGCACGGGGGAAAAAATAATTTTTAAAGAGCTCCAACTGGGGGTTTGGGGTGGCAACCCCCCCCACACACACTTTATTGGTTAGTGTTTGCGCTGCTGTTGTGGGGGGGGGGTGAAACCCCCCCACATTATAGAGAAAAACGGAACTTTTCCCGAAAAAAATCAGAAAAAGTTCTGTTTTCGCTATAATGGAGGTTTCCAACCCCCCGAACCCCCCTCCAACAGCAGGGTGAACACTAACCAATAAAGTGGGGGGGTTGCCATCCCAACCCCCCCCCCCCCGTCGGAGCTCTTTAAAAATTACTTTTTCTCCTGCGCGCTTCTGTCTTGCGCCAAATTGTCAGCACTGGATTGTCAGCGCACTGGCATCTTGCGCGCCACTGACTATGAACCCCTTTTAACTTTAGAGAGTGTCCTCTCGTTCTCCCCACTTTGGAGAGGGTAAACAACCTGTCTCTATCTACTAAATCTATTCCTTTCAGTATCTTGAATGTTTCAATCATGTTCCCTCTCGGCCTCCTCTTTTCGAGGGAGAAGAGGCCCAGTTTCTCCAGTCTCTCACTGTACGGCAACTCCTCCAGCCCCTTAACCATTTTGGTCGCTCTTCTCTGTCCGTGTCATGTCAGCTAGACGCGGGACGTCCGACAGAGCCAACACTGACACGGGCAGCAAGTTTCTGATCCTGCACCCACCGTGAAAATGAAAGAGTTACGAGGGAAGGGGTGCACGTATGTGGTGGGAGTGGGGTCAGGAAGGAGCGGGAGGGCAGAGAAGAGGACAGCTGCCAGTGCTCCCACCGAGACGACGTCCGGGATGGACTGCCCCCCTTACTACTCCATTGCCCACCTCCCCCTTTTACAAAGCCACACTAGTGGCAGCAGCACAGCAATGGCAACAAAGCCCAGTAATTCCTAAGAAGTATGGATAGGGTTACCATATTTTGCGTCCAGAAATCCCAGACGCGTGGTCATGCCCTGTTATGCCCTCAGCCCTACCCAGTCCCGCCTCCAGCACCGTTCTGTTTCACCTTTAGCCCTGCCCAGTTCTGCCCTCATCCCTGCCACCAGAAAGTTTCTTTTTTTAAAATTCCTGATCTCCGGGCCACGTTCCAGGGCCTCCGAGCATGCGCAGATGCATGTGACATTATCTGTGCATGCTCAGAGGCCCTCCAGATGCAGCTAGAGCTTTCTACAACACAGACAAATTGCCGGGTTTTGGAAAGTCCATCTGGGCACCCGGACGTCTGCTAACCCTACCTATGGATCCTGTCTTTGTAACCACTCTGACCTGTCTTCTCAGAAAGGGTGGTATAGCATGTGCATCCTTAAAGTGGCTCCTGACCTCCAGGTTAGAGAATGGCATGGTAACAGAATTCATCACCATTTCCATCCCTACAGATAACCACGGGAAACCAGCTCGTGTCATTCTTTAGTGTCTATCACAACTTCAGTCCTTCTAGAAACATAGAAACATAGAACATGATGGCAGAAAAGGGCCATGGCCCATCTAGTCTGCCCACACTAATGACCCACGCCTTAACTTCCTCCATGAAGAGAACCTACATGCCAATCCCATCTTTTCTTAAAATCTAGCACGCTGCTGACCTCAATTACCTGTTGTGGAAGATTATTCCAGCGGTCATCCACCCTTTTGGTGAAGAAATATTTTCTGGTGTCGCCATGAAATTTCCCACCCCTGATTTTCAACGGATGCCCTCTTGTTGCCGTGGGTCCTTTAAGGAAAAAGAGATCCTCTTCCACCTCAGTACAGCCCGTGACTTATTTGAACGTCTCGATCATGTCTCCCCTCTCTCTGCATTCCTCGAGTGAGTATAGCTGCAACTTACCCATTCGTTCCTCATACGGAAGATCCTTGAGTCCTGAAACCATCCTGGTGGCCATTCGCTGAACCGACTCAACTCTCAGCACATCTTTTTGGTAATGTGGCCTCCAGAATTGTACACAATATTCCAGATGAGGTCTCACCAAGGATCTGTACAACGGCATTATGACTTCGGGCATTCGGCTGACGAAACTTCTACGGATACAACCCATGATTTGTCTAGCCTTGGATGAAGCTTTCTCCACTTGATTGGCAGCCTTCATGTCTTCACTAATGATCATTCCTAAGTCTCGTTCTGCTGCAGTCCTTGCTAAGGTCTCACCGTTTAGGGCACAGGTGTCAAAGTCGGTCCTCGAGGGCCGGAATCCAGTCGGGTTTTCAGGATTTCCCCAATGAATATGCATGAGATCCTATGTGCATGCACTGCTTTCAATGCATATTCATTGGGGAAATCCTGAAAACCCGACTGGATTGCGGCCCTCAAGGAGGGACTTTGACACCCTTTAGGGTGTAAGTTCTGCATGGATTTCTGCTGCCAAGGTGCATGACCTTACATTTTTTTGCATTGAAACTTAGTTGCCAAGTTTTTGACCAATGTTCCAGTAAGAATAGGTCCTGCGTCATACTGTCGGGCTCTGTGCTTTTGTCTATTGTGCTTTTGCCTACTATGTTGCATAGTTTGGCGTCATCGGTGAATAATGTAATTTTACCTCGAAGCCCCTCAGCCAAATCTCTTACAAAGATGTTAAATAGGATCGGGCCCAAGACCGAGCCCTGCGGCACTCTACTGATCACCTCTGACGTTTCGGAGAGGGTACTGTTCACCACCACCCTCTGAAGTCTACCTCTGAGCCAGTCCTTAACCCATGCAGTTAATGTTTCACCTAATCCCATCGAACTCATCTTGCTCAATAACCTGCGGTGTGGGACGCTATCAAACGCTTTTCTGAAGTCCAAGTACACGACGTCCAGGGACTCCCCCATATCCAGCTTTCTTGTTACCCAGTCAAAGAACCTGATTAGATTGGATTGGCAGGACCTTCCCTTTGTAAATCCATGTTGGTGGGGATCTCTTAGATTCTCCTCGTTCAGGATCGTATCCAATTTGTATTTGATTAGCGTTTCCATGAGTTTACTCACTATCGACGTGAGACTCACCGGTCTGTAATTCACAGCCTCCGTCCTGCATCCCTTTTTGTGGAGTGGAATGACATTAGCCATTTTACAGTCCAACGGGACTCTTCCTGTACTCACTCTGATTCTTATGTGAATCAAGTATAGGACAGTCAAGCCATTGTGACATCACTGATGAGTTTGACTCTTAGGCATTGGAGGAATGAGGCTTTATGACATCACAATCTCAGCTCTGGATTGTTGCTACTCTTTGGATTTCTGCCAAGTACTTGGGACCTGAGTTGGCCACTGTTGGAAACAGGATACTGGACTTGATGGACCTTCGGTCTGTCCCAGTATGGCAACACTTATGGTCTTATGTTCTAACCATCCGGTGTCATTCTTTAGTGTCTCTCTCAATTTCAGTTCTTCTACACCAGCATTCTTCAATGCAAGGCTTGAGGGTCAGTGGTTGTGTCCATTTGTACTCTGATTCTTCCCTCTCTCGTTACAGAATGACATGGGGATGGTTTCCCGCGGTTAATCGTGGGGACGGGGCAAATTCTGTCCCCGTTAGAGAATGACACGATGACAAAATTTGTCACTGTCTCTGTCCCCGTGGATAACCGCGGGAAACCATCCCGTGTGCTTCTTTAGCGTCTATCTCAACCTCAGTCCTTCTGCACCAGCATTTTTCAATGCAAGGCTTGAGGGTCACTGGCTGTGATCATTCGTACTCGGATTCTCCCCTCTCCCCTTAAAGAACGGCTATGGGGATGGTTTCTCGCCATTATCTGCGGGGACGGGAGCGGTGATGAATTCTGTCACCGTGTCATTCTCTACTTCAGGCAGAATACTACTCATTTGCTAATGTTTTCAGCAAGAAGGAAGCCAAGATTCTTCCCAAACATCACAGATACTATAGTGCAATTATCTACTGCTAGACGCTCAGGCAAGCGGGTGTGAAAATTGCCTTTAAACTTATAAATCCAGTAATGCTCATTATGTGTGTAATGATAAATCCATAGACAACGCCAGTGCCTAGACTGCAACAAATCAGGCATGAATCTGAGAAAAATTTGCTACTGAGTGACTGTTTGAAATCTCACTTTGTAAACCGTTAGCTCAAATGGGCTTTTATAGGCCTCAACTGAGCATATTAATTACAGTAAATCCGCAAAGCAATTATGGCAACCTGTCTAAAACCAGTACCAAAAAAAACCCAATCAAATTAAGAGCAGTGAACACAGTTTTACTGCAATTATCTCAAGAGGAAATAATGAATTTGATTAAAATGAATCTACTGTGCTCTTGAGCTCCTCTCTCTCTTGTCGGAGTTAAGCTGTCTTTGGGATCCTACACACTTCAGTTTCTCTCAAATGAAATCCTATGTTGGTCTCAGAGAACGAAAAAAATATGTAATAAAATTGTGGCTTATGAAATATACTATTTGGTTCTATGTAAAACCACACAGCAGGGGTCATTTAAATGTTTGAAAGGTATTAATATACTGCACAAACAAAACCTTTTCCAAAGATGGGAAGCAGTGAAACTAGAGGACGTGGGTTGAGGATGCAGGAGGGGGGTCGACTTAAAAGTAACACCAGGAAGAGGCAGGGATCCGTATGACCAGCAGTAACGACAGGAGACCACCAGATGATATCAAAGCGGTAGTGGTATAAAAGGTTTTAATGCACAAATAAAATCAGAATGCCTGGCATGGCCACATTTCGTCTACAAGGCTGCAGCAAGTTTGGACAAGTTCCTGGAGGAAAAGTCCATAGTCTGTTATTGAGAAAGACATGGGGGAAGCCACTGCTTGCCCTGGATCGGTAGCACGGAATGTTGCTACTCCATGGGTTTCCGGAATCTTTTGTTACTCCTTGGGATTCCAAAATCTTGCTATTCTTTGGATTCTGTATGGAATGTTGCTACTCTTTGGAGTTCTAGAATCTTGTTGCTCTTTGGATTCTGGAATCTTGCTATTCTTTGGATTCTGAATGGAATGTTGCTACTCTTTGGAGTTCTAGAATCTTGTTGTTCTTTGGGATTCCGGAATCTTGCTATTCTTTGAGACTCTGTATGGAATGTTGCTACTCTTTGGGTTTCGGCCAGGTACTAGGGACCTGGATTGGCCACCATGAGAACGGGCTACTGGGCTTGATGGACCATTGGTCTGACCCAGTAAGGCTATTCTTATGTTCTTGTTGACCAGATATATAACATTCAATAAATTAATAAAACCAATATCATTCACATTAAAGAAAAAAATCAATGAATTAATATTTTTAAAAAATACAAACATATGAAAAAACCTTTTAGCAACTAATGGTGACAATAAAGAACCGAAATAAAAACATGCATAATGCCTTGACAAAACCAAATGAAAATTCAGCTCTCTCCTAGTCTAATATTATATTTGATGCAGAGAGGTAGTCACAGGTGGGCCCGAGTGATGCTCAAGTCCACCCAGCAGCGGCGCAATCTTGACAGCCGCTGGCATGGAGGCTCCCGTGATCCTGCACCTCCCTCCTTTCTTATATCTCTTGAAATCAGCAGTGGCAGCAGTTCCCACATGCTGCAGGCAGCTGACCCAGAGCCTCTCCTCTGCCATGTCCCTCCTTCTCTGATGCAACTTCCTGTTTCTGCTTCAGTTGAGCACGGTAGAGGGGAGGCAACCAAGTCAGCAGCCTGGCAGTATGTAGGAATCACTGCCACTGCCAGCAATCCTTTCAAGCAAGAGATGATTGTTATAGTACAGATGTGGGCAATTCCGGTCTTCGAGAGCCGGAGCCAGGTCAGGTTATCAGGATATCCACAATGAATATGTATGAGATGGATTTGCATGCACTGCCTCCTTCAGATGCAAATCTATCTCATGCATATTTATTGTGGATATCATGAAAACTTGACCTGGCTCCGGCTATTGAGGACCGGAATTGCCTACCCCTGTTATAGTAGATGGGGGATAGATCCAGAAAAGTGCTGGATAATGGAAGGGAGGGAAGATAGAGGGAGAATTGTTGGGCATGGGGGTGGATGGGAAGGGATGAAAATTAGGGTTACCATATGGCTCCAGAAAAAGGAGGACAGATTGAGACATCTGGGTTCTACTTCCATTGAAAGCAATGGAAGTAAGTAGGACCAATTGAGATCTGGGTTTTACTTCCACTTAAAGCAGGGGTCTCAAAGTCCCTCACTGAGGACCGCAATCCAGTCGGGTTTTCAGGATTTCCCCAATGAATATGAGATCTATGTGCATGCACTGCTTTCAATGCATATTCATTGGGGAAATCCTGAAAAACCGACTGGATTGCGGCACTGTCAGATGTGAAATTTTGTGTAGTGAATCGCGTCGCTGTCCAATTTGCATGCGTTTCTCCTCATTTGCATGCACGGATTTGAAGTGGATCGCAGGAGAGGTAAGTGAATCAGGCTGGAGGGAAATTTGCACAGTAAGGGGTCGCAAACCGATCGGTATACAATCTGTTTGCTTAGTGAATCTAGCCCAGTGGTTCCCAACCCTGTCCTGGGGGACCACCAGGCCAGTCGGGTTTTCAGGATAGCCCTAATGAATATGCATGAGAGTAATCTGCATATAGTGGAGGTGCCAAGCATGCAAATCTGCTCCATGTGTATTCATTAGGGCTATCCTGAAAACCCGACTGGCCTGATGGTCCCCCAGGACAGGGTTGAGAACTACTGGGCTAGCCCATAGTCTGCAAACAAATTCGAGCAGTGGGTGCCTATGCCGAGAGCAAAGATGAGCTCCTTTGATTAACGGTGCTGATAACTTGCATATGGAAATAGCTTCACACCCAGATCCTTTAGGGCAGGGGTGTCAAAGTCCCTCCTCGAGGGCCACAATCCAGTCGGGCTTTCAGGATTTCCCCAATGACTATGCATGAGATCTATTAGCATACAATGAGAGCAGTGCGTGCAAATAGATCTCATGCATATTCATGGGGGAAATCCTGAAAACCCGACTGCATGAGATCTATTTGCGTGCACTGCTTTCATTGTATGCTAATAGATCTCATGCATATTCATGAAGGAAATCCTGAAAACCCGACTGGATTGCAGCCCTCAAGGAGGGACTTTGAGATCCCTGGGAGCCTTACATTGTAAGCGAATAGAGCAGGGGTGTCAAAGTCCCTCCTCGAGGGCCGCAATCCAGTCAGGTTTTCAGGATTTCCCCAATGAATATGCATGAGATCGATTAGCATACAATGAAAGCAGTGCATGCAAATAGATTTCATGCATATTCATTGGGGAAATCCTGAAAACTCGACTGGATTGCGGCTCTCGAGGAGGGACTTTGACACCCCTGATATAGAATGAGGTTAAGACAGGGTTGGGCAACTCCAGTCCTCGAGGGCTGGAATCCAGTCAGGTTTTCAGGATTTCCCCAATGAATATGCATGAGATCGATTAGCATATAATGGAAGCAGTGCATGCAAATAGATCTCATGCATATTCATTGGGGAAATCCTGAAAACCCGACTGGATTGCAGCCCTCAAGGAGGGACTTTGACACCCCTGGTATAGAATGAGGTTAAGACAGGGTTGGGCAACTCCGGTCCTCGAGGGCTGGAATCCAGTCAGGTTTTCAGGATTTCCCCAATGAATATGCATGAGATCGATGAGCATATAATGAAAGCAATGCATGCAAATAGATCTCATGCATATTCATTGGGGAAATCCTGAAAACCCGACTGGATTGCGGCCCTCGAGGAGGGACTTTGACACCCCTGCTTTATGGGCTGTCTGTAGGCTAATTTTGTTTTTGCTAGGCTAGCACAATACTCTTTCAGCTTTGATTCTTAAACATAGTACTGGCACCCAGATGCCCGATTCCAAACTGTTTACAGTCACCCATTCACGAAATTACAGTTCTGTCTACTAAACTGAGCAAGTTAGCAGCTTGCTAACCTTAATATTTTGCACAGAAGAAAAAGTTAACAAATATATTTATGTAAGAAAAACCAGCTTTTTATAGAGCTAAGTGACGCTTTGAGCATTTAGCAGCTTATTTTTCCAGCAACTGGTGTTTTCACACCTATGAATGTGTCTTGAAGCTCTTAACCTCTTGAAGTGAGCTGCTAAAATGAATAACAAAACTGAAAACCCATCTGTTCTACACAAAGGGCTGGATTCACTAAGCAAACCGAACGTGTACCAATCGGTTTGCGAGCCCTTTGCGACCAAATTTCCCTCCAACCCCATTCACTAAAGCCTGTAGAGATCCGATCCCGAGCCTCCCATGCAAATTAGCAAAACCCCATGCAAAATAGCCAAGTGATTGATTCACTAACAATTGCTTGGCTATTTCGAATCGGGTTTTTACTATTGGCAAACCTGACTGCTGGTTTTTTGACAGACCTGCCTGTCTTTTTTATTCATTTTTTTTCTATGACACTGATATTTTGCATGTGTTACACATGCAAAATATCTGCCCCATTAAAAAAAATTAATAAAAGACAGGCAGGCCTGTCAAAAAAATGTGCCCCTCCACACACAAACGCGCCCCCTCTCCCTAAAGAAAAAAGCAGGAGAGATGCCAACTCCCTCCTGTCATCGGCGATTCAAAAAAACCCATTCCCGATGCTGCCCCCATCCCGCACAAATATGGCAGGAGGGATGCCAACTCTCCCTCCTGCCATCCCCCCGACCTTCACGGCTCTTGCCCCCCCCTGACTGGCACAGCTCTCCCCCCTCCCCCTCCGACCATCTCAGCCCCAAGAAGTTGGGAGCAGGAAGGGTGCTCAGTCCCTCCTGCTCCTCCGGGTCCAGCGACGTGTCTGCTGGGCCTTAGGCTCTGCCCCAGTGCATCATGTGATGCACAGGGAGGAGCCTAAGGCCCTGATTTGCTGCGGCATCATGGGTTCCTCCCCCCTTGGGAGGGGCCTGAAGCGCCTGAGCCAATCAGGGAGCGCCTGAGCCTAAGGAATTCCCTGATTGACTCAGGCACCTCAGGCCACTCCCAAGGGGAGAGGAACCCGAGGAGCCTCAGCCAATCAAGGCCTTAGGCACCTCCCCATGCATCAGATGATCTAATCTAATCTAATCTAATCCTTAGGTTTGTATACTGCATCATGATGCGCTGGGGTGTGGCCTAAGGCCTCTATAGCACAGCGGCCAGCGGGGGTGCAGGAGCAGGAGGACTTTGTGCTTCCTCCTGCTCCCAAATATTGAGGCCTAGGAGCAGGAGGGACCGGGCACCCCTCCTGCTTCCAATAATTTAAAAGGTACACGGGGCGGGTGGGCTGGGCCCGACCTGGGGTGGGCCGGTCATGGGTGAGGAGGTAGGGCTGGTCGGGGTTGATTCAGGGGGGGTGTCGGGCCAGGCCAGGGTTTCAGGCTACTGCAGACTCTCCTGCCTGCCCTGCTCTGCCCCGATCTCTCCTGCTCTCTGCCGCTGTTCCCCGCTGTGCAGGCCTGCTTTAAATTTGGAAAGCATTAAAAAAACCATTAAAGTTTTGCACGAATTTTAGTTAGGCATTGCTAAGTGTTTGGCGATGCCTAAACCCAAGTGCCTAGGCACACCTAATGATACCTCACTGAAAGGTAGGCATGATTAGGGGCAAAGTACAGGTGCGGTTTGAGTTGGCCGCTGCTAGGTGCCTGTGTTGTAGGCCTAAGGGATCTGGCCAATCGGAATCTTAGAAAAGGGGAACGAAGGTATCAAACCTCGAAGCTAAGCTTAACAAACAAAAAGAGGCACTGGAAATGTCAGACCAAACCTACGGCCACAAAATGTTTTATTGATGATTTGTACCAATGATGAATATTTAGGAAAAGAAAAGGTTCAAAGAAGAGCGACCAAGATGGTAAAGGGGATGGAACTCCTCTCGTATGAAGAAAGACTAAAACGGTTAGGGCTCTTCAGCTTGGAAAAGAGACGGCTGAGGGGACATATGACTGAAGTCTATAAAATCCTGAGTAGAGTAGAACAGGTACAAGTGGATCGATTTTTCACTCCGCCAAAAATTACAAAGACTAGGGAACACTCGATGAAGTTACACGGAAAAACTTTTAAAACCAATTGGAGGACATTTTTTTTCACTCAGAGAATAGTTAAGCTCTGGAACGCATTGCCAGAGGATGTTGTAAGAGCGGATAGCGTAGGTGGTTTTAAGAAAGGTTTGGACAAGTTCCTGGAGGAAAAGTCCATAGTCTGTTATTGAGAAAGACATGGAGGAAGCCACTGCTTGCTCTGTATTGGTAGCATGGAATATTGCTACACCTTGGGTTTTGGCCAGGTACTAGTCACCTGGATTAGCCACCGTGAGAACAGGCTCCTGGGCTTGATGGACCATTGGTCTGACCCAGTGAGGCGATTCTTATGTTTTCATTTGGAGAAAGACCTTGGCAGCTACACCTGAACAAACATTTCATTCTAATCTATGTCGGAATTCATGTCGGAGCACTGAGCGGTTCTAATTATAAGATAAGCGTTTCATTGCTGAGAAGAATCTACTAAGTCATAAGTAAAAAGAAATCAAATTCTGCTCGATATGGTATGGAGTGGAGGGCTGACCAGGCTAGCTACATGACGCCTGAACGAGAATGAAATATGTTTTGTTCAAGTGTAGCCGCCGAGGCCTTTCTCCAAATGACAAAATACCTAAATATAAAATAAGTGATTTACACTAATATATTTTCAAAGGATTGAAAAGTTATATTACATAGTAACATAGTAACATAGTAGATGACGGCAGATAAAGACCCGAATGGTCCATCCAGTCTGCCCAACCTGATTCAATTTAAATTTTTTAATTTTTTTCTTAGCTATTTCTGGGCAAGAATCCAAAGCTTTACCCGGTACTGTGCTTGGGTTCCAACTGCCGAAATCTCTGTTAAGACTTACTCCAGCCCATCTACACCCTCCCAGCCATTGAAGCCCTCCCCAGCCCATCCTCTACCATACAGACACAGACCGTGCAAGTCTGCCCAGTACTGGCCTTAGTTCAATCTTTAATATTATTTTCTGATTCTAAATCTTCTGTGTTCATCCCACGCTTCTTTGAACTCAGTCACAGTTTTACTCTCCACCACCTCTCTCGGGAGCGCATTCCAGGCATCCACCACCCTCTCCGTAAAGCAGAATTTCCTAACATTGCCCCTGAATCTACCACCCCTCAACCTCAAATTATGTCCTCTGGTTTTACCATTTTCCTTTCTCTGGAAAAGATTTTGTTCTACGTTAATACCCTTTAAGTATTTGAACGTCTGAATCATATCTCCCCTGTCTCTCCTTTCCTCTAGGGTATACATATTCAGGGCTTCCAGTCTCTCCTCATACGTCTTCTGGCGCAAGCCTCCTATCATTTTCGTCGCCCTCCTCTGGACCGCCTCAAGTCTTCTTACGTCTTTCGCCAGATACGGTCTCCAAAACTGAACACAATACTCCAAGTGGGGCCTCACCAATGACCTGTACAGGGGCATCAACACCTTCTTCCTTCTACTGACTACGCCTCTCTTTATACAGCCCAGAGTTATAATATGTTGTAACTATCGTACTAGAGTTGCATATTTTAAATGATATAAATTTATATTGAAGATTGGTTGATGGACTAACTTCACTTACAAATATAATTGAATATTGGCTTGGGTACATAAGTGACTGTGATATTTACAGAAGAACACTTAAGCACACATTTGGCATTCACATGTGTATAAGGGCTTACATATCACCATTCTAATCATGTACCCACAATATTGGTGCGTGAATATTAGCACCTACCGAATAGAATTATCACCAGTACATGTTGGGGCCATTGCAATGCATTAACTGTTAAGATGCAAACCACGCCCACTCCCTACTCCAAAATGACATTTTCCACCTAATCCGTTTAATATAACTGCCTTCCTAGACTCTCACTGGCTACCTATGCAAGCACGAATTCAATTCAAATTCTACTGTCTATTATTCAAAGCATTAAATGGCTCCGCCCCCCCCTATCTAAACAACCGCCTAAACCAGATCCTCACCTCAAGACAAAGAAGAACTCCGAACCCTTTTGCCTTCCCTCCACTCAAGGGCACTCAGCGCAAAAAGATGTTTGATAACCTTCCGGCGACGCAAGCAGCAAAACTTAACCACTCCATCTCCAACCTGTTGACGGCAACGGGCGACTTCAAAACTTTTCGAAAAGAAATCAAAACCCTACTTTTCAAAAAATTTATCCTGATATCTTAACCCAACCCTTCCCCCTCCTCCTAGATAAATTCTCCCCCAAAACCTCCACTTAAATAATCTCTTCCTCCCCAAAACACCAACCAAGTATTCAGATCCCTGAAATGTAACGTAATCTTTTTTTTTTTTTTAATTATCTTTATTAACAATTGCAAAGGAACAAACAACCCGGAGCAGAACAAGAAGAAAACAGAGCATCTTATTTGTACTCTAACTGTAATCTATTTGTTATATCACACAATAAAGTACAGTCAATTTAATATCCAGTTTGCAAGTTCTTCCGGAATTAATCCAGGTATCTCTCCTCCCTTGTAACCAAACCCCCCCCCCCCCCAAAACCCCCCAAAACTGTTGTAACTTCACTGGAAATGTCCAGTTAGCTCTTTTGTAATCCGCCTTGAACTGCAAGGTATAGGTGGAATAGAAGTCCCTAATGTAATATGGGAATTATCACGGCACTGCCCACATTAAGCGGCCAACACCTTCGTAAATAGGTGCACTTGTGATTCACGCCACAATATATAACTACCGCCTAAGGTACTATCCGGTTTAGCCCCTAAAAATATAACTGACCTCTTCTCCTTCTCAAGCAATAGACATAAGAGAAGCGCACACCTGAAGTTCGTCTGCCCACCGGTTAGAGGATGTAAATTTAAAAGACACCATCAACATCTTCTCTCTTATCAAGCAGCATTATGGGGCAAAGACCTGGAAAAACTAATGTCGCATGCAAATAACTATGGTGAATTTGGGAAACCCCTAAAAACATACCTGTTCCTGAAGTATCTAGGTAGCTGATCTACACAATCTCTCCCATCACAACTGATCTCTTAAACTGTTAGCCACTAATTTCCAACTATGTAAGTTCCACTCCATTTGTAGCATCTTTCTAATCATTGTAAACCGCATAGAACTTCACGGTCCTGCGGTATATAAACTGTTATTATTATTATTATTACCTCACCAATCGGTTCATATTCGCCAGACCCGGACGATCCACTCAACCTCAGTCATTCTTCATCTTCCCCCACAAGAGATTCATCGACAAGCTCCAACCCTACCAAGCCGCCTCCAAGGATCCTGAATGGAACCAAATGGTCAGAACATCCACATCCTACATGCATTTCAGAGCTCCTGCAAACGCACCTCTTCCCCAAAACCAGGGGTAGGCAATTCTGGCCCTCGAGAGCCGGAGCCAGGTCAGGTTTTCAGGATCTCCACAATGAATATGTATGAGATGGATTTGCATGCACTGCCTCCTTGAGATGCAAATCTTTCTCATGCATATTTATTGTGGCTTTCCTGAAAACCTGACCTGGCTCTGGCTCTCGCGGACCGGAATTGCCTACCCCTGCCCAAAACCAACGACCCACCCTAAATCCACCAGAAAAACTCTGCCGCCTCCACGTTGCTACTCTCAGACTATGAACTCCCTTCCTTATTTATTAACCTCCCTTCTCGGTTAGGTCCTTTTAATTCCCTCTCCGCGATCCTCCAGTCTCTCGGTTCTCTTCTCCTTTAATGTAGCTCGCTGATTCTTCTCAGCCATTTTTATATAAAGCGCCTTGAACCGAAAGACACTCGCGCTATATAAATAAAGATTTATGTTATGTTATAACTGGTGGGCTTTAGTCTATGGCCCAGAAATATCAAAGAAGAGACAATTTAATTTAATCATGTATTTTTTACGAGAATAACTTAACGGGCAGACTGGATGGACCGTTCAGGTCTTTATCTGCTGTCATTTACTACGGGCTAGATTCACAAGCAAACCAATCGTGTGCCGATCGGTTTGCGACCCCTTAGAGACCCCGGCCCGATTCACTTATCTCTCTTCCAACCATTCTCCGAACCGCGCATGCAAATGAGGGCAACGGCATGCAAAGTAGGCAGGGACGTGATTCACTAAACAAAACTCTGCAACACTGACTGGGCTGGCCGATTAGAAAAAAAAAAGCGACTGCTGAGGACCAATCGCTGAAGCCCTTTCCGGCTGCCCTGCCTTCTGCTGACCTGCTCTCTGCCCTGTCAGCCCCAATCTCCTGCAGCCCCAAACGCGCCTGCCTGCCTGCCTGCCCCAAACGCGCTGTCTGCCTGCCTCCCTTCCCTGTGCTGCAAGCCTGTGGTTTTAACCCATGGTCTTAAGCGGGTTAAAACTATGGGCTCCATTAAAACGATCGGGCTGCTGCTATTTAATATATTCATAAATGATCTAGAAACAGGGACGAAGTATGAGATAATAAAATTTGCGGACGACACCAAACTATTTAGTGGAGCTCGGACTAAGGAGGACTGCGAAGAATTGCAAAGGGACTTGAACAAACTAGGGGAATGGGCGACGAGATGGCAGATGAAGTTCAACGTTGAGAAATGTAAAGTATTTCATGTGGGAAGCAGAAACCCGAGGTACAGCTATACGATGGGAGGGATGTCATTGAACGAGAGTACCCAAGAAAGGGACTTGGGGGTAATGGTGGATATGACAATGAAGCCGACGGCACAGTGTGCAGCGGCCGCTAAGAAGGCAAATAGAATGCTAGGCATAATCAAGAAGGGTATTACAACCAGAATGAAAGAAGTTATCCTGCCGTTGTATCGGGCGATGGTGCATCCGCATCTGGAGTACTGCGTCCAATATTGGTCGCCGTACCTTAAGGATATGGCGATACTCGAGAGGGTTCAGAGGAGAGCAACACGTCTGATAAAAGGGATGGAAAACCTTTCATACGCTGAGAGATTGGAGAAGCTGGGTCTCTTTTCCCTGGAGAAGAGGAGACTTAGAGGGGATATGATAGAGACTTATAAAATCATGAAGGGCATAGAGAGAGTAGAGAGGGACAGATTCTTCAAACTTTCGAAAAATAAAAGAACAAGAGGGCATTCGGAAAAGTTGAAAGGGGACAGATTCAAAACGAATGCTAGGAAGTTCTTCTTTACCCAACCTGTAGTGGACACCTGGAATGCGCTTCCAGAGGATGTAATAGGGCAGAGTACGGTACTGGAGTTCAAGAAAGGATTGGACAATTTCCTGCTGGAAAAGGGGGTAGAAGGATAGAGGATTACTGCACAGGTCTTGGACCTGTTGGGCCGCCGCGCAAGCAGGCTTCTGGGCACCATGGACCTCAGGTCTGACCCAGCAGAGGCATTGCTTATGTTCTTATGATCGCCTTAAAAAAAAAAAAAATCTATGCCGGCCCTGAGGTTCAGCGCATGTGCAGTCCATCTACAGATGGTCTGCGCATGCGCAGGAATCGCTATCAAGCGATCTGGGAAGGCAGATGGGGGCATTCCTCCAATCGCTCCCATCTGCATATTGGGGCTTTGTGAATTCATCGGACCTGCCCGGATGGGGCCCGATCGGGCAGGTTCATGAATCTAGCCCTTTGTAGCTATGTTATATATCCTCCCTGTATCACACATTGGCATCCTGTGAAATATCACAAGAATGATATCTCCGTGCCCCACCCAGTATATTCTGACACAGCTTCTTCAATGAGATCTTCCAATCCCCCAGATTGTATTTGCTTGTGATCTGCACTAATCAGCTGGTGCTCTGGTACACTTAGCAGTCCAGATACCGGAAATAAACACGTGTGGGTTTTGATAAAGGCTGAGTCACAGGGCTAAACTCGATTTATCACACTCTACTGCAGGAGGTGTTTGAGTTCAAGAAGATGCTGCTTTGTCACAGAGGGGATCCACTGCAGCGCCAAGTCCGAAGGAAAGGCGGTTTCAGCGAGCACTGCTAGCAAGAGAGCTCGTTTTCAAGGAAAATTTCTCTTCAGCCCTCAGTCAACAAGGAGGCTTAAACAGGGAAGGGGTAAAACACAGGCCTCACGGATCTGAAGTGCACGTCCTTGGAAATCTGAGGTCCGGGCCACTTTTAGTCTCAGCATAGGGAGGGAAAAGCATTAGGATTCGTCAGAGCTAAAGGGTCATAGAGGTCCGTCAGAGCCATAACCTATGCTGAGACTAAAAGTGGCACGGACCTCAGATTTTTCAGGGCCTGCAGTTAAGATCCGTGACCTGAAAGATGGACCAAAGGGATAGTATTTCTTGAAAATAATGACAGGAAAATACAAGACAAAATCGCGCGAGACAACGGCGCGCCGACAACTGAGCGCAGACAACTGAGCGCAAGGTTGACGGCGCGCCGAAGAAAAGCACTATTTTAAAGGGTTCCGACGGGGGGTGTTGGTGGGGAACCCCCCCTATTTTACTTAACAGACATCGCGCTGGCGTTGTGGGGGGTTTGGGGGGTTGTAACCCCCCTCATTATACTTGAAACCAAACTTTTTGCCTGTTTTTTAGGGAAAGAGTTCAGTTTTAAGTATGATGTGGGGGGTTACAACCCCCCAAAACCCCCCACAATGCCAGCGCAATGTCTGTTAAGTAAAGTGGGGGGGGTTCCCCACCCCCACCCCCCGTCGGAGCCCTTTAAAATAGTGCTTTTCTTCGGCGCGCCGTCAACCTTGCGCTCAGTTGTCGGCGCGCCATTGTCTCGCGCGATTTAGTCCCGTCACCGTTTAAATCACCCTCAACTCACACATTCAGAAAAAGGAGCAATATGCACCTGGACCGGATGGAAGCAAGGTATAAGGTTTTATTCCCCTGTACGAACTATTCGGGGAGGGGGGAGGGAGGAAGACAAATTTATTTTGCCGTGTGCCATTACAGATCACTGAGACTTTCTTTCATAAACCTATTTAGAAATGAATTTTTTCACAGATCTGGCTAATCCTGGGGCACAGCGCAACAATGCTGAGACTAAGGGCTCCTTTTACTAAGCCGCACTGGCGGTTTTAGCGCCCGCTAAACGCTAATGCCTCCATTGAGCTGGCGTTAGTTTTTGGCGCATAGCGTGGGGTTAGCGCGCGGGGTAATGTAGCGTGCGCTAAAATCGCTAGCGCACCTTAGTAAAAAGGAGCCCTAAAAGTGGCACGGACCTCAGATTTTTAAGGACGTGCAGTTAAGATCCGCGTTTTACCCCTTCCCGCTTAAACATGCGTTCTAGGGTGAAGAGCCAAGAGGCTTTGCAAATAATAAATCTGGACAGAAGCAGGGGATTTTTTTTTTAGGTTCAAACAATTTTTACTGATGCAAACAACAACAAATACAACACTAGAACACCCCAAAGGTGCACAGTACAAACAATGATGCACCATATACAATAATAGAACAAGCATGTACAATAAAAGAATAACATCAACCAAAGCCCACTTATCCTATCCATGTCTAATTACCAGAACCTTTCAATACCCCCCCATTTCCCTCCTCACACCCCACCCCACCAGTACTCACTATAACGTTCCAAACCCATCTAACTGAGCGCCCAAATTAGGACACCCATCTTAAAACCGCGCTGTGGCCTTTGGGATGTAAAACTTACAGATGAGGCTCCCAAATATTCCAAAGCAACATCTTTCGCTTCCTAGACCCTGCGGCATCTCGCACCTCCCAAATAACCAACAGATGCAATTGGTTCCACCAATGCCAATATGCCGGAGGATCTGGAACCGTCCAGCACTGAAGAATACATTTCCTGGCCAGTAAACTCATCTTCCTACACAAAGTCCGATGCCCATCCCGGGCTCTGTGAGAGACTCACTTTGCCTTGGCGATCGACCATTTTCCGGACCTGGCTGGCTGTGCACCCCCCCTAAGGCTGCCGTCGGAGAGGAAATTCGGGCCAGTCAATCGCTGCCTGGCTGTGCGGGGAGAGGAATGCTGGTCGGCCCGATACAGGGAAGCAGAGAGAGCTTGGGGCAGCGGCGGCTTTGGGGCCTGTTCCCCGATGGTGGCAGCAGTGGCTTGGTGGAGGGCAGGGAGAAAGAAAGAAAGGGGGCAGGGAGATAGAAGGGAAACAGAAAAAAAGAAAGGGGGCATTAAGAGAGAAAAAAGAAAGGGAGGCAGGGAGAAAGAAAGGGCAGGGAGAGAGGAAGAAAAAGTTGAGGGAGGGAATGAGGTCTGGAGGAGAGAAAGCATACAGGCTGAAAGAAGGGAAGAAAGATTGGATGCACAGTTAGAAGAAGAAAGTGCAACCAGAGACTCATGAAATCACCAGACAAGGTAGGAAAAATTATTTTATTTTAAATTTAGTGATCAAAATGTGTCTGAATTTATATCTGCTGTCTATATTTTGCACTATGGCCCCCTTTTATTAAACCGCAATAGCGATTTTTAGCACAGGGAGCCTATGAGCGTCGAGAGCAGCCCTGGGCATTCAGTGCAGCTCCCTGCGCTAAAAACTGCTATTGTGGTTTAGTAAAAAGGGAGGGGGTATACTTGTCTATTTTTGTATGGTTGTTACTGAGGTGACAGTGCATAGAGTCATCTGCCTTGACCTCTTTGAAAAAACCCTAGAATAGGAATGATAATTAACATTTTCTCAGCGTACAGTGTGCTTTGTGTTTTTTTTTTAATTTTATTGTTGGTAGATCATTTAGGCTTTGTCATTTTAAAAGTAGCTTGCAAGACCAAAAAGTGTGGGCACCCTTGAGCTAGAGCGTTGAAGCTGCGTGTGGCTGCTGTAAAGGTCATCTCTGACACAACCGGAAGTTACATCAGAGACGACCTTTATGGCAGCCATATGCAACTACAACACTCCGGCTGCTGTAAGAAGGTAGTTTAGACATCACCGGCCACAGGGCAGGGAGGTTTGTCGGACCGGGTCTGTTGTCCGGGGGGGGGGGGAGAGGGGGGCGTTGCAGATCTTGTTGCCAAAATCGGAAAGGTGAGGAAGGGAGAAAGATGGGCCTGTGGTGGATGGAGAGATTGAGAGAAGGGGGCAGATGATGGAAGTGGGAAGAAGGGAGAGCAAATGCTGAATGGAAGTGGAGAAAGAGAACACATACTGGATGGAAGGAGGGATAAAGAAAAAGGATGGGGGAAGAAGAACGAATTAGTGAGATAGTGGAAGGGTGAAGGAAAGGGGTGGCATGCTATGGGTAGACATAGTGAAAAGAGGGAAACTGAGGACTGCATAGTAAGAAATAATTTAATTTAAACGGAGGCAGAAAATAAAGAAGGAAGACCAGAGAAGGAAAGGGAAGAGAGAGGAGATAGAGATGCCAGAGAATGGGGAAGGAGACAGAGATATCAGATCTGAGCAGAGAAAATGAGAAGAGAGAAATGCTAAAAGCCACAGGGGGGGAGGGAAAGAAAGGAGAAAGATGCCAGACCAGAAGGGAACAGAGGGAAGATGATGGATGCCAGACCAAAGGGGGGGTCTAGAGGAGAGATGGAAAGGGGAGGCATACAGTTTCTGGAAGGGGCATACAGTTTCTGGAAGGGGCATAGAAGGAGAGAAGATGCCATGAAGGGAGGGGCAGAGAGATGGCAGACAGTGGATGGAAGGAAGACAGTAACAAGAAGATGAGGAAAGCAGAAACCAGAAAAGACAAACGTAGAACAAAAATTTTCTATTTATTTATTGCTTTAGGAGACATATGTCACTGTTTCTGTGGTGTTGCATTTTATGCAGAGTCCAGCTTCTTGCTGGTTCAATTTAACCTTTGTCTATGTATTTCTATTTTATTCCCCCTTTTACAAAACTGTGGAGCGTTTTTAGCGCCAGCCATGGTGGTAGCAGCTCTGATGCTCAGAATTCTATAAGCGTCAGAGCTGTTACCATTGTGGCTAAAATCCACACTACAGTTTTATAAAAGGGGTAGGGGTTAGTTTGTGATGACATATTCCATACTAGGCGAAGATGTTTTTTGTGTTCTGTGTGTTCGAAAGACATGGTTTTCTGTTAGGTTTGACTGGCAATGGGTCACGAGCGGAGTTCCGCAGGGGTCGGTGCTGGGACCGCTCCTGTTCAATATATTTATTAACGACCTGGAGGCAGGAACAAAATGTGAGTTTATTAAATTTGCGGATGACACCAAACTATACAGCAGGGTTGAAAACACGGAGGATTGCGAAGATCTCCAAAAGGATCTGACAGCGCTGGAGGAGTGGGCCAAAAAGTGGCAAATGAGCTTCAACATAGGGAAATGCAAGGTCATGCATGTAGGGAAAAAGAGCCCGATGTTCACTTACAAAATGGGGGGATCACCGCTAGGGGTGAGTAACCTTGAAAGAGACCTAGGAGTGATGGTAGTCACATCATTGAAGGCATCGGCACAGTGCGCCACAGCCTCAAGGAAGGCGAACAAAATGTTGGGAATCATTAAGAAGGGTATCACGACCAGGACGAAGGAAGTCATCCTGCCACTGTATCGTGCAATGGTGCGCCCGCACCTGGAGTACTGTGTCCAGTACTGGTCGCCGTACCTCAAGAAGGACATGGCGGTACTTGAGAGAGTCCAGAGAAGAGCGACTAAACTAATAAAGGGTATGGAGGACCAGTGGCGTACCTAGGGTATGTGGAACCCGGGGCCCATCATTTTTTGACGCACCCCCCCCCCCCCCCCCCCCCCCATGTAAAAAAAATTTTTTTTTTTTTTTTTTTTTGCAATAACCATGAAATGGAATAAATGGTCAGAATAGAAACAGGCAGTGAAAATTTTCTTTTATTGAACCTCATATATGTAACCATTATTCCAAACATAACATAACATAAATTATGTCTAAATTGTCATGACATTAGAAGTACATATGGAGTAGTTGCAGGTGATGCTTGGGACAGTTCTGATTGTGTTAGTTCGGTTTTATGTGTTTTTTGAATAGAAGGGTTTTTATTTCTTTTTGAAGGTTTTGCAGTCTGTGGTTGATATCAATTGGTTGTAGAGTTGGGGGTCGAGTGTTGCAGCTCGAATGGCTAGGAGGTTGTCGAACAGTTTTTTTCTTTTGACGTTTTTGGTTGGAGGGTGTGTGAATGGTGCACAAGTTCTCCTATGTCTGTTTGAAGTGGATTGAATTATTTAGCTGAAGAAATTAGTTACCCCCCATTCCACACACATTAATTCTCTTCCATTTTTGTTTCCATTATAAAAAACACTGATAAGTTCCCAGAAAAAAAATACATTAAAATAAGAAGTGAAAACAAAGGCCCCTACAGATGAGAACATAACATAAGAATAGCCTAACTGGGTCAGACCAATGGTCCATCATGCCCAGTAGCCCATTCTCATGGTAGCCAATCCAGGACACTAATACCTGGTCAAAACCCAAAGAGTAGCAACATTCCATGCTACCGATCCAGGGCAAGCAGACACTTCCCCCATGTCTTAATAACAGATTATGGACTTTTCCTCCAGGAATTTGTCCAAATCTTTCTTAAAACCAGCTACACTATCTGCTTTTACCATAACTTCTGGCCACTTCATTTTTAAGTTTAGATCTTTCCTTTCAAACAGAGACCTTGCTAGATGTCAAATACAGCACAAGGTAACTTCACATGGACTTAGCTGTGCAGGAAATGTGAATCTCCTCATACACCCACCATATAGTGCAAAAATGTGCAAAGGTCTGTTTTTTTCTTTCGATCACTACATAGCCTAATGCCACACAAGCAGCGCTGTTACAAACATATTCTGTAGGTCAATGCTAAGGATAACAAAGTTTCCTTCCTTGGACCAGAAGGAGATAAACCACTGGAAGAGATCCCAAAACAACACCCAAAGACCCACTCAGTGTGTGAATCAGTTGAGTGGAGTGGACTAACTGGGGGGTGGAAATGGGCCCGGAGTTTGCTCAGCAGAATTTCCCAGACCACCTCTTCCTCTCAACACATTGACACGCTGCCACCATCACCACTAGGAACACCTCACTGGGTAGGCCAGCTATGCTATAAACTTTATAAAACACATTATTATATTTTCTTATAAAGCACATATTTTAACTGACCTCTCTGACATCCTCAGCCTTTCCATTCACAAAAATAGAAGGAAGAAAAGTTCCCATTTCCTGCTGTCTCATGTCCCCGGCCTATACAATATTTTTTTTCTGCAGACCCTTCAAAAGTCTGACCAAATCCTCGTTTCACTTGCATTATAAAGTACTGAGGATGCCATCTCTCCCCAATCCCAGGTCCTAAAGTCTAAGACAGTAGCGCAAACTAATGCTGCCAGATACAGGAAAAAAAAAATTTTGATTCGATTCAGCCCTATTGAATTGGTTTTTCAATTCGATTTTCCTGCCCAGTTGGGTGATTTTTTTCAAAACTCCTCGTGGGTTTTATAGCTTTTTCACCCCCTTTGGCTTCTCCTAACCACACTGGCGCTGTGGTGTAAATAAAATAAAGAAACAAAAAGGACTTTTCCTCTTTCTGTTAAATCCTAGCTCACGTTTGCAGTCCAACACCAGCTCTGGCAGGATACACATTTCAAATCTGACATGTTATAATCACAAAACAGAAAATAAAATTAATTTTTCTACCTTTTGTTGTCTGGTTATATTTCAAATCTTGTTGGTCCAAGGCTCTGGTTTTCTTCTGATAACTTGCTTGCCAGGGTCTCCTTCTTTCTGCATGCTAACCATCCATCTGCCAACTCTGTCCTCCCTTTCCATTTCCCTTCCCTTCCCAGGAAGTCTGGTATCTTTCCTTTTTTTCATCTCCCTCCACAGATCCACCTTTTCTTAAATACCCTTTCATCCGGCATCTCTCCCTCCTTCCCCACCATCCCAGAGTCCACCATCTCTCCGTTTCTTTTCCTAATTACCCTCCTATCCAGTATCTCTATCCCTCCTCCACACCATCCCTTGTGTCCAATTTCTCTCCCTTTCTGTTCCTTCCCTCCCTAAATCCCATGGTCCATCATCTCTCTCCCTCTCCTCTATTTTCAGACCCATTATTTCTTCCCCCCCCCCAAAGTTTGGCATATGCATGTCTCTTTGAACACCCCCTTCCCTCCGTGTACTTCTAAATCATGGTCCCCCCCAAAGGCCTGTCCCCCCTTAAAGGTCTTCCTGTCCCACCTTGAAGGCCTGCACCCCCCTTGAAGGCCTGTCCCTTCCCCTTGTAGGCCTGTCCCCCCCTTGAAGGCCTGCCTGCCTGTCCCCCCCTTGAAGGTCTGCACCCCCCGAAGGCCTGAACCCCCCCGAAGGCCTGTCCCCCACTTGAAGGCCTGTCCCACCCCCTTGTAGCTTCTCCCCCCCCCCTTGTAGGCCTGTCCCTCCTTGAAGGCCTGCCTGCCTGCCTTTCCCCCCTTGAAGGCCTGTCCCCCCTTGAAGGCCTGCACCCCCTTGAAGGCCTGCACCACCCCCCTCGAAGGCCTGCACTCCCTTGAAGGTCTGCACCCCCCCTGAAGGCCTGTCCCCCACTTGAAGGCTTGTACCACCCCCTTGTAGCTTCTCCCCCCTTGTAGGCCTGTCCCCCCCTTGAAGGCCTGCCTGCCTGCCTTTCCCCCCCTTGAAGGCCTGCACCCCCTTGAAGGACTGCACCCCCCCCGAAGGCCTGCACTCCCTTGAAGGTCTGCACCCCCCCGAAGGCCTGTCCCCCCCTTGAAGGCCTGTCCCACCCCCTTGTAGGCCTGTCCCCCCCTTGTAGGCCTGTCCCCCCTTTAAGGCCTGCCTGCCTGCCTTTCCCCCCCTTGAAGGCCTGTCTCCCCCTTGAAGGCCTGCACCCCCCTTGAAGGCCTGCACCCCCTCTTGAAGGCCTGTCCCCCCCCCTTGTAGGCCTGTCCCCCCCCTTGTAGGCCTGTCCCCCCCTTGAAGGCCTGCCTGCCTTTCCCCCCTTGAAGGCCTGTTCCCCCCCTTGAAGGCCTGCACCCCCTTGAAGGTCTGCACCCCCCCAAAGGCCTACACCCCCCCCCGAAGGCCTGCACCCCCCTGAAGGCCTGCCTGCCCCCCTTGAAGGCCTGCACCCCTTGAAGGTCTGCACCCCCCCCCCGAAGGCCTGTCCCCCCTTGAAGGCCTGCCTGCCTGCCTGTCACCCCCTCCCCCTTGAAAGCCTGCTTGCCTGCCCGCCCGCCCCACCCTGAAGGCCTGATGCCCCGACCCACCCCGAAGGACCGCTCGCCCCCCTGGCCTCCCCGCACCACCTATGAACAGCCGCAGCAGGATCGCGAAGTCAGCGTCAGCGATCCCTGCGCTGCTTCCTGCGCCACGGTCCCGCCCCTCCTCTGACGTCAGAGGAGGGGCGGGATCGCGGCGCAGGAAGCAGCGCAGGGATGCTGACGCTGACTTCGCGATCCTGCTGCGGGCTGCTTCACAGGTGGTGCAGGAAGGTCAGTGGGGCGAGCGGTCCTTCGGGGGTGGCGGGGGACTGAACGGCAAGGCCGGGAACACCCCCTTAGGGCTGGTACCCGGGGCGGCCCGCCCCCCCCCCCGCCCCTCCTAGGTACGCCACTGTGGAGGACCTCTCGTATACTGATAGACTGAAAAAGCTGGGGCTTTTCTCCCTGGAAAAGCGGAGACTTAGAGGAGACATGATAGAAACCTTCAAGATCATGAAGGGCATAGAAAGAGTAGACAGGGTCAGATTTTTCAAATTATGGGGAACCACAAGCACAAGGGGGCACTCAGAGAAATTGAAAGGGGGAAGGTTTAGAACAAACGCCAGGAAGTTCTTTTTCACCCAGAGGGTGGTGGATACATGGAACGCGCTACCGGAGGACGTGATAAGCAGGAGCACGCTACAAGGCTTCAAAGAAGGTTTAGATAGGTACCTGGAAGACAAAGGGATTGAAGGGTACAGATAGGAGTAGAGGTAGTTTATAGGGATAGGATTAGAGGATTAGAAGCAGTTACAAAATTAGACAGGGACACTGTTCAGGCAATTAGGCCTGATGGGCCGCCGTGGGAGCGGACCGCTGGGCAAGATGGACCTCTGGTCTGCCTCAGCGGAGGCAACTTCTTGTGTTCTTATGTTCTTATGGTCTGGCTTGTTTAGTTGTATATTGATGTACTGCTCACTTCAATATGTAAGATGCTGCCTTTTCCCAGGTACTCATGTGTAACATGTGGCTTGTTACTAAAAATCATGTTTTTCGAACAGATTGGGGGTGGGGGGGGGTGCAAAAAAAATGATGGGCCCCGGGTGTCACATATGCTAGGTACGCCACTGGCTGGCTGTCATCTCTGTTACCCTTCCCTCTCCCCCTTACCTGCTTTCTGGCATCTCTATCCCTTCCCTTGCACAGGGCTGACATCTCTTTAGCCTTCTTTCCCCTCCCCCAGTCCAGTACTGCTCTGGCTTTTCCCTCCTGTCCTTCAACATACTCCAGTGTTTCTGGGGGTAGCCAACAGTATCTATAAAGAAATCAAATGGCTCTGGGTGGCCCTGGAGCTGTTCTTTGCTGTGACCTGCCTATGTGAACACAGAAAATTGTGCCACAGGAGATGGGGCATAGATGAGGGAATGCATCTGGGGGCCAGCCTGCTTTCGTGACTGACGGCAGCCCACAGAAATGATGGAGGACCACCAAAGGACAGGAGCGAAGGACCAGAGTGATACTAGACCACGCAAGCCAGGGGAAAAGGAAGAAGTGCCAGATCAATGCATACCTTATGAAACTGGGGGGAGGCAAAGGGAGGGGGAAGAGACGCCATTTTTTGCGGGCTGGGCTCTCTCTATATTTCAGGTCCTTATTTTATATATCTTTATTAATTTTTCAGTCTAAACACAGTGCATAAAGGAATACATACAAGTAATTTGAAAAACAGCACTTCCATCCATCAATAAATACATGAGAAACCATTTTCTCCCCCCTCCCACCCACCCTAATTCCAATTTATTCAATAAAACCATACATCAGTACATACATGTAATTAATAAACAAATCCTAATATAATATCTCTCTCCCTCCCCCCTTCCCTGGATGTGCAAATCAAACTGGTAATAGGGGAATAAACCATTTAATTAAAATTAATAAAATTGGTCAATGGACCCCACGTCAACAACTTATTATTATCCATTTGTTCAGAATTTATTTTCTCGTATTTATAACACAAGCATAATTAATTCCACCCCAAAGTGGCAGCTCTTCATCATTCTTTAATTAGTCAAACAGTTCATATGTGCTGTTGGGATAAGACAAGTGAAATCTTCCCTATTCACAAGTAACAAATAACAAGTAACTCTGGTCCTCAGAACCCATTGATACCCCCTGCAGAAAAGCCTGGTTTCTTACGTTTGCCAGAGTTCCTAAGTACTCCATCTTTTCATTGGCGATTTGACAGATTTTTCATGCCTTGCCCTCTGATTCTGCAGCATTTGCATGCTTTCCCATCTGCAGTTCTCCCTTTTTTGACGTGCTCTAAGCTGTCTTGTACCATTGGCATTGGCAACATATAAGCTGGGATTTTCATTATTAATAGACTTAAGAAGACATTCCTTTTTTTCAGTAAGGGAGCACCATCAATTCTCCACCCAGTGCTCTTATAAGTTAAATGATCTTATTTTTAGGATTCTTTTTCCTTATGAAATGTACTCACAACCTGGTAATATTTTTAACTCTCTACTGATTGAAATATTGGCATTATCTCTATGAAAACCTGCAAAACTGTCTGTGCTGCTTTTTTGAATATTCTGCCATGTTTTAAGAACCTAAGAATAGCCTTACTGGGTCAGACCATCGGTCCATCAAGCCCAGTAGCCCGTTCTCACGGTGGCCAATCCGGGTCCCTAGTGCCTGGCCAAAACCCAAGGAGTAGCAATATTCCATGCTACCAATCCAGGGCAAGCAGCGGCTTCCCCCATGTCTTTCTCAATAACAGACTATGGACTTTTCCTCCAGGAACTTGCCCAAACCTTTCTTAAAACCAGGTATCCACTTTTACCACAACCTCTGGCAACGCGTTCCAGAGCTTAACTATACTCTGAGTGAAAAAATATTTCCTCCTATTGGTTTTAAAAGCATTTCCCTGTAACTTCATCGAGTGTCCTCTAGTCTTTGTAATTTTTGACGGAGTGAAAAATCGATCCACTTGTACCCGTTCTACTCCACTCAGGATTTTGTAGACTTCAATCATATCTCCCCTCAGCTGTCTCTTTTCCAAGCTGAAGAGCCCTAACTATTTTAGTCTTTCCTCATACGAGAGGAGTTCCATCCCCTTTATCATCTTGGTCACTCTTCTTTAAACCTTTTCTAGTGCCGCTATATCTTTCTTGCGATAAGAAGATCAGAATTGAATGCAATACTCCAGGTGAGGTCGCACCATGGAGCGATACAGAGGCATTATAATATCTTTAGTCTTGTTAACCATCCCTTTTAAAATAATTCCTAGCATCTTGTTTGCATTTTTGGCTGCTGCCACACATTGGGCGGAAGGTTTCATCATATTGTCTACAGTGACCCCCAGATCCATTTCATGGGCACTAAGCCCCAAGGTAGACCCTAGCATCTGGTACCTCTGATTTGGGTTATTCTTCCAAATGTGCATCACTTTGCATTTGTCCACATTAAATTTCATCTGCTACTTGGATGCCCAGTCTTCCAGTTTCCTAAGGTCCGCTTGCATTTTTTCACAATCCGCATGCGTTTTAACAACTTTGAACAGTTTAGTGTCATCTGCAAATTTAATCACCTCACTCGTCATTCCAATTTCCAGATCATTCATAAATAAGTTAAATAGCACCAGTCCCAGTACAGACCCCTGTGGCACTCCACTGTTTACTCTCCTCCATTGAGAAAAATGACCATTTAACCCTACCCTCTGTTTTCTATCCGATAACCAATTCCTAATCCACAACTGAACTTTGCCACTCATGAGGAACTTTATCAAAAGCTTTCTGAAAATCTAGATGGTGTATAACGGACTGTAACAACCCAGTGCCACGCCTCCCACTCAGAAACACATGTCCAGATTATTACAGACTCTATTGTTCCTGGATTAGCCTCGATGGCATCTCTGGACCCTAAACTAGGAATTATGGAAGATAATTATCCCTGAGGGCACGGAATTGCTGCTACTGATGATGATGGGAACTATCGAAGCCTAAGAAAAGCAAACTAAGAAGCAGCTCTTTGAAAACCAATGGAGAAAACCAAATATGATGTTATCAATTCTCCACAGCAGGTGGTTTAATTTTGGCAAATAGTTCAGGCCTACTTAGGTTTAGATTGGGGAATAGGGAATATTTCACTTGTCGTATCCCAATAGCACATATGAACCGTCTGACTAATTAAAGAATGATGAAGAGTAGCCACAGTTTCAAACTGAATGATTTATCATAATCATTTAAAACATCAGACAAAGTTAATTATGGCAGTGATTCACGTTAAATTATTCATGGGTTTAATTGCAATGCTCATTCATTCTCCTTATAGAACTAAATCATCGCAGACTCTAGAACAAGGATCTCAAAGTTCCCTCCTCGAGGGCCGCAATCCAGTCGGGTTTTCAGGATTTCCCCAATGAATATGCATGAGATCTATTTGCATGCACTGCTTTTATTATATGCTAATCGATCTCATGCATATTCATTGGGGAAATCCTGAAAACCTGACTGGATTCCAGCCTTCGAGGACCGGAGTTGCCCACCCCTGTCTTAACCTCATTCTATACCAGGGGTGTCAAAGTCCCTCCTCGAGGGCCGCAATCCAGTCGGGTTTTCAGGATTTCCCCAATGACTATGCATGAGATCGATTAGCATATAATAAAAGCAGTGCATGCAAATAGATCTCATGCATATTCATTGGGGAAATCCTGAAAACCCGACTGGATTGCGGCCCTCGAGGAGGGACTTCGACACCCCTGCTCTAGAACCAGGCAGCTAACCACCGACTTGCCCTTTCCTCTCCATCCTCACTTTCTTCTCTCTATGTTTCTCTCCCTTTACATTTGATCTTTAATATTTGTGGTCATCTCCTGACCTGGGGTTACCATATTTTTTCTCCCAAAAAAGAGGACGTGTGGCTCTGCCCCATATTGCCCCAGCCCTGCCCCGTTCTGTCCCCCAACCCTGGCCCCACACAAACCTCATCTTTTCGGAGCCGCGTCTGGAGGACAAACCGCGCATGCAATATCACACGCATGCGTGTGGCATCATCGCGTCACGTCCGCCCACGTGCAGACGCCCTCCCGACGCAGCCCCCAGCTCAGCGGTTTTCAAAAGCCGGGCAAAGTGCTTGGTTTTAAAACCCGTCTGGACGCATGGACATGTCCGGGTAAATCTGGACATCTAGTAACCCTATCCTTTCCCTGCTACCACAGTCTATTATTTATATTACAACATATTTTATTCATGAATAAGAGACATCAAACAACAGAGAAAACATGCATTAAGTACAGAGCAAATATCCAAAGGAGGTGGTCATGATGCGCCCCCACCTGGAGTACTGCGTCCAGCACTGGTCGCCGTACATGAAAAAGGACACGGTACTACTCGAAAGGGTCCAGAGAAGAGCGACTAAAATGGTTAAGGAGCTGGAGGAGTTGCCATACAGTGAGAGATTAAAGAAACTGGACCTCTTCTCCCTTGAAAAGAGGAGACTGAGAGGGGACATGATCGAAACATTCAAGATAATGAAGGGAATAGATTTAGTAGATAAAGACAGGTTGTTCACCCTCTCCAAGGTAGTGCTGCCCGATTCACGATTCGAATCGGTTCACCAATTCGAATCAGGTAAATTGATTCGAATCGGTTCGTTTTTGTAAAAAAACGAACTTACTGATTCATCCCGATTAAAGTTCATTCTTTTTTCACTGCTGGCCGCCGGACTCGTTCCCATCTAATGTAACTTCCGGTTTTACAAAACCGGAAGTTACATCAGAAGAAACGAAAGGACATGAGAGCGTCGAGGCGGAGCGAGCAGACCTCGTGCAGCGGACCAGTCGGAAGCAAAGGGTATTTTTTGGTTGTCTCCGCATTTCTCCTCTCTTCCCCGCAATTCCACATCCAGTCGAGCAAGTAACTGAACCTGCAGGGAGGGCTGAGAATCGGCAGGGGGTGCTCAGAATCGGCAGGGGGGGCTGAGAATCGGCAGGGGGGCAGAGAATCGACAGGGGTGCTGAGAATCAGCAGGGGGTGCTCAGAATCGGCAGGGGGGGCTGAGAATCAGCAGGGAGTGCTCAGAATTGGCAGGGGGGCTGGTGAGTCTTGGGGGCTGGGGATGGAAGCTGAAATTGGCAGGGGGGCTGGGGATGGAAGCTGGGAATTTTTGATATGATATTGCCTTGGTTAAATAAAATGTTTAAACTTAAAAAGCTGTGTCATTAACAGTGAATCGAATCGAATCGAAATATTTTTATCTGAATCAGGCAGCAGTACTCCAAGGTAGAGAGAACGAGAGGGCACTCTAAAGTTAAAAGGAGATAGATTCCATACGAAAGTAAGGAAGTTCTACACCCAGAGAGTGGTAGAAATCTGGAACGCTCTTCCGGAGGCTGTTATAGGGGAAAACACCCTCCAGGGATTCAAGAAAAGGTTAAATAAGTTCATGCTGGAACAGAACATACGCAGGTAAGGCTAGACTCTAGTAGGGCGCTGGTCTTTGACCTAGGGGCCACCGTGGGAGCGGACTGCTGGGCACGATGGACCACTGATCTGACCCAGCAGCGGCAAATCTTATGCTCTTATGGTATCTATCTCCTTGATGCTACTCAGCGTAGTTGGCAATCAATCACTAGGGGCCCGATTCACTAAAGTCAGCGATCGTCGCTAAACCTGTTTTTACAGGTTTAGCGACGATCGCTACTATCCGACCCGATTCACAAACCTGCCCACCGCGTGTTTTCCCCCTCGATCGCCCATTTCCCATGCAAATGAGCAAAACCCCATGCAAAATAGCCAAGCGATTGATTCACTAACATTTGCTTGGCTATTTTGAATCGGGTTTTACGATCCTAAAACCCGACTGCTACAGACCGGAGCCTAAGACCACTTAAGCACCACTAGGCACAATTCCATAAACTGCCGTTGGCAGCAGTGGGTTGTTTTGGGTTTTTCTTCTTTTTTTTTTTTAATGGCACAGATATTTTGCATGTATTACACAAGCACAATAACTGCCCATTAAAAAAAAAATGAAAAAAACCCCAAAACATTGCTGCCAACGGCAGTTTATGGAATTGTGCCTAGTGGTGCTTAAGTGGTCTTAGGCTCCGGTAAGCGTTAAATCCTTAGGCACACAGCCATTTAGGCTAGGGTTTTCTTGGCCAAAATGTGTGTGCCGAAGTCAATCCCCATCCAAACTCTGCTCCAAATCTGCCCGAATGTAAAATCTGGCCACCCTACCGCCTCTTTTACAAAGGTGCGCTACGCTTTTTAGGCTCCTTTTACGAAGGTACGCTAGTGATTTTAGCGCACGCACAAGATTAGCGCACGCTATAGTGTGTGCTAGCCGAAAAATTACCGCCTGCTTAAAAGGAGGCGGTGGCGGCTAGCGTGCGTGGCAATTTAGCGCACGCTATTCCGCGCGTTAAGGCCCTAACGCACCTTTGTAAAAGGAGCCCTAAATGCTAACGCGTGCATGCTATCCTTTGGACGTGTTAGCGGTCAGCGCACGCTTAGCGTGCCTTTGTAAAAGAGGGCCTAGTCTTGAGGGTGTCAGGTCAAAAGCGCGCCGGAACAAAGGCGCGCCCAGACAATTGAGCGCAGTGAGGAGGTGCACGCCGCTCAAAATTAATGTTTTTAGGGCTCCGACGGGGGGGCGTGGGGGGAAACCCCCCCACTTTACTTAATAGACATTGCGCCACATTGTGGGGGCGTTGTGGGGGCGTGGGGGGGTTGTAACCCCCCACATTTTACTGAAAACGTCACTTTTTCCCTGTTTTTAGGGAAAAAGTTAAGTTTACAGTAAAATGTGGAGGGTTACAACCCCCCAAACCCCCCATAACGCCGGCGCGATGTCTATTAAGTAAAGTGGGGGGGTTCCCCAACAAAACCCCCCATCGGAGCCCCTAAAAACAGTAATTTTGAGCGGCATGCGCCTCCGCGCTGCGCTCAATTGTCTGGGCGCGCCTTTGTCTTTCGCGCCGTTGTCTATGAACCGTCTTGAGTCCACAAGACAAGCTTGTTTTTTGTCTCTGGGTCCCCGTTACTGGAATCTTCTTCCGCCTGAATTGCATGGTGAACTGAATCGAGCATTCGTGTGAGGCATCTGAGCTGTTCAGCGGTACAGAGGGTGTATTTTATGAGAAGATATTTTAGGATTTTGCTTTGTGATGTTTATTTCCTAGTTTTTTGGTTTTTTAAAAATTTTTTATTTATAATTTGTAAATCAGTACAAGTAAAACACTTGCATTAGCAAATCGAAAAAGTAATAACAAATAAGCAAAATATAATGAAACAATATCACTTTTACATTCTCCTTAGATCCCAATTAAAGACTTTAGGGCAGGGGTGTCAAAGTCCCTCCTCGAGGGCCGCAATCCAGTCGGGTTTTCAGGATTTCCCCAATGAATATGCATGAGATCTATTAGCATACAATGAAAGCAGTGCATGCAAATAGATTTCATGCATATTCATTGGGGAAATCCTGGAAACCCGACTGGATTGTGGCCCTCGAGGAGGGACTTTGACACCCCTGCATTAGAGGGAGTGACTCACATATGAGACTGCAGTATCTTATAGATCAGGGGTAGGGAACTCCGGTCCTTGAGAGCCAGGTTTTCAGGATTTCCCCAATGACTATGCATTGAAAGCAGTGCATGCATAGTCATTGGGGAAATCCTGAAAACCCGACTGGAATACGGCTCTCGAGGACCGGAGTTCCTTACCCCTGTTATAGAGGAAAAAGAAAATTCCAATTAAACAGGCATTTATGGGTATCACTCCTTCTATTTAATCTTAAATCCATTAAGCCCTAGAGATCTTCTTCAAGTCCAGAAAGCTCCTGAGATATTCTGGGACAAAGAATGTATATTTTATTCCTAAATATTTAATGAGGCATTTGCATGGATAAACCAGCTGAAAAGTGGCACCTCAATCTTTTGTCTCATGCCTCATTACAAGAAAAAGTTTTCTCCTTTCATGGGTGTCTTTATTAACGTCTGGGAAAATCCATACTCTTTGTCCCATGAAAGGAGTCTGTGCCTTACGAAAAAAGAGTTTCAAGACTGTATTATAATCTTGTTGGAAAACAAATGAGATAAGCAGGGTGGCTCTCTCTGTAATTATTGTGATAGATGGTTCCAAGATTTCTGATATATTATTTCCTAGCTTTAATGTTTGTAATTTTGTAAACCACCTAGTTCTAGGCCAGACATGGCCAACTCCGGTCCTCGAGAGCTGGAATCCAATTGGGTTTTCAGGATTTCCCCAATGAATATGCATGAGGTCTATTTGCATGCACTGCTTTCAATGTATATTCATTGGGGAAATCCTGAAAACCCGATTGGATTCCGGTCCTTGAGGACCAGAGTTGCCCATGTCTGTTCTAGGCAGTACAGTGTACCCCCCAGTCATTCGCAGTCGACGGTTCGCGATCCCAGTCATTCACGGTATTTTCCAACCTAGAACCACCAACAAGGAAAGGACAGCTGGAAAGGCAGGAGAGAGCAGCCAGAGCGCCCGGCGAGTGCAGGAAATCACTCGCTGTATGCTCCGACCGCCTCTTCCTGCACTAAGTCGGGCCTTATCCAATCAGGAGCTGCTTTGACACGCAGCTCCTGATTGGTAAGGCCCGACTTAGTGCAGGAAGAGGCGGTCGGAGCATACAGCGAGTGATTTCCTGCACTCGCCAGCGCTCCGGCTGCTCTCTCCTGCCTCTCCCGCTGCCCTCTCCAGTCTCCCCCACGAAAAACCGTATTCGCGGTTTTTCTAGATTCGCGGGGGTTCCTGGAACGGAACCCCTGCAAATATCAGGGGAGTACTGTATATAAATTTTAAAATAAATAAATGTATATCTGGGCTAAATTTCATGTATTCCCCTTGGCGTATGAAGCTGCATCGTGTCCCTAGCTCGGGTCAATCTGGCTAGTCGTATCTCTTTCCTTCCCAGTCCTTTCCCCTGCTATCTTTTCTGGTTAATTAATTGTATTTCTTTCCTTTCTTTAAGAATATTTGTTTATAGCAAATGTTCTTCATGCTCTCTGTTTGAAATGCAATACATCAAGAAATAACATTAAACTAAAATAAAAATTTAAAAAAATGTGTCTTCTCTGCCAAACAGTACTCAAGTGACTAAATTACATTCACTGAATGCAAATACTTCTCATGAATATTCATTGTGGATTACCAGAAGAGATGAATTTGACGGTTAGATTCTGACATATTTGGTTGCAAATATAAAGTTTCAAGCCATGCAACCTTTCATTTAATTGTGATATATCCTTAACAAATGTACCGCATCTTTTCAGCACGCCTGTAGCTGTCCTTGGTTCAAGCTCGCATACCGTCTACATTTGTATTCTGCCTGGAATTTACAGTATTCAACATGTGCTGTTAGGTAATGATCAGTGGAAATTTTCTATCTAAGGGTTTTCTGCGAAAAACTAGGTTTACATAAGAACATAGAACATAAGAATATAAGACTTGCCTCTGTCGGATCAGACCGGAGGTTCATTGTGCCCAGCAGTCCGCTCACACGGCGGCCCCTCAGGTCCAGGACCTGATAGTGCTCCTACCCTAAAACTCACATACGTTTTTCGCTTTTGTCCTGTAGAGTAACCTTCTATCTATACCCTGCAATCCCCTTCGCTTCCAGGAAGTCATCCAGTCCCTTTGTGAACCCCAATATTGTACTCTGTCCTATTACCTCATTTGGAAGCGCGTTCCAGGGGTCCACCACCCTCTGAGTGAAGAAAAACTTCCTTGCATTCGTTTTGAATCTGTCCCCTCTCAGTTTTTCTGAGTGACCTCTTGTTTTTGTTGTCCCCACTAGTCTGAAGAATCTGTCCCTCTCCACCCTCTCTATGCCTTTCATGATTTTATACGTCTGTATCATGTCTCCTCTCAGTCTCCGCTTTTCCAGGGTAAAGAGCTCCAGTTTGTCTAACCTTTCGGCATATGAAAGGTTCTCCATTCCTTTTATCATCCTAGTTGCTCTCCTCTGGACCCTCTCAAGTATCGCCATGTCTTTCTTAAGGTACGGTGACCAGTATTGGACACAGTATTCCAGATGTGGTCGCACCATTGCTCGATACAATGGCAGGATAACCTCCTTCGTTCTGGTAGTGATACCTTTTTTGATAATGCCCAGCATTATGTTCGCTTTCTTTGAGGCCGCTGCACATTGCGCCGCTGGCTTCATTGTTGTATCCACCAATACCCCCAGATCTTTTTCTAGTTCTTAGTTAGGGTCCACCTTAGGGGTCAGTACCCGAGAACAAGATCTAGGTGTCATTGTAGGGGTCTCAGAGTCCCTCCTTGAGGGCCGCAATCCAGTCGGGTTTTCAGGATTTCCCCAATGAATATGCATGAGATCTATGTGCATGCACTGCTTTCGATGCATATTCATTGGGGAAATCCTGAAAACCCGACTGGATTGCGGCCCTCAAGGAGAGGCTTTGAGACCCTGTTGTAGACTGTATGCTGAAACCTTTCTCCCAATGTGTGGCGGCAGCCAAAATTGTAAACAGGATGCTAGGAATTATTAGGAAAGGGATGGTAAATTAGACCACGAATATTATGATGCCTCTTTATCGCTCCATGGAGTGACCTTACCTTGAGAATTGTGTTCAACTCTGGTCGCCATAGCTCAAAAAAGATATAGAATTAGAAAAGGTTCAAAGAAGAGTGGAGTAGAATGGGTACAAGTCAATCAATTTTTTACTCCATTAAAATGACAAAGAGTAGGGGGCACTCGATGAAGTTACAGGGAAATACTTTTAAAAACAAAAGGAGGAATTTTTTTTTCACTCAGAGAATACTTAAGCTCTGGAATGTGTTGCCAGAGGATGTGGTAACTGGTTTAAAAAAAAAGGTTTGGACAAGTTCCAGGAGGAAAAGTCCATAGTCTCATATTAAACATAGAAACTTGATGGCAGATAAAGGCCAAATGGCTCATCCAGTCTGCCCATGTGCAGCATCCACTATCTCCTCCTCTCCCTATTGGCTAAGGCTCTTAATATTTGCATTTCCTCTCCCTATTGGCTAAGGCTCTTTACACCTGCATTGTGGTGTCATAGAACTTTATGGTTATAGAAACATAGGAAGATTGAAAGTACAAGCAATGGCACTGGTTTCAAATAGAGCAAAAAAGCTAATGGGGTAATAATAATAATAATAAAAAAAAACGTCTAAAAAGTGTCCTAAGTGGCTACTTGGACGATCAAAAAGCCTGATCGTCCAAGTACCCATAACCAAAGCTGGTATCTAAAAACAGCTTAGGCCTTTCCCCTGCCACTAAACACACAGAGAGAAAAGAGGTGTGTTTAGAGGAGGGGAAAGTGCGGGCAGTGGGCGGGAGGTGGGCCGACCTACACCTAGGCGTACAACAGGTATAACCAAAACAGTTAAAGGTTGCCTAGTCGGCACTTAGACCTTTTTGACTTAGACGAAATAAAACCAGGTCTAAGTGCCGAAAAAGGGGCCTAAGGCGCCTGGGCCAATCAGAAAAGGCCCGGGAGCCTTAGGCCCCTCCTGTGGGCGGGGCCTTAGGCACTAGGGCCCAACCCATGATTGGGCATTTAGGCAGAGGAAGGCCATAATCAAAACAAGGACGTTTGTTTTGGTTATGGACACTTTCCCTGCTTCTGGGTTGAACGTTTAAGGACTTAGGCCAAAAGGGGACTTAGACGCTTTTTTTGATTATGCCCCTCCACGTACTTTAAGTTTTGAGAAGCATTGAATCAATTGAATTAACTGAAGTATTTATAGCACATAAGCACTTTCTATGAAGCACTTTAAAGCACCAGTGCACTTTAAAATTACAGCACAGTTTTTCTGTTGGTTTCGAGTGTTGAAATGAATTGTAGTTTTCTAATGAAAAATCCCCAACCATGAGAAATTGAGTTATATGAATTTTTAGATTTCTATATTAGATTTAACTTAATTGGACAATGAACTTATTAAGAAGAAGATTAGAAAAATAGAAACATAGATGACGGTAGATAAGGGCCATAGCCCATCAGGTCTGCCCACTCTACTGACCCACCCCCAAGTCTACTATCCTAGGGATCCCACTCCTGGTGACAGGTTCCCTTGGCTTAACCCTCTAAGGGATCCCTCATGGGCATCCCATCTGCTCTTAAATTCTTGCACGCTGTTTGCCTCAATCACCTGCACCGGGAGCTCGTTCCAAGGATCAACCACTCTCGCAGTGAAGAAATATTTCTTGGTGTCGCCATGAAATTTCCCGCCCCTGAGTTTGAGCGGATGCCCTCTTGTGGCTGAGGGTCCTTTGAGAAAGAGAATCTCTTCTTCCACTTCGATACGGCCGGTAATATACTTAAACGTCTCGATCATGTCTCCTCTCTCCCTACGTTCCTCGAGTGAGTACAGCCACAAATTTTTCAGCCTTTCCTCGTACGATAGATCCTTGAGCCCCGAGACCATCCTGGGGGCCATCCGTTGCATCGACTCTACTCTCAGCACCTCTTTTCAGTAGTGTGGCCTCCAGAATTGCACACAGTATTCCAAATGAGGCCTCACCATGGTTCTGTATAATGGCATTATGACTTCAGGCTTCCGGATGACGAAACTCCTACGGATGCAACCTAACAACTGTCTTGCCTTAGATGAAGCCTTCTCCACATGATCAGCAGTTTTCATGTCTGCGCTGATGGTCAGCCTGTGGCCTTTGCTGGTTATTAGACCAGGCATTCAGTGCCAATATTCGCTTGCCTGCTGACAAGGAATCTATGTATGAGTATAACTTGGCTGGCACTGCTTACCCAGATGCCAGCGATACCCCGATTGTCTCCTCGATAAGTTACCAGATAAAGTTAGGACGTTTACAACAAAACTCAAATTTCTTTTTAAGTTCGAAGATTTTATTGATTTTAATATACAGTAAGTAGAAGAAAAAAAAGAAATGTTAACTGTGGCTATGCGATTTGTCGACATTTCTCTCTTATATAAAGGCTTAGATCAGATTGTTATATTACATAGATAATATTGTATGAAACCCTAATTTGCATTATACGTATAATGTATTTGTATCTTGCCTTGTTAGCAAAACTCAAATTTCTGACCAACTGACTTTCCCGCCAAAATTCAATTTGGTGGACTGCCCTGTTCCCAATCAGGTCAGTGACCCACTATTTCCAAAGTCCCACTGCAGACTTCAGAGCGTACCCTGAAGAAAGCCACAGCATGGCGGCTGAAACGTCGGTTTCTATCTGACAAAGACACAGCGAGACCCAGAAACCTGCAACAAGGAAAGTTAGCACCAGTTAGCGGATCAAACATTGCCCTTAATTGGGTAAATTCAGTTAGAGCCAAGATGGTCTCTCGGGATTATCAGCAACATTTGTATAATGCTGCTGAAATTCCAGCTAGAGAATGACACGGGGTCAAATTTTCCCCATCCCCGCGGGAACTCATTTTCCCACCCCATCCCAGCAAGTTCTTTTCCTGTCCCTCCCCCCATTCCTGCAAGCTCTGTCCTCATCTGCACAAGCCTCAAACACTTTAAAATCCTAAGTAGCAACATTCTAGAGCTCAGATTGTGATGTCATAATGCCTCATTCCACCAATGCCTAAGCTCCGTCCTCATCTGCACAAGCCTCAAACACTTTAAAATCCTAAGTAGCAACATTCTAGATCTCAGACTATGATGTCATAATGCCTCATTCCACCAATGCCTGAGCTCTGTCCTTATCTACGCAAGCCTCAAACACTTTAAAATCCTAAGTAGCAACATTCTAGATCTCAGACTATGAGGTCATAATGCCTCATTCCACCAATGCCTGAGCTCTGTCCTCATCTACGCAAGCCTCAAACACTTTAAAATCCTAAGTAGCAACATTCTAGATCTCAGACTATGATGTCATAATGCCTCATTCCACCAATGCCTGAGCTCCGTCCTCATCTACGCAAACCTCAAACACTTTAAAATCCTAAGTAGCAACATTCTAGATCTCAGACTATGATGTCATAATGCCTCATTCCACCAATGCCTGAGCTCTGTCCTTATCTACGCAAGCCTCAAACACTTTAAAATCCTAAGTAGCAACATTCTAGATCTCAGACTATGAGGTCATAATGCCTCATTCCACCAATGCCTGAGCTCTGTCCTCATCTACGCAAGCCTCAAACACTTTAAAATCCTAAGTAGCAACATTCTAGATCTCAGACTATGATGTCATAATGCCTCATTCCACCAATGCCTGAGCTCCGTCCTCATCTACGCAAACCTCAAACACTTTAAAATCCTAAGTAGCAACATTCTAGATCTCAGACTATGATGTCATAATGCCTCATTCCACCAATGCCTGAGCTCTGTCCTTATCTACGCAAGCCTCAAACACTTTAAAATCCTAAGTAGCAACATTCTAGATCTCAGACTATGAGGTCATAATGCCTCATTCCACCAATGCCTAAGCTCTGTCCTCACCTGCACAAGTGTTTGAGGCTTGTGCGGTTAAGGCAGAGCTTTCAGGAATGGGGCAGGGACAAGGACAGCGACAAAACTCGCAATGGCGGGATGGGGGAAATTGAGTTCCTGCGGGGACGGAGAAAAATTTGTCCCCAAGTCATTCTCTAATTCCAGCTATGGACCTGGTGAGCAGAACTTGCCTGGACAGGAGTCGGACCTACCTGGATAAATCTCTCTGAATATGAAGCTGTTATTGCATTGCAGATTACCTTTGTTGTGATTTCTTGTTACTTTATTTTCTTTTACAAGTTTACGCTTTTTGATATTTTATTGTAAAAATTTCATAAGGAGAACATTAAAAAAAAAAACAACAAATAAAAATAGAGCATTTTGTGTGGGGGAGGAAAACATTGAAAGCTTGCCTTCCTTATGTTTATTTATTTTTTTTTTTCACGGCTAGCAGCGGGAAGCTGCTGAGTGAACTTTCAAAGCACAATGCTTGTTTACGTGGGGAAGAGTCTTTAAACCTTCCACTCGCCTATTCTCTATCAGGTAGCAGGGTGCTGAATAATAGGATTTCGGAATACAGTGTTTGTTTGTGAGAGGCAGACGCTGTTTCAAAGCACGCACTTGCTTGATTGTTATTGTACATAGCAAGAAGTTATTTAGCGGGATAGTTTCACGTTAACCTGCTATAAGAAATTCATAAGAACGCACAGAACAATGCCCAGAATGCCGGTGGAGAGACAGGGACAGTCTGATGAAAGAGATGGTGACAACAACATACTGAGCCTCAGAAAATCAAATTGTAAACAATCTAGTTCCCCCTTTCAAAATGCTTCCTGATCCCTGCCAGCATTTTGAATGCCTCTTTGCTTATTACAGTTTATCAGCTGCCTTTCTGAAGTGGTCATGCAAGGTGATATACTTTGAGAACTACAAAACACAGCAGTAAAAACCATATACAAAGCGGAAAAAATTTTGATCATGCGACCCCCCACTTCTCATGGATGCTCACTGGTTGCCCGTTTCTCATCGGGACAGATAGGGAAAATGCTTGAATACCTGATTGTAAACCGCTTAGTTAACCTGATAGGTGATATATAAATATAGTGTTCCCACACGAATTCGCGGTTCGCAGACTCGCTCATTCGCGGTCTGCCCCGACCGCTTCTTCCTGTAGTAAAGTCGGGCTACACCAATCAGGAGCTGCGTGTCAAAGCAGCTCCTGATTGGTGTAGCCCGACTTTACTACAGGAAGAGGCGGTCGGAGCAGACCGCGAGTGATTTCCTTCACCCGCCAGCGCTCCAGCTGCCCTCTCCTGCCTAAAAACCGCATTCACGGTTTTTCAAAATTCACGGGGGGGGGGAGGGGAGGTCCTGGAATGGAACCCCCGTGAATTTCGGGGGAGTACTGTACCTAAAAAAAATTAAAAATACTGTACTTCTCACTCTTAAAACAAGACTTTAACAATCTCCAGCTTTTATTGACATTACGTTCAAATTACCAAAATCTCTTATTAATCCCTTCAATACACCACATTGTTTATGACAGAGCACATAAAACAATTTATATGGTAACAAAGTAAATGACGGCAGATAAAGACCCAAATGGTCCATCCAGTCTGCCCAACTATATATGCTCCATAAATTAATTATTTAGTTTAAATGTTCCTTTTTCCTAGATATTTCTGGGCCAGAAACCCAGAACTCTGCCCGGTAGTGTGCTTAAGTTCCATCTACTATAGTCTCCGTCAAAGCTCACTCCAGCCCATCTAAATCATCCCAGCCATTGAAGCTCTCCCAGCCCATCCTCAACTGAATGTCCATATACGGGACACAGGCCGTGTAAGTCTGCCCAGTACTGTTCTTAGTTCCTTCAATGTATACCCATTATTTTCTGATTAGAGATCCGCTGTGTTCATCCCACCATTTTCTTCTCCACCACCTCCCTCAGGAGCACATTCCACGCATCAGCCACCCTCTCTGTAAAGAATTTCCTAACATTACTCTTGAATCTACCACCCCTCAACCTCAAATTATGGTTTTACCATTTTCCTTTCTCTAGAAAAGATTTTGTTCTACGTTAATACCGAAGAGTAGGAAAAAAAATTATTTACAATGTCCAATGTGAGACAGACAAGAGGACATGGACTGAAGCTAAGGGGGGACAAGTCCAGGACAAATATCAGGAAGTTCTGCTTCACGCAACGAGGGGTGGACACCTGGAATGATCTCCCAGAGGAGGTTATTGCGGAATCCACTGTTCTAGGATTTAAAAGCAAACTAGATGCACATCTCCTTACGAGAGGCATAGAGGGATATGGGTGACTAAAATTACGCCAAGTGTACACCTGGCTGGGCCTCCACGTGTGCGGATCGCCGGACTTGATGGATCGAAGGTCTGATCCGGAGATGGCAGTTCTTATGTTCTAACGTCTGAATCATATCTCCCCTGTCCCTCCTTTCCTCTAGGGCAGTGGTCTCAAACTCGTGGCCCGCTAGGTACTATTTTGCAGCCCGCGGTCTGTACTAGTGCTGCCTTCTCTTTGCAGCGTCCTCCGGCTACCCGCTCTTATCTTCAGATAATTACCGCAGCCTGCAGAGAGGATTGCTGGTATTGTAGCGATCCTTGCAGGCTGCCGTCGTCCTCAGCAGCACGTTCCCTCTGCCGCAATCCTGCCCTTGACGTCAGAGAAGGGGCGGACTGCGGCAGAGGGAACATGTTGTGGAGGCCGATGGAAGCCTGCAAGGATCGCTACAGCACTGGCGATCGTCTCTGCAGGCTGCGGTAATTAGCTGAAACTAAGACTGGGAGGCCAGGGGGGAATCTTGAGGACGCTGCAAAGAAGGGTGGAACTTGCAGGCCTTCGAAGGGGGGGGGGGAAGATTTATAAACTATAAAGAGTTTTACCTCATGCAAAATTGTCATTTCTTTAATAAGAAATTAACTATTTTTTTCTGCGGCCCTCCAAGTACCTACAAATGCAAAATGTGGCCCTGCAAAGGGTTTGAGTTTGACACCCCTGCTCTAGGGTATACATATTCCAGTCTCTCCTCATACGTTTCTGTTTCTGCTCCTTCCTTATGGAACAACAAAAAAAAAGAAATCCAACCGAATCTGCAGAAAAACCACCAAAACAGGAAAACCAAACAAAAACTGCAGACAATGTACACGATGCAGGCAAGAATTTATTGTACCAAAGTTAAAATGCAGTAATAAAAAACCTTTTTACCAACCAAGAGACCCAACACGGTCCGTGTTTCGGACAACACGCCTTCGTCAGGGGTCCATGGTAAATAAGGTATACAATGTACCGCAAAAAATGAAGGTAACAACAAATGCCTGTGTATTACACCAAGAGCCGCTGCCAAAAACCAAATCACTCAAAAGCAGCGGCTCTTGGTGTAATATACAGGCATCTGTTGTTACCTTCATTTTTTGCGGTACATTGTATACCTTATTTACCATAGACCCCTGACGAAGGCGTATTGTCCGAAACACGTACCGTGTTGGGTCTCTTGGTTGGTAAAAGGATTTTTATTGCTTATTTACCAACTAAGTTTTTAAAGGAAAACAAAGAAATGGGTTGAATTCTAATGAACCCAAATCATTCCCAATTAATTTAGGACATTTGGACATTCCTATCCTAATTTCTCATCAAAGAATGAAAAAGAAAAAGAAGAGAAATCTAATTTCTGTTCAGGAGCTACCAAAAATTGTTGCAATTGAATGGGATCCCAAAAGACAAATTCTTTATCTTGTGTCTTAATCAAATATTTGGTAAATAAGCAATATGCTCCCCCCCTTTTAGTGGGCTTGTAAAGGATTGTTTTTGTATTGTTTGTTGTATTGAAAATTTGTATGGAAACCTTTTTTTCCTTGATATCTGTATGATATTGTAAATGTATTAAACTCAAATTTTTTAAAAAAAGGTTTTTTATTACTGCATTTTAACTTTGGTACAATAAATTCTTGCCTGCATCGTGTACATTGTCTGCAGTTTTTGTTTGGTTTTCCTTCCTTATGGAACGCATCTTAGACAGGAATCCTCTATAACAAAATTCAGATCAAATCCTAAAACATTCTTGTTTATAGATGCATTACACATATGAGTATAAATAGTTCAAATGAGTAAAACATTTGCTCTCCCCTACCTTTGTTTTTTTTTTCGGTTTCCCTTCTTTTTTTTTTTTTAATACAATGTATTCCCCTCCCCTCTTGGTTTCATGTCTGTTAAATAGTATTTCTCATGTAATTTTGTATAAATTTTGGGCATAGTTTTACATTTTTTTATAACAAATTTTATGTTTGTTTTTTTTATTTTTTAAAAAATTCTTTATTCAATTTTTAAACTACAGAAGTGCACACAAATAATACACTTACATAGAATATTAAAATAAAGCCCATTAAACTTACAAAACTTTCTAAAAAGGAAAATTATTTCCCCCCCCCCATCCTTCCACCTATTAATCAACAAATAGATACCTTCAAGAACACTCAACATATACCCCTTAAACCAATTCCAAATTGAACCTCCCTTCCCCACCCTCCCATCCTGGATGGATTTTATTGTAAAATGGTTAGATATGTCTGATAGATGGTATATCAAGAAATATATAAACTTGGAACTTGGATACTTTGCAAGCCAGTCCTCGCCAAGGTGATGTATGGCAAGATTAAGCTCACCATACATAGGCAAGGATAAAGTAGTTCATTTACTCTTTCATGTTTCATATTTGAGTGATTTGATGTTTGGTATCTGGGTCATTTTTACTGCATACACTATTTGGTTTCTATCCTGTGGGTCACTTGTGACTGTATGCTGTACACCCTTTATGGATTGTTTTTAAGTTTTTTGGACGCTTATTAAACTACAAACTGGTCCACCCAATATTCTTGCTGTTTTGCTGCTTCATTTCCTTTGTGGAACCTTTCGGTGCAATTTGGATTTCATTGTTTTGTCCCCATTGTACATCCCTAAAATGAGGCAGAAGAGTGCTTTAATAGAGCCTATAAGACATGTCCCATCATAGAAAGGACTTTTGGCCATCTAAAGAATTGCTTTCGATGCCTCAACCGATTGGGGAGAGCTCCTCTACATCCCAAAGAAGGTTACCAAAATCTTCATGGCGTACTGCACAATTTTTCCCAGAGCCTGCAGAGCAGCAGCCGCGGCAACAGCCGGAGCTAGGCAAAGAGCTGGAGGATGTTCCCTTCCCTTCCTCCCCAGCCAGAACAGACCAGGCATGACACCAGTTGGGGGTGCAAGCACAACAAAGGCTCATATATACACATTTTCAAAGACAGTATGTGCTACACTTGGATTTCCTAATTGATTAGGACAAACCCAACCCCAACACCATCTCCCCTGTCTACCACCACTTCTCCCAACCCTGACACACAAACCCACCCCAAACACCTAACCTACCCTACTGCCCATCCTCTCTACCACACAACACGCACTCTGCCCCTTATGGCCTCAGCCACTCCACTCCCTCCCACATCCTTACTTGTGGCCAGCCCTCCTGCCCCTCTCTCCAGCCCTAGTGGAAGGTCCAGCCCTCTCTGGAGGCAAGGCAGTGATTGAACCCTGGCATCAGAGATGTTTATGTCTATTGGAAGCTTCTGTACTGCTACAAATGACTGGGGAGTCAATTCAGAAAGGTTTGCATGAGCTTCAGTAAAGGTTTTATAATACATGAACCAATCAAGGCCTTTGGCCCCTCCCACTGCATCCCAAGGTGCATTGGGAGGGGAAGCACCATCATTTGCAGCACGCAGGCCCTGTAGGCAGGAGAGAGTAAGCTTCCCTCCTGCGTTTGATCTTCTGAAGGTACAGAGGACGGGGGGTTCCAGGGATGTAGGCCCAGGAATGTTGGGGGGATGTGGGGGGGGGTGGAGATGCCAAGCCATGACAGGGGAGTTCCTGGATGTCAAAGGGAGGATGTGGGGAGGATGTTGGGGACGTCAGGGGGAGGGGTGTAGGGCTCAGCAGCTCAGCTGATCCTGGCAGGGGGAATCCTCATCAGCTGAGCCACCAGGAATCCCAGAAACCGGCTCAGCTGATGGGGATTCCTTCTGCTGCGATCAGCTGATGGGAAGCCTACAGTTCTTCTTTTTTTTTTTGCTCTTCGGGTGGGAGGGAGTCGTGACCACTGGGGAAGTAAGGGAAGATCATGCCTTAAATCCACCGGTGGTCTTCTTGTCAGTTTGAGCACCTTTATGGAACTTAGATGCAACTCAAACAGATCTAACTGCTGGCATCTAAGTTCCCTCTAGGAAAGCTTTGATTATATTATGGCTGGGGTGCGTCCAGGTTGAAGCCCGACTGATTCCTGCCCATAACACACCTCCCAACACATCCCGTTGCTCTCTGGACGCACAGTAGCTTAGAAGTACTGCTGCACATCCAGAAAGTTGGTTATGATTATCAGCACTTAGACGTCCCTGCTATTAGGATATCCAAGTGCCGATTTAGGCTGGTTTTTGGATGTTTTAAAGTTTTGATTATGAGCCCCTTCTTAGACTATATAAGTGGCCTATAAATACTAAAATAAAATGCATTAATAGATGTGGCTAAATTCAGCCAGAAGCAACGCAGTTTCTTCTGTCATGACCTCATGGGATGCAGATGAAGAAGGGGAGGGAGGGATTTATATTGGTTAAAAATTTCTTGCAAGTGCATCACGTACAACAGGAGAACGGGATAGAAATCTAAACAAAATAAATAAGCGGAGGGTGCAGTCGCTGAAAAAATATTTGATCTCAAGGTGTTGATATGTTTTAAAGATGGAATATTTAGAAGGTTTTGGGCCATGGAACGGGGCGATCTGGTGGGATTATACGGAATTAGAAGTTTGTCGATGAATTCAGGCTGGTTACTTAAACGAGTTTTGTGTGGCCCTGTTGCTTTTTTTTTTCTTTTGTTTAGTGCCGAGTATAAGAACATAAGCAATGCTTCCGCTGGGTCAGACCTGAGGTCCATCGTGCCCAGCAGTCTGCTCACGCGGCGGCCCAACAGGTCCAGGACCTGCGCAGTAATCCTCTATCTATACCCCTCTATCCTCTTTTCCAGCAGGAAATTGTCCAATCCTTTCTTGAACCCCAGTACCGTTCTCTGCCCTATTACGTCCTCTGGAAGCGCATTCCAGGTGTCCACCACACGTTGGGTAAAGAAGAACTTCCTAGCATTCGTTCTGAATCTGTCCCCTTTCAACTTTTCCGAATTCCCTCTTGTTCTTTTATTTTTCAAAAGTTTGAAGAATCTGTCCCTCTCCACTCTCTCTATGCCCTTCATGATCTTGTATGTCTCTATCAAGTCCCCTCTAAGTCTCCTCTTCTCCAGGTATATAAGTATTTTTATTGGACGTTGGCTTTAAAATTGAACAAAGTTTTTAAAATACAGCTAGGCTGGAATATGCTGACAGCACATATTGAGAAGAGAAGGGACAAGAGCACGAAGTGTACAAAGCTAGATATTAATCAAAAAGTTCAGTTTTAAAAAGTAGGAAAAGCTCACAGAGAGATAATTTTATAATGCCGAGAGGAACTTACTCAACAATGACAGTGCAAATAGGGAGAAATATGTATATAGGAGACAGTGAAGAGGACGTGAGCAGAACATACAAGCAGAGAGATGGAGCTAGTTAGCCATGTATGAAGACAAAAGCAGAGTCTAAGAACCAAGATATGCTCAAATCTAATTTTACTCCAGTTCTGAAAGTTTTTTTCCCTATTTATTAAAATGCTGATGATTCACTATAATACAAATTATCATTTCAAAGGACATTAGTGAAACAACATAGGAGTATTTGTAGGAAAATCTCAAGGTCCTCATCGTCCCCATGCAGCAGGTTGAATCGCAAAGCTGAAGGTCTCGAGAGCCAGTACTGCAAACGATGACGCTCACCTACACACAAAGATCTTTCCAAGGCTATTTATTTCAGGATTTGCAGAATTGTTCAGTTAGCTACTGCCCTGGATGGAAACAAGTTTTGCGTAAGTACAGAGTAGGAGGGAACAAAGTTTTGAAAGCAGAGTAGTGGAGAAAATGTCACAAGGCAGATGTGATTCAGGAATCAAGGTGGTGTGGGTTGAATACAATAGCTTAGCATCCGAATTTGGCACAGTAGACAACTGCAGCTAAAATGCCAAACTGGTCAAACCAATGCAATTCATTTGCAATAAGAACGTAAATATCTATTTATTCCCATGTTTTTCTTAACTTTCCTAAAAAAATAAAATCCAAAGCAAATACAGTAAAACCTTAGTTTGCGAGCATAATTCGTTCCGGAATAACATAAACACTTTCAAAACAATGCCAGATTCACTTTGGGGCTCATAATCAAAAGAGAAAAACGTCCAAGTGCCGATAATAAAAATGGGTTTTGGACGTATTTCTAAAAGACCTAGGCTTTCATAGTGCCGCTGAACGACCAAAGCTAAACGGGGCATTTCAGGAGGAGTGTTGAGGGTGGGAGTTGGACGGGACGTGGGCCGGCTCAGACTTAGTCGTACTGCATGTATATACAGCCCAGGATCGACGGAACTTGGACGTTGTGACTTAGACCATGTAAAACATGGTCTAAGTCACAAAAACCCACCTAAAGTCACCAGATAAGCACTGCAAACACATAAAACAGACCCCCACACACTACCCCAGTGATCACTGACCCCCCCAACCCCATAAAAATCATGATCACACCTTTAAAATTCAGCCTCCAGAACATCATCACCTGGCAGCCTGGCATAGGAAAGCCTAGTCGTCCAACACAGAGGTGGCTTAAGCCGTCTTGGGGGTGGGTTAGGGACTCATGGAAATGAGGACCCATGCCCATAAGCCCCTATAATCACTGCATTGATACTTAAACATGCACTCCCCTATACACCCCTAAAACCCTTTTGTACTAGCATATAAATGGCTCGTGCAGCTATAAGGGCTATAGGGGTGGTAGATAAGTGGATCTAGGGGATTCTGGAAGTGGTTTGGGGGGCTCATCATGACCTATAAGGGAGCTGTAGTGAGGAGAAAACATGGCACCCTTTTTGTGAAGTTCACAGCAGTGCCCTGTAAGGTACCCCACTATTTAGGTGCCATGTCTGGATGTTCAGTCCATCACTTTGCAGACCCCTCCCACATCCAACAGAGCTTGTTCTAGGCGTTTTTGACTTGGATGAAAAGTTGGACGAAAATGTGGTATAAAGATGGACAATTTAACAACTTGGACGATCAGATCAACAGGACGTATAGTTAGATGATTTTCAAAATAAAAAAAATTTTGGACGTATTTTTTGAAAATGTGTCCTAGGCACATGGCCCAATCCGGGCCATGTGCCTAAGGCCCCACCCACAGGAGGGGCCTAAGGCTCTCGGGCCTATTCTGATTGGCCCAGGTGCCTTAGGCCCCACCTGTGGGCGGGGCTTTGAGACGGCTGAACCAATCCGGCCCCATTCTGCTGTCGGCTGCCTGCTGGACAGGCGGGTTTGGCACCCGTCTGTCCGGCCAACTTGAAAAAAGGTACGGGGAAAGGGGGTGGAGGTGGGGGGATCGCGGGTCGGCTGGGGGGTGATCGTTGGGGGGAGAGGGGGTTGCATCGAGGGCAGGAGGGCCTGGGATCCCTCCTGTGCATAATGTAGTGGCGGGTGGGGGTAGGGGGTCGCCGGGGCCAGGAGGGCTTGGGCTCCCTCCTGGCCCGAACGAGTCAAGGGGGGGTGGTCACCGGGGTCAGGAGGGCTTGGGCTCCCTTCTGGCCTGAACGAGTCGCGGGGGGGGTGGTCGCCGGGGCCAGGAGGGCTTGGGCTCCCTCCTGGCCCGCACAAGTCGGGGGGCACGATCGCCGGGGCAAGAGGGCTTGGGCTCCTTCTTGCCCCGATATCGTCGGGGAGTCGGCGGGGCTAGAGGGCTTGGGCTCCCTCTTGTCCCGATGTTGTCGGGGGGGGGGGGGGTGTTGCGGTTTGACATGGCAGGAGGGCTGGATCGTTGTGTGTGTGGGGGGGGTTCTGTAACCGGTGTTGTTTTTGACTGGCTCCTCCTTCGCCTAAAAACCCTTCTGTTGGACGTTTGGGGCTTAGGCGTTTTTTTGTTTCATTATGGCTAAAAAGTGTAGACGTCGTATGGGTGTACTTTTAGACGTAGTGGAGATTGGGCGTTTAGGCAGAGGTAGGCCATAATCAAAACAAGGACGTTTGTTTTGGTTATGGACACTTTCCCTGCTTCTGCGTTGAACGTTTAAGGACTTAGGCCAAAAGGGGACAGACGCTTTTTTTGATTATGCCCCTCCACGCCTTTTCTCCCTTGAAAAGAGGAGATTGAGAGGGGACATGATCGAAACATTCAAGGTACTGAAGGGAATAGACTTAGTAGATAAGGACAGGTTGTTCACCCTCTCCAAGGTAGGGAGTAGAGAATGATACAGTGACAAAATTCATCACCGTTCCCGTCCCCGCGGATAACCGCGGGAAATAATCCCATGTCATTTTCTAGTGTCTATTTCATCCTCTCTCCTTCTACACCAGCATTCTTCAAAGCAAAGCTTGCGGGTCAGTGGTTGTGCTCAATTATACTCTGATTCTTCCCTCTCTCCTTAAAGAATGACATGAAGATAGTTTCCCGCGGTTATCCGTGGGGACGGGAACGGTGATGAATTTTGTCACCGTGTCATTCTCTAGTAGGGAGAACGAGAGAGCACTCTCTAAAATTGAAAGGGGATAGATTCCGTACGAATGTAAGAAAGTTCTTCTTCACTTAGAGAGGGGTAGAAAACTGGAATGCTCTTCCGGAGTCTGTCGTAGGGGAAAACACCCTCCAGGAATTCAAGACAAAGTTAGACAAGTTTCTGTGAAACAGAACGTACGCAGGTAGGGCTAGTCTCAGTTAGGGCGCTGGTCTTTGACCAAGGGTCACCGCGTGAGCGGACTGCTGGGCACGATGGACCACTGGTCTGACCCAGCGGCGGCAATTCTTATGTTCTTATGTAAAACAAATTTCACTTAGAAACCTAGAAATATGATGGCAGATAAAAGGCCAAATGACCCATCCATAGCATCCACTATCTCCTCCTCTCACCCAGAGATCCCACATGCCTGTCACATGCTTTTTTTTTATTCAGATAGTCCTTCTTTTTACGATCTTTACTGGAAAACTATTCCACACATCTATCACCCTTTCTGTAAAAAAGTATTTTCTTAGATTACTCCTGAGCCTATCACCTTTTAACTTCATCTTAAGCCCTCGAATTCCGAGCTTCATTTCAAATGAAAGAGACTTGCCTCATGTGCATTTATGCCATTTAGGTACTTAAACATCTCTATCATATCTCCTCTCTCTTGCCTTTCCTTCAAAGTATACATGTTGAGATCTTTAAGTCTGTCCCTATACGCTTTATGATGACACCACACCATTTTAGTAGCCTTCCTCTGGACCAACTCCATCCTGTTTATATCTTTTTGAAGGTGCAGCCTCTAGAATTGTACACAATATTCTAAATGAGATGTCACCAGAGTCTTATACAGGGGCATCAATACCTCCTTTTTCCTACTGGCCATACCTCTCCCTATGCACCCTAGCATCCTTCTAGCTTTCGCCGTCATCTTTTCAACCTGCTTGGTCACCTTAAGATCATAATATATAATGCAAAAAAATATGATCATGTCTCTCCACTACTCAAAGACGCTCATTGGTTACCAATAAGTCACAGGACTCTGTTTAAAACAATGCTTCTCATCTCTAAGACTTTATTATCCAACGAACCACAATTTATCTCAAAATCATTAATACCTTATATAACCCAACGCCCATTACGATCATCTGAACAAAACCTTTTAACAGTACCGTCTCTGAAAATCATAGGTACACGAAGAGCCGACATGTTTACAGTAATGGGACCACAATGGTGGAATGCACTTCCCCAATATATTAGAACTGAACAGGACATTACAACTTTTAAAAAATTACTAAAAACTTATTTATTTAAAGACGCTTTTACTTCTGATTGACCTAAGAATACTTTTTAATATTGGCTTAAACCTTATTGTTTTATTCCTTTTAAAACTACTTACTTAAAGATCTTCTTTAATCTCAAAGTGTTTATTTGCTTTTGAGACAGCCTTATCTTGTGTTTTGATAAAGTTAAACCTAGCCTTTTGTTTTTCCCTTTTTTCTAACCCAACATTGTAACTTTATGTTATTCCTTACCCCTCATGTATGTTTTAGATGAAATTTATAGTGTAATATGTCAATATTTGTTATATTTTAGCCTCTTGAATACTTTTATTTTGAATATGTACATCGCCTAGAAATTCTTTAATAGGCGATTCATCAAATATTTAATAAAACTTGAAACTTGAAACTTGATCACATACAATCCCACCCAAGTCCCTATCTTCTGTCGTGCACATATGTTCTTTACCCCCTAAACTATACTGTTCCTTTGGGTTTTTGCAGCCCAATACATGACTTTGCATTTCTTAGTATTAAATTTTAGCTGCCAAATTTCAGACCATTCTTCATGCTTTGCTAAGTCTTTCTTTATGTTATTCACACCATCCTGGGAAAAAAAAGGAGGAACAATTTTTATTTTATCCCACATTAGCTGCAGATCTAGGCAGAATACAAAAAACCAGGGCTGTGGAGTCGGAGTCGAGGAGTCGGAGGAAATTTCGGGTACCTGGAGTCGGAGTCGGAGTCAGAAGTACAAAAAAACTGAGGAGTCGGAGTCGGAACATTTATCTACCGACTCCATTTTTGAACTTGGCATACCAATCACGAGCGATTCTTTCAGCTATAGCACCCACTATATACACAGCACAAATGTTGCGAGCAGCTTCTGCGGCCTTAGAACCTTGATTAAAAGCTAAAAGAAGGTGGTGTCGAAAATGCTCATTTCTCTCAACTTGACATTCCAGTTTAACGATCTGAAAATTAACCAGTGCTGTGGAGTCGGAGGAAATTTCGGGTACTAGAGTCGGAGTCGGAGTCTGAAGTACAAAAAACTGAGGAGTCGGAGTCGGAGTCGGAACATTTATCTACCGACTCCATTTTTGAACTCCATTTTTGAACTCCATTTCAGCTATAACACCCACTATATACACAGCACAAATGTTGCGAGCAGCTTCTGCGGCCTTAGAACCTTGATTAAAAGCTAAAAGAAGGTGGTGTCGAAAATGCTCATTTCTCTCAACTTGACATTCCAGTTTAACGATCTGAAAATTAACCAGTGCTGTGGAGTCGGAGGAAATTTCGGGTACTAGAGTCGGAGTCGGAGTCTGAAGTACAAAAAACTGAGGAGTCGGAGTCAGAGTCGGAACATTTATCTACCGACTCCACAGCCCTGCAAAAAACATACATAAGCAAATAAAAATTCATCCAAAAGGTAAATGTCATATCAGTATAAACCAATTGTTCAATTAAAGCATAATTATCTACAAAAATCCTTTCTGGTATCTTGTTGCAAAAAATCAAACATATCATGCCTTTAGTTGCTTATCAAATTTAAACAAAGATTGATAATACGAGGGTCATTTCATTAATAACGCACAAATTTTTTTTTAATTTACGTGTTTTATTTTTCTCAAGTATTTCTTTACAATCCTTCAATATAGTCTCCCTACTTTGCAATGACTGAGTCCCAAGCTTCATTATTCCATCCAAGACACCGTTTTTATTCAGTTACCGAATGGCTTGGGTAACGGTGGAAGAAAGCTCTTCCAGAGATGCAAAACGATGTCTTTTTTGTTTGTTTATTTTGTTTACACCACAGCGCCAGTGTGGTTAGGAGAAGGCAAAGGGGGTGAAGAGGCTGTAAAATAAACCCACCAGGATGTTTGAAAAAAAAAAACACCCAATTGGGCAGGAAAATCAAATCGAATCGAATAACTAATTCAATAGGCTGAATCGAATCGAATCAAAATTTTTTTTCCTGAATCGGGCAGCACTAGTTTTCAGGCTAACATGAATAGACGCAGGTTGTCTTTGTTTCAAATGTTCATATTAAAAATTCGATAAAGTTATTGAACTAAAAAAAAAGCAAATTTCTATATTCCTCCAGTCTGATCTCTGATGTGCTTAAAAGAAAGAATATATTTACCCACCAAACTTCTATACTTGTCATATTGGCCCAAGGACTGGCATCACAAGCTGCAATGAACCCAATATGCACTAGCATGAATACAGCAGCTATTACAATCCTCCAAGGATACTAGAAAGCAAATCCAGTTCAAGGGGGAGTATGAGTAAGAAACGTTTTCAAGAGAAAGAATTGTCATGAATTCCCATTTTGTCTCGCCTCAGGAAACATAAGTGCTGGCAGGATATTTTATTGTTTCCATAGGGAAAAATAGGCAATGAGTCACACACGACCATGATGATATAACCTATGATTCATCTTTTCTTTTAGTGTCTAAATAATAAGGTATTCTAGTTCAATTTTGTATTTTCTGATAGAAAAAGGAAGAAATCAGGTGAACTATCTTTTCCATCAATGTTTTCTTATCCTCTGGAACCAGAGCATTATCACAGGAAGCACACTAGGTTTATTAGTGCCGATGTACAGGGCAGGGGAAGGACTGTTACCACATGATTTGGGTGAACTGAAAGCGGTCACTGATGTGAGATCACAACTTCCACATCTTATTCAAACACTGTAACCCAAGATTTCCCAAACGTATTGTAAAGAGCTCATACCCAGACAAGTCTCCAGACTATTAGTATTTAGCTTATGCATATTCATTCTGGATTGCCGGAAAACCCAGCAGGTTGTGGGTCCCAAGGACATGTTTGGAAAGCCTTTTCCTAACCACATGGCCACCATCTATAAACCTGTGGCACTTTGTGAATGAAAATGTTATTTGGGGGGGGGGGGGGGAATTCTGTGCAACATTTTTGAAGACGCTGCACACAATATTTAAAAATTCTGTAACATTCAGCATTGATAATTTGTTGTGTTATTGATTAGACCTTCTCCATCCTAAGGCCTGAAATTCCCACCTACCTGTTCTGTACTGTTTTCCACACCATCAGGGGTGTCTACTTTATTGCAGATTTTGGTATACTTTTTCTTATGCAGATGATCTCTTTCTCCTCTGTGTAGCCAACGACTCCTTCAAGGATACATTGCAACACATGTCTATTCTGTTTGAGGATCTAAGTACATGGTCACAGCAGAACTTCCTTAAATTAAACAAGCAGAAGATGAAGGTGCCTTGATTTGTTGATCTTAACTCAATACCTCACTCAGAGTTAACCCTATCCTCAGATGAAAAGCTCATAGAAACATGATGGCAGATAAAGGCCAAATGGCCCATCTAGTCTGCCCATCCGCAGTAACCATCAGGGCAGGATTAACCAATAGGCCAAGTAGGCACATGCCTAGGGCCCGAAATGATCAAGGGGGCCCGATGAAGAAGGCCATCAAAATTGATTTTTCCAAACAGCGATGGGCCCCTCTAGCATCGATCAGCAATGCAGGCCTAAAAGCTCAAAGCCTTCTGGTCTTTCTCTCTCCGAGATTATCCGAGAGAGAGCGAGACCAGAAGGCTTTGAGCATGCGCAAATGCTCAAAGCCTAGTCCAGCCCGGCGCAGGAAGAAGGAGGATCTCTCTCGCACCGCACCGCCCAGCCCAGTCCAAACCAACGAGGGAAGATCTTCGGGCACTGGCACTGGCACATCCTGTGCATTGGTGCTGGTGCCGGTGCCCAATCGGGTAAGAGATGTTTTGCGGTGCTGGGGGGGATGTAGTATCGCGGGGGAGGGGGGTGACGCAAGCGGGGGGGGAGGATGCCGGAACGGATTAAAAAAAAAAGTTGTAAAACACGCTCACACGTATAACGCACACGGTTATGCACGGTTTATAAAAATCGTGTATACCGCGCGCGTTATATGCGTGAAAATACGGTAATTTACTTACAACAGTCTTACCGGCCTGTAGTTCCCTACTTCTACTTTTGTGGAGAGGGATCACATCCTCCCTTCTCCAGTCGTCCGGTACCACTCCTGACTCTAGAGAAGCATTGAAAAGGTCAGTAAGCAGAGCCAACAGAACTTCCCTAATTTCCTTCAGTACCCTCATCAGATGTACACCATCCAGCCCCATTGCTTTATCCACCTTTAGTTTAGCGAGTTGCTTTCATTTTCTGCATTTCTGCTCCCAACCCTTCAGCTGTGAACACAGAACATAAATATTTGTTAAGCAATTCAGACTTATCTTTATCAGCTTCTACATATTCCTCCCCGTCACCTTTGAGTCTCACAATGCCACTTTTTGCACTTCTTCCTATCATTAATATATCTATAAAATGTCTTGTCCCCCTGTGTTACCGCATCTGCTATTTTTTCTTCCATTTGCATCTTTGCTTTCCTCACTACTTGACCATCCTCTCTTAACTTTTCCAGATATTTTCGCCTGTTTTTTTCTTTCTGCAATGTTTTGTAATTTATGAAAGCTAATCTCTTTTACCTTACTTTCTCAGTTACTATTTTTGAGAACCAAACAGACCTTCTTTTCCTCTTATTTTTACTTACTTTTCTTACAATATCTCCTGTACATTGGAGGGAAAAGAAGCTGAGGATCCATTTCCAAAAACTTGCTTCTCCACTAAGGCAATATGTTCGTTCATTTCCTTAAATTTTATAACTGTCTACAATAAAAATAAAAATTACATAGTTGAGAAATAGTGCCCTTCAAGATGTCCTTAGTCCAAGTTGCAATTTCCATATATCAGCTAAGGTAATATAAGCTGCTGAGGAATTTCAGAGGCAGAAGATGGTTGAGGAAATAAAACAGGCTGAGGCATTTTAAGCAGGCAATAAACCACATTAGCAATGATAGAAGATGTCAAAGAATGACCAGGAGGAGAGGGGGGAACCCTTTCAGTAGATCTTACTGAAGTTCTTTCTGGAAAGAGACCTGTATGCAAAGAAGCACCACGATATGCAACAGAAGTTACATATTTGTAAGTGGTGTAGAAGCAGCTACAATTTGGAGTTAATCTTGCACTTGCCTATTCTCCCAAAAGATTAGATGAAACAGTCCACAAATCTTCTTACTTCTCCCCTCTCCACTATTGTTCCCCTGGTGCTCTGCCAAGGCCAACGGGGCATGCCCTATTGATCATGATCCATCCCTGTAGCTTGGTACAACAGTGTCTGCGACCCCATATGAGCGCATCTTGCCGATGTCAGTGAGCTTCCCAACTTCTGTCTACTGAACCAAAAGGAAGAGCAAATTCCCAAAACTGTCCTCGAACACACAATCACTTCCATTCACAAATCCTGCTGCCACATTTCCACTTCTCCTAGAGATTACTTGGCCTCAGTAGTCCTCTAAGTCCCCAAGTGAGTAGGTCTTGATGGTAATCACAGAAAGGTGATACTGTATATCAAGTCCCATTCCCTTTCCTTCCTTTATTTAGCCAGATAATTTAAAAAATTCTGGCCTGGCAAAAAGTTAAGGATTTTTCTAGGTAATGTCTACATTTATATGGATATGGTGTTTTGAATATCAATCCCAGTTAGTATCTTAAAGAGGAAAATAGCCTTCTCCAGAATAGACACTGTAAACTCTATTCATAGAGACCCCTGAAGGGTATTTCCAAATGTGTAATTTCATATCATCTAATCCAGTGGTTCCCAACCCTGTCCTGGAGGAACACCAGGCCAATTGGGTTTTCAGGCTAGCCCTAATGAATATGCATGAAGCAAATTTGCATGCCTATCACTTCCATCATATGCAAATCTCTCTCATGCATATTCATTAGGGCTAGCCTGAAAACCCGATTGGCCTGGTGTTCCTCCAGGACAGGGTTGGGAATCACTGATCTAATCAATATCCCACAGACCAGTACTAGTGTCTATATGTGATGTTACAAAGAATGTGTACATCAAACATACTTGTGCTCATAGAACATACTTTAACATGAATGACCATGAAGTAAAGATACTAGTGTAATGTGTAATGTCTTCTGTTGGTCAACACAATCAATTACACAGGCCAACAATAACAAAAAAAATTATTGGTACCTTGAGTTTTTGACCTGTTCTTGGGGTTATCTGGGGCGCTGATTCAGAAAATTACATTGGATAGACCGCATCAGCTCTAGTTTCTTAGATATGGTTATGGGATAGTAGGTATGCCTTTGGGATAGTGGAGCCAAGCATGAACATTGGGCAAAATAAGATTAGCATCCGAGGGAATATATGGTGGTTGGAGAACAAAATGTAATCAATGAACCTTTGGTAGCACACTATAGAATCATGCGTATACATATAAAGCTAGGCCTGATGAAACAATTTGTCAAGGCTTTGAATAAAAATGGTTCATTCATTGAAAACATAGCGCATATGCTACCTAGACTTACCATGGAAAAACTGAAGGCAGGAATTTTTGATGGTTCACAGATCAGACAACTTATAAATGACCCACATTTCATAGCATCAATGAATGAAATGGAATCATGTACCTGATCTTCATTTGTTCTTGTTGTGAAGAACTTTCTTGGCAACAAGACGGCAGACAACTACACACAATTAGTAGAAGCTTGGCTGGAACATGAGTGTTAAAGTCCATTATCCGCACAGTTACTTAGATCGCTTTCCAGAGAACCTCGGTGACTTAAGCGAAGAGTAAGGTGAAAGATTTCACCAAGACATAAAAACAATGGAAGCCAGATACCAAGGAAGATGGGACGCACACATGATGGCACACTATTGTTGGAATCTTATGCGGGAATGTCCTGGTGGATCCCACACTCGGAAGTCTTCCAAGAGGAGCTTTTTGGTGTGTCAAATGACCGAAAAGTTTGTATCATAAACTCGTGCTTTGGTATGAAATAAGAAGATTTTCATGTTGCACACTTTTATTTTAATTTTTAATGTTTCCTTCATACTTAAAAGATATTAATTTTAACACTACATTAAAATATCCTGATTTTTTAATGAGTGAGCAGAGTGAAGAGTGGTATATGGCACATGTTCTGTATCTCAAAAACTAGAGCTGATGGGAGAAACTGGTGCCAATTTTTGGAATCAGCAGGTCAAATATACCCAGAAACAGGTCTAACATTTGAGGCACCATAATGTGTTGGCCAGTGTTATTAATTCATGAATCACTTTTTCTCATAAGTTTGAAGTTTGTTATTTAAGACATAAGAACATAAGAATTGCCGCTGCTGGGTCAGACCAGTGGTCCATTGTGCTCAGCAGTCAGCTCCCGCGGTGGCCCTTAGGTCAAAAACCAGCGCCCCGAGGCTAGCCCTACCTGCGTACGTTCCGGTTCAGCAGGAACTTGTCTAACTTTGTCTTGAATCCCTGGAGGGTGTTTCCCCCTATAACAGCCTCCGGAAGAGCGTTCCAGATTTCTACCACTCTCTGAGTGAAGAAGAACTTCCTTACATTTGTACGGAATCTATCCCCTTTCAGCTTTGGAGAGTGCCCTCTCGTTCTCCCTACCATGGAGAGTGTGAACACTCTGTCTTTATCTACTAAGTCTATCCCCTTCATTATCTTGAATGTTTCGATCATGTCCCCTCTCAGTCTCCTCTTTTCAAGGGAGAAGGGGCCCAGTTTCTCTAACCTCTCACTGTACAGCAAATCCTCCAGCCCCTTAACCATTTTGGTTGCTCTTCTCTGGACCCTTTCGAGTAGCACTATGTCCTTCTTCATGTACGGCGACCAGTGCTGAACACAGTACTCCAGGTGAGGGCGTACCATGGCCCGGTACAGCGTCATGATAACCCTCTACGATCTTTTCGTGATCCCCTTCTTAATCATTCCCAGCATTCTGTTTGCCCTTTTTGCCACATTGCGAGGACGGCTTCATCGACTTGTCTTCAGTTATTTAGTTTAAACTTTAGTTAAAATGACTTGCCTGCTTATTGGATTTACAGAGTTATATTGAGACCAAGGGACATGAATCATGAGTAGTGTGACCATATGGCTCCAGAAAAGAGGGGACGGATTGAGACATCCGGGTTTTACTTCCATTGAAAGCAATGGAAGTAAGGAGAACAGATTGAGACATCTTGGTTGCTTTCAATGGAAGTAAAACCCGGATGTCTCAATCCGTCCCCCTTTTTTCTGGAGCCATATGGTCACACTAATCATGAGGCTAAACACCAATTTGCATCCTGTACCTCTAATGATGCCCTGATGCGAGTGACAGAAAAATATCAGAAGAAACATGCCAAAATACATCAGGGTGGAACTGAGTACTTTCTATCATGCAGTCTTTCAGTTCCTCTATTCAGGGTAATTCTTGTTCTCTTTTAAGTAAGCCTCAAATGCATTTGAGGTTTTTTTTTCTGGGGAAGTTAAGTAAGGACTACACCATATATTACAATGAATATTTTCAAAGAAAATAATCAGAGCCATGCTTATAATTTTCCTATGCAAAACTGTTACAAGAGCTGCCAAATTATGCACTCTAAGAATATGCACACTGGCAATAAGTTTAACGGCCTCTTTTACAAAGCCACGCTAGAGGCTGGGCTGCGCTAATGGCCCCGAAGCCCGTAGCACGACTTTGTGAAAGAGGCCGTAAATGTTTCCTTCAGTTGACATTTTCCTCTCAGCAGCAGAGGGGTATTTTTGAAAGGACATTGAAGTCAGAATAGGGATGCCGCATTGAACTTCTGGAACAGACACCCATTTCCCATGTATTTTCAAGCAGGAAAAAAGTTCAAATTTCCTGTTCGAAAAGAAGCGGGATGGATGTCCGTGTACTGGAGACATCCAGCATGAACATCCATTTTATGAACAGGGGGAAAACAAGGGACATGGAGGAAATATTTTTTTTCACTCGGAGAAGAGTAAAGCTGTGGAGCGTGTTTGCCAAAGGGTGTGGTAAGAGGGGTTGACATAACTGCTTTAAAAAAAGGTTTGGACAAGTTCCTAGAGGAAAAGTCCAGTCTGCTCTTGAGACAGACATGGGGGAAACCATTGCTTGCCTTGGGATTAGTAGCATGGAATGTTATTACTATTTAGGATTCTGGAATCTGGATCCATTTCCTTACAACCTCACCAACAGCCAAACATATGACATTGCTCTCACACATCCAGTGTCTGCCATATATTCACAACCCGTCCCAGTCTCACAACCCCCTAACTACTCAAACTCCCCCTCCCATACACACAGACACATCACATAAGCCTCCCAGATAAACACACAGTTCTGTATTATTTAATACTACATATGGATACATTTCTGAGAAGATCCTCAAGTGCCAAAAAAATGCAATCAGAGACCAACAAAATGCGTCAGTCACTTCTCAGTTAAGAATAATTTTCAAGCAGATCTCGATATGTTGCCTTTATGTATTCTTCTTCGTCTTAGGTGCCATCGACTCATGCTCGACTTGATGAATTACAGATCTAAAAAGAAATCTGTTTTGTGCTAGTCCATTAAGGTCCTCCAACATCAACCCCATGGTTGTTTTCAATGTGTCCAGCCATTTGATTACAGGTCACCCTCTTCACCTGGTTCCTTTGATCTTTCCAAACATGATGTCCTTCTCCAATGATCGTTCTCTTCTGACAGTATGACCAAAATAAGATAGTTGTAACTTCATCATTTGGGCTTCTAGTGACATAGTCGGTTTGATCTCTTCCAGAATCGATTTGTTAGTTCTTCTGGTGGTCCACAGCATGCATAAAATCCTTCTCCAACACCAAAACTCAAATGAATCAATCTTCTTTCTGTCTTGTTTCCATAATGTCCAGCTTTTACATCTGTAATTGACCACTGAGAAAATGAGTGCATGAACAAGTCTGATCTTTGTTTGGAGTGTTATTTTCTTACCTTTGAATACTTTGTCAAGAGCCTTCATTGAAGAGCGACCAAGTGCTATTCTGCAGAGTATTTCTTCCTTGCTAGTCATGTCTTTGTTTACAAAAGAGCCTAGGAGACTGAAATCCTTCATAACTTCTATTCTATCGCCTTCAAGCTCAAAATCTTCATAATTTTCCATGTTCATGATCTTCGTTTTGATCCCATGTTATGACTTTCAGCTTTGACTTTTCTCAGTAGATACAGCATGTCTTCTATGTTGCTGGTGACTGTCCATTTGACTCTTTGAGATAAGTGGTTATTTTTCTACTTTAAGACAGTGTTGTAAAACTGCATTATATGTAATCACTTTTTCCTATATGAACGCCTTTTTTAAGAACCTATGATAGTAGTGGTTCACTCGACACTCTTTGTGTTCTAGAGCCAAAATATTGTGGTCTGTTTTTCTCCACTCTTCTTTGTGCATATTGATGTTATTGTTTTGTGTTGATGAATGTGAAAACTCTAGCAAGTTTTTAAAGGCACATTTTTCATTTTGTACTTTTTCTCTATCACCAGAGAGTTTTTTTTGTCTTCTTTGTTTGCTACTTTATGGGTTTCTTCCGAGATTTGATTTCAGTACATGCCATTTAGAGAGGCCCATGTGTACTGGTGATATTTGTGGTGTTAGAAATGTGTATTCATGATTGACAGTTGGTTGTTATCACCAGCACAACAAAGAAAAATGGGGAGACCCAATGATCCACAGTGAAAACAATCCTCCGATGAAAACAAAAACAAAAAACTGTGGATACAGACGTTCTGAAGATAATTTATTATATATTGGCATGTAAAAACATAAAAATTCAATGAAAAAAGTACAATGATAAAAAAGACAGTGGTAAAAATCCAACCGGACCCTACACAGTCCGTGTTTCGGCGAACATGCCTTCCTCAGGGGTCCATAGCATTTTTTTTGCTACTTCAGCTTGTCTGTGGTGTTCTTTGCTCACATGTTTAAAGACAATAGACTGTTTTCAGTCCAATTCTTTATATGTGAGTTTGCAAACAATTGGACCCCTGAGGAAGGCGTGTTTGCCAAAACACGAACCGTGTAAGGTCCGGTTGGATTTTTACAACTGCATTTTTTATCATTGTACTTTTTCCATTGAATTTTCATGTTTTTATATGTCAGTATATAATAAATTATCTCAGAACATCTGTATCCACAGGTTTTTGTTATCACCAGCTTCATTTCTTTCTCTTATGCCATGCTTTTCAACCATTGAATCTTCAGGTGTACTTCCTACTTTTGTATTGAAGTCCCTCACAATGATCAGTAGATCTTGTTTCTGCATTTAATCTATTTCATTTTGAAGTTGTTCATAGAACAACTCTACATCCTCATCTTCTGCATCTGTTTTTGGAGCATATACTTGGATCAAGGTCACATTGATCAGCTTTTCCTGTAGACTGACCGTCATGACTCTATCACTGATAACATTGTACTTTAGTACCATCTTTGAGAGCTTATTGTTGAGAATGAATGCCATGACATTTTTCCTGTGTTTCGTGATCAGCGTAACAGATCCAATGCTCATTTGATTGAAAGTGGCCCTGTCCTGTCCATTTGAGTTCACTGATCCCTATCAAATCAATTTTGGTTTGTTTGTTTTTTTCATTTGATCTTTAACAATTTCCAGTTCTCCTTAATTCATGCTTTGTACATTCCATGTTCCTATGTTAAGAATTTCTTTACAGCTTCTGATCTCCCTTTTCTGTCCAGCAACATCAGCATCAGAACGTCCTGGCGGCTTTGATCCGTCAGCTTCACAAACACTGGGCATACTCTGGGTGACTATCAGCTCTTTACTAGGGGACCATCTTCCAGCATTATATGTTGATTCTTTATGTCTCATCATAAGAACATAAGCATTGCCTCTGCTGAGTCAGACCACAGGTTCATCATGCCCAGCAGTCTGCTCCCACGGCAGCCTCCCAGGTCAATGACCTGTAAGTGATCTAATGCTCTAAAGCATTTTGTACTGTATAGTAACCCTCTAATTGTACCCTTCAATCCCCTTTTCCTTCAGAAACTCGTCCAATCCCATTTTGAAACCCAAAATCATACTCTGCTCTACCACCTCTTCTGGAAGCGAATTCCAGGTGTCCACCACCCTCTGAGTGAAGAAGAACTTCTTAGCATTTGTTCTGAATCTGTCTCCCTTAAATTTTTTTGAGTGCCCTCTAGTTTTTGTTGCCCCCGCCAGTCTGAAGAATCTGCCCCTCTCTACCTTCTCTATACCCTCCATAATCTTGTAAGTTTCTATCATATCCCCTCTAAGTCTCCACTTTTCCAGGGAAAAGAGCCCCATCTTCTCCAGCCTCTCAGCATATGGAAGGTTCTCTATGCCCTTTATCATTTTTGCTGCTCTTCTCTGGACCCTCTCGAGTATCATCATATCCTTCTTAAGGTACGGCAACCAGTATTGATCGCAGTACTCCAGATGCGGTCGCACCATTGCCCTATACAGCGGGAGGATAACCTCCTTGGTTCTGGTAGTGATACCTTTTTTGATAATGCCCAACATTATGTTCGCCTTTTTTGAGGCCGCTGCGCATTGTGCCGCTGGTTTCATTGTTTTATCCACCAAAACCCCCAAGTCCTTTTCTAGGTTGCCTTCCCCCAATATCATCCCCCCCATTGTGGAGTTGTACATCGGGTTTCCTTTCCCTATGTGCATCATCATCATCTTTTCTTTGCAGAATACAGAAATAGATTGTCGGGCCTTTCTTCTATGCAGTATAAATTTGATGTTGTCACATCTAAAATAATAAAGCCCTAAGCACACAAGCACACTCCCACCTGCGTGCTCCCATTTTCCGTGTGCTGTAGGGCACCGCAGGTAGGAGTGCGCATGCGCGAGAATCCCCTAAGGCAGATGTCGGCTGAGGCGGTTGTCGAAGGCTGCAGGCCACAGCGGCGGCTGTCGGCAGCTGAAGGCTGCAGCGGTGGCTGTCGGCAGCTGAAGGCCGCAGCGGCGACTGTCGGCGGCTGAAGGCCATGGCGGAAGATGGCTGAAGCCTGGCTGGAGGAGGACGAGGAGGAGCTGCAAGAGCTCCACAGAGGCAGGAGGTGAGAAGAGAGAGACAGAGACAGATGGATGAGAAGGACAGAGGGGCTACTAGGGGGACCAGGAGAGATGGTAGAGGATAGGGAGAGATAGACTTCAGGGACTGTGGAGGAGGCAGGAAAGAGAGATGGTCTTGGGGAAGGACAGAGGGGGACAGGAAAGGGAAAGATGGCAAAAGAGGTGAAACAGGGTCAGAGAGAGATGGTAGAGGGTGGGAAAGGGGGAAAGGGAGAGATGGGAAAGGGAGAGATGGAAATGGTAGGACCACTACTGCTTTGGGGCACTGAGGGAGGAAAGGTTGGTACGTCAGGACTGCTGCTGTCCCTCGGGTAAGTAAAGACCCTGTCAGGAGGGCCAAAAGGGTACAAAGGAAATGGTGAAAGGTGAGGTGGTGGAACTGGGATCAGTGGAAGGCAGGGTCCAGGCATGATAGAGGCGGGGCATGGGTGGGGTCAGAGTCAGGGTCAGGGTATAGGTGGGGCTATTCTAGCACCCGTTACTGTAACGAATGTAACGGGCTAAAACACTAGTCATACATAATCCTCTGCCTCCAACACTGTCAATCTGCTGCTGCCGCCGCCCAGATGGGTGGTACATCATTAGTCTGGCATCTCCACTGAAACCTGTCTGCTTTGGGAGACCCTTTTGGTAGTGAAACTGCAGATGGCATAGCTTTCAGCTTCTCAGGCATGCAAGCCCCAGTGACACAACAAGCCCATGTATCATGACTGGAGCTTTATGTATTACACCTTGTGAACTCCAAATAGAAGCTCTATTTGAAGCAATGTAGGTGTGCAGGTGAGCATTAGCAATGAACCTGAGAGACTGGGTTCACCTGCAATGTACAATACTTCAGCACGGGAGTGATCCATTCCTATCATGGTATATCCAAAATTAATCCTCTTAGAGCAGTGTATCGCAAACTGTGTGCCATGGCACACCAGTGTGCCTCCTGAGATTTCTGGTGTGCCGTGGTACACTTGGGAAGAGAAGAGGTGCCAGCGCTGATTGACTGTCTACAGGACGTGCCTCTCACGAAGAGAGGCACGTCCTATAAGCAATCTCCCAATGCTGGCACTTCTTCTCTCTGCCAGCCTTTAACTCCAGCGTGGGTCTTTCTGTCGGCACAAGGCCCATTTGAAGGGCCTTTGCGCATGCGCTGATGTCGGCAAGCTGATGTTATGCATGTACATGATGTCATCACGCCAACACCAGCACACTTCCGGGTGTCTCAAGCCAGGGACACTAGGTTTAGTGTGTCCCGGCTCTCAAAATTTTGCGAGACTCTGTCTTAGAGACATAATCCTGAAAGCCCGTCACTGTAGCCCTCAACCCACACAAACACAAACTCCCACATCACCACATGCACAACCCCACTCATCTCAACATACACATCACTTATGCCGCCCCCCCTCCCAGTCTGCAACCCTCAGACACAACCCAATTCCAAACTTCCAGTACCCTCACCTTCTATGTATCTTTTTAGAAAAACATTCCCGAAGCCATGTATGCCTTCCTTACTTAAATCTTTTTTTCTGAATTTGAATAAAATTGTGTGGTTGCTGAGTTAGAAATTCAAGTCAGCAACAAACAAGTTTCAGGTCTGTGATACCGTGTTATTAAACCATCTTTTAAAAGGTATCACCGCCAACATTTTTGGTGCTAATTATTTCTAAAATAGATTTAAAATGTAATACTGTGAGGCTTTAACAGAACTCTACATATGTAATAGTAGCTTATTGCAGCCAAAACAAACATTTTTTTTTTTTTCGTTCTTGAGCTATTATTAAAAACGATGCCTTTTACATAAACATGCAAAACTGCAAAAAGGTTTGCTTCCTCTATGAAGCCATTCCAGTTCCTAGTTTCACTTCTCAGTCCCAATGTTTTCACATTGTTTCAGCTTTGTCTAACACACATTCTGTACAGGGTGTTTTTGAATGAACTGATGTCATTTCCACCTAACTCATGTGAGAGAGAACTGACACATCGAGCTCTAGATAGCTGAGTGGGTGAACATTTTTCTCAGCTCCACACGGTGAAATATTTGTCACTTCACATTCTACAAAAACTTGTAAATTAACTAAATTAAATCTTTATTTTAGGCTTGTTTTTCAGTGATTCATTTTGAAATAATAAACAACCATGCAATTCAGCCAGCCACATCAGCTTCCACATTCATTCTTCTCTGCCGAGGCTATTCAAACTTCTTTCTTATTTGTTCAAATGGTCATGCAGAAAGCTTGGGTTCAAGTTCTACCTGGGGATGTGGCAGAGGCAATGCTCAAAGTCCTCAATGAGAATAGGATTCCAATCATCTTGCAGTGGTGACATCTAGTGGTTGGATTTAGGAACTATAAACACTTCACTGGTAACACTTCACTGGTAGAGCCACTAGAGGCCTCTGCTGTGCATTTACAAAGCAAAACCTACAGTAAGTACCTTTACAGTAGGATCTATATTCAAAGTGATGTAAACAGCCAGAAGAGGCTCCTGGCTGTTTAAATTGCTTGTGCAAGGCTATCTGGGGATATTCAGAGGCATTGGATAATGCCACTGAATATTCCATCTAAACGCCTAAGTTCATGGGGGGGAGGGATTTGGATGTGACGTTAGGGAGGAGTAAAAACTTAGCTGGTTAGCAGCAAAATTCAGTCCTTTAACCGGTAAGTAACTGCATAAAGTTGGGACAGCAAAACAGCCTTCCTAACTTTATGCAGCATATTAACTGGCACCAGTCTGAAAATCAACCAGTGCTAGATATTCAATGCTGGAAGTTGCATATACAATCTGGTAGCAGCCAGAACAGGGAATAAGCATCAGGTTGGCCACACCACTTTGACACTGAAGTTGTGAGGTGTAAAACCTAACAGCATTTCCTGGTTCTGTGTGATTAGAATGAAAGAAGTTCCCAAATTGACTGGTTTCCTCAAGGATTACCTTTGATATATTGACCTGTTAGTTCTTTTCTCCCTTTTTTTCTTTTCTAAGTCCACTCAAATTACATTCTCTTTCTCCCTTCTCTTTACTTTCAGCTACCTATCAAATTTCCATATTCTTTCACCCACTCTTCTATTTCCTTCCATCTTCAGTCAACTCCCCATCATCATTTTTTTACCCAATGTAATCACTACCCCCTGCTCATTTGTTTCCCAGCCAACTTCCCCCCCCCACTCTCCCTCATAGTGCCACTGTTCTTAGCGTTCTCTCTCCCTTCACCCTTCCTGCCCTGCATCTGCTCCCTCTTTCTCCCCTTCCCACCCTCAAAGTCTCAGATTTCCCTGTCCCTTCCACTCTACCCCCAGCAGCATCCTCCCATCCCTTTCTTCCTTCCTGTCCCTTCTATTTTTATCCAGCATTTCTTCCTTTCTCTCCTCCCTCTCATTGTACAGCATCCTCACTCTGCCTCTGGATCCAACATTTCCCTTTCTCCCTCTCTTCCCTGCACATTTTTCCTCTTTCCTCCATCTCTATGTTCAACATTTATCCCTCTCTCATTCCTTCCCCCATGCAGCATTTCTTGCCCCTCCCCACCAGTCCCATGCCCAACATTTCTCTTATATCACCTCTCTCCAGCCCCATGCTGCCTCCCTCCCTCCTCTCCACCACCATGTCCAACAATTCCTCTCCCCCACTGTACAGCATCTTTTTTCCCTTCTTCCTACCTCCATGCCCAACAATTCTCCCTCCTTTCCCCATGTGTACCATTTGTCCCTCTGCTCCACCATGTCCAAAAGGTTATCCTTTCTCTACCTTCACACCCTGCCCCCTTCCTGTGAATTTCTCACTCCCTCTGTTACCATGTCCAACAATTATTCCTCTTCCCCACTGTACAGCATCTTTCTTTCCTTCTTCCTCCCTCCATGCTCAACAATTCTCCCTCTTTTCCCCATGTGTACCATCTGTCCCTCCCCTCCCCCCTATGTCCAAAACGTTATCCTCTCTCCACCTCCACACCCTGCCCCCTTCCTGGTATTCAATACAATTCTATAACTTTTGCATGCACCTTTGCATGCTAAGCATAAAATTGTGCATGCAGGATTATAAAATTAAGGGTATGGGGAAGTTTGATGCAACCATTTACACAAGCTTAAAGTATGTATGTTCAGTGGAGGAATTTGGGCCAAGCATGGGCAGGTGCAATTCACGCACATGTCTTCCATGATAGCATTTATACCTGCCCACAGCTTCAGTCTAGCCATTATTTTCTGCAGGATTTGTGCTAGTATTTTATAAAGACATATAAGCATGCTACCATTTTAGATTTATTTGCAGCCTTTGAGGACTTTGTAAAATCATATGCAACAAAGAGAAAGGATACTTTTTCAGAAAAATGAATCATGCAATAATTGTACTACCCCAAAAGCAGAAAGAGATTCTTGGGAATCCACATCATATACACCCACACCTCGATTAAATCTAGACATTGGCATCAGTTATAGCAGTGAGATACCATATCAAATGGGACTTGTCCAAAAGCAACAAGGGGTGACTAATAGTTATAATGTACTAGCTGTACTTTGCACTAAAAGAAGAAGGGCGAACAGCCATGTTATGCTATTAGTTCTTACTGTACACTGTTCTGGGCCAACTTTTAGGCCGTGAAGGCTGTCTATAAAACTGTATAAATAAATAAATTATAGGTCTGGATACAGAGAGGACATTTGATCAAGTAATATGGCAACGTATGTTTTGGTTACTGGAAAGGCTGGGATTAAAGATGGAGAGGGATCCAAAAAACATCAAGGGCCATCAGAATCTGAGACAATCATGGTGTTTGTTGTAGGACCCGACATGGGCCTGTTTTAGCATGAAATGCCTGAGACAGAGGTTGTCTGATGAAAGAACAGAAATGTGAAAATAACTCCAACTATCTAAAACACAGGAGTCAATGCTATTTCTTACTCGCTCACAGTCCTGTTTCCTCCCGACCCCTTGGTTGCTGACTTCAGATCCATAGGTAAAAGAAATAGTCGAGGTTCCTAAAAGCACATAAGGACTTTAAGACACATGTCTTCTGCTATGTTTTAAAGAGAAACAATCTAAGCAATTTATCTTAAAGGCTTTAAAAAGGCCACATGCTTGCTTCGGCTCTTCCACCTTCCACCTTCACGTTCCCCTTCTCCACACTAGAAAACAGATCAAAACTCTTCTTTGCAACAGACCAAATCCTTAACGCTCCCCTTTCCCCTCCTCAATGCTTCCCACCTCTTCCTTTACCTTTCCGCCTCCTCCCCCCCCCACCCTTCTAAGATTGTTGCTCCCCCCTTTCATCTAATATGCTTTGTTCCCCCTTCTCATAAATTCAATTGCATCCTCTTACAGTACACACTGTACGTGCTCTATATTTAGCCCTTCCCTCACCTAAATTGTTAATGTAAACTAGTTTGACCCTACGATTGCCTTGTTATGTTCTTCTTTTTTCAATCGCACTGTATGTAATTCATCTATCTGTTGTGAACCGCCTAGAACTCCCTGGGTATGACGGTATACAAAATAAAAATTATTATTATTACAAGCTGAGGAATATCAGACCGTAATAATTAGGGTTACCATATGTCCAGGAAAACCCAGACATGTCCTCCTTTTTAGGCGACTGTCTGCGTGCCCGGACAGATTTTCCAAAACCCGGTAGTTTGTCCGGGTTTTGGAAAGCCCTGACTTCCCGGCTGCATCTGAGAATGCGCAGATGATGTCGCATGCATCCGCGCATGCTTGGAGGCCCTCCAGACACGGCCCGGCAGTTTCAAGGCTTGAGGTGGAATGGGGCGGGGCTAGAGGCAGGGACGGAACGGGGTGGGGTCATGTGTCCGGGTTTCTCCGTGGAAAAATCTGGTAACCCAAATAGTAGCATATACCAGTGAGAGACACTAGTGAGGGCATGTCATATTACAATATAAGAACATAAGAATAGCTTTACTGGGACAGAACAATGGTCCATCTAGACCACAGGTCTCAAAGTCCCTCCTTGAGGGCCGCAATCCAGTCGGGTTTTCAGGATTTCCCCAATGAATATGCATGAGATCTATGTGCATGCACTGCTTTCAATGCATATTCATTGGGAAAATCCTGAACACCCGACTGGATTGCGGTCCTCAAGGAGGGACTTTGAGATCCCTGACAGTATCCCGTCTTTATGGTGGCCAATTCAGGTCACAAGTATCTGGCAAAACCCCAAAGAGTAGCAATCTTATTTATTGGTGACAGAAAAGGCAACTGTCTTATTACAAATGTCACAACTACAGCTCATCACAAATGAACTTCTTACATTCCAGAAAAGCCACATTTTCTTTTTTTTCTTTTCATTCTTTATTTTAGTTTTGTCAAATACATTAAAAAATTTTCAGATACATCATAATAGGAAATTTTAACCTAAGAAAATACATTAAAAAAAATAGTTACTGATCTAGTCCACATCATAAGGGCTATCTATGAACATAAGCAATGCCTCCGCTGGGTCAGACCTGAGGTCCATTGTGCCCAGCAGTCTGCTCCCGCGGCAACCCAACAGGTCCAGGACCTGTGCAGTAATCCTCTATCTATGCCCCTCTATCCCCTTTTCAGCAGGAAATTGTCCAATCCTTTCTTGAACCCTAGTACCGTACTCTGCCCTATTACGCTCTTTGGAAGCGCATTGGCTAAGGCTCTTAACATTTGCATCTCCTCTTCCTATAGGCTAAGGCTCTTTGCACCTGCATTGTGATGTCATAGAGCTTTATGGTTATAGACACCTAAAAACATGATGGCAGATAAAGGCCAAATGGTCCATCCACAGTATCCACTATCTCCTCCTCTCCCATAAGAACATAAGCAATGCCTCCGCTGGGTCAGACCCGAGGTCCATCGTGCCCAGCAGTCCGCTCACACGGCGGCCCAACAGGTCCAGGACCTGTGCAGTAATCCTCTATTTATACCCTTCTATCCCCCTTTCCAGCAGGAAATTGTCCAATCCTTTCTTGAACCCCAGTACCGTACTCTGCCCTATTACGCCCTCTGGAAGCGCATTCCAGGTGTCCACCACATGTTGGGTAAAGAAAAACTTCCTAGCATTCGTGCAACAAAGAAAAGGAAACAAATCATTAGAGCATCACAGGCTACTATTGGCTCTCATTTTAAATGTCACTTATTTTCATCAACCACAGGTATCGTTACTGAAATTTTCTCAGGTAATGATTTGTCTTTTAAAAAATTCTCCAACTGAGTTGGATCTACAAAAATGTATTTATCATTTTCATTTAAAAAAATCAAGCATTTACACGGGAATTTAAGGAAGAAACCCACTCCTATTGCCAAAGCCTGAGGCTTAAGTTTTAGGAACTGTTTTCTCCGAAATTGCATCTGCCTAGCAACATCAGGAAATATTCTTATCTGTTGGCCACAGAACAAAGCCTGTTTTTTTTTTCCAAAATAAAGTTTTAAAATATTTTGTTTCTCCAATTCTGTCTTACACATTACCAACAAAGTGGCCCGTTTAGGGATTATATCCTTTGAAGACTCCAAGAATTGGGAAATTTCAAGACTATCTGGAGTTACTAATTGTTCAATCTCTCCTTCTACCTTGGAACTCCTGGGGATGTAATAAAGATTATCCGGCAAAAATAACACCGCTTAGGCATATTTTTTTTTAGTTCAATAAATTTTTATTGATTTATATATAGAAACAGAACAAACAGAAAAATATCAACATGATAAACATCATACATGTAACCAATGTTTGTACTCCAATATTACAGATTAGAGACAGACCTTTTATATGTAATATACACATATAAAGAATAGAAATATCCCTTAGCTACCAAGTTTAACAAAAACAATAAGAGTGTATACAGCCCTAAGAAGATTAGCACAGGTAAATAGGGAAGTGTATATCTAGAGCGAGATTGTTATTAGTGAACATCCTTTGTACAGAATTGCAAAAGTGGATCCCAAATCGCATGAAATTGAAGTAAAGAATTCCTCTTTTGTGCGTAGAGGGATTCATACTTAATAATAGTATGTAAATTCGACCACCATGCCGCATGTGTCACTAAAGTGAAGTTTTTCCAGTTCTTCAGTACAATGTGATGTGAATGAGGGTTATAAGAATCTATTACTGAGGCATATTTTAAAAACTCAAATACATCCTCAGGAGTTCCAAGGGGGTCAGATAATGGTAATAGGAAAATTCAAGTCTAAGTTTTTTTGATCTCACAAAATTCTCCATTTTTTCTAATTGAACATGCATTAATGTACTATTTTTTATATCGGATATCATTGGTTTTTTTTTTTTGCAAAGTACTAACAGATAAATCTATTTTATCCAATTTTTTCCCCATTGTTACTAATTGTTCTTCATGTTCATTTACTTTCATAGTTGTATGGAAGAGAATTGACACAGCTTAGTAACAGTACTTTGTAGTGAGGTTTTGATTTGATTAACAACTAACCAGACATCTTGCAAGGTGATAGGCTTATCTTGAGATAGTAAATAAGAATTAGACTCTGAGTGCATCTGGACCGGTATTAGCCCAGGTGCTGACAGAGTTTCCAATTCAAATTTAGAAGAAGACATTTTGGATAAATCTAAGGGTGAGATAACAGCCTCAACTTTAGAGACAGAGTCTAGCTCTACAGTCAAGTCAATTTTTGGTTGAGGAGGTGGTGATGCTTCTCCTGATGTTAGGGAAACAGAGTAGATAAGTTTACCTTATCTTCCGATGCAGGAGGTAACAAAGGCTGGAGATAACGATCCATGGATCCAATGCACAAGGCAGATGGAACTATCTTCGCCTTTCTTTTCCCCATGTTGACAATCATCGATAATCCCCTGCTCCTCAGGGGCTCTAAAGGGGCGTGTCATATCCCTTGAGACATGCCCCTTCGGACTCACGACCGCGGGCCACAGCTGGCAGGTTTTAAATATGGCCACAGAAAGACCCCTTCAGGATGCTGGTAACTGTGGCTGGCTGGCCGTGGAGGGTGCCTGTGACCCACTCTCTCCAACTCCTGAACCAGGCAACCTTAAAAAAGCCGCATTTTCAACCCCTCTTTAAATATGGGGAAAAAATTTATGTACGCATTTTCAGGGGGAGAATATACCATAAACATTAAACAAAAAAAATTAAAACACCAGAAAATGGCCTGGTGCATAGAACCCAGGTGAGCAATAGATAGAGGAGTGCACCTGAGATTGCCTAAAAACTTGGTAGGGAATAACTGGAGCAATAAGATAACATCTTTATTTATATACCGCGAAAGCCTTTCGGTTCTAGGCGGTTACAGAAAAATGCTAAGGTACATCGAATTTCCCTAGCTGTCCCAGATTGGGATCACAAACTAAGCTAAGGTGTCTATGAAGTAATGGTATGGAGAAAATCAATGATCTTCAGTGCAAGGCCTGGGAGTCAATAGTAGCCATTGAAGGCCTCTGTGGCAGCCAGTGGTGTAGCGAGGGTGAGAGGCACCCTTCCTCCGCCCTCTTCTTTGCCCCCACCAGCTCCACACACTGCTTCCTGCCAAGCGCATGCCGCTTCCCTTCCCCCATACCTCTGTAACGTTTGTGACACGAGTAGCAACCCCCAAGCTGCCATCACGCTAGCTTCGGCTCTTCTTGACATCACTTTCTAGGCGCGGGACCAGGAAATGACATCAGAGGAAGAGCTGGCACAAACATTACAGAGGTACAAGGGAAGCAGCATGCATGGCAAGGGGGGTCAGAGGAGCGGAGGATGGGTGCCTGCACCCTCACCAATATGGCATCCAGGGTAGACCGTCCCCCCCTTACTATGCCACTGGTGGCAGCCCATATCATCATTCTGCCTTTTCTTCTGCTACTCTTTACTTCTTTATCCAAGCTCATGGGAGAAAAAGCTGCCTACTCTCGTATGAGAAAAGATTTAAAAGGTTAGGGCTCTTCAGCTTGGAAAAGAGACAGCTGAGGGGAGATATGATTGAAGTCTACAAAGTCCTGAGTGGTGTAGAACAGGTACAAGTGGATCATTTTATTTTATTTTTTTACTCCATCAAAACTTACAAAGCCAATGAAGCTTTTTGTAATATGGGTGATATATGATCAATCAACTGAAAATGAAGAAAAATAAAGGGTTTGTCCAAAACAAAAAACTAATATAGACCAGAGGACAAATTCATGTCAAGTTATATTAGACTACCAGACCTCAAATACCCAAGGCACTACTTGAGTGATTTTTCGTGCCCTTACTGGGGTGGTAAATTCATCATCGGTCTTGGTAAAGTGCTTGTGCTGTGAAAATTAATTTAAATATTTATGCTATTAAACTTCACAGCAAATTTGTAGTCTAATATAACTTGACATGAATTTGTCCACTGGTCTATATTTGATATATGATCAAATCATGATGCTCCCATCAACATGTGAACAACCTTATAAGGCACTATTTAAAATCTTATTCCTGGAGTTATCACCATATAGTATAAATCCAATATCAAATTCCAAGCTTCCAACCTTTAAAGTATTCTTCCTATGTTACACCTTTAGATCCTTATCTGGTGTTACTGCTTCTGTTTTAGACCTCAGAAACACCCCTCCTCCGTCCCATATAGGTTATGTTATCATAATGGGGAGATTCATGTGTGAACTCCTCATCGGTCAAGGCTTAAACTTTAATAGCTGATGCTCAATACTTTTATTTTTTTTAACTCTTTTTATAACTTTTAAAACGACTAATGAAGTATGTGTACTTATCTTCAAAAGTGTTGCTGTACTTAGGCTGGTGGACCCGACATGTTTCGCTGCCGCTTCATCAGGGATCCACTCATGCCGTTAACCACCATCCCACATAGACTCTTCAGATACATGTGAGCAGCAGAGTTTTGTACAACATTATCTCCGTAGACTATTCCCAATTTGTGTCAAGTAGTTCAATCAAGAAAACTAACTCTGTCTCATCTAGTTAATATAACATTAGTAAGCTTCCATTTTGCTGCATGAAATAATATTGATGAGGCACGATGTAGGGTTACCATACGGGTCCAGAAAAAGGAGGATGGATTGAGACACCCATTGAAAGCAACGGAAGAAAGGAGGAAGGATAGAGTCATTCAGGTTTTACCCAGTGAAAATAATATTTATTTTATTTAATTCATTTTCTATCCCGTCCTCCCCAAAGAGCCCAGGACGGGTTACAGGTCAACATACACAATATACAGTTAACAGGTTACAAGTTTGCCATAGTTACAAGTTTTTATCCTAACTCTACACATACTAGGGATCTAATATCAATATCCATAATATACAGTTTACAGGTTAAATAAATCATAGTTACAGTGCAAGATTTTTCAATACAAGTTGTTTTTTTTTTTTATCCTAAGAGGACATAGATCGAGGATCTTGTAGCAATATATATTTCTTTATAGTGTATTGGTCATGGGCAGGGGAGTTAGGTGAACAGGTACATTTTTATTGCTTTCCTAAAGTTGAGGAGTCCTTCAAGGGATCTAATCTGCAATAGTAAGACAGACTTAGATGCCTCAATCCATCCTCCTTTTTCTGGCATTATATGGCAACCCTAAGCACAGAACAGGAAGGGAAAATTTTTATAAATTCACTAGCTGATGCCCCGGTGTTGCACGGGTATTTAATTATAGCAATAACACTGTAAATGGATTCAAATAAAGATACTTTATAGTGGTGAATGAAATTTTTTTTTTCAGCTTAATAAAAAGTACAATATTCAAATTATAATGTGAAATATTTGACAAAATGAATACAATACAACTAACGCAAAACGTGATTATAAACAACAATTTTAGTTTCACCTCCTGGAGCAAGAACATATAAATTATTGGGTGAACCCATCCTTGAGCAAGCAACATAGAGTTGTGGGCCGCAAGACCCCCAGAACATATCACCCCAGGTAGTGAGGGATCTGCATACCAAGTTTCGTTCAAATCGGTCAAGCCGTTTTTGAATTACAGTGAGAATGGCAGCTTTTTACATTTTTTCCATTGACATGAATGGGTGAAATCTGATTTTCTGTTTGTAGCTCCGCCCACGTGTGCAGGTGGGCCGCGAGACCCCCAGAACATATCACCCCAGGTAGTGAGGGATCTGCATACCAAGTTTCGTTCAAATCGGTCAAGCCGTTTTTGAATGACTGTGAGAATGGCAGCTTTTTACATTTTTTTCCATTGACATGAATGGGTGAAATCTGATTTTCTGTTTGTAGCTCCGCCCACGTGTGCAGGTGGGCCGCGAGACCCCCAGAACATATCACCCCAGGTAGTGAGGGATCTGCATACCAAGTTTCGTTCAAATCGGTCAAGCCGTTTTTGAATTACAGTGAGAATGGCAGCTTTTTACATTTTTTCCATTGACATGAATGGGTGAAATCTGATTTTCTGTTTGTAGCTCCGCCCACGTGTGCAGGTGGGCCGCGAGACCCCCAGAACATATCACCCCAGGTAGTGAGGGATCTGCATACCAAGTTTCGTTCAAATCGGTCAAGCCGTTTTTGAATGACTGTGAGAATAGCAGCTTTTTACATTTTTTCCATTGACATGAATGGGTGAAATCTGATTTTCTGTTTGTAGCTCCGCCCACGTGTGCAGGTGGGCCGCGAGACCCCCAGAACATATCACCCCAGGTAGTGAGGGATCTGCATACCAAGTTTCGTTCAAATCGGTCAAGCCGTTTTTGAATTACAGTGAGAATGGCAGCTTTTTACATTTTTTCCATTGACATGAATGGGTGAAATCTGATTTTCTGTTTGTAGCTCCGCCCACGTGTGCAGGTGGGCCGCGAGACCCCCAGAACATATCACCCCAGGTAGTGAGGGATCTGCATACCAAGTTTCGTTCAAATCGGTCAAGCCGTTTTTGAATGACTGTGAGAATAGCAGCTTTTTACATTTTTTCCATTGACATGAATGGGTGAAATCTGATTTTCTGTTTGTAGCTCCGCCCACGTGTGCAGGTGGGCCGCGAGACCCCCAGAACATATCACCCCAGGTAGTGAGGGATCTGCATACCAAGTTTCGTTCAAATCGGTCAAGCCGTTTTTGAATTACAGTGAGAATGGCAGCTTTTTACATTTTTTCCATTGACATGAATGGGTGAAATCTGATTTTCTGTTTGTAGCTCCGCCCACGTGTGCAGGTGGGCCGCGAGACCCCCAGAACATATCACCCCAGGTAGTGAGGGATCTGCATACCAAGTTTTGTTCAAATCGGTCAAGCCGTTTTTGAATGACTGTGAGAATAGCAGCTTTTTACATTTTTTCTATTGACATGAATGGGTGAAATCTGATTTTCTGTTTGTAGCTCCGCCCACATGTGCAGGTGGGGTAGTGAGGGATCTGCATACCAAGTTTCGTTCAAATCGGTCAAGCCGTTTTTGCGTGATCGCGGCACATACACACACACACACACACACACACATTCATACCTCCGATTTTATATATATAGATTTTGCATATAAAATGCATTGTTTAAGAGAAAAATCACTCTTATAAAACTATGCGGGGGTATAAACACCTAGAATTTGGAGGTAAACGTGGGCGAATTATCATGCTGCTACCTTGCTGGATGTAAACAGTTGAATACCACACAAACATGTTTTGTTAGTCATAAACTGAAACTGAGCTGTGACAAGTCAGAATTTTCATGGGTTAGTGGGCAGCAAAGAGTGCTGATGAACTTCCCAGAATTAAGGACATTACACTGAAGCAAAAAAGAGACTGAAGGTGCCTCTTTTTCAGTGGATGATCAAGATTTTGTAGTTGCTTGAGTTGCATTTGGGCGTAAGATGGTTCCATAACAATAATTCATGCTTCAATTAGAAACATAGAAATAGATGGCAGATAAGGGTCACGGCCCATCTAGTTTGCCCACCCTAATGACCCTCCCCTTCCTTACTCTGTGAATAGATCCCATGTGTCGATCCCATTTGGCCTTAAAATCAGGCACGCTGCTGGCCTCAATCACCTGAAGTGGAAGACTATTCTAGCGATCAACCACCCTTTCAGTGAAAAAGAATTTCCTGGTGTCACCGTGCAGTTTCCCGCCCCTGATTTTCCACGGATGCCCCCTTGGTGCCGCGGGACCCTTGAAAAAGAAGATATCCTCTTCCGCCTCGATGCGGCCCGTGAGATACTTGAACGTCTCGATCATGTCTCCCCTCTCTCTGCTTTCCTCGAGTGAGTATAGCTGCAATTTATCCAGCCGTTCCTCATACGGGAGATCCCTGAGTCCCGAGACCATCCGGGTGGCCATTCTCTGGACCGACTCCAGTCTCGGCACATCCTTGCGGTAATGCAGCCTCCAGAAGTATTAAATAAAACTATTGCAGCTTGTATGTTAGGGAGAAAAAAAAGCCTGTAATCATGGGGGCCCTTTTACTAAGCTGCAGTATAAACTGGGCTTAGCACATTCTAACATGGGGCTTTCCCACGCATTAAGCCCATTTTTAAAGCAGCTATAAAATAGGACTTTTTTGGGGGGGTTTATTGTTGCTGGTCCCACACTATTTTCTTCTATTAGCCTACGAGACCAGCATTAACCTACATTAGACAGTTAGCACACATTAATATGAATGTGCTAGCTAATTAACGCTTCCACATGGCCATTCCCCATCAATGCCATGCCCCCTCCCCCAAAAATAATAATTTTTTAAAAAGGTGCATGACAGGAGCATAAGAACATAAGAATTGCCATACTGGGACAAATTGAAGGTCCATCAAGCCCAGTATCCTGTTTCCAACCGTGGCCAACCCAGGTCCCAAGTACCTAACTTGATCCCAAGTAGTAAAATAGATTTGATGCTGCTTATCCTAGGAATAAGCAGAGGATTTCCCCAAGCCATCTCAATAATGACCTTTGGATTTCTCTTTTAGGAAATTATCCAAACCTTTTTTAAACCCTGCTAAGCTGATTTCACCACATAATCTGGCAGCTAATTCTAGAGTTTAATTACAATGTTGTGTGAAGAAATATTTTCTCCAGTTTGTTTTAAATCTACTACTTAGTAGCTTCATTGCATGCCTCCTAATCCTAGTATTTTTGGAAAGAGTAAACAAGCGATTCACATCTACCCTTTCCACTTCACTTAGTATTTTATAGACCTCTATCAGATCACCCCTGAGCCGTCTCTTCTCCAAGCTGAAGAGCCCTAGCTACTTTAGACTAGAGAATTGCACGGGGACAGAAATCCCACCCATCCCCGCCAGCATCCTCTCCGTCCCCACCAGGATCCTCTCTGTCCTCACCCGTCCCCGTCAGGATCCTCTCCGTCCCCACCCATCCCCGCAAGGAATTACCTCCATCCCCGCCCGTTCCCATAAAAAGCAGCAATTACTTCTGATAGAATCATCAATTCCACAGTTTGTTTTGTGTTTGCGCTGCTGTTTTCCTTGTGGAATCTCTTTGGTGGAACCCTTTTTTTGTTTTCTGTTCAGGTAATTAACTTATAAACCCCCTCTTTTACTAAGGCTGACGTGTCCATTATATTATATGGACGAACCCTGCTTCCAAAGCCTTCCATCCCCGTGGGAGTCCCGTTGGCCAGAGGGGGGTCCCCTTGGGAGTCCCATGGGCCAGAGGTGGGTCCCCGTGGGCCAGAGGGGGGTCCCCGTGGGAGTCCCGTGGGTTAGGGGGGATTCCCACGGGAACCCCGCAGGACCCACGGGATTCCCACGATCCCCATTCCCGTGCAGACCTCTACTTTAGACTTTCTTCATAGGGAAGTCATCCCATCCCTTTTGTTATTTTTGTCACCCTTCTCTGTACCTTTTCTAATTCCACTATATCTTTTTTGAGATATGGCGACCAAAATTGCACACAGTATTCAAGGTGAGGCCGTACCATAGAGTGATACAAGGTCATTATAACATTTTCAGCTTTGTTTTCCATTCCTTTCTTGATAATTCCTAACATTCTATTTGCCTGCTTAGCCGCCGACGCACACTGAGCTGAGGGTTTCAACTTATCCTCAACAATGACACCTAAATCCTTTTCCTGGGAAGTGACTCCTAACATAGAACCCAGAATCACGTAGCTATAGTTTGAGTTCCTCTTTGCACTTGCTCACATTAAACATCATCAGCCATTTTTATACCGTTTCCCAAGATCCTCTTGCAATTTTTCACACTCCTCTTGTGAATTAACAACTTTGTGTCATCAGAAAATTTAATTATCTTACTAGTTATTCCCATCTCTAGATCTTTGATAAATATGTTAAAAAGCAGCAGTCCCAGCACAGACCCCTGTGGGGAACCCTATTTACCCTTCTCCATTCAGAATATTGACCAGTTCTTAATCCATAACAGGACATTATCTTCTATCCCATGACTTTCTAATTTCCTCAGAAGTCTTTGATGAGGTACTTTGTCAAAAGCCTTTTGAAAATACAAATTCACAATATCAACTGGCTCACCTTTATCCACATGTTTATGCACCCCTTCAAAGAAATGCAGTAGATTAGTGAGGCAAGATTTCCCTTGACTAAATCCATGTTGATTTTTTTTTCTTATTAATCCATGCTTATGTATATGTTCTGTTACCTTATTTTGAGTGGCCTTGGACCCAAATGGGCAGGTACAGAAACCCCAATCTGTGCCTGGCATCTCCCCTCACCCCATACTCAGCAATTCAGGCTGTTCAACATGCAGGTGGTATCCTTGCTGTAAGATCCGAGCTTTGGGGACTTCTTATTTCAAATGGTGATCTACGAAGTCAGACAGTGGCTTCAAAATGGAGCCAATGCCAGATACTATCGGGCGTCCTAGAGGATCCATAACGTTCTTGTGTATTTTAGGCATTAAATAAAATACTGGTATAATTGGGTGATTTTGATTTAGAAATCTAAATTCCTTAAATGGAATGATAAGCCTGCTCCAGTGCTTGAAAAGGTGAAGGGTCACTGTCCCTGATGGGCGATTTTTCTTCCTCTGTTGTCCTTCACTGTCTTTGCCTCCGATGCCCTCGTTGCTTTTTTTTCTAGTAGTTACACCTTGTATTAGTGTGGGGGGCTCCTATGGGAGGCATCGCCTCTGTTTCTGCATCTTTTGTTTGTAATGGACAACTTTTGATTCCTTGTTGTTTGCTGTTGCGCCCTGTCGGATGGTGTATTTTTCACTGCTAATAAACATAATTAAAAAAAAAAAAAAAGAATCATCTAATATAATAAAAGGCTACTCGTGCATGCGCACTCCCATCTGCGTGCATCCATTTTCCGTGAGATGTAGGGCATTGCAGGTAGGAGTGCGCATGCGCGCGAAGCTAGCTCTCTCTCTCTCTCCCTCCCCTCCCAGGCGGATGTCGGCCGTGGCGGCTGCTGGCCGCCCGAAGCTCTCTCTCTCTCTCTCCCTGCTCTCCACCTCGCGCAAACCTAAATCCAGGGAAAACGGCACTACTGGTAGAAGTTTATTTTTAAGATTAAAGGTGCTGCGGCAGCTCCTCTCACGAGCCACACCTGCGTAGGAGAAGGCTTCCGACACAGGCAGCAATCTTGAGAGGAACTGCGGCGGCAACTTTAAACTTAAAAATAAACTTCTTCCGGTATTGCCATTTTTCCTGCTGTGCCCTCTCGATCTCCTTAACCACAGTGAGTGCGATGGTAGGCCAGACCGTGGGAAGCAAAGGGGAGGGGGGGTTGGGGGAAATGCTGCTGCACAGGGATCTGTAGGGGAAGGTAAATACCGTTGCTGCTGCTCAGAAAAGTGGATGGAGAGGGAAATACTGCTGCTGTTGCTGCACAGGGAAGTGAGGTTGGGGGAGGGAAATGCTGCTGCACAGGGAAATGAAGGGGGAGGGAATGTTACATATGGAACCGGGAGAGAGACAGATAGAAATAAAGACAGACAGACAGCGGGAGGGAGGGAGGCAGAAAGAAAGAAAGGAAGAAAGACACAGGAGCAGGAAAAGGGACAGAAAGACAGACAGAGAAAGGGGGTCAGGGAGAGAGAAATACAGCAGGAGGTAGAGAGAGAGAAAGAAAGAAAGACAGATAGACATCTATTCTAGCACCCGTTAATGTTAACGGGCTTAAAGACTAGTGTGTATATAATCATTCAGATGGCTGGTTGGAGCTTCTGTTAACTCACGGTAACATCAAGTATCTGGCAACTGATGACTAGCTTCTGCCACATATTTAGAATCCAGAATCACAATGCCGTCCCCCTTGTCAGCGGGGCAGATAGCTGAAGTATCTTGCTAGATGTTGCTGCTTGCTCATGTTACATTGGAACCTATGTGGATGAGATTCAATATCAATGATCTCTCTTTCTACCAGATGTTGAAAGACTTCAAAATGGGGAATCCATCAGCCCTGGTGGATTCCGTGACAAGGGTCTGCGCAAACAATCATGTGAAACTGTGGAGGTGTCATCCTTGAAAAATAATGCTAAATTATATTTCCAAAAGAATTTGTACAAACTGACCCTGGTGCTCAGAGGATTATATTTACTTTGAGGTACAGATGATAGCCCCTTGGCTAACACATATAATTCAGCTTGTCCCAGGACCCATCCTGAGAGGTTGAAAATATTTGATGAACTTACTGTGGATGTCGTACATGCTGTTTCTCCTTGGCTTGTCGACCCTCGCCCTCTCTTTCAGGTACCACCATTGGAAAATTTCGAGTTTGTACAAGCTGTGTAATAGACCCTTGACTGGACACCCTTTTCTTTCCATCCGTGGACTCTCCAGATGATCGAGTCCCTGGTGAGCCAGCTAAAGTCAAAGCCACCATGTTTTTCCCAATTCTAACTTTACTCCCACATTTAATATGGGCTGTGCTATGGAAAATATGTGCTTTAACCCTTTCAGGACCAAGGGACATATTTGTCCCTTAACTTTAAAATCCTATAAATTTTGATTGGGATAGTCTACAGTTCTAAATTTGATATGTACGGATTCCATATGATACTGCCTTTATGTAAACAAACTGGTTCCGACATTCATTCATTAGTGTCGTTGCCAGATTGACGAGAAGATTCACTTGCCACACTGTCCATAAGCCAGAAGTTTTTACCATAAAAATGTCGTCAAAACCACAAAAATTGGCCTACGATCCTTATGGTCCTGAAAGGGTTAAGTGTGGAACAGTAGAGCAGGCCTAATTGTTAGAGAAGTGGACTGAGAGTCTGTGGAGTCTGGTTCAAATCCCATTACAGCTCCTTGTGATCTTGGGCAAGCCCCTTAACCTTCCATAGCCTCAAGTACAAACTTAGGGACCCTTTCACTGACCCCCCCTTTTATGAAGCCACATTAATGGCGCCAGCCGTGACGCTAAGAGAATTCCTATGAGTGTCGGAAGTTTTACTGCTGCAGCTGGCGATAAAAAATAGTAACGCAACTTCATAAAAGAAGGAGTGGGGGGAGGGGGGGGAAATAAGTGCATTAGGTGCTAACGCAAGCCTGTTCTTCTTTAGGTGTCATCAACTCGTGCTCAAGTCCTAGCGATTTGCTAGAAGTCCATGCTTGAGTCCTAGCAAGCCTAATGCAGGAAAAATGGACTAATGTGAGATACCATAAAGCATTCCATGCTAGTTTTGCCATTTACATTTTTTTTTAAGGGTGTGTGTCAGGGTCAAGAATGGGCATTATATTACCACATGCTAACTGTTAATACATGAGCCCTTTCCACCTCCAAAATAGGTGGTAGTATCTTCCTGCAGCAATTTTTGTAAATGTAATGTAATGTAATTTATTTCTTATATACCGCTACATCCGTTAGGTTCTAAGCGGTTTACAGAAAATATACATTAAGATTAGAAATAAGAAAGGTACTTGAAAAATTCCCTTACTGTCCCGAAGGCTCACAATCTAACTAAAGTACCTGGAGGGTAATAGAGAAGTGAAAAGTAGAGTTAGAGGAAAAATAAAAATAAAATAAACATTTTAACAAGACAGCATTGATCTAAATACTTTGGAAGGTAGAAGAGAGGAGAGAAAGGAATAGAAGCAGAAGGGGGAAATTTAAATGATAGAAATAGAACAAAACAAAGACAAAAGGCAAAACAATAGATAAGATTAAAGATAAATCATAAGCTGGAAAGAAAAATAAAATAAAACTTTGTCTTCAATCCACGGTTTCAGCGTCAGTGATGAAGTGGAGCAAGTAAGTTTAGGAGGAGCGATTGACGTTTCCAGAAAGGGCTTCTTCAGGGAAGAGACTTGGCCGACAGTCCCAGGATGCCTATGTCTCCTCCCCTGAGATGTTCTCCCATCCATGCATTCCCTCCCAGACACACTGCCCGTGCCCCAGCCGCTCCAAAGAGGCTGCCCCAGATGAGGCCCACGGTGAATGCAGGATTCTCTCCTCTGCAAATGACTGCGTGCTAATGTTAACATTTATACATAACCAAATATGGAAAAAATAGGAAATAGCCCTCTTTCACGGCTACAGAAAAAATGACCTGAGTGCACAAGAAAGACCTATGGGGCACGCTAAGGCTACTTCTTACAACAGCTTAGTAAAAAGACAGATTGTATAGAAAAATATCTACTGAAACTGAATGTATACTACTTCAATAACTTTCAGACCTACAGCTGCTATATAATAAAATTAAATTAAAAATACAGTAGAGCACTTTCCAATCCAAGTGAGATTGCTAAACTTATAGGGCTGATTTTTAATCCCCCTTCTAGAAATGAGTCAAAGTTTTTAACTTTCATTTACTTCTACTTAACTGAGTAATAAATTCAATGATAAAAAAAGATCATTCACGGCATCCTTCCGCCCCTACTCCCTCTATCCTTCCTCGCCCCGACACCAACTACCACCAGATCTGCCCACAGACATAAACTATCCTTCCCCTCTCTACACGGCATCCTCCACGCAGGTAAACTGGGCAGATCCCTCCTCTCCAAAATCACCGGCCTCTGGAACGACCTCACTGTCCCGCTGCGGAACCTGGACTCCCTCCAACTATTCCAAAAACAACTGAAAACCTGGCTTTTCTCTAACATATAACATCTCTTCTCCTGATTACATCCCCTCTTTTTATGCTTTGTAAACTCTTTCTCTTCTCTCTTCCCATATTTTTTAAACTCTGTAAACCGTGTCGAGCTCCACTTCAGTATATAAACCTAAGGCTTAGTTTAGTTTAGTTAATAAAGCATTTTCCTTACATAAAGCATGTAAAAGTGTGCACTCAATATATACAAAAAATTGTACCAAAAAGATATGGGAGGAGAGTGAGGCATAGTGGTTAGATCTACAGCCTCAGCACTCTGAGGTTGTGGGTTCAAACCCCTTGCTGCTCCTTGTGACCATGGGCAACTCACATACCCTTCCCCCTTTTACTAAGCTGCAAAAGAGGTTTCTACCGCAGCTCGGATCACTAATTGCTCCGATGCTGTTCCAATGCTCGTAGAATTCCTATGAGTGTTGGAGAATTTAGCGCCCTGGGCTGTGGTAGAAACCTCTACCAAGGCTTAGAAAAAAAAAGGGGGGGGAGGGGTTAAAGCTCCACTGCCCCAGGTACATTAGATAGACTGTGAACCCACTGGGAGAGATAAGGAAAATGCTTGAGTACCTGATTGGAATTGGGATTTGATACTGCTTGGACAAGATATATTAAGGCCCTCTTTTACTAAGGTGTGCTAATTGATTTAGCGCACGCTAAACACCAACATGTGCATGTTAGTCTATGGACATGTTAGCATTTAGCGCATGCTAATTCAATTAGCGCACCTTAGGGCTCCTTTTACAAAGCCGCGCTAGTGGTTTAACGCATGTAATAGCGTACGCTAAAACCGCCGGACGCACTAGCCGCTACTGCCTCCTCTTGAGCAGGCGGTAGTTTTTCAGCCAGCACGGGGGTTAGCGCATGATGAAAAGTCGCGCGCGTTAACCCCGCTAGCGCGGCTTTGTAAAAGGAGCCCTTAGTAAAAGAGGGGGTAAGTTGTTTACAAAGTATATGCAAGCATTCCTGGCACAACAGTTTGAGGTGGAAGAGTTGCAGTGTACATGTATAGTGTACATGTACATGTATATGTAGTGTACATGTATATGTATATGTAATTGCCCACAAGACAATTTATTCCACCACCCCCTCCTACATAAAATCCAAGCTTCCCATCTACACCCCCACTCGCACCCTCCGCTCAAAATCGGAGATACGCCTATGCACCCCCCCCCGGAAGGTCCCTCCTCACAGAAACTGCCCGCAAACGGTCCTACAGCCACTTCATTCCACACCTCTGGAACCAACTCCCCCCTCAACTCAGACAACAGAACTCATTATTAACATTCCGCAAATTGATAAAGACCCTCCTCTTCAACTAAAGATCACCCTCTGTCTTCTCCCCCCCTTAAACCCCCTCTCTCCTCTCTCCCCTGCCTATCTTCTCCCTAAATTTCAATATAGACCTCTCTTAGTCCTTACACTGACAAACTATATCTAAACTCATAGAACTGTTCTTAAACTAAACTACTTATATTTAAAGTCTACTCTAAATTTGCTTATTCTCCCTTTATTTAAATTACATCACATTCTTGTAGTCCAAACATTTAAACCTGTTGTACTTCTTATATGTCAAATTACTCTCCATTGTGTATGTTCACTTGTAGACCGTTCTGAGCTACTGGGAGGACGGGATAAAAATCTAAATAAATAAATAAATAAATATAGTGTACATGTATAGTGTACATGTATATGTATAGTGTATTCTACAAAATACATATACAAAAATTATATCTTTGTTCAATCAATAACTGAACTCTTTCCGTGAAGTACTAAACTGACTAAATCTCCTCTTACTTCTAACCCTAACCTAATGTTCTACCCTACCTATCACAAATCCCCTTTCTTCCCTCTGGGAAACAGCAAAATGTAACTTTTATTTCCCAATGTTCTTTCCTATGTGTATATTAGTACGTCTGTATTGTCAGTTTGTCACAGCCCCTTGAAATTTTTTATGCTAAATAATTTGTCTCATTGTCTTATGCTATAATTTTTTTATTATGTAATTCGCTTAGTATTTAATAAGCGAACTATCAAATTCAAATAAACTTGAAACTTGAACCATAAAACTACAGCACTACAACCCAAAAATATTTTATGACAAAAAAAGCCTAATTTGTGCTATTTTTCTATTTTCCAATACTATTACAGAGCAAATAGCACACGAACCATCCATTAATCATTCATTCATTGCATAATCGTACTCAAAAAATTGACTTATATAATCTCAAAGTTGGAAAAAAATCAAGCTCAACCAACTGTTCATGAATTTGTTAGGCTAAATGCCAAATAGCAGTCATCACCACTTGAGTGGCTGTAGTCTAAAGTTTAGAAAACCCAAAAAAAGTTATCTTAGATGATATTAAAAATGTGGCTTAAGGAATGTTACTCCTAGCTGCAATTCATTAAGTGAAGCAGAAAAAAAGAAGATTCACTGGTTTTCTATTGGTGGGAATCACATGTATGAGTATATTGCTCATGGGTTAATATCGCTGCAATTAATTATGATTGCTATCTTTCTCAAATCCAACAAATGTATGAATTTTTGCTGTTAAATCTTATAACAAATATATAAACTAACAAGATTTTTAAATGGCTTATAGCTGTTTTTGTTTTGAGTTTAGTTTTTCCAGAAGAAGCCCTTTCATGTGCAAAGACATTATTGACTAAGGTTAAAGATATACCCCCTCCCCCCTTTTACTAAACCGTGAAAGTGGTTATTAGAGCAGGGAGCTGTGCTGAATGCTCCGCGCTGCTCCCGATGCTCATAGAGTTCCTATGAGCGTCGGGAGCAGCACGGAGCATTCAGCGTGGCTCCCTGTGCTAATAACCACTATTGCAGTTTAGTAAAAGCGGGGGATAGTCTTTGAAAATGTATTTACACTACTCCCTCCGTATTCGCAGTTTCAACAATCCCGGTTTCGATTATTCACGGTTTTTAGCTTGCTGGTGCCTCCTCCCAAATTACATCAGCTTGCATAGAGAAATCACTGAATCCCAGCACTTTCTTCACCGTGTTTTGCCTCTCCTTCAGGAACAGGCCAGGTCTCCCACCATGTTATTCGTGGTTTCACCATATTCACGATGGTTTTTAATTGAAAACAGTGAATAACATATGAAAAAGTTATTTGCGGGTTTTCTGTATTCTCGGGTCTATTAATCCCCTATCACAGCGAATATGGATGGAGAAGTGTACTTTTCAAAAATTATGTGGACTAAATTTTGGAGTTGTAAATATTCAACATTTTCTGCTCTATCCACTGGATTACAATTGGAAGTATTATATATATATATATATATAAAACATTCAATTGTAAATATTATTAAAAAAAAAAAAAAAGAATAAGCTAGTCCACATCAAAATAAAAAGGAAAATATCTTTAAAAAAACAACAACAACCAAAAGGACAGACGGCTCCTTTTACAAAGTCAAAGTAGCCCTTCTCCTGTAACAAATGCACTGAAGTCCATTCAATTCCTTTAGGCATCGGTGCATTTGCCATGGAAAAATCGTTACCATGGCTTCACAAAAGGGGTCCAGAATTTGTCCACACTACAAGAGCCAAATTCTAAAACCCAATTACCGCCAACATTATTATATTTTTTATCTAACAAAAAAAAATTTCTAATTGAGGTAGATCACAGAAAACAAACATATTATCTTCATAAGTAATCATACCATGACAAGGAAATAATTTTTTTAAAAATAGGATGCAGCCAGGGCAAGCACTTATGACCTATATTCTATAAACTGCTTTCTCATTAATTGTGTTGCCCTGGAAACATCTGAGAAGATACGGATATTATGACCACAGAACTTCTCATGCTTCTTAGAGAAGTAAAGTTTCATAATACAATACAATTTTTATTTGTATACTGCCAATACCTCCATGAAGTTCACAGCGGTTTATTTAAGTAAATATGGTGATACAAATTAAAAATTAATGCTACAATATTTAGGACTTATTAGTAACAAATTCATGAAATAGATACGTCTTGAGGTCTTTTTTGAAACATTTTAAATTAGATTGCTGGTTAATATTAGTTAATAATGCTTTCCATAGATTTGCTGCTTGACATGGCCATGTGGAGTTAGAAGTTCTATTGTATCTAATGTTCCTAATGACTGGATACTAAAAAGTATCATTGTTTCTTAGGTTCAAAGATAGATTATTAGAAAATTTAATGAGATGTGGCACATAATCAGGAGTTTCTCCAAGCCGTATTTTAAATAGAATACAATAGAACTTATTTTCTCCCTTCTACAGGTAGCCAGAGTAGTTCACATAAATAAGGTGTAATCTTATCACTTTTCTTCAATCTCCAGCCACCGCAAGGGAAAGAGTTGGCCGTCGTGGGAGACCAACTCCGCCCCCAACAGCCCTTGCTGAGCCGTTCTTCAAACCTGTAAAACTGCTATCTTTCCTGCTCAGCCCTTCTTCGGCTCCAGCCACCGCAAGGGAAAGAATTGGCCGACGTAGGAGACCAACTCCGCCCCCTACAGCCCCTGCTGAACAGTCCGCTGCCTCCACTCTGCCTGCCTGGCTTAAGTCTCCCATGTTCAAATTCCATCGTGATCTATACAGTTTACTTGATTGCATTATAAAGGCTCTTACCCAATTAGCCATCGCTAAGCCCCTCCACTGGAATTTGTCCAGTTACTAGTCTCTGCCCATTGCTAAGGCCCTTTTCTGACAAAAAAAACCCCCCACCATGAAGCCACCCCTTTGGGTCCTTATACTCCTGCTCTGCTCATCTCTCAACACCTCCCTCTGCCTGAACCCTCCCTCTCCCAACCTGCTCAACTCCTCAAATAGTCACAATTCTGGCCCTGGCACCAGAATCCTCACCCTGACGCGCCCCAGGAATCACCCCACCAGAAACCCCCCCCCCCCGCAAAGTCAATCCCATGCCTGTCCCCCATGCTAACCTCCCCTGCCATGCCTCTAACTCTCTCACCCCTGTAGCGACCCTTTACTGCAACGCCAGATCCGTATGCAATAAAATTCAAATTCTGAAGGACCTCCTTGAGGACCTTGATCCTGGATTCCTGTGCATCACAGAATCATGGATCTCAAAAGACGACCTCTTCACACAAAATGAACTCTGCACCCATGGCTACCAAGGCCTCTTTTCACCCAGAATCAACCGCAAAGGAGGTGGCCTGGCACTCCTCTACAAATCCTTCTTTGATGTCCAGCTCCTCGAGAGAGGCACCCACGCTTCATTAGAATATATGCTAGCCTCAATCAATGATGAGCTCCGTCCTCACCCACTGGGCATCCTTAAACTCAAGTTAAAATCATGCAACTGCATCCTGGACCCATTTCCCTCCTACCTATTTGAGAAAATCCCTGCACAGGCCATCACATCTCTTACCAAACTCATAAATTCTGCCCTATTATCAGGCCTATTCTCCACTGAAATGGGACACATCGCATTGACCCCTTTACTGAAAAAAGCTAACCTAGACCCCTCCATGCCATCCAACTACCGTCCAATAGCAAATATCCCTCTCCTCACCAAACTGCTCGAGTCTATCATATCTACCCAGCTCTCTTCCTACTTAGAAAGATTCTCCATCCTCTTACCTTACCAATATGGCTTCAGACCCAACTTCTGCACTGAATCCCTATTGGCCTCTCTAATCTCTAAGGTTCAGCAACTGCATTCTCGTAACAAGTTTGCTGTCCTTCTACAATTCGACCTCTCCGCAGCTTTTGACGTTGTCCACCACGACATTCTAATTTTCCAACTCTCCAAGATAGGCATTAGCTCCATAGTTCTTGATTGGTTCTCCAAATTCTTGCGCTCCCGCTCTTACATGGTTAACATGAGCGGCACCTCATCCTCCCCCTGGACCCCGACTTTTGGTGTCCCACAAGGCTCACCCCTCTCCCCAATCCTCTTTAACATTTACATGTCCTCCCTGAAACTACTCCAACTATCCCCCCTTGAAACTCTTTACACTTACGCTGATGACATCCTCGTCCTCCTTGAGACTGACTCGAACCTCACTAACCTCTCCACGAACATATCCTCATGCATAAAGAACCTCCAATCCTGGGCATTCACAATGCATATGAAACTAAACGAGTCCAAAACAAAACTCCTTTGGCTCGGCCCAAAATTAGACCATCTACCTTCCTCCATCCCATTGTCCCCCCATTACAGCTTGAGTTCTCAAGCAAAGTTCTGGGTGTCACCTTAGACTCTTCTCTATCCTTCAACGAACATCTCCAATCCCTGGTGAAGAAATGCTTCTTCAGCCTTCACATGCTAAGGAAAGTCAGACCCTATTTTCACCAAAAACACTTCGCAGTCCTAGTACAATCTCCAGATTGGATTATTGCAATTCTATCTACCTCAGCCTAACCAAGAAAAGCCTCCACAGACTTCAGCGGATTCAGAACGCCGTAGCTAAGCTTGTTTTCGCGAAAAGCAAATTTGATCACGTCTCACCACTCCTGTCTAAGCTCCATTGGCTCCCAGTAATCCCCAGGATCCACTTCAAATGTGCGTGTCTGGCCTACAAGTTCCTACATGGCATCCTTCCTGCCGTTATCCCTCTATCCTGGAACTCCCCAACCCCTACTTCCTCCAGATCCTCCCAAATTTTTAAACTATCCTTCCCTTCCATAAAAGGTATTTCCCATGTAGGCAAACTTGGGTCATCCCTCCCCTTTAGAATCACTGAGATCTGGAATAACCTCACCTCCCCACTCTGAACCTCAAGCTCCCTCCAACTCTTCCGCAAACACCTAAAAACCTGGCTATTCTCAAAACTGTAACATTTCCCCCCTCTTAGGCCTCTCACCTTCCCCCTTAACACCTAACTCTTTAATCTCTCCACTGTAGTTCCTCTCTCATCCTTCTTCCTGTAAACCGTGCCGAGCTCCGCATTCGTGGAGATGGTGTGGTATATAAACCCAAGGATTAGTTTAGTTTAGTTTAATCTAATGGCTGTATTCTATGGCATGTGGAGGGTTTTTAAAATTATAAATTTAGGGCAAAAGATGACATTGCAATAGTCCAGTTGAGAAAAAAAACTAAAGATTGTATTCAAGACAATATACATTAGGTATAAGAACATAAGCAGTGCCTCTGCTGGGTCAGACCAGAGGTCCATCATGCCCAGCAGTCCGCTCACGCGGCGGCCCATCAGGTCCAGGACCTGTATAGTAATCCTCTATCTATAGTCTTCTATCCCCTTTTCCTTCAGGAAATTGTCTAATCCCTTCTTGAACTCCAATACCGTACCCTGTCCTATCACTCCCTCTGGAAGCGTGTTCCAGGTGTCCACCACCCGTTGGGTGAAGAAGAACTTCCTAGCATTGGTTCTGAATCTGTCCCCTTTTAATTTTTCTGAATGCCCTCTCGTTCTTGTAGTTTTCGAAAGTTTGAAGAATCTGTCCCTCTCCACTTTCTCTACGCCCTTCATGATCTTGTAAGTCTCTATCATGTCCCCTCTAAGCCTCCGCTTTTCCAGGGAAAAAAAGCCTCAGTTTTGTTAGCTGAAAAGGAGGGGGAGATGGGGTAATTATGTTGCTGTGTATGGGTTAGATTCACTAGGTGGAAGGGGGGTCCAGTCAACTGAACAGTGTGATCTTAGAAACTGAATAGAAATGAGTTAAGTCAACTTCAATAGCATTTTGTAGGTTGAAACTTTCAGCAGTTGGAATGCACGTTGAATCATTCTTTAAAAGGCCTTCACCTAAAAAAAAACCAAGTGTCAAGTGGTCCAATATTAAAAATCATCTCCACTCAACCTCCTCCAAATTGAATAAAAATTTGTGTGGATGATCCCCAAAGCCTCAAATTAAACCATGTAAAATTATTCAGCTGGATCTCCATTGGTTTGAGACCCAGAGGCTGTCAAATGTAGGTCAGTCTTGGAGTTCTGTGCTCTGTGTAAAACAAAATGGCAACTTTGTTCAGCCACTACAGCCAAACAAAGCCTTCAAGAGAATTGAAATTTTAAGGATTAATAGAATCTAACCTAATCAGGATTTCTTAATCGCTCTTTTCCAGTACAGGTTCAAGGTGATTTACAGGATAAGAGGCCCATGAAACAGCATGGGGAAAAGTTATAGAGATAAAGGTTATACAATTTCAGGGGGAAAGAATACAACACATTAAGAGGGAGGGTTATATAGTTGCAAGGGGGTTACATTGTAGCAGGGTTACATTGTTGCAGGAGGGAAGCGATTGAAATACACCTGCGATGCAGAATATTGCAGACCCTGGACTCTATTGTGGTCGACTTGCTGCAGTCCAGAAACCAAGCCGGAGGCGGGCAAAAGAGGAACAAGTGTTCGATGAAATTTGAGTCCACTCCTGACAAAACTGTAGAAGACAACCTGCAAGGGAGGAAGCCACGCCCTGGCGACATTGGTGTTTTCTTCTCTTTTTTGGGAGTCGTAGCCACTGCACAGGAATCTGAGGATGGCTGGAATTGGAACCGTGGTAATGTGGGCATAGCCCTGGAAATGTTTCTAGGAGGAAAAACCTGAGTATCCCCGATGACACCTGTGGGAGGAACAAAGAGAACGATGATCACCTCCCGACGTCAAGTGAAACTGGTGAAAAGGCCCACCCCACAACCATGGCAGGGCTTAGTTGATGTACATGCATCACGTCAAAAGAGTCCACAGACTCGGACTGCAGGCGTACTGTGCCATACTCCAGAACAGCCTCTGGGCAAAATTTTCTTCGGAAGGCATGGACCCAAGTCGGCTCCCCAGCTTAAGAGGACACAGAGGAGGCGAAGTATGAAGCTCCTGCCCCCTTCCCTGGTGCACGCGCTACACAATCGCTGATCCGGTGCCCGTCCAGTGCAATCAATGTCCACATTCAATAGATTAGGGGCTGGTGAGTCCATCCCAATCGATTTTGAGTCAAATCAAGGGGGGTTTGAGGCAAAAATAAAAGTTAGATAAAAAGATCGATTAAAAAAAAAAAAAAAACCCCAGCAAAAATAAGCAAAATCTGAAAATAAAAAAATAGCAATTTGGGGTCTGGGGAGGTGGGGGACCTGAACCCTACCCTCAGAAACTGTGAAAAATGACTTAAATCGTTTTACAAGCCACCCCTGAAGTTCCCATAAGAAATAGCGGTGGTACTCAGAGTCCCTGTAGTCCCATACCTGGCAGCGATTTTAACAGCAGCTGAATGGAGGGAAAGAACTTTCTGCCTCAGAAACTTCTCCAAATGACCAGAGTGAAAGATCTTCGGACTGCCAGCCGGCTGGACACCTACTATGACCTCTGCCCCCAGGGATCTTTGTCCATGCGGTCAGGGGCGGGAAAGGCAGCCTACGCCTTGAAACCCAGGTGGGTTTCGCTCCAGACGCACACAGCCTGTGCTTGAAACCTGTGACAAGGTCACCAGCCAGCAGACTCCCAGAGGAAGGGACCCCAAATCTATAAATAGTGGCACACAGCAGGCTGGTTCCACAGATCCACCAGAGCTTCTCTGTGAAGCTGCGTCCCTTCCTCAGACAGGGGACCACCGAGAAAGGGTCTCAAGGCACTAAAGCCACTGAGAAATGAACTTTAAGTAAAAAAGAAATAGAAGCAGAGCAACTGCAAAAGACTTCTGCATGGACTGCTTATTAAAGTGAAACTGGATTTGTTACCAGCTCTCAGGCTAAGGGGGTGTAGCATGTGCTCAGAAAAATTGTGGATTTCTGCAATATCCGGACCGCGGGTAGGGATAGAACACCTAGGGCTCCTTTTATCAAGGTGCGCTAAGGGGGTTAGCGTGTCGGACATTTCATCACGCGCTAACCCTCGTGGCAAGCCAAAATACTAACGCCTCGTCAATGGAGGCACTAGCAACTAGTGCGGCAGGCGGTTTCAACACGCAGTATTCCGCGCGTTAAGCCCCTACCGCGCCTTGATAAAAGGACCCCCCTAGTGTATGGAATCCAGAAGGGATGTAACAGAATCCTCATTGCTTCTGACCTGTATTTCAATTCAAGTCATAACTGTACCAGCAGTCATGGCATATGACTTCCACATAGGATTTGCATAAGAGGCTTTGCAGTCAATTGAAAGCAAAGATATAATTACACAAAGAAATTATATTAGTGCTTTATACAAATTGTGGCCATTTTATGGGTGCAAATATCTCAACTGTACGTCATCCAATTTTTTGTTTTTATATCACTTGAAAGAATGTCTTTAGCCATTCTGTTTCATATTTGACCTGGCCTTGCTTTGGCCAGAAGTTAGGTCTCAAATGCATGAATTATTCACATCCGTATACATGCAGTTGTAAAAATAATAATAATAACTTTATTTTTCTATACCTCCATAATCAGGCGACTTCTAGGCGGTAAGGGTATCTTTGGCATCCTATTGTATATGCAAATGAGCTAGAGGTATGAAATTGCATGATGCAGCTAAGCTTGTTGGGCTTGCCATGCTAACTCAAGCTACAGCATTTACTGCTTTCACATATTCTTATAAATGGCCCATCAAAATGGACATTTACAGTAGTTGTTGATGACTCATTGTAAGTTCAATAAAGGTTCCTAGCTGCACATCTCGAATTTTAATAAAATTTAGTGGCATAGTAGCCTATGGCCCAAAATCTAACTGTCCAATTTATTAGATATCACTGTGCTTTGATTACAAATTAATATAGTCGACATAATCTTATGATTCAAAATTAACATCCACAAGGCCCTGCTCGATCCTTTCATTGGCTCATTAAAAAAAGATACTGTGTGGATTTCAGAGGAACATATAGTTCTTGAAGCTCCAATGACAATGATAACCTCAACAGGAAGGCAATACAGCTATTCATGACAAATTCAAGGTATTGTATTCAGGCTAGCTGCATGATGAGCAGCATTTAAAGTGATAATGAAGCACGATTTGTCCTTGAAATGATTACTCTTTCCTCATTATACTGTTCTTTGATTCTAATAAAAATTTAGTTATTAGAAAGCCACAAATTTTGATTCAATTTCTCTCATTATTCCAGTCTACATCTCCAACATATTTTAACATTAACCCCCTCTTCTACGAAACTGCGCTAGTTCCTATGAGAGTTGGGAGCAGCGTGGGCCATTCAGCACGGCTCTCTGCACTACAAAACGCTAGCGCGGTTTCGTAGAAGAGGGGATAAATGTGGGTTGAAATCTTGGTGAACTTTCAGGCCTATTTTAAGGCTACTGGGCCGATTCCGATTGGCCCAGGCGCCTCAGGCCCCACTTGTAGGCAGGGTTTGAGCCACCTAGGCCAATCAGGTCCTAAGGCCAGCCATTTGAGGGATGGCTGGCCTGCCGGACGGATCGACTTGGCACCCGTCTGTCTGGCCAACTTCTACAGGTATGGGGAGGGGGATTGGGGGTGGGGGGTTGAGGGGTCGGTGGGGGGGGGCAATCAGGGGGGCAATCGGGGAAGGGGGGTGCGTCGAGGGCAGGAGGGCCTGGGATCCCTCCTGCCCAGATCTTAGTGGGGGTGGGGGCTTCGCCTGGCCAGGAGGGCTTGGTCTCTCTCCTGGCCTGGTTGTAATAGGCGGGGGGGGGGGGGGGGTCACGGCTCGCCGGGGCAGGAGGGCTTGGGCTCCCTCTTGCCCCAATTGTTGTAGGGAGTCGCGGCTCGCTCTTGCCCCAATGTTGTCGGGGGTGGGGGTGGGGTGGATTCTGTAATCGGTGTAGTTTTTGACAGATACAGTTACAGAATTCAGCTTTTAGGTGAAGGACTGGCTCTTTCTTCACCTAAAAGCCCTTGTTTTGGGCGTTTGAGACTTTTTTAGGTTGATGATATGGTGTAAGTTTAGACGTAGAGGTGATCTGGGTGTTTAAACAGCTGAACGTAGAGGCAGGCCATTATATTTTTTTTTAATGTTCTTTTGGATGGTTTTTTTTTTTTTATAATGGACATTTTTCCTGCTTCTACTTTCAACGTTTAGGGCCTTAGGCCAAAAGGGGGCTTAGACATTTTTTTTTTTGATCATGCCCCTCCACATGTTTTAGGGCAGTAACTGATTGGCCTTAATCTCTTCCAGTTCCTAAAATCTGAGCCCTGTTGTGTTTTCTGTTTAGGAGCTATGTTGTGTCAAATATCTGCCTGTGCATTCCACAACAAACTCTTCATCAACTTTGTGATACCCCCATAATACATCAAAAACATGCAATGATGAGTGGTATATTTAGATTCAGCACAAAAGGTTGTATACTAGAAATATGACTTTTAGTTTGGTCAAGCAACTACCCTTTCCATAACCTGAACCAAAAGTTGACATTTTTTCACTATTTTCTTATGGAATGAAAAAAGTGGCTCCAATAACAAGGCCCCTAACTTTGGAAGAAGTTGAGATCCTGCTTTAAGACTGTGCACATATTCATTGCATGTCCTATTGTATTTCCAGTAAAAGTTTCATCAACTTCTGAGATGGTCAAGTGGGGAGGCCTAGACCACTTGCCATGGAATGGCTCAAATGTAACATTACAGTTAAAGTTCAACAGAAACAATAACATCTATTAATTAGTTAAGCTTCAAAACAAAATATATTTACTGAATGTTAATCTCTTTGCTTTTTTCCATTTCTGCTACCTACATTGTTTTCTTTTTCCTCCTCCATTGACTTGACTAACTTAACCAGATATTTATTGCCTTTTCATACTACCTTCCTGTGTCTTTTCGATACTAGACTTTTGATGGGACTTCAACATTATCACTCATTATTTTGAAGTCAATTCTCCTGACGTTCAGGACCCTAGTCTTACTACAGCCTGAACTCAAATTGAACCACACAGAACATTGATCACTAGAACCTCATTTTTCCCTCACCACGAAATAAGTAACACACTCCCTTTTTTTCAATACCAGATTGAATTCAGCCTTCCATTGATTGGTCTCTTCAGTTAGTTGCCTGATGAACTAGAGAGCTGCGCGGGGACAGAAATCCCACCCATCCCCGCTCGTCCCCACCAGGATCCTCTCCATCCCCGCCAGCATCCTTTCCGTCCCCACCCGTCCCCGTCAGGATCCTCTCCGTCCCCATCCATCCCCGCAAGAAATTACCTCCATCCCCGCCCGTCCCCATAAAAAGCAGCAATTACTTCTGACAGGATCATCAATTCCAGTTTCTTTTGTGTTTGTGCTGCTGTTTTCCTTGTAGAATCTCTTTGGTGGAACCTTTTTTTTGTTTTCTGTTCAGGTAATTAACTTATAAACCCCCTCTTTTACTAAGGTTGACGTGTCCATTATATTATATGGACGAACCCTGCTTCCAAAGCCTTCCATCCCCGTGGGAGTCCCGTTGGCTAGAGGGGGTCCCCGTGGGAGTCTCATGGGCCAGAGAGGGGTCCCCATGGGAGTCCCGTGGGTTAGGGGGGATTCCCGCAGGATTCCCGTGATCCCCGTTCCCGTGCAAACCTCTATGATGAACTCCTCTCATAGGCCATCCAGAACTTCTTAATTTTTAGCTGATGTGGACTGGATCCTATCTGCTGTAACATCTGATAGACCAGGGGTGTCAAAGTCCCTCCTCAAGCGCTGCTATCCAGTTGGGTTTTCAGGATTTTCCCAAAGAATATGCATGAGATCTATACAATGAAAGCAATGCATGCAAATAGATCTCATGCATATTCATTGGGGAAATACTGAAAACCCGACTGGATTGCGGCCCTCGAGGAGGGACTTTGACACCCCTGTGATAGACTGAAGTCACCTACAGAAAGGACCTGCTCTTTGCATACTATTTTGATGATTTCTCATTTGTTTAAATCTGCCTATTTTCAACTACAATTCTGTATATATTACCCCAATATGCAAAGATTAAAGAGAAAGAGTGGGGGTATCGAATAGTATCACTTCATATTAAGATCACAATAGTAGCCACTAAAATGCAGAGAAAAGATAGATTACTATGGAGTTTCCTGGAAAAGCATAAAAAGATTTCTGTGTGTTCAAAAGATATTAAATATGCTAAGATGCTCATATTCCAATCTTGATTTTCATTACACCAATACTTAAAAACTGCAACCACTTTCAAACCTGTTTCTGCCTTTGTGGTTTCAAGTCTTGCTTTAGGCATTCTAACTCTCCCTCCCTCCCCCATTTTAATAGATTATCTCACTGTTCTGGTGATTGAGAGGCTAAAAGCTGTGTATTAGAGTTCTTTCTGAAATCCTACATCTTGGATGCACAATCTGGCCAAGAGGTGTCAGCCTTAATGATGATACGACTCCTTCCTTCCCAGTTCCCAGAGGCTGCAAATGCTACCTCTGCAAATTCACCAGTCTAAGCCATGTGCAGAAAACCCAATCCAGAAATCAAGTTAGAAACCTTCTGCATAGAAGTGCCCAGATTTTTAATTAGTTATTTTATTAGCTTTTCTTCCTCTACTTGTGGTTGCTGTCTCCCATGGAAACATAGAAAATGAAGGCAGATAAAGACCATATGGTCTATCCAGTCTGCTCATCTATACCATCTACAGCACTATCCCTTCCTCTACCTTAGAGATACTTTTGTACTTCTCCCAAGCTTTCTTGAATTCAGATGCAGTCTTTATCTCCATCTCCCCCACCCCCAACCAGGAAGCAGTTCCATCAATTCACCACCCTTTCCATGAAGAAGTACTGTATTTCCTTAGGTTACTCCCGAGTCTGGCCCCCTTCACCTTCATTTCAGATCTTCTTTTCAACTAAAAGAGACTCATCTCTTGTGCATTTATGCCACAGAGGTATCATATCTCCTATCTTTATTCCAAAGTATACATATTGAGATCTTTAAGTCTGTCCCCATACAATTTATGTTGAAAATTATTGACCATTTTAGTAGCCACACTCTGGACCAACTCCATCCAATTTATATCTTTCTGAAGGTGTCTCCAGAATTATACGTAATACTTAAATGAGATCTCACCAGAAATTTATATATAGAGCTGTAAGCACCTCCTTTATCATGCTGGTTATTCCTCTCACTTTTGTTACTATCGTATTTCCCCATGTATAGGCCGCAGGAAATGCCGATTTAGGTTTAAAAACTCTTAGATAAGCCACCCCGTGTTACTAGCCACGGCTTAGCTAAGAGTTTTTAAACCTAAATCGGCCTATACTGTACATTGGGGTGGCCTATACCTCCCCCTCCTTTAAATATCTCCCTCGCCACCCTCCCTGCCGGTAAATACCTTCTGGACGACTGCCTCCTTCAACCATGCTGTGCAGGGCAGGAGCGATGTTTGCGATCTCAAACCTCACCCCACCCCGCTTCCTGATTGGCTACCGTCAGTTCTCGCGATGGCAGCCAATCAGGAAGCAGTGCGGAGCGAGGCTTGAGATTGCAAACATCGCTCCTGCCCTGTACAGCACAGCGTGATTGTGGTTGAATGGGCTCAGAGCGGAAAATTGAAGATGGGTTCCATAACAGTTTCCCAAAGCAGTTGGGGGAGGACGTATCCCTATCAGTGCAGCATTTAGGGTGCGTGAGAAAGGGTTGGAAATGAAGTGGTATTAGGTACAGTGTGGAATGAATAGGAGGATATCCAGCGCCTGCCAGTGGAGATGTCTTCGGCGCACGCAAATGGGCCTGCCAGTGAAGTGATGAATTTGCTGGGTCCACGTCTTCCACCAGTGTTCACAGTTTACTTAGGTATTTAAGGGGGAAGTTCATTCTAATTGGGCAGCTTATCTAAGAGCAAGTTTTAAAGTCTTTAGATAAGCCGCCTCATTTAAGCAAATACTGTGAGGGAATTACAGAGGGAATGATAAGAAAGATATTAGTGCTTAGCAGGTGGGTTGGAGTTTGGAATCATTACACTACATGTTAACAAATACAAATAAAACAAAATTGGGTAATATACCATTTTATTGGACTACATACATTTTTCAATTAGCTTTTAAAGGCCAAAACCTCCTTCCTCGGGACAGTATACCGCAGTTATGGTAATCTGTTCAGACATGAGGCAAGAGGTTTGGTCTCTAAACATCAATCATTTATCAGTTTTCGAGCCAATAATCCATAAAATAATAACTACAAGTTTAGCAACAGGGACACTTCCAAAACAATGGAAAGAATCTACAATACGTCCAATTGTGAAACATCATGCAGCTCCGCTAAATGACAAATCTAATTACCAGCCCAAAGCCAATCTTCCATTCCTCACTAAAATAACGGAAAAGTTAGTATTTAATCAAATGACAGATTTCATTAAAAAAACACAAGTATTACATCCTAACCAAACAGGATTTAGAATCAGTTATTCAACTGAACACTCTATGATAGGCTTAACTTCCAACATAATGTATTTCTTGGATCATCATAAATCTGTCATGTTTATTTCCCTAGATCTCTCCGCCACGTTCGACACGATAGACCACACATTACTACTCATTAGGCTTTCTTCAATCGGAGTCTCAAATCAGGTTTTGGCCTGGTTTTAATCCTATTTCACTGACCGCAAATCGAAGGTAATTTTAATAATTCAGTCTCTAACTACTTATCCAGTAACTTCGGCATTCCGCAGGGATCAATATTGTCCCCACTTTTGTTTAACATTTTTCTTTCTCCCCTGATAACACTTGGTCAGTCCATCGGCTTGTCACTTTACGCATATGCCGATGACATACAAATCCTTTATCCATTTGACACCGAGAACCCTAACGCGATCTCCAATGTAAATTACAAACTAGAACAAATTAGCCGCTGGTTAGAGGATAACATGTTAGCCCTCAATATCAACAAAACAAAAACAATGCTAATTCCATGGAAGGAAGGACTAATGGTACATTCCCCAATTCAGATAGATAACATCACCTTTCAATCAGTATCCTCTGTTAAGATCTGAGGAGTTATACTGGATCAAAAATTATTGTAATATGACCAGATCAGTTCAGTTGTTAAAAACTGTTTTTACAAGCTAAGAATGATTAGATTTCTGACCAAAATACTTGATCCACCAGCCTTAAATATTCTGATTCATTCTTTGGTTATCAGCAAACTTGACTATTGTAATTCTCTTTACATAAATCTGTCACAAAAATAAATAAGGCGCCTACAAATAATACAAAACACAGCAATTAAAATCATTCCAAATTCAAAAAAATTTGATCACTTCACCCCCCTTCTGAAACACGCACATTGGCTACCAATACGACCAATACATTTAAACTGGCACTATTAACATTCAAAATTTGCCAAACGAAGCAACTACTCTTCTTAGACAAATTCCTTATTCCCTATACACCATCAAGATCCCTTAGATCGGCTGATCAAAACCTTCTGACTGTTCCCGCTCTAAAAATAATTGGTACAAGAATAGAAATCTTCTCAGTAACTGCTCCGCAAACTTGGAATAATCTGCCATCCTTTATCAGAGCAGAAACGTGGCTAGATAAGTTTAAGGGCTCTCTTAAAAGTTTCTTGTTTAATGATGTGTTTGAGAGCTAAAGTTATCGCCAAATATATGGTTCCTCCCCAGATTTAATCAACTCCTACACAGTGACAACTCAGCCTTTTCAGGCTCTCTCACCCTTCCTTCTGTTTTTACCTTACTTGGTTCATTTTCTATTACATTTGTAGTTCTACCCCACTTCCCTTCTGTTCCTGTCAGTGGTAATCTCATCTTAGTTCTGTATGACTTATGTATTTTAACCCTGATTTTAATTGTAAATCACTTAGAAATCTGTATAAGCGTTTAATCAAATTTTAAATAAAACTTGGACAAACTTAAAATTAGTCTAATAAAAAGATATTACTTTATTTCCATTTTCATTATTTATTAACAAAGCTACCACACTACTTTATCCTAAACTAAAAATAAAATTCATTTTTTTCTACTTTTCTTTTCTGATCATTCTAAATATGTTGGTCCCAGTATCTGGTTTCGACTTTCCTCTTAGCTCTCTTGCCAAGATTTCCTGCCAATTTGTCATTTTTCTTTTCTTTCTTATCCTTTTCACTCAGCTTTCTTCAATTTATTGTCTGCCTCTGTCCAGATTTAATTATTTCCTATTAATAATCTTTAATAATAATAATCATCTTTATTCTTGTTTACTGCCCAACCATGAGTTCCAGGTGGTTCACAATCAAGGACTGTGCAATCAGTGACATATACATATAAACAGGGTTAGAAAAAAAAAAAAAATCATGTTACAAACTTATCAAACAAGTTTTCAACAACTTTCTGAAGGCATAATATGATTGCGTTTGTGGAATCAGAGAACTTAACCAAGGATTCATTTTTCCTAACTGGAAAGCAAAAGTCTTATCTAGAAATCTCTTATAATGACAGGCTTTTAAACTAAACTAAACTTTATATACCACATCATATATAATAAAATACTAGAGCGCACATGCGCTCTCGAAAATTTGTGCGGTGTGGCGCTGTGAGGTGTGCTTCTGTGGCAACATTCTAACCTCACGGCGCATGCGGGGGCTGAAGGCGCGCGACTGTGCTCTCTCCCTGCCTTGGCGCGTCACCGTCCGCCCTCACTCACTGCTGCCTCTCACTCGCTGCCTGCCCGCGTCCTCGCCATGTCACCTCACTCGCCGCTGCCGATCCTCTTCAGAGCAGCCTGCGATCGTGGCCGGCTTTAAAGAACCTCGCGGGCCGCTCTCCAACCTCAGTAGCACGCTCCCTCTGACGCATGGGATCGCGTCAGAGGGAACGTGCTACCGAGTTGGAGAGCAGCCTGCGAGGTTCGCTAAAGCCAGCCACCATGATCGCAGGCTGCTTTGAAGAGGAGCAGGCCAGAAGACGCCGGGATGGAAGGGAGGGTAATAAGGGGATCAATACCGGGAGCCAGGGGGAGAGGGAAAGGGGGCTGCTTTGGGGGGAGGGGTGTGCTGGGGGGAGACAGAAGGGGCCATGGATAGGGAGAGGGAAAGGGGGCTGCTTTGGGGGGGGAGGTGTGCTGGGGACAGATTTGCTCTGGGAGGAGACAGAAGGGGCCATGGAGAGATAGGGAGAGGGAAAGGGGGCTACTTTGGGGGGGAGGTATGCTGGGGACAGACAGCTTTGCTCGGTGGGGAGGAGACAGAAGAGGGCCATGGAGAGACAGTTAGGGAAAGGGAAAGGGGGCTGCTTTGGGGGGGGGGGAGGTGTGTCCTGGGGGCAGACAGCTTTGCTTGGGGGGGGGGGGGAGACAGAAGGATACAGACAGCGGCCAAGGAGAGAGAGATAAAGAAACACAGACAGACAGATCTATTCTAGCACCCGTTAATGTAACGGGCTTAAAGACTAGTCTTCTCTATAAGGATAGAGCTTGACACGGTTTTCAAGAGTTTAAGAAAGGAAAATATAATAAGAATTAGTGGTTATACTAGCGCTCACCCTCAATCCAACTCTCTGGTCACCCAGAGAAATTAATCAGATTTATCTGACAAGACCTGCTTCAAGTAAAACCATATATCCTGCAATCCATTTGTTTCTAGAAACCTCACTATAAGAGGATTAGGTTCTTACCTTTGGTAATCTTCTTTCTGTTAATCTATGGAGGAGTCTGTACAATAGGTATTCAATCTGTACCCATGAACCGGGTCTTGCAGAAAACTGGTTCTATAGCTTGAATGTCCAAGAGCCGCAGCAGCATTGCTTGGATCCTGGACTCTTTTTCTGGCCTTCCAGCTGGAGAATCCATAAATAAATCCAGGGGAGTCTGTCTTGTGCCCCTCCCATATGATGTCCAGTACCCATTGGTCCAAGGAGATCCGTTTCCATTCCTGTCGAAACGCCAACAACCGGCCTCCAATGCGAGGAGACATGGCTGGAGTCCTGGTGTCACTGAGACTTCTTAGAGGACCCGAAGCCTGCTGGCATCTGGGGTTGCTATAGCACTGTCTGTACCCTTGAGAATATCTCTGGACAGACAAGCTCATGGCAGCCTGGCAGAACCTGCGTGAGGGCCGAAAAGTGCTGCTACTTCCTCCCAGGGAATGGCGAGCCCTGGTGTCCGGGAGAGGCTTAGGATGGCAATCCATTATGCTAGCCATAAGGTCGTCAAGCCCCTTGCCAAAAAGCATTTGTCCTATGAAGGGCAGCCTGCTCAATGTTGCTCTAGAGGCTGACTCTCCAGGCCAGTGACAGATCCACAGAGTGTCCTGTGAGCAGCAACAGCATAAGCCGAGACCTTGCCTAAAACTCTTATAAGGTCATACAAGGGGCTCCTTCCAGCACCAGTTGGGGGCAGGCATCTTCCTCCGTCGATCGTACCCAGCGCTGTCTCATGTGATAGGCATGTGCCACAAGCTAGGAGGGTTGTGCACTTGGTGACCTGAGCCACTTCCGAATCCACCCTTGGTTGTTCAAACAGCTGTCAAAATTCCAGCGCCATAGGACAAAGCTTAGACATAGCCTTAGTCACTCTGAAAGAACTCTGGAGTCTCCCACTGTTCTGTGAATAGAGCAGTGAGATCTGGATGCACAGGAAAAAAGGATGTCAGAGCATTAGTACAGCTCATGACTGTACATTGAGACTTGGAGGGCTGACCTTCAACTTTAGTTCTTCCATGGCATCCAAAATAAAACAGCCAGCGAATGGAGGGGTCATCACCCAGATCAGGGCTCCCCGAGGCATCCTGCTTAACTGTTCCACAAATGGAATCAGTGTCATCCAGGGTGGAAGCAGTGTCTGGAGACAAAAGAGGCATAGTATTGGTGTGCCAACTAAGGCAATCTGGGGTCCGTAGGAATCTTGGCGCTGGGGACCTGAGCAGTGACATGTGAGCCAGATCCATAAGATATGCTCTCCAAATGAGCTGGACAAATTCCAGGGAAAATCCCTGGTGGACCCTAGGCAAGGCTTGAGGGGGGTCCCGGGTTTGTTGCGCTTCGAGTGAGATTTTTGGCCCAATTCCCAGACCAACATAGGTTTCCCAGTCCTAGAGAACCCGGAGGGGGCAAAGCCCGAAGCTCCCGCTCCCTTCTTGCTGTATGCTGTGGTACATGGGTGCTCCTCCGCCAGCAATCCAGTGCAATCAATACATAAATTCAAATGATCAGAGGTTGAGGAGTTCAACCCTATCGATTTTGTACAAAATTGACGGGTTTTGAGGCAGAAAAAAAGATTGATAAAAATCCAAGATTGCCACCATCAGAAAAATCACACCAAAAATGGCCTGTGAAGACCCACTGAAAATATAGAAAATGCTGAAATAGGAGTTTTGGAGACAGGAGACTTGAACCCTACCCCAAGAAATCACCATCACCAAAAACAACCTTTTTACCCCCCTCCCCCTGATTTTCACAAAGGAAATAATGGGGCTATACTCACAGTTTCTGCAGTCTGCCTGTCAGCTCTCTCTGCAGCTGAAGGGAAATGTTTAGAAGGCAAGCTCTCTCCTAGAGGGCCAAACCCCGAGCTCTGAGGTGGCACATAGCAGGCTGGCTCCACAGGTCCACCTGAAGCTTGCCCTGTGAAGCTGTAGTCCAGCTCCGCAGGAACTGCTTCCTTTCCCAGACAGAGAATCCATGAATAAGCGGTCTCAAGGTACTGAAGCCACGAAAATGATCAAACTTACATCAAAATTAAGAAAAAAAAAAATAAGCAGGGCAGATCAGAAATGCTTCTGCACAGTTTGCTTGCAGAAAGAAAAACTGTAGGGAGCTCTGTGTTCCTCTGCTATATGGGAGAAGCCAAAAACAATGTGTGTGGTTTTTTCCAAGACCTGGTTCACGGGTACAGATTGAACACCTATCGTACAGACTCCATAATGGATGTAACAGAATCTCTGTTTTAGAAGTGTTTCTATTAATTTACATATTACAGTTCCTAACCTCCTCCTTACTTCCACTTGTTTGGTGAGGGACCATATCTGTCCTTCTCCAGTTCTCTAAGACCACTCCTGACTTTAGAGAAGCAGTGAAAAGGTCAGACAGCGGCCAGAACTTTCCTAAGTTCTTCAGTACCCTTGGATGTATGCTAACTGGCCCCATTACTTTGCCTACTTCTAGTTTAGTTAGCTCCTCAAACACAGCCATCTGAAAATTGTTCAAGGTCTTCCACACTTCCATTTCTATTTGTGTTTGTCTTCTGCAATTAGGGAACAGAGGTAATATTACTTTAAGGAAAAGAGTACTGAGTAATAACGTCCTGAGGGAAGGAGAGAAACATGTACATGCACAGAACAATTGACCCAAGAAGCAGCCTGAACAGAAAAGAGGTTCAAGAAAGGGAAAGGATAATGTTGATGTAAGGCAAGGGTTCTCAGTCCTTGGGACAAACCTAGTCAGTCAGTTTTACAGGCTACTCCATTGTATGCAAATCTCATGCATATTCATTGTAGAATCCTGAAAACATGACTGGCTAGATGTGTCCTGAGGAATGGGTTGTAAACTCCTGCTTCTAGGAAAAAAATTATTCAGTATTGTAGTCTCAGAAAGACGTGAAGAGCTAGGTGAGGCTAATTAAGGTATAGCTCTGGACAGGAAGATATATGTCCTGTCCTGGAGAGATGGCAGGGCTTGCAAGGAACAGTAGATTGTTTTCAGGATATCCACAATGACTGCAAACAACTGAAAACTTAGCTTTTCACCAAATTGTAACTCTATCCTCCCCCCCCTTTTTCTCCTCCCTTCTACACATAAGTTCATGTAAACCTTTTTCTACCTATTATTTAAGTTCTTGTAAACTGTGTCGAGCTCCATACTCATGGAGATGATGCGGTATATAAACTTAAGGTTTAGATTAGATTAGATTAGACTGTGCATGAGATTGATTTGCATACACTTCCTCCATTGTATGCAAATCACTCATGTTTATTCATTGTGGATATCCTGAAAGTCTGACTGGCAAGGGGGTACTCTAGGACCAACTTGGGAAACACTACAGTAGACTACCAGATGTGCACAGAACAGATAAAGGAACAAGGCCCAATCAGACTATGGTAAACTGAAAGCTACCTGCAGTAAGTCTGTGAAGAAACTGAAATCAAAAAGGAATAAGGACATTGTTTCTACTAATTCATCTCATCACTTGGCTGGTTTGGGTTATCTGGCAGAGGGCCAGCACAGGCAACAAGCAGCAACAGAAGACTAAGAATTCTAGCTGGACTAAAAATATTTTACCATTGTTTTTGTTATAATCCAGCCCCAAAACTAATGGTTCTGTTCTGCTGCTGTTACCATCAGAACATGTAAAATCATGAGCACAAAATGCATTTAAACTAACATAGATAATTGCTGACTCAAGAACTACACTGGGAAAACTGAATCTGAGCTGTGACTATTATACATAAATAAAATATGCTTTGAGTTTTTAAATACAAAGCAATCTGTGAAGCCAAATCTATAGCAAGCAAAAAAAGCTGTCTACAAACGGAGTGCATGTCTGTCTTTCTTTGGGACTTAATTATATGTTATTGCAGCTGTTGTTCTAAAGCCATAATTAAGTCTAAGACAGAAAATGCAACACTGTTATAACAAACTCCATTGGCCAAAAAAGAATTAAGGTAAGGGGCAATGTGAAGTGATTGGAAAAGTATTTGCTGCCTATATGAATGAATGAATAAATTCATAAATTTGTAACTGCCTGAATAAATGAATGGATTTCTTTAAGCAATATTGCAGAGGTGTTAGAAAGAAAATTGTACCTTTTTTGCAGATGACACAAAGATATTGAATAGAAAAGACATACCTAAGGAACTAGATGATATGAGAAGCAATCTAAGAAAGCTCAGAGTAATCTTCTGCTTGGTACCTAAGTTTAAATACTTTACAAAATGAAAAGTTATACATGGAGGGACATTTTCAATAGTGTGGCTGATGTATTCCTCGAGACATCCATTTTTGAAACCGGTAGATGTCCAAATATTTTTTTTTAATGACCTATATGGATGTCTTGGCCCTTAGGACATCTAACTTTTTTGGCCATTTTTGAAAACAAAAACGTCCATGTTCAAAATGTCGAAATCAAGCCCATTTGGATGTGGGAGAGGTCAGCATCTTATTGGACTGGCCACACAGTCATCCCAACAGTGCAGTGAGTCACCTTAGGGGCATTGCTATGAACTTCACATAAAGACTGGCAGGTACATATTTCACCAGAGCCCCCTTTTAGTGTATAGTGAGCTCTCCAAAGCTCCCCCTAAACCTACTGGCTGCAGGTTTCAACTATATGGCAGTACAGTAGGTTTAGGGTGGGTTTTACTAGGCTCACACTTTCCACCATAAATGTAGTGGGTAGCGTGGCTTATGGGCCTGGGTCCTCCTCTCTATGGTTCACTGGCTCATCTACCAGGCTACTTAAGACACCTGTGTGCTGCTCTACTAGGCTTTCCCATACCAGGTGCTGCTGTTCTAGAGACAGGTATGTACTGTTTCATTTACATCTTTGGGAGATAGGAGGGGGGTCAGTGATCACTGGGGAATGTGGGGGAGGGGACATACTTTCATCTCTCCAGTGGTCATCTGGTCAGTTTAGGTACCTTTTGGCCCTTATTCGCTTTTAAAACAGTTCTAACTTCGAACGTCTAAATCACGGGTGTCAAAGTTCCTCCTCGAGGGCCACAATCCAGTCGGGTTTTCAGGATTTCCCCCATGAATATGCATGAGATCTATTTGCATGCACTGCTTTCATTGTATGCTAATAGATCTCATGCATATTCATTGGGGAAATCCTGAAAACCCGACTGGATTGCGGCCCTCGAGGAGGGATTTTGACACTCCTGGTCTAAATGATGCCCTGGACATCTTGTAAAAGCTTTGATTATCCCCACAAAACATCCAAGTGCTAAGCCCACCCAAACCACACCTCTTACATGCCCCATTAACATTCAGATGTTCTGGAGAGTGAATGCCCTGAAAATCGGCATTTGGACATTTTGGTGAATAAAATGCCCAAGTATCGGTTTATGCCGTTTTTGGGTTTTTGGATGTTTTTCTGCATTTGAAAATGAACCCCATAGTGCCTTGTAAAAGTCTTCATACCCTTCTCACATCCTGTTTAAAAAATACAATTCGGTAAGCATTAAAGTAGGAATTTGTTTACTCAAACACTATATTCTACAAGTTCAACGTAAATTAGTCTACAAGTAATTAACCTCCCCTTTTAAGAAATCGCATTAGGCTTTTTTTTATCATCAGCAATGGTGGTATTAGCTCCAAAACTCAGAGGAATTCTATGAGCGCTGGAGCTAATACCGCCAAGGCTGGCAATAAAAAAAGCCTAATGCAACATCATAAAATGGGGGATAAATGATATATAGATTTATGCAAATCAAAACTTTTAAATAGAATCACACTATGACCAATAACAGTGGATGAAGTTGATTGAAGGACCCCCAGTGAAATGAGTACAAAGCAGAACTATAAAGTGCCAAATCTAGAACTATATAAGGAACGCTAGAATATAGGTACAAATTGAGGGAAGGCTAAAAGAAAATGTTTATGGAATATACCTTGGGGTACTGTCGGGTCTATCAGTGTAAAAGTAAAACAGTTGGGCACCATCATGGCATTGTCTCAGTCAGGTTGCCCTTCCAATGTCAGTAGCTATGGGTTAAGGAAACTGCTGAGAAAGATCACTATAAGACATAGAATTACTTTAAAATTACTAGAGAGGTCTCTGTCAAAACTCAGATCTAAATCCAACAATCTGTTGCAAAACTTGAAGATGACATACCACAAATGATTGTTAGCCAATTTGAAAAGATGAGCTATTATGCCAAGAATTGTCAAAAATTGCACCTTGCCACTGTACAAATGTGCTTGACATTTATTTTAAATGACTTGCAGCTTTTGTTCCTGCAAAAAGGGATGCCATCAAGAATTGAGTGGTGTAAATAGTTATTTAATCAAAAATTTCTGTTTTCTTATTCTTAACTAGTGTTTTAGCCTGTTACATTAACGGGTGCTAGAGTAGATGTCTGTCTGGTATTTTTTTTTAATTTGTCTCTCTCCTTGAACTTTGTCTGTCTGTCATTCTTTCTGTCTGTGTCTCTCCCTGGCCCCCTGTCTCTCTATCTTTATTTCTAACTCTATCCTCTTCCCTCAATCCTGCATGTGCCCTTTTTTCTTTCTCCTCTCCACTTCCTTCCAACGTCTGCTCACCATGTCCCCCACACTTCCATTCAGTGTCTGTCTACCTCTCTCTACCCTAACATCTACTGTTCACCCTCTGTCTTGCCCCTTCCATTCACTGCTCTCTCTCTCTTCTCTTTCCATCCAGTGTCCGCCCTCTCTCTCTCTCTGTTCCACATGACATCTCCTCCTTCCTTTTCCCTTGGTCTGGCATACCTTCCTCCTTCCCTCCATGCCCTGCCATGTCTTCTTCCCTCCAAGCCATTCTCTCCCCCTCTGCTCCCTTTCCTCCTTGAACTTCATCGGGCAGCAGCAGCATTCACAATTCATTGCTTTTGCCGGCTTCAGGTCTTCCTCTCTGGTGGGTCCTTAGGCAAGACCCGCCAGAGAGGAAGGCCTGAAGCCGGCAACAGCAGCGAATTGTAAACGCTGCTGCTGCCTGAAGTACCCGAGGCAGACGCTTCTCTACCTCCCAGCCCAACCCCCGGTGACTCTCTTATGTCTCCCTCCCATGCGACATGACCTTAACAAACCTCCCTCCAGCGTTGGCAGCCGCAGCACGCTAAACAGGCTGCTTCGCAGCTTTCTCCTGCAGTTGAGTCCCTCTGTCGCGTCACTGATGATGTCACCAGCAGCAGACTCACCGGCAGGAGAAAGCCGCGAAGCAGCCTGTTTAGCCTGCTGCGGCTGCCAACGCTGGAGGGAGGTTTGTGCCGGTATGTGGCTGTGAGTTCGGGCGATTTCGGGCCTCCTACGACCCCCGTCTTTGTAGAGCAGGGAATCCAGCGCTGGCGACGAGTCCTGCCGGCGAGTGTAGGTAGGTGTAAGGCTGGGGACTCGCGCATGCGCACTCCTGCGGCCACAGACCTACGGATCATGGAAGCACGCAGATAGGAGTGTGCATGCGCGGCTAGGGTTTTATTATATAGGATTATTTTTGATTATTTCTATAATTATTCTTTCAAGTATGTTGTATAGAGAAGTGTAAAAAAACTCCTACTTCTACTTTAATGCATTTTGAATTGTGAACTTTATTTCACCTGCTAATTTCCTCCACTCAAGCTTGTTCTTCCCCTATCCAACCTCCAGTGATACTTAAAGCACTGAGGGGCCAATCTAGAAAGCTTTGCAGTACAGACAGTTTAGCATAAGCCTCTACCACAAAACTTTCATTCAAACCTTAAGGCAGCATGGTATAAGCAATGAGCATGTAAATTACTGCCACATAAAAATTGTGGGAGTAATCTGAGCTTGTTGCAAAATATCACCCTTCCTATCAGTGCCCTGAGTGATGACTGGCTCAAACACTGACAAGAAGGGTAACATTTTAAAAACAAAAATAGTGTCAATTTGCAAGCAAAAATCCCTGATATGGCAGACTTAGAGAATGCATTAAGTAGGCAGGGTGTTGCCATTTTTCAAGTTGGCAGTGCTGGAGCAGGAGTGAGTAGACATTATTCCTGCCTCTTAATGAATGGTGATCAGGGGTACCAGTGTGAGGGTGCCACTAGGCAGTAGGGATTTTTTTTTACAGTTGGAGGGAGGGAATGGAGGGTGCTGCCAGATACCAGGGACTGAGGGGAGGGTTGTCTGGAGTATCTGTGGGAGGGGCCAGGTGGGTGGGTGCTACTAGACACCAGAGATAATTTTTTAATTAGGTTGGAGCCAATGCAAAAAGCACAGTTACTTACCGTAACAGGTGTTATCCAGGGACAGCAGGCATATATTCTCACATGTGGGTGACGTCATCTACGGAGCCCCGATGCGGAAGCATTTTCAAGCAAACTTGATTGAAGATTTAAGTTTGCTCTGCTGCTCCACGCATGCGTGCCTTCCTGCTCCACTAGGGGGCGCATCCCCTCGTGGTCTCCAGTTCACTTAACTAGCAAAGAAGCCAACCTCGGGGAGGTGGGCGGGTTGTGAGAATATATGCCTGCTGTCCCTGGATAACACCTGTTACGGTAAGTAACTGTGCTTTATCCCAGGACAAGCAGGCATGATATTCTCACATGTGGGTGACCTCCAAGCTAACTGAAAAGGGATGGAGGGAAGTTGGCAATTTAAGCAAATAGATTTCGCAAAACCGATTGGCCGTTTTGCCGGACAAGGGAGGCAAATGAGCGTTCGTGTTCAGAGAGGCGTTTTGTAGCCGCCTCGATAGTGTCGTCAAACAGCTCTTTTCCCACGCAGGGGAGGTTAGCCAACCGTTCCTGTAAGTTGGGGTCCATGTCGACCAGGTGCAGCCAAGCTAGTCGGCGCATGGCGATAGCAAAGGCTGCCTCTCTGGAGGAGAGTTCGAAGCCATCGTAGGCCGCGTGGAATAGATGGAGGCGTAGGTTGGAGAGGGACTCTACAAGCAGGCTAAACGCTCCTTGGCGAGAGGCTGGTAAGTCAGTCTCAAAGGCTCTCAGTAGTCCGATGAGGTGTTTGAGGTAGGATGTGAAGGTGACAGTGTAGCTTTGCACCCTAGAGGCCATATCGCATTTTGATATAGTCTCCTGCCGAACTTGTCCAGGGTTCGGCCTTCCCGACCTGGGGGGACCGTGGCTGAGACCTGGGAGGGATGAGCCTTTTTCATGGACGATTCTACCAACAGCGACTGGTGGGAGAGCTGCGGTTGTTCAAACCCCGGGTAGGGTACCGTACGGTACTTGGCCTCCATTTTGGAGGGGACGGCAGGTTCCTGAAGAAAGCCTGTTGGAGTACCGGATTAGGCGGTAAGCGAAGGGACTCTCTGGGCAGTGATGGCATGTCCAGCTCCGCTAGGTACTCCTTTGAGTATCTGGAATCGGACTGGAGGTCTAAGTCCAAAGCGTGGCCCATGTCCTGGACAAAGCGAGTGAAGGATGGGTGGGATGTTCCCGAGGCCCCGTGTGGGGTCGGTGAACGAGACATCCGTCGGGTGGAGAAGGACGGGGAGGCTTCCCTCGAGTATCGAGGTTCCCGCTCCGATCCACGTTCCGAGACCGGGGAAGCACTGTGAAAGTGTTCCGGGGTCGGGGATCTCTGACGTCTCGAGGAGCCCCTCGGAGACGATGCCGGGGTTCGGGGTACCGATCGATGTCGAATCGGTGACCTCGACCCGGACTCCCTCGGTGAAAGCCTGACACCTCGGATCGGAGCCCCGGTCCGAGGGGGAGTTCGGAGGATGCGCGGGTTGGAGAGTGATAACTCCGCCACCCTGAGCGGTCCCGTACGAGGTGTAGGGGAAAGGCCTCGTAGAGTGGGGGAACTCCGGGCCTTCTTGGAGGTACGGCGGTTCGAGGTTGCTGTCGGTTTAGCACGACGTTTTGCCCTGTGGCGGTCTGTGGAGGGAGAGCGCCTCGGGTGCCTCGGCGAGGAGTCAGAGGAGGATGAGATGCGGCGAAGCTTGCGCACTTTTCCCCGAGGTGGCTCGACACGAGGCTCAGGCTGGTCTGGCACATGCGGGGGTCGAGGTCGAGGCCGGTTGTAGATGGGCCATTGCAGCGGACAGCTCCGACGAGATCATTGTTCGGAGTAGGTCCTGGAAGACAGGCACGGACAGCATCGAAGGCATGTCCATTGCCTCGGTGCACTCCACCGGGGGCGACCTCGTATCAGAGTATTCCCGTGTGGTGGAGGCATGGCCCAAAGGCTTGGAGGGCTTCGCCGGGGCTGTAAGCATGGGGCTTCCGCCATGCGTCGCTGGTGTCCCCGAGGTTGGTTTCTTTGCTGGTAAAGAACCTGAAGAGGGAAGAGGGGACTTACCCGGAGCCGAGGTTTTCTGTTGTCCCGAGGACTTCGGAGTCAAGTCTCGAGGCGATACCGAGGTATTCGGGGCCGAGGTCAAGGCCGGGGCCGAGGCCGGGGCCGACCTCGAGGCCGAGGTAGAAGGTTGGTCTGGGGCAAAAAGATCCGCCATGCAGGTTTTCCTTCGACGGAGGGCCCGGTTCTGGAAAGTAGCGCACTGGGGGCAGGAATCGGTTGGATGAGCGGCCCCCAGGCAAAGGATGCACCGGCGATGTGGGTCTGTGATGGAAAGAAGCCGCTCGCACCGGGTGCACTTTTTAAAGCCGGTCAAAGGACGGGACATAGAATCGAAAGTGGCCGCGGCTCGAGTAGCCACGCGGCCACGGGGACCCGGAAGCCACCGGGTCGGTGAAAAACGAAGCAGGAATCAAGTTGAAAAAGGAAAATTTGCGCACAGCGACTTAATCGAGAAAAAACAAGAAAAATCGTGGTGCTAGAAGGCAGTTGGGGCAGAGCCTGAAAAAACACGACTTCTAGGTTCAGCGGAAAATTTTGAACTGGAGACCACTAGGGGATGCGCCCCCTAGTGGAGCAGGAAGGCACGCATGCATGGAGCAGCAGAGCAAACTTAAATCTTCAATCAAGTTTGCTTGAAAATGCTTCCGCATCGGGGCTCCGTAGATGACGTCACCCACATGTGAGAATATCATGCCTGCTTGTCCTGCTATCCAGTGCCTTTGGGAGGAGAGAAAGGGTGTTAGTAGACCCTCAACCAACACTTATAGACTGCTTTTAACTTTGTGTAATCTTTTTTTTTTTTTTTTAAGGGTGCATGTAGTGTGCAGTGAGGGTTTCAGCGCGAGTTAATACTCATACTGAAACCCATTCTGCATTGGTACCTCATGGTAAAACACTGTTAAAACATGTTAACCATATGGGAAGCCTTACATATTAGCCCTTAAGCTTAGATCTTCCTACCCTATCCTAATTGTGCAGCAAGAGGAAGTGAACAGCTATATATGTTGGGCCCATCCTCCACTTCTGCCATCCTAGGCCTGATTTCTTGAATGGCGTGGGCTTCTGTACAGTCACACAATTCAAATGCACAGTCAGGCCTAGAATGACAAGGAGACATGGCTGCTGTTCAGCCAGTTACCTCCTCCTATTGCCAGTAGTGCTGCCCGATTCACTTTGGTGAATCGATCGAGACCTGACATACCTCCGAAGCCTCTTAAAGCAGCCACGGCATCGTTCTGAATGGGCTGCTTGTGGCCTGGGCCTTTCCTCTGCCACATCACTTATGTTGTGGCAGAGGAAAGTCCTAGCAGGGCAGGCTGCGAGTAACCCGTTCAGAGCCATGCCACTGTTGACCGACCACCACCACCACAGCTGCTTTAAGAGGAATCGAAGGTATGTAAGGTCTCACAGTGGAATAGTCAGTGGGGTGCTGCTGCACAGGGGGACTACTGCACAGGGGGATGAGAATTTGGGAGGGATGGAAAACTGTTACACAGAGGAATGGGTGGGAGGGGAGGAAAGCTACTGCTCAGGGAAATGGGAGGGGAAGAAAGATGCTGCACATGGGGGAGTGAAGAGAGGAAGAATTGTTGAGGTGGAGGAGAAGGAAGAGAAGAAGTAGAAAGGGGTGAGAGGGAGAAATTGTGCATATTGTGGAGGGGAGGGAGACATGCATGGAGAAGAGGGAAAAATGTTGGACTTAGTGTAGAGAGCAGGGAGAGATGGAGAATGGGGAGAGAGAAAGAAATGTTGCACATCATAATGGAGGGGAGGAAGGGAAAGATGCTGCATGGAGGGGAATGGAGAGGTTTGACCCAGGGGAAGAGAGATGGTGGACCGTGGGAAAGAAACAAATGTTGTATATGGCAGAGGAAGGTAGAAAAAAATATAATTTTCTATTTTATGATTACAATATGTGTATCCTGCCAGAGCTGGTGTTAGACAGCAAGCGTAAGCTAGGACCTAACAGAGAGCGAAAAGGCCTTTTTTGTTTACACCACAGAGCTGGAATGGGGTGGGTATTAGGGCTACAAAATAAACCCACCAGGACACTTGTAAAAACAACCCAAAAAAACCCCAATTGGGCAGGAAAAGTTAATCAAATCGAAAAATACAAAAGGCCAAATCAAAATTTTTTTCCCTCAATCTAAACAGCACTACTTGCTAGTGATCTAGGGGGAGGTGAAGGTTTGAGCGGAAAACTGCAAAGCATTTATAAATTTTTGCACTGCAAATATGTACAGAATTCCCTCAGAAATAGTCTTTATACTTTATCAAGCAGTAGAAAAACAATTTGTATTTACCTGTTTCACCTACGATTTAATAGACCTTTATCATCTTTCTTCTCAGTTGTTTCCTTACAATCCACTCATGACTTCACAACTTTGAATAATTTTGTCTACAAATTTAACTACAACTGTTACTGCCTTTCCCAGACTATTTATAAATATGCTTAAAAAGCACCAACCCCAGTACAGATCCCTGAGTCACTCTACTTATTTCAGTCTTTCTCCACTTAGAAAACAGATCATTTAGCCCAACCTGAGTATTTTTTAGTTAGTTCCCAATCCATAGTACATTGGCTCCAGTCCTAAGACTTTTTTTTCAGGACTTATTAGCATCTCAAGAGAAAACCTATGAAATGCCTGTATCAACCGGCTCTCATCACCTATGTTAACAGCTTCCAAAAAATGTTAACAGACTACTACTACTACTACTATTATTATTATTATTATTAATTATTTCTATAGCGCTACCAGACGCACGCAGCGCTGCAGAGTCACATAGAAGGAAAAAAAACAGCTTACAATCTAAACAGCCAAGACAGACAAACAGGATGCCATGGATACAGTTAAAGGGAACGGTTAATAAGCTGGAAGGATTTGAGGGCAGAGGGGACAATCAAGCCATTGTGACATCACTGAGGAGGTTGGCTCTTATTGGTGGAATGAAGCATTATGATATCACAATCTCAGCTCTGCTTCCCAAAGACTGAAACTCTCCACACTACTACTATTACTATGAATTATTTCTATAGTGCTACCAGACGCACGCAGCGCTGTATAGAGTTACAAAGAAGACTCCCTGCTCGAAAGAGCTTACAATCTAAACAGTCAAGACAGACAAACAAGATGTCATGGATACAGTTAAGGGAAATGGTTAATCAGCTGGCTGGGTTGGAGGGCAGAGGAGTGGGGTTAAGGATTAGTAAGGAAAAGCTTCCCTTTGCTAAATCTGTCTTCGCTATGTCCTCTTTAAGTCGTTATTTACATGGCCAGTAATTTTGCATTTCAGGACAGCTTCAATCTTTTCACCCACCAAAGTACCGCTCGCCCTTAAGTCTCTTTCCAGGATGCGTCCTGCAACTCCTTTATGTGAAAATTAAAAACAAAAAACAAAAAATACCACCGTTCCGCCCTGTCAAGGTGATATTGCCAATGAATATAAGATTGCCCAACGGTGTCCTCGGCAAATTTTCACCTTTTAGGAAACTTTCAAAAGCGAGCGGTTATTTTATAAGTTGTTTATTCCCAGGCACATAGGTCACGTTGCTGCGGGCTCGTCAACGTTCCCGTTTTCAGTGAGGGCTGAAACACTGCCTGAAAAAAAACACCAAAAATGCCTCCACAGCGCGCCATTCCCAATGTCAGTTAGGCAAGATGGCTACCGGATGCGCCGCCGCCGAGGATATGCAGGGCAGCAGGTCACCAGGTCAGCGGCACGCGCCCACCTGTTGCCCTCCTCGGCCCTCCGGCTCCTCCTCTCGCTCCCTACGTCACCGTGACGGCCGGCGAGCCTCGTTTCGACAGACAGGTAGCGCTTAGGCGCCATATTGCGAGCGGAAGTAAAGAGAGTGGAGACGAGGAAGCGTGCGCGCGGAGGGTGGGGGGGATGGGACGGGATACCACTTTTGCCTTGTGGAACTGGAGTGCCGTTGAAAGAGGAAAACGTCTGACTTATAAACTCTTCAAGAAAGGCAGCGCGTTTAAAAAAATTTAAAAAAAATCCGCACGGCCATTCCGGCTTTGGGTCGTTTCAGCAATATTTCTTGCCCCTCAGTTTTCGCTCGAGGGTCTCTTTATTATTTTTTTCCTCTTCTCCCACTTCGTTATCGGTCGCGTTTAAAAAAAAAAACAACAACAACCAAACAAAACTAGCGCGAAGGAGAGCGAAGAGGATGCCGCTGGCACAGCTGGCAGACCCGTGGCAGAAGATGGCAGTGGAGAGTGAGGTAAGAGGTTTCGGAACTTTGGGGGGAGGGGGGGCTGTGACGGGAGTTGTCGCGCGCGTGTGTCTCCGCTCGAGAGCGACTGGTTTCCCCCCTTCCAGCGCGTGGGGGGGGGGGGGCCGAAACTGGAGCAGAACCTGCCGCCGGACTTCTTTTTCCTCTTTTGTGATTCTCCTTCCTTGGGTTTTGGGGTTTTCCTTGGATTTTTTTTTATTTTTTTTTTTTGGGGGGGGGGGTTATTTGCCGATGAGGGGATGTATATACTGTATAATATATATATATTAAAAATAAATCAAATTTTGGGGACAAACTTTTGTCCCGTGTGGCGTGAGAGGAGATCAGCGAGAGAATTAAAAAAAAAAAAAAGAAAAGGATAAAATAACTTGCGCAAGTGACAGGTCAAATGCGGGGCCGGGTGGGAACGTTGAGGCCCTTATAAGGTTAGGCTCCACCGGAAGAAACGCGTCCCTAACGGAATCAGGAGAGGGGGAGGGTTGCGAGATCTCCCTTCTCTCGTGCCCGTCGTACATGCCCCGGATAAGTCCTTTTCGCAGTGCGCTAAGTCAGAGCGACCGCGGCTGCTGGGCCCGTGGAAGGGACGGAGTCAAGAGATCGGAGGTAGATGCCGGCCCAAGGGACTGATGCAGCCGGGCTCGCCGCTGGGTGAAGAGAGAGCGAGAGAGTTGTTTCCTTGGGTTGAGAAATGTGGGATTTACCCGAGATTTTTTTTTTTTTCTTTCGTAGTTCTCTGGACTGGTCGCCAGCTAACGTGTGCTGTCGGGTTGTTTAGTCCGGGCAGATGGCTGGATTCAAGAAACCATTTGCACCGCTTTGGCACCAGTTTTACCTCCGGTTCGATACTGGGGTTTAATTAACTTTAAAGTTTTTGCAAGTACTTATTTTTACGGGCATTGTGTTATTTTAAACTTTTTATCTTTATTTTAATGATATTTCATATATGGTATTACTATAATACTTTTAAAGATAATCACCCAACTGTCTCACTTAATAAAAATTTAACCATTTTACTAAAGTTGCTGCTTTTACATCTTATATTCATTTTAATTGTTATAATCACTTAACACACAAAACTGTTGTCCAGTAAAACAAAACAATTCTGCTTTACTGTAATATAGTGGGTTTTCCCCCCAGGAGATGGGTTTTTTTTATCATTACCCGATGTGGTATTAGAGATTACCTCGATATTTCTGCACACTTTGTTATAATACTTCAATAAAATTGAAATTGAAAATAAATCTAGAACCAAATTGCAATAATGTAGAAATCATTAAGCTCATATGCCAGAAGGAGAAAGTTAGAACAGAACTCCCGTGCTGCTCTTGGTGCTGAAAAGAAGTGGTAAAAGTGCATTCCAGACCATTACTCCAGATAACATAGTAGATGACGGCAGATAAAGACCCGAATGGTCCATCCAGTCTGCCCAACCTGATTCAATTTAAATGTTTTTAATTTTTTTCTTCTTAGCTATTTCTGGGCAAGAATCCAAAGCTCTACCCAGTACTGTGCTTGGGTTCCAACTGCAGAAATCTCCATCAAAACCTACTCCAGCCCATCTACATAGCCATTGAATCTCTCTCCAGCCCATCCTCCCCCAAATGGCCATATACAGACACATGAAAAGTTTTTCCATCACTTTGTCATAAAATGGGATTTTCTAACATAACATAAGAACTATGTATGTGTAGTTGTAACCCACCTAGGTGTTAGGCAGGAAAGAATTTTAAAATAAAAAAATAGCCATACTGGATCAGACCAGTTGTCCATCTAGTCCAGTATCCTATCTTCACAGTGGCCAATCCAGGTCAAACATACCTGGGCAAAAAAACAAAGTAGCAACATTCCATGCTACTGATCCAGGGCAAGCAGCGGCTTCCCTTGTGTCTGTCTCAATAGCAGACTAGGGAATTTTCCTCCAGGAACTTGTCCAAACCTTTTTTTTTTTAACTATGTTAATCGCTCTTACTACTTCCTCAGGCAATGTGTTCTAGAGCTATTGGTTTTAAAAATATTTCCCTGTAAGTTCAGTGTCCCCCTAGTCTTTGTAATTTTAATGGAGTAAAAAATCAATCCACTTCTACTTCTATACCTCTAATGATTTTGTAGACTGAGCCCCTCAGCCGTCTCTATTCCAAGCGGAAGAGCCCTAACCTCTTTAGTCGTTCCTCATACGAGAGGAGTTCCATCCGCTTTATCATCTTAGTTGTTCTTGTTTGAACCTTTTCTAATTTTGCTATATCTTCTTTGAGATATGGTGACCAGAATTGAATGCATTACTCAAGGCGAGGTTGCACCATAGAGCGAATTATAGAGGCATTATAACATTCTCAGTCTTATTTACCATCCCTTTTCTAATAATTCCTAGCAACTACATATTGGGCAGCAAGTTTCAGTGTATTGTCTAAAAAAACATCTAGATCTCTTTCTTAGGCGCTGACCTCTACGGTGGACCCTAGCATCCGGTAACTGATTTGGGTTATTCTTCCCAATGTGCATCACTTTGCATCTGTCTACATTAAGGGCTCCTTTTATAAAGGCGCACTAGTGGTTTTAGTGCACGCTAGCCGCTACCGCCTCCTTTTAAGCAGACTGTGGTTTTTCAGCTAGCGTGCACTATAGCACATGCTAATCTTGCACGTGCGCTAAAAATGCTAGCACACCTTAGTAAAAGGAGCCCTAAATTTCATCTGCCATTTGAATGCCCAGTCCTCATGCATTTTAACAACTTTGAACAATTTAGTGTCATCTGCAAATTTAATCACCTCGCTTGTTGTTACAATTTCCAGATCATTTATAAATAAGTTGAATAGCACTCCACTGTTTACCTTCTTCCATTGAGAAAAATGGCCATTTAACCTTGCCCTCTGTTTTCTATGATAACCAATTCCTAATCCACAACTGTACATTGCCTCCTTTCCTATGATTCTCTAATTTTCTCAGGAGCTTCTCCTGAGGAACTTTGTCAAAAGCTTTCTGAAAATGTAGATACACTATATATGAACCGGCTCACTATCCACATGTTTATTCACACCTTCAAAGAAGTCAAACAAATTGGTGAGGCAAGATCTCCCTCCAGCGAACTGTCCAGCCTAACACTAGCACCTCTGTTTTGACCAGCAACTTATTAATGTCAGCGACAGTTAATTTCAAATTCTGTAGAGTGATTCTCACTGTCCTATCAGTCTGAGATGTTATAACCTTTTTACAGCCCCTTGCAGCTTTGTTTTTGATGCTTCTAGTCTCTTCAGAACGCTTGCAAATTTCAGTACCCTGGCCGGAGATGCACCTTAACCAATTTTGGCTGCAATCTCTCGGTAACTGTTGCCTTATTTTCTTAAGGTTGCTTTCTTTTTAGGTGACCAGTCAAGTCTCTCCAGTCATGGTACATGGGATTGACATGCCACTGGGGCTTGCATGCATCTGTGAAGCTGAAATGCCGTCTGTTGTTCCAATACCAGCAGGGCCTCCCAAGGTGAACAGGTTTCAGTGGAGATGTCAGACTAATGATGTACCACCCATCTGGGCAGCAGAGATGGGCAGTGTTGGAGGCGATGGATCACATTTGATGTGACAATAGTAACGACATAGAATTTATACTGCGCAGAAGAAAGGCCCGGCAATCTACTTCTGTATTCTCCCATGAAAGCTTGATGATTTTCATCAAGTTGCTAGGAATTGAACACGCGTCGATGGCACCTAACCGAACAAGTCTTTTTTGCAAAATTTAGCATACAGCTGTAATTTTAGTGTATTAGACAATTAATATTCATTTAATTCAATTAAATCACAATTAAAATTTGAATTGCTATTTTTCATTGTCATTTTTCACAACAGGACTTTAGACAACACCCACAAGTTGTGACAGCATCAAGGCATCAAAATGAAACGCATAAACAACCTACTGTACTGTATGCGCTCAAAATCTAAGTAATACATTAGAGAATGACACGGGGGAAAAAATCTGTCCCCGTCACTGTCCCGTCCCCAGCCCACCGCCCCGTCACCGCCCCGTCACTGCCATCCCATTCACCGTCCCCGCAACATCCATATAAGCCTTAGTACTCAACCCCTCAACTCGTCCTGCGGAACAGATTCCAGATTCTTCAGGAAGGAACTGCCGATGAGGAACAGGAGCAGGCCCAACACCCAGCTCCATCTCCAGGGACAACTGACCGGCTCTCCCCAAAGAAGCGCAGAGTAATAGTCATCGGGGATTCCATGCTGAGGGGCACCGAGGGACCAATTTGCAGACCGGATATGCAATCTAGGGAGGTCTGCTGTCTGCCTGGAGCCAGGATACGAGATGTCACCGCCAGTCTGGATAGACTACTCACGCCCCGAGACCACTTTCCTATGCTTCTTGTCCACATAGGAACCAACGACACTGCCAGGAACACACCGGAGACCATCACCAGAGACTTTGGAGCACTGGGTGAGAGGCTGAAGCAGACAGGAGCGCAGGTGGTTTTCTCATCGATCCTCCCAGTTAGAGGCAAGGGAAGAGCCAGAGATGAACGTATCCTGAGGACGAACGAGTGGCTACAGGGATGGTGCCGGGATATGAACTTCGGATTCCTAAACCATGGGGAAGCGCTACAAGGACTTCAGGGACCAGACGGTCTCCATCTGACCAGTAGGGGTAAGAACGTCTTCGGACACCGACTAGCCCGCCTGCTTCACAGGGCTTTAAACTAGGTAAGTCGGGGGAGGGTACCCATTCACATATTAGTGCAGAAAGGAATTATCCTGATGAGGTGAGTCGAAACTCCGCTTCCATGTCCAAGGTAAGTACCCACATTGCAAATAGTTCTTTGGGAGTCACACCGACTCGGGTAGGATACGCCTCACAGGGACTTAGCAAACACAAGATATGGAGGGCCATGTATGTCAATGCACACAGTTTAGGTAACAAAATTCTAGAATTGGATGCTGAAATAAGGAATGCCGACCTAGATGTGGTGGCAATATCTGAAACTTGGTTCACGGACTCACATGGGTGGGATATGGCTATACCGGGCTATAATCTACTTCGTCAGGACAGAGAGGGCAGGTTAGGAGGGGGGGTAGCTCTATACATTAAAGAGGACATCAAAACCACCAGGATCACAGATGTCAAGTACACCGGGGAGTCCCTCTGGGTAAACCTGGCAAGAGGCAGAGAAAAATGCCTGTATCTAGGTGTGGTTTACAAACCCCCAAGACAACTGGAAGACATGGACGCAGAATTAATTGAAGACATAGAGAATATCACTCTACGAGGAGAAGCTGTACTGCTAGGGGACTTCAATATGCCTGATGCAAACTGGAACTCATTTTCAGCGACAACCAGCGGTAGCAGGAGGCTCTTAACCTCCATAAAGGGAGCACGTCTCAAACAAATGGTAACGGAGCCCACTAGGGCCCAGGCGATCCTCGACCTGGTACTCACCAACGGGGAAAGCGTTTCAGAGGTCTCAGTAGGAGATACGCTAGCCTCCAGCGACCACAATATAGTATGGTTCAACCTTAGGAAAGGCTTCCCTAGATCAAACACGAAAACAAAGGTACTCAATTTCCGGGGCACAGACTTCGCACGAATGGGAGATTTCGTCCATCAGACGCTGCAGGACCAAGCAGAGACCGATGATGTAGAAGCTAAGTGGTTAACACTGAAATCAACCATACATGAAGCAACTAGCCGCTTCATAAAATCAGTAAATAAACGACAAAGAAACAATAAACCCCAATGGTTCACCGCGGAGATCTCGCACCTCATTAAGGAGAAGAAAAAAGCGTTTCTCTCCTACAAGCGCACGGAGAAAAGAGAGGCAAAAGTAGAATATAGGACCAGGTCTACAGCGGTCAAAATGGCAGTTAGGAGGCAAAACTTCGAGTGGAAGAAATTCTGGCAAAAAACATTAAAAAGGGGGACAAATCCTTCTTCAGGTATATTAGTGACAGAAAAAGGAACACAGGCGGGATAGTACGCCTTAGAAGACCGGACGGAAGTTACGTGGAAGCAGATTCCGATAAAGCCGAACTACTGAATGAATACTTCTGCTCAGTCTTCACCTGTGAGGCACCGGGACACGGTCCCCAGTTGAAGGCAACAAAAAGCACAGAAGACCCGTTTCAGAATTTTGAGTTCACACCAGGTGAAGTTTACAGTGAACTGGCAAGACTCAAGGTGAACAAAGCCATGGGACCAGACAATTTGCACCCAAGAATGCTCAGAGAATTGAGCGATGTCCTGGCGAAACCGTTGGCTGAGCTATTCAATCTCTCCTTAAGTAAGGGGAAAGTTCCCCTGGACTGGAAATTAGCTAATGTCGTTCCTCTGCATAAAAAGGGTTGCAGGGCAGAGGCTGCGAATTATAGACCGGTGAGTCTCACATCAATAGTGTGCAAACTCATGGAAACACTAATTAAAAGCAAATTGGACATGATCTTGAATGAAGGGAATCTTCGGGATCCCAGTCAGCATGGATTCACCAAGGGTAGGTCCTGCCAATCCAATCTCATCAGCTTCTTTGACTGGGTAACAAGAAAGTTGGATTTGGGAGAGTCTTTGGACGTCGTGTACCTGGACTTCAGGAAAGCTTTTGACAGTGTCCCACACCGCAGGCTGCTAAGCAAGATGGAATCGATGGGGTTAGGAGAGACACTAACTGCATGGGTCAATGATTGGCTGAGTGGCAGACTTCAGAGGGTGGTGGTTAATGGTACCCTCTCTAAAACATCGGAGGTGACCAGTGGAGTGCCGCAGGGCTCGGTCCTGGGTCCACTCCTTTTCAACATATTCATAGGGGATCTGACTCAAGGGCTTCAAGGTAAAATAACACTATTCGCCGATGACGCCAAACTATGTAATATAGTAAGTGAATGCAGTTTACAGAATTATATGGCGCAGGACCTGCTTACATTGGAAAGTTGGTCCTCAACCTGGCAACTAGGCTTCAATGCTAAGAAATGTAAGGTCATGCACCTCGGAAGCGGAAATCCATGCAGGACGTACTTCTTGAATGGAGAAACTTTAACTAGGACTTCAGCAGAACGAGATTTAGGAGTAATCATCAGTGCAGACATGAAAACTGCCAATCAAGTGGAGAAGGCTTCATCTAAGGCAAGGCAGATATTGGGTTGTATCAATAGAAGTTTCGTCAGCCGAAAGCCTGAAGTCATAATGCCGTTGTACAGGGCCATGGTGAGACCTCATCTGGAGTACTGTGTGCAATTCTGGAGGCCACATTACAGTAAAGATGTGCGCAGAAGGGTTTCTTTCTTTCCCTCTTCATCCCCTTGGCCCAGAATCTTTTTCCCTTTCACTCCCTCCTTCCTAGTGTGAGCCGGGAACACGCGCGGTCCAGCAGCCCCCACCCGCCCGATCGCAGCATTTAGCCAGCTCCCTCCCTCCACCTTACCTTATATGCCGAGTTTGCCAGCTTTCTTTTTCCCGAGCCGCACGCGTTCAAAAAGACGCGCACACGCAGCTGTGCGAGTTGATCAATCTTCTCCTCTCCTGCAACTTCCTGTTTTCAGTTGCGTCAGAGGAGAAGATTGATCAACTCGCGCAGCTGTGCGCGGCTTGGGAAAAAGAAAGCCGGCAAACTCGGCATATAAGGTGAGGTGGAGGGAGGGAGCTGGCTAAACGCTGCGATCGGGCGGGGGGGGGGGCTGCTGGACCGCGCGATCCTTAATGCCTCACTGAGGAGACAAGACCATTCACCGCTCCACAGGGCGGTGAATGGCCTTGTCCCCATCCCCGCAGCGACTACTATGTTTCTTTCCCTGTAACAACCACCGTATCATTCTCTATAATACATAGCAAAAGAAACACGACCGATTGCTTACCTTTTTGATGTCAAATCACTAAACGTTGTTCCTAACCACAAAATAAAATTACTACACAAATATTACAGGTAATGTTTATAAACAAAGAATGTTTATAAATATCATACTTTGCAGTTGAATAAAGCTCTGTGATCTTGAAAAACTCAGTATTTCCACAATTTTGGCCACTAGTGTATTTACCTGCAGTTCCGATACAAGCAACTATTATCAGGCATGTTGATCTTAATCTATTCTAGAAATTAATTTTTATTTGTTTTGGTCTTGAAAAGGGCCATCTGAACAGTTTTGATTTTTAATTTTCAGTTAGCCAGCCTTTGGTCTTTATCTATTGGCATCTATCTGACATGGAGTTCACCAGCTGCAGGAGTTCTGAGATGACATGGTTCTAGTCAGCAATAAAAGACTTGAGTTTCCTTTTGTTTGCTGGTATTTCAGTGATAACAAGTGGCGTTCAATAATTTATCTATCTCAGTAGGAAAAAGAAGAGTTTTCAAAACTTTTTTTTTATATTTTTTCAATATATTCCCCTGATAGCTCCATACACTTCATCCACTTTTCCTGCAATGACTTTAACCCCCTTTGAAAATAATTCTGTTTGACCTTCAAACCACAACTTCCTTGACATTTTCATCGCTTGAAAACTGCTGTCCACAGAGAGATTTCTTCAAAACTCGGAACAGGAAATAATCCGAGGGAGCCAGGTCAGGACTTGTAGGTTGGATGCTGAAACCCACATTTCTCCACCACCTGTAATTGTCAAGACGTGTACTGGTGCATTGTTGTGAAGAAGCAGCAGCATGCTTGCTGTGAGTTTTCTGCGTCTTTTCCCCCTGATTGACTCGTAAAGCAATCATTGTGTTGGCGTAATTCTCTCCGGTTATGTCTTGTGTGGCATGAACTCCAGAAGCCAAAGTCCTTCATCATCCCAGAGGACAGTTGCCATGATTGTGCCTGCAGATTTTTATTTCTTGAACTATTTTGGGCCGGGGGATGACTAGTGCTTCCACTGCATTGACTCCATTTTGGACTCAGGATCTCTGTGATAGACCCAAGACTCATCTTCAGTCACCAAACAATGAAAAAAATTCACTTGGTCTTCATGGAGCATCTCTAAGTTCTCTTGACAGCATTGGAACCTTGTGTCCTTCAGACATGGCATCAGCATTCTTGGAACTCATCTTGCACTAACCTAGGACATGCCCAACTTTTCATGAATTATTTTCCAAACTGTACCTGCCAAGATGCCCAGTTTTTCAGATATTCAGGAAACCTTAATTTGTCTTGTCTATCAAAATTAAATCCTCAACTTTCTTGCACATTTCTGTGATAGTTGTTTCCACAGGCCGTTCAGTGTGAGGATCATCTTCAACTAACTGCTTGCTCTAAAACTTTTACTTTTCCGTAAATGTTTGAAGGCTTACTTCTTTCAGTGGGCTTTGTTAAATCTGTGATGGGTTATGATGTTATGAGAATTTGACGTTTGTTTTATTATCTGTATGTTTTGAAAAATTTTATCATTTTATTTATTTTTTAATAACTTGTATGATTATATATTTTGGGGAAGTTTAAGAATTGCATGTTAGTATTTTAAGATCAAGGTGTGTTCACCTATGTTTTGTGTTTTCTTTTGTATTCTACATAGGTTTTTGGTTATGAGGGATATGAATGTTTAAATAAATAAATAATTAATGACCCTGGTACTTTAGATTGTGAGTCCACCAGGACTTGAGTACCTGATTGTTAACCACTTAGATAATTTTGACAGGTGGTATATAAATACCTAAAGTTAATTAATTAATTCATAACAAAATGAGCATCCTTGAACTTGGACCTACTTAGTTCTACTTGTTGATTTGGGGGGGGGGAATATTGTTTCACGCCCATAATGGGTGATTCACAGTCAGCAGAATAAATTAGGCACACAATCCATCCTGCCTACCCAAGAATTATATTCCTGTTTGAACTATAGAATTGACCTAAACTGCTAAAGAACCCACTGTGTGTGGGAAAGGCTGCACTTTCTCAGAACCTTTTGATTACCATAGTTTGGAGTTTTAGGAGAGATGTTCTGTTCCATCAGCATGTGATGATATCACCCACTCAGGTGCCTGATCAATCCTGCTGATAGTGGAAAACATCTGTTACAGGTAAGCAGTGATGCTTTGTTGCCTCTCTCCTAAACTTATATATCAGATACATTTTTGGGGTCCGACAGGTTTTATTTTTTATTTTGTCATCATAGGAACCTTATTTCTTTGTGTTTAATTTTGCAGAATGGGCAACAAATTATGGAAGAATCGATGGGAGAAGATGAGACAAATGATCAAAATGTAAGTACTTTTGTAACAAAGAACAAAGCAGAAGATGCAGAAGGAAAATATCTGAAGATATGATAATAGAGCTATGAAATTGTCCACATTAATGATATAAATGTTTTATTTGCTAGCCATATTCTGCTTGCTTAATGTGAATGAGTGGTTGATTAGACTTGGTTTATTTTTGTTTGATATGCTGCTTTTGTGAGAGGCTGTAAGGCAATTTGCAGATCCCGGAATCTGGGGAATACTATAGTAATGCATTTAGACTTCTAAGTCAAGGGCAGCCAAAAGTGGTTGGATGAGAACTAAAATTAACACAGGATAGATAACATGAAACACCATGAGACTATGCAACACTGACGTAGCTGGGCTTTGAATGAGCATGGGAAAGGAGAAGAATACTGCTTTAGTGCAGAAAACTAAAGTGGATGATAGACCTTCAACAGGACCTACGGTTTTATTCTACCTGTTTACTTTGTAATTAGAATTTTTTCTTGAACTACATCATGATGATTGTGGATTATACAGAAAAATTTTTGGTTTTATAAAAAATTAAGTAGATTATTTTGCAAGGTGTGTGTTTATTCTTTTATGTTCCGGCAGGTCATAGGCTGAAATGTAATTTATATTTTTAATGTGCAAATAAATTTAACAAAAAATAGACAAGTGAATGGAAATTAAAAAAAAAAAAAGTACAAAATTCTTTGGGGGGTTCTTTTAGTAAGCTGCTGTAAAAAGTGACCTTGGAATGCCTTTACGCTGGTCTTTTCTGAGCTCTTAGGCAATTTTTAATGTAGCCGAGAAAATGGCTGTTTTACCATTTTGCCAATTAATGGCCATTTGCTAATGTTGCCATTAGTGTACAGCCATTAACAAAAGTTTTCATGTGAGCCCTTACTTCCACCTATTTTGCAGGCAGTAAAGACTCGTGTGCTAATCCCGCGGTAAAGTGGCTTTGCTTACTAATTCACACTATTACAGCCACTCTCCAGACTGCCATTTCTGAAAAAAATTCAGGAATTTTTTTAGTGCATGATTTGCACACACACGTTGGGCTTTTACCATAGGATGCCTCAGTGCATCCTGCAGAAAGCTCTTTTAGGCTGTGGTAATTGCGTGCTAGTGCTTATGCAATTTAGTAAAATGATGCACAAATATCAGCATAATCTTTTGCAAAACCAAAATTCTAGATTGCTGCTTGTTTGTCACTGTCAACTCATTTGTTTTGTTTCATTACCAGTGTCCAATAACAACCAAAGAAGCAGCATGGGTAATTGGGGTACGAGCAAGATCTGATTCTAATTGGTAGCTATATGAGGTTTCCGTGACATAACTATTCATCAGTATATGCAGAGTAGTGAGTTCCACTCTTCATCTCGGGTGACAAAGGTTTAATACGAAAAAAAAACCCTGTTCCCCAGCATTACCAGCAGACGAATCCAGATGAATGGGTCGTGTCCATCCACCAGCAGATGGAGATAGAGACCACTGAGCTGTCTTCTATGACAGTGTTCTTCAACCTTTTTACACCTATGGACTGGCGGAAATAAAATAATTATTTTGTGGACCGGCGGTTGAAGAACACTGGGCTAAAGTTGTGGTCCAGACCCCGCCCCCATAATAGTACTAATTGTAACACTGTTTTTTCCATTCATTTTTCATATATACACACAATATAATCTTATTAACAACACATAATGGTTAACCACAAAATTAAACTACACAAAGCAACATTCATTCCTACCAGAACACAGATAACCCATATGCAAATACAGGACCAAAAACTAAAAGTACTAATATATACAAATGAAACCCTAAGATTCAAGACTCTGCATGCAGTACAACCCCAGAGAAAAAGAAACATGCATTTCTTCCTGAACAGTGCAAAATACAGACAGCAGATGTAAATTTTCAAAATTGACACCATTCAATCACTAAATTCAAAAATATTCCCCCCACCTTTGTTGCCTCCCTCCATGCAGCAAAATATATTGTATCTTACCACCAGGCAGGAAACGTAAGTTAACGAGAGACAAAATGATCCAGGGCAAGCACAGGAACATCAGCTTCAAGTTAGTCAAGAAAATCAAATCATATCATTCTGTCTCCTATTGCCATTTCTGTACCAAATAACGTTTACTTTCCTACCATCATTCTATTTCTTCTCACCATTTCAATTTCTTGGAACACATCTATTTTGGGATCTATTAACCTCCTTCCTACAAAAAAAGTCATATAAAACTTTGACAGTTAAGAGTAAACTAACTTGAGTAGGAAACCCACAGGTACTATAGCGGCAATCCTCCTACAACATGTTGCCCAAGTCTCAAAGGCCGTGCTCGCCACACCACTTCTGTGTTTACAATCCTCTCCTCTTCCCTCCAATTCCCATCTGCATCGTAATCCCCCTGCATCAGCCAGTTACCGGTCAGCTCAACGCCTATTGGTCCACAACACAGAAGATTCAGCTATCCCATAGGTCGGCATTCGGTTTTCGAACATCCCCGGGAACTAATTGGCCAACATGCCCTGTCAATCAAGTCACAATACAGTCAGTCCGTTTGTTCTAGCAATCATAACGTCTTGGGCCCGATGCACGTGCCAGCGCTGTGGACTGGCAGGAAATTTCTACAGTCCGGCAGCAGTCTGCGGACCGGCGGTTGAAGAACACTGTTCTATGATATAGGATGGTACACGCTCTAGTCTCCCAGTATTACTCATCCATCTGCCTGCTGGAGATGGAAATCTTCCATGCTCCTGTCTTTGTTCTTGTTATGGCCTTGCTTCTGTCTTAGAATACTAATTCAGTGAGCTGGAAGCTCAGGTTTGGGTTTCATGACCTTAGAGAACATCTGATGGTGCCAGGTCAATACCCGCCCCCTTTCCCTGGGACCCTTCAAGGTAGGTGGCTCCCTTCCTCCATCCTCAGTTTAAATAATATTTTTAAAAAACAGGAGAGATTCATAAAGACTAACAGCTGTTAAAGTGGATCAAATTGCAGCAAACCCCAGGGGAGCCAGCAATTTCCTTTTTTTCAGTGGCCCTTACTGGAGGATGGTGCCTTGCTGCTCTGTTCTCTGTTGTTGGCTCTTGTTTGCAGTTCCTTGCCCCACCTCCTCCCCATTCCCCTGGTGGCATCTTGTTACCACTGCGGTTTCCCGCAGGATTGTTGGTGCTTTCTCTATTTTTTAGCAGATTGTGGCCAGCTCTTTGAACTTAACTAACTTTCCATCTAAAACAACTATTAATGAATCTCCTCCTTCCACAGAAGAACTTCCACAGTTCTTTGACAGAAAAATCTGTAAAAGCAGAGAATCCTTGATTTTAGATAATTCTGAACTTGAAGAATTTGATATTAGGATGTTTCCCTATGTGGAGGAAATAGTGGTGGACATATTTTTCAACCACCCCTCAGAACAAAAAGTTTGTTACTATCTGAAACATATTCTTCATCTCTGTGTTTGTTAGATACATTCTTCCCTGGAGATATTGACCATATTACAGTGGTACTTCGGTTTACGAGTGCACCGGTTTGCGAGTGTTTTGCAAGACGAGCAAAACATTTGCAAAATCAGCACCTCGGAAACCAAGCATGCCTTGATTTACGAGCACACCCCCCCCCCACCGCGATCCGGCATGCCCCAGGTACCCACCCACCCACCCGTTCACATACCTTACCCCCATTTGGCACCGGCACCACGCACAGGACATGCCGGTGCCCAAAGATCTGCCTTCTTCTTTGCGCTGGGCCTTGAGCATCTGCGCATGCTCAAGGCCTATGCGTTCCCGTTCTCTCCGAGATTCTCGGGAACCCAAAGGCCTTGAGCATGCGCAGATGCTCAACGCCCAGCGCAAAGAAGAAGGCAGATCTTCGGGCACCGGCATGTCCTGTGCGTTGGTGCCGGTGCCAAATGGGGGTAAGGAATGTGATCGAGTGGGTGGGTGCCTGGGGCATGCCGGATTGCAGTGGGGTGGGGGTGGGGGGGATGCCACAAGCGGGGGGATGGTGGATCACACGGGGGGGGGGACCTTCATGAGCAGGGGGGAACAATGCCGGTTCTTGGGGGGGGGGGTAGAGCAGCGCCACTGGCCTCGGGGGATGGGGGTGGGTAGGAACGAATCAAGCGAGTTTCCCTTAGTTCCTATGGGAAAACTCGCTTTGATATACGAGTATTTTGGTTTACGAGCATGGTTCTGGAACGAATTATGCTTGTAAACCAAGGTTCCACTGTATTTTAATACCTATTCCTAAGAATTCTGCTGCAAAATTAGATGAGGTTAGTAAGTATAGGCCAGTAGCCTCAATTCTACTATTAACAAAAGTGATGGAAGTGATTGTGGCTGAACAACTTAGTGACTATTTGGAATATTTTGATATTTTACAGGAGCGTCAATTAGGATTTCTGTTACGTCCCTTCCGGATTCCGTACACGAGGGCCCGGATTCTGTATAGGATGCCCTGGAAGGGCGTCCTATACAGAATTGGGCCTAGGCCCACCCAATAAAAACCCATTCTGTAACCAACGTCCATGTTACAGATGTCGATTACAGAACCGGGTTACTGTAGACGCCGGCTGCTATACTTAATTGCGGCAAGGGATCTCCCTACCACGATTAGTATAGCGGCTGTCAGTCTCCCCACCTCCCCCTAAACAAATGAGGCAGGAGGGATGCCCAATCCATCCTGCCGAAGGACCTACCCAACAAATCCCTGTCCTTGAACCCCTCCTTCCTGGAACCCCCCCTCTCCCCGGGCTCACCTAGCAAGTTGTCAGGCCGGACGGGTGGTTTATTGGGGGGGGGGGGTCCAGCAGGAGAGGTTGGCCACCCTTCTGCTGGCGATCATCAGGAAAGAGTGGGCAGTCATCGGGCAAGTGGGGTTGGGAACCCTCCTGCCGCGATCGTCGGGGGGTGGGAGGGCCTCCTGCTGGTGATCATCGGAAGTGGGTGAGGGGTCTTTCAGCAGGAGGGATTGGGCATCCCTCCTGCCTTGTTTGTATAGGGGAGGAGGGAGACCGGTGGCCGCAGCTCCAGCCGCTATACTAATTGAGGCAGGGTGATCCCTTGCCTGCTGTGTTCTTTTTGTTTTAAATTTCTTAAAAAAAATTTTTTTTGTTTTAATTATGGTTTTTTTGTTTTAATCTGGCAGCTTACTATCCAACTTGGTTAATGTAACATTCATCCCTGATGCAGTCTCTCTAAATGCCAAAAACATGTTGGGCTGTTTTTACAACTATTTGTTAAGGTTTGGATATAAGTACCTTGAACTTCCTTTAATTTTAATTTTTTAAATAAAACTTCAGTTGAGCCTTTTTCGAATGGCTGAACTGCTCCTTTTTATTTCCCTGCATTGATTTTGCAATTTCGGGTTGCCACATAGTTTTTCTCGTGAGTTTCAGGGGAACAGCTGGATTTAGTTTTATGCTCTAATCACTTGATGACACTCCACTCTATGATGGAGTTTTGGTTAAGACCTATTACTGAAGGAATGCAATAAGTCATAATGGCTGCTATTCAGTAGATGTCAATGTAAAAGCTATACTAATTCTTGACTGAGGAAAGAAGATGTGTGCTCTCAGTTCAGAATTCATGCTAGCAGTTATGTAAGAGTAGGATTTAAGCATTTTAGGTGGACATTTGATTAGCTAGGTAAACTGACTTGCAGTGTCTTCATCTACTCCTCATCTGTAATGTACAAGAGACGAAATAAGAGTTAAAAGCTCTGTCATACCAGATGATGTGAGATAGAAACCTTTTTTTTTCTTGCCTGTACATTAAACTACTTTAAAAAAAATTACATAAATGCAAACATAGTACATAGGATCGGCTGATCATATGACTTATCAGTAGCCACACTTAACTGAGAGGCAAAAGTTGTTGGGGTTTTTTGTTTTTTAAATAGCTTTCATTACATTACATTACATAAGTGATTTCTATTCCGCTTGTGCCTTGCGGTTCTAAGCGGATTACAAGTTAGAAGACTGGACATTTCCAGTAGCATTGCAGTACATATAAACAAGAATGCGTTAAGTTACAATTGTTGTTCTGGACTTTTCCAGGATAAATTGGTAGTAGATAGTAGATAGTGATAGGTTGTTTAGACGAATAGAGATAATATTGTCCGGATTCTGTTGTTTAGACGAGTAGAGATAATACTGTTCGGATTCGGGTGTTGCTGGTGGTGGTGTTTGGGTAGTCATGAGAGCATTATCTTAAACTTTTATGAGGTTATGATGATGGGAAGTGTTTTTTGAAGAGATGAGTTTTGATTTCAAAAGCCATGCTCTTATCTTTTATTCAGGAGGATGTATTCAGAAATTGTCCTCCTGTTTATTAAATGAGATATCGCTAAAGAGTTCAGCTTTTCAAGAAATTTTCCTGCCAGCTTTTAGCAGATGCCCTTGAATTGGTTTGGTAGCTATGCAATGAAAATGGAAGGAGGGAGGATGAGAGAAGACTTGATAAAATGCATTTTTTTGTGTTTTAAATTTTTATTAGATCAAATTGCAACAAATATCAAGTCAAGCATACCATTTCTGGTCTTGATAAAATGCATTTTAAAAAGCACCTCTTAAATACTGAAGATAAATCAATATTTACCTTGACTAGTGACAAGGCAATCTGCATTTAAGCACTGTTTTAATGCAGTAGATCTCAACATGAACTAGCAGTGCTTAACTTAGATTGTGAGGGATGGGAATCTAGAAGGAGACTGAGAGCAGGATGCACAAAGCACAAAGGATGACACCATGGTAAAAAATCATAGTGGGTGCAATTTTTTTTAACTGGTGATGCTTAGCACAATAGCATGCAAATTATATGCAAGCTATTTGTGCGGAGCAGCCCCGGTAAAAGGGAGAGGAACAATGCCTGACATCTGCTCAGAAGAGCACATCGCTAGACAAAGCTCCTCCTCCCTCCTGTCATTCCCATAAAACTTGCATGCTTTCTCCATGTTGGCAGCCTGACTTTGTAGTCCTGTTGGCATCCAATTTTGCAGTCCTTAATGATGTATTTTGCTCTCCCTGAAGCAAGAAAAGGGCATGATCTCCTCCTTCCATCTGCTTTTGGGAAGGATGCATCTTCTCCCTTTCAGTGGCTCAGAAATTGTGTTTCTCTCCATGGAGGCCGAATGAACTTTAACCTACCAATCCCTGCAAAACCGCCTATTCACAGATGCCACGATCCTGAACACTGGCAAGGAGTGGGACGGCTCCACCCCTTCTCCCACTGGTACCATACATGATTGGAGCTGGTAGATGTGCCTGGGCTCCAGCCCTGCCTCTTGGCACTGCCCTCCAGTGCACTATAGGATAGAACATAAGAAGTGGGTTCATAGACAACGGCGCGAAAGACAAAAGCGCTTGCCGACAATTGAGCGGACTTTACATTTCCCTACATTAAACTTCATCTGCCATCTCGTCGCTCACTCTCCTAGTTTGTTCAGGTCCCTTTATAAATCTTCGCAGTCCTCTTTAGTCCTAACTCCACTAAATAGTTTGGTGTCGTCTGCAAATTTTAGTACTTCGCACTTCGTCCCTGTTTCTAGATCGTTTATAAATACATTGAACAGCAGCGGTCCGAGTACCGACCCCTGCGGAACACCACTCGTGAAACTCCTCCAGTCCGAGTAGTGGCCCTTCACTCCTACCCTTTGCTTTCTATCTGCCAACCAATTTTTGATGTATCTATGCACGTCTCCTTCCACCCCATGGTTCTTCAGTTTCCGTAGTAGGCATTCATGGGGTACCTTGTCAAAGGCTTTTTGGAGATCTAAGTACACGATGTCTATGGGGTCCCCTTTGTCCATCCATTTGTTTATTCCTTTGAAGAAGTGCTATAAGTTCATTAGGCACGATCTTCCCTTGCAGAAGCCATGTTGGCTTGGTTTCATCAGTTTATTTTTTTCTAGATGCTCATCGATGCTGTCTTATCAGCGCTTCCGCCATCTTTCCCGGAACCGAAGTCAAACTCACCGGTCTGTAGCTCCCTGGGTCACCTCTCGACCCTTTTTGAAAGATGGGCGTAACATTAGCTATCTTCCAATTCTCCGGGATCACGCCTGTTTTCAGGGATATATTACAAATCTGCTGTAGTAGTTCCATTATTTCCTCCTTTAGTTCTTTCAATAACCTAGGTTGGATTCCGTCCGGGCCCGGAGATTTCTCAGTTTTTAATCTATCTATCTGCTTGTATACGTCCTCAAGGCTTACCTCGATGGATGTTAGTTTTTCTGCTTGATCTCCTATGAAGATTTGTTCAGGTTCTGGCACGTTGGATGTGTCCTCTTTTGTAAATACTGACGAAAAGAACATGTTTAGTCTATCTGCTACTTCTTTTTCCTCCTTCACCACTCCTTTCCTATCTCCATCGTCCAGTGGTCCCACCTCCTCCCTTGCCGGCTGCTTCCCTTTAACATATCTGAACGTGTCCTTGAATAAAGACCAGGCTTGCTCAACAGTCTGTGATTTCTTTGAGCTGTTCCTAAGTTTCTTCCTTACCATTACTCTCACCGCGTCGTAGTTTCCTTTCTTGAAGTTAAAAGTTGTCGCTGTGGTTCTCGCATGCCTACTGCTTGCATCTTCCTTGCGCTCTTGTTCAGTGAAGAGGCCCTGGACTTTTCCCTTCTGCTGGGCATCTGTGATGCGGTCACCAGCTCCAGTGAAGTTAAGGTTATAGCCGGCTACTGGGGGGCACAGGGAGCCTTATGCTTTTGCTGCTAAAAGGGTACTTTGGGTGAATGAGGAACTAGCTGCAGGCTGGTTTATTTTTGTTTGTTTGTTTTTTAGATTGGGCGCAACTGCTGTTCATGTGTTGTGTGAGTGCACAACAGCTACTGGCAGCTCCAGAGCTGATGGAAAATTTTAATCGTTAAAGGGAGGGGAGGGTTCCTTTCCTTGTGATGCACAAAAAAGCTCATTTACATACTAATGAGCTCCTTCCGATGCATTTGCATAGGGTTCTCGGATTGGTAGCAGCCACAGAGAACCTTTTTGAACCTCAGGAGAGGGGTTTTTGTGCCAGTAAGACTACTTTAACAAATCTTACTGGTGTGGAAACCTTTTGTGCATCGGGGCCTGAGTTTAATCTGTCAAAGGGTTTCTTGAATTCTATATATGTAGGAAAAAAGTTGGATGAATAGGAGTCTCGTGAAACTGGTAATAAATTAAAATACATCAAATAGAGTCTCTAATTGAGAATACAGAGGATCAGTTGAGTAAATACTTATCTTGCTAATTGCTGTGCATTTGAGTCTGAAAATCTTATGGGAATTAACTAAAAACAATCAAGTATTACTATGCAGCAAAATACTGCTTCAATTCTGTATCAATTGAAGACAAGTAGTTAAGTGATATGATCCAGTTGAGGAAAAGCTAATCTGTGGCATGCTTTTGACTTCAGATTAATTTACAGTACTACTTATGTCGTGTGAAGCAGGGTATCGAACATTTGTAGAGAGTCGGCTGTGTGGAGTCTCCCCCCCCCCCCCCCCCCATTTATTTTTATCTCTCTCTTGGTATAATAGATGTATTTTATCATCATTCTTAAATACTCATAATTGGATCACCTCAGCTGATTGCTAGTTGACTATCTTCAGCCCTGTTAGCTTCTTAGGAACCCTTTTTACCAAAGCTGAACAAACACTAACAATTACTACTACTTATCACTTATATAGTGCTGAAAGGCGTACACAGCACTGTACATTTTGGCATTTATAGATGGCCCCTGCTCAGAAGAACTTACAATCTAACTTGGACAGACAAACATGACATATAGGGCTGGGGATGCAGAATCCAAGGTGAAAGGACTTAGGAATCGAAAGCATTTTCGAAGAGGTGGGCTTTTAACTGGGCCTTGAACACTGCTAGAGACTGAGCCCACCATAGGGATTCAGGCGGCTTGTTTCAGGCATATATGATGCAGCAAGGCAGAAAGGGATGGAGTCGGCAGTTGAAGAGAAGGACACAGATAGGAGGGACTTACCAGCTGAGCGGAGTTCACGGAGGGAGGACACAGGGGGAGATAAGCAGAGAGATAGTGAGGGGCAGCTAAGTGAGTACTAAATGCTAAGAAAACATTTATTTCAAAATAACTTACTAAGGGGCTCTTTTACTAAAGCTTAGAGAGCACAAACAGAATTAGCCCATGCTAAATGTTAAGACACCCTTAAGTAAAAAATGGGTTATTTGATGTGGGTACTTGATTCCAAAATGTGTGTTTTCATGGTGAGGCCTGATAATTTGACCCTAGTCAGTCTTATTTTTTTATCATAATTTTTTCTGTTAAATTTTCTCTCTTAACTTAGAAGATCCCCACTGGAAGTTATGTACCCTAATTTTATTGGAGAAAATTATTTCATCTATTAAATCTTCTTTATCTGCTCTTGATGTATTCCTTCAGCTTGGATTAAAATTTCAAAGTTTGTCTTCTCTTCCTTTATCAGTGGTTAATCAGGGTTTGTCCTCTAGTTTGTGTAGGGTTACCATATAGTTCCAGAAAAAGGAGGATGGATTGAGATATCCAGGTTTTCCTTAGCAACAGCAGCAGATGAATCCAGAGATCCAATGGGGATAGCACACATCTACCAGCAGGTGGAGATAGAGAAACTGATTAACAAGTGGTCCTATTGGCTGGCACGCCTCCTGCATCTTCAGTATACTCTATCTCCCAGCAGGTGATGGTTGCTATTCATCTAGCTCCTGGATTCTGGCTGTGACTGGGCAATTATTTTCTCCTGTTCAGGTTTCTCTTCAGTGAGACAGAGGTGTCTGGCTGAATGGTGCCGGCTTTAAGGGTTACACCTGGGCCCCCCATGTCCCTGCCTCACCCTCCTTCCCTCCAATGATAGAGGGTCTGACTGGGTCTCGATTTTTCTTCTTTTCCTTCACTGTAATAAAAAAAAAAAGACCACAGTGACTATTAAACATTTCTGCCTTCATAGTGCTGAGCAACCGACATCTGCCGGCACTGTCAACAAAGTTGTGAGTATGTTTTATTTGAACTTCTTTTCTGGTTTCTGGTTGTGGTGAAGCTGCGGGTTCAGTGTGAGTCTCCTTTGGTTCCTCACCATATTCCATCTGCATCCACTGGTTTTTGTGTTTTTTCTGATGCAAACTGCTATTCTGTCATCACCTTCAACTGCATGAACCACTTGATAGTATTTCTTGAGATTAGGAATATCTAGCTCTCCATCCCTCTTGGCTAAAAACATCACCTCTTTATTTACTTGGAGTCTAGGCCAGTATTCTTCAACCTTTTGACACCTATGGACTGATGGAAATAAAATAATTATTTTGCGGACCGGCAGTTGAACACTGGGCTAAGTCGTGGGCCAGACCACACCCACCTCCACCCAATCTCCGCCCCCATAATAGTACTAATTATAATACCATTTTTTCCATTCATTTTTCATATATATATATATATACACACACACAATATAATCGTATTAAAAACACATAATGGTTAACCACAAAATTAAACTATACAAAGCACACTGTATGCTTCTCAATATTCATTCCTACCAGAACACAGATAACTCCATGCAAATATGGGACCTAAAACTAGAAGTACTAATATATACATACATGCATGCGAGACTGCATGCGGTACAACCCCAGAAGAAAGGAAACAAATGCATTTCTTCCTGAACAGTGCAAAGTACAGACAGCAGATGTAAATCAATCACTAAATTAAAAAATAAAACCATTCTCCCTACCGTTGTTGTCTCCCTCCCTCCATGCTGTGCCTTGCCTTCTGGCCTGCTCCCACCTGGCCGTTTTATGCCACCCCTGGTGTTATCTTCGGACCGGCTCCCTCTTCCTTAGTGCTGCAGTGCACAAAACTATGGGCAGCAGCTCCTGCGTGCCCTGCGCCTCATCTGGAAGCCTTCCCCCTGACATTGCGACGTCAGAGAGAAGGCTTCTGGTTCGGGTGCAGGACGCGTGTAGGAGCCTCTGCCCATGGCTTTGTGCACTGCAGCACTGAGGAAGAGGGAACTGGCCTGAAGACAACGCCGCATCGATCGCACCGTGGACCGGCAGCTGAAGAGCACTGTCTGGAGCCCGATGCGAATGCCGGCCCTATGGACCAGGAAGAAATTTCTGCAGACCGGCACCGGTCCATGGATTAGCGGTTGAAAAACACTGGTCTAGGCCACTTTCAAAGAAATTGCAAGATCTTTCCATACCATGTTCAAAATATAACACAGGTGATAACTTAATAGGAAGGGCCTCAAATGGAGCTTCTGATTCACATTGTCTTATCTTTCGTTGATGTTATTAGAAGTCCCATTGTTATACATTTTCAGAAAAAACATCAATGTGTTCTATAGAGGTTACTTTTTAAAGCAGTGTAAACATTACAAATATTAATGTTTGTTCCACTGTTACTATAACAACTAGTCTTGCATTTCAATTTTTTTTTTTTTTTTTTTTTTTTTTTTGTATTTTGTGGAAATAACTAGAGTTCTGACTGGCAGGTATGTTTTTGTTCTTCTGTATGTTACTATGTTAATCAGCAGAAAGTTCTGTTAAATGGAAGGGAGATTTTAATAAATTCCTTAACTTGTTGAATTACAACTGTAAATTTCTAGGGCCGTATGACAAATGTGTCTAGATGCTACATTTCTCCAACAACCTATGTGAAGCACAAGAATGTTGTCGCCAGGACTGTAAAATGAAATAATTTTTTTATTTTTTACTTTGTTGTGCTCCTTTTCGGGCTTTGCATCCTTCATTGGCTTTTGTGCCACAGCCTTCCCTACTTACTAGTCAGCCATTGTAGAGCAATCCTTAGTTGAGGATAGTTTCCTAAAAGAAAAGTCCATAGGTCATTATTGAGATGGCTTGGAGAAATCCACTGCTTATTCCTAGGATAAGCAGCATCAAATCTATTTTACTACTAGCTAGGTACTTGGGACCTGGGTTGGCCCCTGTTAGAAACAGGATACTGGGCTTTGATGGACCTTTGGTCTGTCCCAGTATGGCAATTCTTATGTTCTTATTATACGAGTATTTTAAGGATGTTAATGCTATTGATTTCATCTTTACTCTAGACTTAACTGCATACATTTATTGGACAGTAAATGAGGATACTGTACATTTGGTTTAGTTCACATAACATAAATAATGTAAATAAAACAAGATTACGTACATTCCAGCATTTTAAATTAGGTTTACTATTTTGGATGATTCAGAGTTTGATAATGCATTGCCTAGTTAATGTCAGTTCCATTGTATCATAGATGGATTTGCATGTCTTTTCCGGGAACTAGAAATAAAGCTCTCTTAACAGGCTTTTGCTATCAGCAAATCTGTTACAGCTTCCTGTTCTGATTTGTGCTATCAGCTCCTGTAGAGTGTGTGCTTTTAGCCTTCTCCTTGTGTTTGTACCACAGGAAACAAAACAGGCCCCCTTTCCTCACAGTCCCTCTAACTTGCTGCACAGGAAATTTTATAATTGCCGGTACAGCTGGTAGCGAGAACTTTTAAAAGGTTTGGTCTTCCTGTTGGGAGTAGAACTAAGCTTGTAGAAAATGTCTAATCTCGTGGCTCTGTAGCGATGTTTCGATTTTGGGCCCTTCGTGTTCGTTCTGGTCGGGTAAGCTTTTCCACAGTTGAAAATGAGATAGCTGAAATGTTCTGCCTGGGAGTACTGGAATTGACTGCTTTAGATTTTTACCATATTATATTGTGATTCTTTTGCTTTGTGTATGGTCTAAAATAAGCTGTAAAAAATACCGTGCTGCTTAAATGAAATTATATTAAGTTGCACACTTTTAAATTACTGCTTGGTTAGATGGAAAAAATAACCAATTTTTTTGTGAAATTGTTTTATTTTATATTCTCCTGCCTCTTAGCTAATTGTTTTTGTTCATTGCTGTAACTATATTAATCCCATGGTAAAAATTTTAGTCTGCAAAATCCATCTTGGTATAGTCTGAAATAACGTGATGTGTATATGAAATGTTAAATTTGCTAAACAAGTGACTCAGCTAAAATTTTGTTTGAAGTCCTCTGTTAACTTGATAGAGTGAAAAGATAATGTGTGTATGTTTAACATAAAAATTTGGATTTAGCTTATGCCTTTCTCTAGTTTATCAAGCTGCATTCAGGTATAGTAGGTATTGTCCTGTACTTGGAAATTCTGATACGATGATGTGCACTGTGTTTTGTGCAGTGGTTAGTTTGGGTTTTGCATAGAATTTTGTGTATACTGTACTCTATACAGGAGCTAACAGTGCACAGACACACATATATCCTGGCTAATGAAGCTATTAATTGTTCTGTGTCAAAGGCCGAGAAGTACACAAAAGACAGGCTGACTGTGCTAGTACAGTGGTACCTCGGTTTACGAGTGCACCAGTTTGCGAGTGTTTTGCAAGACGAGCAAAACATTCGCAAACTTGGTGCCTCGTAAACCGAGCTTGCCTCGCTGTACGAGCGCGCCCCCCCCCCCCCAGCGATCCGGCATCCCCCCCCTGCTCGCGGCCTGGGCTGGGCGGTGTGTTAGAGATCCTCCTTCTTCTGGTCTGGGCTAGGCTGGACTGGCTTTGAGCATTTGCGCATGCTCAAAAGCCTTCTGGTCTCGCTCTCTCCGAGATTGAGAACGAGACCAGAAGGCTTTGAGCATGCGCAAATGCTCAAAGCCAGTCCAGCCCAGCCCAGAAGAAGGAGGATCTCCGACGCACCGCCCAGCCGCGCCAGAAGAGGGAGGATCTTCGGGCACCGGCACTGGTGCCAAGTCGGATAAAGGGTGTCATTGACTGCTTGGGAGGGAGGAAAGTAGGATCGCGGTGGAGAGGGGGGGCAACGCGAGCGGGGTGGGATGCTGGTTTGCAGGGGGGGGGAAGCTGGATCGCGGGGAGGGTTTGGAACAGCGTTGGATTCCTCAGGAGCAATTTGGTTTACGAGCATGCTTCTGGAACGAATTATGCTCGTAAACCAAGGTTCCACTGTACTTTATCACAAGAAGGCATTAGACTTACCTCATTCTTCATCAGCAGCATTGATATCGTACCGACCCACAACTTTATTCTCTGCCTTCTATGAAGAGCATGGTTAAAAATAAATAAATAAAGAGAGAGAGATGAGACGTGCTGAAGAACATAGTAACACACTAAATGACTGCAGAAAGACCCTTACGGTCTATCCAGTCTGCCCAACAAGGTGATCAGAGCCCTGCCCACCACTCATTTAGGCCCAGAAAGAATAAAGTGCTGGACTGTTGACAAATGGGTATTGGCATTCATCAGATTGCATGTGCATACATCTGTCCACATTCCAGAATGCTATTCTATGCATAAAGTTTGGTATTTTAATCATAACACAGCATTTTGCTCTTGTGCAGATCCATATCCATGCAATCCAGACAAGTGCTGATACAAAATTTTTGTGCAAGATAGGTTTTTTGGGTGGTTTGTTTTTTTTCAATTTCATCTGCATTCTTCTATTTCTACAGCTCTTCTCTGAGCTTTTATTCTTTGTAAACCTCCTAGATGTCATTTTGGTGACTGGTGTTATATCAAACAATGGAGACCTGTGGTACATATTTCCAATGTGTTCTCCCATGTCGGTGCACATTTTTAGCACATGACCTATGCATGCTATTTGCTTACAGGTTCTAGGAAAAAAAAGTTTGAGTTATGCTTGTGTTAGCAAACTATGCTAAGTTTTAGCACATAGCTTTAATGCAAATTAAATGCATTAGCCCTTACATTTGTACCTAAAGCAATGGAGAAAGAAATAACTTTCTCAGGATCATAAGGATTGATAGTAGGTTTTGAACCTTGGCTCCCCTTGTTCAGGCCATTACTGTATTCCAGAGGCTCTCAATCCAGTCCTTGGTACATGAGAGAGAGCCACATGCATTGCTTTCTTGCATAATCATTTTAGATACCCTGTAAACCCCACTGCCTGGTTATGTCCAGAGGACTGAAATGAGAACCGTTGATGTAATCGTTCTGTGGAATTGATAAGTGTTCTGAATGTCAAAACTGTGTACCAATGTTTGAACTGAAGTTTGTTGAGGAATGCTGTATTGAATTCATAGAATTCAAATGCTGTTACACATGAGCAAGTCTGATTTCTGACAGCCACAGAACAGAACTACATTGATAAATGCCCTGAAGTACGAAACTAATGACTTTGGACTTAAAGAAAATGCCTGTGTATAGTGGAGGTCATTAAATGATAGAGGTCTGAGATAGTTTATATTTGAGTATATATGGTAAATAACATGAATATAAACCGAGGTAACTGTTTTTCTCCCCAAAAAGGAGGAAAAAAGTTGACTTGAATATAAACCGGGGGGAGGGGGGGAAAGGGGGAGGTGGGTGTTAATATTCAAGCGCAGTGCCTTGCCTTGCCCTGCCCTGCACCCTGTTCCCATCTTTCCCTGCTCTGCCTCCAGCCCACTCACTCTCTCCCCTGTCCTACCAGTCTCTGCACCCTCCCTGCCAGGTTCTTTACTCTTTCCTCCCTCCCGATGCCTTGCAGGCCTCCACTGAGCCTGCCATGAGACCTGATGGTCCAGCAGTGGCCGGGACAGGAGGAATCCCTCCCGCTTCCTGTCCCAGCCGATTTTAATTATTTTTATCTTCCTCCCGCCTTCCCTGCATACCTTAAGGATCCCTGGCGGTCCAGCGGTGAATTGCGGTACTAGTGACCTTCCTTCACTCCTGCCTGTGCAGAGCCGCTAGCTGATTGGCTACCACAAGTTCTCGCGGCAGCCAATTAGCTAGCGACTGCACGGGCAGGAGTGAAGGAATGTCACTCCTGCCACGATTCACCGCTGGACTGCCAAGGATACTAAAGGTATGCTTAATGTGTGGTGGCGGCCAAAAAAACAAACAGGATGCTAGGAACTATTTTAAAAAATGGATGATTAACAAGAATAAGAATATTATGTCTTTGTATTGCTCCATAGTGCAACCTCACCTTGAGTATTATGTTCAATCCTGTTGCCTTATCTCAAAAAAGATATAGTGGAACAAGAAAAGGTTCAAAGAAGAGTGACCTAGATGATAAAGGGGATAGAACTCCAGTCATATGAGAAATGCCTAAAGAGTTTAGGTCTCTTCAGCTTGAAAAAAAGACGGCTGAGGGGAAAAATAATTTAAGTCTCAAAGTCCTGAGTGATGTATAAACATGTACAAATGGATCAGTTTTTTTGTTTTTTTTGTTTTTTTTTTAACTCCATCAAAAATTACAAAGATTACATTCGATGAAGTTACAGTGAAATACTTTTAAAACCAAAAGGAGGAAATATTATTGGACTTAGAGAATAGTTAAACTCTGGAATGATTGCCAGAGATTGTAGTAAGAGCAGTTAACGTAGCTGGTGTTGACTTCACCATCCTCCCCTCCATCAGCAGACGATCTAGCAAAATTGATCTCCACACTCACCCATTGGGCATCTTGTTACTATATCGCCCACCAACCCCTTGGATCAAATCCTCCGAACTCATCCTTGAGGCCATAACAAGCGCCTTCCTAAAATTCCAAAGATTACTGATCATTGGTGATATTAATCTCCACCTAGATGACAACACCAACAAGGATGTGACTAAATTCAATAACTTCCTCAACTCTCTAGGTTTCCCCTCCTGCGTTCTCTCCAACCCATGAAAAGGGGCACACGCTAGACATCATCAGTTTCCTCGATCTTACTGATTACAAAACCTCAGCCAATAATGCTCGTTGGGAACACGTCCCTTGGTCCGACCACTTTTTAGGTTCTTTCTGTCTCCCCATTTTCATGTCCCACCTTGGGGCTCCATCCTGTGCCACAAACTCTACCCTCCGCAAAAAAAATAGCAAGCGAACTGTTCAGGACCAAATTTCTCAACCAGCTTCCCTCCTGTCCTAAGCCTGCTAACCCAGAATTCAACTGGCATAACTGGGTAAACCTCTCTGAGACTACCTACCGCTCCCTTGCCCCACTATCCACTAAAATTGTCTCCTACTCCCATAAGGCCCCTTGATATCTTCCGTACCACAGAGAACTGAAGCAGAAATGTCGAGTACTGGAGCGTAAATGGAAAAAATCTAAATCCCCTGTGGACAGACAGGCTTGGAGGGACAATATTAAGTTCTACAATACAGTACTAAAAAAAAGCAAGGAAGAACTTCTATGGTGATAAAATCTTCAGATCCAACAACCAGAGTAGTACATTGTTTAGCATCTGGTGCTCCTTTACCTCTAAAAACGACTCCACTATCCTCCCCTCCTCTCCATCAGCAGACGATCTAGCAAAATTCTTCAACGAAAAGGTCACTACCATAAGTTGCTCCTTCCTACCAGCAGTCTCTTATAACTCATTGGTGCCACTGACTCCAACCCTATTCCAGCCGACTCAATCCCTATCGCAGCTGACAGATCCTGGACTGCCTTTGAGCATGTATCCGAAATTCTGCAACTGTTCCCTGGACCCTTTCGCCTCTTACCTATATGAGAAAATTCCCACGCAGGCCATCTCATCCCTCACCAGACTTATAAACTCTGCCTTACTATTGGGCCTATTTTCCGCAGAAATGGGACATATTGCCTTGACCCCATTACTGAAAAAAGCCGATCTAGACCCTTCCTCACCATTTAGCTATTGTCCTATAGCAAATATTCCTCTCCTCACCAAGATGCTAGAGTCCATCATATCTGTCCAACTCTCATCTTATTTAGAGAGATTCTCCATTCTCTTACCTTAGCAATATGGCTTCAGACCCAACTTCAGCACCGAATCCCTACTGGCCTCATTCATTTCAAAGGTTCAACAACTACATTGTCTTAATAAGTTTGCTGTCCTTCTACAATTCGACCTTTCTACAGCTTTTGATGTTGTCCACCACAATATTCTAATTTACCAACTCTCTGAGATAAGCATTGACTCCACAGTCTTAGACTGGTTCTTGAAATTCTTATGATCCCGCTCTTACACTGTTAGCATGAATGGCAACATGTCCTCTCCTTGGAAACCGATATGTGGGGTCCCGCAGGGATCACCTCTATCCCCTATTCTTTTCAACATCTACATGTCTTCTCTGAAACTCTTCCATCTATCCCCCCTTGAAACACTTTACACATATGTAGATGACATCCTTGTCCTCCTTGAGACCGACTCGAACCTTACTAATCTCTCTGAGAACATAACAGCATGTATAATGAATCTCCAATCTTGGGCCCTCACTGTACAAATGAAACTGAACAAGTTCAAAACAAAACTACTTTGGCTCGGCCCAAAATTAGAGCAGCAACCCACCCTCATTTCACTGCCTTCTGGCGCCACACTGCAGCTTGAGTTCTCAAGCAAAGTTTTGGGCATCATCATTGACTCTACACTCTCTTTTAATGACCACTTTAACTCCTTGGTAAAAAAATGTTTTTTTAGCCTTCATATGCTGAGGAAAGTGAGATCCTGCTTCCACCAACATCATTTTGCTGTCCTTGTACAATCCCTCATCCTTTCAGACTGGACTATTGTAATTCCATCTATTTAAGTCTAACCAAGAAAAGTCTTCAAAGACTTCAGCGGATTCAGAACACTGCGGCTAAGCTAATCTTCGCAAAAAGTAAATTCGACCATGTCTCCCCGCTTCTGTCCAAACTTCACTGGCTTCCAGTAATTTCCAGGGTTCACTTTAAATGCCCCTGCCTAACTTTTAAGATCCTACACTGCATCCTTCTTCCCCTTATTCCACTATCTTGGAACTCCTCGAGCCCTGATACACCAGATCCACCCCAAAATTTAAACTTTCCTTCCCCTCATTAAAAGGTGTCATCTATGTGGAAAAATTAGGGACATCTCTCTCCTTCAGAATCACAGAGCTTTGGAATAACATTACTACCCTACTTCGGAATCTGGACTCCTTTCCAACTATTCTCAAAAATGTAATACTTTTTTCACGGAGGAGGATGTTTATGAGCAACTTGAAAAACTGAAGGTGGACAAAGTGATGGGACCAGACGGGATCCATCCCAAGATACTAAGGGAGCTCAGAGAGGTTCTGGCGAGTCCTATTAAAGACTTGTTCAACAAATCTCTGGAGACGGGAGTGATTTCTGGGGATTGGAGGAGAGCGGATGTGGTCCCTATTCATAAAAGCAGTCACAGGGATGAAGCAGGAAACTACAGGCCGGTGAGCCTCACTTCAGTTGTTGGAAAAAATAATGGAAGTGTTGCTGAAAGAAAGGATAGTGTACTTCCTTGAATCTAATGGGTTACAGGATCCGAGGCAACATGGCTTTACAAAAGGTAAATCGTGCCAAATGAACCTGATTGAATTTTTTGATTGGGTGACCAGAGAGCTGGATCAAGGACATATGCTAGATGTAATTCACTTAGATTTCAGCAAAGCCTTTGATACAGTTCCTCATAGGAAGCTGTTGAACAAACTTGAAGGGCTGAAGTTAGGACCCAAAGTGGTGAACTGGGTCAGAAACTGGCTGTCGGACAGACGCCAGAGGGTGGTGGTTAATGGAAGTCGCTCGAAGGAAGGAAAGGTGAGTAGTGGAGTCCCTCAGGGTTCGGTGCTGGGGCCAATCCTGTTGAATATGTTTGTGAGTGACATTGCTGAAGGGTTAGAAGGAAAAGTGTGCCTTTTTGCAGATGATACCAAGATTTGTAACAGAGTAGACACCGAAGAGGGAGTGGAAAATATGAAAAAGGATCTGCAAAAGTTAGAGGAATTGTCTAATGCCTGGCAACTAAAATTCAATGCAAAGAAATGTAGAGTAATGCATTTGGGGATTAATAATAGGAAGGAACCGTATATCCTGGGAGGAGAAAAGCTGATATGCACGGACGGGGAGAGGGACCTTGGGGTGATAGTGTCCAAAGATCTAAAGGCGAAAAAACAGTGTGACAAGGCAGTGGCTGCTGCCAGAAGGATGCTGGGCTGTATAAAGAGAGGCATAGTCAGTAGAAGGAAGAAGGTGTTGATGCCCCTGTACAGGTCATTGGTAAGGCCCCACTTGGAGTATTGTGTTCAGTTTTGGAGACCGTATCTGGTGAAGGACGTAAGAAGACTTGAGGCGGTCCAGAGGAGGGCGACGAAAATGAAAGGAAGCTTGCGCCAGAAGACGTATGAGGAGAGACTGGAAGCTCTGAACACGTATACCCTAGAGGAAAAGAGAGACAGGGGAGATATGATTCAGACGTTCAAATACTGGAAGGGTATTAACGTAGAACAAAATCTTTTCCAGAGAAAGGAAAATGGTAAAACCAGAGGACATAATTTGAGGTTGAGGGGTGGTAGATTCAGGGGCAATGTTAGGAAATTCTACTTTACGGAGAGAGGTGGTGGAGAGTAAAACTGTGACTGAGTTCAAAGAAGCGTGGGATGAACACAGAGGATTTAGAATCAGAAAATAATATTAAATATTGAACTAAGGCCAGTACTGTGCAGACTTGCACGGTCTGTGTCTGTAGGTGGCTGTTTGGTGGAGGATGGGCTGGGGAGGGCTTCAATGGCTGGGAGGGTGAGATGGGCTGCAGTAAGTCTTAACAGAGATTTCTGCAGTTGGAACCCAAGCACAGTACCGGGTAAAGCTTTGGATTCATGCCCAGAAACAGCTAAGAAGAAAAAATTAAAAAAGTTAAATTGAATCAGGTTGGGCAGACTGGATGAGCCATTCGGGTCTTTATCTGCTGTCATCTACTATGTTACTATGTTACTTTCTGTATATTTGAGATCACTTCATTTCTGTTCTGGTCATGTTCTTAAAATAGAAGAAAGATCCATAACTTTGCCACCTCTTCCAGAATTCTCATCTATTTTGGGCTCAGATCAGAGCCGAGCTGGGTGGATGGAAGCATTGTGGAAGAATGTGAATGGGAGCCCAAAACAGTTGCCTCGCTCACTTTCTCAACTTTATTTTGTTGTTTCATTGTACTAGTGGTAAAGCAGCAAGATGCCAAGAATTATGCATAAGTCCTCAGCTAGTATTGTCCATGTTTCTGATGCATAAAGGAGGACTGGCATGATTGAGACATTAAACCCTTCATCTTGGTCTTCAGTTTAACATGTTGCTTCCACAATTTATTTGATCTTATTTTGGCTGTTCAGGGCTAATTGCATTGAAGAGTCCTCACTAAAATGCTCTTACCATGGTTATCACATCACAGTGCAGTGTTCTCCCCAAAAATTTTTTCCAGCCGGGTGGCATGAAAAAGTAGCCGGGTGAGGTGGGGCGGGGAAATTTGGTAGTGGAGAAAATTAAGGGCTCCTTTTACAAAGGTGCGTTAGGGCCTTAACGCGTGGAATAGTGCGCGCTAAAATGTCCCACACGCTAGCTGCTACCGCCTCCTCTTGAGCAGGCGGTAGTTTTTCGGGTAGCGCACACTAATCCAGTGTGTGCGCTAAAAACGCTAGCGCACCTTTGTAAAATGAGCCCTAAATGTGTGTACTATTTTTATTAGTTAATTATTATTGTTTTCCAATGCTCAATATGTCTTCCTTTTTTAAGGTTTGACACTTGTGCCAGAATATTTTTACTAAATTTAAGAAGTATCCAATTCTAGAAGTAAATAATTAGATATGCGCCCTCTTTCAAATGGTATAGAGCAGTGGTTCCCAAACCTGTCTTGGGGGACCCCCAGCCAGTCAGGTTTTCAAGATATCCCTAATGAATATGCATGAGAGAGATTTGCATATAATGGAAGTGACAGGTATGGAAATCTCTCTCATGCATATTCATTAGGGATATCTTGAAAACCTGACTGGCTGGGGGTCCCCCAGGACAGGTTTGAGAACCCACCGGTATAGAGGTTAAAAAAGGGAAATGCGTTAATGAAGTCATTGGGTTCAATCTAGACATTTATTTCTGCATGAATTTAAACAACTAAAAAAAAAAAAAGATTAATATAGCTCATCCAGTCATACAAGAAACGGCTCTACAACACCTCTAATAATGTTTTGATCACTAGGTTCCTTCCTGAGGTCTCGCTGAGGATATGAAATAGATGTGATCCCCACTTCCACATAATTTATGAGAGGTGTTACTGAGCCTTGAAGGAGACCTGTGTGATTACACTACAGCAAAATAAAAAAGTAGCAGATAAAGATCAAAGTGAGAGCTAGGGCAAAACAGTTTAGGTAAAGATGCAGGTAATAATTAGCAATGTATTAAAAATATTTTATTTTTATTTGCTTATAATGTCATTTGAAAGCTGCTTGATGTTAATACAACTTTAATTTAATTCTTTATAGTGTGTGTGTGGTGGTGGTGGTGGTGGGGGGACAACACCTACGTCAACAGTAAAGGATAGAATAAGGGGTCATTAAATCCAGTTGCGTAACCTAGTATATATAATGGCAGCCAGTGCTAATCTTTTTTTTTTAAACCCTCCTCTATATAAAAAAGATATTTTTAGTAATAATCCATGAGCCACACAACAAGGGTAGCACCTAGGAGAAAGGCAGCATCTTAAAAACACTGCAGTGAGCACTAGAACAGCCAACACACGCATTGTAAAACTAGAAACAAACCAGATCCTACACAGTCAATTGATCCTGTAGTTTGAATGCTAACAGAAAGCCATGTCCTTTTCATACACACAGAACACAGATACAGCCCTCGCCCAATATGGAATAATCACAAACTAAAATTAGAAGTATGTAGACAAAAGTTAAACTGAACCAATGAAACCAGACTCTGCATACAATGCAAACACCACAGAAACAGTGACACGTCCCCCTAATACTGTGCAAAAATATAAAGAACAGTAGATGTACATTTGAAAAAACTTCTACGTAACAATCACCACTTTACAAATTAAACAAATAGAAATAAAACAAATAATGAGAAATATGAAAAATACCATTTTTATTGGACTAATCCATGTTTCAAGTAGCTTTCAAAGGCCAAATCTTCTTCAAGACAGTACAGTATACAGCTGTTATGGTATCCTGTCCCTGACCTGAGGAAAGGGGTTTAGGCCCCCCAAAACTGCCTTATTTCCATTTCCTATTGATAAATTTTAATCAATACAGTTACAATATTACTTGATTCTACGTAAAGCAACAAAATTTTTTCTACCTTTTGTCGTTTCTGCTTTAATCATCTTCTCCTTCGCTCTCTTCTTTCTATTCAGCGTTTGTCTGCGCTCCCTTCTCCATGCAACATCTGTCCTCTCTCTTTGCCCCTTCCACCCAGCCCTCTGCCCTCTACTATCTAACCCCTTCCATCTACTGTTCACCCTCTCTGCCCTTTCCATCCATTGTCCGCCCTCTCTCTGTTCCATATGGCATCTTCCCTGTTTCTATGTCCCTTCAGTAAACTCTATATCCTGTGCCCTTTCTCTCCTTTGTACATGATTTATTTCAGCTTCACCCCCTCTCCATTTTTTGTCTGCACCCCTCCCCTATGCTCTGGCACATCTCTCTTCTCCTTTCCTTCCTTCCTTCTTTCTTTCCATTCCACCCCATAGTCTGGCATCTCTGTCTCCTTCCCTTCTCTCCCCCCTCTCCAGCATCTGCCTCTTGTCTTTCCTCTTTGGTCCAGGCCTCTTCTCTTTCTCTCTGTCTTTCTTCTGTGAGGAGATCATGTTGATCTTGAACACTGAATAATTCTTCCATATTTTTCATATCACTAAACTGTAGTCTGGTCTAGCAGACTTCTTTGGCACTATTACATGGGTAATTGTAAATTCATTATGCATCAGCTTTCCACAGAGAATGTCACAAGTCTCTATTTCTTGTGCTGTGTTTACATCTGCCAGCAGCAGGAACTTGTGAGACAGATCCCTTGGCAATCCTACACTTCGGAGCCCTTTGACCATCTGGTTCTATATGGCTACAGGCTTTAAAGCTCTGTTTACTGGAGGAGACTGTCCAGCATACATAGTTGCATCACTCTTAAGGATCTGATCAGAGATTACATTAGATAAGGTGGTATTTTTAGGCATGGAAAAACAGGACATGTTCTCTTCAATCTGCTCAGATGCCTTCAAATGCCCTTTAATGTTCATCTGATCTCAGGTTAAACTGTTGCTGCCGCATCTGTATAAATTCATTTGCAGCTGCTCAAATTTCTGTAGTTATTTGGTCTGCAGTTTGTTCCTGGTATTCCATTCCATACTTCTTCATAAAATCTTGTTTCTCTGGTACAGCACACTGCTGATAGTCTCGATGATTAGGGAGTTTTTCTACAAACAAGATTATAAACTTGTTATAAAGAACAAATGCATTTTCTAGGTTTCCCTCCTCTAAATTTACAGCTGCCATCCGTTCCATCTCTACACCAGATCAGAAGTAGCGGCGTGGAGTAATGGCCTCATTGATTGTGACATTGCAGCCAAGTTTACTTAAAGCGTACACCCGCTCTTCAGGACTCAAGGATATATCTGTATGATCAGGCATTGTTGCCAGTTTCTTCAGTGAGCCAACAGAAAAAGGCTGCTCTATATTGTCTTCTTTCTGCAAATTTTCATATTCACATCGTCTTCCCAATCCTTCTATCCTTGGAAGTATTATCTTCTGGATTTTCCCATTCTTATCAAGAGCCCGGTGGCGAGGCACAGGATCCCGCACGCGACAGCAGAATGGCTGTGTCTCGAGCCGTTTCTAGGCAAACTGGGACACTTCTCCTGCTCCTGGGCCTTCCTGCCTCAGTGAAGAGAAAAAGGAAACGCGTATTTTCACAACTCGACTTCCCGCAAAACCCCTTTCCCCTTCTTGCGTCAAGGTCTATTCTTGAGAAGCACACGCGAGAGTGACGCTTCCAGCTGGTGGTTCCTGTCAGTGGGAGAAGCTGGCATAGTCTGAACCCCCATGAGCAGGAGAGCGGAGTGAGAGCCATATCGGGCGCAGGCCGCAGTGAGATCCGTTTTGGGCCGCATGTTGTGCAGGGCTGGACTAAGGCAAGTTGTAAGCTTCCTTTCATCGCTGACCTATCTTCCATAGATCAGCGACGGAGGGAAGCTTACAACTCGCTGCTCTTGCTTGCTTCGGGCCTTCCTCATTGCCGGGTCCTGCCTTCACGGAAACAGAAAGTAGGCAGGACCCGACAGCGAGGAAGGCCTGAAGCAAGCAAGAGCAAGTTGTAAGCTGACCTGTCTCCTGTAGCGAACCCATGCTCCGGGGCTCTAACGTGTGCGTGTCGGCTTCCCTTCTCTTCCCCCCGGGATGTGACTTCCGGTTTCGGAGGGAAGAGAAGGGAAGACGGCACGCACATGTTAGAGCCCCAGAGCATGGGTTCAAGTTGCTTGCTGGCGTTAAAAATTTTAAAAAAAGGTCAGGCTCCTGCTGTGCTGAGTCAGCCCGGTAAATCTCCAAGCCAGTGAGAAGGTTTTTAAAAAAATGTTGAACAGCGCAGGATTGCGATCAAGATGACAGCTGGGCAGTCATCTAAATTAGCTGGGCGGAGCGCCCGGCTAAAAGGCCCTAGAGAGAACACTGCAATGACTAAGAAAGCAAATAGAACATTGGGAATTATCAGGAAAGGAATAAAAACCAAAGATGAGACTGTTATAATGCTCTTGTATCGCTCTATGGTGTAGATGCTCATAAAATACTGTGTGCGGTTCTGGTCACCGCATCTTGAAGGTACAGGCGCATTTGAAAAAGTACAGAGAAGAATGACAAAAATGATAAAAGGGATAGGACGATTTCCCTATGAGGAAAGGCTAAATCTACTAGGGCTCTTCAGCCTGGAGAAGAGACGGCTCAAGTGAGATGTGATAGAGGTCTTATAAAATACTGAGTGGAGTGGAACAGGTAGATGTGACTTGCTTGTTTAATCTTTCCAGAAATACTAAGACTAGGGGGCATGCAATGAAGCTAATAAATAGTAGATTTAAAACAAACCGGAAAAAAAATTTCTTCACTCAATGAGTAATTAAACCGGAATTCATTGGTCAGAGAATGTAGTGAAATCAGTTAATTTATAAGGGTTTTAAAAAAAGTTAGGATAATTTCCTAAAAGAAAAGTCCATAAGCCTTTATTAAGATGATTTTGGGAAATCCACTGCTTATGCCTAGGATAAGCAGCATAAAATCTGTTTTACTCTTTGGGATCTTACCAGGTGTTTGTGATGTGGGTTGGCCACTGTTGGAAACAGGATACTGTACTTCAAGGACTTGGTCTGTCCCAGTATGGCAACTCCTTGTGTTTTCTACTAGTGCTATCCAATTCACTGATTCATTTTGGTGAATCGATTCATTGTCTGAGAAAATTGGACTTAACACGACAGAGGGCAGCCCTAGCGGGAGAGGCCACGAAGCAGCCTATTAAGAGCGCCTCTGCTGCTGCTTTAGGAGACCTCGGAGGTATGTCAGGTCTCATAGTGGGAGGGTCAGTGGGGTGCTGCTGTACAGGAGGATGGGAGGAAAGCTGCTGCTCAGGGGTATGAGAGAGGAGGAAAGATGCACATGGGGGAGAAAGGAGAGGAAGAATGGTTGGGGTGGAGGAGAAAATGGGAGAGAGAAAACAGAGGTAGAGAAGGGTGAGGGGGAGAAATCCCTTCGTATGTGGAGGGGAGGGATACATGCATGGAGAAGAGAGGGAGAAATATTGGACATAGAAAGAAATATTGCAGATGATGATGGAGTTGAAGAAAGGAGAGATGCTGCATGGAGGGGAATAGAGAGGTTTGACCCAGGGCACAAGGCAGGGAGAGAGATAGTAGACAGTGGGAAAGAAACAAATGTTGGATATGGCAGTGGAAGGTATAAAAATTTTTTTTTTCTATTTTGTGATTACAATATGTTAGATTTTGAAATGTGTATCCTGCCAGAGCTGGTGTTAGCGAGCCTGAGCTAGGACCTAACAAAGAGAGGAAAAGTATTTTTTGTTTACATCACAGCGCCAGTGTGAGGTTGGAGAGGGCAAAGAGGGGTGGAGCCAGAACGTTTGAAAAGAAATGCCTGATTGGGCAGGGAAATCAAATTGAAATATCAATTCAATAGGCTGAATCAAATCACAAAAATTTTTCCCTGAATCGGGCAGCACTAAGAGAGTGCCCTACTGGTGCTAAAGACTTGACTTGGTTTTCTCAATGATCACAAGACAAATAAGGCTCCTATTTGTGCAGAAAGAAGAGTGAAGTGATCAGCTGGCTTTGCACACTCAAGTGTATCCTCCTTGGCAGATGTTTTTACTCCCATGCACAGCAACTTCAAAAGTGCAGTCATGAAGGGACAATACCATGGATCCTCTGGTTCTTAGCGCATCTTTCCTGGAATCTCTCAACCTAAAGTGTAGCAATCTTTTTCAGTCACTGACCATAAGGAAACGCATAAAATGTTTTCCAAAGTGACGATCAGGGCAATGCACTCAAGGGTAAACAGGTACAAATTCCTGTTGATACTACTTTTTCCAAGCAAAAAAAATTAGCTAGATTGCAACACTAAAGTAGACCTTCACTATTGGTACAGAAGAATAAGAACATAAGAATTGCCATACTGGAACAGACCAAAGGTCCATCAAGCCCAGAATTCTGTTTCCAACAGTAGCCAACCCAAGTCCCAAGTACCTAGCTAGATCCCAAGTAGTAAAACTGATTTTATGCTGCTTATCCTAGGAATAAGCAGTGGATTTCCACTAGTGCTGCCTGATTCAGGAAAAAAAGTTCAATTCGATTCAGCCTATTGAATCAATTTTTTGATTCGATTTTCCTGCACAATTGGGTGTTTTTTTAACATCCTGGTGGGTTTATTTTATAGCCTCTTCACCCCCTTTGCCCTCTCCTACCCACACTGGCGCTGTGGTGTAAACAAAAAAGACCTTTCTTCCCTCTGTTAAGTCCTAGCTCATGTTCATGGTCTAACACCAGCTCTGGCAGGATACACAATTCAAATCTGACCTATTGTAATCGAAAATAAAATTATTTTTTCTACCTTTTGTTGTCTGGTCATTATTCAAATCATGTTGGTCCCAGGCTCTGGTTGTCTTCTGATAACTTGCTTGCCAGGGTCTCCTGCCCATTTGTCATTTTCTTCTTTCTCGGTGCTAACCATCCATCTCTGTCCTCCCCTTCCATTTCCCTTCCCTCCCCCAGAGGTCTGGCATCTTTCCTTTTTTTTTTTGTCTCCATCCCCACAGCTGCAGCAATGGGCCCCACCATCCCCAGATCCACCATCTCTCCTTTTCTCAACTACCCTTTCATCCAGCAGCTCTCCCTCCTTCCCACCACCCCAGGGTCCACCATCTCTCCATTTCTCTTACCAACTACCCTCATATCGAGTATCTCTACCCCTCTCTCCACACCATCCTTTGTGTCCAACTTCTCCCCCTTTCTGTTCCCTCCCTCTTCTCTGTTTTTAGACCCATTATTTCTTTCCCTCCCCCTCCTCAGTCCAGCTAGAATAAAAAATGATAAAATATTGCAATCTACTGAAATATTGGGATATACCTTAAAAACTAACACTGATCAAAATTTATTCCCTCTGGATAGGGGAATCTTGGCATATACTTGTGAGTTTTTCAAGAATAGTACTCAAACATCACTTATTTTACCCAGCTTTTATATTATAAAATGAGTACTTTTTTGTTTAAATATCTCTTTCTATAAGTTGCTTTATTATGTCTGGGTTGTGCACAATCCCCATCGAGCCTACGTCAACCTAACAACATTAGTGCAAATTACACAGGAGACCTCAAGGATAAAGTTGGGCTCATATCCAAAATAAAAGCCATTAGTAAGCCAATGCTGAAAAATTCCATGTATTACATTTAGCCACTTTGGCCACCAGGTGCTGCTGCTTCTGGCAGGTCGACTTCATGGCCAGGATCGCCTGGCTGCTCTTATGCTGCACCAGCTGCAGCATGATCTCAGTGTTCCAGCCCTGCTCCTGTGCGCACCGAAAGACGATCTTGTGGCCCTCGGCCATCATCACTGTAAAGTAGACGTGCATGCCCGCGCGCTCCACGCAGTCAGCTAACAGTACCACAAAGGGCCGGGAGTGTGTTGGATAGTGCTGCCCGATTCAGTAAAAAAAATTTTGATTCGATTCAGCCTATTGAATTGGTTTTTCGATTCGATTTTCTTGCCCAATTGGGTGTTTTTTTCAAACATCCTGGTTGGTTTATTTTATAGCCTCTTCACCCCCTTTGCCCTCTCCTACCCACACTGGTGCTGTGGTGTAAACAAAATAAACAAAAAAGATTTTTCCTCTCTGTTAAATCCTAGCTCACGTTCGCAGTCTTACACCAGCTCTGGCAGGATACACATTTCAAATCTGACATATTGTAATCACATGGGAACTGTGAACTAGGCACCAGCAATAGGAAGAGCAGGTCAGAGAAGCACTAGGCTCATTGTACTGCCAGCTGACTGTACTGCTGTCAAACTGGGATTATTAGACCATTTGGGAGGCAGGCGGGGGGGGGGGGGGGGTGTCAGAGTTGATACCTATGTGTGAATGTGTGTGTTGGGGGTGGCAGAACAAATGTAAACATTGGCCCCTGCTCACTGAAGACCTATGGTATAGCACTGATGTATCTTTTCTACACTTAGCACATGGGTCAGTACTGATTGCATACACACACATGCATGTACCATACAGGAACACAGATCTGTAGTGTGCATGTATTGTACATACCAGACAACAGTGCTGACAATACAAACATGACCCCAAACTATCTACTCATGAGAGTGACTGTATGCAGTCTGTAAGCACTTATATTATACACAGACTGCACACACACATACACACGAGGGCAATGCTGATTTTATACACATAGCATTGCACTGTGCACATACCATACACATATGCACATTCTGGATGTAACCCCCCCCCCCTTACCTGCTAGCCAGGCTCTGATGGCAGTGGTGCATGAAGGGCATGAGATGGTAGTCCATGACGTCAAGCAGCAGCTTCTGAACGATGGGGTTGGAGTGCATGAAGTCGACTGGCTAGACACGCTCCACGAGCTTGGGCGCCAGCATGAGGGCAAAGCAGAGGCGCTTCATAAGGTCCCGCGCGTGCTGCATGCCAGAACACGGACATACGGAAGAGCTAACTTGACGGGCGGCGGCAGCGAATCGAGCAGGGCGCGTGGCTCATTGAAGTTGAGCAGCAGTATGTCCTCCATCAGGTACTTGTTGGCCAACTTCTTGGTCTCCAGGCCACGCAGGGCGGCGATCTTACACACCTGCTTGTGGTTCTGCACCGAGATCTGTTAGTTGAGGAAATGCACACAGAGGCGGGTCACCTGCGGGATGTTCAGGAACTTGCTCACAGACAGGACCTCCTCCACAGTGTCCAGTGATAGGGTCACTTTGGCAGTGTACAGGTACTCCAAAACTAGTCGCAGCCCGAGGATGAACAGCCCTGCAGCACCAGGTTGCTGTTGGCCCGCAGGCTGACAAGCAGCTTATCTTTGGGCGACCAGGAGGGCGTGCTAAGCTCATCCTGTGGCCACACCTCCAGCCTGGATATAGCACTTCCGAATTGGTCAGGCCGGTTTTTTTTTTTTTTTTTTTTTTAATGAATCGATTCACCCAAAGTAAATCGGTGAATCGATTTGAATCAGAAATCGGGCAGCACTAGTGTCGGAGATCATTCCTCCCTGCCCCTCCCCCCTGTGCCTGTGAACAGACACCATGCACAAAGTCTGAACTGCCATTTTTTCATGGTGGGTATTTTCCTTACCAGAACCTTTGGGCTACCCTAAATGCTCAGTAACCTGCGGTGGCGTTGAGTGACAAAGGGGGTTGGGTGGTTCCTTACCTCAGTGGGTATCGTAAAATTAACAGTGAAGCGCACCCTCGGCCATAAGCACTGCAGCACTGACCCTCCCCACCGAATCGTCCAGGCAGATTTATTATTATTTTTTTTAACGAATCGATTCGAATCGGAAATTGGGCAGCACTAATTTCCATAAACCTTCTCAATGATGGCCTATAGACTTCTCTTATAGGAAATTATCCAAGCCTTTTTTAAACCTCGCTCAGCTAACTACTTTCACCACATTCTCCGGCAACAAATTCCTGAGTTTAATTACACGTGTGAAGAAATATTTTCTCTGGTTTGTTTTAAATCTACTACTTAGTAGCTTCATTGCATGTCCCCCCTAGTCCTAGTAGTTTTGGTAAGTGTGAGCATTTTACATCTACCCTTTCCACTCCACTCAGTATTTTATAGACCTCTATCATATCACCCCTGAGCTGTATCTTCAAGCTGAAGAGCCCCAGCTGCTTTAGCCTTTCCTTATAGGGAAGTCGTCCAAACCTTTTATTATTTTCATTGCCCTTCTCTGTTCCTTTTCTAATTCTGCTATGTCTGTTTTTTTGAGATACTGCAACCAGAACTGCACACAGTATTCAAGTTGTGGCCATTCCTTAGAGTGATACATGAGCATTATAACATTTTCATCTTTGTTTTCTATTCCTTTCCTGATAATTCCTAACATTCTATTTGTTTTGTTAGCCACAGCTGCCGCACATTGAGCTAAGGGTTTCAACGCATTCAACGATGACATCTAGATCTTTTCCTAGGCAGTGACCCCTAACATAAAACCCAGCATCACATAGCTGTAGTTTGGGTTCCTCTTTCCCACATTCATCACTTGCACTTGCTCACATTAATGTCATCTGTCATTTTGATGCCCAGTCTCCCAATCTCACAAGGTTCTCTTGCGATTTTAACAGATTTGAACAACTTTGTATCATCAGCTGTTTTCCAGTGTAAGTGTAGAAAGTGCTGCTGTGCAGTTTTTGTTTATTTAAGATTTGATATACTGCTCCTGTATGTCACTGACCTAAGCAGTTTTCAATGCAGCAATTGATTAAAGAAAGGAACTCCATTGAATATAGGAAAGATAAGATATGTATATCCTAACAAGCATTCAATGATGATGAAAACAAAAATTACCTTAAAAATCAAAATACTAGTTTATTATAAATTTAAAAAGATTAAGAAATTAAAATTAATAAAAAAAAAAAAAAAAAGATGGCTGGGCAGTCTAGCTTATGACGGAGTGCAACACATCACCGAGACTTACCTAGCACAGAGTTAGCAGAGATGTATTGTTCACCATTAGAAGCACAGGTTTCTGTTATCCTTTCCTATTTTTGACCTTCATTTGGCCTTCAGAGGGAAAACCTTTGGCATCAGTTCCACTACCGGAACAGCCACATCATTCTTGCAAAAGATGTTTAGTGACTTTGTCAAGGGCTATTGCAAGAATTTTCACAGTGTAATACAACAGGACTGGGCTGCACGCAGGGCTCTCCGTTTACTTGAGTTACCCCTATGGGTAGAGATTAATTATTTCCTAGGATCCCATAGTCTCCTTTTTGTCCGCTTCAGATTCTGAACAACATTAAGGACATTTTTACTTTACCATCTATCATTTCTATAATGCTGAAAGGCGTATGCAGCACTGTACATTTAACATACAATAGATAGTCCCTGCTCAGAAGAGCTAACAATCTAATTAGACAGACAGGACATCCTCAAGGTTGGGGAGATTATGGTAGAGGAAATGATAGAGTGGGTATAGGTATCAGACAGCAGTGAGTCTTAGGAAAATATGAAATGGCTAGGAAGACAATCCAGATTATCCTCTCAAATGGAAGAAATGTCTACACAAATTCCTGTAAACATTCTCCTGCTTAAAATATATTTCCCTTATGATATTTCTTATTCAATGTTTGTTCATTTTTCCTTATAATAGTCAATTCCTAGGTCTGAGTTTTGGGACTTCTAGAATTCATAGATGCTCTAAAGGCCATAGTGGCTGTCCCTTTGCATGGCGTATTGTTCTGATCAACAGCTTCATATGCGGCAATTATTAGTTACCATTTAAACTAAGAACTTGGATTTAAAATATAAAATGCAACCAAATACATGTATGTATGTATAAATAAATAAATGTATGTAACAAATACAGCTTTCTCACTTCTGTGGTAATTGAATCAGCAATGAAAGAATTGCAGAAAATTTTCCAGCGTGTCTCTTGGAAAAGATCCCAGATTGCTAGAGTACTTGGGCAGGACAGTGTTCAATGATTCATCAGTTATACATGGTGCAATATGTTCATACCATCCTTTAAAAGATTACAGGGTCTTTCAGCCAATCATTGTCTCCCCACTCCCCTGTACAGTCTGAACTGGGGTTATTCTCTCTGAGATAAGAATAGAACCCACCTTGTCGTTGACACCTATTTGAAAATATCATCCTCTGTTCTTGCTATAAGATTACTTGTATGGCTTTATTCACTAAGATGGCAAATGAGCCTGGTAATGTGCTCCTTAATGACAAGATTAAAGTGACTGGTACTGTCAAGGACCACTGTACCATTTTGCTGCATCTCTCCGCTATACTTTGAGTCTATATCATCCCCTCAATAATGAGTACATCCCAATATGAATGGGCAGACTGGATGGGCCATTTGGCCTTTATCTGCCATCATGTTTCTTTGTTAATACAGCGGAACTTTCCATTGTGGAAAAAGTCCTTTTTTTTGCATTTCATTAAGGAGACTGAAGTTGGTACAGAGGAAAGTGACAAAATGGTAAGAGGTCTTACCCAGAAGATGCCAGAAAAGAGACTATATATATATATATATATATATATATATATATATATATTTTATATATAGTGTTTCCCACTGAGTTCGCAGACTCACTCGTGGTTTTCTAAACTAAACTAAACCTTAGGTTTGTATACCGCACCATCTCCACAAGCGTAGAGCTCGGCATGGTTTACAGGGTTAGGTTGAAAAGGAGCTACAATGAAGGGTTATAGGAAAGGAGCTAGGAAGATAAAGAGGGACAGGGTACCAAAGAGCGGGAGGTGTTAGATTTTTGAAAAGAGCCAAGTTTTCAGGTGTTTGCGGAAGGATTGGAGGGAGCTTGAAATTCTGAGCGGGGATGTGAGGTTGTTCCAGAGTTCTGTGGTTCTAAAGGGGAGGGATGTTCCTAGTTTTCCTACACAGGATATACCTTTTGCAGAGGGTAATGATAGTTTCAGTTTTTGGGAGGATCTAGTGGAATTAGGGTTAGAGGAGTTCCAGAAGAGTGGGATAACGGGAGGGAGGATGCCATGTAGGATCTTGAAAGCTAAACAGGCACATTTAAAAAGGACTTTGGAGTGAACTGGGAGCCAGTGAAGTTTGGACAGGAGTGGGGAGACGTGGTCGAACTTGCCTTTAGCGAAAATAAACTTGGCCACGACGTTCTGGATTAGCTGAAGTCTATGGAGTTTTTTTTTAGCTAGGCTTAAATAGATGAAGTTGCAATAATCCAGTCTAGAGAGGATGGTGGATTGAACAAGGACGACGAAGTGAGAATGATGAAAGTACGATCTCACTTTCCTCAGCATATGAAGACTAAAGAAGCATTTTTTTTACCAAGAAGTTGAGGTGGTCATTGAAGGAGAGAGAGGAGTCTATGATGATGCCAAGGACTTTGCTTGAAAACTCAAGCTGAAGAGAGGAGCCGGAAGATAATGGGATGGACCGCCTCTTCCTGTTGGTCTACAGTAATCAGGAGCTGCATGTCAAAACGGCTCCTGATTGATATAACCCGACTTTACTACAGGAAGAGGCGGTTGGAACAGACCGCGAGTGATTTTCTTTACCCGCCGGCGTTCCAGCTGCCCTCTCCTGCCTCCCCTGCCTTTTGAAAGGCAAAAAAACCACACTCTCGGTTTTTCAAAATTCGCTGGGGTTCCTGGAACGGATGTTGGTTGATTCTTGAAGTACCCTTAAATTAACCTGTTGGTGGAAAGAATAGCCTGCTAGAGCAGCAATCTGAGAACCATGGGCTCAAATCCCTCTGCAGTTTTTGTGATCTTGAGCAAGTCACTTAACCCTATATTGCCTTGGGTACATAGTTTACATTGTAAGCTCTCAAAGGACAAGAAAAAATAGTACTATATCTGAATGTAACTTGCCTTGAGCTCCTACCGAAAAAAAGGTGTGAATTAAATCCAAAATCCCTTCAACCACCTGGGCTTTCACTCCTGCTACACCACATTACTTTCAGCCTCTTACCAAGTGTCTCATTATACCATCACAAGTTTGCATTTTCCCTTCTGTTTACTATGGTCCTCTTCCCAATACTACATAAGAATAATCATACTGGGTCAGACCAATGGTCCATCTAGCCCAGTGGTTTCAAACTGAAACCCTTTGCAGTCCACATTTTGGATTTTTTAGGTATCTTGGAGGGCTTCAGAAAAAATAGTTAATGTCTTATTAAAGAAATGGACAGTTTTGCATAGGTAAACTCTTTATATGTTTATAAATCTTTCCTTTTGGCTAAGTCTTAATAATAATATTGTAATATATAGCTAAAGAGACATATAATCAAGAAATTGTTTTATTTTACTTTTGTGATTATGATAAACATACCGAGGGCCTCAAAATAGTACCTGGCGGGCTGCATGTGGCCTCTGGGCTGTGAGTTTGAGACCACTGATCTAGCCCAACATCTTGTTTTCCACAGTGGTCAAGCACCTGGCAGAAACGCAAACAATAGCAACATTTCATTCTACTGATCCCAGGACAAGTGATGGCTTTCCTCATGTCTGTCTCAATATCAGACTAAGGACTTTTCCTCCAGGAAAGATCCAAACCTTTTTTAAACCCATCTACGTTAATCCTCTAGCAATGAGTTCCAGAGTTTAATTATTCTTTGAGTGAAAAAAATATATTTTCCTGTTGATTTAAAAAAATATTTCCTTGTAATTTCATTGAATGTCCCCCTAGTCTTTGTAATCTTGATGGAGTAAAAATTGATTCTAGTTGTAACCCTTCTACTCTATTCAGGATTTTATAGACATCAATCATATCTTCCCTCAGCTGTCTCTTTTCCAAACTGAAAAGCCCTAACCTCTTTAGTCTTTCCTCATATGAGAGGGTTTTCATCCCCTTTATCATCTTGATTGCTCTTCTGTGAACCTTTTCTAATTCCGCTGTATCTTTTTTGAGATACAGCGACCAGAATTGAATGCAGTTTTCAAAGTGAGGTCACACCATGGAGCAATAGAGGCATCCTAATATTCTTGGTCGTATTAACAATCCCTTTTTTAAATCATTCCTACTATTTTCAAACCACTACATACCTGAAGACTACACTGTCCATTTTTTGGTTTTAATGACAAACCGTTCTGTCTCTTAAGTTATCACCATTTTATTCCTTTCACTCCAATGGTCTTGCTCTCTCTCCTCTTCTTTGTACTTTGTTTCTGGTTTTTCTCCTCTCTGCTAGAGATATTAATTCAAATCCTTGCTCCAAATCAACTGACCTTATCCTGTGCAGATCAAACCACAATCTCTCCAGTCTTATTTCTGTTCCTCTCCTTCCTCCCTCTTCCTCTTTCTTTCTCATGTGCCCTGTGGGAATGTCTACACTGTCTTCAACAAGGTTGTCTATATTCATAGCCTATTTATCTCTCATACTCACCATCTTCTTACTGTGAGTCACTATTTTAGTTGCTACCCTCTGTCATGGATGTTACCCTCTCTGATTCATCTCACTTTTTTTGTAGATTTCAACCTCTTCCATTTGAATTTTACTGGTTCTTCTTCTTTTGAAGTCTACTCCATTCACCTATTCATGCCTCTACTTCTCATGTAGCAGTGATTTATCTGAACCCTCCCTTATAAGCAAGCCCCTCTCTTCCTTTCTCACTGACTTTGATTCCTGGCTTTCCTTCTCTCTGAAACCATTCTTCCCTTCCCTCTTTCTTGGGGACTTTAACATTCATGCTCTTAGGCCTCTAGGTTTCTTGCTTTAACTTTCTCATTAGGTCTCACCTATACTGCATTATTTCTGTTCACTAGCATTGTTACTGCCTAGATCTTGTCTTTTCCAACTCTTCATTTTCAGTTTGTTTCACCTCAGTTCTTCCTGTCTTTGACCACCATCTGATAACTTTTCATACTTAATCTCCCTAACCCTCAGTCTTGTCCAATTACCACCAACACATTTAGGAATCTTCAAAATCCAAAAAAGCGTGGAATGAACACAGAAGATCTCTAATTAGAAAATTAATGGTATAAATGGAAGAACTAAGGCCTATACTGGGCAGACTTGCACAGTCTGTGTCCCATATATGGCAATTTGGTTTAGGATGGGCTGGGGAGGACTTTCAAGAACTCCAGTAATTTGGAACATGAGGATAGTGCTGGGCAGACTTTTGTGGTCTGTATCCCACAAATGACAAGATAGTTTGGATAGGTTAGAGCAAAGATCTCAAAGTCCCTCCTGAGGGCCGCAATCCAGTCGGGTTTTCAGGATTTCCCCAATGAATATGCATTGAAAGCAGTGCATGCACATAGATCTCATGAATATACAGATATCTGTTTTCTTAAAAAACAAAAACAAAGTAGCTGTGTAAACTCACTAAGTATATTTACAATATTTGGTTTTTGTTTTGCAGGAAGAAGGAAGTATTAAAGAGATTGCAATTACACATCACGTGAAAGAAGGACATGAGAGAGCTGACTGCTCACATTTTGAGTTTTTAAAAGTCCTAGGTCAGGGGTCATTTGGAAAAGTGAGTTCAAATTACTAAATCTTTGTAGTGTTTTCTTCAAGGATGTGATGATGTATCTTTCTGTTTTTTAATGTTTCTATAGTTTGGGTTAAGAATATCGGAAAATGAAGCCAAATTGTTTTATCTTTTAGGACAGTGGTGTAGGCACAGGGAGGCGGGGGACACCTTGGTGTCCTGGGCTCTCCCTACTTTGTGCTCAACTCCCCCCTATCCCCCCCCCCCCCCCAGAACTGCAGCACCCTTTAAATGACAAGGCGGGAAGCTGAAACCCTTCCAGACAGTTCCTGAGCTGCACTCTCCTGATGCTGATACATGAATAAATGATTCTTGACCCCTCGCTCCCCAGTCCACTCCTGGGTGCTCCCCAGTCCACTCCTGGGTGCCCCCCAAATTAGAGGGCTGTCTACGCCCCTGTACTAGTAGTGTTCAGGCCAAAAATGTTCAAATACATGGAAGGTATTAACGTAGAACAAAATATTTTCCAGAGAAAGGAAAATAGTAAAACCAGAGGGCATAATTTGAGGTTGAGATGGTAGACTCAAGCATAAAGTTAGGAAATTCTTCTTTATGGAGAGGGTGGTTGATGAGTAGAAAATGCTCTCATGGGAGGTGGTGGAGAGGGAAACGGTGACAGAATTCAAGAAAGTGTGGGATGAACACAGAGAATCTGTAATCAGAAAATAATGGGTATATATTGAAGGAACTAAGGCTAGTACTAGGCATACTTGCATGGTCTGTGTCACGTATATGGCCATTCAGTTGAGGACGGGCTGGGGAGGGCTTTGATGGCTGGGATGGTTTAGATGGACTGGAGTGAGCTTTGATGGAGACTCTAGTAGATAGAACCTAAGCACACTACCGGGCAGAGCTCTGGGTTTCTGGCCCAGAAATATCTAAGAAAAAGGACCATTTAAATTAAATTATTAATTTATAGAGCGTGTACAGTTGGGTAGACTGGATGGACCATTTGGGTCTTTATCTGCTGTCATTTTACTATGTTACTAAGTTTTGTTTATTTCTCCCATGCTGGTCATGAGAGCTTTTTGTTTTGTTTAGGTTTTCATTTTGTGGTGGAAGGTGGTTGGAAATGTCATCAGTATGACCTGTCTCAGTAGTAAACATTGTAAACACTGTCAATATTGGCAAGTGGGCCTCAGCAGATCTCTTTCTTGGCTGCTACAAACCTTTCTTATGTGGGGAATTGCTATGGTAGATCCCATTTGGTACAGTTTGAGCAATGCATATACTAAATACTCCTTTAGTATCTCACCAGTTTAGATCAATCCTCATTGACCACTTTGTTAATAGAATGATGAGGTAAGTTTGAGATATAATCACATACGATTAATAATTTAAGGTTTTGTCTGGGAAAAGGTGACTAAAATCTACAGAAAAAAGAGAGTTTTTAATGAATTCTATTAGAGCAAATAATAGTCTAATCTTCATCCTTTTTGTGTAGAAAATATGTTACACAAGTTCAAACATAATTTTGTTCATACTACTTAAAATTGGTCATTCTTCTACAATCTCACTCTATTCCTGGACAAGTGAGTTATGCATCCCATGGCGCAAGACTGCTTATAGGAAGCTTCATTTACATAATTTTTTTTCTGATCCTCCCCTCTTACCTCAGGCCTGCCCCCTCTGGTCATCAGTTGCTTTCCTACAAGTGAGACAGTAGGAGCTAGTCTTTTCTGCTCATGTTTTATTTTTCCTTCTACTTAGTATTTTTATGTGCTTCACATCTTCATGCTGCATAGGTTCCCTGTGGGGACAGCTCTGGTTGCGGTAGATCGCAGGCTTTTAAGGGTAAAGACTACTTCCAAGAGGTTTTCTGCTTTGCAGTGCACCTACCTGAGCAGCCTGCATTCTCAGATCAGGGCTCAAGGACAGTTCCCTTGGGAGCTGGTTCACCCCAGGTTTAAGCTCAAGCTGCATGGCTCCATAGAGATGTTTCTGGGATCGGGGCCAACTATGTTCCTCCGCATGGTCATGTGCCCAGTGTGTTTCGGAAGCAGCCGAGGTGTTGGGCTGGAGTGGCAGTCAGAAGATCAGAAGTCCAGGTTTCAAGGCTTGATGAGGCAGAGGATCTCCATGTAAGCTGTTTCCACTTCCCTTTCTGCAGCTCCCAGCACAGCATGGCACAGTGAGGCTGACAGCTTATCCTAGTGGTGGTGGTGGGGGGTCTCCAAAAGTGATTTTTGGGCAGTTTGTGGTTAGTCCTAGGCCCCCCCCCCCCCCACCTAAAATCACTGCATTTTGGGGAGTTTAGTTCATCTGGGCTATTTTCTTTTGAAAATTGCTCACGCAGCAACCATCTTGGATTTTCCCAATTTGAATTTAAAGTTATTTTTTACACTTACAAGCTTCATTTTTGCAAGAAAACCACTCTAATGGACTCCTCAGGGCAGGATACTTTGGATCCACCTGTTTCCGGTGGATGAATGGCTGGTGAACAGACATGTTCCACATTCTGTGCCACACATGAGGAGGGGAAAATTTCATCAGCCTTAGTTCCCTCGACCCCTTTGGGGGGTCCAACTACTCAGTCCATCCATGGCCAGTCGAAGCACGTGGCCTGGTGAAACCCAGCTGTGATTTGGTGTCGAAGGTGAAGAAGAGCACCAAAAAGAGTTCCTAGGATGTGACTGTGACTCCGAATGAGGGGTTTCCCCCTTGAATTTATTAACATGCTCCTCCAGTCTTATCTAGCCAAGAAAAAGATGCCAAATGCGCCTCATGTGGCGCCCATGCTGATGGCAAGGTCTTTACTTCTCAGGACATGGGTCTGCAGTCCAGAGTCCCCAAGTTGGTTAGGGACGATATGCTGACTGATGACATGAATGATCCAGATGATTTGACCTTGCCATTGCTTGCGCAGATTGGCACCACCACTAGGGGAGATTTAGCTGCACTCGCGGATCTCCACAATCTGGAAGATGCTCCAGATGTAGGTGAGGACCCCACGATGTGGAGACTTTTCAAGCCCTCTGCCTCGATCGGATTGATTTCGGAATCCCTCCAGGAGTTGAAATTAGACGTAGGTCAGTCAGCAGCGGTGGAATGAAATAGAATAGAAAGATGACGGCAGAAAAAGGATACAGCCCATCAAGTCTGCCCACTCTACTGACCCACCCCATTAAGTTTGGGTGCTGATGACTTAGTTCCTTAGCTCGACCCTCATAGTGATCCCACGTGGATGTCCCATTTATTCTTAAAGTCTAGCACGCTGGTGGCCTTGATCACCTGCACCGGAAGTTTGTTCCAGTGATCCACCACCCTTTCTGTGAAGAAGTACTTCCTGGTGTCACCATTAAAGTTCCCTCCTCTGAGTTTGAGCGTGTGCCCCCTTGTGACCGAGGGTCCTTTGGGAAGGAAGATGTCGTCTTCCACCTCGACACGTCCTGTGACATATTTAAATGTCTCAATCATGTCCCCCCTTTCCCTGCGCTCCTCTAGAATATAGAGCTGCAATTTGCCTAGTCTTTCTTCGTATGAGAGACCTTTGAGTCCGGAGACCATTCTAGTGGCTCTCTCATGAGTAGTATGAAACTACAGTCTTCGTCCTTTTCTGATCATCCAGACATGCACAAACGCTCACAGATCACTGGAGGCCCTGGAAGGGCCCCGACAGTGGCTAAGGCAGACATGGGCAACTCCGGTCCTCGAGGGCCGAAATCCAATCGGGTTTTCAGGATTTCCCCAATGAATATGCATGAGATCTATTTGCATGCACTGCTTTCAATGCATATTCATTGGGGAAATCCTGAAAACCCAATTGGATTCCGGCCCTCGAGGACTGTAGTTGTCCATGTGTGGGCTAGAGCCATGTCCAAACTCTATCCAATGGCAGATGTGTTTATCCAGTGTTTTGCATCTCCGAGTGTGGATTCCTTGCTAACTCAGGTCAGCTAGCGTACTTCTCTCCCTTGTGAGGAAGGGATTGTAATGAAAAATGCACAAGACCATAGGGTTGATTTGGTCCTCAAGCAGCTCTTTAATTCGGCAGCCACAGCCTCATCTTTTTTAGCAAGAGCCTGTCCAATTGCTGTACTTGTTAAAAAGTCAATAAAGATGATTGAACACACAAAAAAAAAAGCTTCATCACAATCCTGATACTATTGAACTACAGAATCTTCCCTTCTTGATTTCTGGCGTAAACTATGTGGCTGATGCCTTGTATGATCTCTTTAGAGTGATGAGCAAACTTTCAGCGTACTCTGTCTCTGTGTGCCGGATGTTGTGGATCAGGTAATGGTCCAGTGATTCCTCTTCCAAGGCGACTCTCAGTAAGCAATCTTTCAAGGGGCAATTGTTGTTTGGTAAGGTCTGGATGACCTTATGAATAATGTGCAGGATTGTAATCCCAAGTCCTTGCCTAATAGTAGGTCCTGGTCCTCTCGAGGACCAGGGCATTCTAGCATTCATTCCTCCAGATGTTCCTGTCAGTACTATGGAGGTTCCTTGGGTCAGAGGTCCTATCAGTCATCCAAACAGCACTTCAAAGGAGGTCTGCATTCCCAGGCTTCAAGAGGCTGCTCTGTGTCTACCCCAAAGAAACAATTGACGCCAGGCCCCCGGATTGGGGGGCAGCTGTCGGCCTTCCTGGAGAAGTGGATGACCATCATCTCAGATTGCTGGGTCCTAGATATCCCTCAAGTTTTATCGACCCCCCCCCCTTTCAGATCTCTTCCGAACGCCTTGGTGGGGAGACTAGACAAGGCAGTCTAGATAGAGGCCACAATCCAAAGGTTGCTGGGCATTGCGCCATAGAACCCACCCAGAGTTCGACTTAGGATCAGGCAGATACTCAATATACTTCATCATGCCCAAGAGAGACTCCAAAGACTGGAGATAAATCCTGGACCTCAAAATGGTCAATAAGGCTGTCAAGGTTCCCCGCTTCAGGATGGAAATGGTGCAGTCGGTCATTTGCTCCTCTGTGACTCCCAGAGAATTTCTGGCTTCCCTGGTTTTGACAGAGGCCTTTCTTCATAGCCCTATTTTTCTGGAGCACAGAAAATTTCTGAAGTTCTGTGTTCTGCAGTGGTACTTCCAGTTTGTGGCCTTGCTGTTTGGTGACAACGCCTCAGACCTTCATCAAGGTTATGGTGGTAGCAGCTTATCTGAGAGAGGTCAGGATCCAAGTTTACCCATATCTAGATAACTGGCTCTATCCCAGGGTCTTCTCCTCTGGATCGCCACTTAGGTGATCCTCATGATGGGTGCTCTTTGCACGGACAGTCCAGGGTCAGTGCTCCCCATCTGAGAGGAAGTGGTGATCAATCTCCAAGAGCTTTATTTCGATTTCTATCCCATTCTCCCAGAAGCTCAGAACGGTTTACAAGTAGACATTCACAATCGTTTGAAAACAGACTAGTCATGACAACAAATAGGTTAGGTGATTCGACTGGCTCTCCTGCACTTTGAGAGTCATCTTCAGAATCAGGTGCATATCTTCATGACAATGCCACAGTGGTGGCTTATGTCAATTGCCAGGGAGTCACCAGGAGCTCATGACTCTGTCAAGAGGTCCAGCTCCTATTTCTCTGGGCAGAAAACCTCCTCTTAGCAGTTTCTGCGGTGCACATAGCCAAAGTGGACAGCGTCCAGGCAGATTATCTCAGCCGTCAGACTCTTTATCCAAGAAAATGGTCCCTGTCCCAGAGAGCCTTCAGCTGCATAATAGAGAAATGGGGTCATCCAATGTTTTGACTTGATGGCATCAGCGGGCAACAAGAAAGCAGATTGGTTCTTCAGCCTTTGCAAGCTAGGAAGCAAAGGTTTGGATTTGCTTGCCCTGGGAGGGTCATTTTTATGGCTTCCCTCTGATAGGCTGTCTGCTGCAACGCATCAAGGCGCACCAGGGTCAGGTGATTTTCATGGCACCCGATGTGACTGTGTTCACCATGCTATGCCGATCTTGTTTGTTTACAGCTAGATCAAGGGCTCCAGGATCCGTACCACTTTAGTCTTAATGGCCTGGCTCTTGAGCGCATGGCCTTAGTCCGCAGGGGCTACTCTTGGGCGTGATAGCTACTCTCTTGTGAAATAAGAAGTCAACTGTGGCAGCCAATGCAAAAGCTTGGCAGTGTTTTCAATCTTGGTGTGTCCAGAAAGATGAGGACCTATCCTCAATGTCGGTATCCTTGATTCTCACCGTCCTTCAGGACAGACTGGAGAAAGGGCTTGCTGTCAAATCTCTGAGAAATTGTGGGCTTTTCTTGCCTTGATCCTAAACCTTTGGGAGGCTCTCTGGCCGCTCATCTGCATGTTGTTAGGTTTCTCAAGGGCGCATTGTGTCTTCGTCCTCCTTTATGTCATTCATGCCCAACTTGGAATCTCGATTTGGTTCTCCAGGCCATTGCACGTCCGCCCTATGAGCCTCTGGACCAGGTGTCCTTAATGGATCTCACCATTAAGACACTGTTTCTGGTGGCCCACAGGGTATCAGTTTCAGGTTTTGTCCTGCAGGGATCCTTTTTTGGATTACAGACTCCAACGTGCTCCTACGCATTGTTCCTTCCTTTCTTCCAAAGGTGATCTCTAGTTTCCACATCAATATGATTTGATTAAAATAGTTTATTACATTTGTTACAGAGCAGAACAGAATTGTCTTGTTGAGGAAGTTCCCTGTACCCCCTCCTTCTTAGTATTTGTTTCCTATTGTAGTGATTATTGAATAGAAACATGACAGTAAATGAAAGCCAAATGGTTCATCCAGTCTGCCCATCTGCAGCATCCAATATTTCCTAATCTTCCTAAGAGAGCCCACAAACTGAAGGAGAGGCAGTACAGCCCACTGAGGAAGGAGGCAGAGCTGAAGAAAAAGTATTTGATTCCTTCTGCAACAACTTGCTATTTGGGGGACTTAATACACTTGTCAGGACTCATATGCTGTGTTAACAGAAAGAAGGTTATTGAGGTAAGTACCTAATCTTCCCAACTGTTATAAATACGTGGTGTATTAAATTCTAGTTTTATTAGTCATCAGCAGGCAAAAATAATCTGATTGGAAAGAAGATCCAATGTTGAATCACTGAGCTTTTTTAAAATTGAGAAATTTCTCTGATCTGAAATATTAGTTTTATGGATATTTCTTTTTTGTAATTGTTGAAAACAGGTATTTCTTGTGAGGAAAATCTCAGGATCAGATAGTGGACAGCTTTATGCAATGAAGGTATTGAAAAAAGCCACATTAAAAGGTAAAGAACATTTGTTTACATCATTGTAGTTTGACAGTGGTCATAATAACTGCAATATAAATATGAAGACACCTAAGAACTCAAATGCTCTGAATACAAAATGTTGAGTGGTAATCTTTAGATATGAGAGATGCTGCTGATCCTGACTAGAGAATGACACAGGGACAAATTTTTCCCCATCCCCGCGGGAACTCATTTTCCCATCCTGTCCTAGTAAATTCTTATCCTGTCCCTCTGCTCCAAGCTCTGTCCTCATCTGCACAAACCTCAAACATTTTAAAATCATAAGTGTTTGAAGCTTGTGCGGTTAAGGCAGAGCTGACAGGGACAACGACAAAACTCACAGGGACGGGGAAATTGAGTTCCTGCAGGGACGAGGACAAATTTATCCCAGTATCATTCTCTAATCTTGACCATAGGAGGCAGCTCATGGGGTGCTTAAGTGTTCCCAATATTGAACAAATTCCTTGACTGTGTCCAAGGAGAGGTAATTTCCATTGGGTTTAGCATCCCAATAATTTTTTTTTTAACTTGAAATGTTTTATTTATTCAATATAACAATACAAAACTTAAGTCACAAGATTTAAAAAAAAAAAAAATCCCAATAAGAACATAAGAATTGACATACTGGGACAGACCAAAGGTTCCATCAAGACCAGCATCCTGTTTCTAACAGTGGCCAACCCAGGTCCCAAGTACCTAAGTAGATCCCAAGTAGTAAAACAGATTTTATGTACCTTATCCTAGGAATAAGCAGTGGATTTCCCCAAGCCATTTTAATGACCTATGGACTTCTCTTTTAGGAAATTATCCAAACCTTTTTTAAACTCTGCTAGGATAACTGATTTCACCACATTCTCTGGCAGCAAATTCTAGAGTTTAATTACATGTTGTGTGAAGAAATATTTTCTCTGGTCTGTTTTAAATCTACTACTTAGGTGCTTCATTGCATACCCCCTGGCCCTAGTATTTTTGGAAAGAGTAAACAAACGATTCACATCTATCCTTTCCACTCCACTCAGTATTGTTCTTCAACCGCCGGTCTGCAGACAGGTGTCGGTACTCAGAAATTTCCTGCTGATCCACAGGGCTGGCACGTGCATCGGGCCCGAGACAGTGTTCTTCAGCCGCCGGTCTGCGCTGCGATCAATGTGGTGTTATCTTCAGGCCGGCTCCCTCTTACTCACTGCCGCAGTGCACAAAGCCACAGGCAGTGGCTCCTACACGCGTCCTGCACCTGAACCAGAAGCCTTCTCTCTGACGTCGCAATGTTAGAAGGAATGGTTCCGGATGAAACACGCAAGGAGCTACTGCCCGCGCCTTTGTGTCCTGCGTCAGTAAGGAAGAGGGAGCCGGCCTGAAGATAACACCGGGGGTGGCATAAAACGGCCAGGCGGGAGCAGGCCAGAAGTTAAGGCACAGCATGGAGGGAGGGAGACAACAAAGGTAGGGGGAATGATTTTAGTTTTGAATTTAGTGATTAATTTACATTTCCTGTCTGTATTTTGCACTGTTCAGGAAGAAATGCATTTGTTTCTATTTCTCTGGGGTTGTACTGCATGCAAAGTCTTGAATCTTAGGGTTTCATTTCTATATATATATATATATATATACAGTGGTGCCTCGCATAACGGACGCCTCGCACAGCGAACGCTGCGCACAACGAACTTCAGGTCTTGCTTCCCACAACGAACTTCGTTTCACACAACGAAGTCGCCCGAGCTGCATCGCTTAACTGCCCTCTCTCCGCCTGGCTCCCTGTGCAGTGGCGCTACATATTTTAAACCCCCCTGCCGCCGCTGCTGCATATTTTTATGCCGCCACCGCATATTTTAAACCTCCCCCCGCCGCCACATATTTTTAAACCTCCCCCCGCCGCCACCGCATATTTTTAAACCTCCCCCCGCCGCCACATATTTTTTTAAAAAAGCCACCACTGCTGCAACTTTCTCACCCGCTCACTCGAACTGGTGGTCTAGCAAATTTCCCAGCCAGAAGCGCAGACAGAGATCAAGAGCAAGCCTTCTGTGCTACTGCCTGGGCCTGCGCTGATCTCTGAATGGCTGCAGTCAGCTCTCGCGGGACTCACAAGAACTAACTGCAGCCAGCTCTCGCGGGACTCACAAGAACTAACTGCAGCCATTCGGAGATCGGCATGGGCCCACACAGGCGTGCAGAGGAATTGCTCCTGATCTCTGCGCTTCTGGCCTGTACGCCACTGGCTGGGAAAGATGGGAGGAATTCAAAAAGGTACTGGGGAGTATGTGGGGGGTGATTATAATACACAGCAAGGATCAACAAAACCCCTGTCTCCCCTCCCCTTCACATATATCCCCTCTATATCATGCTAACAGCTCTAACAAGATAAATTTATCTTTTTTTATGTCATCTTAGCATATTTTATGCTACAGAACGAATTATTTTTTTTAACATGTATTGTTATGGGAAAACGCGTTTCACATAACGAACTTTTCGCATAACAAACTTGCTCCTGGAACGAATTAAGTTCGTTGTGTGAGGCACCACTGTATATATACTTTTAGTTTGTGGTCTCAGATTTGCATGGGGGTTATCTGTGTTGGGTAGGAATGAATGTTGAGAAGCAAACATACATTGTTCTTTGTGTAGTTTAATTTTGTGATTAAACATTATTAATAAGATTATATTGTGTGTGTGTGTATGTATGTATATATATATATATATATATATATATATATATGAAAAATGAATGGAAAAAAATGGTGTTACAATTAGTACTATTATGGGGTGGAGATGGGCGGGATCTGGCCCACAATTTAGCCCAGTGATCTTCAACCGCCAGTCCACAAAATAATTCTTTTATTTCCGCCAGTCCATAGGTGTCAAAAGGTTGAAGAACACTGGTTTAGACCTTTATCATATCACCCCTGAGCCGTCTCTTCTCCAAACTAAAGAGCCCTAGCCACTTTGGCCTTTTCTCATAGGGAAGTTGTCCCATCCCTTTTAACATTTTTGTTGCTCTTCTCTGTACTTTTTCTAATTCCACTGCATCCTTTTTGAGATACGGCGACCAGAATTGCACATAGTATTCGAGATGTGGCCGTACCATAGAGCGATACAAGGGCATTATGGCTATAGGTGTGTCATTCTGGACAAGTGGATAATTCCCCCATAGTCACGATCCTTGCAGAAGGAATTCACTCCGGAGATTTTCTGTATCCCTCCTACTTCACAGAGGGCTCTGCTGCCACCTACAGTTTTTTCCTTCTGTACGTGAGCCTGAATGAGTGTTTCTGTTCTGCTCTCCCCTTTTCTTTATTTTAGTTGGGGGTTGGGGGTTCAGCTATTTTCTTCAGTTTTGATGCTAAGAGCTTCCCAGTTCGAGGGTTCAGCAATGCCTGTGTGGAGAAGAAGCAGACTGGTCTGCACTTGACAGACCAATCCCTTGTGGAACCTGTTAGCCATCCTGCAGAAGCATTTTTGGAGCTCAGGGCCATCCCTATGTAGCTTACTCACCTATTGCTTGCAGGAGTTCAAGCACAGGCTGTCAGGAATCCATAGGAAGCTCACCGGTGTCTTGCAGGGTGCAGGCTGCATTTTGTCTTCTCCATTGTTTTTTTTGAGTTTTGCAGTCCACAGGTTGGAAACTCAGACGCCGGTCTAGCTGGCAGCCTGAAGATTCAGTGCATGAGGATGTGTTCTCTGAGGAAGTGATCTCTTCTCCATGATTCAGCTACCTTTGGAGCTGAGGCAGGCTGCAGCACATTTCCTACTTAGGTCACAATGAGTAAGGCTGTTACAGCCTATGAAGAGAATCGGGGGAGGGGGGGGAGCTATAAATCTGATTTTTGAAGGTTTCCATATGTTCCCTCACCTCTAAAATTCTAAAATCGCTGGTTTTTATTTTTGATTTGGTCATTTTTTTGAAGCATTTCTTGGTGTCAAAACAGTGGTGGTGGCCATCTTGGATTTTTCCAGATTTTTTTTCCTAAAGTTCTCCAAAAGCTTCAAATCGCCTCATTTTGCCTCAGAACTGGCAGTGATAGAGTCCTCAGGCTCCTTTGTCTCTAATTCATGCCAGGAGTGTGCAGGTTGCACTCCCAAGGAGTACTTTTGCTCCATGTTCCATGCAGCACCTGAACAGGTGGTGGGAGCATCTGGCTTAGCCACTTCTTTGTGCTCTTTGACTGAGGAAAGGGTGAGAAGCCCTTTGATTCAGGCCATATTTCATACTGGCCCTTGGAACAGTGGTCGTTCTGCATGGAGTTGCACGGTGGCATGGAACCCAAGAGACGCTAGCTGGAGACATCATCTGGAAACTCAGCGCTGCCTAATACAACTTTTGCACCTGAATATATTAATTTGATGTGGAAAGCCTTTCAGGAGAGCCGTCCTTCTAAGGAGAAGTCTGGCAGCACTTCTCACACAGCAAAAGAGGGTAGAGGCTCCCAGGGTGCATCTACTTTGCTAACTGCAGCTAGGGTCAGGGAGACCTTTCAGAGGGTGATTCGGATGATAATGCTTCTCTCTATACCATTGTCATCACAGGATGCATCACAGGGTTGCAGTCTGGGGCTTTGGAGCCTATGAAGGCTCTTGATCCCAGAGATGATTCTATGGTTCTGCACTTATTTAAACCCTCTGCCCTCTTAGACCTGATCACTGGTTTCACTTTGGAAGTTAAACTTGGACTCCCAGCAGGTCCCTTCTACTTCATCCTCTATTATAATAATAACTTTATTATCCCAGGACAAGCAGGCAGGTATTCTCACATATGGGTGATGTCATTGACGGAGCCCTGCGGACGCCTCGCAAGCAGACTTGCTTGAAAAAACTCAGTTTTGAGTCGCCCGCACTGCACATGCGCGAGTTCTCAGTTTTCCGCGGAGCCGAGAAGTCCGTCTTTGGCTCTCTGCGTTTAACTTTGTTAACTTTGTGCCTTCTCTCAACCGCGGTTTGTGTTTTTTTCTTCATGAATCGCTGTTTTATTTTATTTCTTTTATTTTAGTTTAAAAAAAAAAAATTTATTCCGTTAGTTTACTGGGACAGGCCACTCAGCCGCAGCCCGAGGACTTCGACTTTGCGGCGGCCATTTTTCTGTCTATGTCCCGGCCTGCTACGGGCTTCAAGAGGTGTAGCAAATGTCAGCGCGCGATCTCTCTTACGGACCCTCACGAACGCTGCCTCAAGTGCCTTGGGCCAAAACATTATCCTAGGTTGTGTTTGCCTTGCCAAACACTTCAGCCTCGTGCTTTTAAGCGTCGTTGCATTCTAGTGGATAAGCTTTTCTAGAAGGGGTCTCCTACTGATCCCTCGACTTCGAAGGCGTCTTCGGCCTCGACTTCCATCGAGACTCCTTCTGCGCCTGCTGCTTCCACCTCGAGCCTCATCAGACCTTCGTCGTTTGCAGCGGCTCTTGCTTCGACGTCATCTGCTGTATCTTCCCCTGTTTCCTCAGGTCAGATAGCTCAGCAGTCGGTTCCGCCGGTGGTGATTAAAGTGTCTAAGACTTCTAAGTCGAAACACTCACACTACCTCAAAGGAACCTCCAGCCAAAGCAGGTGGTCCGGTTTCAGACGCGGATCCATCCTTGCCGGCGTCTTTCCATGTTAGAGAAGCAGTTTATACAGTTCCTTACTACCATGGGACCAAAATTGCTTCCTCTTATCCAGCCTGGGTATTCAGTAGACTCCCGCGAGGTCGAGCCGCTTCCTTTGCCCCAGTCTGAACTTCCACACTCTTTGCAGGGAGCAGAGTCTCTGCGAGTGTCTGGTCTGGCATCCAAGCACGAAAAGCAAGAAGCAGATTCTTTGCGAGTGCCTCAACAAGAATCCTCACACTCTAATCAAGGAGCAGAGTCTTTGAGAGTGCATCGAGGTTCCTCCATCAAGCCTCTGGAGCTTCAAACTACAGCCTCTAGTCCTATTCATGCATCGGCTGCTTATGTCTCCGTGGCGAAATCTCCTCGATCCTCGAGATCTGGTTCCAGACACAGTTCTCACAGACATTCGAGGCCTTCATCGAGGCATCCTTCCAGGCGTCGTTCTTCTTTGCATGACAGACCATCTTCCTCGAAGCCTCGATCTACTTCAACCTCGACCAGACCACCGCCTCCTCGTTTGAGGTCTCCGATGCCGGACCTCGAGGATATTCTGGTCTTGATTGCCTCGTCCAAGTCACCAGGTTCCTTTGATGCTTTTTTCCCAGTCGAAGCTTCTTCTTCGACACAGGCTGCCTTGACGTCCTCGAGTCCTTCTCAAGGCAAAGCATTGGCAGATCAGCTATCTTTCTCGTCTTTCTTGCGACAGATGGCTGTAGACTTGGATATTCAGTTGGATACTGGCTCCAAGTATTCTAAGGAGTATCTAGAAGTCGTGCATCTTCCTCAACCTCCGGCAGAGTGTCTTAAGCTTCCACTTCATAAGCTTTTGAATCAGACTTTTGGTCGATGCATGAAAACACCTTTTTCCATACCAGCTGTTCCAGGAAAATTGGACTCTAGGTATTAAACTGCATCGCAAAGGGTTTGACAACTCACAGTTATCTCATCAATCCCTACTTGTTGAGTCCTCCTTGAAGAGATCTCATCCTTCCAAGGTTTATGCCACAGTTCCTCCTGGAAGGGAGGGGAAAACTATGGACAAATTCGGACGTCACATCTACCAAAATGCTATGATTACCTCTAAAGTTCTCAATTATAATTTTTATTTCAGCACTTACTTTGAATTTCTTCTTTCTCTTCTACCTACGTTTTTGGATTATTTGGATAACCAAATGCATTTTGAGTTCAAGAAGTCATTGCTTCTTTCTCTCAATTACGTCTGCATCTCCTCCAATCATCTTATGATGCCTTCGAGTTGTCTGCCCGAGCTGCTGCTTGCTCTGTAGCTATGCGTTGTTTTGCCTGGCTTCGTACCATTGACTCTAACCTTCAAGACCGCTTAGCTAACATTCCTTGTGAGGGCAAAGACCTCTTTGATGAATCCATCGAGGCAGCCACCAAGAAATTATCTGACCATGAAAAATCATTTGCTTCTATAGTCAGACCTAAACCAAAGCCAGCTCCTGCCAATCCTGCGTGCCCTGCTCTTATCTATCAAAGGCGTTTTGCTCCAAAGCCGGCTCCTTATACTCGCCCTCCTCTGAAAAAGCAACAACCTCATAAGCAACTTGTCAAAGGAATGGAGCATTTGAGCTACAAAGAACGACTCAGGAAACTGGGACTGTTTACCCTCGAGAAGAGAAGAATGAGAGGGGATTTGATAGAGACTTTTAAAATATTAAAAGGATTTGATAAAATAGACCAGGAAGCAGCAATGCTAACATATTCAGAGGTGACACGGACAAGAGGTCATAGCCTGAAACTGAGTGGCAGCAGGTTCAGGACAAATGTCAGGAATTTCTGTTTCACACAGCGAGTGGTGGGTGCTTGGAATGCACTCCCAGAGGAGGTTGTGGCAGAGACTACTGTACTGGGATTCAAGCGCAAGTTGGATGCACACCTTCTTGCATATCATATTGAGGGATACGGTAAAGTCGGGTCTCCAAAAAGGAGTACCTAAATGGGCCGCCACCTGTGCGGAGCACCGGACTGGATGGACCTCGGTCTGATCCGGTGAAGGCGTTTCTTATGTTCTTATTAACAGAAACCCCCAACCTTCTGCTGCACCTAAGGCTTCTCAGCCTTTTTGACTGTTTACAACAGAGCATAACCTCCACCGTTCTGTCTCTGTCTCCTTTTCCCCCTATAGGAGGTCGTCTCCATCATTTTTACAACCAATGGACGATAATTACATCTGACCTCTGGGTGCTTACCATCATCGGGGAAGCATACTCTCTTCATTTCACTCAGGTTCCACCAGAGCTTCCTCCAAGAGAGTATCATTCCAATCCATCCCAGACCGCCCTTCTTCTTCAGGAAGCTCAAGCTCTGCTTTCTCTCTATGCCATCGAACCAGTTCCCTTGGACCAGCAGAACAGGGGTTTTTACTCCCATTACTCCTTGTTCCAAAGAAGACGGGCGATCTGCGACCCATTCTGTCGGGGCTCTCAACAAATTTTTAGTCAAAGAAAAGTTTCGAATGTTGTCCCTGGCATCTCTTTATCCCCTTCTCGAGCAAAACGATTGGTTATGCTCTCTGGATCTCAAGGAGGCCTACACTCATATCCCCATTCATCTGGCTTCCCGTCAATACCTCAGATTTCGGGTGGGGAATGTACAATTTCAATACAGAGTACTACCCTTCGGCCTGAACTTGTCTCCCAGAGTGTTCACCAAGTGCCTGGTAGTGGTAGCGGCAGCTCTCCGGAACCATGGTCTTCGGGTATTTCCCTACCTCGACGACTGGCTCATCAAAGATTCCACATCTCAAGGGGTTATTGTAGCGACCCAACGGACTACCTGGTTTCTACAAAGTTTGGGATTCGAAATCAACTTTCCCAAATCTCAACTTCAGCCCTCACAGAATCTACAATTCATTGGAGTTGCTCTGGACACTGTCCAACTCAGAGCATTCCTTCCACAACAACGTCTGGAGGCTCTTCTACAACTCTATCACACAGTGTCTTCCCGCTCTTCCATCTCAGCGAGACACATGATGGTACTTCTGGGTCACATGGCCTCCACAGTACACGTGACTCCTTTTGCCAGACTTCACCTCAGAATTCCTCAGTGGACCCTGGCATCTCAATGGATGCAAGTTTGCGACCCTCCTTCTCGACACATTTCAGTCACTCCTTCCTTGAAGAAGTCTCTCCATTGGTGGATGCTCTCTTCCAATCTTTTCAGAGGCTTACTTTTTCAAACGCCCCCTCATCAAAAGGTCCTCACGACAGACTCTTCGACCTACGCTTGGGGCACTCATCTCAATAGTCTCCGTATTCAAGGCCACTGGACCAGTACGGATCGTCAATGTCACATAAATCTGTTGGAACTCAGAGTGATTTTCAAGGCTCTCAACATTTTTCAGCATCTTCTTCGTGACCAGGTAGTCCTCATCTGTACGGACAACCAAGTTGCCATGTATTATGTCAACAAACAAGGAGGGACGGGATCTGCGTCCCTTTGTCAAGAAGCTCTGAAGGTTTGGGACTAGGCAATCCGCCACAACACCTTCCTCAAAGCTGTCTACATTCAAGAGGCGAAGAATTGCTTGGCGGACAACTTGAGTCGTCTTCTGCAACCTCACGAATGGACTCTCATTCCTTACCTCTTCATCACATTTTTTTCACAATGGGGAACCCCACAGATAGATCTCTTTGCAGCTCCCCACAACCACAAACTGCTTCAGTTCTGCTCCAGGATATATGCTCCTCATTGCCTCGAGGCAGATGCTTTTCTTCTGGAATGGACGAATCTCTTCCTGTATACATTTCCTCCATTACCTCTCATTCTCAAGACTCTGGTCAAGTTGAAGAACGATCATGCCATCATGATTCTAATCGCTCCTCGGTGGCCAAGACAACCTTGGTACTCCCTTCTATTTCAACTCAGCAGCAGGGAGCCATACCTTCTACCAGTTTTTCCTTTTCTGCTTACACAGAGTCAAGGATCTCTGCTTCATCCCAACCTGCAGTCTCTACACCTGACAGCTTGGTACCTCTCAACTTAACCCCTCTTCAGTTTTCTCAATCTGTAAGAGATGTTTTAGAAGCTTCTAGGAAGCCTACCACTAGGCAATGCTATCACCAAAAGTGGATTAGATTTTCTATGTGGTGTTTTTCTCATCATAAGGAGCCTCAATATTCCCCCTTATCTTCTGTTTTGGACTATCTGTAGCACTTATCCAATTCTGGCCTCAAGTCTACATCTATCCGAGTCCATCTCAGTGCAATTGCGGCTTTCCATCAGCCTATTGAAGGGAAACCCCTCTCTGCTCATCCGGTGGTTTCCAAATTCATGAAAGGACTCTTCAATGTTAAACCTCCTCTCAAACCGCCTCCTGTGGTTTGGGACCTCAATGTTGTCCTTTCTCAACTCATGAAGCTTCCATTTGAACCAATTGATAAGGCTCATCTGAAATATCTCATTTGGAAAGTGATGTTTCTCATAGCCCTCACTTCCGCTCGAAAAGTCAGTGAACTGCAATCTTTAGTTACTGACCTACCATTCACTGTGTTCCATCATGGCAAGGTGGTTCTTCATACTCATCCTAAATTCCTACCTAAAGTGGTCTCGGAATTTCATCTCAACCAATCCATCATACTTCCAGTGTTTTTTCCATAGCCTTATTCTCATCCTGGAGAACAGCTCTTCATACTCTGGATTGTAAACTGCTTTAGTCTTCTACTTGGAATGCACCAAACCACACAGAACTGCTCCTAAACCTTTTGTTTCCTTCAATCCAAATAAGTTGGGCTATCTTATTTCTAAGTGTACCATCTCCAACTGGATGGCGGTTGTATCTCTTTCTGCTATGCCCAGGCTGGATTACCTCTTCACAGTAAAGTCACAGTCCATAAAGTCAGAGCAAGTGGCAGCTTTAGTAGCTTTCTTCAGATCTACATCTATTGAGGAAATTTGTAGGGCTGCTACTTGATCCTCGGTTCATACCTTCATTTCTCACTATTGTCTGGATACTTTCTCCAGACGGAATGGTCAGTTTGGCCAAACAGTATTACAAAATTTATTCTCCTAAATTGCCAACGCTCCCACCATCCCATTCTGGTTATCTTGGAGGTCACCCATATGTGAGAATACCTGCCTGCTTGTCCTGGAATAAAGCACAGTTACTTACCGTAACAGGCGTTATCCAGGGACAGCAGGCAGCTATTCTCACAACCCACCCATCTCCCCTGGTTGGCTTCTCTGCTAGCTATCTGAACTGAGGAGACGCGCCCTGCGCTGGGCGGGAAGGCACTCGCACATGTGCAGTGTGGGCGACTCGAAACTTCGAGTTTCTTCGAGCAAGTCTGCTCACGAGGCGACCGCATCCGGGCTCCGTCGATGACGTCACCCATATGTGAGAACAGCTGCCTGCTGTCCCTGGATAACACCTGTTACGGTAAGTAACTGCTTTTTCTACTCCAGTTTCAGTGGTGTTGGCTTTCCTCTGAGCTGGCCTTGACAATGGGTTTACAGTGGTTTACCTTTGGGTTCATAGGGCTCTCTTGTTGCAGAGCTCGAGACCGCAGATCTGCACTGTCATCTCATCTGGACATAGCCAGATTTCTGAAGGGTGTACTACGTATCAGGCCTCCAGTGAAACCTCCTTTCCCTTTGTGGGGATCTTAACATGGTTCAGCCAGGCTCCATATGAGTTGCTGAAGGAAGGGTGTCTGATGGATCTGATGCTCAAATCGGTTTTTCTGGTGGCTGTGACCTCTGTGAGGTGGGTCTCTAAGCTCCAGGCTCTTTCCTGCAGGAAGCCTTTCCTTAAAATCTCTGACACTGAAGTCTCTTTACGCACCGTTTCTTCTTTCCTGCCAAAGGTGGTTTCGACATTTCATGTCAATTAGGAAGTCAGGTTGCCAACATTCCAATCCACAGGTTCCAGGAAACAGGGCCGGATTCTAAAGAAGTTAGATGTCAGGAGAGTGCTTCCTAAACATCTTGAGGTCATCATTGAGTTTAGGCTTTGACCATCTTTTTGTGCTGACCAAACCAGCTAGGTGAGATGTGCCAGCTTCCAAGGCTACGATTTCCAGGTGGATCCATAGGGCCATTTTGTCTGCATGCATTGTTTGTGGAGAACAGTCTCCTGTTTCCATTAAGGTGCATTCAACCAGAGAGGTGTGACTTCGTCATGGGCTGAAGCTAGGGCAGTCTCCCTAGAGGAGATTTGGAGGGTGGCAGCTTGGTCCACTCTACATACGTTTGCCAAATTTTACAGAGAGGATGTGGCAGCAAGGAAGGACTCTGCTTTTGGGTCCTCAGTACTACGTGCCAGTGCGATCATCCCGTTTTAGATTTCTGGGACTGCTTTTGTATGTCCTGCTTATCCAGAATGACACACCTATTGTATTAGAAAAAGATTAGGTTCTGACCTTGGTAATATCTTGTCTAGTAGATAGGGCGGGGGTCCAGAATTGCACACCTATCATTTATTTCCTGCGCCTGTCCACTGTCTCACTCAGAACGTTCTTTTCCAAGCCTGTAACTTGGATGCCAGTCAGCTATTGGATCCATGAAGAGTAGTCTTGTTACTGGTGTAATTTGGGGTACTAATTGAGCTCCTTTAATGCTTCTGTTGGCATGTTTGATTATTAAAGGTTCGTGTTTGTGCTATTTAGAGCAGAACAGACTTGTTGGGGAAGTTTATCCATACCCCTACTTCACCTAGGTTTTCAGAAGTGCACTTGCCTGCTTAGGAACTAACTGTTGGTGGTAGCAGAGCCCTCTGTGAAGTAGGAGGGATACAGAAAAAATCCAGAGTGGAGAGCGGGTGGCTATGGGGAAATTGCCCACTTGTCCAGAATGATGAACCTATCTACTAGAAAAGCCTAATCTCTTTAGTTGTCATGTTCTCTTAGGGAGAAGAGTAGATTGGATGGGCTATTCAGCCTTTATCTTCCATCATGTTTCTTTCTTTGTTTTTCATTCCTTTCCTAAAAGGATTGCTCCTGTCCCAGCTCATTCTAGACCACCAGGGCTTCAGGCAGGCCTGCAGTACATCTGGGTGGGGGTGGAGGGGGCACAGATCAGAGGAATCAAATATAAACAGACCCCCCATTTTTGTGCCTTTTTTTTCTTTGCCCAAAAATCTCTGTTTATATTCGAGTATATATGATAAATTCTGTGTTTTTGCAAATAATTTTTCAAATATAATTATGGACGATAGTGAGGTGATGCAGTATATGAATTGGCATTATATATAATTCAAAATGATTGTGAGCAGATGTCCACTTGAGGATTCTTTGCTTACACTGTGATGGATATATTCATCCGGATATGATGTATGATTACAGAGGTTTATTGTAGAATACTTTGGCTGAGATGAGTGACACTTTAATTCTTAACAGAGGAATAGTTTACTACAGTTCAGGCTTATTATAAAAGTGATGACCTTTTAGCCTTGGAGGAACAGCCACTGACTGCATGTTTCATGTGTAAGTCCTATGTATCGCACATAGAGAACCATCTATCATGCAGTGCAAGTCATTAGGACTCAGGGCACTCCTCAAAACAGAAATAACACATGCATATGCATGCCGTGGATCGATTACCCCTGGATATGTTGGGATAGGGAGGGTCCTATAGATAACTGCAAAACACTTGCAATAGTCCACCAAATTCCCCCCCCCCCCCCCCAATGTCAGGCAGCACTGATGCTCCTTTCCCAACCTCCATGTTGCTGTTGGGTTCCTGTCACTCTTCTAGGTTTATAGATCCACTTAGGCTAAAGGAGGCAGCAGTTAGGAGCACAACAGCAGTTGAAGGGAGGGAAAATGTTGGCACATAAGACACACCTATTGTATCCTGGTCCATCCTGTCCAGCAGTCCGCCCAGCGACGGCCCAAGGTCAAGACTAGTGCTCCAAATGAGTCCAGTCTCACCAGTTTAGCATGAACTTGTCCAACTTTGTCTTGAAACCTTGGAGGGTGTTTTCCCCTATAACAGCCTCCGGAACAGCGTTCCAATTTTCCACCACTCTCTGGGTGAAGAAGAATTTCCTTACGTTTGTACGGAATCTATCCCCTTTCAACTTTAGAGAGTGTCCTCTCGTTCTCCCTATCTTGGAGAGGGTGAACAGTCTATCTTTCTCTACTAAGTCTATTCAGAGTTAGTTGAGCACTGGGGCTGCCACAAGCGTTTTGCATATGTTTATAAAAATGCCAAGGAAAATAACCCGAAGGGGTGTTTTGGGGAGGGAAGGTGGGTGTTTAGAATATTTGATCCACTCATCATCTTTTGATGGTTATAAGAGGTAAAATTAGTGGAATTATGGTGAGCAGGCTTATCCATTTCTTGTAATAATGTTTTTATAAAAGCATAACTTATATTCATATTGAAATTGGATTAAATCTATATAAACTTTTATTTTGTAGTTCGGGATCGTGTCAGGACAAAAATGGAACGTGATATTTTGGTGGAGGTGAATCATCCTTTTATTGTCAAATTGCATTATGGTGAGTTACTGTACAAGAAAATTTTTATATAACCTCAACATGTGTTCAATATTTTTTGTCATTGAAAATACTACAGAAATTTAAAGATGACCTTCTGAATGGTCATTCTGCTTAGATCAGTCCAGATAAGTGGATTATGCCTTCCTACCTAGCAGATGGAAGCAGAGAACATTGACTTTCAGATATTGTCACCTGTCTTCCATTTTCTGCGATCTCTTGTAGTTAATGAAAGCTAACCTCTTTCTTAACCTCTTCAGTTGCTGCTTTTGAGAACCAAAACAGCTTTCTTTTTCTTACTTTTTATTTACTTTCCTTACAAACAGGTTTGTTGCCTTTAAAATACCTCCCTTCACTTTTGCCCACTGCTTTTCTTTTCCAACTATATTTTGTTGGTTTTAAATAGATATTAACATTCATAAACAAAGAACTTGTAGTAACAGATGCAAATTGAACCATCGTATAGATCACCTTATGTAAAGATGGTCAACCTTTAAAATTAAGCCAAGTCAAAGTATATCCAGTGGTGCCTAGACTTTCTTAAACTAACAACTCCTTGAGGTAGTTCCTCATCACAGTTTGTTTGTTTTTTAAAGTCTAGAACCTCTGTATTTGAATGAACCCTCTCTACAACTATCTTAATATTGAACCACACCATCTAATGATCACTGGATGCCAGATTACCATTATAACTTCAGAGACACTCTCCCTATTTATAAGAACTAGATCTATTATGGCTTCAGTCCCATGTGGGTTCCATTACCAACTGCTGGAACAGCTGTTCCTAATGTGAGATAGGACAGTATAACGGGAAAAAAAGAGTATGCTGTACCCCCCTCCCTGAAAAAACCCCAAAAAACAAACCTCTGAAAAGAGGTGAGTCTTTAAAAGTGTCTGTAACCTCATATAAGATGATTCAGAATGAATTTCTGAAGGAAGGGAGTTCTACAGAACAAAATGTGGAATGATGAGTTGAGTTAATCTGTGTTAAATGTAAAGTGAGAACAGCCATACAATATAAATCCATTTAACAGTAGTTTATTTAAATCCAAAAACAGCTTCTGCAGTTTTTTCAAATCATTAAATTTGTTGCCCTTTTTCTAAGATCTGTTAAGTTTTTACATATTGATACTAGTCTCGAGCTTTTAGAGAATGACATGGGGACAAAGTTTGTCCCTGTCCCTACTCCTGCCCGGCTCTCAGGAAACACAAGGCCATAGCAGAAAGATTAAATGAATTCTTTGCTTTGGCCTTCACCAAGGAAGATGTGGGGAGTTACTGGTGCCAGAAATTTAGTTAAGGGAAATGTTACCTCACCAATCTGTTGCATTTCTTTGAAGGGGTGGATAAAGGTAAGCTGGTTGATATTGTGTATTTGGATTTTCAAAAGGCATTTGACAAAGCACCTCTTGAGACTTCTGAGGAAATTAGAAAGTCATGGGATAGGGTGTAATGTCCTATTACGGATTAAGAACTGGTTGAAAGACAGAAAGCAGAGAGTGGGTTTAAATGGTGAATAATGGAGAAGGGTAAATAGTGGGGTTCCCCAGGGATCTGTGCTGAAGACTGCTGCTTTTTAACATATTTATCAAAGATCTAGAGATGAGAATAACTAGTGAGATAATTAAATTTGTTGATGACAAAGTTGTTCAATCACAAGAGAATTGTGAAAAATTGCAAGAGGACCTTGGGGGACTGGAAGACTGGGCATCAAAATGGCAGATGACGTTTAATGAGAGCAAGTGCAAAGTGACGCATGTGGGAAAGAGAAACCCAAACTATATGTGATGCAAGGTTCCACTTTAGGAGTCACTGAAAAGGATTTAGGAGTCATTGAAACCCTCAGCTCAATGTGCGACAGCAGCAAAGAAAGCAAATAGAATGTTAGGAATTTTTCAGAAAAGGAATGGAAAACAAAAATGAAAATGTTATAATGCCCTTGTGTCAATCTGTGGTATATGGCCACACCTCAAATACTATGTGCAATTCTGGTCGCCATATCTCAAAAAAGATATGGTGGAATTAGAAAAGGTACAGAGAAGGGTGACGAAAATGATAAAAGGCATGGGACAACTTCCCTGTGAGGAAAGGCTAAAGTGGCTAGGGCTGGGGAAATCTACTACTTATTCCTAGGATAAGCAACATAAAATCTGTTTTACTACTTGGAATCTAGCTACCGTGCTTCCCCGAAAATAGCCCTAGCGTGATTTTTGGGGTAGGTCTTAATATAAGCCCTACCCCCAAAATAAGCCCTAGTTAGATGCCCTCCACCACCCGAATGTCCCCAACATTCCCCCCTGACTCATCCCTGGATTCGCCAACAGCAATGCTGCCCAGCCAAAACCCGCTGACCCTCCCACCCATCCCCCTGTGCAGCATCTTTCTATCTCTCTCTCCCTCCCACCAAAACCCCACTGACCCTCCCACCACGAGACCAGCATACCTCCCTCCAAACAGCAGCGTCAGCAGCACTTTAAATAGGCTGCTTTGCGGTGTTCTCCCGCCGGGTCCTACCCTCTGCCACATCACAGGAAAGGCCCCAGCAAGAGAAGGTCGCAAAGCAGCCTGTTTAAAGTGCTGCTGACGCTGCTGTTTGGAGGGAGGTATGTCGGTCTCGCGGTGGAAGGGTCAGCGGGGTTATGCTGCGTGGGGGGTGGGAAAGTAAAAAGATTCTATGCAAGGGTTCTGCTGCACAGGATGATGGGAGGGAGGTTAAGAAAGATGGGCTGCAGAGGGGAAGTCACAAGGGGATGGGTGAGAGGGGAGGAAAGATAAGAGGAAGAATTGGGGTGGAGGAGAGGAAGGAAAATATGATCATTGTACATGACAAAAAATAAGACATCCCCCCAAAATAAGCCCTAGTGCATTTGGTGACCCAAAATTAATGTGAGACACTGTCTTATTTTTGGGGAAACATGGTAGGTACATGGGACCTGGGTTGGCCATTGTTGGAAACAGGATACTGGACTTGATGGACCTTCCCAGTTTAGTGATTCTTATGTTCTTACATTCTTACCTGTCCCCATGTCATTCTATAGATTACTGCATGTTTTTAATTGTTGCAGTAACTTTTTTTTATACTTATTGCTTACTTCATCACAGTGGTATATTTTGGAGCTAATTTCACATTTGAAGCTACATAATAAGACAGTGATTCCCCAGACTGGGGCTTCTTAAAATCTCTTCAGGGTTCCTCAAGAAATTAGATTATAGAATTTTTGTGTGAACATTATATATGTTGGTGGAACCCCTAATATATTTTCTCATACACCAAGGAATCACTGTATTAAGCCATAGGGCATGGCTTTCTGCATCATCCCTTGAGGTATATACAAGGGACATCAATATGGCCCCACACTCTTGGAGGAACCTGTGTTGGTGCTGTCAAATTATTGTTTTTAATGACCTAAAACAGGCAAGCAACTTTGTATTATATACTGTAACTATTATACATCTTATATGTTTCAGCTTTTCAAACAGAAGGGAAGTTGTACCTTATCTTGGATTTTCTCAGGGGAGGAGATTTGTTTACACGCTTATCCAAAGAGGTAGGTTCCTCTCTTATAGGAAAAGATAAAAGTAATCTTTCAATCAGCTAAGCCACTCAAGCAATTCATGGAATAAGGGTAGCAAGGTCTGTACTCTTTCTTGGTATAGCATTGGTCTCATTTTGTATCAGGTGACCTGTTTTTGATTTAACTTCCTTTTTTTGTCACATTTAATGGATTTCCTTGATCTGTTGTCCTAGTGTATTTAGTGCTCTGCAGTTTTACGTTTTGGAATAGAAAATGGTAGCTTAAAAAAGAAGCACCAAAATAGATAAAATATACAGTTGAATCACTATCCCAGTGGTCTAGAACTAAAGGTGATCTGGAAAGACTGCCACTACAAAGGACCACACAAAAATCACTTATACTCATTGAAAAGCATATTGTACTCTCTACAGCTAGTTGTGTAGCAGGAGTCTGTTTTCACCAGCTTGTGCGAATGCGAGAAAGCATATAGCCTGTAGCTACATGAGTGGCTTGGCAGTCTTGCCATCCAGTACAGTAGGTCATGGAGTTCAAAATCACAACCTGTGGGGAAAACTTCCATCCTGGTTGACAAAAATACAAGCTCTAAGGGTTAAATGTTGTCTGTATCTTCATGATAGTACATGTTTGAAATTTTATTTGTAAATAATTTGTATAATGGTGTAGATATGTGTTTTATTGAAAGATTCTGGAATATAACATTATCCCAGGACAAGCAGGCATGATATTCTCACATGTGGGTGACGTCATCTACGGAGCCCCAGCGCGGACAGCTTTTCAAGCAAACTTGCTAGAAGTTTCAAGTTTGCACACTGCACCACGCATGTGCATGCCTTCTCGCCCACTAGAGGGCGCATCCCACCTCGTGGTCCTCAGTTCAATTTTTTCCGCGGAGCCAGAAAGCCCTGTGGATTTGAGCTCCAGTTTTGTATTGCCTTTCTAGCTGCCGCGTTTCGTTGTTTCTTGTATTTTGATCGATTCGCGGTGCTCCTTTCTTTTTTTTGTCTCTTTTCTTTCATAAAAAAAAAAAAAATATATTTTACTTTTCGTTAGGCTCCGGGGGCTCCCGGCAGCCGTGGCCGCGGGACGTCGGTCGTTCCCGGCCTTCTTTTTCGTTGATGTCCCGTCCTGTTACGGGATTTAAAAAGTGCAGCCGGTGTGAGAGGTTACTTTCCATCACTGACCCTCACCGGTGGTGCATTGTTTGTCTTGGGCCGGATCAACCGACAGCTTCGTGTGATCGCTGCGCTACTTTTCAAACCAGAGCCCTCCGTCGCCGTAAGGCCAGAATGGCGGAATTGTTCGCCGTGGACGCGCCGCCTAAGGCCTCGACGTCGGCCTCGGCCCCGGCCTTGACCTCGGCCTCGGCGTCCTCGGGGGCCTCGGCTTCGAAGGCGTCCTCAGGAAAACCGGCTTCGGGTAAGTCCTCTGTTCCATCCCCTTCAGCAAAGAAGCCATCCTCTACTCCGGCTAAGGCGGGTGGGTCGACCCCGGCCCCGCCTCGGACCTCGACTTCGCACACCCCGAGGGAATACTCGAGACCGAGGTCGCCCTCCAGGGAGTGTGCTCCGGACCCGGAACTCCCGACCTTCGTGGGGATCCCGGCCTTTCAGGACCTCCTTCGAGCCCTTATTTCATCGGAGCTGTCGGGGGCCCTGGAAGTGTTGCAGCGAGCTGCGGTTCCGGCGGCCTCGACCTCGCAGGCCTCGGCCGGGGCGCCCTCGTCCTCGGAGGCCCCGGCCTCGGCTCCCTCGACCTCGGGAGCCCCGGCCTCGGTGGCCTCGGTCTCGGGTACTGTGGCCCCCTTAACCTCGGCCCCGGCCCTGCCCTCGACCTCGGCCTCGGGGGGGCCGCCTGAGCGGAGTGTGCGGCCCAAGGAAAAGTTGCGCAGAGTGCGCCGTATTTCCTCCTCTTCCTCGGGGTCTTCCCGGGACGCCTCGCCCTCGACGCGACCTCGGACGGGGCGCCGATCGAGGAAGCCGAAGCGCCCGCGGGGCTCGCCTCGGAGGCACGATCGTTCCGCGCCGCTCGGGGGCGAGGCGCTTCAGGTGTCGGAGTTGCGCCTCGACAATCCGAGGCTCCTCCGATCACCTCATGGGAAGTCTTCCCGTGCCGCCTCGCCGAGGAAGTGGGAGAGTGTCCCCCGGACCCCGGGGTCCTCACCCAAGGGTTCTGCGAGGCGGAGAACTTCTCCTTCCCCCTCGAGGGCCTTGGAGAGAGGATCCTGGGACTCGGGGTCGGTCAGAGATCCTCATTATTCCCATGAGGCCTCTCCCCTCTCCTCGGTGGGGAGGTCGAGAACCCCGTCCCCCCCGGCCAGGCCGTCCTCATTTTCAACTTTTGTTCAGGACATGGCCCGAGCCCTGGGGTTAGACCTTATGGTCGGTTCACAATATTCCAAAGAATTTTTGGAGGAGCAGGACCTTCCCACTCCTCCTAGAGAGGTGCCTAGGCTCCCCCTCAACAGAGTCCTTCTGCAGACCTGGTTGAAGAATTTGTCGAACCCTCTTACAGTCACGTCGGTGCCTTCTAAAATGGAAGCGAAGTATAGGACGGTGCCCCCTAAAGGGTTCGAAAAGGCGCAGCTCTCCCACCAGTCTCTTCTGGTGGAGTCTGCCCTGAAGAAATCACAGCCCTCACGGGTTTCTGCGGCGGTTCCACCCGGCAGGGAGGGGCGGACCCTGGATAAGTTTGGCCGTCGCCTCTATTCAAATTCCCTGATGGCCACCAGGGTTCTAAATTATGCCTTCACCTTTTCCTCCTATTTGCGTGGCATGGTGAAGGACCTTCCTCAATATCGAGACTCCTTACCGGACTCCCAAAGAGCAGGATTTGATAAGTTTATGTCCAACCTGTCTCAATTGCGGTTGTACCTATTTCATGCGGTGTACGACGCATTTGAGCTGGTTTCAAGGGTGTCGGCCTTCGCAGTGGCCATGCGCCGCCTGGCCTGGCTTCGCACCCTCGATATGGACCCAAACCTGCAGGAACGTCTTGCAGACTTGCCTTGTGTGGGGTCCGAGTTATTTGACGAGTCCTTAGATGCGGCGACCAAGCGGTTGTCGGAGCAGGAGCGCTCGTTAGCATCCCTGGTCCGCCCCAAACCTAGACCCCCGCCGCAGAAACCTTTCCGTCCTCTGCCGCGTCGATATCCTCAGAAGTCGACTCCGGCTTTTTCAAGGCCACCTCCGAGGCGTCCGTCTCAGCGAGGCAGAGGGGGACAAACCCAAGCCCCGGCGCAGGGTCCTTCTAAACCCGCGCCTTCCTTTTGACGGGCTGAGCGGACGGGGCGGGTTCCCCTCCGCGAAATCTCAGGAACCCCTTCCGATCGGGGGGCGTCTTCGGTTCTTCCAGATGGCATGGACCGAGATAACCTCAGACGCTTGGGTGCTCCGGACCGTCTCCGAGGGCTACTCGCTCAACTTTGTGTCCTCGCCACCGGACCATCCCCCAAATCTAGCCTCTTGCAACCGATCGCAGCTGCCGACCCTTCTGGCCGAGGCCAGGGCCCTATTGGTGCTTCGGGCGGTCGAACCGGTCCCCAAGGACCAGCGGGGTACGGGGGTTTTACTCCCGTTACTTTTTGGTCCCAAAAAAGACCGGGGACCTGCGCCCCATACTGGATCTCAGGAAGCTCAACAAATTCCTGGTCCGGGAGAAGTTTCGAATGCTATCTCTCCCGGTTTTATATCCTCTCTTGGAGGAAGGGGACTGGATGTGCTCCCTCGACTTGAAGGAAGCATACACCCATGTTCCGGTGCATCCCGCCTTCCGAAGATTTTTACGATTCCAGGTGGGGGACCTGCACCTCCAGTACAGGGTCCTACCCTTCGGCCTGGCCGCGTCCCCACGAGTCTTCACGAAGTGCATGGTGGTGGTTGCGGCAGCCCTGAGGTCTCGTGGGCTTCATGTGTTCCCTTACCTGGACGATTGGCTCATCAAAGCCCCAACCAGGGAGGGGGTTATCTCAGCGACCCGACAGTCTATTGCCTTCCTGCAGAGCCTCGGGTTCGAGATAAACTTTCCAAAGTCACAGTTGTGCCCGGCTCAGTCTCTTCAATTTATAGGCGCGGTGCTGGACACGGTGCGCCTGCGCTCCTATCTCCCGCCCCAGCGGTTGGAAGCCTTGGTGCGGATGGGCCGTCAGGTCTCTCAACTGTCGGTGGTGTCGGCCCAGCGCATGATGATGCTGCTCGGTCATATGGCATCGACGGTCCACGTCACTCCGTTTGCAAGGCTGCACTTGAGGATTCCTCAGTGGACCCTCTCTTCCCAGTGGCGTCAAGAGTACGATCCGGTGTCTCGCCTCGTTGCGGTGACTCCGCTTTTGCGGAAATCGCTGCGTTGGTGGACAGACTCTTCAAATCTGTCCAAGGGTTTACTGTTTCTCACCCCTCCTTTTCGCAAGGTTCTGACCACAGACTCCTCGGAGTACGCGTGGGGAGCCCACCTCGACGGTCTTCGCACGCAGGGCCTGTGGTCTGCCGAGGACCGTCGGTGTCACATCAACGTGCTAGAACTTCGGGCCATCTTTCTAGCACTTCGAGCATTCGTTCACATATTGCAGAATCAGGTTGTCCTCGTCCGCACGGACAATCAAGTGGCGATGTACTATGTGAACAAGCAGGGTGGCACGGGTTCTTGGCCCCTCTGCTCGGAGGCTCTTCGCCTTTGGGAGTGGGCGGTCTCCCGGAACATCTTCCTTCGGGCGGTCTACATCCAGGGAGAACTGAACTGTCTGGCGGACAAACTCAGTCGACTTCTGCAACCGCACGAGTGGACTCTACACTCCGGAGTTCTGCGCGAGGTTTTCGCTCGCTGGGGAACGCCGCAGGTGGATCTGTTTGCCTCTCCGGAGACCCGCAAACTGCCCCTGTATTGTTCTCGGATGTACTCCCGGGACCGTCTGGAGGCCGATGCCTTTCTTCTCGATTGGGAAGGGAGGTTCCTGTATGCGTTCCCTCCCTTTCCCCTGATCATGCGAACGTTAGTACATCTCAAATCGTCCGCTGCCACGATGATTCTCATTGCACCTCGGTGGCCGCGTCAGCACTGGTTCTCCCTGCTGCTTCAGCTCAGTGCCAGGGAGCCTCTTCTTCTGCCTGTGTTTCCTTCTCTGCTGTCTCAGAGTCAAGGATCCATGTTACATCCCAATCTTCAGTCATTACACCTGACAGCTTGGTTTCTTGCTCCCTAACTTTGCCTGGTCTGTCTCAATCGGTGAGGGAGGTGTTGGAAGCCTCACGCAAGATCTCGACGAGGCTTTGTTATTCGCAGAAATGGACCAGGTTTTCCACCTGGTGTTCGTCTTTTCACCTGGATCCGGTGTCGGTTCCGGTGTCCTCGGTCTTGGACTATTTATTTCATCTGTCGCACTCTGGCCTGAAAACCACTTCGGTGCGTGTTCATCTTAGTGCTATTTCTGCTTTCCATCAACATCTGGATGGGCATCCCCTGTCGCTCCATCCTTTGGTGACACGCTTCATGAAAGGGTTACTCAGGGTTTGTCCCCCTCTTAAGCCTCCTTCAGTCGTGTGGGATTTGAATGTGGTTTTAGCTCAACTGATGAAACCCCCTTTTGAGCCACTCAACAAGTCTCCCTTGAAATTTCTGACTTGGAAGGTGATGTTTCTGATTGCCCTCACCTCCGCTAGGCGGATTGGGGAGTTGCAAGCCTTGGTTGCGGACCCTCCTTTCACTGTCTTTCATCATGACAAGGTGGTTCTCCGTACCCATCCTAAGTTTTTACCTAAAGTTGTTTCTGATTTCCACCTCAATCAGTCCATTGTCCTTCCTGTATTCTTTCCGAAGCCCCACTCCCATCCTGGCGAGACGGCGCTTCACACGCTTGACTGTAAGAGGGCGTTGGCATATTACCTTCAACGCACCAGGTCTCATAGGAAGGTTCCTCAATTGTTTTTGTCCTTCGATCCTAATCGATTAGGGCATCCTGTTTCCAAGCGCACTCTGTCTAACTGGTTAGCTGCTTGCATTTCTTTTTGCTATGCTCAGGCCGGACTTCCGCCCCCGGGTCGAGTCACGGGGCATAAGGTCCGAGCGATGGCAGCTTCGGTGGCTTTCCTCCGATCCACTCCTATGGAGGAAATATGTAAAGCTGCCACTTGGTCTTCGGTTCATACGTTCACCTCTCATTACTGTCTGGACACTTTATCCAGGAGTGACGGCCGGTTTGGCCAGTCGGTGTTGCGTAATCTGTTTTCCTGAATTGCCATCCTCCCACCTGCCCTTTTTTGGTTGGCTTGGAGGTCACCCACATGTGAGAATATCATGCCTGCTTGTCCTGGGATAAAGCACAGTTACTTACCGTAACAGGTGTTATCCAGGGACAGCAGGCATATATTCTCACAACCCGCCCGCCTCCCCGGGGATGGCTTCTCTGCTAGTTATGGAACTGAGGACCATGAGGTGGGATGCGCCCTCTAGTGGGCGAGAAGGCATGCACATGCGTGGTGCAGTGTGCAAACTTGAAACTTCTAGCAAGTTTGCTTGAAAAGCTGTCCGCGCTGGGGCTCCGTAGATGACGTCACCCACATGTGAGAATATATGCCTGCTGTCCCTGGATAACACCTGTTACGGTAAGTAACTGTGCTTTTCATGCACCCTCGAGGAAATACAGATACAGAAGGACACCAATTCAGACTAACCTTGGTACAGAGTAGTCTGGATAATGGAAAACCCAGATGATTGGTCATTCTCTTTTGAAAAGAGCACACACTTTGAGCATTATGTGTTGAGTAATATTTTTGTTGTTGTTTTTAATGGAAAAATACCAAACTATTTGTGATATAATATACCATATATATTCAAATATAAACCGATCCAATTATAAACCGACGTAACCTTTTCCCCACTCAAATATAAACCAGGGGGTTTATAGTAAATTGTCCTGCCTTACACCCAGCCCTCCTTCCTGCCCAGCTCTACACCCAGCCTTCGATGCCTACTGCGGGCCTCCCTTAAGCCCTGGTGGTCCAGCGGTGAACTGGAACAGGAGCGATCCTTCCCATGTCCTATCCTGGCCAACTGATAACCACCCCACCTCCCTCCCGGACCTGTTGCAGGCCTCCCACGGACCTGCCATAAGCCCTTGTGATCTAGCGGTGAGCTGGATTAGGAGTGTTCCTGGCTTGGCCAACTGTTAACCACCCAGTTTCCCTCCTGGACTTCTCTACAACATATCTTTTGAAATCTGGTGGTCTAGCAGTGAAGTGGGTCAGGAGTGATTTTTCTTCGCTTCTGCCCCGTGCAGAGCCGCGATCAGAAATGGCTGAGCAAGTTCCAGGGCCGTCTTATGAGACTATAATAAAATTTAAAAAAGCATGATCTGCACAAGGGATACAGTCTGTATAAAAGAATGCCTACTGAGAAAAGAGGCAGGGAGAGGGTCTGAGAGGAGTAAATGTATGCACATCAGCACTTGTTTTCCATTGTTTCATATGTGCTCTTATACTGAGCCATGTCCTAAAAAATTTTGATAAGACATTTTGGTTATGCTTAGTGTAAAACAGGCTGAAAAAGTATTACTATTTTTTCCAGTTGTAGAGCCTTAGTGAAACAATCTCTGACAGACTTTCTTCTCTGCTAGGTGATGTTCACAGAAGAAGATGTTAAATACTACCTAGCAGAATTAGCACTTGCATTAGATCATCTACATAGCCTTGGAATCATCTACAGGGACCTAAAACCAGAAAAGTAAGCAGCATATTGGCAGTAAGCATATAATTTGTAGCCATTACCACTGTTTTAACTTGTCTCGGAGGCACAAAAGGGACTTTCTTTGCTTATTAACAAATGATAGAATTGAAGTGGTTTTGGTGAAAAGATAAGTAAAGTAGTAGTAAACCATGTTTATTTTAATATTGAATGTTTTTTATGGGTTGGGAATGGGTCAGTGGCAGTGCTGTGCACCAAGTCCTAGTTCATTTCTTGGGCTGGGTCTTCTGCACCCCAGGTTGGCCAAGGCTGGGGATACTGTGAATATTGCATCCACAGTCCCAGGGCTCAAGGGAATCATGATCATTAAAGGCAGCTCTTAGTGACTGTGGCCCCCATGCACAAAAGCAGTCTTACTAGCTCAGAAACCCTCCCAATGTTCAAAAGGGATCTCCTTGGCTGTTAGCAATCCTTGTAGCAGCCACAGAGAACCCTATGCAAATGCAATACAAGGAACTCATTGCTATTCCAATGAGCTCTCCTTGCAATGCACAAAAGGAACCCCCCCCCCCCCACTACCAAAGAATCAGAGCTAACATTTTCTGGCAGCTCTGGAGCTGCCGGTAGCTTCTGTTGTGTGCGGCACACCAGTCACTCTCTTCCAGATACCCAGATTATCACTCACTCTATTTAAGGTCATTTCAAGTGCAGACATTGTTCCATGTGCCAGTATTTCTTTTCTTGGTATCTTACTCCTTGTCCACTTTGCTTACTTGGGATTTTTTTTTCCCTTCTCCTTCATATCACCTAGTAGGTGAACTACCATGTTACCCGAAAATAAACCCTAGCATGATTTTTGGGGTATCTCCACACCAGTGCTGTGGTATAAACAAAATAAAAAATACTTTTCCTCTCTCTGTTAGGTCCTAGCTCACGCTCACAGTCTTAACACCAGCTCTGGCAGGATACACATTTCAAATCCGACATATTGTAGTCACAAAATAGAGAATATATATATATATATATATATATATTTTTTTATTTTTTTTTGTCTTCCACTGTCATATCCAACATTTGTTTCTTTCCTACTGTCTTCCATCTGTCTCTCTCTCTCTCCTTCCCCCCCCCCCCCCCCAATCCCTGCTAGGGCTTCCCTCTGGCGCATCACAGAAGATGTCATCAGTGAAGCAGCACAGGGAAGGCTCGATTCACAGAAGTGAATCGGACAGCACTAGTCAATAGCCCTTGTAATTTTTTTTAATTTTTTTTCCCCTGTACCACATGCCCATAAAGGTGAAAGTACACTGCACACTTTGGGCTAGATTCACTAAAGTCAGCGATTGTCGCTAAACCTGTTTTCACAGGTTTAGTGACGATTGCTGTTAACTGACCCGATTCACTAAATGGCCCACCGCGTGTTTTTCCCCTTAATCGCCCATTTTTTGATCCAATGCAACCCATGAAAATTAGTAAAACCCCATGCAAAATAGCCAAGTGATTGATTCACTTACTTCACTTGGCTATTTAGCATCGGGTGACCCACCCTAAAACAAACAGCAGGAGGAGGGATGCCCACTCCCTCTGGCCAGGAAAATCCTCCCCCCTACCCCCCCCCCCCCCAGAAGAAAAAGGCAGGAGGGATACCTATTCCCTCCTGCCAGGAAAGACCTACCCCACCCCCTCGAAAAAAAACAGCAGGAGGGATGCCCACTCTCTTCTGCCTGGAAAGACCTCCCCTCCTCCCCCAAAGAAAAAGGCAGGAGGGATGCCCACTCCCTCCTTCCACCGGAGGCCCTCATCCCCCTCCAGGCCCCGTACCTTTAAATTGAGAGCATGAGGTACTGAAAACACCTCCTGCTCCTCCTATCTTCGCGACAACACTAGGCCTTAGGCCACTCCCCATGCATGTTTGAATGGAAAATTGACCTAGCATAGAACTGGGAGTGAGGCACAGTGAGCAGAGATGTTTCACAGAATAGGCCTTTTAGCCATAGCAAGCCAGATAACAGAAAATGGACACAGAGTATTTATTAATGAAGTGGTACGAACCACTGGCACAACTCAAGCAGTGGAACCCATAAGTAGATGAGCAATATTGGAGGGGATGTGGACTAGATATCTATAAGCTTAACTGCTGGGAATAAAAAAATGTTTCATTTTCTAGGGACTTTGGTTAAAAAGGGCAATATTGAGGAATATGGAGGTAGCACAAAATGTTCAATTGCAAGATGTGGGAAAAGCCAATGAGTTACTTATGTTGAGTTTTATGGCTTCTGGAATAGTATTGGCTGGTCACTGGAAACACTTCATAGCTCCACCTCTTTAAAAAAAAAAAAAAAAAAACTGGCAAAAAATTAAAACTGTGCTGTGAAATGTACAAATTAACAGCATAAGCTCCAGCACTTTGAAGCCACTCAAGCAGCAAAACAAGACAATCAAATCTCCAATCTACTGATAACAACCCCAGACTACAGGACATTCAGAAAAGAAATAAGACTATACTCTTCAAGAAATCCCTGAAAAAGTCTTAACACTTCAAGTACCTTCCTTCCTCCCATCTTCTTCCTAAGCCCCCAAATCAACCTGATCTACTCTTTACTTGCTCTGGAAATGACCAGAGATCTTCTTTTGTAACCCACATTCTATAACTCTCTTGTAATCCGCCTTGAACCGCAAGGTAATGGCAGAATAGAAATCTCTATCTAATGTAATGTAATATGGAAGGAGTGAACATTGTATGATTGTAATCAGACTGGTGATTTAGATTTTTACAATATTTTGTACTGGAAAAGGTGGTGGTTCTGGAATAGATACAGAGAAAGGAGGGGAAAGGGGGAAGGTTGAAAAAAAATAAGCATGGTGTTGCTCAAACAAATGTACACAACAGCATGAGATGGAAATGTTAGTATGTATAATTGTATCTGCTTTCTTTGTGTTTGCATTTCCAAACATAAATACATTTGAAAAGAAAAAAAAAAAGAGGGTTTTTTTTAGAGGGGGTTTTGGATTTTTCTATTGCTGTTTGAAGTTGAATAACTGCTGCACAGAAGGAAGAACTGTGCACCAGATGATTGAGGATTTCATGAAGTAATGAGAAAATCAGCATAAGGACTGGAGACAACGGCTCATGTTTACAGCTTTATTGTGGAAAGTTGTATATCTCTGATTGATATGATTGTCACAACTTTAAAAATCAATAAACAATTTACATTTTAAAAAATGTAAAATAATTTCATGTTTGTTTTTATATCAGTAAATCTGTATATGAAAAATATTTTGTGAAATCAGTTTTTAAATTGTTTTTCAATCATTTTACAGTATATTGCTTGATGAAAAGGGGCATATCAAATTAACAGGTATGTAGTTGTAATCTCTGAATTCCTAAGGTTGAAATAGTGGTTGATAATCAAAACAATTTAATCAGTTAGGAGAGCTGAATATACTGTACACTTACCAGTCATTTTGGTATCTAATTGCACAGAGACTTTATGAGGTGGAACCTGAGAGATGCTGGCAATATTCACTGCTGATTCTCATGACTAAGCAAGCATATAGAAGTTTTTCCCAAGTTGGTCAAGTAGCAGCCTGACGTGTTCCAGTTCCTCCCTCCCATGCCTGGAACATGAACAGTTCACCACTTTCCCCTCCCATGGGCCTGATCCCTGGTGGTCTATCAGAGAACAGGCAGTAACAATTTTCACTCCTGTCCATTGCAGCTGCCTCTTCAGAATGGTTGCCATGACCTAATAGGGCGTTCTTTTATGGCCAGGAGAAAATGGGCATTACTCCTGCCAGTTTTCCGCTAGACCACCAGAGATCATATTGATATTCTAGAGGGTGGGGGAGAGGAAAGAGGCATCCTGGGGGTAGTGCCCAATTCAGGGAAAAAAATTTTCGATTGGCCCATTGAATTGATTTTTCAATTTGATTCGATTCACTTTTCCTACCCAATCGGATGTTATTTTCAAACATCCTGCGGTTTTATTTTGTAGCCTCTTCACCCAACCCATGCCGGCGCTGTGGTAAAAAAAAAAGAAGACATTTCCTCTCTGTTAGGTCCTAGTTTATGCTCGCTAACACCAGCTCTGGGAGGATACACATTTCAAATCTGTTATATTTATTGTAATCACAAAATAGAAACTAATGGTATTTTTTTTTCTACCTTTTTGTTATCTGATCATTTTATTATTCAAATCATGTTGGTTCCAGGCTCTGGTTTCTGTTTGTCTTCTGTTAACTCGTTCACCAGGGTCTCCTGCCCATTTGACATTTTCTTCTTTCTCCATGCTCACCATCCAATTTCTATCTCTGTACCTTCCCTTCCACTGCCATATCCAATATTATCCCAGGACAAGCAGGCAGGTATTCTCACTAGTGGGTGATGTCATCAGACAGAGCCCCGGTACGGACGTCTCACAAGCACGTGTTGCTTGTAGAAACTTAAAGTTTCTAGATGCCCGCACCGCGCATGCGCCGGTGCCTTCCTACCCGGAGATCCGGGCGTGTCTCCTCAGTTCTTTCTTTTCCGCGGAGCTGAGAAGTTCAACTTCTTCATGCGCTAGCTGAATTCAGTTAAATTTGCCTTCCTTGTCCGCGTTTTCGTTTTCTTTTAATTACAGTTAACAGTTCTTTTCTTTTTCAACAAAAAAAAAAAAAAAAGAAGATTATTTCCTCCGGCGGGTCGAACGGGCCGGCCACGTGGCTCAGGCCCACTGGCTTCGACCTAGCGGCGGAGATTTTCCGGCCTATGTCCCGGCCAATCACCGGGTTTAAAAAGTGCAGCAAGTGCCAACGCGCGATTTCACTCACGGACCCTCACTGGCGCTGTTTGCAGTGTTTGGGCCCTGACCACATCCCGAAATCGTGCGGGCCTTGCTCTACCCTTACGGCACGCTCATTCAAGCGGCGTTGCCTATTGTGGGAATCGATGTTCAAGATGGACGCAGCTAAGGATCCCTCAGCCTCCACTTCATCTGATACCTCCCCGGTTCGGGCGAAACCGGCATCGACCACTCCTGCATCGAGTGTGGTGAAACCGGCATCGCTCACCCCGACACCATCCACGAGCTCGACGTCGGTGCCTGCCCCGGTCTCCTCGGTTCAGGTACCTCTTCCTTCCACAGTGCCACCAATGGTCATCAAAGTGCCGAAAGCTACTAAGCAGAAGCACTCGGCCTCGAAGGAGCGCGATGTCCGTGCAGGAGGACCCCCTTTCGGTGCGGATCCCTCCTTATCGGCTTCGCTACGGTCCGTGCTGGAAGCTCAATTCGTTGAGCTCATGCAGACCATCGGACCCGGGCTCATCGCTGCCATACAGGGTGACCTCCCGGTACCGGTCCAAAGGGGCGGTCCGCCCCCTCCCCCTCCCCCGCACCGTTCGACCTCGACAACCGACGAGGACGAACGGGGGAGGGCGGCGATGCCCACGCGGCAAGCCTCGCTTACCGATATGCCGCCATTAGAACCCATTACGCCTCCGCGCCAACATGGGACCAGACCTCCGATCGATACTCGAAGCCCTGGGCATAGTCAGGAAGAGTTCTTCCGTACTCCTTACCAGACTTGGGTAGCATCGCAAGAACCCGCATCGCAAACCCAGTTGCGATCCACTGCTTCCAGCCCTATCCACTTGGGGGCCTCGGGAGACCATGCGATGCACAGACGATCCCGATCCCCGTCCCGCCACCGAGACGGGCACCGATCGAGACACTCATCCTGGCACTCCTCACGCCATTCGGAGGTGTCACCGCAGAAAAAACTGCAACGTAGGGGATACTCCTCATCAGAGGTGTCCCCCCCGAGGGGCCCGGAGTACGAGGAGACACTGGTGCCCGATTCTCCTTGTCACTCCCCGATGTCCACGGACCTGGAGGCCTCCTCCTCCTCCAGCCCGTCCCACAGACCGACGCTGGCGGAACAATTGTCCTTCTCATCATTCCTCCGACAAATGGCGGAGGATCTGGATGTGACCCTTGACACGGGCTCCCGATACTCCAAAGAGTATCTGGACACCATGCATTTACCTAACCCTCCAACGGAGTCGCTTCGGCTCCCCTTGCATAAATTACTGGACCAGACCTTCATGCAGTGCTTCGAAACGCCGTATTCCATACCGGCGATCCCCAGCAAACTCGATGCTCGATACCGCATCGTGCACCATAAAGGGTTCGAGGGCCCTCAACTCTCCCACCAATCCCTACTGGTCGAGTCCTCCCTTAAACGCTCTCATCCCTCCCAGGTCTACGCCTCGGTACCGCCGGGCCGAGAGGGGAGAACGATGGACAAATTTGGTAGAAAATTCTACCAAAACTCCATGATGGCGTCACGGGTGCTAAACTACAACTTCTTTTTCTCTTCCTATCTGGAGTTCTTCTTGCCGGTGCTCCGCAAGTTCACTCCGTTCATAGACAACCAAGCTCGATTCGAGTTCGAGGAAGTGGTAGCCTCCCTCTCCCAATTACGCCTCCAGCTGATGCAATCCTCCTTCGATGCATTCGAACTCTCGGCACGCGCCGCCGCAAGCGCGGTAGCTATGCGTCGCCTAGCATGGCTCTGTACTATCGATATGGATCCCAACCTACAGGACAGACTCGCCAACGTACCATGTGCTGGAGCCGACCTGTTCGATGAGTCTATCGAAACTGTTACCAAGAAGCTGTCGGATCATGAAAAATCCTTTCAATCCATCCTGCGGCCCAAACCCAAACCTCAACAGTCTCGACCTTCCAGGCCACCCCTGATTTACCAGCGGCGTTACATGCCCAGACAAACGCCTGCTGCGAGACAGCCTGCGAAGAGACAACCTCCCCAGAAGTCTCAGCAAAAACCTCAGCCACCGGCTGTACCTAAGGCTCCCCAGCCCTTTTGACGCCCCCCCCGGGAGCATAACCTCGGCCTCTCCCATAGGGGGCCGCCTCCATCTTTTTTACCATCGATGGGAGGCCATAACCACGGACCTATGGGTCCTCACCATCATAAGAGAAGGATACTCTCTTCAATTCCACCGGGTCCCCCCGGACCATCCTCCAAGAGAGTATCCTTCAAGCTCGACGCAGACCGCCCTTCTTCTTCAGGAAGTCCAAACCTTACTTCAGCTTCGGGCCGTCGAGCCGGTCCCGTCAGACCAATTGAACCGAGGGTTTTACTCCCGGTACTTCCTCGTCCCGAAGAAAACGGGCGACCTGCGACCTATTTTAGACCTTCGGGCCCTCAACAAGTTCCTGGTCAAAGAGAAGTTTCGCATGTTGACTTTGGCTTCTCTATACCCCCTCCTCGAGCAGAACGACTGGTTATGCTCCCTGGATCTCAAGGAGGCCTACACTCACATCCCCATTCACCCGGCCTCCCGAAAGTTCCTCAGATTTCGGGTGGGAAATCTGCACCTACAGTATCGAGTGCTACCATTCGGCCTATCTTCGTCCCCCAGAGTCTTCACAAAGTGCCTGGTGGTAGTGGCCGCGGCACTCCGGGACAGGGGTCTACAGGTATTCCCATACCTCGACGACTGGCTCATCAAGGCCCCGTCAGCCCCAGAGGTCACTTCGACGGCCTTGGCTACAACCTACTTCCTCCAGAATTTGGGCTTCGAGATCAACTTCTCCAAGTCTCATCTACAACCCACCCAGTCCCTCCCCTTCATCGGAGCGGTCCTGGACACCACCCGACTCCGAGCATTCCTGCCTCGGCAACGCATGGAGTCTCTTCTTCATCTCAGCCAGTCGGTGTCTACTCGCCAAACCCTACCGGCGAGACAACTGATGGTGCTCCTGGGCCATATGGCCTCCACAGTACATGTGACACCCTTTGCCAGACTCCACCTCAGGATCCCCCAGTGGACCCTGGCATCACAGTGGAATCAAACGTCCGATCCACTATCCAAACGCATCTTAGTCACACCTGCTCTTCGGCTGTCTCTACTTTGGTGGATGACCTCTTCGAATCTATCCAGAGGTTTGCTGATGCACTCTCCCCCCCATCAGAAAGTTCTCACAACCGATTCGTCGAACTATGCATGGGGGGCCCACCTGGATGGTCTCCGTACCCAAGGATTCTGGACCAGTGCGGAAAGACTACACCAAATCAATCTACTGGAGCTCAGAGCCATCTTCAATGCGCTCCAAGCTTTCCAACACCTACTTCACGACATGGTGATCCTCATTCGCACAGACAATCAGGCCGCCATGTATTATATCAACAAGCAAGGAGGCACGGGCTCGGCCCTCCTTTGCCAGGAAGCTCTACGAGTCTGGGACTGGGCGGTGCGCCACAATACCCTACTCAGAGCAGTATACATCCAGGGGGAGAACAACGTCTTAGCAGACAAACTAAGCCGTCTGCTACAACCGCACGAATGGACTCTCCATTCCAGCCCCCTTCTCCAAATCTTCACGCAATGGGGGACGCCTCAGATAGACCTCTTTGCGGCTCCCCACAACGCCAAACTGCCTCAGTTTTGCTCCAGGATCTACACTCCTCATCGCCTCGAGGCAGATGCTTTTCTACTGAACTGGGGGAAACGATTTCTATATGCGTTCCCACCATTCCCGCTGATCCAGAAGACTCTGGTCAAGCTGAAACTCGAACGGGCCACCATGATTCTAATAGCTCCTCGGTGGCCCAGACAACCTTGGTTCTCCCTCCTACTTCAACTCAGCAGCAGGGAACCAGTACCACTTCCAGTGTTTCCTTCACTACTTACTCAACATCAAGGCTCACTGCTTCATCCCAACCTGCAGTCTCTCCACCTGACAGCTTGGTTCCTCTCAACGTAACCCCTCACCAATTCTCACAAGAAGTGAGGGAGGTCTTGGAAGCTTCCAGGAAGCCCGCCACTCGACAATGCTACTCCCAGAAATGGACCAGATTCTCCTCATGGTGTGTTTCTAAGTCAAAGGAACCTCAGCGAGCTTCCTTATCCTCCGTGCTGGACTATCTCCTACACCTATCTCAATCTGGGCTCAAGTCCACATCCATACGAGTCCACCTGAGCGCTATTGCGGCGTTCCACCAGCCTCTACAAGGGAAACCCCTCTCGGCCCATCCGGTGGTCGCCAGATTTATGAAAGGACTCTTCCATGTTAACCCTCCTCTCAAACCACCCCCAGTAGTTTGGGACCTCAATGTAGTCCTTTCCCACCTCATGAAGCCCCCGTTTGAACCACTCAACAGGGCCCCTCTGAAGTATCTCACCTGGAAAGTGCTTTTCCTTGTAGCCCTTACGTCCGCTCGCAGAGTCAGCGAACTCCAGGCATTGATGGCGGACCCACCATTCACAGTATTCCACCATGACAAGGTGGTCCTCCGCACTCACCCGAAATTCCTGCCTAAGGTAGTCTCCGAATTTCATCTCAACCAATCCATTGTACTTCCAGTATTCTTCCCTAAGCCTCATTCTCACCATGGAGAATCGGCCCTTCACACTCTAGACTGTAAACGTGCCTTGGCTTTCTACCTGGATCGCACCAAGCCACACAGAACCACTCCTCAACTTTTTGTCTCCTTCGACCCTAACAAGTTGGGAAGACCCGTATCAAAACGCACCATCTCTAATTGGATGGCGGCTTGTATCTCTTTCTGCTATGCCCAGGCTGGATTATCACTTCCTTGTAAGGTCACAGCCCATAAGGTCAGAGCAATGGCAGCATCAGTAGCATTCCTCAGATCAACACCAATCGAGGAAATTTGCAAGGCTGCCACCTGGTCCTCGGTTCACACATTCACCTCACATTATTGTCTGGATACCCTCTCCAGACGGGATGGACAGTTTGGCCAAACAGTATTGAAAAATTTATTCTCTTAAGTCGCCAACTCCCCCTCCATCCCACTGAGGTTAGCTTGGAGGTCACCCACTAGTGAGAATACCTGCCTGCTTGTCCTGGGATAAAGCAATGTTACTTACCGTAACAGTTGTTATCCAGGGACAGCAGGCAGCTATTCTCACGTCCCACCCACCTCCCCTGGGTTGGCTTCTCAGGCTAGCTACCTGAACTGAGGAGACACGCCCGGATCTCCGGGTAGGAAGGCACCGGCGCATGCGCGGTGCGGGCATCTAGAAACTTTAAGTTTCTACAAGCAACACGTGCTTGTGAGACGTCCGTACCGGGGCTCTGTCTGATGACATCACCCACTAGTGAGAATAGCTGCCTGCTGTCCCTGGATAACAACTGTTACGGTAAGTAACATTGCTTTCTGTTTCTTTTCCACTGTCTACCATCTCTCTCTCTTTCCTGCCTGGGTCAAACTTCTCTATTCCCTTTATGCAGCATCTCTCTCTTCGTCTCCTCCATTATCATGTGTAACATTTCTTTCTCTCCCCATGCACCATCTCTCCCTGCCCTCTACCCTATGTCTGACATTTCTCCCTCTTCTCTATGCATGTCTACATCCCCTCCACCACATGCAGGATTTCTACCTCTTTGTTGCATCTTTCTCTTCATCTCCTCCACCCAATGTCCAACAATTCTTCCTCTCTCTCCCCCGCAGCTTTCTATCCCTCTGCAGCAGCTTTCCCTCCCTCCTATCCCCCTGTGCAGCAGCTTTTCATCCCCCCCCCCCCCGGTGCAGCACCTCCCGACTTATCTCCTCCACAGTGAGATCTGACATACGAGCCTCCCAAAGCAGCAGAAGTGGTGGCCGGTGGGAAGAGGCAATGCTCTGAACAGGCTGCTTCTAGCCTGCTCTGCCAGGGGCTTTCCTCTGCCACATCATCAGTGACGTGGCAGAGTGAATTGATTCAAATTGGCGAATCGGACATCACTATCCTGGGGTGGGTGCTCTGTTCATGTTCTGGGAGGTTGGGAAGGAAGGACAGGGGATCCTAGAGGAGGGGTAATAAGTATCATGGGTGGATCAGGACCCATCTCACTCATACCACATATAAAATCCTACTATTGGTTTTTAAAATCAAACTAACGCGTTTACCTGCTTTTCTTGATAAACTTATCATCCCTTACTCTTCTCCATGGACCCTAAGATCAGCTGACCAGAACTTATTGACTGACCCCCCCAATCAAGGAATTTTATTACACCAGAAAGAGTAATTTCCCTGTTACAGCTCCAACTCTACGGAATGCCATGCCATCTCAACTTCGCCAAGAAAATTCACTTGATAAATTCAAAACTAAACTAAAAACTTTCTTATTCCAAGGCGCATACCATAGCATTTATACCCCTTTTCAACAGTACAGCGGTATATAACATGAACTGCTTTTAAGAAGCGACCCCCCCTTCCTTGTGTCTTTTCCTCCACCATCTTCCTCTCTTTTATTTTTAATGATGTAATTACAAACTTCCCTTCCCCCGTCTTCCTCAAACTTACATAGGTCATCGTACTCGTCTATTCAATGTTCAACCTTTTCTTTTACCCCCATCCTTAAATTTATTTTAGTGTTTTTAGCTTTGTAAACCGGCCAGATACACAATGATGGTCGATATATTAAAATGTAAATAAACTTGGAATATTGGCCATGACCTGCATGAATTCTAGCAGCTTGCACAAATCCAGTCAGATGCCGATCTTCAGTGCCAGTGCCTGGACAAGACCTAGAACTGAATATCGAGGTCTATCTTAGCCAGCAGTGATAAGTGTTTAAAAAAACTGCTGGCTAAATATTGTCCAGAATGGCCTATATTTTTTGCCTTTCAGTTAATACATTTGTGGTTTATGCAGACACAATTAATTGGGCTTTATTGGTGTTTTCAGCACTATTTTATAACTGTTTAAAGCAGGGTTTAACAAATCATAGGCACTATGTCACCATGCTGTCTAGAAATATGCTTCTGTGCCAGGAATTCTCTTTAAAAGCCCCCAGAAAGGTATTTTTCATTCACTGGAGGAGGAGCTTCTTGTTCCCTGTGTTGTATGGCTCTATGCGAGTGTAAGAGTATAGTATGCTGGTCAGTAACCTCTTGCAGTAGTCTCACAAGACCTGAGAACTTGAAACCAACAGAGTTTTGCACCACACTGGGGGAAGAAGCTCCTGCTTCCATGACCACAGACAGCATAGTGAGGTAGCTCTGAGGGCTAGCTGAGTGAAGGAATGATGCTGATTAGTTTGCAGGGTTAAGGGCTGGGGGGTCACTTATCAATTTTCAGGGGGGTCTGAATTGGTTATGAGAGGGATAAAGGTTAAGGAAGGAAGAAGGCTGACTAGCCTAGGGGAAGGGGTGAAGGCTGGGAAGATTACTGGCTTGCAAGGAGAATAGAGGCTACAGGGTATGCTGACTGGCTCATTTGGTGTATGGGCTGGAGGGGAACTGACAGGCTTGCTGGATAGAGAGTGGGTTATCACTGGCCAACTTGTAGAGGTGGGGATAGGGGCTGACTGGTTTGCAGGGATAGGACCTGTGGTTTGAGGGGGAAGGTTAAGAACATAAGAATTTGCCTCCGCTGGGTCAGACAGCGGCGGCCCCTCAAGCCTATCACCTGTGCAATGCTCCCTGACTATTCCTATAACCTAGCTCAACTCCTAGATTGGCTTGTGGGATCAAGGGGCTGCAGCGTTGTTAACTGGCATGCCGAGCTGGCTTGGGGGGCAAAGGTTGACTGGTGTGGTGGCTTGATTTCAGGGAGGAGGAAGATAGTGGAATTAGGGATAGTCTGGTAGGGAGAAAAGACTAAAAGAGACTGGATGGCAACAAGATAGGGAGCGAGAGTGGGTGACAGTGTGGAGAACAAAGAGAGAGAATTGGTGATTTAAAAAACGCTAATTGCGGCTTCTTAAAAGATTGGTGGTGGGGAAGGTATATAAGCTACTGTAAACCACATTGAACTTATGGTTATGCGGTCTAGAAATTCGATGTTATGTTATTATCTGCCATCATGTCTTTGGAACCTTTATCCCAAAATATTTGCTTTGAAAGCATGAGGAATCAAGAGGCAGCAAGCAGAGCACCACCCTCAACCAGAGAGAGATGTAAAGTAGTTTGCATCCAGATGGGGGGGGAGGGAGTTGGGAATAATTTATACATAATATGTTAACATATGCTATATAATATGTGTGTTTATTCTTACTGAAAATGTGATAAAGGGTGGGTGGTTGGGGGGGTTATTATATCACTAGAATATTATGTGGCAGAGATTAATGTGCTATTGTGAAATAACTTGTATAGAATATTCTTTTGTGCACTTGTTTAATTTGAAAATGAATAAAGAACGTTAAAAAAAAAAATTTATTTACATATCCACTTTTCAGTGGAACAAATTTTTTGCTAGCACTATACAAATGCTAGTTATGAAATCTCAGAAAGGTAACATTTTACATTTTAAATTTGAATCAAAGTTTGTTCAGTGAATAAGAGGTTGTATAATGTTCTGTGATGACTGACAAATTTTGGCTCTTACATTTTGCTTTCTTTTCACTAGATTTTGGATTAAGCAAAGAATCTATTGACCATGAAAAGAAGGCCTACTCCTTCTGTGGTACTGTAGAATACATGGCACCAGAAGTGGTTAATAGGCGAGGCCACACACAGAGTGCAGACTGGTGGTCTTTTGGTGTTCTTATGGTAAGTTTTTAATAAACAGAGTAGATGAACAGTAGTGTATCTGCAATTGTTGAGAAAGCATGGAACCTTGAATGATTGTTTATTTCCTTTTATTATTAGAGTTCTAATTCATTTTGTTTGTTCATTTTTTATTGTACACCACTTTGATTTGTCTTTCAAAAAAGGTAGTTCGTTAAATTTAGTGAACGATAAGCATACTAATGAAGGTTTATGTGATTTGATAAAACCTGTAGAAATAAAGGTTGTCAAAGAAATTATAGATATCTTTCACTCGACTAATGCAATGCATTTATGACTAGCTTTGGAGGGTTAGCAGAGAAGAGAGTTCAGTGCTTGAAAACTAGTGATAAATGTATTGTTAGTCCTAAGCTTTTTTCTTTTTTTTTTTTTTTTAACCTTTTATTTTAACCTCATTCTTAAATTACTGTACATTTGTTTATAGCCATGTTTAGTAGCCCAAATTTAAGGTTAGGTTTCTTCCAGTTTTAACTCGTTTTGATATTGTAATGCTATCTACAATGGTCTTCCTTAGGTTTGTGGAAAGGGATTAGGACTTGGTGAAAAATAAATTTTGATCTTGATAAAAGTTTGGAACGATCTTCCCTCAATTATCAGAACGGAGGCCTATCTGCACATTCCCATTTTTCCAGAACACAGGAAATATATGTGTTGAAGCAATACTTCCTGTTTGTGGACCTGCCCTTCTGGCTGACCACAGCGCAACAAACTTTCACCATGGTGATGATGGTGGTTGCAGCTGACCTGCGCAGGACAGGCACACAAGTCCCATCCATACCTGAACGAGCTCAGTCCGAATCCAAGGGCAGACTAACATTTCACCATGAGAGTAAATTATTACTTTTATTGTAGTCCACTGACAGAAACAGTTAATAAGTCATTGACAGATTCATAATCAGTGTTCTTTTTTTTTTTTTAATATCTTTATTCATTTTTAATCTTTTAACAAGTGTACAAATTAAAACCAAACAAATTCTTGTAATCATCACTTATAAGTCTATCAATAAATACAACAGTTGTATATATAAAAACCCAAGACCCAACCCCCCTCCCTCTTATTGTTATTAATTAACACAATCGTATAAGATCCCTTTCCTCTCTCTACTATTTACAGTGTATATTTCAAGATATAAAATGGTGTTTAATCATCACAAAAAGAAGTCAACGGCCCCCATATTTTATTAAATGTCTTATAATTTCCCTTTTGTATAGCTATTGATCTTTCCATTTTGAACATATGACATAATGAATTCCACCAAAAGGTGAAATTAAGTTTACTGCAATCCTTCCAATTGTTGGTGATATGTTGAATGGCAACTCCAGTCATGATTAATAAAAGTTTATTGTTAAAAGATGATATTTGACTCTTTTTTTCTCATAGCTGTTCCAAATAGTATTGTATCCTAAGATAGTGCTACATGGTTTTCCAATAAACAATTTACTTGATCCCAGATGGAATTCCAAAAGGCCAAAATATAGGGACAATAAAACAAAAGATGATCCAAAGTCCCTATTTCAAGATTACAATGCCAGCATCTATTAGACTTTGAACTATTCAACTTCTGCAATCTAACTGGGGTCCAAAATGCTCTATGCAGAAGAAAAAACAAGTTTGTCTCATAGATGCAGACATTGTACCTCCTATCCTCCAAGACCAAATTTGTAGCCATTGAGAAGCTGAAATCTGATACTTAATCTCAATGCTCCAAATATCCCTAAGACCATTTTTAGGTTTTTTCTTAACCAAATCATTAATAGTTTTATACCACTTTGCAGCCTGGTGTCCCAGAAAATCTACCTGAAAGCATGAAAATTCCAGACTAAATTGAGCATTAAGACTTTTCCATTCAGGGAACCCTACCTGAATGGCCTGCTTCAATTGCAACCATCTAAAACTTTGTGATTTATTAAGCCCAAATTTATGTTGCAATTGTGTAAAATCAAGCAGTTTATCATTTAAAATCACATCATTCAAAATCAGTGTTCTAAAATCAGACTATTTCTCAGCTTTGTAAACATTTTTCTATAAATTGATTGCAATTATGACCCACAACTTGGATTCCAACTTTCCCATCAGTAATAGTAACAAAACAGTTTGACTACAGTGCGCGCTGTTTTTGTGCATGTTCATCCATAATGTTCCTGTACAGTATAGCCTAATTTTAGAAGCTGCCTTAACCCCTTATTCACCTGTTCCATTACCCGTGTTGTGATAATTATCATAATAAGTGAAACTCCCAAATTCCTTATTTGTCCTGTGTGTTTTGAATAGATAGTACAGTATAATCTCATTATAAAGGACTTCAAGGGACCTGGAAAAACAGTCCGTTATATCCAGAGTTGCATTTTTTTTTTTTTACTTTATTTAGGTCAACTTGAAACAACGTGCAATCAATGAACAACAGTCACTGCACAAGCATATCGGCAACGTCAATAACAAAACTCAGCAAACATTGATATGGCACGAAATGATTGCAAAACCAGAACCCTAAAAGATGTTCTAAGGCATTATGTCATACTGGAAAGAAAAATACTCTGTCATTTTCTTCTGGGCTGCATTTTGATACTATATCTCCGGCATGCCACGCACCTTGTAGGCGGAGCCTGCATGTCCATTATAGCGGAACAAAACTACAGCTAAAAGCGGCTCTGGGACCAAATTGATTGTCTGTTATATCTGAAAGTCCGTTATATGCGAGTCCGCTATATGTGATGATTTTCTGTATGTTTATAAAGGTGAACGGCCAGGACCAGCGAACCTCGTCCACAATAGGTGAGGTTCCATTATAAGCAAGTCCATTATAACGAGATTATACTGTGTCTGCAAAATAGAGCCTACAATTAGAGAATGACATGGGGGCAAATTTTTCCCGTTCCCCACAAACTCAATTTCCCAGTCCTATCCTCGTGAGTTTTTTGCTGCCCTTCTTCCTGCCCCATTCCTGTAAGCTGTGCCTTAACCACACAAGCCTCGAATGATTTTAAAGTGTTTGAGGTTTGTGTAGATGAGGACAGAGCTTGCAGGAATGGGGCAGGGACAGGAAAAGAACTTGCCTGGACGGGAAAATGAGTTTCCGTGGGGACGGAAAAATTTGTCCCCATGTCATTCTCTACCTACAATCTCATGTGTACAGCTACATATGTCTAATAGTGCTATAAAAATGATGAATCAACATGACCACTTGAAGCCCAAAAATTGAGAAGCCATTCTTCAATCTCCATTTTATCTTTATGTATTTTTCTTTGGTTAAACAGTACTTCTAATGTTTATATAATTCTTTCTCTACTAAGCTGATGGTGTTTTATTTTTTCCAGTTTGAGATGTTGACTGGTACCTTACCTTTCCAAGGGAAAGACAGAAAAGAAACTATGACTATGATTCTTAAGTAAGTACATTGATTGTGGTGCCAAGTCAGTTTTCTCGTAGCTTTTGGTAGGTTGTTTGATTGGAAAATTGGAAAACATAAAACAAATATGCAAATTCAAACATAGAATCGAGGAAATATAAGAAAATTCCCAGTAACAAAATGAGTTTGTTGGTTTTTTTGGTTTTTTTTAAGAGATTAAACCCCCATCTGGATTCCACTTAGAAGAAATTTAGTTTGACTTCATGTGTCTCTTTTCTGTTTCTTCTGTCTGTACATGGTCTCCTGTCTCTCTGACATTTCTTCTATTCTCAGGTCCACCATCCTTGTTGCTTCTGCATCCCTATTTGCCCTACCCAGCATCTTCCTTCTCTGTCTCTGTCCCTATGTTCAGCATTTGCCCTCTCTGTGTCCCCATCAGCCCCTTTTCCAGCATTGTCCCTCAGTTTCCTAATCTCCATTTTCCAGCAATGCCTCTATGTTCCACTATTCTTACTCTCTCCCTGTCTACCATTGACAGTCTGCATCCCTGACCCTGCGGTCCCTCTTGGCCCAGTATATCTCCCCATGTTCAGCTTCTCCCCTGTCTCTTCCCTTCTTCTAAAGATCCCCTCCCCTCCTCCCACCCCATCTCACCTCACCTCAAGGCCACATATCTTCCTGGTCTGCCCCCCACCCCATGATGCTGGCATCTTTTCCCCTCTTTCCCTCCTCCAATGCCTTTCTTTCCACCTGCTCTTCCCCATCCCCGTGTTCCTCCTTACTACTCCGGCAGCAGCGATTGCATGCAATCTTCCCCGCAGTACCTTTTTAAACGCCTGTTAAGCCTGTTGCTCCAGCGGTGTTTAGGCTGGCAGCAGCATGCTTTCTGCGCTAATGCCTGGGCCCGCGGCAGTGAAACAGCAGGAAGAATGCCCACTCCCTCCTGCCACCAAAGGCCCACCACCATGCCAGGCACCACCTCCCCCCAAACTTCCCCTACCTTCTCCCCTTCCCCCCCAAAAAAAAAAAAAAAAGAAGGAGGTCTCCCCACCCCCAGCACCTTTTCAGAGAAGTTGAAGCAGGAGGGAAGCCCAGACTGTACTACTCGGAGGCCAGTCGAAAATGCCGAGCTTTTCCCTCCCAGGTGCATCATGTGATGCATGGGGAGGAGCCTAAAGTCCAACACTGGTCGCCGTACATAAAAAAGGATATAGTACTACTCAAAAGGATCCAGAGAAGAGTGACAAAAATGGTTAAGGGACTGGAGGAGTTGCCGTACAGTGAGAGACTAGAGAAACTGAGCCTCTTCTCCCTTGAAAAGAGGAGACTGAGAGGGGACATTATCGAAACATTCAAGATAATGAAAGGAATAGACTGAGTAGAGAAAGATAGATTGTTCACCCTCTCAAAGATGGAGAGAACGTAAGGAAGTTCTTCACCCAGAGAGTGGTAGAAATCTGGAATGCTCTTCCGGAGGCTGTTATAGGGGAAAGCACCCTCCAGGGATTCAAGACAAGGTTAGACAAGTTCCTGCTGAACCAAAGCGTACGCAGGTAAGGCTAGACTCAATTAGGGCACTGGTCTTTTACCTAAGGGCTGCTGCGTGAGTAGACTGCTAGGCACGATGGACCACTGGTCTGACCCAGCAGCAGCAATTCTTATGTTCTTATGATTGGCTCAGACAAGCCAATCGGGGCCTTAGACCCCTCCCCCATGTATCCCAGGATACAGAGGGAGGAGGAGCCTTAGGCATCTGAGACATTTAGAGCCTTAGGCCCCTCCCCACACATCATATGATACACCTGGTAGGAGAAGGCCCACTATTTTGGACTGGCAGGACAGATTAAGCTTCCCTCCTGCTCCAGTTTCTCTGAAAAGGTAGGGGGGGGACTTCGGTGGCAGGAGGGAGTGGATATCCCTCCTGCCTTTTTTTTTGGGGGGGAAGAGAGGTTTGCATGGGGGCGCATTGCACGGGAGTGGGCATCTCTCCTGCCATTTTTGCTGCCATGGGGGGGCAGTTCCTGGTGGTTCGTCGGAAGGGCCGTCATCAGTTGGGGGGGTGTTACTTTTTTCTTTTTTTTTAATGGGGCAGATATTGTGCATGTGTAACATGCACAGCATCTGTGCCCATTAAAAAAAGGAGCTAAACTATAGGAAGTAACTGGTCTTGCTTGACCAGTCACTTTTTTTTTATCTCTAAAAGTGATCACTTTTTTTTTTTTGTGCATCAGGAAGCCACAGTTAGATCATCAATCGTTCTACTGGTTTGCATGGCATTTCAATATTAATGAGCTTATTTACATGGTCAAATCGGGGAATGAGCGATTATGCAGAAAAAACAAACAAAACTGCAGACTGTGTACAAGATGCAGGCAAAAATTTATTGTACCAAAATTAAAATGCAAATAAGTAAAATAAAACCCTTTTACCAATCAAGGGACCCTACACGGTCCGTGTTTCGGACAAACCTTCGTCAGGGGTCCTAATAAATACAAATACAATACAGAAAACATTAAAAACACTTGTAAACTCTTATAAAAAGCGGAAAGTAACAAGATGGTGTTATTATGCCATGCTACTAAGGCTTGTGGTCAAGTGACGTGAATGACAAGAAAGAGGGTATGTGAAATAGTAAGGAAACATGCAAAGTAAGATAAACATCAAGGTAAATTAAAAGGAAAATGATAACATTAAACAATAAAACACTATAAGAAATTAGTGACAAAAGAACGTGACACAAAATGGAAAAGTGAGAAATTAAAGGAATAAGTACCCATAGAAGTTTGGTAAAAAAGTAAAAGAGGCACCTACCATGGTGAAAAAGGTTGGGACATACCATAAAAAATGAAGATAAGTAACTATATTGAAAAACATAAAGATACAACATGATGTGAACTTATGACCATAAACCAATAATAAACCATCTATAATATTGACATATGAAATGAGAACCTAACACCCAATAAAAAGATTAAATATAAAATGGTTGCTAATAGTTTGACATTAAACAGAATCATATAAATAAACAATGCATATGCAATACTACATAATAATAAAATATGTTAAAATCAACATAAAAATTAAAATGAAGAATAAAAGTAAAAAAAGGGGGATGTGCTATGGATTGCAGAGACCTGGATTCCCTAAATCAGGCATATAATATAAAAGGAAGTGTCTGATAAAAGAATATAGAACCATGAGCACCAAACCTATAAGCAAGAAACTTAACTGAGGAGCCATCCAGTGCTATGTCACGAACTGGATCAATGTTAAAAGGCACATAAGTAAAAATAGGGGGCAACATCTTGTTACTTTCCGCTTTTTATAAGAGTTTACAAGTGTTTTTAATGTTTTCTGTATTGTATTTGTATGTATTAGGACCCCTGACGAAGGTTTGTCCGAAACACGGACCGTGTCGGGTCCCTTGATTGGTAAAAGGGTTTTATTTTACTTATTTGCATTTTAATTTTGGTACAATAAATTTTTGCCTGCATCTTGTATACAGTCTGCAGTTTTGTTTGTTTCTCCTGCTTGGTTTTTTCTGCAGACAAAGTTGGACTTTCTCCTTTGTTTTGTTGCCCTGCGATTATGCAGAAAACCATTTTTCTATATCATGTCAGTAAATGCGATTGTTGCTAAAGCTGTCAAAACAGGTTTAGCGACGATGGCTGGCATTAGTGCATCTGGGTCTTAGTCCTTCATAACCTTAATTTCCTGTGTTTGTTGACACATATTGGACATCACTTTAACTAGGAAATGAGCCAATAATGGGCAGAGGGGATGCTGAGTTATTCCCACTCCAATTAATTGTCAGTTTGTCTTCTGCTAGGTGAGGCTAAATTCATAGCATATGGATTACAGTCTTCTTAATGAAGAATATTCATCCTTTTTTCTTAACTTTTTATATAATTAATCTTTCATTGCAGAGCAAAGCTTGGAATGCCTCAGTTTTTAAGTCCTGAAGCTCAATCTCTACTTCGAATGCTTTTTAAGAGAAACCCTGCAAACAGATTGGGTAATGTATATGTTTGTTTTACACACATAATAGTTTCCATAATCCTTACATGTAAATCCAAAGATACTATATTATAACTTTTGGATATTTTTAAACATCCACAGCTAAACATGAAAAAATAGTATGCTCTATATTTCTGTTATGCGCACACCAAATAGAATTCATGATGAATTCTCTTACAGGAGCTGGTCCTGATGGGGTTGAGGAAATTAAACGACATTCGTTTTTTACTACAATAGATTGGAATGTAGGTATTTTGCGTAAAGAGCACATGAACATATTTTTATGTTTGAATGTACAAGGTTTTCTTTTCTTTTTTGTTAATTGAAGCATATAATTTATTTTTCTCAGAAACTGTACAGAAGAGAAATTCAGCCACCATTCAAACCTGCCACTGGTAGGCCTGATGACACATTCTATTTTGATCCAGAGTTCACAGCAAAAACTCCCAAAGGTAGGACGATGAACTATTTTTGTGTGTCTGGAGGCTTATGTATGTTAGTGATTGGCCCATTTTGCTTCCATTCATTTAGAGAAATGTATACAGTCATTAGTGTCCCTTCACTAGAACAGTTCATGAACTCTCATCACAAAACAAATCCAGATGTTTCATATGTCCTTGGAAATAGTTTTGATTAAAAAATGCACCATATTTTAGAGAGTAAGTATTTTGGTGTTGTTGTTTAGATGTTTTGAGCACCTAATCTAAAAATTCAGTAATATACAAACTGTAAAAAATTTAAATGCATGGTGATGAAGGGGGAGTGGAATCTGAGATAATTCAAGGAACCAGCCTCCCAGTGAAAATGATGACAGTATCAACATTCAAGAAAGCCCAGGATATTTACTGAGGATCTCTGAGGGAAAAGGGTTGTAGAAACTGGGTTATTTTAACACACTAAATAATAATAATAATAATTTATTTCTTCTTTAGCGATGACATCACCCCCACTAGTGAGAATAGCTGCCTGCTGTCCCTGGATAACAACTGTTACGGTAAGTAACATTGCTGTACAGAATGTCCATCAAGAATTAAAAGTCTCCCAACAAATTACTGAGTCATTAATTAAAGACAATACTAACCTAAGAAGGAAGATGGAGGCAATGGAAAATTTTTCTCGTAATAACAACCTTAGACTGATAAATTTCCCCAGGGTTTCTATGATAGCCCCTATGGAAATGTTGAAACGTTATATGACGGAAGTATTGGAGCTTACTGAAGAGTCATTACCACCATTTACGCAGGTCTATTATCTTCCAAATAAGACCCAGGACCAACAACATCAACAGAAATTGGAGCATGATTTAATGAATATGTCTAATATTTTGGAAATATCTGATAAAGATTTAGTGACCCCAGCCACTTTACTTTTGACAGTAGCTCTCGCACCAGATAAAAACTGGTTGCTGAGACTTTTCTTTAAAAATAAACAAAAATAATTTTTAGGTTGTAAAATTCAGATGTTTCCAGATTTGGCTAAGGACACGCAGAGAAGGAGACGAGAATTTTTGTTAAGGAAACCTGGTGTTATATCCCTGGGGGCGACTTTTTACTTGCGACATCCATGTAAATGTGTAATTAATTATCGTTCTCATAAATTTGTTTTCTTTGAGCCATCTCAACTGACAACCTTTCTCTCAACCGCAAGTCTGGAGAAAGCAGAGTGCTTAGCTTAAGAAAGGGTGCTCTAATCTCATTCAACTAATTATTGCTTTGTTAAATGTAATTACTTTGATTTGCCTATTACCCTTCTTGGATCTGTTTGAGGACTTGAATTGAAATTTATGCTTATTTTAGATATTCTTTTATATATGTTTTTACTTGTATTAATTTCTTGCTGAATTTCCTTTCTGTACAAGTTTATGCTTGATTATATTGAAAAAATCAATAAATATATAATAAATCTAACCTATACAAAACTAAAGATAAGATAGTCATCCGTGGGGTTTCTGCACGGAGACAGAAATTGTATTTAATGGTAATAAGTCAGTGGAACTGAAACAAATCTTTGTAAACTGGGAAGATGAAATAGGGCAATTTGGCAAACTAAAAGGTAGCAGTTCACCTGGAATTTAAAATCAGGCATTGTATCAGAAAATTGCAGGGTGGCCAACGTAATATCAGTTTTTAACAGGGTTCCATAGGTGACCTAAGAAATTATAGACTACTGAGCTTGATATCAGTTTTGGGCAAAAAGATAGACTGTTATTATACAACCAAGCTATTGAACATATAGATAGGCATGGATCAATGGAACAAACCTAACATGGGAAATCTTTCATTGCCACCAATCTGCTATGTTTTTGAAGGGGTGGATAAAGGTGAGCCAGTTGATATTGTTAATCTGGATTTTCCAAAAGCATTTGACAAAATACCTCATGAACAATGCTTAAGAAAATTTAAAAAGTCATAGGATAAGGAAGTGTTGTGGATTTTAAAAAGGGTTAAATGGTCAATATTATAAATGGTGAGCAGTAAATAGAGGGGTTCCCCAGGGGTGTCTGCTGGGTCCACTGTTTTTATCATATATATAAATGACCTGGAAATCACCCAGCTAAGTTTTCAACTCCAGTTGAAGCCTATTAGGGGGGGCTCACTTGAAATCATGGTCTCTGTGATAGTGATTGGCATTGGGAGAGAGTGACAATAGGAAGGAACGTGGATGTGTATGAACTAAGAAAATATTAGCAGGTTTATATGTAAAAATAAGATCGTTATTCTCCATAAGAGAATGCATAACATGCTGCTAACATCTCTGGGTCTATATTTTCATTTGCTGTGTATCATTATATAGAGAATAAAACACTCATAGTGCCTTATTCTGTTTGGCAGTTATATTGGTGGTTTAGTTAAATAAATGCCTTGTGTTACTAGGACTTGGTGTCAAAGATGCTTCATGTTGATCCACATCAAAGACTGTCTGCTGCTCAAGTACTTAAACACCCCTGGATTGTCCTCTGTGATCAGCTGCCTCAGTACCAGCTCAACAGACAAGATGCCCCACATCTAGTGAAGGTAAATTGTTGGTGATACTTTTAAAAAGTGTTGGAATAAGGATCTATGTAATTTGTTTGCGCTGTTGTGTTCATATATACACTTTAGAAAATTATTAAAATCAAACTTTATTTGTGAGGTTCTTAGGAAATTAATAGCAATGAAGGTTATTTTGTAGATCACTGGGGTTGGACAGTCTCTTGGCTTTGTAAACTGCATCGATTGAGAGGCTTTGAGGTCTAGAAATGAAATGTAAAGTATACAATGTGTAGAAAGCCATCACCTTGTGTTCTGAAACACCTGGCATATTATTGCCTGTTCTGGAAGCTCTACCTTCAGAAGCATATAAATTAAATTGTTTTAAATTCTTTATTCATTTTTGCATGTTACAACAAGTGTAGCAGATAAACTCATATGAACTTAAAAATACACACTTGATTAACTCTCATATAATACATTAAGTATAACAATTCATTACAAATTAATATTCTATAATATTTTAAATATTATGTAATAAACCTAATATTTAAATTATTCTTATTACATAGAAAATCCATCCCTCCCATCACAATATTACATACAAGTACCATTACATTGAAACTATTGATATAATCATATATTATGAAATAATAAAAATAAAACCCACCCACTTCCCTTCTAATCAAATATCTTATCTTGGGAAAAGTTAATCATTCATTACAGAAATCTGTTAATGGTCCCCAGATCTTCAGAAATTTACCAAAATATCCTTTTTGTGTTGCTATTGTACGTTCCATTTTGTATATATGACATACAGAATTTCACCAAAAGTTGTAGATTAAATAGATGTGGTTCAGAAAAGGGTTACAAAACTGGTGCAACATCTGCAATAGAAACCATGTGATGTGCGACTTTGCAATCTTTCCATGTATTCCATAGAGAAGAAGGGATGGAGGATAAAGACAGATACCTGAAAGATTAAATAATGCACAAAAAGAAACCTGTTTTCAGGAAAGTTAGTTCAAGAACCAAAGGTAAGGTGAGGAGGTCTGAGCAGTAGTGTCGAGAAATATTTCTTCAGTGAGGGTGGTAGAGGTATGAAATGCCTTCCTAGAATGAATGATAGCAACTACAACCATGTGAAAGTTTGGTATAAGCATAATGGACTCTTTATTGTTAAAAATGGAGCTAGCAGAAAGCATGACTTCTGATTTAACAGCATATTTTTAAGTGATCATAACACTGTTTGCTCCAAAAATGATTGCTGAGACTACCATGGTATCTAATATGAAATGTTAAAAAGTCCTAGCAGAAACACAAGCATTCATATAGCAGAGTTTATATAGCAAGCTACACAGGAACATAAGAATAGCCTTACTGAGTCAGACTAACGGTCCATCAAACCCAGTAGCCCATTCTCACGGTGGCCAAAACCCAAAGAGTAGCAATATTCCATGCTACCGATCCAGTGCAAGCAGAGGCTTCCCCCATGTCTTAATAACTGACTATGGACTTTTCCTCCAGGAATTTGTCCAAACCTTTCTTAAAACCAGCTACGCTATCCACTTTACCACAGGAGGCTGGCTAGTGCTGATAGCTATTTAACTCCCCTCTTTACTACATGAAGTGTGGGTTTTAGCGCCGACAGTGGCGGTAACTGCTCCAGACGCTCATAAAATTCCTATGAACATCGGAGCAGTTATCGCTGCTGCCAGCGCTTAAAACCCACGCTAGGCGTTAGTAAAAAGAGGGGTTAAATGAGGTTGTTGTTTGGCCTTACTAGCTAGTATAATTCTATCTGCCAGGCAACAAGTTTTGTAATGAGTAGAAACCTAGCAGAAATATTGTACTTCATCATATCTATGATAGGGATCTAGAAGGCTACACGGGTGGTCCCTGGCAATTTAGGATATTGCAGGACTTTGTACATAGTTGTGTGAAAACTGAGAAACTGAATGCAGAAAGGCTAGTGGTAGAGCCACATGTGGATTTCTGAGTGCATGGCTTCTACTGCGAGCCTAAAACTAATGCAACGTATGCAAATTTTGGGCACAAAACTTAAACATGCACTAATTTTTGCAGTAAGTGCAGCTGCTTGAGTGCAAGTCCAAACAAAAAATGAAAGTGCTCTGTACACATTAGCGCTTGTTCTTTTGCACCTAAAAAGGAGCCTCACAAAAACTGCTTGCACATGGAAATTTTTCAAAGCTCATATTTAGGCAGAAGAACAGGCACTCAATTGTGCTGAAACTTTCAGGTATGTTGGAACACATGCACATGTTTATTACCTTTCATCTGCCTTTGAAACTTGCAGGATGCTTCTTTCTGCTTGCAAAGCAAGACAAAACTGGCAATTAAATCTCAAAAGCTGATGTGAAATCCTCTCTGTAAACCCTTCTACAATCTACACTGTCCCAGACTTGACAAAAAAGTTATTGCACTGTGTGCACTTCAGAATTGAGCAACATACACACTGTATTGCACAGAATACTTAAATGAGCTTTTCGCCATAACATTTTAACACGTGTGCAAACCAGGTCTTCAGTATGAGTTAACTCATGTGCTTAAGCCCAATAACATGCATGAATGCATGCCTCACAGTAACTGTGATGTTAGATTTGCAGTGGCTTTCACCATCAGCCCCTAAATGCTAGAAGGAACTAAGAATCTGGTATGTTCTGTTAACCTGATGTGGTCTGTAAAGGATATTCAAAGGTTAGTGCCTGTGAATATCCTGAATAAAACAGTGTGGTGGTCATGTTAATCCACTTTAAAGATAATAAATAGAAATGAAAATAAGATATCTTTTTATTGGATTAATTTATTTTTTTGACTAACCTTCAAAGGCTAGCTAGACCCTTTTTCCTCAGATCAGGACAATATCAGACTATATAATTAAAATATACAATCATTCCAGGTAGGTGTGACTATTATTGGCACTTATTTTGATAGCAAGTGCAGCTATTTGGATAAGTACTTTTGAATGCTTACCTGTCAGGATCTTAATGGGACAAAGCCAACAATGGATTTAGGTAAGGGAAGTCTTGCCTCACCAATCCGCCACATTGTTTTGAAGGCATGAATAAACATGTTGATATAATATACCTGGGTTTTCAGAAGATGTTTAATGAAATTCCTCATCAGAGACTCCCAATGAAATTAAAAAGCAATGGAATAGGAGATAATGTCCTATTGTTAATTGGGAACTGTTTACAAGAAAACAGCTAAAAAATGGTCTTTTTCAATTGTGAAAGGTGAATAATAGACTGCTCCAGGGAATGGGCATTAAGGCTTTGCTTTTTAACATATTTATAAATGATTCAGAAATTGGAATAGTAGTAAAGTGATTACCCCAGGACAAGCAGGCAGGTATTCTCACTAGTGGGTGATGTCATCCGACAGAGCCCCGATACGGACGTCTCACAAGCATATTTTGCTTGAAGAAACTCAGAAGTTTCGAGATGCCCGCACCGCGCATGCGCCAGTGCCTTCCCGCCCGATGCTCCGGGCGTGTCTCCTCAGTTCTTTTTTTCCGCGGAGCTGAGAAGTTTTACTTCAATTCTGCGCTGTCTGAATTCCCGTTTTTGCCTTCTAATTGCCGCGATTTTAGGTTTATTTTACTCTTTATCGTGTATTTTCTTTGTTTTATTCTTTAAAAAAAAAAAAAAAAAAAAATTTTCCTTCCGGCGACTCGGCCGGATCGGCCACGTGGCTCAGGCCCTGCTCCTTCGATCTCGCGGCGGAGCTTTTTCGGCCTATGTCCTGGCCAATCACCGGTTTTAAAAAGTGTAGCAAAGTGCCAGCGCGCGATTTCGCTGACGGACCCGCATCGACGCTGCCTGCAGTGTCTTGGTCCAGAACATTTCCCGAAATCGTGCCGGCCTTGTTCCACTCTTACAGCGCGGGCGTTTAAGCGGCGCTGTCTGTTGTGGGAGTCCATGTTTAAGATGGAAGCTGCTAAGGAACCTTCAGCTTCGACTTCATCGGCCGCTTCGCCTGTCCATGCGAAGCCAGCTACTACTCCTGCTACTCCGAGTCTGCTGAAGCCGGCTTCGTTTACCCCGGTTTCGGCCCCGAGTTCGGCGTCTGTGCCTGTCCCCGTCTCCTCGGCTCAGGTACTGCCGTCCACCATTCCACCTGTGGTCATTAAGGTGCCGAAAGCTTCCAGCAGAAGCACTCGACCACGAAAGAGCGCGAAGACCGTGCTGGAGGACCCCCCTATCGGTGCGGATCCCTGCATATCGGCTTCGCTACGGTCCCTTCTGGAAGCTCAGTTTGTCGAGCTCATGCAAACTATGGGACCCAGGTAAATCGCCTCCATCCAGGGTGACCTTCCGGTACCGATTCCGGGGGGCGGACCGCCCCCTCCTCCTCCTCCCTCGCCGTCGATCTCGCTGCTTGGCGAGGAGGAGCGACGTAGGGGCGGCCGGTCCCTCGAGCGGGCTTCCTTCAGTGACATGCCTCCTTTGGAGCCCATCATGCCTCCACGCCAACAGGGCGGGAATCCCCCTGTAGGTAATCGAAGCCCTGGGCATAGCAAGTCTCAGTAAGAGTTCTTCCGCACTCCGTACCAGGCATGGGCTGCGTCGCGTTGAAGCGTCGACCATTCAGCCTCTTCTATCTACAGCTTCGAGTCCCATTCACTCGCTGGAAGCATCGGGGGACCATGTGAAGTTTCGTCATTCTCGATCTCCCTCCAGACACCGTGAGGGGCATCGGTCCAGGCATTCATCACGGCATTCCTCGCGCCACTATGAGGTTTCGCCGCAGAAGAAGCTGCCTCGTCTGGGGTACTCTTCCTCTGACATGTCTCCCCCGGAGGGGCCGGAGTACGAGGAACGGTCTACCTCTTTTTCTCCCTGTCGATCCCAGGTCTCTCTGGATCCTGAGGGCCTCAACTTCGTCCAGTCCCTCTCGGAGACCTGTACTGGCGGATCAGCTGTCTTTTTCTTCTTTTCTCCGACAGATGGCGGTTGACTTAGATGTTACCTTGGACACTGGGTCTCGATATTCTAAAGAGTATCTCGACACCATGCACTTACCTCACCCTCCTGCGGAGTCTCTTCGACTGCCTCTCCATAAATTGCTTGATCAGACATTTATGAGATGTTTTGAGACGCCTTATTCTATTCCTGCAGTCCCGGGCAAATTGGATGCACGATACCGCACAGTCCATCACAAGGGGTTCGAGGGCTCTCAACTCTCTCACCAATCCCTGCTGGTCGAATCCTCCCTCAAGCGATCTCACCCTTCCCAGGTGTACGCCTCCGGGTCGCGAGGGCAGGACGATGGATAAGTTTGGGAGGAGAATCTACCAGAACTCGATGATGGCTTCCCGAGTTCTTAATTATAATTTCTACTTTGCATCTTATTTGGAGTTCTTCTTGCCTGTACTTCGAAAATTTACTCCCTACATCGATTCTCAGGCTCGCTTTGAATTCGAGGAAGTGGTAGCCTTGCTTTCCCAGCTTCGGCTCCAGCTTATGCAATCCTCATACGATGCCTTTGAGCTTTCGGCATGTGCTGCTGCCTGTTCCGTGGCTATGCGTTGGTTGGCATGGCTTCGAACCATTGACATGGTTCCGAACCTCCAGGACAGGCTTGCCAATGTGCCTTGTGCGGGAGCGGATCTGTTTGACGAATCCATCGAGACGGTAACGAAGAAGCTTTCTGACCATGAAAAGTCTTTTCAGTCTATCCTTCGGCCCAAGCCCAAGCCTCAACAGTCTCGGCCTTCTAGACCGCCCTTGATCTATCAGCGGCGTTACACTCCAAGGCAAGCTCCGGTTGCGAGACAACCTGCGAAGAGGCAGCCTCCTCAGAAGGCTCAGCAGAAACCTCAGCTGCCTGCTGCACCTAAGGCTCCTCAGCCTTTTTGACTCCATCCCAGGGAGCATAACCGACCTCGTTCTGCCTCCCCCTGTTTTTCCCATTGGGGGTCGCCTCCACTATTTTTATCATCGCTGGGAGGCTATTACCACCGACCTCTGGGTCCTTTCCATCGTAAGAGAAGGATACTCTCTTCAATTCCACCGGGTCCCTCCGGACCACCCTCCAAGAGAGTATCCTTCCAACTTGACGCAGACCGCCTTCCTTCTTCAGGAAGCTCAAGCTTTGCTCCGGCTTCGGGCCGTCGAGCCAGTCCCGATGGACCAGCACAATCGGGGTTTTTACTCCCGGTACTTCCTCGTTCCGAAGAAGACGGGCGACCTGCGACCTATTCTGGACCTTTGGGTCCTCAACAAGTTCTTGTCAAGGAGAGGTTTCGCATGCTGACCCTTGCTTCTCTCTACCCCCTCCTCGAGCAGAACGACTGGTTATGCTCTCTGGATCTCAAGGAGGCTTACACTCACATTCCCATTCATCCGGCCTCCCGCAAGTTCCTCAGATTTCGGGTGGGACATCTACATCTGCAGTATCGAGTGCTTCCATTCGGCCTGTCCTCGTCCCCAGAGTCTTCACGAAGTGTCTGGTGGTGGTGGCCGCTGCACTCCGGAACTGGGGTCTTCAGGTGTTCCCCTACCTCAATGACTGGCTCATCAAGGCCCCCTCAGCTCCAGAGGTCGTTTCGGCGACCCTCGCCACGATTTGCTTCCTGCAGAGTTTGGGATTCGAGATCAACTTCCCCAAATCTCATCTACAGCCCACCCAGTCTCTCCCCTTCATCGGAGCGATCCTGGACACCATTCAACTTCGAGCATTCCTTCCCCCTCAGCGCATGGATGCTCTCCTTCATCTCTGCCAGTCTGTGTCTTCTCGCCAGTCCATCTCAGCGAGACACATGATGGTCCTCCTGGGCCACATGGCCTCTACAGTGCATGTGACGCCTTTTGCCAGACTCCATCTCAGAATTCCTCAGTGGACCCTGGTGTCAGACCCGTTGACTCGACACATCATGGTCACTCCTGCTCTTCGGCAGTCTCTACTTTGGTGGATGACCTCTTCAAATCTATCCAGAGGTTTGCTGTTTCACACTCCTCCCCACCAGAAGGTTCTCACGACCGATTCCTCGACCTATGCCTGGGGGGCTCATCTGGATGGGCTTCGCACTCAGGGATTCTGGACCTGTGCGGACCATCTCCATCAAATCAATCTTCTGGAGCTCAGAGCTATCTTCTATGCTTTTCAACATCTGCTTCACGACATGGTGGTCCTCATTCGCACAGACAACCAGGTCGCCATGTATTATGTCAACAAGCAGGGGGGCACAGGATCGGCCTCCCTCTGCCAGGAAGCTCTCAGAGTCTGGGATTGGGCGGTTCGCCACAACGCCTTCCTCAAAGCTGTCTACATTCAGGGGAAGGACAATGTTTTGGCAGACAACTTGAGTCGTCTCCTCCAGCCTCACGAATGGACTCTCCATTCCGACCCCCTTCATCAGATATTTGCACAATGGGGGACGCCTCAGATAGACCTGTTTGCGGCTCCCCACAACTTCAAACTGCCTCAGTTTTGCTCCAGGATCTACACTCCTCATCGCCTCGAGGCAGATGCCTTTCTGCTGGATTGGGGGACTCGCTTTCTGTATGCGTTTCCTCCATTTCCTCTCATTCAAAAGACTCTGGTCAAGTTGAGGTCCGACCATGCCACCATGATTCTGATTGCTCCTCGGTGGCCCAGACAACCTTGGTTCTCCCTTCTACTTCAACTCAGCAGCAGGGAGCCGGTCCTTCTTCCAGTGTTTCCTTCACTACTTACTCAGCATCAAGGATCACTACTTCATCCCAACCTGCAGTCTCTCCACCTGACAGCTTGGTTCCTCTCAACGTAACTCCTCGCCAGTTTTCCCAGGCGGTGAGGGAGGTCTTGGAGGCTTCCAGGAAGCCTGCTACTCGACAATGCTACTCCCAAAAATGGACTAGATTTTCTTCCTGGTGTATTTCTAATTCTAAGGAGCCTCAGCGAGCCTCCCTTTCTTCAGAATTGGACTATCTTCTACACCTATCTCAGTCTGGTCTCAAGTCTACTTCTATACGAGTCCACCTGAGTGCTATTGTGGCTTTCCATCAGCCTCTACAAGGGAAACCCCTCTCTGCTCATCCTGTGGTTTCCAGATTTATGAAAGGACTTTTCCACGTCAATCCTCCTCTCAAACCTCCTCCAGTGGTTTGGGATCTCAACGTTGTCCTTTCTCAGCTTATGAAACCCCCTTTTGAGCCTCTCCACAAGACTCCTCTAAAGTTTCTCACTTGGAAGGTGGTTTTTCTGGTGGCCCTCACGTCTGCTCGCAGGGTCAGTGAGCTTCAGGCCTTGGTGGCGGACCCACCTTTCACAATATTCCATCATGACAAGGTGGTCCTCCGCACTCATCCGAAATTCCTGCCTAAAGTGGTCTCTGAATTTCATCTCAACCAATCCATTGTACTTCCAGTGTTTTTTCCAAAGCCTCATTCTCACCCTGGAGAATCAGCACTTCATACTCTGGACTGTAAACGTGCTTTGGCTTTCTACCTGGATCGCACCAAACCACACAGAACTGCTCCTCAACTTTTCGTCTCCTTTGATCCAAACAAGTTGGGACGACCTGTATCGAAGCGCACCATCTCTAACTGGATGGCGGCTTGTATCTCTTTCTGCTATGCTCAGGCTGGATTACCCCTTCCCTGTAGGGTCACAGCCCACAAGGTCAGAGCAATGGCAGCCTCTGTAGCCTTCCTCAGATCGACACCGATTGAGGAGATTTGTAAGGCTGCCACTTGGTCCTCGGTTCATACATTCACCTCTCATTATTGTCTGGACACTTTCTCCAGAAGGGATGGACAGTTTGGCCGAACAGTGTTACAAAATTTATTCTCCTAAGTTGCCAACTCTCCCACCGTCCCATTGAGGTTAGCTTGGAGGTCACCCACTAGTGAGAATACCTGCCTGCTTGTCCTGGGATAAAGCAATGTTACTTACCGTAACAGTTGTTATCCAGGGACAGCAGGCAGCTATTCTCACGTCCCACCCACCTCCCCTGGGTTGGCTTCTCTGCTAGCTACCTGAACTGAGGAGACACGCCCGGCGCATCGGGCGGGAAGGCACTGGCGCATGCGCGGTGCGGGCATCTTGAAACTTCTGAGTTTCTTCAAGCAAAATATGCTTGTGAGACGTCCGTATCGGGGCTTTGTCGGATGACATCACCCACTAGTGAGAATAGCTGCCTGCTGTCCCTGGATAACAACTGTTACGGTAAGTAGCATTGCTTTATCTGTGCAAAGTTGTTAAAAATGAATAAATTGAGGAGGGAGGTTGTGAGAAATGTTAAGAGAACTTTGGAAGACTAGATATCCAGATGATTCATGAAATTTCATATGGGCAATCGCTAAGTGATGCATACAAGGAACAATAACCTAAACTAGCTATAGTTTTTGAGCAGTCTCTGAAGATCGGTCAGTATATTGTTTCTTTCTAAAGATGTCATAATGTTATGTCTTCTAGGTATTTTCATACCAAGGCAGAAGTCTGTGTGTCTATGCAAACTCTAGGAGTTAACAGCAAATGTTTTGGGAAAGCCTTTTAATATATAATCAGCTTGCTGTTTTCTGAATTTGTTTGGGAGTATGCTCTTTAATGTACAGGAGATGGTGGTTCACTTCTTTAGGAACTGGTACAGTTGTCTCTGTACAAGTATTCTAATCTGGGTTATGAGTCGTGCTATGCTTACAAAGGTTCAAGGCAATTTACAGTACAGCTTGTGGAGAACAGCATAGAACAGAGCAAAGATGCCTAGAGATGAAATTGCAGTACAAGGATGTTATAGAGACGCATTACAAAACTTTTAGTATTCTTTGAAGTAGAGATTTTTGTACCGTCCGTTTAAAGAGGCAGTTTGGTACAGCTCATAGATGTTGCGAGGAGGATTGCATACAAGAGAGCTAATATGGTTCAATGAAAGATGCCATGAGATAGTCAGTCTGTAACAATCATTAAGTAGTGACAATCTGTGTACTTGGTTCCATGGGGGCAAAAGGGTGAGTTTATGGAGTCGAAAAGAAAGTCTTTAGTTTCTTGCAAAGTGTGGAGTAATTAGATTCAGATCTGTTGGTTGGTTATTTAATTTTCTATACTGTTCTCCCAGGAGAGCTCAGAATGGTATACATGAATTTGTTCAGGTACTCAAGCATTTTTCCCTGTCTATCCTGACAGGCTCACAATCTATCTAATGTACCTAGGGCAATGGGGGATTAAGTGACTTGCCCAGAGTCACAAGGAGCAGCGTGGGTTTGAACCCACAACCTCAGGGTGCTGAGGCTGTAGTTTTAACCACTGGGAAGTCATTCCATGCTTTCACACCAGAGAATGTGAACATTGAATGGACTACGCATTTATACTTGAAGATTTTTGTTGTGTGGAGGTTCAATTGTATCCTGTTAAGATTTCTGGTTGAAGTGGACCATGCCAAGGAGAAAAGGTGAATTAATGGTACAGCGGAGCTTACTTTGAGTATGTGGTGCATAATGTAGGATGTTTTGAATTTTTCGAGATGAGATGGATAGTTGGAGGTTGTCATATTTTTTTACTCTGAATATGAGTCTTATTGCCATGTTTTGAATGAGCTGTAGTTTGCAGATGAGGGTGAGTTGCAGTAGACTAGATGAGACAGGATCAGCATCTGCATGAGCAGGGCAAAGTGTTGTTGATGGAAATATGGTCTGATGAGTCTCGGTTGTCTCATAGTGAAGGTTTTCCTCCAGAGGTTGGAGATTTGCAGCTCCAGGGATAGCATGGAGTCCAAAATACAGCATAGAGAATTTGTCTACTGTGAGGGAATTACCTACTTGGAGGGTAATGTGTGTCGGAGCTGTTTGTTGTGGGGTATGAAACCAAAGAATTTTGGGTTTTGATACATTTAATTTGTTTGTTGGTTGTTGCCCATGTTTGTATTTTATCTATGTTGTCCAAGATGTTTTGGGCAGTATCAGATTGGTTGCTAGTTATTGAGATGAGAAGGATTTCATCTGTGTATGATAACACGCACTCATGGTTGAGTTTAATATTGCCGAGCAAACTCATAAATAGATTAAATAATATTACGGAGAGTGGAGAGCCTTGGGGTACTCCACAGAAGGCCTTCCAAATGTTGGAAAAGATGTCATCTTTCTTGACAAGGTATTCTCTTTTTATGGGTAGGTGGATGGGTGGGGGTTATTACACTATTAGATTTTATGTGTTAGATGTTATAGTGCTATTATATTGGAATTACTTGTATGATGTATTTTTGTGCACTTGTTGTTTTGATTTGAAAATGAATAAAGATTCTTAAAAAAAAAAAAAAGAGAATCTTTAAACCAATTTAGTACGGCACCTGTCATTCCTATTTCAGAGAGTTTCGTTAGGAGGAGGTGATCTACTGAGTCAAAGGCAGCGGAGAGGTCGGCTTGGAGAAGAGCTGCTTGCCAGCCTGTGCTTAATAACTGTTTGATTTTTGTGGCCAGGGTTAGGAGGAGAAGTTCTGTGCTATACTGCAGTCTGAATCCGAATTGGGAAGGATGTAAGCAGGAGGGGTGTTCAATATATTTTGCAAGTTGTTGGCTTACATGGGTTTCTAGGAGTTTGGTGAGTATGGATATGCCAGCGATGGGTCTATAGTTTGAGGGAGTGGAGAGATCTGCATTCAGTGATTTAGGTATTGGTGTGAGTGCTATTTTTCCCCATTTCTTCTGAAGTTGACTGTAATTTAGAATGCAGTTTAGGAACTTGGTTATCCATGTGGTGATTACTTCAGGTTCAGAAGAGAAAAGGTAGGAGGGACAGCTGTCTAGGAGGCTGCAACGGGTGGAGAGCTGGTTTAGTAGTTTTTTTGAATCGGAGGTTGATAATGAGGTAAAGGTGTTCCATATTTAGTCTGCATTGCAGGGTTTCATAGATTTTTCGTGTGGGTGGTGTTTTGGTCATTTTGGCAACTTCTGTTTGAACTGTTTTGATCTTATTGAGAAAGAAGTCAACAAGGTCTTGGGCTGTTGGTTGGTTGTGGTGACTTGTGGCATCCTGTTTGAGGGTGTCATTAAACTCCATACAGAATGAAATAGTTTCTTGTTGTCTAATGTTTTATTCTATTTCTATTTCACTGGCCTAGTAGTTCTTCTTAGCCTTCAAGATGTTGTGTTTGTACTTGTTTATTGCTGTCCTCCATTGCATTTTGTGGTTGGGTGATTTGCTTTTCTGCTGTAGTCTTTCTAGCCTTTGGCACAATTGTTTTTTGGGCTTTCAGTGTCTCGGTAAACCAGGGGGAGGTTTTAATTTGTTTTATTTTGCAAGGGTGTTGAGGGGCTAGGTAGTCTAGGGCAGTGTTTTTCAACCGCTGTTCCGCGGCACACTAGTGTGCCGCGAGATGTTGCCTGGTGTGCCGCAGGGCCCGGAGCTGACAGGGGGCCCGAGGCAGGGGCGCCAGTAGCTCGCCAAGGCAAAGTGAGTCGATCACCCAGGACTCACTTTGTCTTGGCGATCTAATCTATCGAGCCGATAAGTCTTCTTCTCCCCGACGTCAATTCTGCAGTCGGAGAGGAAGTTGGGGCCAGCCAATCGCTGCCTGGCTGGGCGGAACTTCCTCTCCGATTGCAGAATTGACGTCAGGGAGAGCATGCGTCGGCGTCGGCTTTGGGGCCTGTTATCCATTGGTGGGTCCTGTTCCCCGATGGCAGCGGCAGTGGCAGTGGCTTGGGGAACGGCAGGGAGAAAGAAAGAAAGGGGGCAGGCAGGGAAACAGAAGGAAAGAAGAGAAACAGAAAAAAAGAAAGAAAGGTCAGGGAGAGAGGAAGAAAAAGTTGGGGGAGGGAATGAGGTGTGGAGGAGAGAAAGCATACAGGCTGATAGAAGGGAAGAAAGATTGGATGCACAGTCAGAAGAAGAAAGTGCAACCAGAAATCACCAGACAAGGTAGGAAAAATGATTTTATTTTAAATTTAGCAAAGTGGAGGCAGTATTACCACAGTTTTCAAAGGAATTTGCCCAAATAACTTAATAGTTAACTGGGTAAATTCCCAGAGATGAAAACTTCCCTTCACTTACTATGCACAGTTCTGAATTTATATCTGCTGTCTATATTTTACAATATGGTCACCTTTTACTAAACCGCAATAGTGGTTTTTAGCGCAGGGAGCCTATGAGCGTCAAGAGCAGCGCTGGACATTCAGCGCAGCTCCCTGCGCTAAAAACTGCTATTGTGGTTTAATAAAAAGGATGGAGGGTATATTTGTCTATTTTTGTATGCTATAAAAACCAAATACAGAGAGAGACTGAGAGCTGTTGACGAAGAGCTACGTGTGTGTCTTTCTTCGATTCCAGCCAGAATATCAGCTTTGTGTTCAGCCAAACAGGCCCAGGTTTCGCACTGAATAAAGTATTTTATAATTTTTATAATTTTTATTTCGTAATAAAGTAATTATAAAATACTTTCTTTGTGTTTATTTGATTCCTATTCAAGAGAATTACTTTATATATAGTCAATATAGGCAGAGAGTTAAATTTTTAACATTTTCTAATGGTGGTGTGCCTCGTGATTTTTTTCATGAAACAAGTGTGCCTTTGCCCAAAAAAGGTTGAAAAACACTGGTCTAGGGTGTTTGTAATGGAGGTGTTTCTGCTTGATACATTGTATTTATGCAGTCTGATGTGGTAGTCAAAGAGTCAGTAACTTTGTTCCAGAAAAGTGTTGGATTTGTTTTTCCTCATGCCATCTTTCTCTTTTGGGAGTGTTGTAGTTTGGACTTCCTACTGCAAGGTTCAGGTCGACATTGAGGGGTAGTGGTCTGACCAGGGGGCTTGGGTCCATTTGATGTCTGAGGTGAAGTAGGAGGGTGTAGATGTGAGTAAGTCGAGGGTATGACCTTTTTCATGTGTGGGGCCTAATGGCATGATAGTGATTTGGCTGTCTTCTAGAAGTTTTTTTGAAGTTTTTGGAATCATTGCTACTGGTAGACTCAAGAAGCATATTGATATCTCCAAGAATAAATAGTCTGGTGAATTGGCAGGCAAGGCTTGACATTATTTCTAGCAATTTTAATAGTTGCACTTGATTGGTAATTTGGGGGTTTGCATACCAGTAGGATACCAATAATGTTTACGGTGGAATTGGGTTTTCCAGTTTACATGCTTTGTTTTCAAGATCGGGATGGGTGGTGGAATTCATTAGGGTAATATTGTATATGTTCTTGTAGATTATGGCTAAATCACCTCCTCACTTATTTCTTCTGGGAATTTGAATGATGATGTATCCTGGAAGACAGAGGTGGGGTTGTTCTGGACTGTTTAGTTTAGTTCTTTAGCCATGTTTCAGTGAGGAAGGCTAGCTTCAGGTTGTTTGTTAAGATCAACTCATTTAGAAGAAATAACTTGTTTACCATTGATCTTGCTTGATGTACATACAGGGGGACCGGAGTAAAGTCTTTATCTTTCATTGGATGTTTTGTGTTGGCAATAGGCTTCAGATTAGCGTGGTTTCTGAAGGGGGGGTTGTTTGGGCTGTCTTTTGCTGGTAGTGTGTTTGAACCAGAGAATGGGGTTGGGGTTTGGTCAAAATCCATAGCCATCCTCAGGTATGGAGGGTGGATCTTGAGGCTTGGGCCTTTGGGTAGGGTGCCAAGAGGAAATGGTTCTGTTAATGGTTGATGTGGTTTAGACTTCTATGAGGCATAGCAGAGTTAGGATTTGAGTGGGCAAGGGTTTATTGTGGTTGTTTGGTTTAGGAGAGTGTTTTTAAAGCTACTAGTTTAAAGCTACATGAGTTCAAAGCTATAAGAGTAGCATAAGCTATTAGTTTAAAAGCTTCAAGAGTTCAGAGCTATAGGAGTAAGACTCAAAGCTAAATAAGTAAGACTTTAGCATTCAACTTTCAAGGTAAAATTGAGGTTTCAAAGGTCTACTCTATCTCTAGACTTATCTATTACTCACAGTTCTCTTGGTCACCACAAAGGGCCACACAAAGGGTCCTTTGGCAGGGCCTGCTGGTGGGAGAGGCCCACCTGCTTGGCAGCCCTTTTAAAGGACTGAAGATCTACGGTGTTGGCTTCCTGCTAAAGAGGAGAAGGAAGTGTTCCGGTGCAGTGAGGAGAGACGATTTTGTCTTCCTTCCCCCTTACTGTGCTGGATCAAGATCACAGAGCTTGTCTTTGATGGGGGCCCATGTATAAAGAAAGATTAAAAATGGTTAGCATGTACCAACTCTTTTTCTTCCACAAGAATATTTTGTATAAACTGTATAAGTTAAAATGTGAGCCTTTTTCTACAATGATTACATGTGGTTAAATTGTCCTTCATGACGTAATATATGAGCACCTTTGCACTCTTTCATTGGTACTCCTTTTCCCTTTAGGGTGCCATGGCTGCAACGTACTCCGCTCTGAACCGCAATCCATTGTCACCTGTTCTGGAACCAGTAGGCCGCTCCACACTTGCCCAGCGGAGAGGTATCAAAAAAATTACCTCAACAGCACTTTGAAGTGACTTCATCCAGACATTGATACCACAGCAGAGGTCAATAGCACAAAATTAGTGACAGCACCTGTGAGAGAGAGGGACTGCAAGCACACTTTCTTAGCTGGTACCTACAATGCTGCTGCCACTTTAGTCTATTCTGCTTTCAACTGTGGATTACAAATAATGGATCTTTCTGGCACTTCAAATAGTATGTGAAATGGAAACATGATGAAAACGAACCTGCTAGCTGATTTTTTTTTTTTTTTTTTTTTTTTAAATAAATCAAAAAAAATTTAAACTCCACCTCTGCTCTGAAATATACACTGAATATGGCACTGCACCATATAGCATTATTTTTAAAGGGAACGTTTCTTGTCCCTTAAACTTCTGTTATTACATGTAAGGATGGATTATTTTTCGTTGAGCACTTAGCATGAAAAGTCTGTTTCTCATCACTGTGTTCTTTGTGCCATCAACCACTTTGAAGATTATTTTTAATGGTCATTTGCAAGACATGTCTGCTTTTTTTACAGTTTTGGATGTACAAACACATGCCTCGTTTTTTTTTAAATCTGTTCTCACAGATTAGCTAAGCAGTTCCCTTAATTTAGTCAGTATTGTTGGGATAGCTTTAAGATGCTAAATTCTGTGGAACAGCCATTGAATGTAATATATCATGATATGTGCTCAAAAGAGAACATTTGTGTGACTGGAGGGGATTATATTGCTACAGTAGTTTTGCTATAGGATTAGGTCTTTCTGTACTGAAGGTAGCTGTCATTGCCTATAATCATTGTAATGAATAAAATCTATACAGAATTTTCTTTTGGAAATATTTAAGAAGAAATTGCATAAATGAGGATATAGATATATTGGATTATTGGGGGTATTATACTGTATATATTATATATATATAGATTATGTAAATGTATACCATTTAAAAGTCTACCTTTCTGATACTGAAAAAAGAGACTTCTTATGTATTATTCCTCAGTATGCTGTTTAATAGATGGGATTTTACTCATAATAAAATGATGTACATTTATTAGCTTTACCATAGAACTCCTAGCTGATTCAAAGAAATTGTACACATGAGGGATGTAATTATTTTGCAATACTTGGGGAATCTGTATACAGCTGTTTTTTTTAAGGGGGGAATGACAATCTCAAGAGACAATATTTTTCTACTGTTCTATACAATCAAACTTTATACTAGCTTCCTCAGCATGGCATGTCTGTAAGCCCACGATATTCAGCCATTTTTGGTCAGACATTTAAATTCCATCAGTAAGATGCTTGCCACCATAACTGTAAGAGTACATTGCTACCAAATGTTTGAAGGGTATTGGCACTCTAAATGAATGTCTTGTTAGTCTGTGATCTTGGAAAAATAAGTACAGTAGCCTAAACTATTTCAGATTCTAACCATGGATAGTCATGGAAAGTGATCATTGTTTAAACATCTGTGTTGAAGAAAAATTATGTGATCTTCTGAAGTATAAATTTATATCATGAATAAATTTTCAAATATAAAGACCACATTTTAGTAAAATTAAAAGCCAGTAATGTATTTGATCTGGTTCCTAGTCATTTTTGGTGAATGTGGAACGCTAAAAAAAATTGGTATGGAAATAACCTTTCTTAAAATTATTTTCAGTGGATTCATGGTGATCATGTGTTTTGAATTTTTCTTAAAAATAAGTCTGCAACCTGGGATTGCAATGGACTCAAGTGCTTTTGACTCTGATAGATTGTAATTATAAGAATAGAGTTTGTTTTTCTGCATCTTCCAAAGAAAGGAGAAAGTGGATTATACAGTATGATTGAATGAAAAATATTGACTTAAGGCCGCTACCTATTTTGATCCCCAAAATTGCATCTTTGCCTTAGAGGCTAGTAAACATTGCAATATATCTTTTCCAATGACAGTGGGTGACAGCACCACACTTTGCTGGTACAGAACAGCTCTCCTACAGCTCAGAAATTAGTGTGAAAATTGCACAGCACTTAGTCAGGTCTTCCAATGCTCTTTCAAAACATTTTAATTGCCGTGAGAAAACTGTCTACCAGATGTACCTATTGCTGTGAGAATACTGTCTACTTAGATGTACTGCCTATGCCTTCAAGTGGAAGAGGGTTTCCATCTGGTGCTTTAACAAATGTTTATGAACCCAGTTAACTTGAGGAGGACAATGATATTAAACTATTTATAACATCTCTATGGTCTTGAGTTTCATTTGTCTTCAGAATTCTTCTCTTTGCTCTTTTGGTCTGTCATGCTCGCATTAATAGCTGATTTCCCCATGTCCATTCATTTCTCCATTCATTAAGGAACTTCTCAAACCACCATTGCAGAAACTTCCTATGCTAGGGAACTTAATGTTATCTTTACATGCCTTATGAAGCCACCATTAGAGCCAATGGAGTCTACCTTGATTGTTGCAGGTGGCTGGGTCTTGCCATATCTGAGTAAATGGAACTGACGTTTCAGCCACCATGCTGCAGCAGAGTATGCTGTGAGGTCTGCAATTTTTCATAGATAGTGGGTTCTCAAACCTGATTGGCTGGTATTTGTGACTGGTAGTTTCCTCAAGAAGGAGATTTTGGTGGGAAATTGAGGTGGGGAAAGTCCATTGGTCACAATTTTAAATTCTGGTCAGTGAATGAGGCTGGAAATTCATTGGGACAATTACCCCAAAGACAGCCATGGTATGATGACTGAAACATCACTTCCAGTTACTCAGACAACTGCAGCAATCAAGGAAATACTGCTTCCTACCTTTTATCCAAAGTCTTATGACAACCCCAACAAGAAAGTCCACTGCACTGTGGACTGTAAATGGGTTCTACCTTATTACCTTAAAAGAACAGAATCCACTGGAAAATGTACACCGATGTTGGTCTCTTTCATCACCAAGAGAAATAGCATTCTCTACAGACAAGCAAAGAGATGCAAGTACATTCCTTGAGTGATGTGATTGATGGAATTTGTGTGCCAGAGTTGTCCTCCAGCTCAGATGTCATTTGCATTTCTCTGACCCTGTGTGGGTTTGGGTTTTTTTATGCTGCCAACTGACCCTCTCAGTCTTGGTCTCTTCATTTACATTTATTGTGAAGTAGCACTCCTCATTTGCATCAAAACCTCAGAAAGAGGAAAAACAAAACTGCTTCAACAAAAGTAACTACAGTACAAAGTGTACAATGAAACAAAAAAGTCAATTAGCACTTCATTTTCGTGCTGTGATCTACTTCTGGATAGGCTACCAATTCCACTGTGCAGCGCATCTGTCCAAGCCCTTCAGGACTACTGCAATCAATGGGAGAAAGTTAAAACACTTATGCCAGCTGCATGTGGCAGAAATGGTCAGAATGTTAAGAATTTAGGGGCACATTTACTAAGCTGCATTAGATGCTAACGCACACTTAAACAGCTTAAAATGGCCGGATGGGGGGGGCGTGGCCGTGCCGAGAACGGGGAAGCTGCACGTTCCCTGAGCTCCGCTGTCTCCTCTCTACTTCGGCCTCTCTGCTCTATAATCGGCGGCAAAAATCTCACCCCAGCGCTCCTTTTCTGCTCCGGAAGGGCATATGGACAGATTCGTGCAGAAAGGAGGGGAACAAATGGCGACAAAATCGGGTAAGGAGAAGCGTGGCGGACCGAAGTCGGGGCCTAGTGGTGAGGGGAAAATGGCGGGCGCAGCCGACACGGCGGACGCTGGGAGTGAGGATATGATTGCTCGCCTGACGGAGGCTGTGGTGGCGGCCCTAGGAACCCGATTTGATGAAGTGCAAGACACTTTAGCAACCCTTACTACCTCGGTTGCTGATTTTTCTGCCCGAGTTGCTGAAGTGGAACAGCGTGTCAGCTCCGCGGAAGACACCCTGGTCTCAGTCAATGAGGAGCTCCAACGACTGCAAAGAAAAGTGATTCATTGTGAAGAGAAAGTGGAGGATCTGGAGAATCGCTCCAGAAGGAACAACTTACGTATAGTTGGCATGCCTGAATCTGTTCTGGAAGCGGATCTCCTCCCCACGTTGGAAAAATGGCTATCCTCTGAGCTACTGGTTGCACATGGCCTGGGCCCCTTGCGCATTGAGCGGGCGCACCGGTTGGGCAGAAGGCAGGAGGGCTCCACAAGACCTCGGGTTGTGATTATCCGGATCCTCAACTTTGCCATTAAAGATTTGCTGTTAAAGAATTACAGACATAAACAAGATCTTCAGTTCCAGAACCAGCGTATTCTGCTCTGCCAGGACTATTCGGCCCAGGTGGCATCTCTTCGTCGGAGCTTCTCATCAGTTTGCAAACTTCTCACGGAAAAGAAGTTGCGCTTCACACTACAATTTCCTGCCAGGCTTCGGGTGCTCTATAATGGTCAGCCATTTCTGTTTGACACCAGTGACACTGCACGGGCACAAGCCCTCCTTTGGTTCCCTGACTTGGCACCCAGCACATGAAGAGTGAAGAGTCTTCCTTGAGACTTTATGTTTGATGGACTGGGGGTCCCCGAGGAGAGTGGCTTCCACATATGCGGGGCCTTTCTGGACTTTATATTGCTGTTTGCATTAGATATGACACTTGTTTGGAGCATTTGTTTTTGCTTCTTCTATGTTCTTTGTTATCCTTACCCCTGTTTGGCGATGCGTGATCTTTGGTTTCCCTTTCCGCACTTTTTGTCAGAGGGGTTTACATTTGCGGGATTGTATTGGGTGCTGGGGTGTAGATGTGTGGGGGGTCGGAGAGGGGGGGACTTGGGTCTTTCAGTGTCCCTCCTTTGGAGTGGTGGTTTCTGGGGTTTGGGGGGGTTTGGGTGGGGGGAGGTGGGGGAGGGGGGGTGGGGGGAGGGGTCTTTTGGATCTGTGTGGAAGTTGGAAAGATGAGTTTGTATGTGTTCCGGATGTTTGACTGCCGAGAGGAGGGCTGGGACTCTTGGCAGGACATTTCTGTTTTTCTTCTGAGTTGGTATCTTGGTGTATCTTTCTGGGATGATACCTAAACGGGGAGTGCGTTGTGTGACGTGGAATGTGTCTGGTATTAATTCCCCGATTAAACGAACCAAGATTTTACAACATTTGGCTCGACATCGGGCTGACATAGTGGGATTGCAAGAGACCAAGCTTTCGGAGAGGGAACATGGTAAGCTACGACAATCTTGGGTGGGTCAATGTTATTTTGCCTCTTCTCCGAGGGCTAAGGCAGGGGTGGCTTTGCTGATACGTAAATCGCTGCCTTTTGTCATGTCTGAGGTAACGTCGGACCCGGAGGGTCACTATGTAATAGTTCAGGGCACACTCCATCAACAACCTGTACTTTTGATGTCCGTGTACGCTCCCAATAGTGCTCAAAGGGCTTTCTACAAAAAGATCCTGGGGGTCTTATTGTCCCTGCATCAGACTCCTGGGGTCCACAAAATCTTCCTGGGGGACTTTAATTCTATTTTGGATCCTGTACTGGATACTACCAGGGAGCGTGCTGGCTCCTCCCGGAGATCAGATAATGGGCTTAATGGCTGGGTGACTACCCTAGAACTGGTTGATGTTTGGAGAACGCTTCATCCTGGGGAGCGGGATTATACCCACAGTGGGGAATTCTATCGTCTCCTTCAGGGATATGTGGCTGACCCCCTGAGACAGTTTTATGAGCAGGCAGTGGCTGGGGGATCTTTTCCACCTTGCTCGAATCAGGCGTTAATAACCGTACTGCCCAAACCGGGTAAAGACCCTCTTTTGGTGGAGTCCTATAGGCCCATTTCTCTTATCAACGTTGATCTAAAAATTTTTGCCAGGATCTTGGCTAATAGGCTGGCTCCGTTGATTCCTTCTCTAGTGGGGACCGACCAGGTGGGTTTTGTGAGAGGCCGTCAGGCAGGTCATAATGTCCGGAAGCTCCTGATCGCTTTGGCTCATTGCGACTCTCAGAGGTTGCCTGCCTTGGCAATTAGTTTTGACTCCGAAAAGGCCTTTGATAGGGTCGAGTGGGCTTTTCTTTTTCCACTACTACACCGTTATGGGTTGGCCGGGTTCTATATGAGGGCTCTCCATGCTCTCTACTCTAATCCGGCGGCGGCCGTGCTCATTAATGGGGCTGCCTCTCCAGTTTTTTCCTTACACCGGGGTACTCGGCAGGGTTGTCCCTTGTCCCCCTTGCTCTATATTCTGTTCTTGGAACCCTTGTTGCTCCACATTCGTATGCATCCCGGGCTCAAGGGTGTGGACGTGGGCACTTCCTCCGTACGTAGCATGGCTTTTGCAGATGATATCATGGTCCTCTTGACCGATCCGGTCACCACTCTTCCAGTCCTATTAGAGCTGTTCCGGAAGTTTGGGGAACTATCGGGTCTTAAACTTAACGTATCTAAGTCAGAAGCACTCCCCTTTCATTTAACTATTTCTCATCTATGGTCCGATTTTCCTCTGAAGGAGGCCTCTAGGCAGGTGAAATATCTGGGGGTAATGATCCCCTCTTCTCTGAAGCGCCTTTATGAGTTGAATGTGAGACCTTTACTCCGAAGTTCTGTTGCGAGTTTAAGATTGTGGGGGGCTCTTCCGGTCTCCCTTGCGGGACGCATCTTCTTATACAATATGATGATAATTCCCCGGTGGCTTTATCTATTGCAGACGTTGCCGATTTGGATCCGCCGCAGGGATTTGGAAGAGCTCTATAAGGTTCTGAGGGTGTTTCTGTGGCAAGGACGACGGCCGCGTTTGCCTCTGCGCGTTTTGATGTTGCCGGAGGACCAGGGGGGATTTGGCCTTTTAGATTTACGCTCATATAATTTGGCGTGTGGTCTGCGACAGGTACGGGATTGGTGTTTGGAGAGTTCCTCATTTTTGACCTTTTCGGTGGAGAGAGACTTTTTGGGTCCTGTTTCAGGATTATTTCTGTTGCACGCACCCTCTGCTAAGCTGGACCCGGTTTTACGGGGGCATGTGATTTGGTCCTATATGCGACTGATTTGGAGGGTGCTTTGTAGACAATTGGGGGTTAACTATAGTATATCTCCCTTGTTGCCCATTGTGGGGAATTTACAATTTAGCCCGGGAAGTGATAATCGAATCTTTTCATATTGGCATGAGCGCGGGATTCGTAGGGTGGGGGATGCTCTAACTGAACAAGGGACTCTTCTTTCCTCAGACGAGTTAGCGTCCTTATACGGGCTAGACAACGTAGATGCATTTGGCTATTTACAACTTCGACATTATATCCTTAGTCTTGATGGGAACTCCCTGCGTCCTTCGGTGGCGAAGGGTCTTGGCCAGCGATTAGCACTGTGGGAGGACTCGGCCCCGCGATTGCGTTTCTTTGTTAATGCATCGCAGTTCTCTAAGTCCACGGAGCGGGCTGATTTGCTGGCTGGGGCATGGAGCGCCGACTTGGGGTGCACTATTCCATCCACTTTGATATCTCATTGTTTGGTCTCTCTGCGTACTCTCTCTTTCAATATGCTGCATAGAGAACAGGAATATAAATTTCTGCATCGTACCTTTGTTTCACCACAGAGGGCGTATCGGGCGGGATTTGCTGCCCATGCCTGTTGTCCCAAATGTCAGACGTCCTCAGCCACCTTGGGACATATGTTCTGGGCCTGTCCTAGGATCCGAGCCTTCTGGCAGCAGGTATGGACTTTTCTGTCCTCCTTGCTCCCCTCGTTGTCTGCATGTACCCCTGTCTTTGCCCTATTCTACGATGGTGCTGTTTTTCCTCGATGTACTGCTGGGCAGAGGATGTTGGTATTTAAAGCGCTCCTTCTGGCTAAGAGGGCCATTCTGATCTCTTGGAGGAGACCACATGCTCCTTCCTTCTCTCAGTGGAAATTATCAATATTTGACCTAGCTCTGTTGGAACGAAGGGTAGTGGGGACGCGTGCGGAGCATCTTTGGACCAAATTTCAGGATGTCTGGGAGGTGTACTGGTTATCTCTTCCGCACAGAGAGCGGAGCCTGCTGCTGAATTGTTAATTGTTCTGATCGCCCCTTGGTGCTTATGCTTATTCTGTGCTCTTGGAGGGGAGTCTGAAGTTGTTTCTGTTTCTTTCTTCTCTTCGGTCCTGCTTCTTTCTTGCTTTTTCTAGCGGGGCGTCTGGTTGGCGTTGTCTCTATCTTTTCTGTTCTTTTTTCTTCCTTACTCATTGTCCTTTTCTCATTTCCGTATTGAATGGTTCCCACACAGGCCTGGGGGGGGGGAGGGGTGGGGGGTTTTGGATGTTGCTTGTTGGGGGGGGGGTGGGAGGGTCTGGTTTTAATACAAAAATAATGTATTGGGCTGCTGTTCCTATACTGACATCTGCATTCTTATGTATTTCGCCTCCTATGTTTGTGTCCTGCCTGGTTTGGGGTGGGCGGTGTGTCTAGGCGGATGTATTTTGAACTTCTGTTGTTGCTTTTGCCCAATAAAGAAATATTAAAGCAAAAAAAAAAAATGGCCGGATGTGCTCAGGTGTCCTGTAGAATCCGCCAAATCTGCAAGCACCATGTGGGAAGAGTGAGTGTTCCTGCACTAACCATGTCTGTTGCAGATACACAGGAGTCCATACTTGAGCTATTGATTCCCATGAAATGCAGAAGGATGTCCCTTTAAAAACTCCTCCCCTTCTGCAGTGGAGCACAGCACCCTCCTCAGTTATTGTCTCTGCAAGTGAACTCAGAAGTTATGTTTTGCTCTGCTCTATTTATTTTCTTCATATTTTTCTGCCAGATTTTTTAACTTCTTTGTAGCTTCAGTGCTTGGGGGTCTCCTGCTTGTGCATACTTCACTGGCGAAAAGATGCAGTCCCATGTGAGAGGACTGCTGCTCCCAGAACAATCTGAGTTCGTGCAGAGCTAGCCTGCTTTGGCTTCCTTCAGGAGCTCAGGGTCCATTCCCCTGGGAGCAGCTTGCCCGCTGATTGAGTCAGAGGTTTGAGCGCTGATTGTGTGGCCCCTGTGTAAGAACCCTAGGGGTATATACCCCCTCCCCGGTCGCTGCGTGCAGAATCCCAGGGGTGGGAGTTGGTGGCTGTGGTCCATTCAACCAGCAGCTAGATTTGTTTCAATGGTTGAGGATCTGAGCAATTTTTGAGACAGAAATCCTTTCCCCTGCAGCCAGGCTGATTCAAACAGGCACCTGAAGACAAAGTGAGTACTCCCATTATTCCCTATGGCAGGGGTAGGCAAACTCATTAGTCAAAAGAGCCAAAGATCAGCAGTACAATGATTAAGATTTCTTTTGAGAGCCAAATTTTCTTTTCAAGAACCATGTTTTTAGGAGTCTGTTTAAACTAGCTACTAACATTAAATAAAAACCAGATATCATAATAATAATAATCTTATTTATTGACAAAAAAATCTTTTTCTACTTTTTGTCATTTCTGCTTTAATCATCTTGTCTTCAATCACTTCTTTCTAGCCATGTCTTCCATGCAGCATCAGCCTCTTCCATGTCTGCCTTTTCTCTCTCTCTCTTTGCTCCTGCCATCCACTGTCCACCCTCTCCCCGTTCTATATGGCATCTTCCTTCTTTCTGTGCTCTTTCCATAAATTGTTTATCTTGTGCCCCTTCTCTCCTTTGTACATGATTCATTTCAGCTCTACCATCTCTACCATCTTCATCGGGAACCAGCCCAGAGAGAGGCACGCGTGCACCGCGCCGCCCCTCCCCCGAACCAGCGGGGTTACTTGATCTAATCGCCGCCTGAGCCCAGCCACTTCATCGGGAACCAGCCCAGAGAGAGGCACGCGTGCACCGCGCCACCCCTCCCCCGAACCAGCGGGGTTACTTGATCTAATCGCCGCCTGAGCCCAGCCACTTCATCGGGAACCAGCCCAGAGAGAGGCACGCGTGCACCACGCCGCCCCTCCCCCGAACCAGCGGGGTTACTTGATCTAATCTCCACTTCTCGCCGGCCCTTCTGCAGCAAGGAGAGGAGCGTGGGAGCCCTGCTCCGCCCCCCTCCAGACACAGAAAAGCCGACCTTTTTCAAAGATTAGCACCGGAGGAACCTGCCTCTTTCACCGGCCCTTCTGCAGCAAGGAGAGGAGCGTGGGAGCCCTGCTCCGCCCCCCTCCAGACACAGAAAAGCCGACCTTTTCAAAGATTAGCACTGGAGGAACCTGCCTCTTTCGCCGGCCCTTCTGCAGCAAGGAGAGGAGCGTGGGAGCCCTGCTCCGCCCCCCTCCAGACACAGAAAAGCCAACCTTTTTCAAAGATTAGCACCGGAGGAACCTACCTCTTTCGCCGGCCCTTCTGCAGCAAGGAGAGGAGCGTGGGAGCCCTGCTCCGCCCCCCTCCAGACACAGAAAAGCCAACCTTTCTCAAAGATTAGCACCGGAGGAACCTGCCTCTTTCGCCGGCCCTTCTGCAGCAAGGAGAGGAGCGTGGGAGCCCTGCTCCGCCCCCCTCCAGACACAGAAAAGCCGACCTTTTTCAAAGATTAGCACCGGAGGAACCTACCTCTTTCGCCGGCCCTTCTGCAGCAAGGAGAGGAGCGTGGGAGCCCTGCTCCGCCCCCCTCCAGACACAGAAAATCCGACCTTTCTCAAAGATTAGCACCGGAGGAACCTGCCTCTTTCGCCGGCCCTTCTGCAGCAAGGAGAGGAGCGTGGGAGCCCTGCTCCGCCCCCCTCCAGACACAAAAGCCGACCTTTTTCAAAGATTAGCACCGGAGGAACCTGCCTCCTTCGCCGGCCCTTCTGCAGCAAGGAGAGGAGCGTGGGAGCCCTGCTCCGCTCCCCTCCAGACACAGAAAAGCCGACCTTTTTCAAAGATTAGCACCGGAGGAACCTACCTCTTTCGCCGGCCCTTCTGCAGCAAGGAGAGGAGCGTGGGAGCCCTGCTCCGCCCCCCTCCAGACACAGAAAAGCCGACCTTTCTCAAAGATTAGCACCGGAGGAACCTGCCTCTTTCGCTGGCCCTTCTGCAGCAAGGAGAGGAGCGTGGGAGCCCTGCTCCGCCCCCCTCCAGACACAGAAAAGCCGACCTTTTTCAAAGATTAGCACCGGAGGAACCTGCCTCTTTCGCCGGCCCTCCTGCAGCAAGGAGAGGAGCGTGGGAGCCCTGCTCCGCCCCCCTCCAGACACAGAAAAGCCGACCTTTTTCAAAGATTAGCACCGGAGGAACCTGCCTCTTTCGCCGGTCCTTCTGCAGCAAGGAGAGGAGCGTGGGAGCCCTGCTCCGCCCCCCTCCAGACACAGAAAAGCCGACCTTTCTCAAAGATTAGCACCAATTACAACAACCAGCAAACATGAAGCTCTTATTGATCCTATTGATCTATTTATTAAGCAATAACGTTAGGGATGTTATCTTGCTCTATCCAAAACTTCACTCCGTTCATTACCCTGTCACACCCATTAGGCTTCCAACTGACCAACAGGAAGAAAGAGTAAATCATATCAAAATAATCACAAGCAATGGCAGACCACATCGTACCACCAAAAAAAGAACAAGGGAAATAAAACCAATCAAAACCACTACATTCGCCTTACCCATCACCACTACCTCTGTTCCCTGCGCCTACCTCAACACTAGATCAGTAAGGAACAAGGCTTTCTTAATCAAAGATTGGATCATCAACAAGCAGTTAGCCTGCCTCTTTCTAACAGAAACATGGCTACTGTCCGAAGAAGATCCAATACTAAACGACCTAATGCCAGATAACTATAAAATTTGCATGTTAAACCGCGAAGACAGAAGAGGGGGAGGACTGGCAGTCATCCTTAAGGAAGAACTTGAACTTGAATTAGTAGAATCCAAGATAACCAACCAATTAGAAATACTAGCATGCAAAATTAGTAATAAGAATCTAGAAGAATACCTCTCCTGTATTCTATTTTATGTCCCGCCAAAAAGCTGGTCAAAAGCCAGAGAGGATTTCTACGAATTCATTCTACATAATTCAATTACTCTGTCTTACAATATTATAGCAGGAGATGTAAACATACACTTAGAGAATGAGGACAATCCTGACACGAAAGATCTTAAAAACTTCCTATCCTCACTCAACTACAATCTCCCTTCATCCACACAAACTCATGAAAAAGGCCATCAGCTAGATTTGGTAGCTATGTCCTCAAAAGAGATCCTGAATCCCACTATTTCTATATCCGACGGCATCTGGTACCACGACATCTGGTCCGATCATTTCACCTACTACTTTAACTTAATCTGGAATCAACCAAAAGAAAAAACTCACCCAAAGATAAAAAAAGAACATCTCACAAGGGGCCACATCAACCCAGAGGAATACTGGGCACACTACGAATCGCGTGAGGAAATAAATGAAGGGGATGAGTTCTGGGAACAGTGGACGAAAACAAGCACATCCATCCTAGATAAAATAGCCCCTAAACGAAACAGAACAAACCGCTCAAATAAATATAATAAATGGTTCGACTCCGAACTATTAAACATGAAACAATCAGTAAGACGACTAGAAAGGATCTGGAATAAAACAGGAGAAATATTAGACCGGAACAATTGGAGATCCAACATAAAGGACTACAAACAACTGATAAAAGAAAAACGAAAAACATTCTACTCATCCAAAATTCATACATCCAATATGAGTTCAAAAGGATTCAACACTAAAGAACTGTTCAACCTGGTTACAAATTTATTCGACACCACACGCCACAATCAATCCATGCACGACATAAAACTTCCATCAGCAGACGATCTAGCTCAACACTTTGACTCAAAAATTAAGAACCTAAGGAACAATTGCCCAACAAACAACATACCTGCACATCAAATAGCCAACACACATGAAAACGAAATACCTGTGGATATGTTTTGGACCTCCTTTCAGGATCTAGAATGGAATAACTTCATAAAACTCTATAACAAGTACACTAAATCACACTGCATTCTAGATCCCTGTCCCCCCAACATTATGAAAACAGCCCCATTAGACTTTAAACTAACACTGTGGAGTTATCTGACCAATAAATTCAAAAACGGAAAATTCCTAACGAATAACGGTCACATTATAATCACCCCAATTCCAAAAAATCGTAAACAATCCCTAACATCTGTAACCAACTATAGACCGGTAGCATCCATTCCATTCTTCGTAAAAATAATGGAAGGTTTAGTACATACCCAATTGATGAACTACCTTGATCAGTTCTCACTACTACATGAAACCCAGTCTGGCTTCAGACCTCTGTTTAGCACTGAGACGGCGATTGCAGCGACCCTAGAATACTTACGCAACTTATTCAGCAAGGGCCACAATGCCTTAATTATGCAATTTGACATGAGCTCGGCCTTCGACCTGGTGGATCACAAAAAATTGCTACAATGCTTAGACGCAATCGGCATCGGAGGTGAGGTATTCGACTGGTTCCGAGGATTCCTTACGACCCGCACCTATCAAGTACGCTTCAACTGCAACCTCTCTAAAACATGGAGAAACCCATCAGGCGTTCCACAGGGGTCTCCATTATCCCCACTACTCTTTAACGTCTATATATCATCACTAGGCATGCAGCTGGCCCAACGGGGTATAAAAGTATTCAGTTATGCGGATGACTTCACAATCATTATCCCGTTTAATACGTCACCCTCCGAAATCATCCCCACGGCAACAGAAGCGCTAAACCTGATGGAACAATGGACCACAGAATTCAAACTGAAGCTTAATTCAGATAAAACTAAATTCTTCATAGCCTCGCCACATCCACCTATCACCACAACACCACTACGCATTAACAATCTTAACTACCCTATTCAACCTACAATGAAGGTTCTGGGGGTAATACTGGATCAAGGTCTAACTATGAAAGACCATGTGGACTCCCTAGTCAGAAAGGGGTTTTTTACTCTCTGGAAACTTAGGTCCATTAGAGCATACTTCGACGCTTAAGCATTCAGAATTCTGGTACAATCCCTAATACTAAGCCACCTTGATTATTGCAACATTACCCATCTGGCAATCACCCGGAAGCAAATGCAGAGACTTCAACTGATCCAAAACGCAGCAGTCAGGTTGATCTTCAGACTGAAAAAGTCCGATCATATAACCCCTTCCTACCGACTCCTGCATTGGCTGCCAATGGAGGCACGTACGAAGTTCAAACTGGGATGTCTCTGCTTCAAGGTATTATCCGGTCTAGCCCCTAAATATATAACAGATCTCTTCTCATTCCCAACCAACAGACATGAGAGAAGAGCACACCAGAAATTCGTTTCCCCACCAGCCAGAGGATGCAAATATAAGAGACACCATCAACAACTTCTATCATACCAAGCAGCCTTATGGGGCAAAGACTTGGAAAAACTAATTACACACTCAAACAATTATGGTGAATTTAGGAAACACCTAAAAACATACCTGTTGTCGAAATACCTAGGTAACGAATCGGAACAATAGCCCCCATCGCAATCCCTCCCCAATTTAGATCTTGTAAACTGTTAACCTCTAATCTCTAACTATGAATGTTCCTCACAATTTATGGAATTTTTCTAATTCATAGTGAACCGCATGGAATTTCACGGTCCTGCAATCTATAAACTGTTGTTATTATTTTTATTGTTGCTACTATCAGATATTCGCCGCTACACTCTGTAATTCGATGTCTGTGCAATTTATCTTCATTGTAAACCGCCTAGAAGTCGCAAGATTGTTGGCGGTATATAAGAATAAAGTTATTATTATTATTATTATCTCTCCATTTTTCTCTGCCACCACCCCCTCCCCTATGCTCTGGCATCACTCTCCTTTCCTTTCATCTTTCCCTTCCCATCCATGCTCTGACATCACCTCCTGCCTTTTCCCTTGGTCTGGCATACCTTCCTCCTTCAGAGCGGCCCCAACAAGGCAGCTGTTATCACAAGCTGCCGGTGACTGCCCCAAAGGTTTTCCTCTGCCGCAACTTCCAATTTCTGACAGGGCAGATCAGTGCAGAGGGAAAGCTTTGGGGCAGCTACCGGCAGTTTGTGAGAATGGCTGCCATGTCGGGGCCCCTCTGAAAAGGAAAACTTAGGTGTTTAATAAAGAAGTTCGGACCGTAGGGCCCCCTGGATCTGTGGGGCCCAGGGCAGCTGCCCTGTTTGCTTTTCTGTTAAAAATAAAAATGTCCAACTGATGCCTTCTTTGAGCTGTGCTGGATCAGGGACAGAACTACTATTCCTTAGCAACAGCAGCGGATAAATCCAGAGACCAATGGGGGATAGCCCACATCTACCAGCAGGCGGAGATAGAGAAACTGATTAACAGGTGGTCCTATTGGCTGGCACTCCTCCTGTATCTCCAGAATGCTCTATCTCCCAGCAGGTGATGGTCGCTATTCAACTAGCTCCTGGATTCTGGCTGTGATTGGAACCTTATTTCTCCTGTTGAGATTTTCTCTTCAGTGAGTTATCAGTGCTATTTCTCCTGTTGAGGTGTCCGGCTGAACGGGGCCGGCTTTAGGGGTTACACCTGCGCCCCCCAGGTCCCTGCCTCACCCTCCCTCCAGTGATAGAGGGTGTGCCTGGGTCTCTATATGTATGTATATTTTTCTTCTTTCCCTTAATTTAAAAAAAAAAAAAGACCACAGGGAATATATACAATGTCTGCCCTGCTAGTGCTGAACAACCGGCAATAACTGGCTTCAATCGGCTCTTGCTGTCCTCTGCAAGTCCTGACTCAGAGTTTATTGTGGAGTGCTTAGGGAGTTAGGTGATGTCCTGGCAGAACCGTTAGCCGTACTATTCAATCTCTCACTGAGTACAGGGACAGTCCCCTTGGACTGGAAAACAGCTAACGTCGTTCCTCTACACAAAAAGGGTTGCAAGACAGAGGCTGCAAATTACAGACCGGTGAGTCTGACATCAATAGTATGCAAAATCATGGAAACACTGATCAAACGCCAGTTGGACACGGTCTTGAACGAAGGGAATCTACGGGACCCCAATCAACATGGATTCACCAAGGGTAGGTCCTGCCAATCAAACCTCATCAGCTTCTTTGACTGGGTAACAAAAAGACTGGATGAAGGAGATTCACTGGACATAGTGTACCTGGACTTCAGTAAAGCTTTTGACAGCGTCCCACACCGCAGACTGTTAAACAAGATGAAATCAATGGGGTTGGGAGAGACTCTGACGGCATGGGTCAGAGATTGGCTGAGTGGCAGACGTCAGAGGGTGATGGTTAACGGTACTTTCTCTGGGACATCGGAGGTGACCAGCGGGGTGCCTCAGGGCTCGGTCTTGGGTCCGCTCCTCTTCAACATATTCATAGGAGATCTGACTCAAGGGCTTCAAGGTAAAGTAACATTATTCGCCGACGACGCCAAACTATGTAATATGGTAAGCGAGGACAATTTACAAGATAGTATGGCGCAGGACCTGCGCACATTGGAATGCTGGTCCTCAACCTGGCAGCTGGGCTTCAATGCTGGAAAATGTAAGGTCATGCACCTAGGTAACAGAAACCCGTGCAGAACTTATACCTTGAACGGGGAGACCTTGACCAGGACTTCAGCGGAACGAGATTTGGGAGTAATCATTAGTGCAGACATGAAATCTGCCAATCAGGTGGAGAAGGCTTCCTCAAAGGCAAGGCAGATGCTGGGTTGCATCCGTAGAAGTTTTGTCAGCAGAAAGCCTGCTGTCATTATGCCATTGTACAGGGCCATGGTGAGACCTCATCTGGAATACTGCGTGCAATTCTGGAAGCCACACTACCGCAAAGACGTGCAGAGGGTCGAGTCGGTCCAAAGAATGGCCACCAGAATGGTCTCAGGGCTTAAAGGTCTCCCGTACGAAGCAAGACTAGACAATTTGCAGCTCTACACTCTAGAGGAGCGCAGGGAGAGGGGAGACATGATTGAGACGTTTAAATACGTCACCGGACGTATAGAAGTGGAAGATGACATCTTCCTTCTTAGAGGCCCCTCAACCACAAGAGGGCACCCGCTCAAACTCAGGGGCGGAAAATTTCACGGCGACACCAGGAAGTATTTCTTCACGGAGCGAGTGATTGATCGGTGGAACGGGCTTCCAGTGCAGGTGATCAAGGCCAGCAGCGTGCCAGATTTTAAGAATAAATGGGACGCCCATGTGGGATCCCTAAGAGGGTCAGGGCAAAACACTAGCTAATCTTAAGGGGAGGGTCTATAGTGGGCAGACTTGATGGGCCTTGGCCCTTTTCTGCCGTCATCTTTCTATGTTTCTATGTTTTGGTTAGGCTTCTTGTTTGCTGCGGGTTCGTTAGTCGCGGGTGCATGTTTGTGAGGGAGCCTTTCCTCTATGGGTTCCAGCGTCACGGGTGAGTGACTTTGCTGTGAGCAATTTTATTTCTAGCCACATATGTTGTGACGCAGGGTTTTGGATGGTGTTCAACGCCTAACTCCTTTCGGCACAGGAGTGTCTTGGCTGTGGGGAGCTCTGGGCATGTAGGAGCGGTTATTTCCCCGCGCGCTTCTTTCTTACGCTGTCGGCAGTGCTGCAGTGTTCAAGCACTTTTTCCCCGAGCTGTTTTTTACTTCACTTTTGCGGCGGCCTAGGTTGGCAGGACAGTGCATGTTTGCTGAGGGAGCTCTGAGTTTGTATTTACCGGAGCATGGAAGGAACGGTTATTTCCCCTGCGCGGGAGCCGTACACTTATTTTCCTACGCTGTCGGTGGTGCCACAGCATTTGAACGGTTCTCCTCCAGGCTGTTTTTTCCTCCACTTTGGCAGTGGTCTGTTTGTTTGTGTTGGCCGCATTACAATAGTGTCGAAGCTGCGGCTGTCGGGTATGTTTTCTCCCGAGTGCTGCTTCTCATTTCATATGCGTTCTGGCATGGGGCCCATCTTGAATGGCCTGAGGACGTTTCAGGGGGTGTTTTCACTCAGTGCTCTTCGGTTTCGGATGGTCTCTGACTTGGAGCGGCAGGAAGCTCATTGTAGCACGACTTGCTCAATGCCAGCAGAGTACCCAGCAGCATTGCCGGGCTATAATTTCATAAGACCTCCCTTTTGTTTGAGTTCCACTTGGGAGCTTGGTGAGTGTTTGTTTGTGCTTCTTGTAACTTGAGGGTCATGCTTATTAGGCCTGAGAGCGTATTGGAGGGAGACTTCAGTTTATGCTCCACTGCCCAGTTCAGCTTTTCTCTGGACAGGGTGGCCAGAAGGTGCATTGCTGCAGGTTGCTGTTAACAGCTAGAGATTACCCGGTTCTTGGTGCGGGTTCCTCTTTCTTTCTCTCAGGATCTCCCTAAAGAGAGCATATACATACTTGAATGTTTTCTTTTCGGCTCTCTGTGCAGTGCTTTGTGTGGGTGGTAGCGTTATAGAAATAATTTCCGGTTCTGGTGTGATAATCTATTGGGGCGCAGTTTGGAAGCACGGTGACATTTCTCTTTTTCGTATGGGCAGGGCTGTCTTTCTTTCTGAGGCAGCGGAGCCTCTATGGTGCACAGCCTGTCACACGACATTTTACCACCACCATTTTTTTCATGACAGCTGCTAGACAGAATTGGCAGACGGCGTTCTACAGCTACTTCTGGCCCTGGATAAGTCACTTACTTCTATAAGCCCGACTCCTTGTCTGCCTCAGTTCATGAAACAATACGTGTTTTGCTCACGTTGCATGGAGGTAGTACTGTTTTTATGGTTCTAGTATGCACCTCTTTCCGTGGCGAGCCTTGATTTTTCTTAGGATAGTTTCTTTCTTCTTATAGATCCTATAGTACTCCTCCTGCTGTTCCCTGACCTTCAGCACTTTGTTCTGAGGGGATCTTGACTTCTTCCATTGACTCTTCAGGCTTTTTCTTGAGGGGGAAGACACTATATTGTCAGGTCAGGGGGCTGTGAACTTTTTTTCAGGATGCTTGCAACTTTGCATCCTCCTCAGGTTTCTGGTTCGTTCTTGGAATTTCTATGTTTTGTGTTTCCCTTTTAAGTGTTACTGGTCCTCAGGGCAGCTCTTGTAGTTCTTCAGGAACTAAGGGACGTTGTTCCACTTACTGCATGGTGCCCAAGACAGGGCATTGGGCAGACTGGGGCTGGATCCCATTCTGCTGAATTGGTTTCTCAGGTTTACACATTTCTGCAGAAACACTGGGAGACTATTTACATTTTCCTATGGACTCCAAATCGGCACTTGGTTTGCTTGCCTCTCTTGGAGCAGCGCTTTCAATTTTGCCTCATGCCATTTCGCCTGCCCCAGGCTTTAGAAAATGAGGGCAGTGGTACCGTTTTGGCACTACCAGGCGATTCACCTACTTTCTTCTTGACTGGCTGCCTGATTTGGACGGCGTCCAGTCGGGCCATTTGTCTGCCACGAAAGGGGTGGTTTCTTTTCCTGAGTTCTTTGGACGTGACTCTTTGAAATTTGCACGGGTCTCTTTTCTCCTGTACTATTTATAGGTATATCGGGAAGCTGTTTTTCTTCATATAGGAGAGAAATGTGTTTCTTCCCTGAGACTAGGGCGATGGGTCACAGTCTCAGGTTTGCATTCTTCTTCGGTCACCTTGTCCAAGTGAATGGGATTCTGTACAGGTTCTAGGATCCATGTTGCTGACTCCACTGGGTACTTCGGCTTGCTTTCTCATTGTAATGCTACAGCAGTCACTTTTGTTCCCGGTATCTCAGAGCTCCCATTATTTGGTGGGCTCCTCAAGCATTGCTCTGTATGCTTTGGTGGCTCAGTGTGCTTTCTCTTTTCAAAGGCATGCCTCGGTATTTGCTGGACTGGCTCCTGGTCACCAAACATCTCGGGCTGGCGGGTTGGGGGGCTTGGTGCCTTCCATCCTCAGATCAAGTCTGGTCTTTGGAGGCGATTCAGTGCTTGTTCATTCTTCTACTCTGGAGCATGGTCAGGCTACCATTTCTGGAGCTTCAGACCATTCTTCCGGTATGACGCTGAGGGTCTTTCAGTCAGTATTATGATGGTGGTATTTCTCTACAGCCTGGGCAGTAGGTGATGTACTCAATTGGCGGGTAACGTCATGGTTCTACTTCAATGGGTGGCCCTTCTTCTTCCTCTTCTATTGGCAGCTCATTTTACGGGTCAGGAAAAGAGTTTGGATAGACTTTCTCTCCGTGAAATCTGAGCATGGCCCATTTATTGTATGTAACGGTGTGCAGCGCTGTGTGTGCTCTAGAAAGTGTAAAGTTAGTAATAGTGAAATCTTCTACATCCTGGATACTGTGAATTTTGGCTCAGGCATTCCAGCTCTTTGTATGGAAGTGAGATCTCCTGGAACTAGACCTCATGGCCTCGTCTCAAAATTTTCAGCTTCCTAGCTTCTTCGGCGGACACAGGGAGTGGGAGTCAGAGGGGGTTGCAGCGTGGCTTCTTTTTCGCCTCTGGTTTCTCTTTTTTCAGGGTTTTCCCCTGGCTGATGCTGACTTGGATGGGCCATCTCCCGCTCGCTTTCAGGGCGCAGTATTTGAAGAATTTCTGGTTTGGCTGCGCCATCCTTGCTATGCGGATCTGATGATTCTTTCGATAGCCGGACTATTGAGTTTCCTGGTTCTCCTGATTTGATCCCCTAGGGTCCAATCAACCTGGATATTCATACTACTTTGGTAGTACAGCCTAGCTTTTGAAAAGTCTTGGCTGACGTGTAAGGGTTATGCGATGCAGGTTGTTTCTTCTCTTATCCAGGCAATACTGACGTCTTCAACTGTGGCTTCTGCTTCCTTTTGAAGGTTTTTCCTTTCTTGGGTACTTCTCAACAGTTGCACCCTTCCAGGGTTCTTTATTGGAACAAGTGTATTGCCAAGGGCTTGGTGTTCAATTCCCTTCAGCTTCAGGGGCCCTTCTTAGCTTGTTTCTTTTTTTTTTTTTTTTTTTTAAGTTCAATAATTTTTATTAAGTATTTTAAAGGATACAAGAATCATTTAAAGTACATAGAAACAAAATAAAGCTTTCTGTATATAAAATATATAAATCTATGTTTAACTGTATAGGAGCAAAGGCTCCAATTATTAAAAATGTATGTAAGGGATATATAAGATAAAGATGAGAGAGAGCAGTAAAGAAAAAGGAAAGAAAAATGAAAGAGAGAAGAGAGGAGAAGAAAAGGATAACAGGAGTGTCTAAGAAGATGAGCGTACATAGGAATCTAAGAATGACCATGGAGATTTGTTGTATTTCAAGTTCATGCAGGTTCGGAATGTAACTCTCTTCTCATATGCATAGGATTCAAATCTATGATACATACTCAGAGAGTTCCACCAAAAGGTATAATCTAATAGCGAGGGTGATTTCCAATTTTTTAGAATGTGCATGAGAGCAGTCACCAACATGGTATCAATGAGTTTAGGTGGACAATTTGATTGTGTGAAACATGGGTGTTGAGAGCGAAGGATTACAATGTCTATAGAGATTTCTTCTGAGCAGTTAGTAATAGATTGTATGGTGTTCCAGATGTAGGTCCAAAAAGAGCGGACTAGAGGAAAAAAAACTTCTTAGCTTGTTTCAAGGGCTAGGTATCTTGCTCTTCGCTTACTTCTCAGCTTCATGTAGTTCAGTTCCTAAATGGAGTACGGTATATTCGTACACCTCTTGGAAAGCCCTATCCGGTGTATAGTCTTATGGTTCTTCTTCGCAGTTTACCTAAGGCTTCATTTCTTCCTTGTCTTTTGAGACGCTAAAGGGCTGTGCCGTTGAACACGAGGTTTCTTGTAGCCATGGCTTCAGCTCGGCGGTTTTCTGAGTTGCAGGCCTTGTTGGGCGGGGCTTCCCATTTCTGATTTACAAACTCTGGAGGGGGGGGGTCAGGTCAGTCGGTACCTCCATTTCTTTCTAATGAGGTGTCATCCTTTCTTTTATGCCGCTCTCACTTTTCCTTCCTTCTTCCTGGGAGATGAAATGGGGAGGCGTGCTTTTATTCACTGCATTTTTTTAAAAGTGCGCAGCGTTCTCCGCAAGCTAGATTTCTAACGACTGGTGGTTGTTTAGATCACTTTTTTGTATTCTTCAAGGGACGCCTCAAACGTATAGTGGCGTCCAAAGCTTGATGGGTCCGGGAGGACGTTATTTACGCTTGCTTGATGGCAGGGAAGCAGTTGGCGAGAGAACTTCATGACCTTTCCACCGGAGCGATGGCTACTTCTTGGACTTGGTCCAGAGGTTTTTTTTTTCCTTGGAGGAGTTTTGACTCGCGGCTACTTGGTCTTCTGAGAGTGCTTTATCTCAGCATTAACGGTTGGATGTGGGGGCGCATGCGGTGGATGCGTTTAGTGCTTCGGTTGTTGCAGAGACAGCATTTGCTTCCCACTCAGATTGAGGATTGCTTTGCTACATCCCATTGGTCTCTGGATTCATCTACTGCTATTGTTAAGGAAGGAAAAATTATGTTCTTACCTGTTAAATTTTCTTTCCTTTAGACGCAGCAGATGAATCCAGAGCCCCACCCTTGCTGGATATTGTCTGTAAGTTTTTTCTTGTGCAACTTTCAAAGTTTGTTATTGTTGATGGTTGTATTCTGCATTACTGTCTTTTGAGATTTGTTATGAGAAAGAAGTTTTTTACATGCTATGCCTATTGATGGTTACAGATGCTTGGGCAAGGAGCTATACTGGAGATACAGGAGGAGTGCCAGCCAATAGGACCACCTGTTAATCAGTTTCTCTATCTCCGCCTGCTGGTAGATGTGGGCTATCCCCCATTGGTCTCTGGATTCATCTGCTGCGTCTAAGGGAAAGAAAATTAACAGGTAAGAACATAATTTTTCCATCTTCTTTTGTCTCGCAATTTGACATAGAAGATTAGCAGTTCTGTCCCTGATCCAGCACAGCTCAAAGAAGGCATCAGTTGGACATTTTTATTTTTAACAGAAAAGCAAATAAGTGGACAGCACATGAAAATTAAAGACATAAGAGAAATATGAGAAAAATTTTTTAGATCCACAGAAAATGATTCTATTTCCTAAATAAAAAGAATTTTTTCGGGTGGGGGAACACGTAGAAATGTCAGTTAAGCACAGGGGTTCTCAACCCAGTCCTACCTACATAGGCCGGTACTTGCAGAGAGGAGCTAACAATAAATGTCGTTTTCAAGTGGGTTTTCTCTTTCTCGCCACTCTCCATCCGCCTGACAGAGGAAAATCCCAGTAAGTTTGTGCAGCACAGCATGTGAGACAAAGCGCATGTGCTACGTTACACTGGCGACAAAACTCGTGCGGCGATTAACCATTAAAAGAAAAGGGGGGTTCAATAGGAGACACTGCCGAAAGAAGGTTATACTTTAAAATCTTCGGTATTTGCTGCTGTATCCTAACTCTCTGTTTCGCAGGGAGCCAAACCTGCTGGTGCGCAGCAGCAGCGAGTATTGTGCAGACAAACTGACCTGTTGGTATAGCCCTGGGGGACCCCCAGCCAGTCAGGTTTTCAAGATATCCCTAATGAATATGCATGAGAGAGATTTGCATACCTGTCACTTCCATTATATGCAAATCTCTCATGCATATTCATTAGGGATATCTTGAAAACCTGACTGGCTGGGGGTCCCCCAGGACAGGTTTGGGAACCACTGGTATAGCCGAAGAGGGAGGAAGGAAAACTTGAATTTCTTGGGGGAATGATGAAGAGTTCCGGCCAGCAGGGGAGGGAAAGCTGGACAGGGGAGGAGGAGCAGTAGGGAGCTCAAGAGATCGCTCCTCCCCTTCCCCCCCCCACCCGTAGCCAAAATTTTCCTTTACAGTAGGGCCCCGACACAGCAGCTGTTCTCACAAACAGCCGGCAGCTGCCCTGAAGTTTTCCCTCTGCCGCAACTTCCCGTTTCTGAAAGGGCAGATTGCTGCAGAGGGAAAGCTTCAGAGCAGACGCCGGCAGTTTGTGAGAATGGCTGCCATGTCGGGGCCCCTCTGAAAAGGAAAATTTAGGTGTTTAATAAAGAAGTTTGGATCGCAGGGCTTTTGCGCCCTGGGCACGTGCAGAGCCGCACTCAAGTGGCTATAGAGCTGCATGCTGCTCGCCGACCACTGCCCTATGGGGACTATCAGGAGGGGTCTGAAAATTGGAGTTTTAGTAGTTTCTTGGGTTAGTACTCTGGTCCATAAGAACATAAGCATCGCCTCTGCTGAGTCAGACCATAGGACCATCATGCTCAGCAGTCTGTTCCCGCGGCAGCCCTCCCAGGTCAATGACCTGTAAGTGATCTTTTACTTAAAAAACATTTTGCTCTGTATAGTGTCCCTCTAATTATACCCTTCAATCCCCTTTTCCTTTAGGAAATCGTCCAATCCCATTTTGAAACCCAAAATCGTACTCTGCTCTACCACCTCCTCTGGAAGCACATTCCAGGTGTCCACCACCTTCTGAGTGAAGAAGAATTTCCTAGCATTTGTTCTGAATCTGTCTCCTTTCAATTTTTTGGAGCACCCTCTTGTTTTAGCTGCCCCTGCCAGTCTGAAAAATCTGTCCCTCTCTACCTTCTCTATATCTTTCATGATCTTGTAAGTTTCTATCATGTCCCCTCTGAGTCTCCGCTTCACCAGGGAAAAGAGCCCCAGCTTCTCTAGTCTTTCAGCATATGAAAGGTTTTCTATGCCTTTTATCATTCTTGTTGCTCTTCTCTGGACTCTCTTGAGTATCGCCATATCCTTCTTAAGGTACGGCGACCAGTATTGAATGCAGAACTCCAGATGCGGGCGCACCATCGCCCGATACAGTGGCAGAATAACTTCCTTTGTTCTGGTAGTGATACCTTTTTTGATTATGCCCAACATTCTGTTTGCTTTCTTTCAGGCCACTGTGCATTGTGCTGCCGGCTTCATTATTTTATCCACCAATACCCCTAAGTCCTTTTCTAAGTTGCCTTCCCCCAGTACCATTCTCTCCCCCCCCCCCCCCCCCCATTGTTTAGTTGTACATCGGGCTTCCTTTGCCTATGTGCAAGACTTTACATTTCTCTACATTGAAGCTCATCTGCCATTTATTTGCCCACTCACTCAGTTTGTTCAGGTCCCTTTGCAGTTCTTTACATTCCTCAACAGTTCTAACCCTACTGGAGAGTTTTGTGTCATCCGCAAATTTTATAACTTTGCACTGATTCCAGGTCATTAATAAATATATTGAACAGCAGCGGTCCCAGCACTGACCCCAGCGGGACGCCACTCGTGACCCCTTTCCAGTCGGAGTAGTGTCCCTTTACTCATACTCTCTGTTTTCTGTCCACCAGCCAATTTCCGATCCATCTGTGTATGTCCCCTTCCACCTCGTGGTTCCACAGTTTCCTTAGTAGGCGCTCGTGGGGTACCTTGTCGAAGGCTTTTTGGAAGTCCAGATATACGATGTCTAAGGCGTCACCTTTGTCCAATTGTTCGTTTATTCCCTCAAAGAACGCTGCTGGAACGCTGGTCAGCAACTTGGCAGCTAAGCTTCAATGCTAAAAAGTGTAAGGTAATGCACCTGGGTAAGAGAAACCTGCGCAGAACTTACATAGTAAATAGTGAGACCTTGGCCAGGACCACGACGGAACGTGATCTAGGGGTGATCATTAGTGATGACATGAAGGCTGCCAATCAGGTGGAGAAGGCTTCCTCCAGAGCAAGGCAAATGATGGGTTGTATCCGTAGAGGTTTTGTCAGCAGGAGACCTGAAGTCATGATGCCGCTATACAAGTCCATGGTGAGGCCTCATTTGGAGTATTGTGTTCAATTCTGGAGACCACACTACCGGAAGGATGTGCTGAGAATCGAGTCGGTTCAGCGAATGGCCACTAGGATGGTCTTGGGGCTCAAGGAACTCACCTATAAAGAAAGACTGAATAAATTGCAGCTCTAATAATAATAATAACTTTATTCTTGTATACCGCAATACCATGGAAGTTCAATGCGGTTAACAAAAGAAGAGACTGTACATTTACAACGATGTTACATATATGGCAATGAAAAGGCATATAATGTAGAGGCCTGACATAGACAGGACAATTAGATAAAACAGAGATTGATTAAGAGAGGCCATAAGTGGCTTGGCAGGAGGGCGAAGTCCGAGAGTTTGGAGGCATAAGGAGGTCAGGGAGGGGGGCAGGGACGGAGAGAAAGGAGAGCTAGTGGAATTTATCGAAGAGGTAGGTTTTTAGTGACTTCCTGAATAGGTGGTAGGGTGGAGAATTGGAGATGAGGGCGGTTAGGCAATTGTTCCATTTGCCCGCTTGGAATGCTAGGGTTCTATCAATAAATCTCTTGTAGAGGCAACCTTTTAGGGAGGGAAAGGTGAATAGGTAGGCGTTTCGTGTGCATGAGGGGCCTGCTATTTCAAGGTGCTCAGACAGGTAAATTGGGGAAGAGCCTGTTAAAGTTTTGAAGCAGAGGCAGGCGAACTTAAAGGAACGAAGAGAGAGGGGAGACATGATTGAAACGTTTACATTACGGGCCGTATCGAGTCGGAAGATGATATCTTCTGCCTCATGGGACCCTCGACCACCAGAGGGCATCTGCTGAAAATCAGGGGAGGGAAGTTTCATAGCGACTCCAGAAAGTACTTCTTCACCGAAAGAGTGGTGGATCATTGGAACAAACTCCCACTGCAGGTGATTGAGGCCAGCAGCGTGTCAGATTTTAAGAGAAAATGGGATATTCACATGGGATCTCTAAGGGAGTGAAATCAGGGGGGGCAGGTATTTGGAATGGGCAGACTTGATGGGCTATAGCCCTTTTCTATGTTTCTAAAGAAGTGCAGTAGGTTCATTTGGCATGATCTTCCTTTACAGAAACCATGCTGGCTTGTTCCCATCAGATTTTTTTTCTCTATATGCTCATTGATACTGTCCTTGATTAATGATTCGGCCATCTTCCCCGGAACTGAGGTTAAGCTCACCAATCTGTAGTTCCCCAGATCGCCTCTCAATCCTTTTTTGAAGATAGGTGTAACATTCGCTATCCTCCAGTCCTACGGGGTTACCCCTGTTTTCAAGGATAGGTTGCAAATCTGCTTTAGTAACTCCGCTGTTTCGTATCTGAACTCGTTCAGTATTCTCGGGTGGATTCCGTCTGGGCCCGGAGATTTGTCAGTTTTTAATCTATCTATCTGTTTGAGTACGTCCTTGAGGCTTACTGCCATGCATGATAATTTTTCCTCTTGATCCCCCTTGAAGATTTTTTCCGGTTCCAGCATGTTGGATGTGTCCTCTTTTGTGAAGACCGACGAGAAGAACGTGTTTAATCCGTCTGCCATCTCCTTTACCACTCCCTTCCTGTCTTCCTCATCAGGGGTCCCACCTCCTCCCTTGCCGGCTGTTTTCCTTTCACATATCGAAAGAATGGTTTAAAATTCCGTGCCTCCTTGGCAAATCTCTCTTCATACTTTTTTTTTTTTTTCTTTTCTGACCACGCGGTGACATTCTTTTTGATGCTCCCTGTGCTCTTTCCTCTAAAACCCTAAAATCACTATTTTTTTATTTTTGCATGTAGCTCCAATGGTCCATTTTTGGCGTGATTTTTTTTTTTATGATGGCCATCTTGGATTTTTAGCGATCTGATTTTAAATTTCTTTTTTCAACTTCAAAACTATTTGTTTTGACAATTGACTGCCTCTGAGGGATGCCCCAGATCCAGCATCAGTTGTGCAGAGTTTCCAGTTGAAGAGCAGCCATGTTCCGTGTACCGTGAGAGAAAGGGGCAGGAGCTTCGGGCTCTGCCCCCAGTCAGTACTTAAGAACATAAGAATTGCCGCTGCTGGGTCAGACCAGTGGTCCATCATGCCCAGCTCTGGTCAAAGACCGGCGCCCTGATACTAGCCCTACCTGCGTATGCACTTGTTTATCAGGAACTTGTTCAACTTTGTCTTGAATCCCTGGAGGGTGTTTTCCCCTATGACAGACTCCGGAAGAGCGTTCCAGTTTTCTACCACTCTCTGGGTGAAGAACAACTTCCTTAAGTTCGTACGGAATCTATCCCCTTTCAACTTTAGAGAGTGCCCTCTCGTTCTCCCTACCTTGGAGAGGGTGAACAACCTTGAATGTTTCGTTCATGTCCCCTCTCAATCGCCTCTGTTCGAGGGAGAAGAGGCCCAGTTTCTCTAATCTTCTGCTGTACAGCAGCTCCTCCAACCCCTTAACCATCTTAGTCGCTCTTCTCTGGACCCTTCAAGGCCTGGGTACCCCCAAAATCTCAGAAGAATCAGTCAAAGATTGAATCAAATATTGATGGGGGAGGTTCTGGAAGCCAATTTTAAGCTCTTAGGTAGAAAGCTGAAATACAGATCTTTCAGGGTAGCATGTTCAGAAATGCTCCCAGTTCCACGCACTTGGTCCAAGAGGCAGGCAGAGCTCTGAAGTCTCAATGCGTGGTTGAGACGATGGTGCAGGGATAAGGGATTTAGATTTGTTAGGAACTGGACTCCATCTAACTGAGATGGAACCAGGCTGATGGTAGAGAATGACACGGGGAAAAAATCTGTCCCCGTCACTGCCCCGTCACTGGCCCACCATCCTCTGCACCGCCCCGTCACCGCCTTCCCTTCACCGCCATCCCATTCACCGCCCCGTCACCATCCCCGCTGCATCCATATAAGCCTTAGTACTGTAATATTTAGCTTATTCCTTTCTTATAAATCAAAGTTCCTGCTGCTGAACTAGAGAAAGAGATGTTCAGCTGGCAGGGCTTTGTTTATAAATTTTTATCAACACAACTAATATACTATTTTATCCTAAAGCAAAAAATAAATAAATAAATATAATTTTTTTTTCTACCTTTGTTGTCTGGTTTCTGCTTTCCACATCTTCTCATTCAATTCCTTCCATCCACTGTGTGTCTTCTCTCTGCGTCTTCCACTTGCTGTTACTGTGCCTCTCCCTTCACCCCCCCCCCTCCAATTGGTCTAGCACCCATCTTCTTCCCTCCGCTCCCCCATAGTCTGGCATCTGTCTTCTTCCCACTCTGTCTTCCACATTTCCCTTCGGGGTCTGTTCCTCTCCACCCTCCTTCAATGTCTGTCCTATTCCTTTCCACCGCCACCCTTCCCTCCCTCCTTTACCATCTGTTCCTTTCTATTACCCTTCAGCTCCTCTCGCGTGGCCTATCTATCTACCTTCCTCCCTCTTATTTTCATGGCACGTTACAATGTAATTTGTGCAAGCCACTGGAGCCTGCAAGCCACTGGAGCCTGCAAGCTCGGTCCCTGTCCCATCCCCACAAACCATCTCGCTTCTGTGCTATTTTCCCCATTTCTAATATCTCCCCTATGTATCTGCCATTGCCCCCCCCCTGTGTCCATATACCATACCCATGGCATGTCCCCTTTATGTCACTGTCCCTATGCCCCATGCACATAATTTCCCCTCTTTCTGTTACCTTCCTGTGTCCAGATTTCCCCTATCTTCCTCTTCCATACCAGTGTGTCTCTTCTTTTCAACCCCATCTAGCTTTTTTCCCTCTTTCTTCCCCTCCCCCCCCCCCCTTGCTTCTAGCATCTGGCTCACCTGCCTGTCCTTCCCTTTCTTTCCTGCTGTGGGTTTTTCTTTCCGTCTTCATCCCCTTGGCCTAGAATCCTTTTCCCTTTCACTCCCTCCTTCCAATTTGAGCCGGGAACACGAGCGATCGCATGGTCCCCGCAGCCACCACCCGCCTGCCCAATGGATCCTACTGTTTAGCCAGCTCTCTCCCTTCTCCTCACCTTAGTTTGTAGGCTTTGTTTTTCGGCGACATGCACGCTTTCCCAAAGAGCCGCGCACGCGCGGCTGCTCAGTGTTCAATCTTCTGCTCTGCATTCCTGTTTCCGGTTGCGTCAGAGCAGAAGATCGAAACTGAGCAGCAGCGGGTGCGCGGCTCTCTGATAGCATGCGGGTCGCCGAAAAAGAAAACCTACAAACTAAGATGAGGAGAAGGGAGAGAGCTGGCTAAACACTAGGATCGATTGGGCAGGCGGGTGTGTGCTGCGGGGACCGCGCGATCCTTCATGCCTCACTGTGGGGACAAGACCATTTACCGCCCCACGGGCGGTGAATGGCCTTGTCCCCGTCGCCGCAGCGACTGCTAGTTTTCATTCCCCGTTTCGGCGGGCTAAAATGTGGTGGCCGCGGGTAAACCGCCACCGTGTCATTCTCTAGCTGATGGCGCTAACGTTTAAAAAGGAGATAGAGCAGCTTTTAAACTGCCCATCGCCCAGGAGCAGATGGTTCGGTGTGAGGTATCCTTGTAGGATACTATTGAAACAGGATATTTAGGGAGTCCCAGTAGAGAGGTTCCAATAATGGTGAAAGAAAGCCAGGAGGGTTTAAGAGGAATGCAGAGTAAAAGACTCAAATTTTCCCCGTCTTCTCAGCAGCCTGTAGTTGTAAGGAAAAAACACAATGCTAGAAGCCTAAAAATAAAATAGGAGAGTTAGAGTATATAGCACTGAATAATGAGATAGATATAATAGGCATCTTGGAGACCTGGTGGAAGCAGGATGATCAATGGGACACTGTACTAACTTGGTACAAATTATATCGCAAGGATAGAATAGATCAAATTGGAGGGGTGCTGTGCTATATGTTAGAGGGAATTGAATCAAATAAAATAAACATTCTGCATGACATAGATAGCAGTGTGGAATCCTTATGGCTAGAAATCCCATGTGTGAAGGGAAGGGTTATACTACCGTCCCCTGGGACAAAATGAGCAAACAGATGAAGAAATGTTCAGAGATTAGGAAAGCTGGAGAGTTGGGCAAACTGTATAATAATGGGTGATTTCAATTACCATAAATTAACTAAGGAGAGGACACACAAAAATCACAACAAAACTCGCTATATGTCCTATGAAATAATCAAAAGGGCCTTTCCAACACAGGTAGACCTCATACAGCAACAGCTACTGGCAAACAAAGAGTAGGAAAAAAAAAAGTGGAGAAAAAAGCCTGTAAAAAATTCCATGTTTCAAGTACATTTGATCTTGAAGATGCTTTCAAGTCAATTAATAGTGTGTGCAGAAAGATATATGTTGAAGTACTGCAGCTGCCTGGTAGCATTCTGGATTTGCTGTACGCGGCGTGGTGATGACTGCAGCTACGTTTGACATCTATTTCCTTTTTTCACCCACTGACTTTGGTTGTTTGAGATTCGGTGAGGTGCAGACTCACACAATTTGCTAGTGGTGTGCTGTTTCCTTAAAAACCTCCATGCCTGTGACTCTGTCTCAGAAGCACTATCATCAGCCCACTGCTCTTCAAGGGCCTAACAATAACATACAAGTCCCTACACAACATGGCACCCAGCTATGTATTGACCAAACTTCCTCCATACATCCCAAACAGTCCATTTCTCTCCCAGGTAATATATCAATAAACAGCAACTGTCCGAGCTTTCCCAGATATGTCTTCTTTTTGAGGGCGGTATTAGGCTTCTGCGCAGCTTTTTTATTTTTCTACTTTTGTCTGGATTTCGGTGATGGGACACACAGGGCATACTGTAACTACCAGCTTTTCTGGTGCACTGCCCCAGAACAGGAATTGACATCAGAGGGAGCAGAGGACCAGCATTGCCTCAGCAGAGCGGTCCCACATCAGATGCAGCAGGACTTATTTACATTTCTTGAAAATTTTTAGATAGGCAGCTTCCTATTGCTGATCTTGCACTCCTGAAGAGCATGCTAATTCCCTCCCCCCCTTTCATATGTTAGGGGATTTTCTGTTTCCATGCTATTTCCTATAACTCTAAGGGGCTGATGCGTTAGTTCTTCAACTTCACAGAGAAGAACTGGTATATCACGGTAAGGTAAGAGTGATGATTCCCACCCCATATACACAGGGATGTAAAAGCTCATATTGAAAAGGATTTTGCAGTTCACGGAGGTGATGCAAGAAATGGAATCTTGGAATCTTATGTTCCTTTTGCAGGATCAGAATATCCTGATGGGATTAAGCAAAGACTGCTAGCTATTTGAGCAGCCCTGAGCCATTGCTTTTTTGGGTCTAGAGAACGATTCAGTGCAGCTGTTTCAGTGCTGAATCAAAAAACAAACTGCAGATTGATATGTTTCATTTTGACTTGCCGCGTCGCACACTCAGCTAAAGAAAATAAGCTGCACAGGTGTTTGTTTTATACCTTTTTATTGCGGTTTATTTCATACCTTATCTACCATGGACCCCTGAAGAAGGCGTGTTCTCCGAAACACAGACCGTGTTGGGTCCCTTGGTTCGTAATAAGGTGGTATTTTTGACTGCATTAAATATTTGGTATAATAAACATTGCCTGCATCTTGTACATATCAGTCTGCAGTTTGTTTTATGCTTGTCGCTTGGTGTACTGTAGAATCTATTGGATTTCTTTTTGTGTTCAGGGCTGAATCAGCCATAATGAATCTTTCTACATCCAACCCAGCTTGGGGGCATCATAGCAGCATCTGACTTGCTCCCCACACACCCCAAAACTAGGGATAACCCTTTACTCTTCCCTGCTGCTCAAGCACCCTCTTGCCACTGCCACATACCTCTTGAGAAGTTCACTGGCACAAGCATCTTCTACCTCCTGCTCATGTTAGCCTCAGCTCCCCTCTGACATGGCATGCTGGTCCTGCGACTAGGAAGTGAGCCAAGGCCAGCGCAAGGGGTGGAAGATGCTGCTCGCACCAGCAAACTTTTCAAGAGGTAGGTGGTTAGGGCAGACAGGAAGAGAGGTACTGATGCCCTCAGCATGATGGCACCTGTGGGGGGATCCACACGCCCCACTCCCCCTTACTATGCCACTGGGGCGGAGAGGAGGAAAGACATCAACAGTGACTGCACCAACAATGATGTGGAGAGGGCGATTCATTGCAGCCATTTTTGTGTGACAGGGATGAAATGACCCACACTGAAATGGCTGCAATGAATTGTCCCATTAAGGCCTTTTTTTATTTGCATTTCAGATTATTGTGGGAGCAGGTTTTTTGTTTTTAATTCCTTCTGTACATATTTGGTTTCTTGTAGGGTTACCAAATGTCTGTCATCGCATTGACATCTGTACATTTATTTATTTATTTATTCATAGCACTGGCTCGCTTTTCAATAAAGGCTCTTTACAAAGTATTCAAAGGCAAGGAAATAACACTCCAAACGTAGAGCAGACTTAGCCATTGGGTTACCATATCACGCCAGAAAAAAAGAGAACAGATTGAGACATCTAGGTTTTACTTCCATTGCTTTCAATGGAAGTAGAACCCAGAAGTCTCAATCTGTCCTCCTTTTTCTGGAGTCATATGGTAACCCTACTCATTTTCTCTGTGGTTAATTATGAATGTGAAAGCTGGCACTACTCAAACAAGACAGAAAGAAGATTGAGTCATTTGAGCTTTGGTGCTGGAGAAGGATTTTATGTGTGCCGTGGACAGCCAGACGAACTAACAAATTGATTCTGGAAGAGATCAAACTAGCTATGTCATTTGAAGCTCAACTGAAGTTACAACTGTCTTATTTTGGTTATACTGTCAGAAAAGATCATTAGCGGTCATTATGTTTGGGAAGAGTGAAGGAACCAGGCAAAGAAAGCAACCTGCAATCAGATAGCTGGACATATTGAAAACAACCATGGGGATGACGCTGGAGTAGGGTTACCAGACGTCTGTGAAAACCTGGCCACGTCCTCTTTTTAGAGGACTGTCCAAGTGCCTGGATGGAGTTTCTAAAACCCAGCAGTTTGCCCAGATTTTGGAAAGCCCTGAGAGCTCCAGCCACATTTGGAGGGCCTTTGAGCATGTGTGGATGTCAAACACATCCACGCATGCTCCAGGCCATCCAGATGAGGCTGGAGCTTGTCGGGGAAGAAGAGAGGTTTGTAGGGGCAGGGCTGGAGGCTGATCTGGGTCGGGTGGGGCCTTGTGTCTGGGATTTTGCTGCCTGAAATATGGTAACCCTACACTGGCTAGAGGACCTTACCAGACTAACACAAATCTCTCTCTTTTTAGCTCTGTAATTTATCAAGTCGCTAGGACTTGAACACCAGTCAATGGTACCTATTTATTTATTCATTCAGCATTTGATGTACTACTATCAGACAAATAACACCAAGAGATGGGAATAGGGCATGGAGGAACCAAAGGTAGAGTCGGTCTTTTTTTTTTTTACTTTTGATTAAGTGATCAATCAAATTTAAATAAAACTTGAAACTTTACAAATATGTTAACCCTACATAGGAAACAATCAAATTACAGGAGGCACATACTCAAAAATAAACTAGATTTTTCAAAATGTATATCACAAACCCAAATAGAAAAGTCTCACACAATAAAAAATATTATTAATGAAGTGCTCAGGATGATATACCTATTAGGTCAGTGATGGTATATTTATAACATCATAGCACCAGCCTTGCCCAACCGCCCTTAATATCTATATACTATTATTCAGTAAGATTATCAAAATGGAATCGATGGAAAAACAGAAAAAAAACAAAATGTCTCTCAACTGGGGAACCCTACAAAGGACACAACTTTTCAAAATGATTGGGAGTGCTAAACTTAATGGAAATTACCCTTCCCTGGACAATTAGTTTGCTCAATACAGGTGGAAGGCGCTTAGGCATCCACAGAGCTGGCTCTTATGCATGCCATTTGTGGATTAACTACCGTGTTTTGCCAATAATAAGACCTACCCCAAAAATAAGTCCTAGCATGATTTTCGGGGTAGGTCTTAATATAAGCTCTACCCCTGAAAATAAGCCCTAGTCGTAGGCAGCTGCGCTTCCCCGCGCAGCCAAACCACCAAACCCACGCTGAACCTCCATAAATACCTTCCAGCAGAAGAGCGTCGGGCCAGCAGCACTCACCAGGCTGCTTCGCGGCCTTCTCACTGGGGCCTTCTGTGTACTGGTGACATCAGTAACGCAGCACACAGAAGGTCCCAGCGAGAAGGCCACAAAGCAGCCTGTGAGTGCTGCTGGGCCCGGAAGGTATTTATGGAGAGAAGGCTGGAGAGTCAGCGGGGGTTCGGCAGTGGGTGCTCAAGGGTTCTGCTGCACAGGGGGATGGGAGGAATAGAAAGATGATGCAGAGAGAAGGCACGATGGGTAAGGGGAGGAAAGATGTTGCATATGTGGGGGAAAGAGGAAAAATTGGGGTGAAGGAGGGGAAGGGAGAGATGATCATGCCTTTTTTGGGCCCCAAATGAATATAAGCCACTGTCTTATTTTCGGGGAAACACAGTAATAACCAATATACGAGGAACGACTTAAGAGACTGGGATTGTTCTCCCTTGAGAAAAGGAGACTGCGAGGGGATATGATCGAGACTTTCAAAATACTGAAAGGAATCGACAAAATAGAGCAGGAAAAAAAATGATTTACAATGTCCAATGTGACACGGACAAGAGGACATGGACTGAAGCTAAGGTGGGACAAGTCCAGGACAAATATCAGGAAGTTCTGCTTCACGCAACGAGTGGTGGACACCTGGAATGCCCTCCCTGAGGAGGTTATTGCAGAATCCACCATTCTAGGATTTAAAAGCAAACTAGATGCACATCTCCATACGAGAGGCATAGAGGGATATGGGTGACTAAAATTACGCTAGGTGTACACCTGGCTGGGACTCCGCGTGTGTGGATCGCCGGACTTGATGGACCGAAGGCCTGATCCGGAGATGACGGTTCTTATGTTCTTATGAATAGCAAGATTCCGGAATCCCAGAGAGTAACAACATTCCAGAGCTGAGATTGTGACACGGACAAGAGGACATGGACTGAAGCTAAGGGGGGACAAGTCCAGGAGGTTCTGCTTCACGCAACGAGTGGTGGACACCTGGAATGCTCTCCCAGAGGAGGTTATTGCGCAATCCACCGTTCTAGGATTTAAAAGCAAACTAGATGCACATCTCCTTACGAGAGGCATAGGGGGAATGGGTGACTAAAATTACGCCAGGTGTACACCTGGCTGGGACTCCGCGTGTGTGGATCGCCGGACTTGATGGACCGAAGGCCTGATCCGGAGATGACGGTTCTTATGAATAGCAAGATTCCGGAATCCCAGAGAGTAACAACATTCCAGAGCTGAGATTGTGACACGGACAAGAGGACATGGACTGAAGCTAAGGGGGGGACAAGTCCAGGAGGTTCTGCTTCACGCAACGAGTGGTGGACACCTGGAATGCTCTCCCAGAGGAGGTTATTGCGCAATCCACCGTTCTAGGATTTAAAAGCAAACTAGATGCACATCTCCTTACAAGAGGCATAGAGGGATATGGGTGACTAAAATTACGCCAGGTGTACACCTGGCTGGGACTCCGCGTGTGTGGATCGCCGGACTTGATGGACCGAAGGCCTGATCCGGAGATGACGGTTCTTATGAATAGCAAGATTCCGGAATCCCAGAGAGTAACAACATTCCAGAGCTGAGATTGTGACACGGACAAGAGGACATGGACTGAAGCTAAGGGGGGGACAAGTCCAGGAGGTTCTGCTTCACGCAACGAGTGGTGGACACCTGGAATGCTCTCCCAGAGGAGGTTATTGCGCAATCCACCGTTCTAGGATTTAAAAGCAAACTAGATGCACATCTCCTTACAAGAGGCATAGAGGGATATGGGTGACTAAAATTACGCCAGGTGTACACCTGGCTGGGACTCCGCGTGTGTGGATCGTCGGACTTGATGGACCGAAGGCTTGATCCGGAAATGGCGGTTCTTATGTTCAATGGGCTGTAAAAGGGAGTTCATCTTACATCCCCTTCCCCATTTATATGTTTACATGCATCTTTTCCTACGTTTAAAAAACCAAAACCAAAATGTGCTCTATTGTGATACGCTAAAGCTACGTGCAAGAACGTACGGTCAGCGACCGCGAAATAAGGCCCTGACCGCAAAAAGCGCTGAAGGCCCCACCGGAAACGCGCCGAGTCACGTGGGACCCGCCCCGTTCCTCGTTTCGGCGCTGGCCCGCAAGAGAAGGTGCTCTCCGTTTCAAGGCGCATGCGCAGCCGCAGAGGACGTTGGGAAAAACTCCGGGGAGGGGGGCGCGCCGCCGCCGCCGACGTCGTGAGTGACGCCTAAGCGCTTTCCCCCTTTGCCGTCGCCACCTCGCGAGAGCCGCCGGAGCAGTCAACAGCCTCTTCGCGCGCGCGCGCACACCCACCCAGACGGCCCCGCGAGCCCAGTTTCAGTCAGCCGCCAACGGCCGGAGCGAAGCAGCCGCCGGCGCGAGACAGCCGCTGTCATCATGCCCAAGAATAAAGGTGACGGCACCCACTGTCTGGCGTCGCTCTTCCTGGGGTAGGCCTCTGCGCCCTCCTCCGTTCTCTTTCGAGACTTGCCCATGGGGAGGGGGGGAGGGGAGCGGGCTTCCGCCTCTCCAAAAGCCCGGCGGGCGGGGAAGGGATAGAGAGCGTGAGGGCAAGGCGGAAGGAGGCGTTTGGGCCAAGAGGGGGGAGGGGGAACTGGTGACCACCCGGGATGGGATGGGGAGGCCCTTAAAGTAAAGAACGAAGAAAAGTTGGGACTAGGAGACGGGCGGAAGTGTAGGCTCGTGGCGTGTTGTATTTGTTGCCCAGGAGGAAGGAACAGGCCTGCTGTATCGGCCAATCCAGGGGAGTTCCTGTCCAGCCCCCCCCGTCGTAGAAACAGAGCTTTTCTTTTTGTTACTGATTTTTCGGCTGGGAGGGGGGTTGGTCGATGCCACCTTTATTTCTAAAACTTAAAAATAACTGGTTGACCAAAAAGACCATAGAACTTGTTACTCCTTGGTTACTGATCCAAATAAAAATGAATTAAGTTTTATTAACTAATGACTTCTCATCAATGAAACCTCTGACCCACTTGGAATGTATTGGAGTTCTAAGTTGGTCCTCACCAATTGCTAGGTAGAAAATAATTGTACATGAAGACCTATTTAGCTTATTCAGGCCTAGATGCAGTGGTGTAACCAGGGGTGAGTGGCGCCCCTTCTCATCTTCCTCTCCATCACCTTGCCACGTGCATGCGTGCCCCATACCCATTTAATTTTCCAGTCGGGAGCAACATCATGAACTTGCTGCCCGTGTTGTGTCGGCTGTCTCCCTGACATCACTTCCTAGGCGCAGGGCCCGAAAGTGACATCGGGGAGAGGCGACACCGATGCGGGCAGTAAGTTTGTAATGCTGCTCGCGCATAGAAAATTAGAGGTATGAGGAGAAGGAAGGAGCACACACATGCGGTGGGGGGTTGGGGAGGAGGACGGGTGCAAGCGCCCTTACTAAGGCTGCCCCCCCCCCCCCAGTCCTCAAGGGCTGGATGGAATCCAGTTAGGTTTTCAGGATTTCCCCAATGAATATGCATTGAAAGCAGTGCATGCAAATAGATCTCATGGATATTCATTGGGGAAAATGACTGGATTCTGGTCCTCAAGGACCGGAGTTGCCCACCCCTGATGTGGATGCACTAAAGTCAGCAATTGTTTAACAATCGTGCTAAACCAGTTTTGACTGGTTTAGCGACGATTGCATTTGCCGTCCTGATGCAGAAAATGTCTCGCTGCTTGATTTTCTGCACAACCACTCATTTTGAGGTCCATTAATATTGAAATACCATGTAAACTAGCCAAGCGATTAATGCTCTAATATCACAATGCACAAAAAAAGCAATCGCTTTTAGCAATCTGAAAAAAGCAACTGGTCAAGACCAATAGTTCAGCCCTGAAATTAATATATTATTTATAACATTGATACCATAAATGCAGTTTTTACAATAGCAGGGATATGTGTTATATGCGCATTGTGAACACATTTGTTGTGGGCCCCATTAACAATGTAAAATATAAAAAAAGAGGGCTACAATTTTTGTTCCTCATGATTAAAATATGTACAAGCTGGGCCAGAACTTAATACTTTATACAGCACCATCCTCACTTATGTCCCGCATTTGCGTGGTCTGCTGCTACCTCTCTGTAAAGCATCAAGGGATTGCCCTTGCTGTATTATTTAAAGCATGTGAAATACCAGCATTTGTTAACCGTGTGTACTCCACAGGACGCGTGTGCTTGTGCTCCAATGGTCAACATTATGGACTGTGGTTATAGGCTCCATTTTATACAGGTTGCCCTTTCCCAATGCCTCGACACCCTGTTTGATAGGTACCATCCATGCTGGTACATCCTACCAATCAGGATCAACTGTTAAGAGCTGCTTCAACAGGAGTTGGCAGTGATTCTTTGAGACCAATCAAAGCCAACTGCTGCACCAACTCCTCTGGCACTGGCCCAACCCGAGCATGGCTTTATGAGACCTCAGGGTACCGCATCTGTCTTCTCTTCAATCCAGATCTCATCATCATTGATGTCAGACCACTACCGAAGGAGGCTAAAAGGAGTCCATCCTGGCACTATCATCGGTACCATAGCCACCACACTGCACAGCGTCATGCTCCTTCTAAGGCCTATGGACTTTTGTTGGATACATCTCTTCCTCCATCTAGATGAAGGTCACCACCAGAGAGCCTTTCCTTCACCATGTTCATAAGGCAAATGAGTCAAGCTCTTTCTGTGCTTATGGAACCAGAACCAAGAGCTGCACTTTTTGATGCACTTAACATTGAGCAGCTCCCGAGGGAATGTTTAAAACTCCCAATCCATGACCTTATAAGGGGGCTTCATGTTGAAAAACTGAGAGACTCCTTTACATATACCAGTGACTCCATTCAAATTGAATTCCCTTTACAGGATGCATTCATGTCCTGGCTTTAATAGGCCACAATTGCAACATCAATCGGTTTTAAAGAGGTCGTCCAGCTCCAGATCATATGCCACTGCACCTCCAGGTACAGGAAATCATACTTTGGATAAGTTTGGTCGTAAGCTCTTTCAAAATACGATGCTTACTAGCGGAATCCTCAACTATGCTTTCTACATGACGTTCTATTTTAAACACTTAGTTCAATGTATGTCTCATTTTGAACAATTCATTCCTGTAGACTAGCTTCCTAACTTTCAGAAAACTTTGCATTATCTCCTTGAGACCAGGACATTCATGTCCAGATCAATGTTTGATGCTTTTGATGTAACTTCCAGCGTATCAGCCTTGTCCATTGCAATGATACTACAAGTGTGGCTTCAAGAATCAATCTTGGAACTTGCTCTTCAGGACTGCCTTGCTAATTCCCCTTGCATGGCAAATGAAATTTTGGTGATCACATTGAAAAAATTATATAGAAGATCACCAGGCAAGGTCTTTGTATGTCCTCTCCCTCAGCCCCCAAGTCACATGATCCTAAACAGTCGACAACATATCATTAAAAGGTGCTACACTATGCCATCAACGTCTTCCACAACTTGGGCTCCAAAGCGCCCTAGAAGCCAATAAAAGTTCACTCAATAAAAGTCTTAATAAAAGTTCACTCAACTTCTTGGTGCATCCTACAACACCTAATCAATGTCCTACGACCTCTGTCCACATCCACAGGAGGTTCACTCACCCTATATCACTAACACTGATCAACTTCACTGGGTGAACTAAGGATATATTCATTTCAGCTTCTGCACCACAGCCTCTGGTTAGCAATTTTTTCCACTGTCAGAGTTTTTTAAGTTTTTATTTCATTTTTACATGCTGGCTCGTTGTAGTATTCATATTCGCAGCCACCATTCAGCCCCTTTTTTCTGTGCTCTTTTGTTTCCCCCAGTTTTTCATTCTCCTAAGCTGCTTTTGCCTTTCCCAGGAGTCCATTTTTATTTTACCTTAGTTCTCTTTCCATTACATTTCTTCTGTACATGTATTTTGAAGTTGTTTTCAGCATTTTTTATTTTCTTAGACAAGACGCTGTGCACTTTTTAAATCTTTTCTGTGTATCATTACCAGTTCCGCTTTTTCATTATCGTGGTTATATAGCTTTTCTGTCCGGTTTCTAGAAGTCACTTCTGTTTTCATTGTACAGTCCCAGCAGATCAATAATGACCAATATAAGGGGCAGGTTCAAAAGTTTATAAATATGTATCACATTTTATGTGGGCCCCTTGGTTTTTTTTATATATGGATCTAATTCTAGTACATTTGAATTATACAGTGTTTTATTTATGGTGTAATTTAGCGAATGGAATGGGGGCAGAATTTGTCCCTGTGGATAACAGCAGAAACCATTCTATGCCATTCTTTAGTATCTACCTCAACCTCATTCCTTCTATACCAGCATTCAATGTAAGGCTTGAAGGTCAGTGGCTATGCCAATTCGTACTCTGATTATTCCCTCCTAAAAGAATAACACGGGGATGGTTTCCTGCTTGAATGGGGACAAATTCTGTCCCCATGTCATTGTCTAGTTTCTGATATTATTGTATCATTTTTTTCAACTTGGGATTAAAATGCTCCTCTGTTTATATTGTGAAGGCTTAAAACAGCACATTAGTGTCTACTTTACTCAGGATTTTGTAGACTTCAATCATATCTCCCCTCAGCTGTCTCTTTTCCAAGCTGAAGAGCCCTAACCGTTTTAGTCTTTCCTCATACGTGAGGAGTTCCATAAAATAACATCGTACTTATAAACCGCATAACCTAAGTTCAATACGGTGAACAAAAGATTAAAAATAAAATAACCTAAGGATGATTTAATTTAGTTTGCTAAATATTTTGAAAAAAGATGAGTTTTCAATTGAGTTCTAAAGTGCTACGCAACAGTGGCCTAAATTCCCTGTCATAGAAAGCAGCCTGAAATGCTAGTGTGTGTTCCAAATATTTCTTGCTCTTGCAACCTTGAGCAGACATAAAATTAAATAATGCATGTGATTCTCTCCTATGTTTATGGAATTCTATGAGAAATCTATCGGTCATATAGTTAGTTTGAAGCAATACCATACACAACTTTGTAACAAAGACAACCCAGCTTAAACAAAACATGCGCCTCCACTGGAAGCCAATGCAACTCACGGTAGAAAGGAGTCACATGATCATATTTCTTTAGACCATAAATTAATTTGACCCGCATATTTTGAATCAGTCTAAGCCTAGCCATCTCTTTCTTTGTACATGTCAAATAGACACTATTACAATAATCTAGAAGACTTAGAAGTAACAACTGAACCAAAAGTTTAAAGGCTGGAAACTCAAAATATGATTTAATGATATGCAGCTTCCACAATGTGTAATAACCCTTTTGCACCACAGCATCTAGTTACTTTTTCATGGTCAACTGTTGATCTATAACAGCTCCCAATATTTTAATCGTTGGATTGATCTTATAGAGTGTTGAGTCTATAGTAATTGATGGTTCATGTAAAATTCTAGGTGGAGATGCAACAAAGAATTTGGTCTTATCATGATTCAATTTGAATTTAAATTCTTGCATCCATGATTCCATTAGTTTCAGTATAGACTCAATTATTTGGGTAATATGAGATATAGCTGTATTACAAGGAATGATGATCGTAATGTCATCGGCATAACTAAACAATCTAGAGCCCATTTTGTTCAAATGAAACCCCAGAGAAGATAGCTACACATTAAATAATGTGGGAGAGAATGGGGAACCCTGAGGGACCCCGCAAGGGTTTTTCCAAGCTACAGAAAACTGATTGTTAGACTTAACCTGATAGTCTTGATCCAAGGAACCCTTTGAACCATCCTCTTTACCATCTTGGTCACTCTTCTTTGAACCTTTTCTTGCACCACTATATCTTTCTTGAGATAAGGAGACCAGAATTGAACGCAGTATTCCAGAGGAAGTTGCACCATGTAGCGATATAGGGGCATTATAATATTCTTTAGTCTTGTTAACCATCCCTTTTTTAATATTATCCCAGGACAAGCAGGCAGCATATTCTTAACGTATGGGTGACGTCACCGACGGAGCCCCGGTACGGACCTTTTTAACTAGAAAGTTCTAGTTGGCCGCACCGCGCATGCGCGGGTGCCTTCCCGCCCGACGGAGGAGTGCGTGGTCTCCAGTTTCTTCGTTTCCACGGAGCGAAGAAGACGCATGTGCTTTTCAACGGCCGTTGAAAACTCTCATTTTGCCTTCCCGCTCGCGATTTTTGATCCACTTTTGGTTCTATTTTTGTCTTTCGACTTCATTCTTCAAAAAAAAAAAAAAAAAAAATTCTTTTTCGTGTCTTTTTCTTTATTTTTGCAGCCGGCCCCGGCGGGGCCTGTTGTAATCATCCAAGCCTCCGGGTTTGATTTCGCGGAGGCCGTGTTTCCCTTCATGCCCCCTCAGCCGGGCTTCAAGAAGTGCCAGCGGTGTGCACGCCCGATCTCTCTAACTGACCCACACAACTGGTGCCTTCAGTGTTTGGGTCCAGAGCATCGGGCTGACACCTGCACCCGCTGTGCTACTCTCAAGAAACGCACTCTTAAGAACCGGCAAATACAGCAAAATATTCTTTTCGGTACCGGTTCTACCATGGATCAGGCCCCGACGTCGACGGCACCGCCTAAATCGGCACCGACCACATCGACACCGCCTGATCCTCCTTCGGGGTCGATAGCGCCAGGTAAGCCGGCTAAGAAGCCTTCCACTTCCCTTGAGCGACCTCCAGCTACAGCGGTGACCCCGGTCCTTCCGACGTCCCGCCGATCCCGTAAACGCTCCGCTCCGATCACGGTGAGTGCCTCGTCATCGGCCTCCTCATCGCCGGAGCGTCGAGCAGCACCTATGGTACCGAAGAAATCTAAAGCGGTACCGGTGCCCCCATTGGAGGACCGAATCTCGGCCATCCTCCAGGACAAGCTTCAGGAGCAGCTACAGAAGCAACTCCAACAGCTCCTTCCAACCTTACTGGCACTGCTCCTTCCGGTACCGGTCCAGCCCGAGCTTCGCACCGCTCCACCGGTATCCACTCCATCGGTACCGTTGAACACATCCATGCCGGTCTTATCTGCTCAGCCTGCACTTCAGACTTGCTCGGCAGAGGACCCTTCCCAGGCCCCAGATCGACGCCGGTCGTCTCGGGATCGGGATCGGCACCATTCCTCCAGGGACAGGGATCGACGCCGGTCTTCATCCCCCGGCACCGTGTCCATGCGATCTGACAAGTCCCTTTCTAAAACCCGCCATACTGAGCCGGCTATCAGGGACCCAGACCTATGGGAACAATCCCCACTCGGTACCGAGGAGGATGCCTCTTCTACAGATGAGGAACCCTCCATGGCTGAAACCACTTCTAAGCCCGAGCAATCCTCCTTCACGAAGTTCCTTCGGGAGATGTCCGCGGCTCTCTCCATCCCCCTTGAGTCCGACTCTAAGAAGTCCCAGGCCTTTTTAGAAGCTTTGGACTTCGACCAACCTCCCAAGGAGTTTCTTAAACTTCCTGTACATGATATCCTACGGGAAACATTTTATAAAAATTTGGAGACTCCACTTACTGTTCCAGGTGCCCCTAAAAAACTGGACAGTTTATACCGGGTCATCCCTATTCCGGGATTTGACAAACCCCAATTGCCCCATGAGAGCCTCCTTGTAGAGTCCACTCTCAAAAAATCTCAGGGCTCCAGCGTTTATGCATCCACCCCTCCTGGCAGAGAGGGAAAGACAATGGACAAATTTGGAAAGCGCCTGTACCAGAATGCCATGCTGGCTAACAGAGCCAACAATTACACTTTTCATTTTATATGAAACACCTGGTCCAACAACTTTCTGCTCTAGAAAAATATGTACCTGAGCGTAAGGTCCCGCTCTTCCAACAGCAGATTTCCAACCTCCTTCAGCTCAGAAAATTTATGGTGCGCTCGATTTACGATTCCTTCGAGCTTACTTCACGAGCCTCCGCACTGGCTGTGGCCATGCGACGCCTAGCCTGGCTGAGGGTGTCTGACCTTGATGTGAACCACCAGGACCGTCTCGCCAACGCGCCCTGTCTTGGAGACGAACTTTTTGGGGAGTCTCTTGATACCACAACACAAAAACTTTCGGCTCATGAGACCAGATGGGACACCCTCATTAAGCCCAAAAAGAAAACTCCACCTGCACGACCATACAGGCCTCAGTCCTCTTATCAACGTCGATTCTCTGCCAGGCCGCTGAATCCTCCTCACCAGCAATCCCGCCGGCCTCGTCAACAACAACACACTCAGGCTCGTTCTCAGTCTCACCAGGCGACCAAGCCTCCGCCTCAGACAAAACCTCCTCAGCCCTTTTGACTCCTTTCTCCAGGGCATAGCCAGTCTCCAACCATCGTTGCCTCTTCCTCAACCGATCGGAGGCCGCCTCACCATTTTTCTCCAACGCTGGGAGGCCATCACATCAGACCTGTGGGTTCTCAACATCATCCGTCACGGATACTCACTAAGGTTCCAGACTCTCCCTCTAGACCATCCTCCCGTAGAGTCTGCTTCTCACTCCTCCCAAACTCCACTCCTCCTCAGGGAGGTCCAATCCCTCCTCCTCCTCAATGCCATCGAAGAAGTTCCTCCAGACCAAAGGGGTCAGGGATTTTACTCCCGCTACTTCCTGGTACCCAAGAAAACGGGAGATCTTCGTCCCATCTTAGACCTCAGGAACCTCAACAAGTGTTTGGTCAAAGAAAAGTTCAGAATGCTCTCCCTGGCCACGCTTTATCCTCTTCTATCTCAACACGACTGGCTATGTTCCCTGGACCTCAAGGAGGCCTACACTCACATTCCAATCCATCAGGCTTCGCGTCGCTACCTCCGATTCCAGATACAAAATCACCACTATCAGTACAAGGTGCTGCCCTTTGGTCTCGCATCATCACCCAGGGTGTTCACCAAGTGCCTGATTGTGGTAGCGGCTTTTCTCAGGTCCCACAACCTACAAGTGTTCCCATACTTGGACGATTGGTTGGTGAAAGCGACTACATCTCCGCTTGTGCTGCAAGCCACTCATCAAACCATCTCTTTCCTCCATCTCTTGGGGTTCGAGATCAATTATCCCAAGTCGCATCTGCTTCCTACGCAGCGCCTGCAGTTCATCGGAGCGGTTCTCGATACCAATCAGATGAGGGCGTTCCTTCCTGCCGACCGGCACCGGACTCTACTTCACCTTTGTCGGCAGGTGCTCCTTCATCCATCCATCCCTGCTCGCCAGATGATGGTCCTTCTAGGCCACATGGCCTCAACAGTCCATGTGACTCCTCTGGCACGACTCTACCTCAGGATACCTCAATGGACCCTTGCCAACCAATGGTCACAGACCACGAATCTTCTTTCTCATCCCATCTCTGTGACATCGTCTCTTCAGCAATCTCTTCAATGGTGGTTGAACTCCTCAAATCTCTCCAGGGGACTTCTCTTCCATCCGCCTCCTCATTCCATGGTCATAACCACGGATGCTTCCCCCTATGCATGGGGGGCCCACTTGGGCGATCTCCGCACCCAGGGACTTTGGACCCCTCAGGAGCGTCAACATCACATCAACTTCCTGGAGCTCAGAGCCATGTTTTATGCTCTCAAGGCTTTCCAGCATCTCCTCTACCCTCAGGTTCTTCTCCTGTGCACGGACAACCAAGTCGCCATGTACTACATCAACAAGCAAGGCGGCACCGGATCTCGTCCCCTTTGTCAGGAGGCCCTCCGAATCTGGACCTGGGCCACAGCCCACAATCTTTCCCTCAAGGCTGTCTATATCCAGGGCGAACAGAACTCCCTGGCCGACCAGCTCAGCCGCATCCTGCAACCTCACGAGTGGACCCTGGACCCTCCTACTCTCCACTCCATCTTTGCTCGCTGGGGCACCCCGCAAGTGGACCTATTTGCAGCTCCTCACAACCATCAGCTGCCCCAGTTCTGTTCCAGACTCTTCTCTCCGCATCGTCTGACCCCAGATGCATTCCTACTCGACTGGACGGATCGGTTCCTCTATGCCTTTCCTCCACTCCCTCTGATGTTGCGGACCTTGTTCAAGCTCCGCAAGGACAGGGCCACCATGATTCTCATCGCCCCTCGGTGGCCCCGACAGCACTGGTTCTCCCTCCTGCTCCAGCTCAGCTCCAGGGAGCCCATTCCTCTTCCTGTGTTTCCTACTCTGCTTACACAGCAGCATCAGTCTCTACTGCACCCCAATCTGTCTTCCCTCCACCTGACTGCTTGGTTTCTCTCGGGCTGACCTCTCCAGATACCCTGTCTCAGCCTGTCCGTCGCATTTTGGATGCCTCCAGGAAACCCTCCACGCTCCAATGTTACCATCAGAAGTGGACACGGTTTTCCTCTTGGTGCCTCCTGCATCATCACAATCCCACCTCATTGGCAGTAGAGACCATTCTGGACTATCTGCTCTCTCTGTCCGATGCTGGTCTCAAGTCTACCTCAATCAGAGTCCACCTCAGTGCCATCACTGCTTTTCATGAGCCTATCCTCGGAAAACCTCTCACGGCTCACCCTCTGGTTTCCCGCTTCATGAGAGGCCTCTTCAACATCAAACCACCTCTACAGCCTCCTCCTGTCGTCTGGGACCTAAATGTGGTTTTGTCAGCCCTCATGAAACCTCCCTTTGAGCCTCTTGCTACTACTTCGCTCAAACTTCTCACATGGAAGGTGCTTTTCCTCATTGCCATCACCTCTGCCAGGAGGGTCAGTGAACTGCATGCACTGGTCGCCGATCCACCATTCACAGTTTTTCACCATGACAAGGTGGTTCTGCGTACCCATCCTAAATTCCTTCCTAAGGTGGTTTCAGCTTTTCACCTCAACCAATCGATTGTATTGCCTGTCTTCTTCCCAAAACCCCATTCTCATCCTGGAGAACAGGCGTTACACACACTGGATTGTAAATGTGCCCTTGCTTACTACCTTGACCGTACCAGGGCCCACCGTTCCTCTCCTCAACTTTTTCTGACCTTCGATCCCAACCGTCTGGGTCGTCCTGTCTCTAAACGAACGCTGTCCAATTGGCTTGCTGCCTGTATTGCGTTCTGTTATGCTCGGGCCGGCCTGTCCCTGGAAGGACCTGTCACGGCCCATAGGGTCAGAGCTATGGCTGCTTCTGTGGCTTTCCTCCGTTCCACACCTATTGAGGAAATCTGCAAGGCGGCCACTTGGTCTTCAGTTCACACGTTCACTACTCACTACTGTCTGGATACCTTCTCCAGACGGGATGGACACTTCGGCCAATCTGTGTTACAAAATTTATTTTCCTAATGGCCAACCATCCCCCCTCCCTCTCTGTTAGCTTTGAGGTCACCCATACGTTAAGAATATGCTGCCTGCTTGTCCTGGGATAAAGCACAGTTACTTACCGTAACAGGTGTTATCCAGGGACAGCAGGCAGATATTCTTACGACCCACCCACCTCCCCGGGTTGGCTTCTTAGCTGGCTTATCTTAACTGGAGACCACGCACTCCTCCGTCGGGCGGGAAGGCACCCGCGCATGCGCGGTGCGGCCAACTAGAACTTTCTAGTTAAAAAGGTCCGTACCGGGGCTCCGTCGGTGACGTCACCCATACGTTAAGAATATCTGCCTGCTGTCCCTGGATAACACCTGTTACGGTAAGTAACTGTGCTATTCCTAGCATCCTGGCCCACACTGCACATAGAGTGTAAGGTTTCATCGTATTGTCTGTGGTGACACCCAGATCCTTTTCTTGGGTGCTAAACCCCAAGGTGGACCCTAATCTTCCCTTCTTAGCATTTAATCTTAGCTGCCAAATTCTGAACCATTCTTCAAGCCATTTTCATTGGATGACTTAAAAAAATGTGCTTGCAATACTTTTTTTGCACCTTGACTATTAAAGTTCCCTTTAACTAGGGCAAAGACTTCTCTTTCAGGGCTTCAGTTGTTGCATTAGCTTCCTGTACAGGCTCAAACGGAATTTAAATTGCTGTCTTGCTTTTGAAATATTATATGGGCTCATTCTGTTCCTTGATATTTGTTGTGTTTTGGGGGAGAGGGGTTTGTTACTTTTTAAAATTGTTAGTTATTCCAGTATAAACTTCATCTTCCTGCTGTTTCATCTTTACATCGTTCATCTACTTATGGCAAATGATTTATCTCTTCAGCAACACCCATTTTATGGAATTCTTTAACAACTGAAATTCGAATTGAGCAGAATTATTTGAGATTTCAGAAGCTGTTAAAATCCTGGTTATTTTAGAAGTCTTATGCATTTAGATCATACTGTAATTATTTTCTGTAACATTTGTTAGAGCCAATCTGAATAGATTTTGTTCATTAATTATAAACTGTCCTGAGCCAGTGGTTGAGTTGGTATAGTAAAAAAAAAGTTATTAGAAGCTGGGATGGATTGAATGGGTATACAAATGCAGGAGAATGAGAGCAAACAAGTTAAAGCAGCAAAAAATAAACTTAAAAGGGAAGACATGTAAAGAAATCTTACAACCAGGCTGCAAAAATGCTGACTGGCAGTTTCTCCAAAGGTTTTTAAAGCTGTTTACACTAGAGAATGACAAGGGGACAAATTTATCCCCATCCCCGCAGGAACACAATTTCCCCGTCTCATGAGTTTTGTCGCTGTCCCTGGCCATGCCCCATTCCTGTAAGCTCTGCCTTAATCACACAAGCTCGAACACTTATGATTTTAAAGTATTTGAGGCTTGCACAGATGAGGACAGAGCTTGCAAGAATGGGGCAGGGACAGGAAAAGAACACACCAGGATGGGATGGGGAAAATTTTGTCCCCGTGTCATTCTCTAGTTTACACCCTGTTAGTGTCAAGAGTTGCTTTAGGAACTTTAAACTGTATTAGGCTCATTTGGATGCATTTGTAGGGTTTGTGCTTTCTTCTTGCTGCAGTTAGCAAAATAGTGTTTTAGAAAACAATTGTTGCAGTGGTTTTGAAGAGTTCTAGTTTGTTTTAAAACCATATTTTTGTGACTTGGGTAAATTAAATTTTCAGCTTCATAAAGTGTTTGTATTGGTAGCTCTTAGGCAAATTTATGAGATTTGGTGAACCACCCATGTTGGTTGTTTTCATTGTGATGTTGGATACAAGCTTATCATTTCTCTCTTGAAGAAATTTTACAGCACATTCAAACCTTGACTTTTCTTTTTCATCTTTCTAGGTAAGGGAGGTAAAAACAGGCGACGTGGTAAGAATGAAAACGAGTCGGAAAAAAGAGAGCTGGTGTTTAAGGAAGATGGGCAAGGTGAGAAAATGATGTTGCATTTCATTGGAGTTGGGTGTGCTGTGGAGATGATGCATATTATAATCTCTGGGAAGAAAAGTCACTGCTGGTGTAGTGGTTTTCGATGAATAAGCAGTACAGTACTCCCCCGCAAATTCACGGTTCAGCGTTCGCAGCCTCAGTCATTCACGGGATTTTTTTTCTTCTTCCTCCTGCTGCTTTCGAGAAGGGCCTGCGTTCAGGTGAAGGACCCATGAGGAGAAGCAGCAGCTTGCGTCCGTGTGGGAGGTGACAGAGAACATGGTTCCCAGCGCCCTGTGCTGATCTGCCCCACCACCACCCCTTGCGCCGTGGAATCTGGCCCGCCAGTTGCTGCAGTGGCACCTACTATTTCCAGCGTGGCCGCTGTGAGGGAGATTGGGGAGGGGGAGAGAGAGAGAGGAGATCAGTGGCAGTTGCAGCTTGCAGCGGTAGAGCGTGCACGCACGATGGAGTCTTCCAGCTGATGGTGACCAATGGCAGCAGCCAAAAACGGAGCACGGAGGGCATTTTTTTACCACATCCATTTTTTGCGGTTTTTCATTTTTCGCGGTCACTCTGAGAACTTAACCCCCACAAATTTCAGGGGAGTACTGTTTAGAGCAGGGCTGTCCAAGTCCAGTCCTCTAGATCTACTGGCAGACCAGGTTTTCTGGATATCCACAATGAACATGCATGAGAAAGATTTGCATACCAAGAAGGCAGTGCAGGCAAATCTCTCTCGTGCATATTCATTGTGGATATCCTGAAAACCTGGCCTGCCAGTAGATCTCGAGGACCGGACTTGGGCAGCCCTGATTTAGAGGTATTGTCTCAACTTTCCTCTCTCCCATCACTGGAGCCAACAAAGTTGCCTTATTGTCCTTCACAGCAGTTGAACAAGTGGGATTATATCCCTTTCCTACAGACATGGAGGCAGAGAATTGAGTTTTCCAAAAACATCACTGAGTTATAGGCTGGTGCCCTCTGGAACTCTCCACTATTTCTCTGCCTCGAGCAGATGGCAAGGGTGTTCAAACTAGTGGTGGTCCTAGGCCTAGTTCCCCAGTGCACAGGCTATTGCTTAATGGCCCCACTCCTGTCCTTGGTCTTATTCTGTGGCAAGGCTTGGACCTCATAAGAGGCTTATCTCCCCTCTTCTCCTGCTTCTGTTAGGAGTTCCCCAGGAGTGTCCTGCAGAGCGAGGCTACACTTGGATCCTCAGTTGTTATTTTTTAGTGTATAAGCCTCCTAGCTTTACTTTATTTTCCTGCTGTTCAGAGAGAGAATTTTGTTGAAAAAAAAAGAGAAACAGCAGAACCATCCCAGAGAGCCCCAGGAAACCATAGGCAGCTGCAGGAGCGCACTGGCCAAAAATCATGCTGACCATGTGATTGTGTGCCAGCTGGCAGGAGATGCACTAAACTGCTAGATCTGATAGGCAGCACACTTGCTGGTTCCCTCTTTGACATGTGATAGGCCATTTCTGTCCACAAAACTGGCCCCGGGTTGTTAGAAGCCTAATAGGGGCTGTTAGTCCCAGTTTGGCCAACCCCATGGGATCTGTTGTCCCATTGAGTTTGATGGGAGCAGCACCTGTATTTCCCACAGTTCCTTGCTTCATATTGTAGGAACACATACAGTACTTCCCTGGGGAGTGGAAGATCTTGAAGGGAGATGTTGGCATACAACTCACATTGAGGCTGGTAGACCCACCCACTTATGGGCTTCATTGGTGGAATGAGAGTATCGGGTATTCCTCCTGGGTGCCCTGAGGGGTTAGGGGTCTTTGGATGCCACACCTCAACAGGAAAATTATCCCAGGCCTAATCTAACAGACCATGGACAAAATGGTTTACAGCATGCTTACAAGAAAAAGTAGTAAAATTTGGCAAATGCAGATTTTGTAGCATAGATCTGGAAGCAGTCATTACATCTTGTTGCAGATTTGCAGAGGATGATGTACTGATGTAACATCTGCATATAGAAAGACACAAAGTAGCTTGGTTCATCCTTTGGAAATTGTATAGATATTATAGCATCACTGCTGAAACAAAGAAGCAATCAAAAGAACTGGAACCAAGTCACACAAATGTCATATCAGATCAAAGGAGTGGGGATAGGCCTATAAACATCCAACCAAGATTATACTGGAAACAGCACTCTAAAGGAGTTGATAGATTCCTCAAGTAGATATTTGTTAGCGCATATAGCATCAATATGCTGTAAAAACATTAGATTGTCCAAGCGATGCAGGTAATGTAAAATCAAGGAACAATAAAACACAGTTATAGCATGGTGTCTACACCATACTCTGACTGTGTTTTATTGCATTACCTGCATCGCCTGGACATACATTAACTGTGTTTTATTGCATTACCTGCATTGCTTGGACAAGATTTTAAATCTGCTGGGAATAATTTTATTCCATTAATAAACATTTTATATCAAGAACATCGTTTCCATAGTTTTACTTTTTGTTTTGGGGTTTTTTTCCTATTCTTTGCTCTGTGAACTGGTTGGTGTTATTGTAAAAACACTAGAAACACAACCCTGACATAATTGTAGAAAATGAAGTTATGATCACCTAGGGCAGTCCCATTCCAACCTGTACAAAGTTTGATGTAAGAAAATAGGATGTTGTAGTAAAGAAGAGGCTTTAAGAACAGCATTGCTAATAAGTGTTTGTACCAACTGGCTGGTTTTTAAATTATATGTTAAAGATTCTCAAATACCAAAAGAAGCAATAATAAGCCAAATACGGTATATCAAAATGATACAAAAGTACACTTCTCCCTCTGTATTCACGGTTTCAGCATTTGCGGTTTCGATTATTTGCGGTTATTAGCTTGCTGGCTCCTCCCCCTAAATTATGTCAGCTTGCTGATTCCAAGCGTTTACAGAGAAAATCGATGATTCCCAGCGCTTTCTTCACCGTGTTTTGCCTCTCTTTCAGGAACAGGCTAGGTCTCCCACCATGTTATTCACGGTTTCACCATATTCACGATGGTTTTTAATAGAAAACAGCGAATAACATATGAAAAAGTTATTCGCGGTTTTTCTGTATTCACAGGTCTGTTAATCCACTATCACAGCGAATACGGAGGGAGAAGTGGAATCCTAACTGTACTGGACACCATTGGCCTGATTAAAAATTTCCAAGAGTGTTAGGGCAAGCAGAATTAGAGAAGGAGGATGAAAATGATAATGAGATGGGACAACTTCCCTGTGAGTAAAGACTAAAGCAGCTGAGGGAGAGCTACGATAGTGATCTATAAAATACTGAGTGGAATGGATAGATGTGAATCACACATTTACGGTACTCTTACCAGAAATTACTAGAGCTAGGGGTACACAATGAAGCTACTATTTAGTAAGTTTAAAACAAACCAGAGAAAATTACTTGCTTCTAGGATAATAATAATAACAACAGTTTATATACCGCAGGACCGTGAAGTTTTATGCAGTTTACGATGATTAAAAATGCTACAAATTGAGTAGAACTAACAAAGTTAAAAGCTGGTGACTAACAGCTCTAGAGATCAGTTATTGTGGAATAAGATTGTACAAATCAGCTGTTTTAGGTGTCTCCTAAATTCCCCATAAGTATTAGCAAGCATAAGTATTTGTTCCAGATCTTTACCCCATAATGCTGCCTGATGTGAGAAAAGATGTTGATGATGTCTTTTAAATTTACATCCTCTAACCTGTGGGGAAACAAAATTCAAGTGTGTGCTTCTCTTATGTCTATTGGTTATGTATTTAGGGGCTAAACCGAATAGTACCTTAAAGCAAAAACATCCAAACTTAAACTTCACACGTGCCTCCATCGGCAGCCAATGCAGATGTCAGTAGGAAGGTGTTACATGATCGAACTTCTTCAACCCCAAAATTAGCTTGACCGCCACATTTTACACCAGTTGTAATCTTCTGGAAAATTGCCAAATAGGCGATGTTACAGTAATCAAGTTGACTCAGTAAAAGGGATTGTACCAGAATTCTAAATGATGAAGCATCAAAATATGCTCTAATGGACTGAAGCTTCCAGAGAGTGAAAAAACCCTTTCTTACCAAGAAGTCCACCTGGTCTTTCATGGTTAGGCTCTGGTCCAATGTTACACCCAATACCTTCATAGTAGATTGAATGGGATTACTAAGTTTATTGATGCACAGTGATGTTTTAGTGTCAAGCGGGTGTGACAAAGCTACAAAAAAATTTGTTTTTTCTGAATTAAGCTTTAGTCTGAATTCGGTCATCCATTGCTCCATCAAATTTAGTACTTTTGTTGCCTTAGGAGTAACTTCCAAGAGAGAGGTAGCGAATGGGATAATAATCATAAAGTCATCTGTGTAACTAAATAGTTTTATCCCCAGCTGGGTCAATTGCGCACCTAATGAAGACATGGAAACATTGAAAAGCAATAGGGATAATGGTGACCCCTGCAGCATCCCAGATGGATTGCTCCAGGTATCAGAGAGATCGTAATTGCATCTAAACATTGTAGCAGTTTTCCATGGTCCACTAAGTCGAAGGCAGAGTTCATATCAGATTGCATGATCAGGGCATTAAGGCCCTTACGAAACAAGCAGCATAACCTGTTTTATCCCAGGACAAGCAGGCAGCATATTCTTGACTGATGGGTGACGGCACCGACGGAGCCCCGGTACGGACAATTTTAGAGTGATTGCACTCTAAGAACTTGGAAAGTTCTAGTAGGCCGCACCGCGCACGCGCGAGTGCCTTCCCGCCCGACAGAGGCGCGCGGTCCCCAGTTTCTTAGTTTCCGCGGAGCTAAGAAGTCGCTTTTTTCAACGGCTGTTGAAATTTTTTCCTTAACGCCTTCCCGCTCGCGAAACCTTTTTGGAAGTTTTTTCCCTTTATTTCTTATCTTTATTAAAAAAAAAAAACAAAAAACCGAACGTTTACTTTTTATTTTTCTCGTCATTTCGGTTTTGCCCCGGCGGGGCCTTCTGCCACCATCGAGGCCTCGGCCTTCGATTTGGCAGAAGCCGTTTTTACTTTCATGCCCCCCCAGCCAGGGTTCAAGAAGTGCCAGCGGTGTGCACGGCCTATATCCCTCACGGACCCGCACAACTGGTGCTTACAGTGCCTAGGTCCTGAACATCAGGCTTCCACCTGCACCCGCTGTGCCACGTTAAAAAAACGTACCTTAAAAAATCGCCAGATACAACAGCGATTACTTTTCGGTGCCGAAATGTCCGATCCCGCATCATCGACACCGGCTTCGGCTCCATTGCAGTCGGCACCCTCTTCGTCGACACCGCGCCGGCGTCGCAACACCCAGGTAAGCCGGCTAAGAAGCCTTCCCCGCTGGAGTGTCCTCCGGTCTCGATTGCAGCGAGCCCAGTCCTGCCGACCGTGAGGCGCCCGCGGAAGCGCTCCGCCCCTATCGAGGTGAGTCCCTCGACCTCGGGCTCCTCATCTTCGGGGCGTCGAGCGGCACCGCAGGTACCACAAAAGAAAAAGGCGGTACCGGTGCCTTCTTTGGATGAGCGCATTGCAGCTATCCTACAAGTGCAGCTCAAGGAGCAGTTACAACAACTCCTTCCTGCTCTCTTGGCACCGAACCTTCCGGTCCCAGTCCGGTCTGAGCCACCGGTACCGGCAGTGGAGCAGCCCCTACTGTCAGCATCCACTGTTTCGGTACCGGTTCACTCGGCATCATCGGTATCGATGCCAGTCCTTGCACCGGAGCCGAGAGCCCAGCATCAGTCGGTGCAGACTTCGGCACCGTTGCAGTCGGTAACATCTCCTGGTACCGTATCTATGAGGTCGGGTAAGTCGGCACGCAAATCCCGACACCTAGAACCCTCTACTCCGGAGTCTCGGGACCGCGGCTCCCATATTAGGGACCCTGATCTGTGGGGTGACTCCGAAGAGCCTTTTCTTTCTGAGGGTGAGTGTTCTTCGGATGAGGATGATCCTGCTATTCCTGATCCATCCTCCAAACATGATTCCACATCTTTCACTTCTTTCTTGAAGGACATGTGCGAATCTCTTTCCATTCCTTTGGAGGCTGAGTCTAAAAAATCCAAGGCCTTTCTTGATGCCCTTGACTTTGACCAGCCTCCAAAGGAATTTTTGAAACTCCCTCTTCATGACATCTTGAGGGAAACTTTCTATAAAAACCTAGAGACTCCTTTAACTATTCCAGGAGCTCCCCGCAAATTGGATTCATTGTACAAAGTAATCCCTATTCCTGGGTTTGATAAGCCACAGCTTCCCCATGAATCTCTGCTTGTGGAATCTATGCTTAAAAAGTCTGCGGGGACTAGTGTATTTGCTTCTGTCCCTCCTGGCAGAGAAGGTAAAGCCATGGACAAATTCGGTAAGCGATTATACCAGAATGCTATGCTCGCTAACAGATCTGGTAATTATGCTTTTCATTTTTCTTTTTATCTCAAGCATCTCCTTACCACCATGGCTTCCTTTGAAAAGTACCTTCCTGAGCGGAAACGACAGGCTTTTCACCACTGTTCGTCTTCTCTCTTCCAGCTCCGTAAATTTATGGTAAGATCCATTTACGATACCTTCGAACTTACCTCCAGAGCGACGGCCATGTCTGTGGCCATGCGCCGCCTTGCCTGGCTGAGAGTATCCGAGCTTGATGTCAACCATCAAGATCGGTTGGCTAATGCTCCATGCCTGGGGGATGAGCTTTTTGGGGAATCCATGGACTCGACCACCCAGAAGCTCTCCGCCCATGAGACACGCTGGGATACTCTCCTCAAAACAAAAAAGAAGACTCCACCGGCACGGCCTTTCAGACAGCAGTCGGCCTACCAACGCCGTTATGTGGCTCGTCCCTTGCCATCAGTTCCCCAGCAACCTAGGCGTCAACGTCAACAACAACGACAGACTCCTAGACCACCGCAGCAACAACCTGTGAAGCCGCCTCCACAGCAGAAATCTACGCAGCCCTTTTGACTTAATTCTCCAGGGCATAGCCAGCGTCACCACATCTACCCACCTACCTCAACCTATAGGTGGCCGTCTCACTTTTTTCCTCAGCCGGTGGGAAGTTATCACTTCGGACCAATGGGTCCTCAACATCATTCGCCACGGCTACTCTCTCAACTTTCAGACACTTCCTACCCTAAGTCTGCCAAGAGAGTCTGCTTTGAACACTCCTCAGTCTTCTCTCCTTCTCCAGGAGGTTCAATCCCTCCTCCTTTTGAACGCCATAGAGGAAGTTCCTCTAGATCAAAAGGGCCAGGGATTCTACTCACGTTACTTTCTAGTCCCCAAAAAAACAGGAGATCTCAGGCCAATTCTAGATCTTCGAGATCTCAACAAATGCTTAGTCAAAGAAAAATTCAAGATGCTTTCTTTAGCCACTCTTTACCCTCTTCTCAATTAAAACGACTGGCTATGCTCCCTCGATCTCAAAGACGCATACACTCACATACCGGTCAATCTGACCTCCAGACAGTACCTCCGTTTCATGATCAATCACTGTCATTACCAATACAAGGTGCTGCCCTTCGGCCTTGCCTCCTCTCCAAGAGTGTTCACCAAATGTCTGATTGTGGTGGCGGCCTTTTTACGCTCTCACCACCTTCAGATCTTTCCTTACCTGGACGATTGGTTGATAAAGGCCAATTCATCTCAGACAGTACTCCTGGCCACCAACCAGACCATCCTGTTTCTCCAACTTCTGGGGTTCGAGATCAATCTACCCAAATCTCATCTCATCCCCACTCAGAGACTTCAATTCATTGGAGCGGTGTTAGACACAGTCCTCATGAGAGCGTTCCTGCCGTCCAACCGTCTTCAAACTCTTCAGTCTCTATGTCAGCAGGTGCTTCCACAATGTTCCATTTCTGCCAAGCAAATGATGATACTCTTGGGTCACATGGCCTCCACAGTTCATGTCACACCCTTCGCACGTCTTCACCTGCGCACTCCTCAATGGACCCTAGCTACCCAGTGGTCCCAAGCGACGGATCCCTGCTCACGACACATATCTGTGACATCGTCTCTTCGTCAGTCTCTACAATGGTGGTTGATATCCTCAAATCTCTCCAGAGGTCTTCTGTTCCATCTACCTCCTCATCAACTTGTCATCACCACCGACGCCTCCCCTTATGCCTGAGGAGCTCATTTGAACGAATTCCAAACTCAAGGACTTTGGACAGCCCAGGAAATGAAGCATCACATCAATTTCCTGGAACTCAGAGCGATGTTTTATGCCCTCAAGGCCTTCCAACATCTTCTCTTTCCTCAAGTCCTCCTGCTGTGCACAGACAATCAAGTTGCGATGTACTACATCAACAAGCAGGGGGGGACAGGCTCTCGCCTCTTGTGCCAGGAAGCCCAGAAGATTTGGGCTTGGGCACAGATCACCAACTTTTTCTGAAAGCTATCTACATTCAGGGAGAACAGAATTCTTTAGCAGACAAGCTCAGCAGAATTCTTCAGCCTCATGAGTGGACACTCGATCCTTTAACTCTACAGTCCATCTTCGCTCAGTGGGGCACTCCTCAGATAGACCTCTTTGCAGCTCCTCACAATCACCAGCTGCCCCTATTCTGCTCCAGACTCTACTCTCCTCACCGCCTGGCAGCAGATGCATTTCTCCTCGATTGGTCCAATCTGTTCCTGTACGCTTTCCCTCCTCTGCCTCTCATGTTGCGAACCTTGTTCAAGCTCAAGAGGGAAAGAGCCACCATGATTCTGATTGCTCCACGGTGGCCTAGGCAACATTGGTTCTCCCTTCTACTTCAACTCAGTGCCAGGGAGCCTTTTCTTCTTCCGCTGTTTCCTTCTCTGCTTACGCAACATCAGGAGACACTTCTGCATCCCAACCTTCCGTCTCTGCACCTGACAGCTTGGTTTCTCTCGGGCTGACTTCTCATAATACTTCTTTGTCTCAGCCCGTTCGTTCCATTCTGGATGCCTCCAGGAAACCGGCCACTCTGCAATGTTACCATCAGAAGTGGACACGATTTTCTTCCTGGTGTCTTCTTCATCAACATGATCCCACTTCCCTTGCTGTGGAGACTTTGTTGGATTATCTACTTTCTTTGTCTGACTCTGGCCTTAAGTCTACTTCCATCGCAGTCCACCTTAGTGCTATTGCTGCTTTTCATGAGCCAGTTCATGGAAAACTTCTCTCGGCTCATCCCTTGGTGTCCAGATTCATGCGGAGTCTTTTCAATGTGAAACCACCTCTTAAAGCCCCTCCTGTAATCTGGGATCTCAATGTGGTTCTTTCCGCCTTAATGAAGCCTCCATTTGAACCTTTAGCTACTACTCCTTTCAAGTTTCTCACTTGGATAGTACTTTTCCTTATTGCTCTTACCTCTGCCAGGAGGGTCAGTGAGCTACATGCACTAGTTGTAGATCCACCTTTTACGGTCTTTCGTCATTACACATCCAAAGTTTCTCCCGAAGGTTGTCTCTGAATTCCATCTCAACCAATCCATTGTTCTGCCTGTCTTCTTTCCGAAACCTCACTCTCATTCTGGAGAACAGGCTCTACATACTTTGGACTGTAAGAGGGCTCTAGCTTACTATTTAGAGCGTACTACGCCCCACAGATCAGCTCCCCAACTCTTTCTGTCCTTTGATCCGAATAAATTGGGACGTCCTGTTTCTAAACGTACGTTGTCTAACTGGCTGGCAGCGTGCATTTCATTCTGTTATGCTCAGACCGGACTGACACTGGAAGGTTCTGTCACGGCCCATAGAGTTCGAGCTATGGCAGCATCTGTAGCTTTCCTCCGTTCCACTCCTATTGAGGAAATCTGCAAGGCTGCTACTTGGTCCTCAGTTCATACTTTTACATCTCACTATTGTCTGGATGCTTTCTCCAGACGGGATGGACACTTCGGCCAATCTGTTTTGCAAAATTTGTTTTCCTAATGGCCAACCTTCCCTCCATCCCTCTTTTTGTTAGCTTGGAGGTCACCCATCAGTCAAGAATATGCTGCCTGCTTGTCCTGGGATAAAGCACAGTTACTTACCGTAACAGGTGTTATCCAGGGACAGCAGGCAGATATTCTTGCGTCCCACCCTCCTCCCCGGGTTGGCTTCTTAGCTGGCTTATACTAACTGGGGACCGCGCGCCTCTGTCGGGCGGGAAGGCACTCGCGCGTGCGGCCTACTAGAACTTTCCAAGTTCTTAGAGTGCAATCACTCTAAAATTGTCCGTACCGGGGCTCCGTCGGTGCCGTCACCCATCAGTCAAGAATATCTGCCTGCTGTCCCTGGATAACACCTGTTACGGTAAGTAACTGTGCTTTACTGTTTTGGGACCAGGATTTGCCACTATTGGAACAGGATACTGAACTTGATGAACCATCAGTCTGTCCCAGTATGACAATGCTTATGTTAAGTTGTTTCATCCTGTATTGCCTCAGGTGCATCTTAAATTGTAGGTTCTCCTGAGCTCTTATTTGGAAAGGTAAGGAATTAAATTTCAAATCAATTTATTGCCTGTAGCCCATGAACCCAAACTTCTATTTTTTGGCAAAATATAAGTATTAAGAAGAGCAATAACAGTAAAATTGAGAAACTGAGATTGTGGCCAAAATAATTTCACTTGCAAACAGGTCATCTGTCATAGTATTTGGAGAGATGATGCCTTATAAAATAAGTGCCAATATAGATTAATTAAGAATTCCAGGTAGCCAAGTGTCGGATAATAGTTTTGACTATATTATAACCTAACTACATTGTTGTTCCCTATACATGCTGTGATAAAATTTTTGGGGTTTTTTTCTTTTTTTTCCCAATTCTTTATTAATTTCAATACTTAAAATAAGTGTAACAATAAATACAACATTTTACGCTGAAATATCACACTTAATATTCTTGTAATATCCCCTAATCAATCACAATGTCCATACATAAAATATCTATTATCACCCCATATCAGTTATTCAAAATTACATCCCCTCGCCTCCCCCCACCCGGATGTGCAAATTTAAAGGGAAAAACACTATTTAAACGTCACAATATTTTGCTAATGGCTCCCAAATCTCCTGAAACCTCTTAAAATTCCCTTTCTGAATGGCCAATGTCCTTTCCATTTTATACATATGACACAATGAATTCCACCAAAAACTATAGTTAAGCCTTTTCCAATTCTTCCAATTGCTTGTAATTTGTTGTATGGTGACTCAAGTTCAAGTTTCAAGTTTATTTGTTATTTGATTAATCGCCTATCACAGTTACTAAGCGATGTACATAAAATATTAATATAGGGTAAACAAGAACAAAAATAAATAAAAAGATAAAATCTTTAAAAATAGACAAATTACAACAGGAAACATTAGGATGGAGGGGAAAGAAATACATTTTATGATAGAAAAGGAAGAACATTTAAGGGTAATATACAAAGGGGAAGGGAAAACAAATTAGTTTATTTGGAGTATAATACACAGTTGAACAAAATGGATTACTACTATAAAGAGCAATTGGCTTTTCAATTAAATATTGAAAGCGTCTTTAAAAAGAAAGCTCTTGAGTTGGCTTTTAAATTTATCAAAGTTTTTCTCCTGTCATTATTAGCAAAAGTCTGTTGTTCCTAGATGATATTTGGCTTTTAGCCCTCATAATCATGCCAAATAATATAGTATCATAGGATAAAAGTTTTACTAAATAAAAAACAAAAATACTAGTATGGGGCACCTCCTACATAACTATAGAGATGTATCTTTTGTAATCAATACTCACTACTTTGGAAAATGACATACTCTGTTGGATGATACATGTAACAATTGCTAAATATCAGTGTTTCAGTCTTTTGCTCTTTTATTTTCCTGTAGAGTATGCCCAGGTGATCAAGATGCTGGGGAATGGCCGATTGGAAGCAATGTGTTTTGATGGTGTAAAGAGGTTGTGTCATATTAGAGGAAAATTACGAAAAAAGGTGATTAGATTATTGAGATTTATATGTCTAGTTTTGTAGATCAAAATTTGGCTTTCCCTATCACCAGCAGCAGATGAATCCAGAGGAATGGGTTATGTCCATCCACCAGCAGGCAGAGATAGAGAGCACCGAGCTGTCTTCTGTGATATAGGATGGTATATTCCCTGGCCAAGAGAGGGGCAAGAGAGCAAAGATCACTGGAGCAAGCCAGTGTTAAGCTAGGTCTATCCCAGAGGATAGTCGGCCAGATTCAAAGGGAGAGAAGCATTTGTGTGAGGTTGTATCCCGTGAACATGGTGGTAATGTAATCTGCCGGAGCTTTTGGCTGAACACTGTCAGTGGTTTGTGCCTTTTTTTACAATGGGTCCATGCCTCCCCTCCCCCCCTCACACACACACAAGATTTCAGATGAGAGTGGAGGGATGTGGTCCTCTTGTTGTCCCCCCCATGCTGAATTTGGTGAGAATGGTGACCATGTGGGTGCCATTCTGCCTGCCAGACCTGTGTAGAGAGATGTGCTCCTCCAAAGCAGGTGGAGAAGAAGGTTGCTCCTCTCAAATGATTCATATGCCAAAGGTCTGGGGGTTGATTTGGCAGTAAACAGTGGAGTGAGTCCATCAGGCACTGGCAGAGCCAATGACTTGTTGGCACCAAGAGGTATCAACAAATAACTGAGGACTTGGGCTGGATTGGGACTTTTGGTTGGGAGGATTTGGGCAACTCATTGACTGGGTCCCTGAGACCGAACACCCTCCCCCATGCCCCCCACTCGCGTATCCCTGTTCTGCCTGAGCCATCTTACAAGGTTACCATCTTTGAGGGCCTCAGGAATTTCTTCTAAGACGTTTCTCTTACATAGAGCCCTCTCCCAGATGGTGTTGGCCTTGGACGGAATTCACCAGTGCAATTGACAGTTGAGCAGACTTTACCCCTTGCCTGCTGAACACTTGAACAGGTTCAGGTTTCAGGGTGAATGCTCCAGTTAATAGTACTAAGATGATACAACTTGCTATACACAGCCTTGGGTGAATCTCTTCATAATGGCGGTTAATACATCTCAGTAAATAAATTCAGTGCAAAGTGGCTCTGCTCTGAAGAATAGTGGTGGTGCAGCTCCTCAAGCAAGTCTTCACTTTCTTTGTACTTGGGTCCAGGCTTTGGTCTCTGAGGTTTACGTAGTCCATGCTTTGCTGTGCTTAGTGCAGCAGCTCTTCAAGCCTTTTTAGCAGATATCCTTTATGACTTGGTCCACATATTTTTAGTCAGTTGCCCTTTGTGGTTCCGGCTGTGGTAATGGGCAGCTGGTAACAGCCTCTAAGACACATTTGAGCAAGATCTTGTGCAACACTTGGTAGGGTCCCTGCTGCTGCAGCAGCCAGATCTCCTGATACTGGGCCCAGTAGTTATGAATAACCCTGATTCCTTTTAGCTTACAGCTTGACCTTTGAGAGAGAGTACTTGAGACAGGTTATTCACCTTTGGTCATCTCAACCCTGCTAGGCTCATAGACAATCTACATCCTTGATGTATGCCAGAATCTGGCAAGTCTTTGAGCAATGTCATTTGGGGCATGAGTTCTCACCCTGGGGAGCACAGGTGCCAGAGGTATTGGAGTTTTAGTAAAGGGGCTTGGAGTAGAGAATGACATGAGGACAAATGTTTCCCTGTCCCCAGAGGAACTCAATTTTCCCATCTCGTCCCTGTGAGTTTTGTAAGCTCTGCCTTAACCACACAAACCTCGAACACTTATGATTTTTAAAAGTGTTTGAGGCGTGTGCAGATGAGGACAGAGCTTGCTGGAATGGGTCAGGGACAGGAAAATAACTCGCTGGGATGGGGCAGGAAAATGATTTCCCATGGGGACGGGGGAAAATTTGTCCACGTGTCATGCTCTAGCTTGGAGCAGGGCTTGACCATCAGTTCTCTGAAGGCCCTGGTGTGGCCCCCTTATGTTTCCTCAGTAAGGTATAAGGGCTGTCTAGAAGCAAAAGCAGATAGCGTTATCCAGTTCTTGCGCACAGTAAAGCAGTTTTCAGCTTACAGTTATTTAAGACTGAACAAGAGTTTTTATAGAAACATATGCTCAATCACATGGAAGAGTAAAGGATCAAGCATAAGTCACCCAACTTATAGGAGCAGTAGTAGGCTATTTTAGCTCCCAAGAAAAGCAAGGTCAGTATAAAACATCAAGGCTTTACTACATCTTAATTATTATTGGAGTTTCTGTAAAATTTCGGAGCTTAAGCTTTAGACTTGACTACGTTTTTCCATTGCAGAGGAGTGATACTCAGCATGAGATTAAGTTTGTGCTGATGATAGTTAAAATCCCTATAGACAAGGGAACCAGGCAGACTGGGTGGACCAAATAGGCTTTATATGCCAACATTTTAAGATTCATCTGCATAAACTTTGTCCAAAAACTATGACCAGAGGACAACCATAGTATCTAATATTTCATTTTAAACATTTGTAATGTTCAAAATGATCAGTGTTTAGATCTGAGGATTTTACAAAGCAAAAACATGGAGTCCACCTTGTGAGATCTGTTAAGGTTATTTCAGAATCTTCATTTTCAATGATAGTGTCCTCCACCCTGCAGATTTAGTTTGAAGGACAGACTATTTCTGCCTCTGGTTTTATATAGGCCTTATTCAGAAGAATTCCTTTTCATCAGTATAGATCAGGAGTGTCAAACTTAATCACATAAGGGGCCGAAATCTTAAAAAAAGGCTGTAGATACTTGGGGGTCCTTTTATTAAGGTACACTAACTGATTTAGCGCAAACTAAATGCATACCTTAATAAAAAGACCCCTTGGTCTTAGCAAAAGTATAGGGTTACAACATCTCCAACCCCGCGCCGGCTCTGTGATATAAATAAAATACAGTCAAACCTCGGTTTACGAGTGCACCGGTTTGCGAGTGTTTTGCAAGACGAGCAAAACATTCGCAAAATCGGTGCCTCGGAAACCAAGTTTGACTCAGTTTACGAGCGCGCCCCCCCCCCGCTCACATCGTGTGTGTCCCCTACCCCCTCCATCCTACATCCCCCCCCCCCCCCCCGAGCACTGCAACGACATCACTTACCCCGATTGGGTACCAGCACCAATGCACAGGAGGTGCCGGTGCCCGAAGATCCTCCCTCTTCTGGCCTGGGCTGGGCTGGGCGATGCGACAGAGATCTTCCATGTGCTGGGCTGGACTGGGTTTTGAGCATTTGCGCATGCTCAAAGCCTTCTGGTCTCGCTCTCTCAGAGATTCTCAGATTCAGAATCTTGGAGAGAGCGAGACCAGAAGGCTTTGAGCATACCCAAATGCTCAAAGCCCAGTCCAGCCCAGCCCAGCACAGGGAAGAGGGAGGATCTCCGTCGCACCACCCAGCTCAGCCCAGGCCAGAAGAGGGAGGATCTTCGGGCACCGGCACCTTCTGTGCATTGGTGCTGGTGCCGGTGCCCAATTGGGGTAAGCAATGTCATTGCGGTGCTCAGGGGGGGATGTAGGATCGCGGGGGAGGAGGGGGTGGTGGGGGGATGCCAGTTCCCGGGGAGGTATGGAGCAGCATCGGTGGCCTCAGGGGGGAGGGGATGGAGCAGTGCCGGTAGCCTCGGTGGGAGGTGGGGTGGGGAGGAGGTGGAACGAATCAAAGCGGGTTTCCCTTACTTCCTATGGGGAAACTTGCTTTGATATACGAGCAGTTTGGTTTACGAGCATACTTCTGGAACGAATTATGCTCGTAAACCAAGGTTCCACTGTAAATAAAAAAGACTCTCTTTTAGGTCCTAGACAGGCATGGGAGTCAAATTTTGGATCAGGCAGAGGGTGTTGTGCATTATTATTCAATAATATAACTGCAGGGGCCTGGTAGCAAAGGAGTGTAGGGATGGGGATGAGGGCAGAGAAGGTTGAGAAGCATGCAGGCAGATGGGTGTTGAAATAATAAAATCTGTTCCCTGGAATGCATGAGACCTCTTGGACACACCATTATAATAAATGAATAGAAAATGGAATGTGTCTCTCTCTTTGTGGCCTCCTTGATCTCTCTCCTTCCCTTTAGGAAACCCCCAAAATAACTTTCCTCAGCTGCAGGTCTGCTTGGGACCTGACTTCAGGTTTATGCGGCATCATCTGTAGATTCACGCGGCCTGCAGAGGATCGCTGGTCGGCAGTAGTGATCCTAGCAGGCCGCTGTAGCCTCAGCTGCACATTCCCTCTGGCACGGCCCTGTACGTCAGAGGAGGGGCGGGACCACGCTAGAGGGAAAGGTGGCCTGCAAGGATCACTACTGCCAACCAGCGATCCTCTGCAGGCCGCGTGAACCTATAAATGATGCGGCGCTTGTACCGACGGGCCAGCTTGGGGGGAATTTGGCTGGCGGGCCAAATTTCAGTACCCTGTGGGCCAGATTTGGCCCGCAGGCCAGAATTTGACATGTCTGGTATAGATAATACAAGTTTCTGTATTTAAGTACTAGTGTACTTTTCTCAGACACTGTCTGATTGATTGAATTATTCTTTGAGCTAAAAATCAATTGAACATATTGCTAGTTGACTTTAATTAAAGCCTAATATTTTGACTTTCAGGTGTGGATAAATACATCTGATATTATATTGGTTGGGTTAAGAGATTACCAGGTGAGTGCTTACTTATTTAGCATATAAATTGTGATGTCTCCTCAATCTGTCTATAAACCATATAAAGAAGTGAAGAAAATGGAAGATAATTCCTTTCTAGACATAATATTTGTTATCCCAGGACAAGCAGGCAGCATATTCTTAACTGGTGGGTGACGGCACCGACGGAGCCCCGGTACGGACAATTTTAGAGTGATTGCACTCTAAGAACTTAGAAAGTTATAGTCTGTCCACACCGCGCGAGTGCCTTCCCGCCCGACGGAGATGCGCGGTCCCCAGTTTCTTAGTTTCCGCGGAGCTAAGACACATTTTTTTTAACGGCCGTTGAAAATCTTTTTTGTCGCCTTCCCACTCGCGCGTTTTTCATGGAAATTTACTTCCTTTCTAATTTCTTTCTTCTTTAAAAACTTAAAAAATAAATAAATAACAATTTTTCTTTCTTTTTTTCGGTCGGCCCCAGCGGGGCCTGTTGGCATCATCGAAGCCTCAGCCTTCGATTTTGCTACCGCCGTTTTTCCCTTCATGCCCCCTCAGTCGGGTTTTAAGAAGTGTCAGCGGTATGCTCGCCCTATTTCCCTGACCGACCCTCACAATTGGTGCCTCCAGTGTTTGGGTCCGGACCATAGGGCTTCCTCGTGCACCCGTTGCGCTTCTCTCCAAAAACGCACCTTGAAGAATCGACAACTTCAACAGAAACTCCTCTTCGGTGCCGGGAAGGAGGGTCCCTCGACATCGACCCCGCAAGAAGTTTCTTCAGTGTCGCATCCCCCAGGTAAGCCGGCTAAGAAGCCTTCCCCTACCCTGGTGGGGCAGCCGGTCGATTCCGCAGTGAGTCAAGTCCTGCAGACCGCGCGGCATCCTCGTAAACGCTCCACTCATATTGAAGTGAGTGCCTCGTCATCGGCCTCCTCATCTCCAGGGCGTCGAGCGGCACCACAGATACCGAAGAAAAAGAAAGCGGTACCGCTGCCTTCCTTGGACGACCGCATCGCGGCTATCCTCCAAGTCCAACTTAAGGAGCAGTTACAACAACTCCTCCCTGCTCTTTTGCAACCGAACCTTCCAGTACCTGTTCAGTCTGAGCCACCGGTGCCGATTGTTGCTTAGCCTATATTATCGGCGTCGACGTTATCGGCACCGGTACATTCCGCTTCCTCGGTGTCCATGCCAATACTGTTGGCGGAACCGAAAGCCTTGCACTGTACCGTTCAGTCGGTCTCCAAGCCGGTACCACTTTCGGAGCACCCTTCACGCCACACTTCTCATACTTCCCCGGGCACCATATCGATGCGGTCAGGCAAGTTGGTGCACAAATCCCTACATGATGATACTTCCACTCCTGTTTCCCGAGGTCGACTACCACCGGTGCACGACCCTAACCTGTGGGATGATTCAGAATAACCTCTTGATACCGATGCTGAGGTTTCTTCTGATGAGGATGACCCCTCTGTTCAGGAGTCTGGCAATAAGCCTGATCAGACTTCCTTTACAAAATTCTTACGGGAGATGTCCAGAGACACTATCTATTCCTTTGGAGTCAGACTCTAAAAAGTCCAAGGCATTTCTTGATGCCCTGGATTTTGACCAGCCTCCAAAAGAATTTCTCAAATTGCCCCTCCATGACATACTGAGGGAGACTTTTTACAAAAACCTGGAGACTCCTTTAACCATTACTGGAGCTCCCTGTAAGCTTGACACTCTTTATAAAGTTATTCCGATTCCCGGGTTTGACAAGCCTCAGCTCCCGCATGAGTCCCTGCTTGTGGAATCTACCCTAAAGAAAGCTGCGGGCGCCAGTGTATACGCCTCTGTCCCTCCTGGCAGAGAGGGTAAGACCATGGATCGATTTGGCAAGCGGTTGTATCAGAATGCTATGCTGGCCAATCGTTCAGGTAACTATGCTTTTCACTTTTCTTTCTATCTGAAGCATTTAATCCAGCAGCTTTCTACTCTTCAACGGTATTTACCTGAACGTAAAATCCCTTTATTTCAACAGTATACTTCCAGTCTGTTACAACTTCGGAAGTTCCTAGTCCGTTTGATCTATGACACCTTCAAGCTGACCTCCAGGGTACTGCAATGGCTGTTGCCATGTGGCATTTAGCTTGGCTTAGGGTCTCAGAGCTAGATGTTAACCATCAAGACCGTCTCGCTAATGCTCCTTGCCTGGGTGTTGAGTTGTTTGGAGAATCTCTTGATACCACCACTCAAAAATTATCCGCTCATGAGACCAGGTGGGATACTTTATTGAAAAACAAAAAGAAACCTCCACCTACTCGCCCTTTTCGACAGCAGTCTTCTTATTAGAGACGCTATTCTGCTCGTCCTCTCCAGCAGCCTCATAACCAACCTTGTCTGCCGCGTCAGCAGCAGCAGCAACAGGTTCACCAACAGCAGACAGTGAAACCTTCTGTTCCGCCTAAAGCTGCTCAGCTCTTTTGACTTACTTCTCCAGGACATAGCCAGTCTTCTCCCTTCATCCCCTCTGCCTCAGCCTATCGGGGGACGTCTTCAGTTTTTTCTCAACCGTTGGCAACTCATCACTTCAGACCAGTGGGTTCTCTCCATTATTCGTCACGGTTACTCTCTCAATTTTCAGACTCTTCCACCCGACAGTCCTCCAAAAGGGTTTTCTTTGAACACATCTCAGTCCTCCCTACTGCTTCAGAAGGTACAATCTCTTCTTCTGAACGCGATAGAGGAAGTTCCTCTAGATCAGAGGGGGCAGGGATTTTCTGGTCCCCAAAAAGACCGGAGATCTCAGACCCATCTTAGATCTCAGGGCACTTAACAAGTGTTTAGTCAAGGAGAAATTCAGAATGCTCTCTCTTGCCACACTTTACCCTCTTCTCACTCAGGGCGACTGGCTATGCTCCCTAGATCTCAAAGAGGCCTACACTCACATCCCTATCCATCTGACTTCCAGGCAGTATCTCAGATTTCAGATCCATCACTGTCATTATCAATATAAGGTGCTACCCTTCGGCCTAGCCTCGTCTCCCAGGGTATTCACAAAGTGTCTCATAGTGGTGGCTGCCTTTCTGAGATCTCACAGTCTCCAGGTTTTTCCTTACCTGGACGACTGGTTAATCAAGGCTCCTTCATCTCTGCAAGTGGTTCAAGCCACAAACCAGACCATCTCGTTCCTTCACATTCTGGGTTTCGAGATCAATTACCCGAAGTTGCATCTCATTCAACGACTTCAATTCATTGGAGCAGTCCTGGACACCAATCTCATGAGGGCATTTCTTCCCTCCGACCGTCTTCAGACCCTGCTCCACATCTGTCATCATGTGTACCTTCAACACACCATTTCTGCCAGACAGCTGATGATTCTTTTGGGGCACATGGCCTCTACAGTTCATGTTACGCCCCTCGCCCGTCTCCATCTAAGTACCCCTCATTGGACCCTGACCACTCAATGGTCACAGGCGACGGATCCAATTTCACGACGCATATCTGTGACATCGTCTCTTCGGCAATCTCTGCATTGGTGGTTGAACTCCTCCAATCTTTCCAGAGGTCCTCTTTTCCATCTGCCTTCTCATCACATGATCATCACCACGGATGCTTCCCCGTATGCCTGGGGAGCACACATGGACCATCTCCGCACTCAGGGTCTTTGGACGGTCCAGGAGCGTCAGCATCACATCAATTTCCTGGAACTCAGGGCGATGTTTTATGCTCTCAAAGCATTTCAGCATCTTCTCTGTCCCCAGGTTCTTCTGTGCACAGACAATCAGGTGGCCATGTACTACATCAACAAGCAAGGAGGGACGGGCTCTCTTCTGTTGTCAGGAGGCTCAGAAGATTTGGTCTTGGGCGACAGCTCGCAATCTGTTCCTAAAGGCTGTCTATATTCAAGGCGAGCAGAATTCATTAGCAGACAACCTCAGCAGAATTCTTCAGCCTCACGAATGGACCCTCGATCCTTCAAGTTTCAAGTTTTATTTAAATTTGATGGTTCGCTTAATATTTCTAAGCGAATTACATAAAATATACAATTGAGGTAAAAACATTAAAAATATTAATAAAATTTCTACAATAAATAACACGGGGCAATTTCAAACTGACAATACTGACAAATACTACAAAACAGGAGTGAATTGGAGAGAACGTGAGGGAAAAAGTTACAAAATTTTGATTCCTAGTGCGGAGAAAATGAAGGTTGACGGGGGGAGGGTAAAAACATTAGGATTTGGGTATAAGAAACTGGAATTAAAATTTACATGGAAGGATGAGAATTTAGAGGTTAAATGCAGCTTTAAAGAGGAATGTTTTTAAATTATTTCCATTCTCCAGTCCATCTTTGCTCAGTGGGGCACTCCTCAGGTGGACCTCTTTGCAGCTCCTCACAACCATCAACTGCCCCGTTTTGTTCCAGACTCTACTCCCCTCATCGTTTGGCAGCAGATGCGTTTCTCCTCAATTGGACGGATCAGTTTCTTTATGCCTTTCCTCCTCTGCCTCTCATGTTACGGACTCTATTCAAACTCCAGAGGGAGCAAGCCACCATGATTCTCATAGCTCCTCGGTAGCCCAGGCAACATTGGTTCTTCCTTCTTCTTCAACTTAGTTCCAGGGAGCCCATACTTCTACCAGTGTTTCCTACTGTGCTTACTCAGCATCAACAATCCCTTCTACATCCCAACCTGCAATCTCTCCACCTGACAGCTTGGTTTCTCTCGGGCTGAACTCGGCTCAAATATATCTTTCTCAGCCTGTTCGCCAGATTCTTGATGCCTCCAGGAAGCCCACCACTCTCCGGTGTTATCAGCAGAAGTGGACTCGGTTTTCTTCCTGGTGTCTGCTTCATCATCATCATAATCCAACTTCGTTAGCAGTAGAACTAGTGTTGGATTATCTACTCTCTTTGTCTGACTCTGGTCTCAAGTCTACCTCCATCAGAGTCCACCTCAGTGCAATTACTGCTTTTCATGAACCAGTTCATGGAAAACCTCTCACTGCTCATCCTTTGGTTTCCAGATTTATGCGAGGCCTTTTCAATGTGAAATCACTTCATAAACCTCCTCCTGTTATCTGGGACCTTAATGTGGTCCTCTCTTTTCTTATTAAGCCTCCATTTGAACCATTGGCCACAGCTCATCTCAAATTTCTCACTTGGAAAGTGGTCTTCCTTATAGCTCTCACCGCTGCACTAGTGGCTGACCCACCTTTCACTGTTTTTCACCATGACAAGGTGGTTCTTCGTACTCATCCTAAGTTCCTACCTAAAGTGGTCTCTGCCTTTCACCTTAATCAGTCCATTATTTTGCCTGTGTTCTTCCTTAAACCTCATTCGACGACTGGTTGATCAAAGCGTCCTCTCGCCATGAAGTTCTGCGAGCGACGAATCAAACCATCTTGCTCCTTCAGAGCCTCGGCTTCGAGGTGAACTTCCCCAAGTCTCAGCTCTGCCCGTCCCAGTCTCTAGAATTCATCGGAGCGGTCCTGGACACGGCTCGTCTCCACTCCTTGCCTCGGCCTCGCCAGGAGGCCCTTGTTTGCTTATGCCGAAGAGTGGCCCACCTGTCCTCAGCCCCGGCTCGGCTCATGATGGTCCTCCTAGGTCACATGGCCTCCACGGTTCACGTGACTCCTTTTGCCAGACTTCAACTCCGCTTTCCTCAATGGACTCTAGCATCCCAGTGGAACCAGGATCGGGATCCTGTCTCAACTCATTGTCATGACTCCTTTGTTGAAGCAGTCTCTCTGTTGGTGGATGCTTTCTTCCAATCTTTCCAGAGGTTTTCTGTTTCATGCTCCTCCTCTGCAGAAGGTCCTCATGACGGATTCGTCGACCTTTGCTTGGGGGGCTCATCTGGACGGTCTTCACACTCAGGGTCTTTGGTCCAGTGCCGACCGCCATTGACACATCAATCTGCTGGAGCTTCGAGCGATTTTCCTCACCCTGAAAGCTTTTTGTCACCTGCTTCGCGACCGAGTAGTGCTGGTCTGCACGGACAACCAGGTCGCCATGTATTATATTAACAAACAGGAGGGAACGGGGTCCCGGTCCCTATGCCAGGAGGCGATGCGGCTCTGTGATTAGGTCTTCCACAGCAACATTTTCCTTTGAGCGGTCTACATTCAGGGCAAGCACAATTGTCTGGCGGAGAAGTTGAGTCGTTTCTGCAGCCGCACGAATGGCCCATCCATTCCTTGACCCTGCGTCAGGTGTTTGCTCATTGGGGGACTCCAGATGTCGATCTGTTTGTGTCCCCCCTCAATCACAAGTTGCCCTGCTTCTGCTCCAGGGTTTACACACCTCTCAGACTCGAAGCGGATGCTTTCCTGCTAGATTGGACGAACCTGTTTCTATATGCGTTCCCTCCATTCCCTCTGATTCTGAAGACTCTCGTCAGGCTCAAGTCCACGCGTGCCACCATGATTCTGACAGCTCCTCAGTGTAGAGAAAATGCTGCCTGCTTGTCCTGGGATAAAGCACAGTTACTTACCGTAACAGGTGTTATCCAGGGACAGCAGGCAGATATTCTCGCAACCCACCCACCTCCCCGTGGTTGGCTTCTTTGCTTGCTATCTGAACTAAGGACACGCTGAGGAAACGCATGCCCTAGGCAGGGCGGGAGGGGCATGCACGCATACGCGGGCCAATCACAAGCCTGAAGGTCTTCGAGCAAGTCTGCTTGCGAAAACGTCCGCTAGGCGGCTCCGTCGGTGACGTCACCCACATGTAGAGAATATCTGCCTGCTGTCCCTGGATAACACCTGTTACGGTAAGTAACTGTGCTTTCTAAGCGGACCATTTCTAACTGGTTGGCCGCTTGTATCTCTTTCTGTTGCGCTCAGGCTGGTCTCTTCCTGCCGGGTCGAGTCACAGGCCACAAGGTCAGAGTGATGGCGGCGTCTGTTGCTTTCCTCCACTCGACTCCGATTGAGGAAATCTGTAAGGCTGCCACTTGGTCCTACTGTCTGGATGCTTTTTCCAGGCGTGATGGCCATTTCTGCCAGCCAGTTTTGCAAAATCTGTTCTCCTAAATTGCCAACTCTCCCTCCATCCCATTCTGGTTAGCTTGGAGGTCTCCCACATGTTGAGAATATGCTGCCCTCTTGTCCTGGGATAAAGCACAGTTGCTTACCGTAACAGGTGTTATCCAGGGACAGCAGGCAGATATTCTTGCAACCCACCCACCTTCCTGTAGTTGGCTTGTTTGCTAGCTATCTGAACTGAAGCCATGCTGAAGAGACGCATGCCCTAGACCGGGCGGGAAGAGCACGCGTGCATGCGCAGGCCAATCGCAAGCTTGAAGGTCTTCAAGCAAGTCACTTGCGAAAACGTCCGCTAGGGGGCTCCGACGGTGACGTCACCCACATGTTGAGAATATCTGCCTGCTGTCCCTGGATAACACCTGTTACGGTAAGTAACTGTGCTATTTCCTCAGATTACTCCGGAGCCTATCACCTCTTAACTTCATCCTATGCCTTCTCATTGCAGAGTTTCCTTTCAAATGAAAGAGACTCGACTCATGCACATTTATATTATGTAGGTATTTAAACAACTCTTATCATATTTCCCCTTTCCTCCAAAGTATACAGATTGAGATCTTTAAGTCTGTCCCCATAAGCCTTATCACGAAGACCACACACCATTATAGTAGCCTTCCTTGGACCGACTCCATCCTTTTAAGAATTGCCACTGCTGGGTCAGACCAGTGGTCCATCATGCCCAGCAGTCTGCCCACACAGTGGCCCTCTGGTCAAAGACCAGCACCCTAACTAAGACTAGCCCTACCTGCGTTCCAGTTTTCTACCATTCTCTGGTGAAGAAGAACTTCCTTATGTTTGTACGGAATCTATCCCCTTTCAGTTTTAGAGAGTGTACCTTCTCATTCTCCCTACCTTGGAGAGGATGAACAACCTGTCCTTATCTACTAAGTCTATTCCCTTCAGTACCTTGAATGTTTCGATCATGTCCCCTCTCAATCTCCTCTGTTCAAGGGAGAAGAGGCCCAGTTTCTCTAATCTTTCGCTGTACGGCAACTCCTCCAGCCCCTTAACCATGTTAGTCGCTCTTCTCTGGACCCTTTCGAGTAGTACCGTGTCCTTCTTCATGTACGGCAACCAGTACTGGACGCAGTACTCCAGGTGAAGGCACACCATGGCCCGGTTCAGCGGCATGATAACCTGAGATCTGTTCATGATCCTCCTTCTTTATCATTCCTAGCATTCTGTTCGCCCTTTTCGCTGCCGCTGCACATTGTGTGGACAGCTTCATCGACTTGTCGATCAGAACTCTTAAGTCTCTTTCCTGGGAGGTCTCTCCAAGTACCGCCGCGGACATCCTACATAAGAACTGCCACTGCTGGGTCCATCGTGCCCAGCAGTCCGTTCACGCGGCAGCCCCCTGGTCAAAGACCAGCGCCCCAACTGAGACCAGCCCTACCTTCATACATTCTGATTTAGTACGAACCTGTCCAACTTTGTCTTAAATCCCTAGGTGTTCTCCCCTATGACAGACTCCGGAAGAGCATTCCAGTTTTCTACCACTCTCTGGGTGAAAAAGAACTTCCTTACATTCGTACGGAATCTATCCCCTTTCAATTTTAGAGAGTGCCCTGTATTCGTGCATGAGGTTTTTGTTACCTACATGCATCACTTTACACTTATCCACGTTGAACCTCATCTGCCATGTTGATGCCCATTCCTCAAGTCTGATTGTCATGTTGCAGATCTTTGCAATCCTCCTGTGTCCTCACTACTCTGAATAACTTCGTATCGTCTGCAAATTTAATCACCTCACTTGCCGTACCAACTCCATCCTTTTTATATCTTATTCTTATAACATTCTTAGTCTTGTAAACCATCCTTTTTTAATAATTTCTAGCATCTTGTTTGCTTTTTTTGGCCACTGCCACACATTGGACGGAAGGTTTCAGCGTATTTTCTATAATGACACCTAGATCTTTTTCTTGGGAACTAACCCCTAAGGTGGACCTTAGCATCTGGTAACTGATTTGGGTTATTCTTCCCAATATGCATCACTGTATTTACATTTATCAATATTAAGTTTCATCTGCTATTTGGATGCCCAGTCTCCCAATTTCCTAAGGTATGCCTGCAGTTTTTCGAAATCTACATGTGTTTTAACAACTTTAGACAGTTTAGTGTCATTTGCAAATTTAATCACCTCATTCATCGTTCTAATTTCCAGATCATTTATAAATAAGTTAAATAGCACATATTCCAATACAGATCCTTGCAGCACTCCACTATTTACCCTCTTCTATTGAGAAAAATGACCATTTAAACTTACCCTCTGTTATCTATCAGATAACCAATTCCTTTTTTTTATTTATTCTTTATTAAATTTTCAGTTCTTATAAAAGTGCAATATAACATACTTGTCATAAATCTGAGAATTAAGCACTTATAAACAATCAGAAACAGTTCATCAACCCTTAACAAAAAACCCCATCCCTTCCCCCCAGAAAAAAATCATAGATCAGAAGATAATTTAAACATATACCTCCCCCCCGGATGTGCAATTATTACATCAAACAAAATTAAAACTATAATAATCTTACAAAAAACGCCAATGGGCCCCAAATTAATTTAAAAATTTTTGTGTTCCCTGACAAATCAGCATTTGATTTTTTTCATATTTATACAATAAACATAAATTTGCCCACCAGAATGTAAAGCTAAGACGATCCCAATTTTTCCAGTTGCGCATAATCAATTGTACAGCTGTATCCGTCATAACTAAGAAGAGTCACCTTTTATATTTATCTAACCAATTCCTAATCCATAACTGAACATTGCATCCTATCCAATGACTCTAATTTTCTCAGGAACCTCTCATGCGGATCTTGTCAAAAGCTTTCTGAAAATCTAGATTCACTACATCAACTGACTCGTCTTTATCCACACCTTAAAAGAAGTCAAGCAAATTGGTGAGGCAAGATCTCCCTTGGCTGAACCCATGCTAACTCTGTCCCATTAAATCATGTTTGTCTACAGATTCCACAATTTAATTTTTTTTATAATTGTTTACACTGTTTTGCAAGGCATTGAAGTCAGACTTACTGGTTTGTAATTTCCCGGATCTCTCCTGGAATCCTTTTTAAAATTCAGCATAATATCGGCCACCATCAATCTTCAGGTACTACAGACGATGTTAGCGACAGGTTTACAGATCGCTAACGTCAGCAATTTCATATTTGAGTTCTTTCAATACCCTGGTATGTATATGTGGGGGAGGGGGGAATGAGTAAGAATAGTAAATTTGTCAATGTGGAGCAGTTCATTGAGATGCATTCTTTGTGCTAGGATAACAAAGCTGACGTCATTCTAAAATACAATGCAGATGAAGCCAGAAGCCTAAAAGCCTATGGAGAACTTCCAGAACATGGTAAGAATAAGATCTGGATAAGATCTTAATAAGATCTGGGTTCCAGTGACCAGAAAGCATTTTCAACTTTACACTGTAATTTCTTTATAGCTAAAATCAATGAAACGGACACATTTGGCCCTGGTGATGACGATGAAATCCAGTTTGATGATATTGGGGATGATGATGAAGATATTGATGATGTAAGTAGGATTCACATGAGTACTTTCTCTAGATATCCGAGTAACCAAATTTCTTTTTTTTTTTTTTTTTTTAATTCTTAATTCAATTTTAAAAACTTACATTAAGTGTAACAGCATATATAACATTTTAAATTTAGATGCAACACTTAATATTCTTGTTAAAATCCATATCAGAATTCATCCCCCCTAACCAATAACATTCTTTAAATTCAAGAAAACATACAATAATTCCCATTCCTATATACCTTACTTTAATAATCAAACCAAAATACCCTTCCCCCCCTCCCCCCACCTTGGACATGCATATTTAAGGGGAAAAATAATGTTCAATCATTACAATGTTTTGTTAATAGCTTCCAAATATCCTGAAATTTTCTAAAATTCCCTTGCTGTGTGGCTATTGTCCTTTCCATTTTATAAATGTGACATAAAGAGTTCCACCAGAAACTGTAATTCAATTATTCGTAATCTGTTGTATGGCAATCCCTGTCATAATAAGTAAAAGTCTGCTATTATTAGATGATATTTGGCTCTTAGCCCTCATTGACATGCCAAACAGTACAGTATCATATGATAATGCCACCGGATTTTCCAACAAACAATTTATTTGACCCCCATATTGATTTCCAAAAAGCAAGAATCAATGGACAATAGAATAACAAATGATCTAATGTCCCAGCTTCGAGATGACAGTGCCAGCATCTATTTGACTTAGAGCTATTTAACTTCTGTAAACAAACCGAGGTCCAAGATGCTCTATGTAAAAGAATAAAACAAGTTTGTCTCATAGATGCAGACACCGTACACCTCATCCTCCAAGCCCAAATTCGTGGCCATTGAGACGCAGTAATTTGGTGCTTAATGTCAATGCTCCAAATGTCCCTTAGACCTGTTTTCAGTTTCTTATTTAAAAATCCAGATATTAATTTATGCCACTGAGCAGCCTGGTGTCCCAGGAAATCCACCTGAAAACATAAGAACGGCAGACTATACTGACTACTAAACCAAATTTCTTTTAAAATGAGTTGGACTATAACTGGATCCCAGCTGGTTTAGTCTTTGCACTTGTCACAAATGTATTGAGATAGTGGCCAGCTCCTTATGTGACATTGCCTGCCAATCTGCTCAACAGTCATCTCTGGTTCTTTACTAGTATTTCAGTGTATTTTTTTCTCTAGATCTGTGAAAGGGAGGAGTAGTCGAAACATACTTGGAGGAGATGAATGTGGAAATTGCGAGAGTGAATCTTAAACACTAGTTTCCCCACATTTCGACCTTTCTTCTGTCGCTTCTTTTTGTATTAGTCCTCCAAGTTTAAATTCCATTGTACAGTAGTCTCCCGAAATTTGTGGGGGTTCCGTTCCAGGAGCACACGCAAATTTTGAAAAACCGCAAATGTGGTTTAGGAGCGGATTGGCTGCAGGGGTGGCGGCAGGTGCTGAAAAAAAGGCTGATGTCCTGCGGGATCGTTCTTAGTATTTTCTGACCGCTTCTTCCAGGAACTAAAGTCAAGCTACACCAATCAGGAGCTGCTTTGACACGCTATCTGGCACGTCAAAGCAGCTCCTGATTGATGTAGCCTGACTTTAGTTCCCAGAAGAGGCGGTCAGAAAATACCACGAATGACTGAATTTGCGGAGGTTACTGTAGTGCTGGCCTCTTGTTTCTTCCTTTGTTGGGCCATGTCAGGCATTACCACCCTACTGTCTGTCTTGTACTTAATCCAACTTGGAGACCATTTCCCATAGCTTACAACCAAGCTAAGTGACAAAGGTTGGGCAGAATTTTCAATTTTATGTTCATGAAGATTCCAGAAGAAAATTAAGGGGTGCTGCTGGGGAACCCACTGTTGAGTTTTGTTAATGCAGAATGGCTCCTCCTTTATTTTAAAACTGCAGGTTAATTTTTTCTTTAGTTCAATGAATTAAGTCATGAGAAGAGGGAAGGGTAGAAAATGACTATACATGGCTTTATTTTGTGCCTCCCACCTAAGAGAGGATGGTTTTATTTAGAATTACAAACTAAGGCAGGATGTGCTTCAATACCAGAATTATCCGCTTGCTGAATATGCCAACATCGACCAAATCAATAGTAGTTTCTTCTAGATATTCTTATTGCTCATATAAGCATAGTAGTTGCCAAGTGAAGCTTTAATTTGATGGATTTATTTTTTTATTTATACAAAATCTACTTTAAACTTGGTCTAATATTTTCTTTACAGATCTAACTTGAGTGAAGAATTGATTCCATTCCAGTTTCACAACAATTATTCTACAACATATTGAGTGAACTCTTCTCACTGAAGGCAAACTTTGTGCCCAATAAAATGGTTTTCAATATTTTGTTTTAATGTATTTATACTTTTGTGTAGAAGCTGGAATTGATAGATTGTCTAGAAATTGAAAGCATCAAACGTATTGTCTTCTGGACTGTTTTTAATTTACAGTTTACACATATGGGTGTAACAGACATAACTACATTTGTTGTAAAACATTTATTAAGATATCATTTCATCCCTACAATTTCTGTAGACTGTTTTAAAATAAATTTGAGTTTTTCTGGTAATTATGGATATTTGATTCAAATATTTTGTTCAGGACTATGTCCCATCCTTAGATAAGTCTCTAGGAATTCTTTCCCTTACCTAGTTCATAGAGATTGATAATCCAGACTGCAAGAATTTGCAGTTAAATTAGTAATATATTGTGTTTTCATGTTTAGTAGTAAGGGATATTTTTCTACAATTTTTTGATATAAAACACGCATTGTTTCAAAAAGATTGCATGTCTTGCCACCAAGATGGCAAGATTTCCAATTAGTAGCAATGGTGTGTAAATTCATATTGCTGTTATTCTGTGCAGATAGAGTAATTGCAGATGTTCGACACTGGGTGGTGCTCAGATTACTGACTATTACATTCATGCGCTCAACACTTGTTGCTGTTTGTTGAAAACAAAAGTGCAGAACACCGATTTAAAAAGAAATAGCTAACTATCTTATGATGTGTTGAGTGTATATCTTGAATTTTTTTTTTTTTTTTACATTATGGGAAAAGCTCCTATGTGAACAGCAGTTTTACAGTATGCCATCAAGAACTTTCACACTGTGTTAAACTAGCAAGAAAAATTGTATTTACTGTGGAAATAATTCTGTATTATATTTCATATAGGTATGTTGGAATTGGATAATGATGGTGCATTCTCCAATCCAGAGGCCGCCTTTAACGTACAAATTAGGTCCTTGTAGCTTGACAGAAAGATCTCATAATAAAAAGAGAGGGAGTAATGCTTCTATATTTTTGGTGCTCAAATGCCAAATCTGATTACCTTTTTTTCCATGTCTTCTGTTTGCAATTTCTCTAGTATCCGTGTAATATTCAGAGGCATTATTGAGAAGTTCTGTTCTGTTTTTTGGATATCTGAGGTAGATCTGATGAGGGAAGTGTACATTAAAGATAATGTCCATTTTTATGCTAATACATTTTAAACGCATCATCCTCCTGGTGTGAAAGTAACTCAAATGAACTATGTGGTACGATTTGGGAAAAGGATGTGTAAATTTATAAGTTACGCTATGTAAAAGTGAGGAAAACAGCTAAAATTCATGTAGGACATTCTGAAGGATAATCTTTATTCAGAGATAAGCCAAGAAGTAAAATGAATAATAAATACCCTTGAGTTTCATAATGGAAGAAGCATGGCTGTGAAGCTTAATAAAAATGAATGTCATACACACATCTGTATGTTTTACTTGTTTTGTTTTTTACATATAATTTGCTAAAACAAAATGACGATTTGAAGCCAGCTTGATGAAGATATACAAGTTGGATGCAAAAGTTGGGACCCTTGATCAAATTGTATATTTCAGTGAATCCTTAAGGGAACAGAAGCAAACACAACCTCTACATTGTACAGTTAATTAAGCACAACATTTTTCTGTAATTTTTAATGCATCACTACTATTTATTTGCTGATTTTAAAAGATTAAAATTAAAAGTGAATGTGGCATGTGCAAAAGTTTGGATAGTCTTCCAGTTAATTATGGTTTTAATTTATTTAATATACCACCCTTCCTTAGGCAATAACAGAGCAGTTTAAAATAACAATAAAAAGGACGACAAAATCCACACAAATAGAAAATGAATGCCAGCAATGATAAGATATTCATAAAGTCCAAAAAGTTGACTTGTTTTCATTAATAAAGGATCCAGAAAAAAAATCTTCTCACGAGATCTTTCATTAAGCCAGATCCCTGATTTTGCTTGATTAGGGTTAGTGAACTCTTACATCCCGACATCAGATCTCTGGCCCTCACAGCATGTTGTTGAGAAGGTATTTATTTACTTTGGCCTGATAACATCTAATTCTTGCATTTTGGAGAGATTTTACTAGTAGCTCTTATGGTTTTAAGGAGATGAGTTTGCTGTCTGGGGTGATAGGTCCTACATTCCCTTTCCTATCCCAAACAAGCTGCTTGAATACTTTCCACATTTATTAGTTAGGTTTGAAAACTAACCCAACTATTACCATGTAAAAAGTAAACCCATCTCTCTACAGCCTGTAGCTCATTTGTAGACTATGTTTGCATCTTTTGAGGGGGTTTTTTCTGCTATTTCTTGGGACCTCAATATGATACTGACCCAAATAAGGAAATCTCATATTGAAATGAAGTACCTGAGCTAGAAGGTTGTATTTTTAGTGGTCACTTCAGCATATGGCGTCAGTGAGTTTCAAACCTTAGTAACTAATCCACCCTACTCAGTTTTTCAAGAATAGGGTGGATTGAATTCTTCCCAACATTCTCTTCCCCTCCCACCATGTAGTATATTTTCCCTCCAACTGCCATGTCCAACATTCCTCCCTCTCATTGTCAGATTCTCAGTCTGAATCCTCAACCCCACCCTATCTACCTTCACAAACATCTTTTCAAAGGGTTGCTGGCAGCAAAGTTGTCTGTGGCTGAGCTGGAAAACCACCTACGCTTCACCCAGGCAAAAACAGGAAATTGCATCAAAAGGGGGTGGGATGCAGCAGTGGGAAGACTTCCAAGTCAGCCACAAGAAGCCCCAAGAAAGGCTCAGATGGCGAGACCAATTCTGGATCTGAAGACAGTGAATGCAACACTCTGAGTTCTCATTTTCGTATGGAGATGGTGTGGTCAGTCATTGTGGCAGTGATGCCAGGGGAATACCTGTCTTACCTGGGTTTGACAGAGGCCTATCTACACCTTCACATATTTCCAGATCACATGAATTACTTGAGATTCCATGTCCTGGAAAGGCACTTCCAGTTTTCATCCCTGTTGTTCGGTCTGCTTGCAGCACCCTGAACCTTCACCAAGGTAGTAGTGGTAGTAGCAGCGCACCTTCAGAAGGCAGGGATCCAGGTGCAACCATATTTGGACTACTGGCTGATTTTGAGCCCAGCCCAAAGCAGAAGGGGAACAAGCGGTGACTCAAGTAGTCTTACACAGGACATGGGTTGGATAGTCAACTTCAAAAAGTCACTTGGAGCTGACTCAATGTCTGGAGTACTTTGGGAGTTTGCTTCAACATAATGGAGGGATGGGTCTGACTTCCTCAGTCATGTCAGTAGAAACTCAGGGAACAAATCATGAACCTCTTGACAAATGCCAGCTCCTGTAGCTTGACACTACCTCCAGGTTCTGTGATAAATAGCAGTGACTATAGAGCAGCGGTCTCAAATTTGCGGCCCGCAGACCACAAGTGGCTCTCCAGGTTTTATTTGCGGCCCGCGGTCTGGAGGCATCATTCTCTTCCTTTTAGAGCAGCAGCAGCCGGCTCGTTCGTTCAAAGCCGCGGGTTGGCGGCTCCTTGCGCTATCCACTCCTGCATCGGAAGCCTCTCTGATGTCACAACATCAGAGAGGCTTCAGACGCAGGCACGGATCTCGCAAGGAGCCGCCACCCGCAACTTTGAACGTACGAGCCGGCCAGACATGCTGCTGCTCCAGTGGTGTACCAAGGGGAGGGCGGTCCACTGTTCTCCCTAGAGTGCGGCTCATGGCTCGTCTAGAGAAGTGGTGCCCAACCTGCTTCCCTTCCCTTCTCACTGCTGCCATCGGAGATCAGGCCGGCATCGTGTTCTTTGATCTCCCTGCTTCTCTTCCCTGCGGGGCCGACCAACTCTTGTGGCCCGACGTCAATTCTGACGTCGAGAGGACGTTCTGGCTAGCCAATCGCTGCCTGGCTGCCTGGAACATCCTTTCCGACGTTAGAATTGATGTCGGGCAGCGAGAGTTGGTCGGCCCCGTGCAGAAGAGAAGCAGGGAGATCTCGGCCTGTTCCCGATAGCGGCAGCGACAGCAGCCTATTCCGCGGCGGCAGTGGAATGGGGGAGGGCAGGAAGGAAGAAAGAAAGAAAGAAGGTGGGGTGGGGACAGGGAGCCAGGAAAAAAAAAAAAAAAAAAATGGGGCACGAAGGAAGGAAGAAAGAAAGAAGGAGGGAGGACAGGGAACCAGAAACAAAGCAAAAAATGGGGCACGGAATCAGAGAAAGATAGACATAGAGAAAGAAAGAAAAAGTTGGGGGAGGGAATTAGGTCTGGAGGAGAGGAAGCATACAGGAGGCTGAAAGAAGGGAAGAAGTATTGGATGCACAGTCAGAAGAATAAAGTGCAACCAGAGACTGATGAAATTACCAAACAAAGGTAGGAAAATGATTTTATTTTCAATTTAGTGATTGAAATGTGCCAGTTTTGAGAGAGAAAAGATATTGAACTTTAAATGTGAGTGCTGCAGAAAAAAATAGAGTACTTGGAGGGCCGCAGAAAAAAGAGTTAATGTTTTATTAAAGAAATGACAATTTTGCATGAGGTAAAACTCTTTATAGTTTATATATCTTTCCTTTTAACTGTTAAAGGAAAGTTTTATAAACTATAAAGAGTTTTACCTCATGCAAAATTGTCATTTCTTTAATAAAACATTAACTCTTTTTTCTGCGGCCCTCCAAGTACCTACAAATTCAAAATGTGGCCCCGCAAAGGGTTTGAGTTTGAGACCACTGCTATAGAGGTAGTCCTTTGGTTAAGGGCTCATATGCGGGGCAGGATTCCCTGTTAGCTCATTGGTCTTCGCAGCCAGACTCGCTATAGTGACTGTTTCCTTGGACAGTGGAGGCACAGAAGAGTTTGCATTGCTGCCCAATTCAGGAAAAAAAATTTCAATTAGATTTGATTCAGCCTATTGAATCAATTTTTTTTCAATTCGATTTTCCTGCCCAATTGGGTGGTTTTTTCCAAACATCCTGGTGGGTTTATTTCATAGCCTCTTCACCCCCTTTGTCCTCTCCTACCCACACTGGTCCTGTGGTGTAAACAAAATAAACAAAAAATACTTTTCCCCTCTCTGTTAAATCCTAGCTCACGTTCGTGGTCTAACACCAGCTCTGGAAGGATACACATTTCAAATCTGACATTGTAATCACAAAATAGAAAATAAAATTATTTTTCTTACCTTTTGTTGACTGGTCATTTTTCAAATCATGTTGGTTCATGTTGGTCTGGTTGTCTTCTGATCAGGCTCTCCTTCTTTTTCTTTCTCCATGCTAACCATCCAACTTCCATCTCTGATCTCCCCTTCTGTTTCCCTTTTCTCCATGCCCCCGCAGCTGCAGCAATGGACCCCACCATCCACAGATCCACCATCTTTCCTTTTCTCAACTACCCTTTCATCCAGCATCTCTCTTCTGTGTCCCTGTCCCTATTCTCCTCTCCAGTACTGTCCCCCTTGTGTCCCTGTTCCTATGCTCTCTCTATGTCCAGCATCTTATCTCTCCCCATATCCAGCTTCTTCTTTCTCTCTTCCTTACCTCCTGTATCCCCTTCCCCAGGTACAGGATTCTCCTACTATCTTTTCTGGCATCCTGCACCCTGCCCACCTACTTTGGAGCAGTATCTGTGCCTCTTGTACCCTTCCCCTTGTGGTCTTGCATTTCTCTCTACATTAGTCCAGTACCTCTCCTCTGCTTTCCTCCCCCTCTTTTTGGTTTGGTCTCTCTTCACTTCACCCCAGGTCTGGCATCTCCCCTCTCTTACTCCTTCCTCCTCTCCTCCCTCTGCACAGGCCTGCCCCCCGCCATGAAAGCACTCTTCCTTCTCCCTGCCACGAAGGCCTGCTCCCCCCGTAAGCTTCCCCGCTCTTACTTTAAGCAGCTAATACAGCAACCTGCAGGATCGCTGGTGCTATAGCAATCTCTGCAGCTGCCCGTCCTCAGCGGCACGTTCTCTCTGCTGCAATCCTACCCCTGACATCAGAGCAGGAGCAGGACCGTAGCAGAGAGAATGTGCCGCTGAGGGTGACAGGCAGCTGCAGGGATTGTTATAGCACCAGTGATTCTCCAGGCTGCCATAATAGCTGCTTAAGGTAAGAGCGGGGAAGTTGGGGAACATGCAGGCCTTTTTGATGAACCCTCCCCCCTCAAGCAGGTGTGGCAGCGGATGGCCAGCAAGAGGCAGCACTTCCGCTCCTGCTTTAGGAAGGCACAGGGGATGGGTCGGTCATCAAATCGAGAGGCTGTTTTGTTTTTTTAAAAATCGATTCACCTGATTCAAATCGGTAAACCGGGCAGCACTCTTGCAGAGCTCCAATCAGATTCACTGGCAAAGAGTGTACCCCTACAAATATAATCCTAGGTAACTTTTAATGACTGATACCAGCCATTGCAACAGACTTCCAGTTCAAGGCCAAGAGTAGCTCGTTCAAATAAAATGGTCCATCAGTTGTGTGGAGCTATGAGCCATTCGTCTGGCATTAGACAATGGAAAAGGCCCTAGAAGGCAGGGCAGTCTGGGTGTTCTCAGACAATGCCTCAGCACTAGTAAACAGGGAGGCACCAAGAGAGCTGGAGGCCCAGAAAATGTTTCATTGGGCAGCAGCACACCTGGCTCTCTCAGCAGCTCATAGTTGGAGTGGAGAACGTACAAGCCGACTATCTCAGCCGGCAGATGGACCCAGGGGAATTGTAATTGTCAAAAAAAAAGTGTTTGACTACATTGTTCGGTGTTGGGGTCGTCCAGTCATGTATCTCTGCCTCAGCCACAAACAAGAATGCTTCTACAGCCAACTGTTTCAGCCCAGAAGTGTTGGGTCAGCGGTTTGTGTGTTCCCTCCATGGCCCTTGATAGGCCAAGTCATCCGCTGAATAGTGAATCGCCTAGGACTGGCCATGTCATCAATAGTACATGGATCTGGTTCACCTCCAGAGGGACAGGTGCTTCAAGTTACCAGTTCTGTCGATCTACTCAGGGTCCAGTTCCTATGGAGGATCCGGAATCTTAACATTTGTGCTGAACGATCTCAAGTAGTCCTCCCATGAACTTTTACGAGAAGCGTCACAGCTAGATCTTACTGTTAAGACAATGTTTTCTGGTAGCTATAACTTCTGTGAGAAGAGTCTCGGAGTTACAGGAACTCTCATATAGGGAGCCATTTCTCAAAATCACAGAGGCCGGAATTGTTTTACACATAGTTTCATCCTTACCAAAGGCTGTTTTGGCCTTCCATATCAATCAGGAGGGTATGTCTATTAGTGTTTCAGCCCACAGGCTCAAAGACACAGGATAAACTTTTGAAAGTGCTGGATGTGCAGAGAGTTCTCCGCTACCTAGAAGAAACCAATGAGTTTTGATTATCTGATCATCTTTTTGTTTTGACCAGCCAAGCTAGACAAGGCAGGCCAGCCTCTAAAGCAGGGGTAGGGAACTCCGGTCCTCGAGAGCCTTATTCCAGTCGGGTTTTCAGGATTTCCCCAATGAATATGCATGAGATCTATGTGCATGCACTGCTTTCAATGCATATTCATTGGGGAAATCCTGAAAACCCGACTGGATTGCGGCCCTCAAGAAGGGACTTTGAGATCCCTGAAGTAGATGTATCAGTGCAGGAGGACTCTGCATTTGGTTCCTTGGTTTTAAGGGCACACTCAGCTGTCCCACCCTAGACGCAAGGGATTGCTTTGGTACATCACCTACTGCCTGGAATCCGTTGCCCTTTGCACTATAGGGGAAAATTAGGTTCTTACCGCAATAATTTTCTCTGTAGTAGAAGGGCAAAGGATTCTTTGCCTGTGATCTGCCTTGGACAGATATGTATAGCCAGAGCTGGAGTTTTCTTTTACCAGCCTGAGAAGAAATAGAATTTTTTTTTTTTTTTTTTTTGGGGGGGGGGGGGGAAGAGATCTCTCAAATGGGGTGAGACTCTGAGCTCCATTTATGTGAGTGCTGGTTGCACGGAGACTGGTAGTTTGTTGATTCCAAAAAAACACTGTGGAGTGACTATTTTCCTGAAATGGACTTTATTGAAAATTTAAAGTTCCACAAGTCAATGTAAACAATACACATAGAAATAAAATGATCCACATTAAAACCTTGAGGACCTAATCCGCCTAGAGCGAGGGACCCAACATGGTCTGTGTTTTGACAAGATAGTCTTCTTCAGGGGTCCTTGATAGTCCTAAGGTAGTAGATATGTGAAATAAAACAGTTCAAAAAGTGCAAATGCGTGGAACTCCACAGAGAACGCGCTGTATTACGTGGGGAAGCTGCCGACATGCTGAATATGTGGAAAATGCCAAAGCTGGTGGATAAAGCGTGAGTATTGCTTCCTCAGGCCAGGGAAGAGGTACCCCCTGGTTTCTCCTGCACACCATCCCCCCCCCCCCCTCTCTCAGCTGTTGAGGACCCATCATGGTAGCGCCAGGCTTAATTTGAAGGAGGCCGCGGGCAGGGAAGGCTGAAACCATATGAAAAGTTATTCGCGGGTCAGTCCAGCCCCCTCACCGCAAATACAGAGAAAGAATTGTATTCACCTACTGTCCGGAATCCTTTGCCCTTCTACTACAAAGAAAACTATCGAGGTAAGAACCTAATTTTCCCTTCTAAAAATTTCTGGTGTAGCCTTCCAGTGGGGAGTAGAACTCAATTATTTCTTAACAACTAATGAGTAACAACTTGATCCTGAAAATAATGTGCCAAGTACCACTGAATCATGCTTCAGAAAGCATTCACACACATGTTCTTTGAGACCGCTGTGTGGGCAGTGCCTTAGCTCCGTTTCTTACACAGTGCATATGACTCCTGCATTTTTTTTTTTTTTTTTGCATGTGTCACTGATAAGTGGGTGCTAAAATTCCATTGGGATCCTTTTACTAAGCTGCACTAATGGATTTAGTACGCACTAAATGGTAAGAAGCTGATAGGACTAAAATGGGCTTCTTAGCATTTAGTGTGGGCTAAATCTATATATATATATATTTTTTTAAATTAAAACTGAAAACTCTGCACGTCCTAAAACAAAAAAAACAAAAAACAACAATCTCTGTAGAAGACAAAACAATCTATATATATAAAATCGGAGGTATGTATGTGTGTATGTATGTGTGTGTGTATGTGCCGCGATCACGCAAAAACGGCTTGACCGATTTGAACGAAACTTGGTATGCAGATCCCTCACTACCTGGGGTGATATGTTCTGGGGGTCTCTCGGCCCACAACTCTATGTTGCTTGCTCAAGGGTGGGTTCACCCAAGAATTTATATGTTCTTGCTCCTGGAGGTGAAACTAAAAATGTTGTTTATAATCACGTTTTGCGTTAGTTGTATTCATTTTGTCAAATATTTCACATTATAATTTGAATATTGTACTTTTTATTAAGCTGTAAAAAAATAATTTCATTCACCACTATAAAGTATCTTTATTTGAATCCATTTACAGTGTTATTGCTATAATTAAATACCCGTGCAACGCAGGGGCATCAGCTAGTACATTATAATAAAAAGTAACTCCAAAAGCTTTTTAATTCTTATTTTGTTACTTAACATGAATTTTATCAGATCTCTTTCTAGTTGTGATCCAAGGCCAATACTTGTGAAACCTGGTAATTCTCTTCCCATGCAGGTAAAAATTTAGTGGTTTATAAAGCTTATACAAATTATATCTATTTATGCACCTCTTTGAGTGGAGCTTTCTTCTGGAAAGTGGTCTTTAACCCTTTATTTGTCAATTGTTGCTCAGAAGCAACATGTTTCTATGGCTCTTATGGGAGATCTACAATAGCGAAAGACACGGGGACAAATTTTTCCCTGTCACTGCGAGTTCTTTTCCAGTATCTCCCCCATTCCTGAAAGCTCTGTCCTTGTCTATGCAAGCCTCATACACTTTATGTAGAAATGTTTTTATTGAAAGGTATAAATACAATCACACATGTCGAAACAGCAAAAGTACACAATGCAATTGCAACCAAACCCCCCACCCTCTCCCATCCACCTCCCCCCCACACACCCACCCAACACGCCTCAAACACTTTAAAATCATAAGTATTCGAGGCTTGTGCATTTAAGGCAAAGCTTCAGGAATGGGACAGTGACAAAACTCACGGGGATGGGACAAATTTGTCCCTGTGTCATTCTCTACGCTGCAGCACTCCAGAAATCAAAATGTAATAAAAGTGAGCCAAATATAGGACAATCAAGCCATTATGACATCACCGATGAGGTTGGCTCTTATGCATTGGTGGAATGAGGCATTATGATGTCACACTACCAGCTCTGGTTATCAGAGGCTGAAACTTTTCACACTATTCATTCAGTTTTCTATACTGTTTTCCCAAGTAGAGAATGACACGGGGACAGCTTTTCCCCATCCCCACAGGAACTCATTTTCCTGTCGAGTTCTTTTCCTGTCCCTGCCCCACTCCTGCAAGCTCCATCCTCATCTGCACAAGTCTGAAATACTTTAAAATCATAAGTGTTCGAGGCTTGTGGAGTTAATAAGGCAGAGCTTACAGGAATGGGGCAAAGATATAGACTGCTACAAAAACTCGACAGGACGGGAAAATTGAGTTCCTGTGGGGAAGAAGACAAATGTGTCCCCCATGTCATTCTCTAATCTGCAATTCCAAATGCCTGTTACTTGACACAGTTGCTCTTCTTCAACATCAAGTTACATAAGAGTAGCTGTTTTCACCATCTGCCAATTAAAGGCTTAAAAACTTGTAACTATAGCAAATTGTAACTTAACTGTATATGATGTATGTTAACCTGTAACATTTTCTGAGCTCTTTGGGGGAGAACAGGATAAAAAACATATTTAAATAAATAAAATGTTTCCATTTCTTCTGAAAGGTTGGAATTGAATTATTCCCTCTAACAGAAAGGGAATGCCCCAGAGGGAGACTTTTAAATGATAGTAAAATGGGCCACCTGAACTAGAGGAATCCATATTGCAGGGGCTTATGACATGAATGACGAGAATGAAATATGTTTGTTCAAGTGGTAGCCGCCGAGGCCTTTCTCCAAATGAAAAAATACCTAAATATAAAATAAGTGATTTACTCTAATATATTTTCAAAGAATTGCGAAGTTGTATTGGAGGAGTTGTTGTAACTATCGTACAAGAGTTGCATATTTTAAATGATATAAATGTGATGTTCTATTTATGAACTTGGATGGGGAAAAACCCTGCAACTTTATTTTCACTTACCTGACTGAAGTTTTGCCTACTTTCATTTAATAATGAATGTAGGCAATAAACCCCCTCTTTTACTAAGGTGTGCTAACCGATTAGCATGCGCTAATTGTAGCGTGCACTAAATGCTAACATGTACAGAGACTAACATGCATGCATTAGCGATTAGCACGCACTACTTGGTTAGCGCACCTTAGTAAAAGGGTGACGGGATAATCGCGCACCAGATGCCAGCGCACCGACAATTCAGTGCAAGATAGAAGCGCGCGGGGAAAAAAATAATTTTTAAAGAGCTCCGACTGGGGGTTTGGGGTGGCAACCCCCTCCACTTTATTGGTTAGTGTTCGCGCTGCCGTTGCGGGGGGGGGGTGTGAAACCCCCCCACCTTATAGAGAAAATGGAACTTTTCCTGAAAAAAATCAGAAAATGTTCCGTTTTCTCTATAATGGAGGTTTCCAACCCCCTGAACCCCCTTCCAACAGCAGCACGAACACTGACCAATAAAGTGGAGGGGGGGTTGCCACCCCAAACCCCCCCCGTCAGAGCTCTTTAAAAATTACTTTTTCTCCCGCGCGCTTCTGTCTTGCGCTGAATTGTCGGCGCACTGGCGTCTTGCGCGCCACTGACTATGAACCTAGTAAAAGAGGGCCAAAGTACTTTAAGGGCCCCTAGATTTCAAAAATATTTGTTGAATCTAATAAATCTCATTATCAAAAATGATTATACACACACACAAAAAAAATAAAAAGCAACCTTTATGTGAAGTTCACAGCAGTGCCCTGTAAGGTGCCCCACTGCTCTTTTGCCATGTCTGGGTGGCCAGTCCATTACAGGATTGACCATTCCCACATCCAAATGGTCTTGTTCTGGGCGGTTGGAGCTTAGTTGAGATTTTGGTCGAAAATGTGGTATAAAGATAGATGTCCTGGCGGTCTGGGCAGCCCAATGGCCTGGATGTCCAGATAGAGGATTAAAAAAAAAAAAAAAAAATTATTTCTTGACATATGGCGGTTTGCCTTTCGAAAATAGGCATTTTCTTACTGCCGACTTTGGATGAATAGCGCCATACGTCCAAATTAGACTTAGATTTATGTTTTGAAAATATCCCTTCATTTGCACACTCTTGACATTCCTACTGGAATTAAAAAAAACCCATCCCTATGGTGTAGCCTTTCCAAAACGATATACCTGCTTAAATAGCAAGGTTACCAAATTGTGTAAAAGCAATTTTTTGATGACACCTTCCTACCTTCCGACGACTTTTATGTCAATTTCTTACAAACCGTTGCTTGTTCAGATTGGCAGGCAAACGACATTCCTTAATGCTGAAGCACAAAACACACGATTTTTACCCGAGGAGAACGGCACAAAACCAGATGAGTTAAGACATGTATTGAAGAGCACACCCTGCATAACTGTCTGTTTTCTTCGAGGGTAACTGAAGCAACACGCAGCATTTACAAGCTAAAGAGAAAAATAATGACTTTTAATTAATTGAGGTTTCTCTGTATCACTGATATTACATTAAATCGTCTATAAATGTCAAAATGTACAGCACTATATAAGTGATAAGTCGTAGTCTTATATCAAAGTCCAATATTTATTTTTATTTATTTATTTATTTAGATTTATATCCCGTTCTCCCAGTAGCTCAGAACGGTCTACAAGTAAACATACACAGTAGAAGTAATTAGGCAAATAAGATGTACAATAGGTTTAGGTGCTTGGACATACAAAATTGTGCAGTATTTATCAGGGTACAAACAATTTTTCAGAGTACAGACAATTTATCAGAGTACAGACTAAGAGAGGACTATACTGAAATTTAGGAGAAGTTAAATAGGGGAGAGAAGAGAGAGGTGGGGTTTAAGGGGGGGTGTAGACTATCAAACAATCCCCAACCATAATATATTTATTCTCTCTCCCTCCCCCCCCCTTGTTTTATTCCTCCTTGTCCCTCCCCCTCTCTCTGCCCAACTGCTCCATTCCTACTCTGGCCTTACAAAATATATTCAATTCCCCCCCCCCCCCATTAATTGTCAAAAGTAACACCATTAATTAACCCCCTCTTTTACAAAGCCATGCTAGCATTTTTTTTTCTTACTTTATTGATTTTATAATTACAAACCAAGCATAAACTTGTACAGAAAGGAGTTAAGCCAAGGAAAAATACACTTATACCAAAAAAAGAAAGATGAATGTTCTAAACTTTCTAATAAGAAAACTAATATAGGCTTAATTCAACTCAATAATAGAGATCCAAAATTATTTAAAGCGAACAAATAGGAAAGAAAAAAAAATGCAAGAAATGGCTGAAAAAAACTGAAGATAGTTACCACATTTCCTAAAATAGAGCGTCAAGATTTTTTCATTGTCCAGCCTTGACATCGATAAGAAGGTTGTTAATTGAAAAGGTTCAAAGAAAACGTATTTGAGTGTTTGATGATATGCAATGCATTTACAACAGGGATCTCAAAGTCCCTCCTTGAGGGCCGCAATCCAGTCGGGTTTTCAGGATTTCCCCAATGAATATGCATGAGATCTATGTGCATGCACTGCTTTCAATTCATATTCATTGGGGAAATCCTGAAAACCCGACTGGATTGCGGCCCTCGAGGAGGGACTTTGAGATCCCTGTCCTACAGCAATAGTTAAGGGTTTAGGTCAGACATGGGCAACTCCGGTCCTCGAGGGCCGGATTCCAGTCGGGTTTTCAGGATTTCCCCAATGAATATGCATGAGATCTATGTGCATGCACTGCTTTCAATGCATATTCATTGGGGAAATCCGGAAAACCCGACTGGATTGCGGCCCTCGAGGAGGGACTTTGAGATCCCTGATTTACAAGGATGACTTAAATAGAATGTAGCCCCCATTGAAATGAATAACACAGGAGAATCATATCCACAATCACAATATGCAGACACAAAGGAGTGGAAAAGTAAAAAAAAAAAAAAAAAGACTGGTGAACTCAGTGTTGTTATAGTGAAGAAATAAAGAGGGTGTTTGTGAAATACCTGGAGTTCACCAGTTGTTTTTTTTTTTTTGGGGGGGGGGACTTTTCCACTCCTTCGTGTCTGCCCTCATTGAAACAACACCCGGCTTTAGAAGAAGAAAGTCTCGGCTGCGCCTTTGAGTTTCCCTCGACAAATCAGGATGCATTTGTATTTTATAACCCAAAACAGCCATGCTAGCATTTTTAGCGTCGGCTGCCACGGTAACAGCTCTGACACTCATAGAATTCCTAAGAGCATCCGAGCTGTTACCATTGCGGCCGGTGCTAAAAAAAACGCTAGCACGGTTTTGCAAAGGAGGGGGTAAATGAGGTTTTTGACTTCATGTTTAAAGACTGTCTTCCTATATTAAGACTACAGATCTAGATTGGTACTTCAAAATGTATAGCTTTATTTTGTGGAGCTCTCAGATACCTACTCCGTTGATCATTAAAGATTATTCAAACGGTTTTTGTAGGCAAGGGTATCAATCATTGAGCTCCACCTTATCGTGATAGTACTGTTAGAAACAAGTGCTAAGTATTGAACAGTGATTTTTTAAATAAAGCACTTATCTTTTTTATGGTGGCTTCTATTATGCCTCGTAGTGTGCGCTCTGTGCCCAACGGGTATATTAAGAGACAGTAGAAGTATAATATTATATTGGAATTCATATTCAGAAACTATCAAGAAGAGACCAGTAGTTTTATATTCTTTGGTGTCTTTCAGTCATATATCCTTTCTTATGGAGAATATTTAATTAAGGACTCACTCTGTCTACGCCTCTCTGCAATCGAAGAAGACAAAATTGTTTTCTTTGCTACCAGTAAATCATCCATGGGCAAGCTGAAATCCCAAATGCCTGTTTTGGTGGAAGGGAAAAGTACCGTTAGCAGAACGCATGGCTTGGCTTATCAGGATATGATGAAATAATGGCAGGGCTTCCCTTCCCACTGGAAAGACGCAGCTGCTACCAGGCCAAGGATGCGAGTCTGTCACAGATAATCGGTGGCTGAGACTTTCATCCGTTGCTAAGCAGAGGAGGATTTAAATGTCTTCTTTTACCGAGCTGGAAAAGGCTTTACCTGCCCTGGCATTAAAAACTGGAAGGCTCTTACAGGACTTAACAGAAGCACATGCCAGGGCTGGGAGTTTCCAAGCGACCCAGTTCAATGAAGAAGATCTTAGGATAGCCCTGGATTTTCCGTTTTGATACATTCTGCTATCTTCAGTACCTGAATAAAATTGTGTAAATCGTTCTGAGCTCCCCTGGGAGAACGATATAGAAAATCGGATAAATAAATAATTGAAATAATGTCATATAGTAAAGTGAGTACTACAAGTACCAGGATGCACTGGGGTATAATGTCATGACCTTGTCTGAAACCCTCTTCCCTCCTTTTCCTAGTAGGGACCACTTTGAAAAAATCAAAACCTCAAAATGAGAGTGAAGCTCATTGACTGGCAAAGTGAACAGCATACTGGCCACATCCTGCTCCAATGATACAGCTGGCCTGGATGCATCCCTCTCTCATGATTTAGTCAACCTAGGTGTTTTCACACATTAGAGTGACTCGTGTAACTAAAACGAAATCTACTTTGCACAGATACATTTATTGTATCGAGTAAAACCGATGTAGTCGTCTTTTGTCTTTTGTACTGTTGTACAGACAATGGTCTTGTGGAGGCTCGACTACTGCAATGCCCTGTACCTTGGGATAACTAAGACGAGCCACAGGGCATTGCAAGTAGTACAAAATGCAGTGGCCAGATTGATAACAGGAACATCGAAATATGCCTTCAACAATTATACTGGCTGCCAGTACAAAGCCCTCCCTCCCCCCTTCTTCTCTCCTTGCTATTCGCAACTCTACGATCAATTTGATATGTAACCACTTGTAACTACTATCTCCATGTTGTTTGCAACTCTATGATCAATTTGATATGTAACCACTTGTAATCTCTGTCTAACCAATGTGAACCGCCTAGAACTCTTCGGGGTATGGCGGTATACAAAAATAAAGTTATTATTATTATTATTATCATCAATTCCTGTACGGTACGATCCCTGAATTCTTCAAGAGTAAGATGGCTAATTACCAACCGAAAAGATCATTGCGCTCTGAAAATTCAGCACTGTTAAAAGCGAATGTCTATCCAAAACATGTAGAAATTAGCGCAATTGACCTTTTGTTGTGCAGGGGTAAAATTGTGGAACTCACTTGTGGGGCAGATGCGGAAATGTGGTAATAGGGGTGCATTTAGGAAACTACTCAAAACACAATTGCTTGTAAAAGCCTTTCTCTAGGCATTGATTTCTCCTGATTGCTGATTTTCTGAGGATCTGATTATTTATGTTTACTTGGTTTTAAAAACTTATGTCCCCAGCCCATTGCCTTCCACACGTTCTTCCCTCCATCTTGTTCTTCAACTGCACCCCAATCCAGCCTCAATTCCAACCACCATCAGACGTCACCATCCTGTCTCTGCCCCCAACCCCTTCAAAGTGACCCTCACTACAATTTTCAATCCACCCCCTCCCCACCCAATGTTTTCTGCAGAGGGTTGGTTGGTTTCTGGAACGGCCGTTCTATTTTCTTCCAGTACCACGTGACTCTTCAGTAAATCTGAACTACATGGTGACCAGATTCCTTCACCGCTCTTCCGATCTTGGTTAAGGGGCTGGAGGGGTTGCCATACAGTGAGAGATTAGAGAAACTGGGCCTCTTCTCCCTTGAAAAGAGGAGTCTGAGAGGGGACATGATTAAAACATTCAAGGTCCTCCCTCCACTTCAGAATCGCTCAGCTCTGGAATAGTCTCCCTTCCCCTCTCCGCAACTTGAGCCCCCTTCTACCATTCCGTAAGCTTCTGAAGACCTGGCTCTTCTCCAAAACGTAACCCATCCCCTCCCTATTATTATCACACCTAACCTCTCTCTTACTTACTTTTATAAACCCACTGGAGTTCCGTTGCTTCCTAACCATGTAAACCGTGTCGAGCTCCACCTGTTGGAGATGATGCGGTATATAAACCCAAGATTTAGATTAGATTAGATTAGAATAGACTTAGTAGATAAAGACAGGTTGTTCACCCTCTCCAAGGTAGAGAGAACGAGAGGGCACTCTCTAAAGTTAAAAAGGGATAGATTTTGTACAAATGTAAGGAAGTTCTTCTTCACCCAGAGAGTGGTGGAAAACTGGAACGCTCCTCCGGAGTCTGTTATAGGGGAAAACACCCTCCAGGGATTCAAGACAAAGTTGGACAAGTTCCTGCTACATCGGAACGTACACCGTTGAGGCTGGACTCATTTAGAACACTGGTCTTTGACCTGGGGGCCACCGCGTGAGCGGGCTGCTGGGCCCGATGGACCGCTGGTCTGACCCAGCAGCGGCAATTCTTATGTTCTTGTGAGATAATTTACAGGAGCAAGTGAAAAAACAAACCAACCAATCCAATCCTTAGTTTTTATACCGGGTCATCCTCTTCAAAAGAAGCTCGACTTGGTATACATAAATGATAAAGAACATAGACAAAACGAGTGAAAACCCCACACTTAAAATCAGTTATGAGAAATGAAGTGCATTACTAAATCTTCTAATAGAACTATTTGTATAGTATTTTTTAAAAAGTGTTGTTTTTAGAGATTTTCTAAAAGTAAAAAAAGAATTAGATCTGAACTCTACAGGAAGCTCATTCCAGATTGAAGTGAAAGTGTATATACAGGAACGAGAGATATAGCCTGGCGCTTTTAGTCCCTTTAATGAAGGAAAAGCAAGTTTATATAATTGAGAAGTTCTTGGTCTCACAGTTTGTAAAGAGTTAAAGGAAATGGAGACCAGAGGCAAAACGATTCCATATAGAATTTTAAATACTACACTTACACATCCAGAATAACTTATGGATGTACTGCCAATATCAAGTCTTGGGGAGAGTGTATATGGGGGAAGAGCCAAGAGCCATTCATAGAATCAATGGGGGCCACCACTGGCCCCTGGGTCTTGCAGTGAAGAACACTGTCCATGACTCATTCTCTAGAATAGAGGATGACACAGACAAATTTTTCCCTGTCTCTGCAGGAACTCATTTCCCGTCCCGTCCCCATGAGTTCTTTCCCTGCCTCTGCACCATTCCTTCAAGCTCTGTCCTTATCTGCACAAGCCTCAAACACTTTAAAATCATAAGTAGCAACATTCTAGAACTCAGACTGTGATGTCATAAAGCCTCATTCCACCAATGCCTAAGCTCCGTCCTCATCTGCACAAGCCTCCAACACTTTATAAGTAGCAACATTCTAGAGCTCAGATTGTGATGTCATAATGCCTCATTCCACCAATGCCTAAGCTCCATCCTCATCTGCACAAGCCTCCAACACTTTAAAATCGTAAGCAGCAACATTCTAGAGCTCAGATTGTGATGCCATAATGCCTCATTCCAACAATGCCTAAGCTCCATCCTCATCTGCACAAGCCTCCAACACTTTAAAATCGTAAGCAGCAACATTCTAGAGCTCAGATTGTGATGTCATAATGCCTCATTCCACCAATGCCTAAGCTCCATCCTCATCTGCACAAGCCTCCAACACTTTAAAAGTAGAAACATTCTAGAGCTCAGATTGTGATGTCATAATGCCTTATTCCACCAATGCCTAAGCTCCGTCCTCATCTGCACAAGCCTCCAACACTTTAAAATCATAAGCAGCAACATTCTAGAGCTCAGATTGTGATGTCATAATGCCTCATTCCACCAATGCCTAAGCTCCATCCTCATCTGCACAAGCCTCCAACACTTTAAAATCGTAAGCAGCAACATTCTAGAGCTCAGATTGTGATGTCATAATGCCTCATTCCACCAATGCCTAAGCTCCATTTTCATCTGCACAAGCCTCCAACAATTGAAAATCATAAGTGTTTGAGGCTTGTGTGCTTAAGGCAGAGCTTATAGGAATGGGGCAGGGACAGTGACAAAACTTATGGGGACGGGAAGAGAAAATTGAATTCTTTCAGGGACAAATTTGTCCCCGTGTCATTCTGTACTCAAGAACTAAGTGGATTTGAGGAATCAAAAAGTGGTTTCATAATATCATGCAAAGATGGTAGATACCTAGGTCTGTATCACAAGAGACAAACTGAGCTGGGCTTAGCACAATTATAGATGTGTCATTCTAATTTTCCTATGCCAATACAGAGGGCCTAGAAATTCTGTGATGCTCCAATTATCCAGTAGGATCACTGTGCTACTTGGTTCTTCTATATTCTTATCCTTACAGAATTGGCTTTCATGTTTGATTTGTTGCCAACTGATGCAGGCGGTTTAGCCAAAACACGGTCCATGTCAAGTCCATGACTTGCCAGATGTTTGTATGATCGATAGACTGTTTTACGCACGTACTGTACCGTTGGTTGCTATTAAAGTGGGTTTTGAAGACACGGATCGCTCTTCTCTCTTCCATTGGATTCTTCTTTATGGGTAAAACTGGACCTTGGCTCAGCTTGCCCCTGTTGGCCAACCCAATGAGAACAATTTTCTGGCACTGGTCTTTAACTCACATAGGATTTACAAATATATTATTATGGTTTATAAAATGCTGTGCTAAGAACTAATCCCCACCTTTTACAAAACGGTAGTGCTGGCCATAGCGGTAACAGCTCTGACGCTGATGGAATTCCTATGAGCGTCAGAGCTGTAACCATCGCGGCCGGTGCTAAAAACTGTGCTACAGTTTTGTAAAAAAGGGAGGGGGGTAAACACATTTATTATTATTATTTCTGCATTTCTGAGATAACAGAATCAAGTTTGCAAAAAAATCTATCGGCGCCCATGCCAGTCCCAGATCCCTGTTTATTTTTGGATGGTTTGTGCACAGCTACAGTTCTGGAAAGTGGTGGAGGGTAGGACAGAAACAGCGGCAGCTTTGCTTTCATGCCTTGCCAGGTTTACCAACCGGCTTATATCATAAAGGACAGAATGAACTGGTCCAGGTTTTGCCTCACTGTCTTTTTGGACACGGGATCTCTGCTTTTATATAATTGATGGGGGGGGGAGTGTTCCTGGGAGCAGAGAATGGACAAATTGGAGGCAGATCCCTGATCTGTGCATAAACTAATTAATTAAATGTTAACAATTAATTGGCAATAATTAGGAGTTACATGCGGATCTGCCCTACACCCTATTCTATAACTTGAGTACCTAATTTTCATACTGCACAACTCAAAAGGGGTGTGGCCATGGGAGAGGCCTTCTCAGAAATTAGGCACAATGTTCTAGAAGTGTTTTTCAATCTTTTTACACCTATGGACCGGCAGAAATAAAAGAATTATTCTTTGGATTGGCATCGGTCCGTGGACCGGTGGTTGAAGAACACGGGGCTAAGTCGTGGGCCGGACCCCGCCCATCTCTACCCAATCTCCACCCCAGACCCCACCCCCATAATAGTACTAATTGCACCTTGCACGTCCCGTGCCTCATCTGGAAGCAATGACGTTGCAACGTCAGAGAGAAGGCTTCCGGTTCAGGCACAGGACGCCCGTAGGAGCCGCTGCCCGTGGCTTTGTGCACTGAATCAGTTAGGAAGAGGGAGCTGGCTCGAAGATAACGCCGCATCGATCGCACCTTGGGCCGGCGGTTGAAGAACGCTGTTTTGGGCCTGATGCACGTGCTGGCCCTGTGGACTGGCAGGAAATTTCTGTGGACCGGCACTGGTCCGTAGACCGGTGGTTGAAGAACACTGTTCTAGAACACCTGCATTTGCGTGCCTAGCTGCCATCAGTTGGGTGCAAGCATTTACACCAGCCTTTGGCAGGCATGTCTGCGTCCAAAGACGGACACAAGAAGCATGCCAAGCAAGCTAGTGATTTGTAAAGGAAAAGGGAATGCTGACAATCAAAGCAGTGGGCACTGGAGGATTAGGTGACTTGCCCAAGGTCACAAGGAGTGGCATTGACTGGGATTTGATCTCATTGAGAGTTCCCCCTGGTCTTTGTACATTCTGAAAGAGTGAAAAATCAATTCACTTTTACCCACTCTACACCACTCAGGACCTCAATCGCATCTCCTCCTCCCCCTCCCAGCCATTTATTTTCTAAGCTGAGAAGCCCTAACCTCTTTACCCTTTCCTCCTATGAGAGGAGGTCCATCCCCTTTATCATTTTGGTCACTCTGGGGTGGTTTTTTGTTTTTTTTTTTAACTTTTCCTAATTCCACTACAGCAAGGATCTGAAAGTCCCTCCTTGAGGGCCGCAATGCAGTCGGGTTTTCAGGATTTCCCCAATGAATTTGCATGAGATCTGTGCATGCACTGCTTTCAATGCATATTCATTGGGGAAATCCTGAAAACCTGACTGCATTGCGGCCCTCAAGGAGGGACTTTGAAACTTCTGGCTGGAAGAGTTAAGTGAGAAGTGAGACCACTAGCCCACCATGAGCCTGAAGACCCTGGGGGGGGGGGGGCAGGCTGGAATCTGACATGGATTCCCAGTTCCTAGGGGTCTCAAAGTCCCTCCTTGAGGGCCGCAATGCAGTCGGGTTTTCAGGATTTCCCCAATGAATATGCATTGAAAGCAGTGCATGCACATAGATCTCATGCATACTCATTGGGGAAATCCTGAAAACCCGACTGCATTGTGGCCCTCAAGGAGGGACTTTGAGATCCCTGCACTACAGCCTCTTCCATAGGTTGCTCTAGGTAGCCGGTGTCACATACTGGAAGACTTCCGATTTTCCAATTGTGCATCCATTTTCTGCATTTCCACTGGGTCTGTAAATCTGAAGGGGATGAGCCAGATCACCGTTTATCAGACGACTGATGTGGATTAAAAAAAAAATCCCCAACCAAACAAACCACATGCAAGTAAGAAAGTGAGCCAGGTGGCCAATCTTCCCTCCCTCTTGGAAAACAAGGAAGCAGCCTTCCAGGGGAAGCATGCCAGCACACAGATCACTCGCCTGCAGCTATGAAAGCTTGCCTGGCTCTGCCCATCTCGTTTTGCATTTTCTGAGGAACCCACTACTTGGAAAACTCCATTCAATTCTCTTTCTCTCCCTCTGCCTTCTTCTTTAGACCCGGGTCACCGCGGTGGTCCTGCCAGTCCCCTCCCTTACCTTTGGGCTGCTGAGCTGGCAGGATACCTTTGCAAAGTGGAGGGCAGAAAGCAAGCCACAGAAACAGTGGGAGAGAGAAATAAGGCTCAGCCTTATAAAAAGATCAATACGATTTGGGCTTCTTCTTGTAAATGTCATCTTGACAGAACAACCAAATGACCTGTTCCAGGAAGGAGACTTTTGGGCCAGTTCTGGTGCATCAGAAGCACCGATTTCAACGGGTAGAATCATAAACTACGACTCTGGGATGTAAGTTTAAAACTAGGATCAGCCCAAAGGGGTAACTTGGCAGTTCTGCCCTAGGGGAGGGTGATGAATACGAACAGGTGAGAACCTTCCCCCAAACAGGGGCACCCACAGGAGAGAGAAGTGAGGGAGGGGCACAGAGAAGTGGCAAGAGGGAGGGAGAGAGAGAGAGTCAAATAGAACGAGGCAAGAGGAGAAGGAGGGGGAAAGGAGGACAGCCCAGGAGGCGGGAGGGGGAGGGAAGAGAGTGTTACTGGTGGAAGATGGCGGAAAGGAGTGTTAAGACCTCGCCGTCCGATCCCCGGCCGGCAGCAGGTAGGAGTGGGTAGTAGAGGGGCTATTGGATGGAGGAGGGAGGGAGGGAGGGGGGCAGGTGCACTGCCGGGCAGGGGAGGAGTCGGAGCTCTGGGGTGGGCTGGTCCCCTCCTGGGGTGGAGTGGGGGCTCAGATCCGTCTTCCTCCCAGGTTGTCTCCTTATCGCAAAGCCTTCCCCTCCCAGGTGCAGCCCAGCTGTCTCCAGGCTCGGCTTAAATCGCCGACCCAGATGTGCTCAGCTTCAAAGGCTTTGCAAGGTCTGATGTACAAAACAGCTGCAGAGCTTGCAAAATGCGAGCTGTGATTGTATTAGGTCCTAAAGAAAAGGCCGGTAGCAATCTAAAGGCGATGGCTCCCATTTTCTTAGTCTCGTCTATCTCCATCCCTCGCATCTGCTAAAGGAAATAGTCCCGACTGGGAGTGCCAAAGCCTCTGGCAGGTGCTGTTGATCTCGTCATCCTTCGAGTCCCTTTGGCAAAGCCTTGTTGGAGCTGCTTAAAACACAGTCCCTTCTCTCTGCCACTTAAATGTTGGTGCAGGTTGAGAAAGTCTTATATAATGGGCTCAATATGGTTTATTTGGTAAGTTTCTCCCATATTTATGGTTAAAAATGCTCCTGACCAATTATTAGTTAGATCAGGTTAGACACCTTTGACTGGACACCAGGGGTGTCAAAGACCCTCCTCCAGGGCCGCAATCCAGTCGGGTTTTCAGGATTTCCCCAATGAATATGCACGAGATCTGTTTGCATGCACTGCTTTCATTGTATGCTAATAGATCTCATGCATATTCATTGGGGAAATCCTGAAAACCCGACTGGATTGCGGCCCTCGAGAAGGGCCTTTGACACCTCTGCTGTACACAGATGCCAGGTTACCCAGTTCAAGAGGGAGGCTTCCCTTCCCCCCCTCCCCAAAGCCCTGGTTTAAAAGTTAAATCCCAGAGCATTGTGGTAGTTGTAGTCCTGATTCTACCCACAATGCAACAGTCCTCCTCCCACAATGCAACAGGACCTGGGAGAGCTCTGCAGCTCCACTTCAGTTTCATTTTGTTAATAATTGTTTGCCCTATTAAAGAGCCATTTCTTTTCGTTATTATCCAGATGAGATATTGGACTGTTTGGGTTGTCTCTAGAAGCAAATGTGTCCACTTTTATGAAGACATGTGTAAGGACTTTTGTGTTCCAGTTAAAGTGGAAGGAGTGGCCTAGCACAGCCTCAGCACCCTGAGGTTGTGGGTTCAAGGCCCGTGCTGCTCCTTGATCCTCCATTGCCCCAGGAACATAGGTGGATTGTGAGTCTGTCGGGACAGACAGGGAAAATGCTTAAGTGCTTGAATATAAAACCGCTTAGACAACCTCCATTGATAGGCAGTCCCCGAGTTAGGCACTCAACTTAAGTACGAACCGTACTTAAGAACGAGGTTCAATCTTCATTTGATTTCACTGAGCAGCATTTCCGGTGGCAGAGACTCCTACCCAGATTCAGGAACGATGCCTGGCCACATTAAGAACAGTGTGTGGTTGTGCATGCTGTACCTTAGAGGGAACACTGGTGACAGTTGACCCCTTTGTCAGCTGGGAACAGAATCTTAAAACCTACAAGTTCTGAGTCACATACAAGTCCAACTTAAGAACAGCTTGAAAAACATAACTCGTTCTTAACCTAGGGACTGCCTGTATAGGAATAATCAAGGCATTGTGACATCACTGATGAAGTTGACTCTTAGGCATTGGTGCAATGAGGCATTATGACATCACAATCTGAGCTCTAGAATGTTGCTACTTAGAATTTTAAAGCGTTTGAGGCTTGCGCAGTTGAGGGCGGAGCTCAGGCATTGGTGGAATGAAGCATTATGACATCACAATCAGCTCTAGAATGTTGCTGCTTATGATTTTAAAGTGTTTGAGGCTTATGCAACTGAGGACGGAGCTCAGGCACTGGTGGAATGAGGCATTATGACATCACAATCTGAGCTCTAGAATGTTGCTACTTAGGATTCTAAAGTGTTTGAGGCTTGTGCAGAGCTTAGGCATTGATGGAATGAGGCATTATGACATCACAATATGAGCTCTGGAATGTTGCTACTTAAGAACGTGGTCACAGCTTCATTTTATTTCACGGAGCAGCATTTCCAGTGGCAGAGACTCCTACCCAGATTCAGGAACGATGTCTGGCCACATTAAAAACAGTGTGTGGTTGTGCATGCTGTACCTTAGAGGGAACACTGGCACTGGGGACAGTTGGCCCTTTTGTCAGCTGGGAGCAGAATCTTCAAATCTACAAGTTCTGAGTAACATACAAATCTTACTTAAGAAAAGCTTGAAAAACACGACTCGTTCTTAACCCAGGGACTGCCTGTATAGGAATAAGAAACTTGGGGGGGGGGGGAACCTTAAAGAATGTTGTGCGAATACTGTTTATCAGACCTGTGTATTGCAACTGAATTGAAAGAGACTTTATACTGAACTTAGAAAAAAGAATCAAGACTCTGGTGTAAAGTGTTCAAAGAACAAGATTGTTCGAGACCTGAGATTTTAATTTCTGTTGTCGCAGAACAAATGCAGTCATTTGTGACTTATAAATCTGCAAGTTTGTCTGCTTGTCATGTTTATTAGTAAAATATAAATATCTTGCTGAGGCCCTGAAGCCTATCAGGTGTCAGACTGTGCCTGATTAAACAATTGTGCAGGATGTGAACAGAGCAATAGCCGTGTGAGACTGGCACTATTGGGATAAGACACCCATCCACCCCCCACCCCTTATCTGGAGGCTTGCCTCAAGGAGGGAGGGGGCAGAGTAATTTTTTGTATTACCCAACAGAATGCTCTAGTGGAGGAGAAACAAGCAGGCAGCAGGCAGCAGTGAGTGGCTAAGAAACGGGGGGAGGGGGGAACGGGGGGGGGGGACGGGGACGATGACGACAAATGTCCCCTCCCTCTTCTACACCCATGAGCAGTGCCATTCTGAGCTTCCCTGGGAGAACAGTATAGAAAATTGAATAAATAAATAGTGTGAAAAATGTCAGCCTATGATAACCAGAGCTGGTATTATGACATCATCATGCCTCATTCCACCAATAAGAGTGAATCACAATGGCTTGATTGTCCCATACTTGGTTCACACTTTTACTACCTTTTGATTTCTAGCATGGTGCAGTGGTTCAAGCTTCAGCCTCAGCACCCTGAGGTTTGTGAGTTCAAACCCACGCTGCTCCTATGGACAGGAGATCAAGCACAGAGTCAGGCTGGACAGTAAACTTGCAGGAAGGCTCTTCTAGGCAGAAATGATGTAAAGTGAGTTGGATTCATGAAGACAAAGTACAGTTTGAGGTTGCATTTTCAGGAATATCAGTCTGTAATGGGAGAAGCCATGGTCTGGGCTCCCGGCTGTCAGGCTTTCTTTAAGTCCCAGAACTAGCATAATATATGTTCCCGGTACAGGAAATCCATTTCTGATGATGCCGCTGTTCTCATGGTAGAATCTATACATTTGTTCATTCCTGCCATGATATATGCAAAATGATCCCGTACATTGGGTGCAGCCTCAGACCCACTGCTAGTTCCCTCTCTCTCCCCCTTTGCAAACTTCCTGCTACGTTCACGGCAGTGTTAGAGCAAACCAAAATGAATCACTAAAAATCTTATACAGTAAAACCTTGGTTCGTTCCGGAACCATGCTTGTAATACAAAGCACTCGTATATCAAAGCAAATTTCGCCATAAGAAATAATGGAAACTCAGACGATTCGTTCCACAACCCAAAACCTTTAATACAAAATACTATATGTACTTGTATTGCAAGACCTCATTCATTTAGAACAGTTACTACACTGCAGTGTCAGAGAGAGAAGAACCATCTGCTCAGTTGTGATGATGTGACGCGTGTATATTGTATGTACTCGTATTGCAAGACATCGCTCATTTAGAACAGTCACTACATTGCAGTGTCAGAGAGAGAAGAACCATCTGCTCAGTTGTGATGATGTGACGCGTGTATATTGTATGTACTCGTATTGCAAGACATCGCTCATTTAGAACAGTCACTACATTGCAGTGTCAGAGAGAGAAGAACCATCTGCTCAGTTGTGATGATGTGACGCGTGTATATTGTATGTACTCGTATTGCAAGACATCGCTCATTTAGAACTGTCACTACACTCCCGCAGTGTCAGAGAGAGAAGAACCAAACCCCTCCCAAGGGATGGGGCCTGAGGAGTGTCAACAAATCAGGGCCTTCCACTTACGGGCCTCAATTGTCCTGCACACACTTGTCCGTGCGTGCAATTGTCAGGCTGCATTTATCCCAGTGCAATTGTCCTGCGCGGATATGTCGATGTACCCTGACGTTAGAAACCTAGATCAGCATGCCTTGCCAATCTAGGTACCCAACATACCCCCACCCCCTTTACAAAACTGCAATAGTGGTTTTTAGCGCTGGCTGCTCTCTGAATGCTCCGTTCTGCTCCAACGCTCATAGTGTTCCTATGAGAGTTGGGAGCAGCGCGGAGCGTTCAGTGTGCCAGCCGGCACTAAAAACTGCTTTCGAGGGATTTGTAAAACGGGATAATTATTTAAAAAGCTTTATTGGCACTGATAATGAGCAATAATTGGCAAAAATTAAAATTGAATGATAGGCGCCTAGTCCAAGGGGCCTACCAGAAAGTGGGTGTGGTTAGGAGGCGGGTCATGGGCATATCTTGGGTGTTGTCTTGCATGTAGAAAATGACATAGGGACAAATTTGTCCCCATCCCCACAGGAACTCAATTTCCCCATCCCGTACCCACAAATTTTGTTGCTGTCGCTATCTCATTCCTGTAAGCTCAGCCTTAACCGCACAAGCTTCAAACACATGATTTTAAAGTGTTTGAGGCTTGCGCAGATGAGAACGGAGCTTAGGCATTGGTGGAATGAGACATTATGACATCACAATCTGAGCTCTAGAATGTTGCTACTAATGATTTTAAAGTGTTTGAGGCTTGCGCAGATGAGGACGGAGCTTAGGTATTGGTGGAATGAGGCATTATGACATCACAATCTGAGCTCTAGAATGTTGCTACTTAGGATTTTAAAGTGTTTGAGGCTTGTGCAGATGAGGACGGAGCTTAGGCATTGGTGGAATGAGGCATTATGACATCACAATCTGAGCTCTAGAATGTTGCTACTTAGGATTTTCAAGTGTTTGAGGCTTGCGCAGATGAGGACGGAGCTTAGGTATTGGTGGAATGAGGAATTATGACATCACAATCTGAGCTCTAGAATGTTGCTACTTAGGATTTTAAAGCGTTTGAGGCTTGCGCAGATGAGGACGGAGCTTAGGCATTGGTGGAATGAGGCATTATGACATCACAATCTGAGCTCTAGAATGTTGCTACTTAAGATTTTAAAGCGTTTGAGGCTTGTGCAGATGAGGACGGAGCTCAGGCATTGGTGGAATGAGGCATTATGACATCACAATCTGAATTCTAGAATGTTTCTACTTATGATTGTAAAGTGTTTGAGGCTTGCGCAGATGAGGACGGAGCTTAGGTATTGGTGAAATGAGGAATTATGACATCACAATCTGAGCTCTAGAATGTTGCTACTGATTTTAGTGTTTGAGGCTTGCGCAGATGAAGACGGAGCTTAGGTATTGGTGGAATGAGGCATTATGACATCACAATCTGAGCTCTAGAATGTTGCTACTTATGATTGTAAAGTGTTTGAGGCTTGCGCAGATGAGGACGGAGCTTAGGTATTGGTGGAATGAGGAATTATGACATCACAATCTGAGCTCTAGAATGTTGCTACTTAGGATTTTAAAGTGTTTGAGGCTTGTGCAGATGAGGATGGAGCTCAGGCATTGGTGGAATGAGGCATTATGACATCACAATCTGAATTCTAGAATGTTTCTACTTATGATTGTAAAGTGTTTGAGGCTTGCGCAGATGAGGACGGAGCTTAGGTATTGGTGAAATGAGGAATTATGACATCACAATCTGAGCTCTAGAATGTTGCTACTGATTTTAGTGTTTGAGGCTTGCGCAGATGAAGACGGAGCTTAGGTATTGGTGGAATGAGGCATTATGACATCACAATCTGTGCTCTAGAATGTTGCTACTTGTGATTTAAAGTGTTTGAGGGTTGTGCAGATGAGGACGGAGCTTAGGCATTGGTGTAATGAGGCATTATGACATCACAATCTGTGCTCTAGAATGTTGCTACTTGTGATTTAAAGTGTTTGAGGGTTGTGCAGATGAGGACGGAGCTTAGGCATTGGTGGAATGAGGCATTATGACATCACAATCTGTGCTCTAGAATGTTGCTACTTGTGATTTAAAGTGTTTGAGGGTTGTGCAGATGAGGACGGAGCTTAGGCATTGATGGAATGAGGCATTATGACATCACAATCTGTGCTCTAGAATGTTGCTACTTGTGATTTAAAGTGTTTGAGGGTTGTGCAGATGAGGACAGAGCTTGCAGCAATGGAGCAAGGACTGGAAAAGAACTCACAGGAACGAGACGGGAAAATAAGTTCCCGTGGGGACGGGGAATAATATGTCCCTGTGTCATTCTCCACTTGCATGTAGGCACCCAAATTGGACTTGGGCACTCCCTATTAATGCTAGGATTTTCTTGGGCCTAAACTCCGGCTCCTAAGTCCAATTTAGGCCCTGCTGGGCGCAATTCTATGAATGGCACCTAACTCTTGATTAACTTAAGCTATGCGCCACGTTCCTCAGCTCCTATTTTTGTAGGTGCCATTTATAGAAGCAGGGTCAAAATCCATAGTGCGAGATTTCAAGGGCAGTATGGACCTGGGAGGGAGGTGGGGTACTAGATTGCAATCAGTTACTCGCATAACTTCATAAGTATAACCATACTGAGTCCATCAAGCTCAGTATCCGGTTTCCAGAGGTGTCAATCCAGGTCCCAAGTACCAGGCAGAAACCCAAAGAGTAGCAACATTCCAGAGCTGAGATTGTGATGTCATAAAGCCTCATTCCACCAATGCCTAAGAGTCAAACTCAGTAGTGATGTCACAATGGCTTCATTGTCTATACTTGGCTTACATATGAACATAAGAATTGCTGTACTGGGACAGACCAAAGGTTTATCAAGCCCAGTATCCTGTTTCCAACAATGGCCAACCCAGGTCCCAAGTACCTGGCAGAGACCTAAAGAGTAGCTACATTCCAGAGCTGAGATTGTGATGTCATAAAGCCTCATTCCACCAGTGTTTAAGAGTCAAACTCATCAGTGATGTCACAATGGCTTCATTGTCCTATACTTGGCTCACATAAGAATTGCTATACTGGAACAGACCAAAGGAGACATTATCCTGTCTCCAACAGTGGCCATCCCAGGTCCCAACTGTGCGCAGAAACCCAAACTGTGGTAACATTCCATGTTAATTGTGTTTGCATTTTAATTGTTTATTTTGTAATCCGCCTTGGATGAAGGTGGGTTAGAAATGACAGTAAACAAAACTGTTATACAACAACCACTTATTATTTCTATAGTATTACCAGGCACATGCTGCACTCTACATTGTACAGGTAAGAGATGGTCCCTGCTCAGAAGAGCTTACAATCTAACTATGACAGACACACAGGACAAAAGGGAGTCAGAACAAGTGGCATCACATAGGACAAAGGGGAGTCTGAACTTAGCGCTCAAGAAGGGAATAGGAGGGGTCCGAAGAGGTGGTAATGTGCTACTATACTATAAAAGCAATTATTTATATCATATAGAATTCACCCCAGCAGCTAACTTTAGGTGACCCTTTGAGAATTAGCCTCTGAATGTGATTGTGAACCTTTCTCGTTGGCTACGTCCCGTGTGATTACCAGCTCTGGTTTCTGCAGTGCTATTGACACCAGTGGTTTCCTGGTACTGGGATGTCTGTTTACACAGTTCCAAATGGTTGAGCTGTACTAACCTTGCTGTTCCTTTTTAAATACAGACCTTTTGATTTCAGCCCCTCACACCCAGTAATCAAATGTGTAACCATTCCAGCTGTGCACTACAGCAGTGGGTCCCAGCCCAGTCCTGGAGGACCACCAGCCAGTCAGGTTTTCAGGCTAGCCCTAATGAATATGCATACGCTTGGAGCCGATTTGCATGCCTGTCACCTCCATTATATGCAAATCTCTCTCATGCATATTCATTAGGGTTATCCCAAAAGCCTGACTGGCTGGAGATCCTCAAGGACAGAGTAGAGGTCTGCATGGGAACGGGGATCGCAGGAATACTACGGGTCCCGTGGGAATCACCCCTAACCCACGGGACTCCCACGGGGACCCATCTCTAGCCAACGGGATTCCCACGGGGACGGAAGGCTTTGTAAGCAGGGTTCGTCCATATAATATAATGGACATAGAAACATAGAAAATGGTGGCAGAAAAGGGCCATAGCCCATCGAGTCTGCCCCTGCCAAATATCCGCCCCTCTGAATTTACTCCCTCAAAGATCCCACGAGAGCATCCCATTTTCTCTTAAAATCCGTCACGTTGCTGGCCTCAATCACCTGCAGTGGGAGTCTGTTCCAATGATCCACCACTCTTTCGGTGAAGAAGTACTTTCTGGAGAGTCCATGAAACTTCCCTCCCCTGATTTTCAGTGGATGCCCTCTGGTGGTCGAGGGTCCCATGAGACAGAAGATATCATCTTCCGACTCGATGCGACCCGTGATGTACTTAAACGTTTCAATCATGTCTCCCCTCTCTCTTCGTTCCTCAAGTGAGTACAGCTGCAATTTTTATAGTCTTTCTTCATACGTTAGATCCTTGAGCCCCAAGACCATCCTGGTGGCCGTTCGCTGAACCGACTTGACCCTCAGCACGTCCTTACGGTAGTGTGGTCTCCAGAATTGAACACAGTACTCCAAGTGAGGTCTCACCATGGATCTGTATAACGGCATGATGACTTCAGGACTCCTGCTGACAAAACCTCTACGGATACAACCCATCATTTGTCTTGCCTTGGAGGAAGCTTTTTCCACCTGATTGGCAGCCTTCATGTCATCACGTCAGCCTTAGTAAAAGAGGGGGTTTATAAGTTAATTACCTGAACAGAAAACAAAAAAAGGGTTCCACCAAAGAGATTCCACAAGGAAAACAGCAGCACAAACACAAAAGAAACGGTGGAATTGATGATCCTATCAGAAGTAATTGCTGCTTTTTATGGGGACGGGCGGGGATGGAGGTATTTCCTTGCGGAGATGGGTGGGGACGGAGAGGATCCTGGTGGGAACAGGTGGGGACGGAGAGGATCCTGGCGGGGATGGGTGGGGACTTCTGTCCCCGCGCAACTCTCTAGGACAGAGTTGGGGAAACACTGCTCTACAGAATGTGTTTGTCTGGTTTTTATCTCTCTCTTTTTTTTTTTTCTTTCTTTCTTTCATTTCCTATCATTTATAAAATGCTTTTCCCAAAACATGGCGTTCAATCCAGATTACATCACAAGTAATAGTAAAATGAGACCTGTGATTCTGGGTCAGGCCACAGATCCGTCAAGCCCCATAGGGCTCTTTTTACAAAGGTGCGCTAGCGGTTTTAGCGCACGCTTAGCGCAAGCTAAAATGCCGCACGCGCTAGCCGCTACCGCCGCCATTTAAGCAGGTGGTCATTTTTCGGCTAGAGCACGCTAAAAACGCTAGCACAGCTTTGGAAAAGGAGACCGTAGCCTGTTTTCAAAAAAAATAATAATAATAACTTTATTTTTCTATACCGCCGTAATCTTGCGACTTCTAGGCGGTTCACAGTGAAGAGAGCTATACAATCAGCGAATTACAGCGTACAAATAGTGAAGGTGTCACTGAGCAGTCAGTGATTGTAGAGTACACAAAAGCAAGAAAAAGATATTAATGGGTTACAGTACAATCTTAACATGTTACATTAAAGAGGCTGGAAAGCTTGCGAATTACAGAATATAATTGGTGAAGAAAACACTGAACAGTCATTGAAAACAGAAAACCGTTAGATGAAGATACGTAGTATCAGCATGAAGAGTGAGAGTTTTTTTTAAAAAAAGAAAGGGGGGCGTTTTTTGACTAGGAATTAAATCTATTGAACAGAGCGGTCTTGTGGCCAATTCAGGTCACAGGTATCTGGCAGGATTCCCAAAAGCAGCAAGATTCCTTGCTGCTTAACCCCAAGGATAAGCAATGGTTTTCCCCAGGTCTGCCACTGACCTCTCTCTGCCTGGGAGCGCAATATTTCATCTCGGCAACGCCATAGTGTGCATTTAGTGACATTTGAAGTTGTTGGCTGAGGAGGTAACTCTTTGCGCTATTTGGGGCCTTATTACAAATGGGGGTCTCTAGTTGCAGATACTGGCATATTGACGTACTCTTGTGGAACACTGGCTCAAAAATTTAAGACTTTAGAGGGAGAAGGATCAGCTTATGAACACTGAAACTGTGGAAAAGTCACCTGAAGAGTAATACAGAGATGGAGCGATTTGAAAAGCAGACTACTACTTACCATTTCTAAAGCGCTGAAAGATGTATACAACGCTGTATATTTAACAAGCAATAGAAGGTACCTGCTCAGAAGAGCTTACAATATAATTTGGACAGACAATAATAATAATAATAATAATTTATTGTTTATAAACCGCCAAAGCCAAAGTAGTTTGAGGCGGTTTACAATAAAGAAGAGCTGGACATTAAGCGAAAAAACAATGAAGTCTTTGAGTACATGAATATTTATACAGAGTAAGGTTACATTGTAGGGGCGGGTTTACAATAAGAAGTAGGTCGAGGCGGTTTACAATAAGAAGGGTTGATCATACAGCATGGGGTAAGCAGTAGAGAATGACACGGTGACAAAATTCATCACCGTTCCCGTCCCCACGGATACCCGTGGGAAATAAACCCATGTCATTGTCTAGTGTCTATTTCATCCTCTGTCCTTCTACACCAGCATTCTTCAAAGCAAAGCTTGCGGGTCAGTGGATGTGCTTATGTGAGCCAAGGATAATGAAGCCATTGTGACATCACTGATGTGATTGGCTCTTAGGCACTGGTGGAATGAGGTATTATGACATCACAATATCTGCTCTGGATACCAGAGACTGTTATTCTTCAGTGTCTATCTCAACCTCAGTCCTTCTACACCAGCATTCTTCAAAGCAAAGCTTGAGGGTCAGTGGTTGTGGCCATTCATACTCTGATTCTTCCCTCTCTCCTTAAAGAATGACATGAAGATGGTTTCCCGCGGTTATCAGTGGGGATGGGAACGGTGATGAATTTTGTCACTGTGTCATTCTCTAGTAAGCAGTGAAGACTTTAGGCATCCTTGGTCACAAATCGGTTGAACAGGTTGGTTTTAACTAGTTTTCTGAAGTTGAGGTAGGATGAGGAGTGCTTGATGATGCTGCTTAGCTTGCAGACTTGCTTGGAAGGCAACCGTTTCTTGCAGAGAGATTACTAAAAAGATATTTATTTTGTAAAATGAAGTATGGGAACTGAATCCCCTGTTGTATATTTGAGCGCCGATCGCATATATGGTTTTCCTTACAGTTTGTGACTATTTCATTGTTTATTGTTGTTTTTATTATTATATATGTATTTGTTGTAACGACACAAATAAATACAAACTTTGGATGGACATAGCAGCCTCGAAAAAATGTGCTTTTAGCTTGGATTTGAATACTGCTAGAGACATGATAGAAACATAGAAACATGATGGCAGATAAAGGTCAAATGGTCCATCTAGTCTGCCCATCCGCAGTCTGTTCCATGCGGTGACCCATCAAATGAGCACAGGACATTGGCACGCTGACATTTCAGCCCCAACATTTGCATGCAGGCCACATGCGTGCCACTGTATTCCTTCTGTTTTCTACTCTAAGGGGGGGCACTGTCATTCAGGGGGGGGTTGGCGCTCTTGTTCAGGGGGGATGTGGGGGGAACCCCACACACACACTACACTTACAACTCACGCTCTCGCTTTGATGCGGGGGGAACCTTTTACAATTACCCACTCTCGCGCTCATGAGGGGGGGGCTGCTCCATGCTGACCCGCTCTAAATTAAAAGATTGGCGCAACCCCCCCCCACTACACTTACAATTGTGCCCCGACAGTTCTATTCCCTTCATGTGCGCACTTGTCGCTGCACGCATATGTCTGAGCGGAATTGTCGGCGTGCCAATGTCCTCCTCGCTAAGGTCGGTGGACTATGGAGTCCTTTTAGAAAGTCGCATTAGCAAGTCCCAGTGTGGAAAATGTGACACAGCCCATAGGAATTGAAGGGGCTTTTCGAAGGGGGTTATCTCTAAGAGGGGAAAGGGGGAGAGACAGCACATATCGGCTCTGGCCCCAGTGGTGTAGTAATGGGGAGAAGGCCAGCCCCAGATACCACACACTCTCTAAAGTTGAAAGGGGATAGATTCCGTACAAACGTAAGGAAGTTCTTCTTCACCCAGAGAGTGGTGGAAAACTGGAACGCTCTTCTGGAGTCTGTCATAGGGAAAAACACCCTCCAGGGATTCGAACAGAGGAGATTGAGAGGGGCCATGATCGAAACATTCAAGGTACTGAAGGGAATAGACTTGGTAGATAAAGACAGGTTGTTCACCCTCTCCAAGGTAGGGAGAACGAGAGGGCACTCTCTAAAGTTGAAAGAGGATAGATTCCGTACAAACGTAAGGAAGTTCTTCTTCACCCAGAGAGTGGTAGAAAACTGGAACGCTCTTCTGGAGTCTGTTATAGGGGAAACACCCTCCAGGGATTCAAGACGAAGTTAGACAAGTTCCTGGTGAACAAGGACATACGCTGATAGAGCTAGTCTTAGTTAGGGCACTGGTCTTTGACCAGAGGGCCGCCGCCTGAGCGGACTGCTGGGCATGATGGACCACTGGTCTGACCCAGCAGCGGCAATTCTTATGTCCTTCTCTCTGCCCTCCCACTCTTTCCGTGTGCCCCTTCCTTTCCACCGTACCTCTTTTAAACGTTCCAAGCACGAAGAGCAACCCCAACCTGCTGTTGCAACACTGTCGGCTCTTCCTCTGACATCACTTCCTGGAACCGCGCCTGTGCCTGCTTGTGCCGGGAACGTTAACGAAGTACGGGGGAAGGGAAAGGGGCGCATGCACGCGGCAGGAGGAGTGGGGAAGGGGGGAGGGGAAGAAGGGGCACCACCAGCCTGGGTGCTCTCGCCTTGCCACTGTCTGGCCCCATTTAAGATGGTGTCCAGGAGTATCGGGCCACAGTTACCTGGAACGCCCTGCCTTTATACATAAGAGAAGTTAAAGACCTCAACATATTTAAAACCTTTTCTCTTTAAAGCTTCTTTTAATCTTTAAACAAATCCATTTTAACAATTTTATCCCAATCCTTATGTTTTTTCCCTATTTGGCTTTTCCTTTCTTCTCGTCTGAAGAATAGTAATTTTGTAACTTTTTCCCTCTCTTTTTCCTTCCCTTATATATCTGAGTCTGTCTGTTTTGTCAGGTTTTTTTTCTCCCCTTTTAAAGCTGTATAACGTATATTTTATTGTTACTCGCTTAGTATGTAATAAGCGATTTATCAAATTTGATTAAACTTGAAACTTGTTTATTTATTTATGTATATACCGCCTATCAATGCAGGTGATCTAAGTGGTTTTACATTTAGGTACTCAAGCATTTTCCCTATCTGTCCTAGCAGGCTCACAATGTAATGTAATTTATTTCTTATATACCGCTACATCCGTTAGGTTCTAAGCGGTTTACAGAAAATATACATTAAGATTAGAAATAAGAAAGGTACTTGAAAAATTCCCTTACTGTCCCGAAGGCTCACAATCTAACTAAAGTACCTGGAGGGTAATAGAGAAGTGAAAAGTAGAGTTAGAGGAAAAATAAAAATAAAATAAACATTTTAACAAGACAGCATTGATCTAAATACTTTGGAAGGTAGAAGAGAGGAGAGAAAGGAATAGAAGCACAAACAAACTGCCCACCTAAACTCATTGATGCCATGTTTGTAACAGCTCTTATGCATATTCTTAAAAATTGGAAATCACCCTCGCTACTCGATTACACCTTTTGGTGGAACTCTCTCAGCATGTATCACAAATTTGAATCTTATGCATATGAGAAAAATACGGTCTCTCGACTCTCCGCAAACATGGTGCGAAGCAAATCACCTTGGTTATTCTTAGATTCGTATGTTCATTCTACTCTATAGACACTTCTGCCTCTCTATCTCGCTATTTATCTATCTCTTGCTTTTTCTTAATCTTTCCCTCTATCTCCCTTTCTCTTATTCACTCTCTTTGCTTTTCTGCTTCTCATCTATCTGCTCTTAGCAGTTACACATACCTTGCATTCTTTTATTAATTTGGTTATATATTATTGATTGCAGACATGGTTTTATTCTATACCAATGGTTCTTATTCAGATTTTGTGTGTCTTAACTGCTTTCTGTATATTTTTTGAAATTTTCAATAAAAATCATTGAACTTAAAAAAAAAAAAAAAAAAAGAAGCAGAAGGGGGAAATTTAAATGATAGAAATAGAACAAAACAAAGACAAAAGGCAAAACAATAGATAAGATGAAAGATAAATCATAAGCTGGAAAGAAAAATAAAATAAAACTTTGTCTTCAATCCACGGTTTCAGCGTCAGTGATGAAGTGGAGCAAGTAAGTTTAGGAGGAGCGATTGACGTTTCCAGAAAGGGCTTCTTCAGGGAAGAGACTTGGCAGACAGTCCCAGGATGCCTATGTCTCCTCCCCTGCGATGTTCTCCCATCCATGCATTCCCTCCCAGACACACTGCCCGTGCCCCAGCCGCTCCAAGGAGGCTGCCCCAGATGAGGCCCACGGTGAATGCAGGATTCTCTCCTCAATCTATCTAACGTACCTGGAGAAATGGAGGATTAACCCCCCTCCCCCATCCTTTTTATTACGCTGTCCTAGAGGTTTTCAGCATACCAGTTAACACTAAAAACCTCTAGCACAGCTTAATAAAAGGGGCCCCTAAGTGACTTGCCCAGGGTCACAAGGTGCAGCGTGGGGCTTGAACCCACAACCTCAGGGTGCTTGAGGCTGTAGCTCATAACCGAATGCTCTGGGGCAGGAAAAATATTGTATAAACTAAATAAAATTAACCCAAGTGGTCAGAAAATCACTTACTCATATAGAGAAAAATACCACTTAACATGATATATCCACTGTGTAGGAAACTTAGAGGAGGGCCTCAGATTCGGAGCATACGCGTAGTCCTATCACAGACTCAACTGTCAGCGTATTTCAATAGCTCCATGCTCCGGTCATAGGCCCATACCCTAATTAGATTTTTGAAACTTTTTAATAAATAGACCTTAAGTGTAGTGACTAGAATTCAAAACTCTTAAAGGTGAAATTAAGATATTAAAACTCAGTCCTATTCACAGTGTATCCTTATATACTAGGCAGTTAAATCACTTATCTCAATCTGCTTTTTCTTATTTTTTCTTTTTTCTTTTTTAGGCTTCCACGTCAAGTTCTTTATTTAGCCTATTTAGTGGCTAAGCCGACGCGGCCAGCGTTTCGTGGACACCGTTATTAGTCCACTGCGTCAGGGCCAATAGCCAGCAAACATTCAATACTCTATCACTGCCAGGTTTTACAGACGGCTTAAGATGCTTCGGCACGACTAGGCTTTCCTATGCCAGGCTGCCAGGTGATGATGTTCTGGAGGCACAATTTTCAAGTTGTGATTAATATTTTTAGGGGGGAAGGTCGATGATCACTGGGGTAGTGTGTGGGGGTCTGTATTATGTGTTTGCAGTGCTTATCTGGTGACTTTAGGTGGGTTTTTGTGACTTAGACCATGTTTTAAATGATCTAAGTCACAACATCCAAGTTCCGTTGATCCTGTGCTGTATAACTTTCGGTTTTACATGCGGTATGACTAAGTCTAAGTCGGCCCAAGTCCGGCCCAACTCCCGCCCTCAACACTCCTCCTGAAACGCCCCGTTTAGCTTTGGTCGTTCAGCGGCACTATGAAGGCCTAGGTCATTTAGAAATACGTCCAAAACCCGTTTTAATTATCGGCACTTGAACGTATTTTGACAATGTTCGTCCAAGTGCCGAATTAGGATGGTTTTTGGTCGTTTTTCTCTTTCGATTATGAGCCCCTTAGGCTCTAGACCGTCAACAACTACAAAACATGGCTGCCAAATTGATATACAAGTCTCGCAAATGTGCTCAAGCTACACTTTTACTATTTCAGTTATATTTGCTACCGTTTCAGGCTAGATTATTAATAATAATACTAATAATAATAATAACTTTATTCTTTTATACTACCATAACCAAAAGTTCTAGGCGGTTTATACTAAAAAGAGCTGGACAATCAGTGAAAACAGTAAAAAATACGAATATTTGTAAAATAGAATTTCAATAATAAAACTCTCATTAATTAATAAACTTATCGAACAATTAGTTTCCGAAAACTGCAATAGGATAACATAGCTTGCTGAATACATTTACCTAACCAAGATTGCTGCCTACCAGCTTGAAATGCTAAGGTCCTATCTACACCCATTCATTTTTAGATAAGCAAATAAGTAGAAGTTTCTAGTTTCTCTTGATGGTCTATGCAAAACAAAATGAGGAAAAAGGTAAGCTGGAGACAATCCCGATATCAGCTTAAAGCAGATACAGGAGAATCTGAATGATTCTCTTGCCTCCAAAGGCAGCCAATGAAGTAAACGATAATATGGACTAATATGGTCGTTCTTTTTTCAACCAAAAATCAATTGAACAGCTGTATTCTGAATTATCCTTAATTTCCTTAGAATTTTTTTGGGTGCTCCTAAATAGATGATGGTACAAGATGATGCCTGCACCAATCATCTGTTCAAGGTGGCAAGTTTAGTATACGAGATTTTGAAGGGTTCTACTCCCAATAAGCAAGTCTTATTCATCCTTTGTCTTTTCCCAGATTCCTTAAAAGTGTAAGCGGAAAGAATGATCTGATCCTGCTTTTTCCAGTTTACGTAAAACATTTACGTTCTAAGAAAGAATCAAAAAATTATTTTCTTATTTGGAATAATTTACCTAGAACCCCCCTTTATCTGGCATGCCCCCCTTTCCTTCCCCCATATCTCTTTAATTATCCAGGCGCGAGCAACATCACAAACTTGCTCCCTGCATCTTGTTGGCTCTTCCTCTGACATCGCTTACTAGGCGTGGGACCCGAAAACGACATCATAGAGAGCCAACACCGACGAAGGCAGTAAGTTTGCAACATTGCTTTTCATCAGGAAAATTAAAAAGGTAGGGGGGAAAGGAAGTGGCATATGTGCGGTGGGGGGAGGGGCAGAAAAGAGGATGGGTGCCAGCACCCCCACCAAGATGGCATCCAGGGCGGACTGCCTCCCTCTTTCTTTCGGCTTCCAGAATTAACCTGAAAATAGAAAGGGATAAGCTGTCGGATTCCAAAACACTGGGGAAAAGACAACCATGAAATCTTTGGCGCGCTTGGTTTAACAAAATGTCCTAAGAATGCCAATAGTTTAATCTGCTTCTCCCTGAGGTCAGTGCCCTAAAGAGCACTAACATTTATGGAAGTGCTAAAACTCGACTGAGTGGGCCAATGTCACTTTGAACAAGTCCAAATTGGCTCATAATGCAAAACTTTGAGATCATGAGGTATGTGGGTGTGTTGCGGTGGTTAAAACGATGGCCTCAGCACCGTGAGGTTGTGGATTCAAATCCTGCACTGCTGCTTGTGACATTGGGCAAGTCACTTAATCCCCCCCCATTGCCCACCAGGACAGACAGGAAAAAATGCTTGAGTACTTGAATAAAATTCATGAAAACCTGTTCTGAGCTCCCTTGCGAGAACGGTATAGATAAATAAATTATTTATTTCATTTCTATCCCGTCCTCTCCAAAGAGCTCAGGATATTTAACAGGTTATAATTTTCCATAATTACAGTACAAGTTTTTATCCTAAATTGACACATACCAGGGGTCTAGTACCAAAATACATTTCTTTGTAATCTATCACTCGAGGGCAGGGGGGGTTAGGTGAAGAGGTATGTTATTATTGCTTTCCTAAATCTGAGGAGTCCTTCAAGGGATCTAATCTGTGGGGAGAGTTGATTCCAGTGGGTTGGTATGAAGTGGGAGTGGGAACGTCATTTTGTGGCTTACAGTTGAAGGGCCCCCTAGGGGGCATTTTGAGGTGTATTTCATCCTGGGAGCGGAGGGACCTTTTCAGCATGTACGGAGCGGAGCGTATTTCATCCTGTTCAGCATGTACGGAGAAAGCTTGGTCACCACATAGCCCAGTGCTATGTCGTGCAAGGATTTGAATGCTAGCATCAGGCCCTTGAAGCCACCTACGGGCAGCCAATAAGCCGATGATAGAGCCTAGGAGACCAGGTTGAGGAGATGGAGGTTTTTTTTAGAAGTCTGATTGCCGCGTTTCGTACACACTGGAGACGTCGTACGTTCTTTGCTGTGAGACCGTTGAATAGCGCATTGCAGTAGTCCATGCAGGAGAGGACTAAGGCATAGAGTAGTTGGGTGAAGCCGGACTCCGAAAAGTAGTTCCTTATTTTTCAGAGTTGACACAGGTAGTAAAATGAGGATGGTACCATCTGAGTGATGTGGTTGGAGAGCGATCGGTTGGCTGCAAGCTTGGTCTTTTGAAGTTATGGTAGTTGAGCTTAGAGAGGGACGGATGCAGTTGTGTTCTTTGCGGATCCAAAGGAGTTCCATTTTGGAGGCATTTCGTTGTAATTTGTTGACGAACATAAATAAATAAAATTTGTGCAGGGAAAATGCACAAAAGTAAATGCATGCATTAATGCAGAAAACAGAGTGGAGGAGTAGCATAATGGTTAAAGCAGTGGGCTGAGCACCTGGGTTCAATTTCTACTGCAGCTCCTTGTGACCGTGGGCAAGTTACTTAACCCTTCATTGCCTTAGGAACAAAAATTTAGATTGTGAGCCCACTGGGGACAGAGAAAGAACCAGGATATAACATGCAAACTGCTTTCGTTGTACCACGGAAAAGCAGTTTATCATATGCATAACCCTTAACTAAATGAGAGAGCTAATTTCAGTTTAATTAAAAATGGTTTCATTATGGTGGAGCACCTGGCTGCCTAATCACAAGAAATAGTCTAATACAGTTGTTCTGCCTCCATGTTTTCTCAGTTTATTGTATAGAACAAGTATATGTTTATTCTAAGATGTGTACGTAAAGTATGCTCTGTGGACTTAAATCCCCAGAGGGCTTTGCTTCTCTCAGAGAGCAAGGTTGCAATCAGAGAGCTTGAGCCCGCCCACCTTTTAGCTTCTGGGAGAGAACAGCATTCATTTTGTAAGACTTCATGGCTGCATGAAAACCTGGGTTTAATATTGTCCTCTCACCAGGTTTCCTTCATTTATTTCTGCTAGCCTAATACAGCTTAGATTCTTATCTAAGTCTGGGGCACAGTGTTATTCCCTACAAAGTGTGTGGACACACTCCCAGCTTCCCTTTGAATAGGATGGGCTGGTAGAGTAAGAAGATTCTGTACAAAGTTAGACTGCCTTGAAATCATCAAATTGTGTTTATTCTTTACTTCAAGTTATTTAAGAAAGTTGTTCAAAACTAGAGTCTGACTGATAACACTAAGGCTACAGAAGTAAGGGAACTGAAGGAGATCCTCAGAGAAGTGCCAGTCTGTTCCAGTGAATTCAGTAGTGTTTGGCCCATGGGGAGAGTCTGCTTTTCGGTACAAAACCTGAGGAGGTTTTAGTGAACGTCTTTGTGAAGACTGTTCAGTAAAGCTGTTAACAGCACAGTGAAAACTGTGATTCCAGCAAAATAAAAACCTGGGCCAGCACAACAGTGGTTCTCAAACCAGTCCTAGGGGACCCCCAGCCAGTCAGGTTTTCAAAATATCCCTAATGAATAAGCATGAGCCAGATTTGCATATTTGTTAGGAATATCTTGAAAACCCAACCGGCTGGGGGTCCCCCGGGACAGGTTTAAGAACCCAGTGGTCTAATATTTCGATAGAAAGCGTCTAATAGTTTAAGGCAGAAAGTTTACCATGATCTGATGCTTGATCTTGGGGCCATATCAAGGGCTGTGAGAATGGCGCTGGCTCAGACACAGGGAGTCTTGGGGGGTTTCCCTCAACCACAACCCAAAGTAGCAGCTGATGAGAGCCGCTGTCTGTAATTGCCCCAGGTGGCCTCTTCCTTTCCAGCTACCAACACTGGTACTCCATGCATATACTTAGTTCACGCATGAACTAAGGAGTGCTGGTGTTGACGGCTGGAAAGGAGGCCACTGACTTTTTTGTCACTGTTGAGGTAGCAGTGGTTTAGTTCTGCGTATCCCCATCAGCAAAGCTAAAATTATTAATACAGAAGAGGGGGAGGAGTGTAAAAACAAAATACCTTACACCCCCCAAAAATGAATCCTGGTTATGCCCCTGGAAAGCAGTGTGGCCACATGGGAGAGAAAGGCCCCAAAATTGCTTCCTGTCCATTGCATCCTCTTTTTGGGCATGGTGCAGTGAGAAAGTTGGAGGTGCTGGGGGTTGGGCATGTCATATAGAGCAAAGGTTCCCAACCCTGTCCTGGAGGACCCCCAGGCCAATCGGGTTTTCAGGCTAGCCCTAATGAATATGCATGGAGCAGATTTGTATGCCTGACACTTCCATTATATGCAAATCTCTCTCATGCTTATTCATAAGGGCCAGCCTGAAAACCCGATTGGCCTAGGGGTCCTCCAGGACAGGGTTGAGAACCACTGATATAGAGCAGTGGTCCCCAACTCTGTCCTGGAGGACCACCAGCCAGTCAGGTTTTCAAGATAACCCTAATGAATATACATGGGGCAGATTTGCATGCCTCTCGCCTCCATTATATGCAGATCTCTCTCATGCATATTCATTAGGGCTAACCTGAAAACCTGACTGGCTGGTGGTCCTCCAGGACAGAGTTGGGGACCACTGATATAGAGCACAATTCTAGAGTGGGCAGACTTGATGGGCCTTGGCCCTTTTCTGGTCACTTTTCTGTTTCTATGTTTCTACCTCCCTTCCATATTGCCTTCCAACAATTGCTAGACAAAAAATTTTCCTACTTTTAGCTACCCTTAAATCTTACTTTCAAAATGTTATAATATGTTTACAGAAAGGACTCTTTGTAGGTTGTGATACTTTTCTGAAGGATTGGTAATAAAAATGATCTTTTAGGCTTCCATGGCTGGCGTCATTTTTTGTTGCTGTTGTCTGGGTCTCTCCGCATCTGGGTAGGTAGAACCAACGTTTCAGCCACCATGGTGTAGTTCTCTTTAGGGTCTGCAGTTTGTTATATTAGCTGATCACCTAGCATTGCCCAGATATCCCAATCTCAGCAGCAAGAATGGCCCTCTCTATGGGGCTGAACTTGGACTTAAACAGCATCGGGAGTGTCTCAGCGAGCCCAAAAACTATGGATTAGACCAGGGGTGCCCACACTTTTTGGGCTTGCCAGCTACTTTTAAAATGACCAAGTCAAAATGATCTACCAACAATAAAATTTTAAAAAACACAAAGCACACTTTACGCAGAGAAAATGTTAATTATCATTTATATTCCGCGGGTTTTCAAAGAGGTCAAGGCAGATGACTTTATGCAATGTCACCTCAGTAACAACTATACAAAAATAGACAAATATACCCCCTCCCTTTTTACTAAACCACCATAGCGCTTTTAAGTGCAGGGAGCTGCGCTGGATGCCCCGTGCTGCTCTTGACGCTCATAGGCTCCCTGTGCTAAAAACTGCTATTGTGGTTTAGTAAAAGGGGGCCATAGTGCAAAATATAGACAGCAGATAAAAATTCTCAAAATGGACACATTTTGATCACTAAATTGAAAATAAAATAATTTTTCCTACCTTTGTTGTCTGGTGATTTCATGAGTCTCTAGTTGCACTTTCTTCTTCTGACTGTGCATCCAGTATTTCTTCCCTTCTTTCAGCCTCCTGTATGCTTCTTCTCCTCCAGACCTCATTCCCTCCCCCAATTTTTTCTTCCTCTTTCCCTGCCTTCCTCCCCTTTCTTTCTTTTTCCCCGTCTTTCTTTCTGTCTCCCTGCTCCCCCTTTATTACTGTATGTCTGTCTTTCTCTCTCCATGCCCCATTTCTTTCTTTTTGTCTCCCTGTCTTTCTTTCTCCATGTCCCCTTTCTGTCTGTCTCCCTGTCTTTCTCTCTCCATGCCCACATTCTGTCTGTCTCCCTGTCTGTCTTTCTGTCTCCCTGCCTTCCCCCAAGCCACTGCTACCGCCATCAGGGAACAGGCCGCCACCGCCGCCACAATCAGGGAATAGGCCACCACCGTAAAGAGGACACTGAAGCGCCAGGCCGACCAACTTTCTCTACTCGACATCAATTCTAACATCGGAGAGGAAGTTCCGGGCAAGCCAGACAGTGATTGGCTAGCTCGTAACTTCCTCTCCGACATCAGAATTGACGTCGAATGAGGAACGTTGGTCGGCCTGGCGCTTCAGCATCCTCTTTATAGGGTCAGGAAGCAGGTAGAATGGAAGGTAACGCGAGTCTATCACGGAGCCCGGGAAGGGCTCCACGATCGACTCGCGTTGCCTTCGCGATCTACTGGTCGATCGCAATCAACCTTTTGGGCAGCCCTGGATTAGACACTTATCTTTCATATCCTTTAGGTGGGCCTCACATTGTTGTACTGTCTCTGAAGCTCTAGATGTAGCAGCTCTTTCTTTCATATCCTGTAGTTGGGCCTTATGCTGCTGGACTGTCGCTGAAGCTCTAGATGTAGCTTTGATTGCACTTGGCCAATTATATTATTTTTTGGGGGAGGCATTGTTACAGCAATGACTGCACAGCACAGTGTGACATCATTCCCCAAGCTTCACACAATTGGTCAAAGCAATATCTGTCTTTTTCCATGATTCTTTCCATGTCGCCCCCTTTCCACCATCCAAAATCTCTGGGATAATTATCAATTACTTATTTGGCACTCATAACGGTTATTCAAATATCTTAATGCCTATACTAAAATCTTCAATATCCTTTATAGCAACTTTTAAATACATATATCTAATGAGTATAAAGTGCTCAGTACCTCCACCAGGTCACTTTTGAAACAGATAAAAGATCATGATTTTCAGGGAACCATCATTGCACCTTATCGTTCCCTATACCCTGCCTGTAGTAACATATAGTCTCTACTGTTTATAATAGCTGTTCTTGTTATACATATCAGTTATACAGTAGAGTTTCACAGTGTACTTATCTTTACTCTGGCAGCTTTTAAATCGATCTCTCAGCAATAGGTCCTATATGTCTCAGCAGTGATTCAACTGTGATATGTGCTATCTTAAATTACATCCATAACGCTTGTGTCCTATGTTTTAAAATCTTCTCCTTTTTATCAAAACTTCACAACGTTCCACCTTCTCTAATTGTGCTAATGTTCTCTGACCCAAGCTGGGTTTCCAGGTCGTCCTCAGGGAGAACAAAACCTAGGAGGAACTGAAACATTTTTTGCAATATTTTTACATGCTATCTTTATTATATGATTTAAACTAATTTTTCTTCATAAATAGTTCTTACTTGTGCTTTGGCTGCTGGCCGCACCTAGGACTCTGTCAACCGGGTAATCAATAGAAGGTGCCATTCTTACGCTTTTTACAATGGTCACATGGTGAACTCACAGCCATAGTGATCTCAAGTTTGGTTGAAATCAGTCCATGCGTTTTGGAGTTATGCTGGAACATACATACATACATACAATTTTATATATATAGATATATCCAGTGGGTCAACTGACCTGGGAGGACCATTGGTCATGAATTAGAATTTTGGTGGGAAAGTTTGTTGGTCACAAATTTGAAATGTAGCGGGAAAGTTTGTTGGTCTCGGATTTGAAATTTGGTGGGAAAGTTGATTGGTGACACAAATTTGAATTTTGGCGGGAGCATCCATTGGTCACAGTTTTAAATTCCCAGTACAGCAATTCTTATGTTCTTATATTATGTGCATTTTGCTGCATTGAAGTGCCTGCAGTTGTGCCAGGCTCTATGGCTGGTGTAACTATAGGTACCTAAGTGTTAGGTATACCGATACTGGGTCATGCTACTACCATAACAGAACATGGTGTCATTATAGGATAGGGTATCACTATATGGCATTAAAGGGGGGAATTCATCAATGGGTGCTACCGTGGTAGTGCACACTACTGTATTTCCCCACATATAGGCCGCAAAAAAGAGTGGCCTATGTTTAAAAACTGTAAGATAATCCGCCCCATGGTATTAGCTACAGCTTATCTTCTGGTACCTTCCCTGCCTTTTCCATTCATTCCCCCCCCCCCGGTACCTTTTTTGTATACCCCCCTTACTGGCGTGCAGCTCGGGTCTCCAGCGGTGCAGGGCACCCGTGATCTCTTCGGCATCCGGCCTGCCTCCGCACCGCCCGCTGAATGGCTGATGTGAGCTCTCGCGGGACTCATGAGAACTGACCTCAGGCACTCAGCAAACGGTGCGAGAGCAGTCCGGATGCCGAAGAGATGCACCGCTGGGGACCCGAGCCGCGTGCCAGCGAGGGGGCTTCCAAAAAATGTACCGGGGTGGGGGGGATGCTTATAATTTTTTATATAGGCCACCCCATTTAATTAGGCCGTGCCCCATACAAGGGCTTGTAAAACCCGTGTATAGGCCACAGCCTTTATATGAGGAATTACGGTAATTGCCAAAGATGGCCATAGGAATAATAATGGGCGCCTTTAGCATTTAGTACATGCTAATCGTTGGCGCCTGTAGATGAATTTTCCCTTAGGGTACCTAATGGGAGGCCTCCACTTGCAGAAACTCCCCTAAATTTCTTTTAAAATAACCTGTAAGGAAACCATGCAACGTTTTACTATATCCAAAGATGGTGACGTTTATCACTTTTCCAGAATACCGAGTCATATATAGAACTAGTGTTTAAACCTCTTAGATTAACAGGTGCTAGAATATATGTGCAGACTTAGGCTTTTCTTTTCTTTCTTTCTTTTTTTTATTCTTTCTCTCCCCCCTGTCCAGCGGCACCCCTTCCCTGCTCCTCCTGTCTAGCAGTAGCCCTTCTCCCTTGCTTTTACCTAACCATATTCAAGATCCCATTTCCCCTTTACCTTATCTATTTCCGTCTGGCGCTGTTGGGATTTGGGCTCCGGGGGAGCTGGCTTCTGCATCGTTTGCCGACACACTCTGGCGCGGGGCCTCTGCTGGGCCATGAGGAGCTGGTTTGGCCACACTGCATCTATAGAGTTCGTTGTCTGGGCCGCGGGAGAGTAGGTTGTGTGTGGGAGCCGACAGGATAGCACCGTGGCTCCCTTCGTCCCTTGATGCCCCGCCCCCCCTTCCCTTCCCGCGGTCCCGTTGACACATTTTTGGGTTTGAAGGTGCCGGGTGTTTTCTCTCACGATCGCGCCTGTATCGGTAGCCTTCTCCGACGCAGGAGCGGCTCGTGGGAGGAGCCGTCGTAACATGTTCTTTTAAAATAAACTCCAGACTGCGCGAGGAGGAGAGCAGGCAGGCCACCGGCACAGCTAGGCGCGCATGTGCACTCCTACCTGCAAGAGACCTACAGCTCACGGAAAACCGGCGCACGCAGGTGGGAGTGCGCATGCGCGGCTAGAGCTTTATTATATTAGATGCCCTTGGCATTCTTCAGTACAAGGTTTCACTAAACTGTTCAAAGTTGTTAATTCAAAGTTGTTAAAACGCATACAGATAGTGAATAATTGCAGCCAGACCTTAGGAAATGGGAAGACTGGGTGTCCAAATGGCAGATGAAATTTAATTTGGACAAATGCAAAGTGATGCACGTTTGGAAGAATAAACCAAATCACAGTTACCAGTTGCTAGGGTCCACCTTGGGGGCTAGCGCCCAAGAAAAGGATCTGGGTGTCATCGTAGACATTGCGATGAAACATTCCGCCCAATGTGCAGCGGAAGCCAAAAAAGCAAACAAGATGCTAGGAATTATTTAAAAAAAGGGATGGTTAACAAGACTAAAAGTGTTATAATGACTCTGTATCGCTCCATGGTGCGACCTCACCTTGAGTATTGCATTCAGTTCTGGTTGCCTTTATCTGAAGAAAGATATAGCGGAACTAGAAAAAGTTCAAAGAAGAGCAACCAAGATTATAAAGGGGATGGAGCTCCTCTTATATGAGAAAAGACTAAAGAGGTTAGGGCTCTTCAGCTTGGAAAACAGATGGCTGAGGGGTGATATGATTGAAGTCTACAAAATCCTGAGTGATGTAGAACGAGTACAAGTGGTTGATATATTTTTTTATTTTTTTTTACTGCATCAAGATATGCAAAGACTAGGGGATACTTGATGACGTTACAGAGTAATACTTTTAAAACCAATAGGAGGAAATATTTTTTCAATTGGAGAATAGTTAAGCTCTGGAACGAATTGCCAGAGGATGTGGTAAAAGCAGATAATGTAGCTGGTTTTAAAAAAGGTTTGGACAAGTTCCTGGAGGAAAAGTTCATAGTCTGTTGTTGAGATGGAAATGGGAAAAGCTACTGCTTGCCCTGGATTGGTGACATGGACTGCTGCTACTATTTGGATTTTTTGCCAGGTACTTGTGACTTGGATTGATTGGATTGACCTCCCTCTTCCGATGCTGCTGCCATGAATTGACAGGGTGTGGTTTAATAGGCCAGCTGCTGTGAGTTGGGAGGGCCAGCATTAGTGTTGGAGGAGGGAAGTGTAGTAATTCCTTCCTCTGATGCTACTGCTCCTGATGCTGGCCTATGAAGTCACATCCTGCTGGAACCAGGCAGTAGCATCAGAGGAGGAAGGAGGGAGGAGGGAACTGGCTGGAGGGCAGTCTCTTGAGCCAGCACTGATAGAAATAAAATCCCCAGGTAGCCTGGGATAGGCACATGGGATCTCTTAGAGAGAGGAAGAGATAATGATTACTGTGGATGGGTAGACTGGACGGGTCATATGGCCTTTATCTGCCATCATGTTACAATGTTTCAATAACTATAAAGTTCTATGACCTCACAATGCAAGTGATAAGTGCCTTAGCCAATAGGGAGAGGAGATAGTGGATGCTGCGGATGGGCAGACTGGATGAGCCATTTGGCCTTTATCTGCCATCAGGTTTGTATGTTTCTATAACCATAAAGTTCTATGACATCACAATGCAGGTGTAAAGAGCCTTAGCCTATAGGAAGAGGTGATGCAAATGTTAAGAGCCTTAGCCAATAGGGAGAGGAGGAGATAGTGGATGCTCTGGATGGGCCACTTGGCCTTTATCTGCTGTCATGTTTCTATGTTACTAAAGTTCTGTGACATCACAATGCTGGTGTAAAGAGCCTTAGCCTATAGGAAGAGGTGATGCAAATGTTAAGAGCCTTAGCCAATAGGGAGAGGAGGAAATAGTGGATGCTGTGGATGGGCCCTTTGGCCTTTGTCCGCCATCATAAGAACATAAGCAGTGCCTCTGCCGGGTCAGACCACAGGTCCATCCTGCCCAGCAGTCCGCTCCCGCGGCGGCCCAAACAGGTCAAGACCTGTCTGAATCATCAGAAGGGGCTCCCTTGCCACCTTGGTTTCCCATTTAAGTCCTGCCTTCCTATCGAAGTCCTAGCCCTCCGGTCTTGCACATGCACGACCTGGTTGGTTTATACTCATTACCTGGTTAACTTCCTATACTTGTGTTACATCCCAGCTCCTCCCTCAGTATCCCACGATCCCTTTATCCCTCAGGAATCCATCCAATCCCTGTTTGAATCCTTGTACCTTACTCTGCCTGATCACTTCCTCCGGTAGCGCATTCCAAGTGTCCACGACCCTTTGGGTGAAAAAAAACTTCCTTGCATTTGTTTTGAACCTGTCTCCCTTCAGTTTCTCAGAATGCCCCCTCGTATTTGTTGTCCCCTTCAGTCTGAAGAATCTGTCCCTATCCACCCTCTCTATGCCCCTCATGATCTTGAAGGTCTCTATCATATCTCCCCTGAGCCTCCTTTTCTCCAGAGAGAAGAGCCCCAGCCTATCCAGCCTCTCGGCGTATGAGCAGTGATCCAGCCCTCTTACCATTTTCGTTGCTCTCCTTTGGACTCTCTCAAGTACCGCCATGTCCTTCTTGAGGTGCGGCGACCAATACTGAACGCAGTATTCTAGACGTGGACGCACCATCGCTCGATACAATGGCATGATGACTTCCCGTGTTCTGGTTACTATGCCCTTCTTTATGATTCCCAGCATCCTGTTGGCTTTTTTCGAGGCTGCTGCGCACTGTGCAGATGTTTCTATGTAGCTGCAAATGAAGGTTCCTGATGGTAAATTCCCTGCACTTGTTCTACTTTCAGCTCAGTTTGAGAAGGAGAAAGGAAGTTCTGCTGCTTTGTTTAAAAAAAAAATAAAGATAAAACTGACAACCGGAATGAATGGGTCTTGTAGTAGATCAGCAGCTGGTCTGTTTTGCAAGTTATATTTTTCCTTTCACCACTATCTAATGGAAAAACCTCTAAATTTGCAAAGAGGTGCTATGGGGAGAAAAGGATTCTGCAGCAAAATCAGAGGAAAAAGTGTTTAGAACATTTCAACAATGGTTGACAGCTGCGAAATTTGGCATGAAGGGAGAAAATGATTGTTCTTGAAACAGGTGTCATTCAGTTACCGGAACAAAGCCATAAAGAAAGGGGAAAGTTGTTAATCATTGCCTGTGTTTCATGTAGGGCAACGTGGTTTTGCTGTTTCTTTTGAGGATCGCTTTCTGTCTGAAATGTTCTTTTCTCTGTGATATTCGCATGTTCAAAAGGATGTAAGTTAGAGGGTTCATAGACAACGGCGCGAAAGACAAAAGCGCGTGCCGACAATTGAGCGCAGCGCGCGCCGCCGCGCCGCTCTAAATTACAGTTTTTAGGGGCTCCGACAGGGGTTTTTGTTGGGGAACCCCCCCAGTTTACTTAATAGACATCGCGCCGGCGTTATGGGGGGTTTGGGGGGTTGTAACCCTCCACATTTTACTGTAAACTGAACTTTTTCCCTAAAAACAGGGAAAAAGTGAAGTTTTCAGTAAAATGTGGGGGGTTACAACCCCCCACACCCCCCACAACGCCCCCACAACGCGGCGCGATGTCTATTAAGTAAAGTGGGGGGATTCCCCCCCACGCCGCCCCGTCGGAGCGCTAAAAACAGTAATTTAGAGCGGTGCGGCGGCATGCGCTGCGCTCAATTGTCTGGGCACGCCTTTGTCCCGGCGCGCTTTTGACCTGACACCAAGTTAGAGTGACTTTCCAAGAGGCAGCACCACAGTTGTCAATGGTCTCTGTCCAAAAGCATATGGGACAGGATCTAGAGAATGACACGGTGACAAAATTCATCACCGTTCCCGTCCCTGCGGATAACCGCGGGAAACCATCTTCATGTCATTCTTTAAGGAGAGAGGGAAGAATCAGAGTATGAATGGCCACAACCTCAAGCTTTGCTTTGATGAATGCTGGTGTAGAAGGACTGAGGTTGAGATAGACACTGAAGAATGACAGTCTCTGGTATCCAGAGCAGATATTGTGATGTCATAATGCCTCATTCCACCAGTGCCTAAGAGCCAATCACATCAGTGATGTCACAATGGCTTCATTATCCTTGGCTCACATAACAATCAGAGTATGAATGGCCACAACCACTGACCCGCAAGCTTTGCTTTGAAGAATGCTGGTGTAGAAGGACTGAGGTTGAGATAGACACTGAAGAATGACAGTCTCTGGTATCCAGAGCAGATATTGTGATGTCATAATGCCTCATTCCACCAGTGCCTAAGAGCCAATCACATCAGTGATGTCACAATGGCTTCATTATCCTTGGCTCACATAACAATCAGAGTATGAATGGCCACAACCACTGACCCGCAAGCTTTGCTTTGAAGAATGCTGGTGTAGAAGGATTGAGGTTGAAATAGACACTAGAAAATGACATGGGATTATTTCCCGCGGTTATCCGCGGGGACGGGAACGGTGATGAATTGTGTCACCGTGTCATTCTCTAACAGGATCTAAATCTGAATTTTATTTAAGTATTTGTATACCTCTTATAGTCTAAGTGGTTTACATTCAGGTGCTCAAACATTTTTCCCAGTCTGTCCCAGTGGGCTCACACTCTTATGGCAATGGGGGGATTGAGTGACTTGCCCAGGGTCACAAGGAGCAACATGGGATTTGAACCCAAAACCTCAGGGTGCTGAGGCTGTAGTGTTAACCACTGTGCCACTCTAGAAATCAAGATGTAGAAAAAGTGAGCCAAATATAGGACAGTCAAGCCATTGTGACATCACTGATGAGGTTGGCTCTTAGGCATTGGTGGAATGAGGCATTATGATGTCACAATACCAGCTCTGGTTATCAAAGGCTGAAACTTTTCACACTATTTATTTATTCAATTTTCTCTACTGTTCTCCCAAGGGAGCTCAGAACAGTTTTACATGAATTTATTCAGGTACTCAAGCATTTTTCCCTCTCACAATATATCTAATGTACCTGGGGCAATGGGGGGATTAAGTGACTTGCCCAGGGTCACAAGGAGCAGCGTGGGTTTGAACTCAACCTCAGGGTGCTGAAGCTGTAACTATAACCTTTGCTGGGGAGAGGAGACATGAAAGAAGTATTTAAATATTCTTCCAGGTATAAATTCACAGGAAGTGGGCCTCTTTCACTGGAAAGGAAGCTCTGGCATAAAGGGACATAGTAAAAAGGACTAGACTTGGGGAATAATCTAAGGAATTATTTTGTTATGAGAAGGGTGGTGGATGCATGGTACAGCCGTGCAGCAGAGGTGGTGGCGATGAGGACTCTCTGAATTAGGGAATGGGGAAGGTCTTTGATATACTGCCTTCAGTGGCCTAGCAAGGGTAGGAGGCGCCCAGGGTGGTGGAATTCCCTCCCCTCCCCTCCCCCCCCACTCCTTCCACCTCCTCCCTTCCCACCCCCATAGCTCTTTAGATCTTCACCAGCGTGATCAGCTTCTCCGGCCTGCTGTTCACGCTGGCTTTCCCTCTGACATCACTTCCTGGCCCCGTGACCCGGAAGTGATTTTCAGAGGGAGCCAAGGCTGGCGTGATCATCAAGCTAAAGTAGTTGCTCGTGCTGGCGAAGACTTTTAAAGAGGTACGGTTGGGCGGGAGAATGGAGGGCATGAGCATGGCATGGGGGGAGGGCGGAGAGGCGTCTGTCGCCCACCCCTCCCCTTTACTATTCCACTGACTGCCTTTCTGTGGTTATTATCAAAGTGGTTTACATATTATGTGCAGGTCCTTATTTTGTACCTGGGACAACGAAAGGTTAAGTGACTTGCCCAAGGTCACAAGGATCTGCAGTGGGAACTGAACTATTACGCTGCTCCTCCACGCCATGGGGCGAGGATAGGATTATAAAGCTGAGCAATGAGTGGGATGGACCGACTGGATCGGCCACATGGTCTGTTCCTGTTCTAAGTTTCTTTGTCATTTCTAAGTTGGCACTGTAGCTCCAGCCCTACCACCCACTCTGCCCGTGACACTCCCGCTCCCCAAAATAAATAACAAACAAATAAATAGATGATTCAGCCTTTTAAGGTGCCCTTGCAATGGAGGTCTAAATTACTCGCCCAACATCACCAGAAGATGCAGTGGGATCTGAACCCAGTTTTTCTGGCTCTCATCCTGCTGCTTTAAACTGGTCCTTATAGTTTTGAGGTATTTTAAATCTCACCCTTTGTACTATTAGTCTTGCAGAGATGTTCCTAGTCTGGTCTCTAGACGCTTCCCCTCCCCCCAAGTCTTTCTTGCCTGATGCTGAGTCACTGGAAGCAGCACCTGTGACTCTGCACTCTATTCAAGGAGCTGCTCGAAGCAGGAGGAGGAGCCTCCGAGCTACAGCATAACTGAGCCAAGGCTGAATAGGGATGGGATAGGGGAGGAAGAGCTGATGAGCTGGTGGCAGAGCAGGGAAAAGGAGCAGGGACAGGAGGAGAAATCCAGGTGTGTGAGGGAGAGCGGAAGGCATTCAGTATTTTCTGGTTAAAAGCAGCAAGCACTGTCCTTGTGCTAGGTTCCTTGGAGGGTGACATAAAAAAATAAAAAAAATTCAGCCCTATGCACAAGTTATTCTGCCACCTCGCCCTTGAAAGCAAACATCCTCCTAACCCAGTTATGATTTTATTCCTTTATTAATCTGACATGTCAATGTGGAGTTTGGACGGATCAGCACAGAAGAGACAAGAGAAGCTCTCATTCCTACTTCGTTTCCCCCCCAGTTAGAGGTTGTAAACTGAAAAAAACACCATGAACACCTTCTTTCACATCAAGCAGCATTGTGGGGTAAAGACCTAGATCAACTGCTTTCGCCCACTACTTATGAGGAATTCAGAAAACGTCTAAAAACTCAACTGTTCCTAAAGTATCTAGACAACTGACCCACTCTTCTTCATTCTCCTCCATAGTGATTCCTCTGTCCTATTAATCTCTTTCTTCTCAACAACGCATTTCTGATCCTATTAACAATAGTGATTTACAATAGTGATACAATAGTGATTTACAATAGTGATACAATAGTGATTTACAATAGTGACACCATGAACACCTTCTTTCACATCAAGCAGCATTGTGGGGTAAAGACCTAGATCAACTGCTTTCGCCCACTACTTATGAGGAATTCAGAAAACGTCTAAAAACTCAACTGTTCCTAAAGTGTCTAGACAACTGACCCACTCATCTTCATTCTCCTCCATAGCGATTCCTCTGTCCTATTAATCTCTTTCTCCTCAACAACGCATTTCCAGTCCTATTAACTCTCCTCTTCCCCCCTCTTAAATTCAATCAATTTGTACCTCACTTAATCTATTGTAAACCGCATAGAACTTAACGGTATTGCGGTATATAAACTGTTGTTATTATTATTATTGTTAGAAGGATGAATTTTAAGCTACTGATTTCATTGATTGATAAAAAAGATGCACAAGAGCAGAGACGTGCGATTTACAGGTGGTAGCGGATGGACACAGACTGCGTAGATTGGAACCAAGATGCCTGGTTCACGTTAATAGAGAATTGAGCGTAAAAGACAGGCGACAAAATACTGTAACAAACTTACGCTATAAAAATGATTCACTTCCCGTCTGCAGGGACTGATGGCGAAAGCTAGTGTGGGCGGAAGCGTCCAGTTAGAGGCAACTGCCTGAAATGTCAGGGCCACACGATGCAATGAAGTGCTTCACAGAGAAGAGAGCGCTGCAGGAACCTGCACCTAAGACGCTATATTAGATGCTCGGCCCCGATGCAGAGAAGCAGGGAAGGGGTAAAACGCGGACCTGACGGACCTCGCGGATTTAAACTCGCGGAGGCTGCGAATTACAGACCAGTAAGTCTCACATCAATAGTGTGTAAACTCATGGAAACTCTACTTAAAGGGAAATTAGACACGATATTGGATGAGGGGAATCTGAGGGATCCCTGTCAACATGGATTCACTAGGAGCAGGTCATGCCAATCCAACCTTATCAGCTTCTTTGACTGGGTGATAGGAAAGCTAGACTCAGGAGAGTCTCTGGACATAGTGTACTTGGATTTCAGTAAAGCGTTTGACAGTGTCCCACACCGTAGACTATTAAACAAGATGAAATCGATGGGGGTTAGGTGAGAAACTAACGGCATAGGTCAATGATTGGCTGAGTGGAAGACTTCAGAGGGTGGTGGTCAATGGCACCCTCTCTAAGACATCGGAGGTGACTAGCGGAGTGCCGCAGGGCTCAGTCCTGGGACCATCCCTTTTTAACATATTCATAAGGGACTTGACCCGAGGGCTTCAGGGAAAAGTAGCGCTGTTTGCCGACGACGCCAAACTGTGTAATATAGTAGGTGAAAGCGATCTCACGGATGGTATGGCGCAGGATCTGATCAAGTTGGAAAACTGGTCCTCAACATGGCAGCTGGGCTTCAACGCAAAGAAGTGTAAGGTGATGCATCTCGGCAGCAGAAATCCATACACCTTGAATGGAGAAACACTAGCTACGACCTCAGAAGAACAGGACTTGGGAGTAATCATCAGTGCAGACATGAAGGCTGCCAAACAAGTAGAGAAAGCCTCATCCAAGGCAAGGCGGATGATGGGATGTATCAATAGAAGCTTCGTCAGCCGTAAACCTGAAGTCATAATGCCACTGTACAGAACCATGGTGAGACCTCATCTGGAGTACTGTGTGCAATTCTGGAGGCCACATTACCATAAAGATATACTTCGAGCTGAGTCAGTCCAGCGAATGGCCACTAGGATGGTCTCCGGACTCAAGGGTCTCTCATACAAGGAAAGACTGGGCAAGTTGCAGCTCTACTCTCTGGAGGAGCGCAGGGAGAGGAGTGACATGATTGAGACATTTAAGTACGTCACGGGTCGTGTCGAGGTGGAAAACGACATATTCTTTCCTAAGGGACCTTCAGTCACAAGAGGGCACCCGCTCAAACTCAGAGGAGGGAGATTTGGTGGTGACACCAGGAAGTACTTCTTTACAGAAAGGGTGGTGGATCACTGGAACAAACTACCGGTGCAGGTGATCAAGGCCACTAGCGTGCTCGACTTTAAGAATAAATGGGACATCCACGTGGGATCTCTACGTAGGTCGAGTAGCACTCTGACTTAATGGGGTGGGACAGTAGAGTGGGCAGACTTGATGGGCTATAGCCCTTTTCTGCCGTCATCTTTCTATGTTTCTATGTCCTTAAAAATCTGAGGTCCGTGCCGCTTGTAGTTAGTTTCTGGCTCTGACAGACCTCGGTGACAATTTAGCGCTGATGGATCCGTCTCAGCATAGGAAGGGAAAAGTACATTACATTACATTAGGGACTTCTATTCCGCCTATACCTTGCAGTTCAAGGCGGATTACAAAAGAGCTAACTGGACATTTCCAGTGAAGTTACAACAGTTTTGGGGGGTTTTGTTTTTTTTTGGTTACAAGGGAGGAGAGGTACCTGGATTAATTCCGGAAGAACTTGCAAATTGGATATTAAATTGACTGTACGTTACTGTGTGATATAACAAATAGATTACAGTTAGAGTACAAATAAGATTACGTTACATTTCAGGGATCTGAATACTTGGTTGGTGTTTTGGGGAGGAAGAGATTATTTAAGTGGAGGTTCTGGGAGAGAATTTATCTAGGAGGAGGGGGAAGGGTTGGGTTAAGATATCTGGATACATTTTTTGAAAAGTAGGGTTTTGATTTCTTTTCGAAAAGTTTTGAAGTCGCCCGTTGCCGTCAACAGGTTGGAGATGGAGTGGTTAAGTTTTGCTGCTTGCGTCGCCAGAAGTATTAGGATCCGTCAGCGCTACAATGTCACCGAGGTCTGTCGGAGCCTGAGACTAGTGCTGGAGCGGCTCTAAAACAAATCCTTTAAACTGGTTTCCTGCAGCCCCAGTAAATCGGCTCTGACAGACCTCGATGACATTGTAGCGCTGACGGATCCTAATACTTTTGCCTCCCTATGCTGAGACGGATCCATCAGCGCTAAATTGTCACCGAGGTCTGTCAGAGCCAGAAACTACAGGCGGCACGGACCTCAGATTTTTAAGGACGTGCGGGTTTAGATCCGCGAGATCCGTGTTTTACCCCTTCCCAGAGAAGCACACAGATAGTATTAAGAACAGCATTAGAGAATGACACGGTGACAAAATTTATCACCTTTCCCGTCCCCGCGGATAACCGCGGGAAACCATCTTCATGTCATTCTTTAAAGAGAGAGGGAAGAATCAGAGTATGAATGGCCACAACCACTGACCCGCAAGCTTTGCTTTGAAGAATGCTGGTGTAGAAAGACTGAGATTGAGATAGACACTGAAGAATGACAGTCTCTGGTATCCAGAGCAGATATTGTGATGTCATAATGCCTCATTCCACCAGTGCCTAAGAGCCAATCACATCAGTGATGTCACAATGGCTTCATTATCCTTGGCTCACATAAGAATCAGAGTATGAATGGCCACAACCACTGACCCACAAGCTTTGCTTTGAAGAATGCTGGTGTAGAAGGACTGAGGTTGAAATAGATACTAGAAAATGACATGGGATTATTTCCCGCGGTTATCCGCGGGGACGGGAACGGTGATGAATTTTGTCACCGTGTCATTCTCTAATCAGCATGATGCAAGAACTTGAATGTCAGGTCTGAGAACGCATAGAAGAGTGAATTCTCATTCTTCTGCAGTAGTCAGAGGGTTTGAGGCCAGTTTGTGGGATTTTTCGTATGTGAGCTTAACAGCATCTGCAACTTCTAAGACAGAACAGGAGAGGACACGGGTGTAACCAGATGCCCAAAGGGGGTGGGCACGAGATCTTACTCCGCTCCAGCCATCTCTTCTTCCCTTCCTTCGCAGGTGTTCTGGGGTCTCTCAGCTCCATCCCCCCCAATCCCTCTGTACCTTCCAAATCAGTGGGGTAGTAAGGAGGTGGGGCAGACCACCCCAAACACTGGCACCTCTCTGCCCCCCCATGCCAAGCACGCACACTCCCTCCCTGCCCCTCCAGAACCTCTTTAAATATTCACCAGAGCGAGCAACATCTCTGACCTACTGCTCGCATCAGCCTGGCTCCCCTCTGAAATCACTTCTGGATCACAGGGCCAGGAAATGATACCACAGGGAAAGCCAACACCGGTGCAAGCAGCAGACCGGAGAAGCTGCTTGCACTGGCAAAGATTTAAAGAGGTACTGGGAGGGAGAAGGGAGGGCGCGAGCGTGGCATGGGGGGGCAGGGAAGGAGTGGGAGGAGAGGAGGGCACTGGGGGGGGGGCCTAGAGATCAGTGGGAGGGAGGGATGTTTTGGGGGTTTTTTTACATTTTTTTTAATGGTTATCAGGGCCTTTACCAGTATGGTGGGCTGTCACAGCCTTACTTTCCTATCAGTGTCTTCCCCACTCCCCGTCCTAAAAAAAAAAAAAAATATGCAGGAAGGATGCCCACTCCCTCCTGTCACCAGCTGCCCCCGAATCCCCCCACCCCTGAACCTCCCCATATCTAAAAACTAGATGACAGCAGGAGGTATGCCCCTGATCGCAGGCCCACCACTCCAAAATGGCAGGCTTCCCCCTTTTCAGGTGCATCCTGGGATTCATGGGGCGGGGCCTAAGGCCCTGATTGGCTCAGACACCTAAGGCCTCTCCCATGTGGTGAGCCATTTTATGCATAGGGTTGCCAAATTCAGTCGGTCACTAAGCCAGTCAGATTGGTTTAGCGACAATTGTTAGACGATAAGAGACTTAATACATCCAGCCCTTAGTCAGATATTTGACCTGATACTGCTGTCTGTCCCTGTATAGTTTCACAATGCATGGAGTTAAGTTCTATGTTCCGCATATACAGTAGCTTGTTTTGTTGGTACTTGTAGAGAAATTGCTGAAAAGCCCGATGACTAACGGTTAAACATTGCAGCTAATTTTCCTCAAGCTGTTATTTGCAGTGTTGCGTAAGAGGTGATAGTTGCAATCTGCCTTGCTAATTTTTTTTCCTTTTCAAAAACTCTACCCGCGGAACAGCCTGTTCTGTACATCCCTGACATATTGTGATTGTGTTCTGAATTCCTCGTGGCATTCCTAGACACTTCTTCCTTTCCCGGTGGCATCGCTGGGAGCCGAGGACGAGACGGAAGCTTTTGGCTCCAATCGCAGGCTGTTTAGGGGGGTTTCGGTAGGATGGGATCGTGTTTTGCCAAAGTTTCAGTCTGATCTCTTGGTACACTAACAACAGCGCACAGGTCATTGGCGCGACCACAATCGCACGCCGACAACCTGTGCACAGGACGAATGTGCGCTGCCGTTTCCATGTTACTCCTTTTCTGATTAAATCACACTGGCTTCCCATTAATCATCGCATTACTTATAAAATTTGTCACATATATAGAATGGAAAGATCAATAGCGATACAAAATGGAAATTATAATAATTTTATTAAAATTTGGGAGCCATTAACGTCTTTTTGTCATTTTTCTATTAGTTATACACCATATAGTATTGGGAGGGGGGAGGGATACAAATATAGGTTTCTTATTATGAATGAAGGGCTTTGAGGGAGGGTGGGGAGAGGGTTACATTTGTATGTTTAGATTATAATGATAAGATATGCAAGTGCTCTGGTTAATTGTGTTTATTATGATTGTTGTACACTTGATGAAAGTTTTAAAAATGAATAAAGAATTATAAAAAAAAAAAAAACTTATAAAATTTTACAGTTCAAGTTCACGTTTATTTGATTAATCGCCTATATAAGAAATTCTAAGCGATGTACAGTTAAAACAAATTAAGGGAAGACTAACTGTCTAATTATAAAAAGTTAAAAAACGTATAACAAATTGTTAACATCTTATATAAAAGAAACAAGTTTAAATAAAAAACATATATCTCGTTAAAAGCACATAAAACAATAATAACCTACAATTTAAAGAAAACACTGTACTTTTAGTTTTATGACAAACATGACTAAGCGGGAAGGAGGGAAAAGTTACAAATTTTGCTCAGAAAGAAGTGAAAAACATGTAATGGAAAAAACAAAAGGATGGGGGTAAGAAGGAAGAAAAATCAAGAGACTAACTAATTAGTCGGTAAATTCAAAACTCTCGATACCAACGAACCTCAATTCATTAGTAAAGTACTTATTCCATATAGTGCCTCGCGTTCTCTTCGGTCAACTAACCAAAAACTTCTAGTAATTCCCTCCTTGAAAATTATTGGAACCCGTCGTCAGGATATGTTTTCAGTAACAGAGCCGCAACTCTGGAATTCTTTACCTTTACGATTAAGAGATGAAAGTAATCTAAGCCATTTTAAAAAGAACTTAAAAAGCTTCTTATTTAAGGATGCTTTTAACATGTAAATTGCTTTTCTAGACCCTCTTCCTTCCTCTGCATTTTTGGTGTCAGGTCAAAAGCGCGCCGGGACAAAGGCGCGTGCAGACAATTGAGCGCAGTGCGGAGGCGCGCGCCACAGAAAATTACTGTTTTTAGGGCTTCGACGGGGGGGCGTGGGGGGGGAACCCCCCCACTTTACTTAATAGAGATCGCGCCACGTTGTGGGGGCGTTGTGGGTGGTTTGGGGGGTTGTAACCCCCCACATTTTACTGAAAACTTCACTTTTTCCCTGTTTTAGGGAAAAAAGTTAAGTTTACAGTAAAATGTGGGGGGTTACAACCCCCCAAACCCCCTCACAATGCTGGCGTGATCTTTATTAAGTAAACTGGGGGGGGCTCCCCAACAAAACCCCCCGTCGGAGCCCCTAAAAACAGTAATTTTCTTCGGCGCGCGCCTCCGTCTTGCGCTCAGTTGTCGGCGCGTGCCTTTGTCTTTCGCGGTGTTGTCTATGAACCGCCTTTTTCTTTAACCCTCTCCCCCTTAACGTTTGTCTTTCTTCTACCCAGTGTATCAGTCCGTAAGTTTGCCAGTTGTGTTCATTGTTTAAACATTTTTTAAAACATATCTATTGTTTAAACTATTTCTGCTTTTTTGTTTTCTGTTCCTTTTTTTTTTTTTTGCTTTGTTTTTGTTTTTAATACCATGTTAAATTATACGTTACTTTTACATATTGTAACTCGCTTAGAAATAATTCTAATTAAGCGATTAATCAAATATAAATAAAACTTGAAACCTTGAAATTTGAAAAAAACTTGAAACTTTTAGGGCTTAACGGTAGCATTCTGAAGAAGGTGGGGGGGGGGGGGGGGTGGAACCTCCCCAGTACACTTGTAACTGGTTTCACTCCCGTGGGGGGGGGGTTTGGGAGGGGGAATCCCCACAATACACTGAAAGCTTCCGTTCTCAGCGGGGTTCCCCCACTCACACACCCCCCCACACACCTAGCGGGAGCACAGGCAGTTACAAATGTACTGCGGGGATTCCACCCCCCCCCCCTCAGAATGCTCCTGGTAAGCCCTAAAAGTGCTGGAAAAGGCGGCACACATTCGTCCTGCGTCTGACTGTCGGCACGCCAATGGCCTGCGCGCTTTTGATCTGCGACCAATCTCTCAGGTGGTTTCTAAACAGAATTAATATTTTGGTTCCTTGGTCCATCAAGAAATAGCTGATACGGATGACTTGCATCCTGCTGTGGGTGTTTGTTTTTCGCCAGCTCAATCAATGCAGCTTTGCTAAATAATGAAATATTTATTTGTACTGACCCAAAAAAACAAAGCCACTTCTGAATTGCATCAGATTATCTGCAGAAAAGGCCTCTGGTTCTGTATGAACCAGCGTGCCAGAACATTTTGGGCTCCTTTTTATGAAGGTGCGCTAGCGTTTTTAGCGCACGCATGCTAGCCGAAAAACTACCGCCTGCTCAAGAGGAGGCGGTATCAGCTAGCGCACGCGGCATTTTAGCGCGTGCTATTCCACACGTTAAGGCCCTAACGCGTCTTCGTAAAAGGAGCCCTTAATACCATCCATTTTAACCGCGATCACAGCCTTGGAAATGCTCACGCAATGCGCTGTTTGGATCCTTGTGGTCAGACAGTTTTGGTTCTTCGGGTCCTTACAATCCAATCCAATTTGTATCCCGCAATTTTCAATAGCAAATCATTGTGACTTACAGCAAGATGAGTTACATTTGTGATATAGTGTTAGAGATAAGCGAGTTTAACATTGTTAGGTTAGTTTTAGGGTGGACTGGAATGAGTTGAGTCTACTGGGGGAAGAGAAATGTCTTAAGAACATAAGAACTGCCATCTCCGGATCAGACCTTCGGTCCATCAAGTCCGGCGATCCGCACACGCGGAGGCCCAGCCAGGTGTACACCTGGCGTAATTTTAGTCATCCATATCCCTCTAGAATGGTGGATTCTGCAATAACCTCCTCAGGGAGGGCATTCCAGGTGTCCACCACTCGTTGCGTGAAGCAGAACTTCCTGATATTTGTCCTGGACTTGTCCCCCCTTAGCTTCAGTCCATGTCCTCTTGTCCGTGTCACAATCTCAGCTCTGGAATGTTGCTACTCTCTGGGATTCCGGAATCTTGCTATTCATCAGAACATAAGAACCGCCATCTCCGGATCAGACCTTCGGTCCATCAAGTCCGGCGATCCACACACGCGGAGTCCCAGCCAGGTGTACACCTGGCGTAATTTTAGTCACCCATATCCCTCTATGCCTCTCGTAAGGAGATGTGCATCTAGTTTGCTTTGAAATCCTAGAACGGTGGATTCTGCAATAACCTCCTCTGGGAGAGCATTCCAGGTGTCCACCACTCGTTGCATGAAGCAGAACTTCCTGGACTTGTCCCCCCTTAGCTTCAGTCCATGTCCTCTTGTCCGTGTCACATTGGACATTGTAACCTCCTCTGGGAGAGCATTCCAGGTGTCCACCACTCGTTGCATGAAGCAGAACTTCCTGATATTTGTCCTGGACTTGTCCCCCCTTAGCTTCAGTCCATGTCCTCTTGTCCGTGTCACATTGGACATTGTAAATCATTTTTTTTCCTGCTCTATTTTGTCGATTCCTTTCAGTATTTTGAAGGTCTCGATCATATCCCCTCGCAGTCTCCTTTTCTCAAGGGAGAACAATCCCAGTCTCTTAAGTCGTTCCTCGTATTCCAAGTTCTCCATACCTTTTATTAGCTTCGTTGCTCATCTCTGTACCCTCTCCAGCAGTTTTATATCCTTCTTGAGGTTGGGAGACCAATGTTGGACAAAGTATTCCAAGTGTGGTCTGACCATTGCTCTATAAAGCGGCATTATAACTTTCTCCGATCTACTCGTGATTCCTTTCTTTATCATGCCTAACGTTCTATTTGCTTTCTTTACCGCTGCCGCACATTGTACCGACGTTTTCAGGGTCCTATCTATCAGTACACCCAGGTCCTTTTCTTGTTCGCTCTTACCCAGAGTTGCACCTGACATTCTATACGTGTGTTCCTTGTTCTTTCTGCCTAAATGCATTACTTCGCACTTTTCCACATTAAACTTCCTCTGCCATTTCTCTGCCCATTTCTCTAACTGTCTTTAATATTTTCCTGAAAAGGCAGTGTGTGGGGAGTTGTCACAGATAGGCAGGTAGACTGTTCCAGATATGTGGTCCTAGGAATTCAAAGGTGAAGTTAAACATCCTCTTCTGACATATACCTTGAGAGGATGGAAACGGTATCTTAAATCACTGCGTGGTCCTTCCACTCGCCATTGATAGATACAGCTGAGAAATTTTTTTTCAGCTGTAGTAACCACGTTGTTGACATTCTCACTTGGTCATAAGAACATAAATTTAGTCTTACTGGGTCAGACCAATGGTCCATCAAGCCCAATAGCCCGTTCTCGTGGTGGCCAATTCAGGTCCCTAATACAGTACTTGGCCAAAACCCAAGGAGTACCAACATTCCATTCAGAATCCAAAGAATAGCAAGATTCCGGAATCTCAGAGAGCAACAAGATTCTAGAACTCCAAATAGTCACAACATTCCATGCTACCGATCCAGGGAAAGCAGTGGTTTCCCCCCGTGTCTTTCTCAATAACAGACTATGGACTTTTCCTTCAGGAAATTGTCCAAACTTTTCTTAAAACCAGGGCTGTTTCTAGCTCACAGCGGATCTGTTGGCAAAGGCCCTCCTGCTCTGGGAATCATCTTCCACTGCTTGAGGTTTCCTTCACCACATGGTTTGCCACGATTCCTTTCTATAACATGTGAGGAGTGGAGTTGCCAGGGTGGCAGAGATTTCTTTCCTCATCCCAAAGACTGTCCTGGAAATGACCTGTGTTCAACGGAGGTGACTACCATGTCTCTCAACTAAATACAGTCACAAATATGGTATATATTCTGTATCATGGCAGATTCCCCACCTTAGCTCTTTTGGTTTCTCTGAGCCAAAACCAACATTATAATAAAACAAATCAAAGTAATGCTTCCCTATCATGACTTTCCCCCCCCCACCCACCCATAGTTTGTGATGTGTCTGGCACCCTGTGTATACAAAGGTGGCCTTGGGTTGCTCCTGCTGTCTCCCTCTTCCATGACACAGTATCTATCACTTGCCACTACTAATAGGGATGCAGCTCACTCTATAACTCACTCCCTGGCTGTTCCAGTTCTGTTGGCTTCCACTGTAGCAGTGTGCTGCTTCTGGTGAAGCTCCCAAGTTATTGCCTTCAAGGCGCTAGGCAGAACTCTTCCTCCCCAATCCTGCTTTTCCTTTCTAGGGCTGATGCAATTTTGTTTAGCCCTTCCCCCTCCCCCTCCCCCTCCTCATCCTACTTAGCAAGACAATTCGATTTTTCATTTTGCAGGAGGCCTCTGTGTCTGTCTTTGAACCAGCCTTTCCCACAGTTTGCATAGTCTGCTGTTGAGAGGAAGACAATGACGTCTCAGTCCCCAAAGGAAAGGGATTCAGTAAAACAAGGGCCCCCATGGACCCCACAGATCTCTACAGGAAGCCACTGCTTGCCCTGGATCGGTAGCATAGAATGTTGCTACTATTTGGAGTTCTAGAATCTTGTTGCTCTCTGGGATTCTGGAATCTTGCTATTCTTTGGATTCTGAATGGAATGTTGCTACTCCTTGGGTTTTGGCCAGGTACTAGTGACCTGGATTGGCCACCGTGAGAACAGGCTACTGGGCTTGATGGACCATTGGTTTGACTCAGTAAGACTATTCTTATGTTTTTACCACATGACCGTAAAAAGAAAGCGGCTGTGACATGGGGTCTTCAGGGATCCTTGTTTAACTCCTGCAGACCTCACAGATCCCGCTTACCCCATGTATCCTCATCTTACCTCCTCCTCCTCCGTGAACTCTGCAGAGTTAAAACGAAGATCCGTGAGGTCTGCGGGAGTTATAAAAACAAAAACAAACGAGGACCGCTTTCTTTTTAAGGCCTTGTGCTTTTAGTTCCATGGGGTCTGTATTTTAACTTCAACAATTGTTGGTTTCTTTTCTGTTTGCGGTTGCAATTGCTGTGCAGATGCCCTCCATACGTGGCCCCAAAGATGCGGGGTTTGTGTGGGGCTGGGGTTGGGGGGGAGCAGAACAGAGCAGGGTCATGCATCCTAAACTAAACTAAACTAAACTAAACCTTGGGTTTAATATACCGCACCATCTCCACGAATGCGGAGCTCGGCACGGTTTGCAGGAAGAAAGATGAGAGAGGAATTACAGTGGAGAGATTAAAGAGTTAGGTGTAAAGGGGGAAGGTGAGAGGCCTAAGAGGGGGGAAGTGTTACAGTTTTGAGAATAGCCAGGTTTTTAGGTGTTTGCGGAAGAGTTGGAGGGAGCTTGAGGTTCGGAGAGGGGAGGTGAGGTTATTCCAGATCTCAGTGATTCTAAAGGGGAGGGATGACCCAAGTTTGCCTACATGGGAAATACCTTTTATGGAAGGGAAGGATAGTTTAAAAATTTGGGAGGATCTGGAGGAAGTAGAGGTTGGGGAGTTCCAGGATAGAGGGATAACGGCAGGAAGGATGCCATGTAGGATCTTGTAGGCCAGACACGCACATTTGAAGTGGATCCTGGGGATTACTCTTTTTTTTTTCTTAAGGACAAAATCTGGTAACCCTAACCATGCAACCCCTCTGTTACACCACAAACACTGCTTATCCATAACATCTAGGATGACTTTCAAAATGTTGACCCTAGTTAACAAGACACAGTCTAGCCCAGGGGTAGGCAATTCTGGTCCTCGAGAGCCACAGGCAGGTCAGGTTTTCAGGATATCCACAATGAATATATATGAAATGCCTCCTTGAGATGCAAATCCATCTCATGCATATTTATTGTGAATATCCTGAAAACCTGATCTTTCCAGTCCTCGAGAGCCACAGGCAGGTCAGATTTTCAGGATATCCACAATGAATATATATGAGATGCCTCCTTGAGATGCAAATCCATCTCATGCATATTTATTGTGGATATCCTGAAAACCTGGCCTGCCAGTAGCTCTCAAGGACCGGAATTGCCTACCCCTGATCTATAGGAATGCTCCTTTTTTTTGTCACAGGTCTTGATGCTACGTGTTCCAATCTACACAATGAAATCTCGTAGTGATACTTTCATTCAAACAAATAGTAGATTAGACACAGTTTGACGTACTATCTGCAGTATAGCTGGCCAACTCTTTGGCACAATCTTCATATATAGACAAGACGCTTCATTTCATAGGTTTAAAAGCAGCGTAAAGACATACATCCGAAATAAGTAATTGGATCTTAGAATGTTATCAATCATTTGCTGAGTGGGTGGGCCTGGGATGCCTGAAGGAGCATGGGAGCTGGAATGTATTTTCTTTTCTCTAAATTTAAATGGAAGTGCTTTTTTTTTTTTTTGTTTTTTAAGATTGATGTACCATTTCTATCACTCTTATTTCTTTTTAATACTGCTTTGGTGTAAATTGCTAAGGAGCTCTGACGATCGGCAGTAAAGCAACTCCCTAGGGTTACCATATGGTTCCAGAAAAAAGGAAGACGGGTTCAGACATCCAGATTTCACTTCCATCGCTTTCGATGTCTCAATCCGTCCTCCTTTTTCTGGATCCATATGGTAACCCTAACTGACTAAACCAAAAGCTGAACTGAGAATTGCTTTCCTATATCCAGCGACAAGTTTGCGCAGGATTCCACAGTATGTGTCCTTTTAATTTATAAACTAAACTAAACTAAACCTTAGGTTTATATACCGCATCATATTCACAATCGTAGAGCTCGGCACGGTTTACAGGAGTTGAGAGAGAAAGGAACTCCATGAAGGTTAAAGTGTATAGAGAAAGGGTGATTGGGGGGAAACAAAACCACAAAACTCAAAAGAGCAGAACCAAAGTGGAATTGTTCCAATCAGAATGGTGCACAAAAAAGTGTCTTTCAACTCATCTGATAAATCCAAATGCCTGCATTCATCCAAAGTTCCGTAAATTCATACAATGACTCAATGACTCGACATGTACATGTTTCGGCCTACCCGGCCTGCATCAGGAGTCTGGCTCCAAAAATATCTTTTTTTGCAAGATCAATGCCCGAAACCATCTTAACTCTAAGGACACGAGATTCTTCCTGGTTGGCTCAGTCTCTGCCCACGACAGAATCTGTCTATTGCCACCTGACCGTACATGTTGAGTCATTGTATGAATTTACGGAACTTTGGATGAATAAAGGCATTTGGATTTATCAGATGAGTTGAAAGACACTTTTTTTTGCACCATTCTGATTGGAACAATTCCACTTTGGTTCTGTTCTTTTAATTTATAACATTTTATTGAAGGAATCAAATAAATATACAATAATATAATACAATAAGATATTCATTACAATTATATTCATAATTCTAATTTTTCCATACATATTTCTATCATTCCTCCAAAATAAATTTCCATATAACCTATGCATGTGTACTTTTAACAGGACTGATTTTAGTTGTGACGTGATTGCTCAGAGCATGTCAAAATGGCTCGTTTCCCTGTTCCACGTTTGTAGACCCAGGGTGTGGTGTATGTGGAGTTGCCTGTAGTGGTTGTGTGGAATGAGCAGAATGTTTGCAGGGAGGGAGTGGGGGCTGAATGAGTCTTTAGGGGAAAGAATCTGGTTCCGTTCTGTTTATATAGGTGGCTATATGTATTTGAGGACAAAAGCCGATGCAAGTATACTAGGCAAAACTTCAGCCCTGCATTCCCCCCCAATCAATTTGCTTTTAGTTTCCTAGCACCCTTGAGAGTTTGCTAACTAAAATGAATAATCATACTCTCTCCCTCCCCCCACCCCTGCCCGAGGGTAATTTTTAAAAGGCCTTAACCTGGGAAAATGACTCCCCTTTCCCCTGATGGCAATCACCTAATGGTTAAGCCTGACCAGATTAGGGGATATGTACGCACACAGCTACGAGGGTATGTGTGTGGGGAGAAAGATGGATTGTATCAGAAGCAGGCAAGTGGAGCTGGCAGCATCTGTATGGGTGAGTGAGGAGATGGCAGGAATAAGTAAAGGTGCATGATGGGATGAATGTGTAGAGATATTTAGGTGAGTTATGTCTGTGGGAATATAGGAGTGATTGCGCTGCTGGAGAGAGAGGGAGGAGAGCAGCTGCATATTGGGGTGGTCAGTATGTATATGTGGAGACTGAATATGTGAAGGGTCTGTGTTGGGGGGGAGGGTAATTGCCCCTGTGTCTGCTCTTTATACCCTCAAATTAATGCTACTGCTGCTGCCACTGTTACTTGTTTCCGAGGCACCCACTAGACCAGGGCTACTCCATTCCGATCCTCGAGGTCCACAGGCAGGCCAGGGTTTCCGAGGCACCCACTAAACCAGGGCTACTCCATTCCGATCCTCGAGGTCCACAGGCAGGCCAGGGTTTCCGTGGCACCCACTAAACCAGGATTACTCCATTCCGATCCTCAAGGTCCACAGGCAGGCCAGGGTTTCCTTGGCACCCACTAGAACAGGGCTACTCCATTCCGATCCTCGAGGTCCACAGGCAGGCCAAGGTTTCCGTGGCACCCACTAGACTAGGGCTACTCCATTCCGATCCTCAAGGTCCACAGGCAGGTCTGGGTTTCCGTGGCACCCACTAGACCAGGGCTACTTCATGCCGATCCTCGAGGTCCACAGGCAGGCCAGGGTTTCCGTGGCACCCACTAGACCAGGGCTACTCCATTCTGATCCTCGAGGTCCACAGGCAGGCCAGAGATTCCATGGCACCCACTAGACCAGGGCTACTCCATTCCAATCCTCGAGGTCCACAGGCATGCCAAGGATTCCGTGGCACCCACTAGACCACAGCTACTCCATTCCGATCCTCGAGGTCCACAGGCAGGCCAGGGTTTCCGTGGCATCCACTAGGCCAGGGCTACTCCATTCCTATCCTCGAGGTCCACAGGCAGGCCAGGGTTTCCTTGGCACTCACCAGACCAGGGCTACTCCATTCCGATCCTCGAGGTCCACAGGCAGGCCTGGGTTTCCGTGGCACCCACTAGACCAGGGCTACTCCATTCCGATCCTTGAGGTTTACAGGTAGGCCAGGGATTCCTTGGCACCCACTAGACCAGGGCTACTCCATGCCAATCCTCGAGGTTCACAGGCAGGCCAGGGTTTCCATGGCACCCACTAGACCAGGGCTACTCCATTCTGAACATTGAGGTCCACACGTAGGCCAGGGATTACGTGGCACCCACTAGACCAGGGCTACTCCATTCCGATCCTTGAGGTCCACAGGCAGGTCAGGGATTCCGTGGCACCCACTAGACCAGGTCTACTCCATTCCGATCCTCAAGGTCCACAGGCAGGCCAGGGATTCCGTGGCACCCACTAGACCAGGGCTACTCCATTCCGATCCTCGAGATCCACAGGCAGGATAGGGATTCCGTGGCACCCACTAGACCAGGTCTACTCCATTTCGATCCTCGAGGTCCACAGGCAGGGCAGGGATACAGTGGCACCCACTAGACCAGGGCTACTCCATTCCAATCCTCGAGGTCCACAGGCATGCCAGGGATTCCGTGGCACCCACTAGACCAGAGCTACTCCATTCCGATCCTCAAGGTCCACAGGCAGGTCAGGGTTTCTGTGACATCCACTAGACCAGGGCTACTCCATTCTGATCCTCGAGGTCCACAGGCAGGCCAGGGTTTCCGTGGCATCCACTAGGCCAGGGCTACTCCATTCCTATCCTCGAGGTCCACAGGCAGGCCAGGGTTTCCTTGGCACTCACCAGACCAGGGCTACTCCATTCCGATCCTCGAGGTCCACAGGCAGGCCTGGGTTTCCGTGGCTCCCACTAGACCAGGGCTACTCCATTCCGATCCTTGAGGTTTACAGGTAGGCCAGGGATTCCTTGGCACCCACTAGAGCAGGGCTACTCCATGCCAATCCTCGAGGTCCACAGGCAGGCCAGGGTTTCCGTGGCACCCACTAGACCAGGGCTACTCCATTCTGAACATTGAGGTCCACACGTAGGCCAGGGATTCCGTGGCACCCACTAGACCAGGGCTACTCCATTCCGATCCTTGAGGTCCACAGGCAGGTCAGGGATTCCGTGGCACCCACTAGACCAGGGCTACTCCATTCCGATCCTCGAGGTCCACAGGCAGGCCAGGGATTCCGTGGCACCCACTAGACCAGGGCTACTCCATTCCGATCCTCGAGATCCACAGGCAGGATAGGGATTCCGTGGCACCCACTAGGCCAGGGCTACTCCATTCCGATCCTCGAGGTCCACAGGTAGGCCAGGGATTCCGTGGCACCCACTAGGCTAGGGCTACTCCATTCCGATCCTCGATGTTCACAGGCAGGCCAGGGTTTCCTTGGCACCCACTAGACCAGGGCTAGTCCATTCCGTTCCTCGAGGTCCACAGGCAGGCCAGGGATTCAGTGGCACCCACTAGACCAGGGCTACTCCATTCTGATCCTCAAGGTCCACAGGCAGGCCAGGGATTCCGTGGCACCCACTAGACCAGGGCTACTCCATTCCGATCCTCGAGGTCCACAGGCAGGTCAGGGTTTCTGTGGTACCCACTAGACCAGGGCTACTCCATTTTGATCCTCAAGGTCCACAGGCAGGCCAGGGATTCCATGGCAGCCACTAGACCAGGGCTATTCCATTCCGATCCTTGAGGTCCACAGGTAGGCCAGGGATTCTGTGGCACCGACTAGACAAGGTCTACTCCATTCTGATCCTCAAGGTCCACAGGCAGGTCAGGGTTTCTGTGGCATCCACTAGACAAGGGCTACTGCATTCCGATCCTCAAGGTCCACAGGCAGGCCAGGGATTCTGTGGCACCCACTAGACCAGGGCTACTCCATTCCAATTCTCGAGGTCCACAGGCAGGCCAGGGTTTCTGTGGTACCCACTAGAACAGGCCTACTCCATTCCAATCTTTGAGGTCCACAGGCAGGCCAAGGTTTCCGTGGCACCCACTAGACCAGGGCAACTCCATTCCGATCCTCGAGGTCAATAGGCAGGCCTGGTTTTCCAGATATCCACAAAAAATACAAGATAATGGCATGAATAATGGAGACACCATTATCTGTGGCACAGCAGTTGCAGTCAAGAAAGATTAGTGCGTACTGTGACTTTAAAGTTGGTGTCATTTTGAACTGAAGTTATGACTTCATGATAATGAGTGGACTGGGAGATTCCAGTCCTGATTTTTGAACTGATTCTCTGAAGAAGTGAGAGGGCGAAACGGGCCCGTCAGAATCAGCCTATAAATTAGATTTTGATATATAATTAAAGTAACTATTTATGAATGTTTTGATTGCTGAATTTGCACATTAGAATTGTTGAGGAGGAGGAGGAGGATCAGTGATTATGTTACGGTTTCATTCAGCTGAACAGCTGTTTCGGCTGATTTGTATTTACCAGAAAACCAGGCTGAGGTCCTTTTTCCCTTAATAAGAATGATGCTTGATATGGTATTATAATTAAAACTGTCGGGCAATAGAGCGAGAAGACATATTCTTCCTGCAAGAATTAATTGAATAATAATTGTTTCTGAATTACATTTTTGGGCGTAATTGACATTGTGAAGTGTGGAATCTATATAAATATACTTTTTTGTTTGGTTAAATCATGTACAATCCAGGAGTTTATCAGCAAAAACCACATAATTATTTATAAGAATTTATAGTGGCTGGGTTTTATTTATTGTATTAATGAGTAAATTTATTATAAATCACTCTTAAACTTGTTGTAATGGGGGGGGGGGGGGGGGGGGGGTGTAATATAGTTTATAAATCAAATCGCCCTCAGTCCAAGGAAGTTGAGAAGCCCTGTCACCTACTGTAAGTTATTTTGATTTTTTTTTTGTTCTCATTTGTCTTGTTTTGGGATCCTGAGCTAGTGACTCAGCTGGATTTTTTTTGTTGTTGTTGTTGCATTAAAATATGGTCAGGGCTGGGCCACTGCAGATAAAGTGCAGTGTGCATTGCAGACAGCGGCTCTTTGAAAACCCGAACCAGCACAATATCCAGGCATGGGGTGAGGCTGCGAGGAGGGGGGGGGGGGAAAAGGATACAGATTGGGACTGTAATAATCCTGCCTGCGAAACCTCTAAGGACCGTCCTATTAATTAGCATTCCTCCTCTGCCTAGACAGATTAGGTCTTCATATTCGCCTCTGAAACGTGCTGAGTCACTGCATCTATTAGACAGGCAAGATTCCTCTCTGCCTGACGCTGTGATGACGACAGACCGCTAGGCTGCTGCAGTCTATGGAAAAGCACATCCCTTTCTGGACCACACTCTGGGCGGGTTGTTCGATGAACTGACTGACTAGATTGAGCCATTTTCTGTAGTCGCATGAGCAGCGTTCCAATAACCTTATGGTGGAGAAATTGTATATAGAATAACACAGATTCCTCTTCTGAAGCAAATTATATACTATGCAGAAGGTCATGTTTTTCTTTGTTTTTTTTAATGTTCAATAATTTTATTGAATTTTCAAATATGAACAGATCATGTATAAACAGATCACAATAACACATAATAATCAGATTTGTTTACAAAGATCAATATACAGATAATGGTAGCACTAAATAGCTACCACAAACTAACCAACCCCCCCCCCCCACACACACACACAAAATATTAACACAAAGCTCATGCTTTAAAATTGCCATGCATCAGTTTGCTTTATACCACTACTAATGAGTGGAATAGTCAAATCTACGCGGTTTACATTAGTTTTTTCACTGGTATCCCAAAATATAGGCTTCTGCGGTGGTATAATAAAACAGAACATAAGAAATGCCTGCACCGGATCAGACCTGGGGGTCCATCCAGTCCGGTGATCCGCACACGCGGAGGCTCAGCCAGGCGTACCCTGGCGAATACAGAGCGAATTACGTGGGTTGTTGACGTGGTGTTACAGTGCATCCTCCTGAACCAATCACATATTACATTCACCCATATAACCCCTCCAAAACCATATATACAAGGGTCATGTCATAAATAATGCATACTTTTTTTTTTTTTTTTTTACATGTTTTTGGGTTTTTTTTTCAAGTATTTCTTTAGAACATAGAACATGACGGCAGAAAAGGGCCACGGCCCATCTAGTCTGCCCACACTAATGGCCCACCCCCTAACTACCTCCATGAAGAGATCCCACATGCCAATCCCATCTTGTCTTAAAATCTGGTACGCTGCTGGCCTCGATTACCTGTTGTGGAAGATTATTCCAGCGGTCAACCACCCTTTCGGTGAAGAAATATTTTCTGGTGTCGCCATGAAATTTCCCACCCCTGATTTTCAACGGATGCCCTCTTGTTGCCGTGGGTCCTTTAAGGAAAAAGAGAACCTCTTCCACCTCGATTCGGCCTGTGACATATTTGAACGTCTCGATCATGTCTCCCCTCTCTCTGCGTTCCTCGAGTGAGTATAGCTGCAACTTACCCAGTCGTTCCTCATACGGGAGATCCTTGAGACCTGAGACCATCCTGGTGGCCATTCGCTGAACCGACTCAACTCTCCAGGATGGTCTCAGGTCTCAAGGATCTCCCGTATGAAGAACGACTGGGTAAGTTGCAGCTGTACTCACTCGAGTAACGCAGAGAGAGGGGAGACATGAATGAGACGTTCAAATATGTCACAATATAGTCTCCCTGCTTTGCAATGACCGAGTCCCAACATCCAGGAAGCTTCATTATTCCATCCAAGACACTGTTTTAGTTCAGTTGCCGAATGGCTCGGGTACCGGTGGAAGAAAGCTCTTCCAGAGATGCAAAACGATGTCCATGCAAAGGTTTTTTTCAACTTTGGAAAACGGTCAAAGTCTGGTGGTCTCGTGTCTGGACTGTAAGGAGCATGAGGTAATACCTCCCGTATTCCTGTAGTTTTTCAATGACATTCCCTATGTGCGGGTGAGCGTTGTCGTGAAGAATGAGTGGCCCAGCCAAGAGCAACTGAGGTCGGGTTTTGTGCATTTTTCTGTGCATTTTTTGCAAAAAATCACAATAATACACTGCTGTGACGCTTCTTCCACATGGAACTTTGTGATGATGATGCCTTCATGATCATAAGCAAAAATCATCATTTGTTTGACTTTTGATTGAGCTCATCGAAATATTTTTGGTTGTGGGGAAGATCGAGCTCTCCACTCGTTGGACTGCGATTTCAGCTCTGGCTCAAAGTCTCTAGCCCACGTTTCATCAATAGCAACAATTCGATTCAAGAATGCCTGACCTTCATCGTCTAATCTTTGTTTCAGCACGATTGCATTGTCCAGGCGTCTTTGATGCTGTTCAGCAGTCAAGAAGTGGGGGGACCCATCACGCAGAAATGTTTCTCTTTTTTAAATCATTTGTCAGAATTCAGTATACTGATGTCGGCGGAATCCATGTGGTTTCAGAAAGTTCCCCGCATGTCGCACGACGATCTTGTCCAAGAGCATCAGCCACGAGTTTCACACATCGTTCATCGATTGTTGATTTCGGCCTTCCTGGTCTTGCGTCATCATCTATGGTCACACGACCACTCCGGAAACGGGTTGCCCACCGAGAAACTGTACAACGGTCCACTGTTAATTCACCACAAACTTCACGTAACGCACTGTGGATTTCTATTGGGTTTTTGCCGTGTAGAGTTTCAATCTTAATATACGACCTCTGATCGTCAACAGACACAATACCGAGACACCTGCAGCCTCCATTTCCCACACTTGTCACAGCCACACTATAGAAACATAGAAAGATGACGGCAGAAAAGGGCTATAGCCCATCAAGTCTGCCCACTCTACTGACCCACCCCATTAAGTCTGAGTACTAATGACCTATTTCCTAAACTCGACCCTCGTAAGGATCCCACTAGGGCGTCCCATTTATTCTATGTGCACTACAGAGCTCCTAAGCACACGTCCTGCTGCTTCAAGCACTGAAGTGAAAGTGAAACTAGGTTTACTGCAATCGCATCATCCACTCTCCAATGTTGCCAATCTGTGCATTATTTATGAAATGACCCTCGAAAACCAAACTAAAATCTAACAATAAATATAAAATATAGCATATATACAGGTAATGGCGGAATAAAAATCACTAATGTAATGTAATATACATAAGATAAAAAAAATATAAATAAAATACAAAATACACACCCAATAATAAGTGCATAAGAATTTGAGCAGAACTGCAAGAATAATTCTTAACACTGAGAACAGACTATTTTAACAAGGAATCCTGCTTATACAGAAACGGAAAATTTAGGACAGATAGAGATCTATGACCCATCCATACCAACCACAGTACGAAGCTTTTAAAATTTGTTCTCTTTAAAAACCCTTTGATCTTTTCTGACGCTTTCAATAATTTAGAAACAGTCCTCTGCTGGGAGGCCATTCCACACCCTTAACACATAGAAACATGATAGCAGATAAAGGCCAAATGGCCCATCCAGTCTGCCCATCCGCAATAACCATTATCTCTTCCTCTCTCTAAGACAGAGGTGTCCAACCTGCGGCCCCCATGAAGTATTTTGTGCGGCCCCGGTCGAGGGTGATGCAGTGTTTTCCTCTGCTGCCCCCAGGTGTTTACCGTCTTGCCAGCTCCCTTCTCTGTCTTACTGCAGCGTTTGCGTGTTTGTGCGGCCCCAGAAACATTTTGTTCTGCCAATGCGGCCCAGGGAAGTCAAAAGGTTGGACACCCCTGCTCTAAGAGATCCCATGTGCCTATCCCATGCTTTCTTGAATTCAGACAATGTCTCTGTCTCCACCACCTCTTCCGGGAGACTGTTCCATTCCTGTACCACCCTTTCTGTAAAAAAAGTATTTCCATAGATTGCACCTGAGCCTCTTAACTTCATCCTATGCCCTCTCATTGCAGAGTTTCCTTTCAAATGAAAGAGACTCGACTCATGCACATTTATATTATGTAGGTATTTAAACGTCTCTATCATATCCTACCTACCTGCACCTCCTACCTACCTGCACCCGACTTCCTAAGCTACGCTGATTGACTTGTTTGTAACTTCGCTATCTCCTTCTTGCCTGCTCCTGACTTGCTAAGCTATATTGATTGACTTATTTGTAACTTCGCTGTCGATGTACAGTCTCTTGCCATGTAAACCGCTTTGAACTATTCTGGTACTGCGGTATACAAAAATAAAGTTATTATTATTATCTCCCCACTCCCGCCTTTCCTCTAAAGTATACAGATTGAGATCTTTAAGTCTGTTCCCATACGCCGTATCACGAAGACCACACACCATTTTAGTAGCCTTCTTCTGGACTGACTCCAGCCTTTTGAAGGTGCGGCCTCTAGAATTGTACACAATATTCTAAGTGAGGTCTCACCAAAGTCTTATATAGAGGCATCAATACCTCCTTTTTCCTACCGGCCACACCTCTCCCTATGCAACCTAGCATCCATCTAGCTTTCGCTGTCTCCTTTTCAACCTTTTTGGCCACCTTAAGATCATCACATACAATCACACCCAAGTCCCGCTCTTCTGTCGTGCACATAAGTTCTTCATCCCCTAAACTGTTTTTGCAGCCCTAATGCAAGACCTTGCATTTCTTAGCATTAAATGTTAGCTGCCAAATTTCAGACCGTTCTTCAAGCTTCGCCAGGCCTTTCTTCATGTTATTCACATCGTCCAGCGTGTCTACTCTAGTGCAAATTTTGACCAAAAGAGGGCTAAGCTTCCAAAAGAGTGAATGAAGAGTGATTTCTGTTTCTTTAAAATATGTCAACAACAACACACTCCTAATTTGCCAAACAAATCCTAAACTAGAAAAAACAAGGAAGGCAACCAAGTCACATCAAGGTCTGTGAGGGGGAAGCTCAAAGTGCCTAACTTGGCTCACAACTTGCAAACCAAATATAGTGTAATATGTCAAAGAACATGTCACATTATATGATGTTATAGGGCGCTCTCAGTGTGAACCCTCAGTGATAGGAGCACAGCTCCGACACTTCACTTCTGGGCCAAGGCCATAAGCCTCCACCCGCACACCATCATCGAGCGCCCTGTGCGCCCAGGGCGCTCGATGATGGTGTGCGGGTGGAGGCTTATGGCCTTGGCCCAGAAGTGAAGTGTCGGAGCTGTGCTCCTATCACTGAGGGTTCACACTGAGAGCGCCCTATAACATCATATAATGTGACATGTTCTTTGACATATTACACTATATTTGGTTTGCAAGTTGTGAGCCAAGTTAGGCACTTTGAGCTTCCCCCTCACAGACCTTGATGTGACTTGGTTGCCTTCCTTGTTCTTTAAAATATGTGACAACTGTCACAGACCCCAGAAGACAGAAGATCAAAACATTCAAGATAAGCAAAACATTTGATTAAATTTTAACTTGATCTACAAGCAAGGTCTTGCAATACAAGTAACGTACAGTATACACGCGTCCCATCATCACAGCTGAGCCGATGGTTCTTCTCTCTCTGACGCTGCGGGAGTGTAGTGACTGTTCTAAACGAGCGAGGTCTTGCAATACGAGTACATACGGTATACACGCGTCGCATCATCACAACTGAGCCGATGGCTCTTCTCTCTCTGACGCTGCGGGAGTGTAGTGACTGTTCTAAACGAGCGAGGTCTTGCAATACGAGTACGTATAGTATTTTGTATTAAAGGTTTTGGGTTGTGAAACGAATCATTTGAGTTTCCGTTATTTCCTGTGGGGAAATTTTTGGATTACAAGCATGCTTCTGGAACGAATTATGCTCGCAAACCAAGGTTTGACTGTATTATGTATGTTTAACCTGTAACCCATTCTGAGCTCTTTGAGGAAAATGGGATAGAAAATGAATGAACGAATAAATACTTTTTACTCTTCTTATGCTGTTAACAAAATTGTCAGTTTTATGTTGAATTGTACTTGGTGTGCAACTGCCTTGAGTTAATCTCTTCTTAAAGGAGCCTTTTTATCAAGAATTCCTTTGAGCGTCGGAGCTTTTATCGCAGCGGTCTGCAATAAAAGGGGACCAAAAGTAGTTAATCAATCCAAATAAATAAATAATTAGTGCTGTACGACAGCTGGTAGAGAGAGAGGTTACTGGCAGAGGAGAGAACGTGACAAAGAATGTGTTCTTGTACTTTAAAACTAAATAAACAGAAACATAGAACGATCTCTCCAGTGACTGTGCAAACAAGAGAAACCAGGTGACAAAGCAGTGAGGAAAGGTGCCAGGGAAAGCGACCAAGTCACAAGTGCCTGGCAAAAGCCAAACTAGTAGCAGCAGTTCTTGTCACCCATCCAGGGCAAGCAGTGGCTCCCCCCCATGTCTTTGTCAATAACGGACTATGGACTTTTCCTCCAGGAACTTGTCCAAACCTTTCTTAAACCAGCTACTCTATCCGCTCTTACCACAACCTCTGGCAATGCGTTCCAGAGCTTAACTATACTCTGAGTGAAAAAATATTTCCTCCTATTGGTTTTAAAAGTATTTCCCTGTAACTTCATCGAGTGTCCCCTAGTCTTTGTCATTTGTGACAGTGTGAAAAATCGATCCACTTGTACCCGTTGTACTCCGCTCAGGATTTTGTAGACTTCAATCCTATCTCCCCTCAGCCATCTCTATTCCAAGCTAAGAAGCTCTAACCTTTTTAGTCTTTCCTCATACGAGAGGAGTTCCATCCCCTTTGCCTTCTCGGTCGCTCTTCTTTGAACCTTTTCTAGCGCCGTTATATCTTTCTTGAGATAACGAGACCAGAATTGAACGCAGTACTCCAGGTGAGGTCACACCATGGAGCGATACAGAGGCATTATACCATTCTTAGTCTTGGTAACCATCCCTTTTCTAATAATTCCTAGCATCTTGTTTGCCTTTTTGGCCGCCACCACACATTGTTGTGATTTATTCTGCAGGAAGGAAAAAGGCAGTTGAAGAGCTCTGCCGCCAACCAATGGGACACGGTCTCCAGAGTGGGAATGCCCTCTTTTGCTTTTCATTGAAATGTATGATTCAAAAATTAGGGTTTGAGTGACTGATCATAAGCATCTTTGCCAAAATACGGCTGTGTCGAGTATTTGCAGTCCAATGGTCTTTTTCCATCATGTAGATACTGTACTATATTTTTGAGTTGGATAATTACAACAGATTTTTTTCCAATGAAAGGGATTTATTTTAGTCTATTGTTTCCCTTGTCTCCTTCCCTTCTGGTTATCCTCACTGCTTTGTCACCCCGTCTATCTCAGGAGGACTTTTGTTCTCCTTTTTTGGCTTTTAAACAAGAGAAACTGACAAATAGACACCGACTGGTTTGATATATAGGGAGAGGGTGATATGCAGTCAACCACCAGTCATCGGGGAAACCGGAGTCATATTCTTCCAAGCATGGGGAGACTTGTCATCATTGTTTAGTTTTGGAAATTTGTTTCGGCGTTTGCGATCTTTCCAGATGCTTGTGACCTGGATTAGCCACTGTTGAAAACAGGAAAAAGGTCTGGCCCAGTATGGCAACTTATAAGAACATAAGAATAGCCATACTGGACCAGACCAATGGGTCATCTAGCCCAGAATCCCGTCATCACAGAGGCCAATCCAAGTCACAAGTACCTGGCAAAACCCCAAATAGTAGCAGCATTCCAGAGCTGAGATTGTGATATTATAATGTCTCATTCCACCAATGCGTAAGAGCCAAACTCATCAGTGATGTCACAATGACTTGACTGTCCTATATTTAGCTCACATAAGAATAGCCTTACTGGGTCAGACCAATGGTCCGTCTAGCCCAGTATCTCATGTTCACGGAGGCCGATCCAAGTCACAAGTACCTGGCAAAAACCCAGATAGTAGCATCATTCCATGCCAGTGATCCAGGGCAAGCAGTGGCTTCTGCAATGTCTGTCTCGACAGAAGTTTATAGACTTTTCCTCCAGGAACTTGTCCAAACCTTTTTAAAAACCAGCTACATTAACCGCTCTTATATGTTCTTATGTCAGATACCGAGGGTCAGATTGTGACATCAGTCAGCACTAATGTTTTTAGTTGGGCAGAAAATGAGGACACTATGGGAGTGTATGACGGGAGTTGACCGTGTTTTCTGTAAAGGGCCTTGGAGAACTGGTGTTGCCTGGCCACGGAATGTGGGCTGAGGTGGCTCTAGTCTTGTCCTCACGTTTACAGAAGTGCAACAGATACAAACTACTGCAAAAAACAAAGCTGGCAGAGTCTTATATATTCCTTTTGCTTCATGATGTCTTCCAAAGATGAAGTGAACACTGAGGGTTGTTTTGGGTTATTTTGGATGGGTTTTTTTTTTTTTTAATTTTAACTGGTTAAATTTTAGAAGCTTATGTGGGACTCTTAACCGGCTGTCCCCTGCACTCATGCTAACAATATGTCAAAAGAAGTTTGTGGTAAGCAGTGCAAAATACAGTGGTACCTCGGAATCCGAACGACTTGGAATCCGAACTTTTTTTGTCGTAAATTTTGACTTGGAATCCGAACGCCCTGCGCATTGTATGTGTGTGTTTGTGCCCCAGAATCTGAACTCTGATTTGGAATATTTGTTAATATTTTACCTTAAAATCCAGTGTATTTCCTGTTAAAATTTGAGTTTGTGGGACCCAGGAACGGATTCATCCAGTTTCTATTATTTTCAATGGGAAAAATTGGCTTGGAACCTGAATGCTTTGGAACTCGAACGGGGTTCTGGAATGGATTAAGTTCGGATTCCAAGGTATCACTGTATATCCAAAGGGAATGATAACTCACTGTTGATCTCTAGGAATTTATTTATTTATTTATTCAATTTTCTATACCGTTCTCCCAGGGGAGCTCAGAATGGTTTATATGAATTTATTCAGGTCCTCAAGCATTTTTCCCTGTCTGTCCTGGTGGGCTCACAATCTATCTAATGTACCTGGGGCAATGGGGGGATTAAGTGACTTGCCCAGGGTCACAAAGAGCAGTGTGGGTTTGAACCCAGAACCTCAGGGTGCGGAGGCTGTAGCTTTAACCACTGCTCAAAATGTAGCAAAAGTGAGCCAAGTCTAGGGCAATCAAGCCATTGTGACATCACTGATGAGGCTGGCTCTTATTGGTGGAATGAGGCATTATGATGTCACAATACCAGCTCTGGTTATGAGAGGCTGAAACTCTTCACACTATTTATTTATTCAATTTTCTATACTGTTCTCCCAGGGGAGCTCAGAATTGTTTATATGAATTTATTCAGGTCCTCAAGCATTTTTCCCTGTCTGTCCTGGTGGGCTCACAATCTATCTAATGTACCTGGAGCAATGGGGGGATTAAGCGACTTGCCCAGGGTCACAAAGAGCAGCGTGAGTTTGAACCCAGAACCTCAGGGTGCGGAGGCTGTAGCTTTAACCACTGCGCCACACTCTGGTGGCAGATACAACCGTCTAGAAAGCAATATAAAGCAATGGAACGTGTGAAGGAATATTTTTAGAAGTAATGGCAGAAAATATTTCTTCACAGAAAGAGGGGTGGTTTAATGGAATTTAACCCCCCCCCACCTCCTTTTTACAAAAGAGTTTCACAGTTTTTAGCATCAGACACTGCAGCAACAGCTCCGATGCTCATAGGTAAGAGCTGTTACCGCTGCAGCCGACGCTAAACATCACACTACGCTTTTGTAAAAAAAAAAAAAAAGGGGGGGTATTTATTTATTGACAATTTATATTCCACAAGCATACACATTTCAGTATAACACAACTCCACTGCTACTACTTATCACTTATATAGCGCTGAAAGGCGTTCGTAGCGCTGTACATTTTGACATTTATACACAGTCCCTGCTCAGAAGAGCTTACAATGCATTTTGACCTAACCTGTCCAATATTAACTCTTCCATATGCTGTCCATATTCAGTTCAGTCCATAAGCTTGTTGAAATAACAGACCCCTCCCCCCCTTTTTTTTTTTTTTTTTTTACAAAAGCATAACGTGTTTTTTAGCGCCAGCAGTGGTGGCCTCAGCTCGGATGTTCATAGGAATTCTTTGAGCGTCGGCGCTGTTACTGCCCTGGCTGGCGCTAAAAACCACGCTATGCTTTTGTAAAAGGGGAGGAGAATTTTCAAAACAATTGCAAGCTCTTTCGTGTCACACGCACCCCCTCCTTTACAAATCCGCGCTAGTGTTTTTAGTGCGGGCCGAAGCACCTAGAAATTCCTGTGAGCATCAGAGCTGTTACCGCCGCGGCTGGCGCTGAAAACGCTAGTGGCGCTTTTGTAAAGGAGGGTGACAATGCGTGAACCTTTAGAGGTATTGTGATCCAATATATTGGGCATGTTGCATAAAATTTTGAAGCCTTAAATTCTTCATGATGGATTAGCCTAAAGGCTTTTGGCTTTGGCAGCGCGTTCACTGCGAATCTCTATGCAATTATTCTTTCGGACTGATTAGTTTTCCCACGTATGTACTATAAGGGACCCCTGAAGAAGACTATTTTGTCGAAACACGGACCGTGTTGGGTCCCACGCTTTCAGCGGACCTAGGTCCTTAAGGTTTTTATGTGTATTGTTTTACTTTCGTGTGGTTTGTTTACGTTGACTTTTGAAGCTTTCAATAAAGTCCATTTCAGGAACATCGTTACACCAGAGTTTTTTTGGGTTAGCCTATAAGCCGGTGCATCCAGCAGTGTTGCTGTTGGAGAGCGTAGCAGGCGGGTAAGGTGCGGTAAATGAATAACAGTCGTAATTTACAGGCTAAAATTGTTTGTTTATAACCTTAAACGGCATCATTATAATCTTGTATCATATATTCTGCATGAGATAGGAATAATATGATATACCTATTCAATCCCACTAGCAACCGAGTTCTGTGCAATCTGTAGAAATTTAATAAAACATATTTGTATCCCCAATCCATTACAATAATTACATTACATTACATTAGAGATTTCTATTCCGCCATTACCTTGCGGTTCAAGGCGGATTACAAAAGATTTATTACTGGGGTTTACAATGGAAGAACAATTGTCATTTCTAGAATTGTGAAGAGTAGATCATTTGTCATTTCTTCCCTCAACTGTAATTCACCAATCTTCTTGTAATTCTCCTGGAAATGTCCAGATGTCTCTTTTGTAATCCGCCCAGAACTGCAAGGTACGGGCGGAATAGAAGTCAGTAATGTAATGTAATGTAATTTCTAGAGTTGTAAGCAGTCCTTTGTCAAGTGGTAAAAAGTGGTGTAGAGTAGGTAGATATTTATGAACGGAGGGTAACAAAGGAAGATCATTTGTCATTTCTCAGGTAGTATACAGAAGGTCAGGTAGTTTCAGTGTGTCGGGAGGAGGGAGGGGGGGAGTGGCGGAGTAAGTGACGTTAGGGCTGTTTCAGGAATTTCTTGAAGAGTGTAGTTTTTATTTCTTTCCTGAATATCTTATAGTTTGAGGTGGTAATCAGAAGGTTGGAGATCTGGTTATCTAGTTTTGCGGCTTGAGTGGCTAGGAGGCCATCGTGTAATTTTGTCCTTTTCACTTCTTTGATCGAGGGGTGGGGTGTGAAAGGGGAGTGCATTTTTCTATGTCTGGTTGAGGATGCTTGGATGAGGCGGTTGTTCAGGTAGGATGGGCCGTCTCCGTTTAGAGTTTTAAATAACATGCAGTAGAATTTAAATAGTATTCTTTCTTGGATTGGTAGCCAGTGTATTGCTCTGAAAATTCTCCTCAGTCAACATGTCCACCAACCTCGAGGGATGGTGATGAAATTTGAGAGATCCTGGCATAAGCACGTATGACCATTAAGAGGAAGTGAAGGTGTGACAGCGTAGGCGAGGGTTGGGTGTGAAGCCTCCACACAAAGGTTTAAAAGTAAAATAAACATATTTATGAATGTTCCCAGGTGTGGTGAACTGAGAATAGAGGCCTAGATTCTCAAAACTTTAACACCATCGCAAAGCCGTATTCCGACTGTTTAGCCTGTATGCATTTGAGTGGCGGATTATCAAAACGGCTTATCTCTGTCTTTAGCGAGGTTTCTAGCAGTTTCCGACACTGACTTGCAAAAAGGCTCTTCAGCATTGAAATGAGCACTCCGACGGATTCTTAACAATTGCCGAGCCATTTTCTAAGAGTGGCATCGGCTTTTGGAGATAAAAATCAGCGACTGGTCCAGGGGTGCCGGTACAGTGACAGCACTGTTTAAAATCCTGGAATGGTAGGGTCGGAGAAAGCCAACCAAACCCCCCACCCAGCAGTGGTAGAGATGCCCACTCTCTCCCACCACAAACGCTCCCCTCCCCCGCCTCCAACCCCTCTCTCCCTTACTTTGAATTAGTTGGCTGACTACCTTGAATTAGCTGACTCACCTCTTCAAAATGGGCCTTCCCCTCCCCGGTGTATCCTGGGATGCACCAGAGAGGGGCCTGAGGCTCTGATTGGCCTAGGTTGTCTAAGGCCCCTCCCATAGGAAAGGCCTTAAACAACTTAGACCAATCAGTGCTTCAGGCCCCTCCCCTCGAAGGGGCCTAAGGCTCTGATTGGCCCGGATGCCCAATAGAGGGGCATTAGATGTCTGTGCCAATCAGAGCCTTAGGCTCCTTCCCGGTGCATCCAGGGAGGGGCCTGAGGCCCTGATTGGTCCAGGTTTTTTAAGGCCCTTCCTAAGGGAGGGGTGTATTCAAATCCTACCTTGGTCCCAACACTGTGAGCAGCCCAGAGTTCACAGGGAGTAGAGGCGAATTTGAGGTCACCTGTAAAGAAGCATCTCAGGGACTGTGAATAGAGAGCCATATAGTGAGTCCCTCAAGGGCTCTATATCAGAATACAGGGTTACAATATGTACTTGGTTCTAAGGTCTTGCACAGAGATTGTCTTATTGACATATTCTCACATTCTCTGTTTTAGTGATGGATGGACTCTTCAAAACCAATGAAAGACAAAGATTAGCAAAGGAAAGAAGGGAAGAAAGAGAAAAATTTCTTGGTAAGTCATACAAGGGAATTTAGGGGGGTGGGAAGACAGGGAGAGGGTTAACAAAGATGAAAGTCAAAAGGACTTCTCTAATATTTAAACTTGGAACACTGTGAAGGGTAGGGTTGAATTCATTTCATACCATTATTATATCAAGTCCCTCCCTCCTCCAAAAAAAGAAAAAGAAAAAAAACATCTTGGAGTCTCTATGCTGAATTTTTATTGTAAAACTTATCACTGGCAAGTGAGCAGCTCGAGCAGTGCACCCTTTTCCAAATGACAGAGAGAGATGATAGTTTTGCATATTCTGAGAGCAATATTTAGTGGGGTGGTTATCCCTTATAGATATTCAGATAAACTACCCAGATATCTTCAGAGTTTTACTAAAACTGAGCCACTGAAAATTATCTCTTTCTCTTTCTTTCTTTCTCTCTTTCTTTCTTTTTTCTCACTCTTTTTCTCTTTCTTTTTCACTTTCTCTTTCTCTCTTTTTCTTTTTCTTTCTCTCTCTTTTTGTCTTTCTTTCTATCTCTTTTTGTCTTTCTTTCTTTCTTTCTTTCTCTTTCTCTCTTTTTCTCTTTCTTTCTTTCTTTCTCTCTTTTTCTCTTTCTTTCTTTTTTCTTTCTTTCTCTCTCTTTTTCTCTTTCTCGCTTTTTCTCCCAATAGTAGCTCTCTGCTCTTGGCGGTGGGAGGCGTCCACACAGTGTGCTGAACAGCCTACCCGTTGTCATGACATCAGAGGCAAAGCAGCTCCCTGCACCTTAAAACTTCTGAAATCCCCCCCCCCCTCCACACACTATTTTGCAAATAAGTGATGTGCTTATATATGACCTTATTCTGTTATTTGCTTGTGCAACTTTGTCTGATTATCATTAGACCCAAAGTTGGCGCAGAGTAACATATGCTGTTTCATGAAATCATCTGTTATATGAGTAAGCCACTGTGGAAGAAATGGAGTAAGGAAGGGTGGTTAAGAAAACTGATGGCTAAATGTAGCATGTCATTGGGAGTTTAAGAGAGCTTCAAGACTTTGAAATGAGCTTTTCATTTAAATGTGGGCTTTAAATTTGCCTATAGTGTTTTCATGGGAGCTGTCCAGGCTGTGGTGCTGAAAATCTATTAAATGTCCCATTATGCAAAACATAAACTTTCCAGAGCTCAAACTTTCATGACCACCAAAGTTTCTTTATATTATTATTATTATTTTTTTTTTTTTGTAAAGAGCTATTATGATAATGCAGAAAGAAAGCTTACAAAAACATTGAAGTTTAATGATCCTCCTCTGTTTTGTTTTTTTTAAAATTTCTTTCATCAGCTGCCAGAGAGCAGCAGATCCTGGAGCGAGAGAGACGGGCAAAATTGCAGTATGAGAGGCAAGTGGAAGAGCGTTTCAAAAAACTGGAAGAGCAGAAGCAGCGGGAGGAGCAGAAGAGAGCTGCAGTGGAAGAGAAGAGAAAACAGAAGATCCGAGAGGAGGAGGTGAGAACGCTCTGTGACTGGCAAGGCATGCTTCCCTACACAAACTCTTTGCTGTAGGGTTTTGGGTTTGTTTTTCCTGGTTCTGTTTATTCTTTGGGCAGCACAAATTAAACACAGTTTTTTGGTTTGGTTTGGTTTGGTTAACTCTCCCCCCAACACACCCACACACGTCCCAGTCACTTTTATTTATATACTCTCTTTCTTGAAGAGCTAAATAGTTAACTAAACAGTTGAGAAGTGCATGCTACAAGCACTACATGGCGGCGTTTCTCTTGTTTTGTTCAGCTATTATCCACCACCCCTACTTCCTGTCACTTTACATCCCTAAAAATACTGCAAACATACAATACCAATCTGAGTGGTACAGAGCACTTTTGCTCAGTCAAGGTCCTGTATTACTGTAGAACTGCAATAATGAGGAGAGAAGTGGTGGCATTGACTCGTTCCTCCTTCCAAGCCTCTTCTCCCTTTCTCCCACCTTGGGCATGATTCTATATTCTCTAAGTGTAAAGCACAGTTTGTATGATGGGGTATAAGCATTGGAGTGTGTGGTGCAGTGGTTAAAGCTACAGCCTCAGCACCCTGAGGTTGTGGGTTCAAACCCACGCTGCTCCGTGTGACCCAGGCCATGTCTCTTAATCCCCCCCCCCTCATTGTCCCAGATACATTAGATAGATCTTGAGCCCACCACAACAGACAGGGGAAAATGCTTTGAGTATATGAATAAATTCATGTAAACTGTTCTGAGCTCCCCTGGGAGAACAGTATAGAAAATTGAATAAATAAATAGTGTGAAAAGTTTCAGCCTCTAATAGCCAGAGCTGGTATTGTGACATCATAATGCCTCATTCCACCAATGCCTAAGAGCCAACCTTATCAGTGATGTCACAATGGCTTACCTTATGGAATGCTATAAAATAAACATGCATCTTTGGCATTTGGGTGCCCATCGTTCCACCACCTCTATGCTAGATGTATGTAATCACACCTAAGTACCACACATGTACGTTACCTGTGAACACCCTGCTTTCTGTATAGAATAGTAGTAAAATTTATTTTATGTTATAATATATTTATTGAGCAAATTATGCATAGCCAAGTAGGAACTTTGACAAAGCAAGGAAAGAAATTGCCATTATAAACATTTCAACGCTCATTTTACATTCTGATATGCCCCTCCCTCTTCCTCCCCATCCGCCAATCCCGTGAACAGTGAATAATTCTAGCCATGGGGGTTAGGGTGTTCCAAAAAGGTTCCCAAGTGAACTGGAAGAAGTCGGGTCTGAAATCAAATGGTGTTCCAAAAAATAGGATGTTTAACATTTGTTTGCAAAAAAAAAAAAATACAAAAAACACCCCCCTCACTCCAGTAATGAAAACCGCCATGCAAAAAAACTTTTGCTTGTGGTTAATTGCAGCAGGTAAGGACTTTACAGAAAAGTAGCCAGCAAAAAAATATCAATGTGGAAAACCACTAATTGCAGTAAAGCATACTGAAACAACAAAAGGCCAACGATCATTTCGTGGCTGGGACTACTGCCTCAGGGCCTCGAATGAAATCCAGGCTAACTGTTTGAAGATAACTCCCTCTGTGTACTGCCATATTTCTTTGCACCATAATAGTATAGAAGGGGTAGGTATCTGTGAAGAACCAGCAAATCATCAGCAGTTTCAGAAATACTGAAATTGACCATTGGTACAAGGCCTTAAACCCTTTCCGAAGAGGTCTGGGCTGAGGATAAACCCCCAAAAGTTTAGGAGTTAAAATGAATTTTACTGACCAGATGCCTTCTATGTAGCTGAAGACCTGCTTCTAGAATGATACCTCTTTGGGTCAAGTCATAAGAACATCAGAATAGCCTTACTGGGTCAGACCAATGGTCCATGAAGCAAAGTAGCCCGTTTTCATGGTGGCCAATCCAGGTCACTAGTACCTGGCCAAAACCCAAAGAGTAGCAACATTCCAGCATCTCAAAGAAGAGCAAGATTCCGGAACCCCAATGAGAGCAACATTCCAGAGCTGAGATTGTGATGTCATAATGCCTCATTCCACAGTGCCTCAGAGCCAACCTCATCAGTGATGTCACAATGGCTTGATTGATCATGTAAGAACATAAGAATAGCCTGACTGGGTCAGACCAATGGTCCATCAAGCCCAGTAGCCCATTCTCACGGTGGCCAATCCAGGTAACTAGTACCTGGCCAAAACCCAAGACTAGATGCACCATTGGTCTGACCCAGTAACACTATAGTTATGCTCTTTTAAAAAAAAACACTGCCATGATCATTTATTTAGCAAAATTTTAAAATCCCTTTTCACATGAATGCAAACACCCAGTATTATATGGTATTTATTTTTCAATATTAATATCCTGTCTTTCTGGTTCTAATCAAAGTTGCTTCCAATGTTACATGGTAACAATATTTACAAAGTCAGATTAATTTAAAGTATATAGAAGCAAAGGTGGAGCTATATTATTAGTATATAGCCTCCAAAATAACAAGAAAGGAGCATGAAACACACATGAAATATTCAAAGCTATTTCTTTGTGGACAAACCTTCATGGTGCTACTTTGAGAAGCTGATAATTTGGCCACATAACTATCAGTTCCTTGTAAAAAAAAAAATACCAGGTTATTGAACAATGCATGCCCATATAACAATTTTTTTGTTTTGTATAAGGAAAAAAGGATCTCAAATATCTATACTACAAGTTTAAAGAATCACAAGTTTTAAAAAGTTAAATTAAAAAGATAAATCATTAGAAAAAAGAAATAAACAAATAAAATTAAAGATTTAATTAAAGGGTTTTTAAGGATCGATAAGATACCATCATCCCACTGTTACCTTGTGACACTTATGTGCCACTGGTATGGATATCCCTTATCATGATATTCGGCCAGCAGGAGGCAGCCCACATAAGTCAGCGCTGACCGTGGATATTCGGTGCTGGGCTGTTTCCAGTGACTGGAATTATATCCAGGGGTTTTTGGGCCAGCACTGACCTAACTGGCTAAACAAATATTCAGCATGGGCCAGTTAAGTTAAAAGCAGGCAAAGACAGGATGGCCGTCCAATTTGCCTGATAAAATTAGCCGGTCATCACCGAATATTGCCGATTATCACGCGATATAGCTGGTTAACTTGTTAGCGCTGACCACAAATATTCAGCGGGGATAACTAGTTATCTCACTCTGAATATTCGCTATTAGGCCCTATTTGACAGGTCAGCAGCCATTTCTGTCTGGTTAAATAGCTTCAAACGCAAGAGTCGTGAGGAAAAGATGCCGTGAACCAGAGCGCAGTTGAACAGATCCGATCTTTATTAAGTTGAACTCGACATGGCCGGTGTTTTGGCAACATGTGCCTTTTGAAAAGAGTCGGCTGTTTGTCTGCTAGGACCAGCGATAGGGTTGCGTTAACTCGCGTACAAATGTCCGCTATAGCTGTCAACACTAAGGGCTCCTTTTACTAAGGCGCGCTAGCGTTTTTAGCGCACGCCCAAAATTACCACGCGCTAAACTGTGCGGTACGCTTCTAGAATAACGCCAGCTCAATGCTGGCGTTAAGGTCTAGCGCACAGGGCCATTTAGCGCGCGCTATTCCGCATGTTAAGGCCCTGACGCACCTTAGTAAAAGGAGCCCTAAAGCTCCGACCCAGTCAGTGCGACCTTGCATCGCAGCTTTCACCAGTGCTGTGAATTAGAGAATGACACGGTGACAAAATTCATCACCGTTCCTGTCCCCGCGGATAACCGTGGGAAACCATCTTCATGTCATTCTTTAAGGAGAGAGGGAAGAATTAGAGTATGAATGGCCACAACCACTGACCCGCAAGCTTTGCTCTGAAGAATGCTGGTGTAGAAAGACTGAGGTTGAGATAGACACTGAAGAATGACAGTCTTTGGTATCCAGAGCAGATACTGTGATGTCATAATGCCTTATTCCACCAGTGCCTAAGAGCCAATCACATCAGTGATGTCACAATGGCTTCATTATCCTTGGCTCCCATAAGAATCAGAGTATGAATGGCCACAACCACTGACCCGCAAGCTTTGCTTTGAAGAATGCTGGTGTTGAAATAGACACTAGAAAATGACATGGGATTATTTCCCGCGGTTATCCGCGGGGACGGGGACGGTGATGAATTTTGTCACCGTGTCATTCTCTACTGTGAACCTATGCGCATTCCTTCTTTCCAGATCGAGGCCTGAGAAATAGTTGAGCCAAGAAGCTGGTGATTAGTTATATGGGAAAAATTGAAAAGGCAAGCTAGTCGTTTACATAAGTTCCTTGTAAAAATACCAGCTTATTGAACAATGCGTGCCCACATAACATTTTTTTTTTTTGGATAAGGGATATCCATACCAGTGGCACATAAGTGTCACAAGGTAACAGTGGGATGATGGTATCTTATCGATCCTTAAAAACCCTTTAATTAAATCTTTAATTTTATTTGTTTATTTCTTTTTTCTAATGATTTATCTTTTTAATTTAACTTTTTAAAACTTGTGATTCTTTAAACTTGTAGTATAGATATTTGAGATCCTTTTTTCCTTATACAAAACAAAAAAATTGTTATATGGGCATGCATTGTTCAATAACCTGGTATTTTTTTTTTTTACAAGGAACTGATAGTTATGTGGCCAAATCATCAGCTTCTCAAAGTAGCACCATGAAGGTTTGTCCACAAAGAAATAGCTTTGAATATTTCATGTGTGTTTGTGGGGAGGGGGAGGGGGAGAGGGGAACTGTCCAAGGTCCTTATTAAATTCTTCATAAATCAGCTAAAGGCCTTTCATCAGACTGAATGGCTTCCCAGCCTTTTGTAATCAAAACAAGTCCATACAAAAGATAATATAGCAAATGCTCCTTTACACTTCTCCCTCTGTATTCGTGGTTTCAGCACTCGCGGTTTCGCTTATTCATGATTTTTTGCATGCTGACTCCTCCCCCCAAAATTACATCATGAGTAAAGTAACTGTACTGATAAAAAAAGTTTAAGCTCTTACCAGCATTCATTCAAAAAATCGCTACTTGCTTGCTTTCACCCACAAAATCGCTGCTTCCCAGCATTCACAGAGAAAAATGCTGCTTGCCTGCTAACTGCCAGAAAATCACTGCTTTGAATAGAAAAAACAGTAGCTGTTACAAAAAACCATGAATAACATATAAAAAGTTATTTGCATTTTTTCAGTATTCGCAGCTATGTTCTTCCTATAACCACTGTGAATACGGAGGGAGGAGTGTACACCTCAATCAAAATTAATTAGTAGAAATTGAATGATTCTAAAACAAAACTACTCTGGCTCGGCCCAAAATTAGAACACCTGCCCACCCTCTTCGCACTACCCTCTGGCGCCACACTGCAGCTTGAGTTCTCTAGCAAGGTCCTTGGCATCATAATCGATTCATCCCTCTCCTTCAATGGCCACCTCAACTCCTTGGCAAAATCATGCTTTTTCAGCCTCCACATGCTGAGGAAAGTAAGGGCCTACTTCCGCCAACAACATTTTGCCATCCTTGTCCAATCTATCATCCTCTCCAAACTAGACTACTGCAATGCCATTTACTTAAGTCTAACAAAAAAAAGTCTTCAAAGACTCCAGCTAATCCAGAATACTGCGGCCAAGTTGATCTTCGCAAAACGCAAATCTGACCGTGTCTCCCCACTCCTGGCCAAACTTCACTGGCTCCCAATGATTTCCAGAATCCATTTCAAATGCACCTGCCTGGCTTTTAAGATCATTCATGGCATCCTCCCTCCCCTTATCCCACTCTCTTATAACTCCTCGAGTCCTGACTCCACCAGACCTGCCCAAACACATAAATTATCCTTCCCCTCTCTTCATGGTATTCTCTATACGGGTAAACTGGAAAAATCCCTCCTCTTCAAAATCACAGGGCTCTGGAATGGTCTTACTATCCCGCTGCGGAACCTGGGCTCCATCCAATTATTCCGTAAGCACCTGAAAACTTGGCTTTTCACAAAAATGTAATTCTCTCTTCCCCCCCCCATATGCAACCCCAACCCTTTTTTCTCTTCCCATATTTTAACCTTACTCTTCTCTTTCTACATTTAAATTCTTGTAAACCGTGCCGAGCTCCACATCTGTGGAGAAGATGCGGTATATAAACTTGTATATAAACTTAAGGCTTAGTTTAGTTTAGTTTACTTTAGTTTAGACTGATAACTGAAACCAATTCTGCCTGGCTCTTCATGTTTATTAAAAACTTTATATACCGCTAATATAGCCAAAAAAGGATCCAAGCAGTTTACAATATACAGTGTTCCCCTGCGCATTCATGGTTCGCGAATCGCAGGCTCAGTAATTCGCGGTATGCTCCAACCACCTCTTCCTGTACTAAAGTCAGACTACACCAATCAGGAGTTGCGTGTTCAAGCAGCTCCTGATTGGTGTAGCCTGACTTTAGTAACAGGAAGAGGCGTTCGGAACATACCGCAAAAGATTTTCTGCACTCGGCTGCCCTCTCCTGCCTTTTGACAGATGCAAAACTGCATTTGCTTTTTTTTCAAAATTTGCAGGTGTTCCTGGAATGGAACCCCTGCAGATTTGGGGGGGAGTATTGTATATAATTCAAAACAATTTTAAAAAGAACTCCAATCAAAATAGAAAGGAAAGAACAATAAAGATAAAAGGTTGTTTTTGGGGGGAAGGTTCTCTAAATACATAATCTTCTATAACAATCAATTATCAATAATAAATTTAATGAATTAATACAAACTAAAAAATTTATTAAAAATGAGCAAAATACAAACTGCAGTCCCAAACTCATTCCTTCAGTTTAAAAAAGCCAATTGGAAAAAAAACTTGCTTTTAAATGTCCTTTCTTAATTCTATAGGCCAGGGGTGTCAAGCTCAATCACATTAAAGGGACGAAATCCAAAACACAGGCTAAGTCATGGACCAGACCCCACTCAATCCCCGCCCCTATAATAATACTGCCGTATTTTCACGCATATAACGCGCGCGTTATACACGATTTTTACAAACCGTGCATAACCGTGCGCGTTATACGTGTGAGCGCGTTTTCCAACTTTTTTTTCAATCCGATCCGGCATCCCCCCTGCGAACCGGCATCCTCCCCCCCCCCACTCACGTCACCCCCCCTCCCCCGCGATCCTACATCCCCCCAGCACCGCAAAACATCTCTTACCCGATTGGGCACCGGCACCAATGCACAGGATGTGCCAGTGCCCGAAGATCCTCCCTCGTTGGGTTGGGCTGGGCTGGGCTGGGCGGTGCGGTGCGAGAGAGATCCTCCTTCTTCCTGCGCCAGGCTGGACTAGGCTTTGAGCATTTGCGCATGCTCAAAGCCTTCTGGTCTCGCTCTCTCCGAGATAATCTCGGAGATAATCTCGGAGATAATTTCGGAGAGAGTGAGACCAGAAGGCTTTGAGCATGCGCAAATGCTCAAGGCCTAGTCCAGCCCGGCGCAGGAAGAAGGAGGATCTCTCTCGCACCGCACCGCCCAGCCCAGCCCAACCCAACGAGAGAGGATCTTCGGGCACTGGCACTGGCACATCCTGTGCATTGGTGCCGGTGCCGGTGCCCAATCGGGTAAGAGATGTTTTGCAGTGCTGGGGGGGATGTAGGATCGGGGGGAGGGGGGGTGACGCGAGCATGGGGAAGGATGCCGGTTCGGAATAGGCGGGAGGAGGTTTTAGCATGCGCGGTATACGCGTGTGCGCGCTATATTAAAAATTTTTTACATAAATTTGTGTTCCCCGCGCGCTATACCCGTGTGCACATTTTACACGGGTGCGCGGTGTATGGGTGAAAATACGGTAATTATAACACCATTGTTTCCATTCATTTTTCATATATGCACACACAATATAATCTTATTAACACATAATGGTAATGGTTAAGCACAAAATTAAACTACACAAAACACACTGTATGCTTCTCAACATTCATTCTTACCAAAAACGCAGATAACCCCTATGCAAATACGGGACCAAAAACTAAAAGTACTACTATATAAAAAAGAAACCCTAAGATTCAAGATTCTGCATGCAGTACACTGGAACTTAGGCGCTCACACATTTGCCTTAGCTCTTTGGCTGGCTTAAGTGCTCGCGCTTACGCGCAGTGGCGTAGCGCGGGCGAGAGGCGCCCCAAACCCGCCCTCTTCTCCGCCCCTTCCCCATCCTTCTTTTAACATCCCCGGCATGAGCAGCATCACCAACATGCTGCCCACGTTGGCGTCGGCTCTCCCTCTGACAAAAGAAACAAACGCATTTCTTCCTGAGCAGTGCAAAAGATAGACAGCAGATTAAAACGCTCAAAATTGGCACAATTCAAACACTAACTTGAAAATAAAACCATTCCCCCTACCTTTGTTGTCTCCCTCCCTCCATGCTGTGCCTCCCTCCTTCTGGCCGGCTCCAACCTTCTGGCCAGCTCCAACCTGGCCGTTTTATACGGCCAGCGGTCTGATGCTCCCCAGTGTCATCTTGTGGCTGGCTCCCTCCTCCTCACAGCCGTAGTGTGCATGGAGCCGCGTGCAGCGGCTCCGTGTGCGTCCTGTACCTGAACCGGAAGCCTTCTTTCTGATGTCGCAACGTCAGAGGGAATGCTTCTGGATGAGGTGTGGGATGCGCGAGGAGTTGCTGCACGTGGCTCCGTGCACATTACGGCTGTGAGGAGGAGGGGCGTCGGACCACGGGCCACATAAAACGACCAGGCAGGCCAGGTTTGGCCCATAGGCCTTGAGTTTTTCACCTGTGCTATAGGTAGACTGTTCCACAACCGTGGGACTAAATTTTTAAAAACGCACAATCTCTAGTTGAGGCAAGATGGGCCTTTGAAATATGGGGAACAGCTACCCTATTATCATTTAAAGATCATAATAAACACCTCGGTGCATAGAACAATACCAAGTTAGAAAGATACAATGGCTGCCACTCTTAATCTTAATTCTAATCATCACCGTGAGCTCCTTTTGGAATGCCGGACTATAAAAATCAAAGAAAATGATTAAAGTAGTGCCAGAATCATGCATAGAGACTCTTTTTTATTTTATTTTGATTTTCTTTTCTTTTTTTTTTAAACTTTATTTCATTTTTAATGCCAACAAAAAGTGCAATACAATTTATATACACATAATGATAATCAACCGAGCATGTATAATCAATCAGTATCTATACAAAAGATAAAAATTCCCTCCCCCATCCATCATTACCATCAGGAATAATACCAAAAGAAAAGATATATCCCCCTCCCGCTCCCACCCCCCTGGATGTGTGGGGTGGTTTTCAATTCCTGTGTACAATGCGACAGTGCTAAGCTTCTCTACTTTCATCAGTTTCTAAGTCTTTCTACCATTCAGAAAAATATATACTTACCTATATAGTGCTTTGACATTTTTAAAGACCTAATTCTTCCACCACCCCAGTTAATTTTGTGTGTTTATGGCTAGCAAAGCAGGATACCAGATGTATATGATAAAGGCCCGTTTTCTGTGGGAACGAAAGAGAATTCATGAAAATTCATTTCTGCTGCTAGGCTACGAATGGCTGAGTTGCACAATAGGCGGATGACTCCGAGGTGGCCTTTATTTGGGTTTGGGGGAGGAGAGATTGGTGAATAACGCTTCTGGAATCAGAATATCTAAGAACTCAGTTATAGACTGATCTGGTTTGTTTTTTGATTAATGTTCCTGCACAGAGAATATCCCCCTTCCTTTCGTTGAATCTGGAGAAGTAGATTTGAATGGAGATTGACTTCTGTTTGTGAGAAATATGGGGGTCCTTTTTATTGAGGTGTGTTAACCGATTTAGCGCATGCTAAATGCGAAGACGCCAATAGGATATAATGGATGCCTTAGAATTTAGCGCGGTTAGAACCCTATATTTTATAAAATTACTGTGGGGTCCTTTGTACTGTAGTTTGGTAAAAGGTGGCCTTAGCGTATCCTTACACTGGTTATTCCCACATGCTAAGGTCATTTTTACCACTGGACTTACCAGGGCTGTGGAGTCAGTAGATAAATATTCCGACTCCGACTCCTCAGTTTTTTGTACTTCAGACTCCGACTCCGACTCTAGTACCCGAAATTTCCTCCGACTCCAACTCCACAGCACTGGTTAATTTTCAGATCGTTAAAATGGAATGTCAAGTTGAGAGAAATGAGCATTTTCGACACCACCTTCTTTTTGCTTTTAATCAAGGTTCTAAGGCCGCAGAAGCTGCTCGCAGCATTTGTGCTGTGTATATAGTGGGTGCTATAGCTGAAAGAATCGCTCGTGATTGGTATGCCAAGTTCAAAAATGGAATCGGTAGATAAATGTTCTGACTCCGACTCCTCAGTTTTTTGTACTTCAGACTCCAACTCCGACTCTAGTACCCGAAATTTCCTCCGACTCCGACTCCACAGCACTGGTTAATTTTCAGATCGTTAAAATGGAATGTCAAGTTGAGAGAAATGAGCATTTTCGACACCACCTTCTTTTTGCTTTTAATCAAGGTTCTAAGGCCGCAGAAGCTGCTCGCAGCATTTGTGCTGTGTATATAGTGGGTGCTATAGCTGAAAGAATCGCTCGTGATTGGTATGCCAAGTTCAAAAATGGAATCGGTAGATAAATGTTCTGACTCCGACTCCTCAGTTTTTTGTACTTCTGACTCCAACCCCAACTCCTTTTTCCCTCCCAGCCGCTCCAGCCATATGATCCTGATGAAGGGTTTCTCCCGAAACCGGGCACGGTTGATCTTATGACTATTTTAGTCTCCTTCATTTCTGATTGATTTCATTATCATCTGGCTCGTCCTAAAGCTAAGTTGGCTGTGGTTTTACTATGCATCTTGGGGATTAGGCTGGGGAGGACTCTATGAGAGTGCGTGTTCAGTAGTTCACCCTTTCTACAGTTCACAGTTTGTGAGTTATTTATTGATACGGATTCAGCACATTTGATTTTGCACACAAAGGGGCGCCTGATGATGGTGTGCAGGCGGGGGTGATTCACCTTCGTCTTTGTAAGTAGAAGCGCTGGAGTTTGTTCTCCCGTCGCTAAAAATCTCACACTGAGAGCGCCCCTACTCCTTAATTGATTTGATTGTTAGTGTTGTATGGTTTGGTAGAGGTGATTGGCTGACATACACTCTCATAGAGTCCCTTTTTGCATCCATCTTTGGCATTAACTTAATATTAAAATTTTCTGCTTTCTTTTCAAAATCTGTGTTTCCATGTCTTACATTCCCTTCTATCTCTCTCTTCTTCCATCCCTATTTCCATGGTCATAGAAACATAGAAACATAGAAATAGACGGCAGATAAGGGCCACAGCCCATCTAGTCTGCCCACCCTAATGACCCTCCCCTACCTTTCTCTGTGAATAGATCCCACGTGTCTATCCCATTTGGCCTTAAAATCAGGCACGCTGCTGGCCTCAATCACCTGTAGTGGAAGACTGTTCCAGCGATCAACCACTCTTTCAGTGAAAAAGAATTTCCTGGTGTCACCTCGTAGTTTCCCGCCCCTGATTTTCAACAGATGCCCTCTTGTTGTCGTGGGACCCTTGAAAAAGAAGATATCTTCCTCCGCCTCGATGCGGCCCGTAAGATACTTGAACGTCTCGATCATGTCTCCCCTCTCTCTGCGCTCCTCGAGCGAGTATAGCTGTAATTTGTCAAGCCGTTCTTCATATGGAAGATCCTTGAGTCCCGAGACCATCCGGGTGGCCATTCTCTGCACCGACTCCAGTCTCAGCACATCCTTGCGATAATGTGGCCTCCAAAATTGCACACAGTATTCCAGGTGGGGCCTCACCATGGATCTATACAATGGCATAATGACTTCCTCCTTACGGCTGACGAAACCCCTTCGTATGCAACCCATTATTTGTCTTGCCTTGGATGAAGCCTGCTCCACTTGATTGGCAGACTTCATGTCCTCACTGACGATCACCCCCAAGTCTCGTTCTGCTACCGTTTTTGCTAGGATCTCGCCATTAAGGGTATAAGACTTGCATGGATTTTGGCTGCCCAGGTGCATAATTTTGCATTTTTTGGCATTGAAGTTGAGTTGCCATATTTTGCGGCCCGCAGTCTGGACGCGATGATCAACTGTAAAGCGGCGGCGGCTCCTCGCACATTTCTCTTCCCCCTTCCCTTGTGGAGCAGCAGCGTGTCTGGCCGGCTCAAGTCGATCGATCCGTACAAAGCCGCGGGTGGCGGCTCCTTGCGCTATCCACTCCTGCATCGGAAGTCTGACATCTCTTTCCTTCCTTTTCTCCCGCTCTCCTTCTTTCCTTTTCCCTGGTCTTGCATCTGTCTCCTTCTCTCCCCCCTTGCCCTGGCATCTCTCCCTCCCCCTCTATGGTCTGATATCTCCTTTCCTTCCCTCCCTCCCATGAACTGGGCATCTCTTGTTCCTCTCCTCTCCCTTGTCTTCCTTCTCCTTCCTTCCCTCTCTTTCCCCAATTGGGTGCAGCAGCAACAAAAGCAGCATTTCCCTTCCCCCTTTCCTGTGCAGGAGAGGCATTTCTCTTCCCCTTCCCTCCCTCTCCCTTTCCCTATGCAGCAGCAGCAGAAGCAACATTTCCCTCCCCCCTTTCCTGTGCAGGAGAGGCATTTCTCTTCCCCCTTCCCTCCCTCTCCCTTTCCCTGTGCAGCAGCAGCAGCAGCAGCATTTCCCTAGGATCCTCCTTTCCATATGCAGCAGAGCATTTCTCTTTCCCCTCCCCTTCGGTTCCCTTCCTTGTGTAGCAGCAGCGTGTCTGGCCGGCTCCCAATCGATCGTTCTGTTCAAGGCCGCGGGTGGCGGCTCCTCACGAGATCCGTGCCTGCGTCAGAAGCCTCTCTGATGTTGTGACATCAGAGAGGCTTCCGATGCAGGAGTGGATAGCGCAAGGAGCCGCCACCCGCGGCTTTGTACGGATCGATCGACTTGAGCCGGCCAGACACGCTGCTGCTCCACAAGGGAAGGGGGAAGAGAAATGTGCGAGGAGCCGCCGCCGCTTTACAGTTGATCATCGCGTCCAGACTGCGGGCCGCAAAATAGCACCTGGAGAGCCACATGTGGCCCGCAGGCCGCGTGTTTGAGACCGCTGCTTTAGAATATCTGTATGATAATTTTCCTGTCCTGGTATTATTGTGTGAATGATATAGGATTGATATTCTGTTATCTGATATTCTGCGCTTAGGCAGTGGCATAGAAAGGAGGGGGTGGGGGCCGGCCGCCCTGGGCGTCGTCTTGTTGAGGGTACCAGCACCCCTTCTCTGCTTTGCTCCCCCCCAGCCGCGTACCCTTTCCCTACCCCCGTACCTTTTTAACTTCCTTGGTGTGAGTAGCATCACCAACTCGCTGCCTGCATTGGCGTCGGCTCTCCCTCTGACATCACTTCTGGGTCTGGGTCTCCTGCGCCTACGAAATGATGTCAGAGGGAGAGCCGACGCCAACGTGGGCAACACGTTGGTGATGCTTCTCATGCCGGGGATGTTAAAAGAAAGATGGGAAAGGGGCGGAGAAGAGGGCGGGTTTGGGACGCCTCTTGCCCGTGCTACGCCACTGCGCGTAAGCGCGAGCACTTAAGCCAGCCAAAGAGCTGAGGCAAATGTGCGAGCGCCTAAGTTCCAATGATCTCCAGCCTCTTGAAGACCCCATTTGTTTGTCAAAGCTTTTCACTCTTGAAGCAGATCTCCTGAATTGTACGTTCAATTTTGTTATTGCTCAAAGGATGTTCTGGATGCATTGTAATGTCCGAAATGTACTGATGATATTTTGATATGTTGGGATATGTACGTTTTATTGTAATCTGCTCAGATTTAAGCAGAATAGAAATGTTTAAAATAAATAATCTGCGTGTAGCTTAGAATACTTTTTTACGGAAAGGGTGGTAGATGCGTGAAAGTGTCTCCCGGTAGAGGTGGTGGAGGCAGAGACTGTGGGGTCCTTTTATCAAGCCGCGCTAGCGGGGTTAGCGCGTCAGACATTTCGTCACGTGCTAATCCCCACGGCCGGCTAAAAAACTAACGCCTGCTCAATGCAGGCGACAGCGGCTAGCGCGGCAGGCGGTTTAACGCGCTGTATTACGCACGTTAAACCCCCTACCGTGACTTGATAAAAGGACCCCTGTGTCTGATTTCAAGAAAGCCTGGGATAGTCACGTGGAACAGATAATGGGTCCTATGAGCGGCGGAGGCAGCGCACTCAGCGCGGCTCACTGCGCTAATATCCACTATCACGGTTTAGTAAAAGGGGGGGTTATTTATTTATTTAACACTTTTTTTTTAGACTGTTCACAAAAAAAAAAAACACTAAACGATTTACTTCAATTAAAACATACATAAGGTATAAACAAACCGTATCATAAAATCTACATAATTGCAATTTCTTTTCTTCAAATGCCAACTACACTTCTCCCTCCGTATTCGCGGTGATAGGGGATTAACAGACCCGCGAATACAGAAAAACCATTGTGCATATGGTGAAACCGCGAATAACAAAAAAGACCCCATAGCCAAATATAGTCAGATACAGCAATAGTGTGTAATTAATCACCCGTTTAACTCATCGGTGCTTGGAAAAATGCGCCAAAATTTTTCTCCGCACTCATGGATGATGTAATTTTGGGGGAGGAGGAGGAGCCTGAAAGCAAAAAAAACGTGAATAATCAAAATCGCGAGTGCAGAAACCACGAATGCGGAGCTTTTAACTGTTTCTCGAATTGAAACCGGTTTACACGCCGTCGCAGTCGGCCCACCAGAGCATTCCACATTTTGACACCAGCAGTACAGAAAGCCATCGCTCTAGTTTCTGCACAATTTCCCTGCGCCATTGGAAGTAATAGCTTTTGATTTTTGGATCGTAAAGGTCTATTAGCCTTATAGAATGCCACAACTTGTCGAAAGTACCGTGGCTGTAGTTATATAATATTTTATATTTCAGTTTTTCCATTCCTCCTTTCCATCTCGCAGAACACCCCCCCCCCCCACCCACTACACTGTGATCACCGGAGGGATGATAATGGCCAAGGAATGATTTTTCTGCGCTTAGCTCCCTGCCCGCACAGCTCTTGGAAGAGCTCTGCAAAAACCGTTATCAAAGTAAATTATAATAAAGATCCAACACAAAGAGTATGGCAGAGCAGAAAGTAACTGAAATTTAGTTGTCATTTGCATGCATATGCTAAGAAGATTATTTCATAGACATTCCTTGGGTCCGTGCGGATCTAAAAGGTGTCTTTGGCTGAATCTGAAAACGTCTGATGGGGTTTATGCATTTCATGTCATCATCCCTGTGTGTTTGTGGGTCTGAGCCCGGAAGGTGGGAGGAGTCCTGTGGGAAGGAAGGAGTTAATTCTAGCTCTGGAAAGGAGGGAGGAGGTGGGCAGAAGAAGCTGGTGTTACCAGTCATCGGTCTCCCTTGGGCTGCTGTGCAGGGACAGTCCCCCAGATGCTGCCAGTGGTGCAATGCTGCAGCCGCCGTCAGACACACCTTGTGGTCTCGGGACTCTCTGATCCATTTAAATGTGTTTCCCTTTGTCCTAAGACTACATTTTCTGCCCCGAAACCGAGTTTGCTTTGATTAATTATTACCGTTGTTTTCTTTTTTTTTTTTTGTTTACGGGGCTGGTCACCTCCTACCTGGTCTCCAGGAGCGCTTTGGAGCCCTGATGCGCCGGTCCCTGGAGCGCAGCCAGCAGCTGGAGCAGAAGCAGAAGAGATGGACCTGGGGGGGAACAGCCGGCAGAGAGGGTGAGTGGCAACATCTGGAGCCAGGGGAGAACAGCTGGGCTCTTCTCTGTAAGAAACTAGAAACTGATTTTAGGACTAAGTGTTCAGAAGAGATTTCCATGGACATTGTAATTCTTCGTTCTCAACACCCTTGCTTCGCACAAACAAACTGCCCACCTAAACTCATTGATGCCATGTTTGTAACAGCTCTTATGCATATTCTAAAAAATTGGAAATCATCCTCGCTACTTGACTACACCTTTTGGTGGAACTCTCTGAGCATGTATCACAAATTTGAATCTTATGCATATGAGAAAAACATGATTTCTCGACTCTCCACAAACATGGTGCGAAATAAACCACCTTGGTCGTTCTTAGATTCATATGTTCATTCTAACCAGTAGACACTTCTGCCTCTCTATCTATCTATCTCTCTCTTTTCCTTTTTCTCCTTCTTTCTTTCCCTCTCTCTTATTTCACTCTCCCTGCTTTTCTGCCTTTCATATATCTTTTATTAGCAGTTACACATACCCTGGATTCTTTTTATTAATCTGGTTGTATGTAAATGATTGTAGATATAGACTTTTTCTACACCATTGTGTCTTATTCAGATTTTGTGTGTTTGAACTGCTTTCTGTAAATTTCTTATAATATTCAATAAAAATTAATGAACAAGGACTTAAAAGCCAGCAAGTCAGCTTGTTTTAAAAAAAAAAGTGCATCATAGCTATTCATAATAATTAGCTTTTAAACCACATTTTATACTTATGGTAAAATATTTTTTAAAGAGCTACGGAGTCAACCCACCCTCCCACCCCCACCCCCACCCCCAGATGCACACATCCATTTAATTACATGTGGTTTTCATTCTGTTTGCATTTTCTTTTTGAAACTGATGTTTTTCTTTTTACATAATCACTTTTTATTTCCTTAAGCATGTCAGAAGAACAAAAGGAGGGAAATATACCTCCCCTTTTACGAAGCCGCGATAAAAAAAAAAAAAAGCCTAACAGGGCTTCGTAAAAGTGGGAGATACTGAGAATGTGGCCTGGGTGTGGGGGAAGGGTGGTTGTAGCTCTTTATCCTACAGTTCAGTCTGCAATCACCTGGAATGAAAGGGTTAACTGAGAGCGTGAGTCTCTTTCTTTCTAACTTTTGGCTGCTGTGGATGAACGAGGCTACTGGTTTCCAGTACTCCCCTGCTGTTGAAATGTATTTTCTCCTGGAAACTTCTCTTTTGAATGGTCTGCGTCAGGTGCACCTTTATTAAACCCATTCTGTGATGAATTGTTAATCGCCTCTTTTCTTTGTCTGCTCTGATTTTCTGCTCTGTAGGTGAATCAGAAAATCCCCCATTCCCTCTGCTAGACTTAGCCGCCTGCACCCACCCTCCTGCCCCCGTGACCTCCGGCACTGCAGCTGCCACTGATGTCTGCAATGGTATATCTGAGAATCACAGTGCCATTGGTGTCTTTGTGCTCTTTCCATCCATGTGAAACTCTCTCCTGTAGACCACACCTTCCTTTATTTCAGCCCAGTGCTACACTGGGGCGTGGCTGAAGCCTCTCTTCATATATGTATTGGCGAATTTAGAATTGTACCATTGCATGTTGCATGCTTCATATTTGTGCACAAAGAACATTTTCAGATTCGTTCTCCACTTTGTGACTTGCATCCCTCGTTCATGTATTTTGTGAGTAAACCAGGACTGCTTTTCTGTTATGTTAATGTGGGATTTTTTTTCCCTGTGAGGCTATTTCCATTTGAATACTTGTACTGGCAATGAGATTCCTTTTTTTCTTGTATGCTGACCCTCTGGTTGATGAGTCACAAGGCCAGGTCCTGAGGGAATCATTCCAGGTCTCTGATACGGTGTATCGCAAGCTGTGTGTTTGCGGCAGTGGTCTCAAACTCGTGGCCCGGGGGCCACATGCGGCCCGCCAGGTACTATTCTGCGGCCCGCAGTCTGTACTAATGCTGCCTGCTCTATGCAGCGTCCTCCGGCTTCCCCCCTGGCCTCCCGCTCTTACCTTCAGATAATTACTGTTGCCTGCGGAGAGGATTGTCAGTGCCACAGTGGTCCTTTCAGGCTGCCATCGTCCTCAGCAACACGTTCCCTCTGCCGCGATCCTGCCCCTGATGTCAGAGGAGGGGCGGGACCGTGGCAGAGGGAACGTGCTGTGGAGGCCGATGGCAGCCTGCAAGGAACACTACAGCACCGGCGATCCTCTCTGCAGGCTGCGGTAATTAGCTGAACCTAAGAAAGGGAGGCCAGGGGAAAAGCTGGAGGATGCTGCAAAGAAGGGGGGAACATGCAGGCCTTCGGGGGGGGGGGGGAATATTTATAAACTATAAAGAGTGTTACCTCATGCAAAATTGTCATTTCTTTAATAAGACATTAACTATTTTTTTTCTGCGGCCCTCCAAGTACCTACAAATCCAAAATGTGGGCCCGCAAAGGGTTTGAGTTTGAGACCACTGGTTTGCAGTGAGATCCGGCGATGAAGGGATTTCCAAAACCCGGCAGTTGGTCCGCGTTTTGGAAGGCCCTCAAATTCAGGGCCACATCGACAGGCGTGCACAGATGTCGACGTGATGACATTGTGCACATGCTCTGAGGCCCTGTAGACGTGGCCCCGGGTTAGTGGGCCGTGGCGGAAAAAGTTTGCGAGACACTGCTCTAATGTGTACCCAGTGCTGGCAGCAGGGCAGGATTAAATCTTCGAGGGCCCCTAGGCACACAAGTATACTTGGGCCCCCCAGGACTCTCCCCTGCCTCACCCACTCCCCGCCTCTATTTATCTGTTTTCTTATTCACTTCTACTTCTTTTTTTTAAATTCGAAACAAACAAAGATTAGTACCATTTTTCTTCTATGCAACCCCCAAACATATCTGAACAAATCCCCCTTCCTTCCCTTCCCACCTACTTACCCAGGACTTTAACTCTGAACTCTTTCCATACGTATATAAAAGTGTTCAAATATATTGTAAATCATTAATACTATCCGAAATATGTCTACATTAATAACCAAGTTTACAACGCCTCTCAACTGCCTCACTCAACATCAACCAACTGTAACCCATATGTATGGGTAAACAACCAAATCTGTAAGTCCTCTAATACGTTCCACTCCAACTTGTAACGAAACAACAAGGCAACCAGTCCACCAAAGAATCCAATACGAAACAAAAGAAGATTGGCAGAAAATAAAGAGATTTTAAACCAGGTTTATTCAAGGTGCTCCCAAGAACCATGCCCGATGCATTTCGCCAAACAAGGCTAGTCACCGCTAACAGAAAATCATGATACAGCTTTCTTCTGCCGGTGATTCCCTCTGGTGCGTCACTGATGACATCATCAGTGATGCGCCAAAGGGAATCACCAGCAGGAGAAAGCCGCGAAGCAGCCTGAAAAGAGAGCTGCGGTGCTGTTTAGAGTCTCGTGATAGGAGGGAGGGAAAGATAGGAGGGTCGGTGGGGCCCAGGACGATGACGACACTGCTGCCAGCAAATCCAGCAAGGGTGAGGCCCTAAAGTACCGCACTGGCGGGCCCCCCTGACCATTTCGGGCCCTAGGCCCATGCCTACTGAGCCTATCCTTTAAGAAGGCCATGGCTGGCAGTGAGCTCCCCACCCCCATTCTGTAACAGTTTGCCTAAAGTTAGGGATCAGTTACTGGTAGAGGCCAACTGAATTTCAGTTTTTGTTTTGGAGTCGGCACCAAAATTGACCTAAAATCCAAATTATAGGCAAAAGTGGTCATGCACTTTCAGCTGAAACTGAAATGTTTTCCCTTCGCCCCCCCCCTCCCCAATCACTCTCTGCTGCTACTGCCGCTACCCTCCCCCCCCCCCAGGGTGGGAAGTCTCGGCAGCCATTTTGATTTTGGAGCCTGCGAGGGCAAGAGTGACTGGGGATCATTGTTGCTGAGAAAAAAAAAAAGCCACTAGGCAATTCCGGTCCTTGAGAGCCACAGCCAGGTCAGGTTTTCAGGATATCCACAATGAATATGTATGAGATGGATTGGCATGCACTGACTCCTTGAGTCAATATACTAATGAAGTTAAGCTCCTAACCTAGGCGCCTATTTCTCACCTACCTGTAGGCGCCTTTTATAGAATTGCTCTCTAGATGCCCTGACACTGGGGTGTGCTACTTTTCTATAAATCTATCTCGTGCATATTTATTGTGGATATCCTGAAAACCTGACCCGGCTGTGGCTCTCGAGGACCGGAATTGCCTGCACTAGACCACCAGAACGTTTAAAGTAAAGGTAGCCCGAGGGAGGGCCTTTTGGGTTACCAACTAGCTGCTGGCCTTCTTCCAAGGGGAAGTGGTGACAGCTAGTCTGGGAAGATCTGCGAGATGCCATTTTTTTTTTAAATTCCGGTTCCAGTTTTGGCTGTGGGTTGGGTCTCAGATGGTTTTGGTCAGCCTCTAATTACTGGAAGATTCCACATTTGCATGTAAAACTTATAGGAAACCGTACATTGCGTGTGTCTTAGCGCACATGTGCACGCGCTGTTGCCGTGGTATGAGCGGGCTGCTTAAATGTTGGCGCGTACAGGTTGAATCTGGTTACGCTGCTTTTTGACACCCTTTTATAGAATTGACCCCTGACCGTGTCGCAGGAGAGTCTCATGTGCGCTACAGGAAGGATTTAGGGTTTGCAGGGTGACTCCCCATTATCGCAGGAAATCTGACCCACTGATTTATGGCATTGCCCACCAAAAGGGTCCTAATGATCCCGGATGATGCGGATGTTCATTCTCAAACATTTAGGCCTTGATGCCTCTGTCAGTCCTTTCATTGGCCTTTTGGGTTATTCAAAAGAGGCAAACTTTGATTTTTTTTTTTTTTTTTGGCAAATCAGACTATTTACAGTTCAAATAGTACAGTGGAATCTCAGTTATCCGGCACCTAAGGAGATTGGTGGATACCTGATAACTATTTTTCTGGTTAATTGAGAGTGTGTTAGAAACCTTGTCTAACACACTCTAAGTTCCACTCCCCGCCCCGAAGCACCAGTGCAGCAGCGGTCCCGAGACGCAAAGCCCTCCCTCTTTCAAGCCCCAAAGTGGCAGAAGCAGGCGGTAGTCCTGAGCCACGAACCCTCTTGCTCCCTCTCTCTCTCTTCCTTACCTGATGTGCAGCGGTCATCAGCAGGCACAGGGCTGCTCATGGGAAGCCCTGGCAGGGCCTTTCCTCTGATACGTCGCTTCTGACGTGTCAGAGGAAAGGCCCTGCCAGGCCTGGCCGCGAGCAGCCTGTCTCCTGCTGACTGCTACGCTTCGGGTAAGGAAGAGAGAAAGGGATGGATGGAGGGAGCGAGGGAGTTTGCGGCTCAGGACCGCCGATTGCTTCTGCCACTTTGGGGCTTAAGGGAGGGAGGAGAGCTTTGCAGCTCAGGACCACTGGTGCTTCTGGACGTGAGTGAGGTGGGTTTGTAGCTGCTTGGGGCTTGGGGGAAGGAGGGAAGATTTTGTGGCTCAGGATACTGGCACTGGTGCTTTGGGGGATTTTTCAAAAAATTTTTACACCAGCAATTTTTTTTTGCCGGTTGTGCGAAGTCCTGGTTAACTGAGACCCATAATACAAAATCATATCGGTCGATATGCTGCAGCAGGATGCTGTCGCTTCAGGAAACGGTTAAAGACAAACTAAAGTACTAAATGCTGTTCATGGACTTTGTCCCCAACCTTATCTATCGCTTATCTCTAAACCTGAACCTTCATTGTTAAATTTGCTCATCTCTAAACCTTGAGTCATTAATGTAAAACCTCTTGCTGTGAGCTGCATTGATTCCATGCAGAAGATTCTGGGATACACTTCTCCCTCCAGATTTGCGGGTTTAGCACTCGCGACTTCAGTTATCTGCGAGATTCTAAACCTGGAACTACCCCCGCCTCCCTCCTGGACCTCTCCACACCTTACCTGGTGGTCTAGCAGTGAAGCGGGGCAGAAGCGGTTGTCCTACGTTCCTGCCCCATGCAGAGCCATCCACAAAAATGACTACCATGAGTTCCCGTGGTCTCACGAGCCTACAGCTGAAACTCACAGCAGCCATTTTTGTTGACGGCTCTGCATGGGGCAGGAGCGTAGGACGATCGCTCCTGCCCCGCTTCACCGCTGGACCATCAGGTAAGGTGTGAAGAGGTCCAGGAGGCAGGGGTGGGTCAGAGTCGGTCCTAAAAGTTATTCATGTTTTTTTTTTCAATATTTGCGGGCCGGCTCTGCCCCTAACCCCCGCGAATATTGAGGAGGAAGTGTATATGTAAGAATTTGTATAGTATTTATGCTTAAATCATTTTGATTAAGCATAGTACACAATGCAAACTTCAGCTGCCAGTATCCAGACAGAAAACCGTAATAATTCATCCCCTTCCATCCCTCTTCCCCTCACCACCTACCCCCTGTAACGCAACAGAAAAAGGAACAACCATATCACAGGGATTGCACCAAATGTTCAGGAATCCTGACATCTATTTATATGAGTAGTCTACTCTGAGCTGTGGGAGTCATTGCATTCCATAAAGGTTCCCAAATTTGATTAAAAAATTTTTACCCACAGTAGACTTTAGATCTTGAATGGAGATACAAGTGTAACCATCAAATCTCATCGATGCACTAAGGAACTGGGCTCTTTGGTAACCCAACAAAGTAAAATACTCTTCCTGTCCATCAGGATGGCTCGAGAGAGAGATCTATGGTAGCCCTGAAGTGCTGGAAAGTCATGCGACACTGTGGTTAATGGTAATTGAGGTTGCAGTTGCCATTTACCCTTCCACATAGCTGGAATACGGACAGCAAGCGCTATCCGAAAGGACTCAACCTTGGGACAAGTCCAAAATGAGCGTCCGAGCATAGCCCGCGGTTGAGAACCCTTAACACGTTGATCGGTAGCACAAATTTTCACTTTCTAGTTATTTAGTCCATTTTCTAGCCCATCCATCCAGAAGAGCCCAGAACGGGTAACAATTTTGCATACATAGTGGAAGGATAGCAACAAAGTTCCAAATTCACACATAGCAGATATACAGAACAACCGAGAGAGAGGATGAACGGCAACAGTGAGATAATTCCTAGGTGCTGCGTGTAGGACTGAGTACATGTTTAGGGGGTGAGCACAGTAGCAAGACGAACGATAAGGTCATATGTGTATACAATACATTTGTTGCCTAGGGCAAATACATTCAGTGCAAAGGGCAATTTTAAGGCACTCTTGGCGAAGGTACACGTAGAGGGAAGACAAGATCTTGTGTGTTTTGGAATCGGGTGCGTGCAAGTCAAGTGGAAGCGCACACACAGCGAGGTACTATGATTTTGCTGGGGTAAAATTAAGAGGTTAGGGGGTCTTTAAGAGAGTCAGGTAAAGAGGTGAGTCTTTACCGACTTCCTGAAGTTTAGTAGACCTGTTGGTGATCTAATGGTTGGCGGGATTGTGTTCCAAAGACATGTCTATATTCGCAACAAGAACGAAAAGTTCATCTCATGATCTGTAACTTGAGGAGACAATTTACCACATCTCTCTTCGCACTTTGTAGCCCAGGTCCTGCGACCACCTCTGGGCTAGCCCATCATGGTCCAATTGTCCTCGCTTTTCATGCCAAAATTTATGGGGGGGGGGGTACTTCTCCACCCAAAAAACCAGGCGAGAGAGAGCATTTCTCCTTTAAACATTGACTACAGCATTGAAAAATAACCCCTTCCTTTACTAATGCGTAGTACGGATTTTAGCGCTGGCAGCGCCGGTAACTGCTCCGAGGCTGGTTCATAGTCATTCGCACGTGGGACTTCGTCGCGCCGACATTGCAGTGCAGACAAATCGGCGCAAGACCCCAGCACGCCGCCTAAAAAGTTACTTTTAAGGAGCTCCGACGTGGGGTGTGAGTGGGGAACCCCCCCAGTTTACTGCATACTATTCATGCTGCCGTTGGGGGTGGGGGGTTGGAACCCTCCATTATAAAGTAAACTTAACTTTTTCTTGATTTTTTTAGGAAAAGTTAAGTTTTCTCTATAATGTGGGGGGTTGCACCTCCCCCCCCAACGGCAGCGCAAGGAGTATGAAGTAAAGTGTGGGGGGGGGGTTTCCCACACACACATCCCCCATCGGAGCTCCTTAAAAGTAACTTTTTAGGCGGTGCACCGAATTATTGACGCTACAATATTGGCACGCCAAAGTCTTGCGCGCTTTTGTCCCGCCACCCCGAGGCTCATAGGAAAGTGTCTGAGCAGTTACCGCTGCTGCCGGCACTAAAACCCACGCTACGCGCTAGTATAGGAAGGGTTTTATTTTTCAATGCTGTAGTCAATGTTTAAAGAAACAATGCTCTCTCGCGCCTGGTTTTTTGGGGGTTAATGTCTATTTAGCATCAGTATATGACGCTCCCCACCAGTAGCTATTCATTCAGGCCCCGATGCTGAAAAGCAGGGGTGCCCACACTTTTTTGGCTTGCGAGCTACTTTTAAAATGACCAAGTCAAAATGATCTACCAACAATAAAAATGTAAAAAAAAAACGCAAAGCACACTGTACGCACAGAAAATGCTAATTATCATTTATATTCGGGGGGGTTTTCAAAGAGGTCAAGACAGATGACTTTAAAGTATGCAATGTCACCTCAGTAACAACTATAGAAAAATAGACATTGCATTCTAAACCCAGGAGTCCGGACGCCTTTCGCTAGTCGCTGCTTCAGAGAACCCTCGTCATAAAGGCCTTTTTTGCCCACTCCGTGTCTGTTCTTGTTACACCTCTGCTACTATCTTGATGCCTTTATGATGAGGGTTCTCTGAAGCAGCGACTAGCGAAAGGCGTCCGGACTCCTGAATTTATAATGCAATGTCTTCACCAAAAGCTCAGTCTCTTTATCACTTTTTTTTTTTTTTTTTTTGCAATTGTTTATTTATGACAAGAAAAAACAGCACAGCAAAACATCAGGAAAATCCAACAACAGTACAGGCAGGCAATCTGCAGAACAACAAAACTCCTGATGTCACCCCCCTCCCCCTCCCAACCCCCCCAAACCCCCCTCCCCCCCCAGTGACAGCAAACAGCACCCCGCACCTCCCGGAAACCCTAGATCACCACCAGTAGGCACGGTAGCACCCCAAGGAGAGGAAAAGAAGAAAAATCAGAAAAGAAGGGGACAAAAGATCACAGAACCCCAATAAGACAAACCCCCCAAAGATCCAATCCTGGCCGGAACCATTACTTCATCTGACAACAGAACTGTCCACATCCATTCCCTCCACTGCCAGGTATCTCCCCCAAATATCGTAATATTGCTGCCATTTTCTAGTCAACAAGGCCGAGAGCCGGTATTTCTCACACACCCAGCCCAATTTCTCTCGCACTAGAGCCAAAGTAGGTGTAGCGGTACTGCGCCAGTGGTGAGCCACAGTCAGCCTAGCCGCTGTGAAGGCCAACCGTACCAGTCTATCCTGGGTGTCATCTGCCCCTCCAGAGGGAAACCCCAACAAAGCCACTGCAGAAGGCTAAAAGGGCTGATGCTGCGGCTTATAGCTGTTCTGACTTTGAGCAGCTTTTGGGGTCCCCAGTGCGCATTTCGATGTTGTATAAATGGGTGCATCAGGATAGGGCCCGGAAGCCTTTGTATTTACTGGCTTGGGAAGGGGACTTAGGGCAGGTGTTTGTGGCATCTCTGTGGGAAAATATCTCGTCTAGGATACTTTTTTTTTTTTTTGACGTTATAAAGCAAGTTTTGCGTATAAGAAGAAGACCTGTTTTTGGACCTCTTAAAGGCACGTTTAGTGCAGTGATTGAGAAATGAGTCGTTTTAGTAGTGGGCAACGGGTTCTCTGAGCACTAATTGGGAACCTTTACGGAACAACATGATAAAACAACTACAGGCCGTTCAGAACGCAGCCATCAGACTCATCTACTGTCTCAGCAAATTTGACCACATCACCCCCGCCTATGTAGACTCTCACTGGCTTCCGATAAAAGCAAGAACCCAATTCAAGTTCTATTGTCTACTATTTAAAGTAACCCATGGTACTGCCCCCTGTTACCTAAACAACCGCCTATACCGCTACCACTCACCCATATCAAGGAGAACTCAAAACCTATTCACCTTCCCCCCTCATAATGGTACCCGACGTAAGAAACTATACGACAGTCTTCTAGCGACACAGGCAGCGAAAATTGACCCCACCATCACCAAACTGATGATCAAAACAACAGACATCAAAGTGTTTCGAAAAGAAATCAAAACATTTCTATTCAAAAAACACTTCCCTACTAACTAATCTCCTCCCCTTTCGCACATGCTCTCCCTCTCGTAAATAACACATTAGTCAACTCCTAGTACCTTACCTTCCAAAAATATTCTAATTCCTAAATAAGCATCTACCTTCAGTATCCAACAAGCTTCTTCCTTCATTGTTAGGTAATTTTTCTTCTGTAACCTGTATATACTGATATTCTCCACTGTATCCTGTTATCACTTGATTCTCTGCTATGTAATTCTTTCGGAAAAATCCAGATATCTTATAATTTATAATCCTCTACCACACCATGTAAAATACATGAATCACTGTTATGTAATTCTCTCGGTAATGTCCAGATCTCTTCTAATTTGTAATCCGCCTAGAACCGCAAGGCACAGGCGGAATAGAAATCACTAATGTAATGTAATGTACGAGGGTTTGATCTCCTGGTGTATGTAAGTGGGATCTTAGCGTATGGCCATGAATTCAGAACATGGAAAACTGGCCGTTTTCTGGCATCGGTTCAAATGATCTTAGCGCATGGGAAAGACCCACGTAAGAATGCCTAAGGCCTCCTCTTTTTTTTTTTTTTTTTAATCACAACTGATCTCAAGCAGGTATGCCTAGATTATTCAGTTACAAATGCGAATCAACATGTTTTATAATCTACCTGCATTGTGTGTTAATTTCTGTGCAACGATGGTGCTGTTGTAACCTGCCTCCTCGAACTCCACGTTGGAGGGTTTGGCGGAATATAAGATCACCTAGAACATATTTGTGTACTCTGCCCACTTGATGTCATCATGTATACTTCTTGCACTGGCCAGTAGTTTCTAGCAGGGCCATTGATCTGCAAAAATGGCTTTATGCAGTTGACCTCTATAAGGTCTACAGATCTTTTTATTCAAAGACTAAAAAATGTTTTGGACAGAACAGTGGGGAATCAGGAGTAAGGGCAAAGGGAAGAGACCCTCTGTCCTCAGTCAAATGTACAGTATATCTGAGGAAAATTAGCGGCCGTGAAGAGCTGGCAGTTAGAGAATGACACGGTGACAAAATTCATCACCGTTCCCTTCCCCGTGGATAACCGCGGGAAATAATCCCATGTCATTTTCTAGTGTCTAATTCAATCTCAATCCTTCTACACCAGCATTCTTCAAAGTAAAGCTTGCGGGTCAGTGGTTGTGGCCATTCATACTCTGATTCTTATGGGAGCCAAGGATAATGAAGCCATTGTGACATCACTGATGTGATTGGTTCTTAGGCACTGGTGGAATGAGGCATTATGACATCACAATATCTGCTCTGGATACCAGAGACTGTCATTCTTCAGTGTCTATCTCAACCTCAGTCCTTCTACACCAGCATTCTTCAAAGCAAAGCTTGCGGGTCAGTGGTTGTGACTAGAGAATGACACGGTGACAAAATTCATCACCGTTACCTTCCCTGCGAATAACCGCGGTAAACAATCTTCATGTCATTCTTTAAGAAGAGAGGGAAGAATCAGAGTATGAATGGCCACAACCACTGACCCTCAAGCTTTGCTTTGAAGAATGCTGGTGTAGAAGGACTGAGGCTGAAATAGACACTAAAAAATGACATGGGATTATTTCCCACAGTTATCCACAGGGACGGGAACAGTGATGAATTTTGTCACCGTGTCATTCTCTAGTTGTGGCCATTCATACTCTGATTCTTCCCTCTCTCCTTAAAGAATGACATGAATATGGTTTTCCACGGTTATCCACGGGGACGGGAACGGTGATGAATTTTGTCACCGGGTCATTTTCTACTAGCAAGTAAACAGAGACTTTCATGCAGCTGTAACACGGTAGCAAAGTGAGCTTGAATTTTCAACTGAAATGAGGAAGAGTGTGCTCTCTACGCACGCCTCTGCCCCCCTCATTCTCTTTCTCCAGCCTGCTAGGGGGATTCTGAGAGTGACCGGGTCAAGGAGCCCGATGGAAAGGCAGAGGTGGGGGGGTAGATTTTGTTTGGGGGGGGAGAAAGACCTTGCTGTTCAGTGGCTTGAATGTAAATGTCTTCAATGCATCTCTCTGCAGCTTGCGACAAACTTTCCGCTTCTGCGGTGAACCTGCCAAAGCAAATGGAGTCAGCCATCAGTAAGCGGCTCTCCTGCTCCACAGCGGCCATTATGCATTCCCCAGACAGAGGCAAGTGAAAAGCCTGCTCCACCCCCGTGTCTCTTTCCTCTTTCTTCTCTACCAAAATGCATCACCTTTCGGGCCAGCTGGTCTGTTCTAGCCTTCCCATTGATGTATCTTCCAAAAGTGGTTTAAAGGGTTTCTGAGCGAGGCCTGGTTTTGCCCCATTTGCAGCTCTGGACTCGCAGCTCATGCTTCTTTTAGAGAACTTGCAATAACGGGTCTAGAGATATTGGAATAACATGTCTATAGCTGACTGGGGAAAGACCAGCACCTCTCTTATGTTTGCCTTATCTAAAAAAAAAAAAAATAGCAGAATTAGAAATGGTACAGAGAAGGGCAACGGCAATGATACAAGGAATGGAATGACTTCCCTATGAAGAAAGGCTAAAGCAGCTAGGGCTCTTCAGCCTGGAGAGGAGACAGCTCAGAGGTAATATGGTAGAGGTCTATAAAATACTGAGTGGAGTGGAAAGGGTAGATGTGAATCGCTTGTTTACTCTTTCCAAAAATACTAGGACTAGGGGGCATGTGATGAAGGTACTAAGTAGTAGATTTAAAACAAACCAGAGAAAATAATGAATACTCTGGAATTTGTTGCCAGGGTATGTGGTGAAATCAGTTAGCATAGCAGGGTTTAAAAAAAGGTTTGGACAATTTCCTAAAAGAGAAGTCCATAGGCCACTATTGAGATGGCTTGGGGAAATCCACTTCTTATTCCTAGGATAAGGAACATAATATCTGTTTTACTACTTGGGGTACTTGGGGCCTGGGTTGGCCACTGTTGGAAATAGGTTACATACAGGGCTTGATGGACTCCGGAATGTCCCAGTACAGCAATTCTTATGTGGAAGTACCTGGTAACTCTAAATGTGATCGTGCTGGGAGGGTGGCAGACTGATCCCAGACGCTAATCTGAATACCAAGTGCAGTCCATCTAGTTTTTAGCCCAGGAACTTGGCTACAGAAGCGACCTCAGTCCCTTGCATTGGCTACCAGCTATGTTGAAATAAAAAAAATCAAATACAAAAAGAGGTGTGCTAAACAGAGTCTAAGCCAAAATGCACCTCAGAAACTAGCCACCAAGATAATGGCAATTGCTAGCAACAGAGACCTTTAATTCTAGCAGTATGCTGCTGAATGCATTGAAAGGTCAGAAGTCTCAATCATAGGCTTGTGGCACGTAAATATGAGTGCTTTAAATAGTTTAAATATATTGAATGAATTATTCTTTAAATATACGATTTTAGAATAAGTAGCATCAAACATTCAGTGATAGTGCATGATGTGAATAACCGCACTTATCTTTGGAATCATGAGATTCGGCACTGCACTTAATAATAATAATAATAATAACTTTATTTTTGTATACCGCCATACCCAGGGAGTTCTAGGCGGTTCACATCAATTAAACAGAGTTACAAGCGGTTCAATACCAATTGATCAAAGTTGCGGACAACGAAGTAGATGAGGTTGGAAGAAGTAGGAAAGAGTAGGTCAAGGGGGGGAGAGGTAGTACAGTAGAGAAGGGGGAGAGGTTTTGGTTAATTAAGAAGGGGCCTTAAGGGTCCTGGCCGTGGAAGAGGTGGGTTTTGATTAATTTTCTAAAGCCGAGGTAGTTGGGGGCCTTGAGGACCATTTGGGCTAGCCATGGGTTTAGCTTGGCAGCCTGGAAGGCGAAGGTTTTGTCAAGGAAGTTTTTGGAGTGGCATAGTTTTAGGGAGGGGAAGGCGAAAAGTTGAATTCTGCGGGAGTTCTTGTAGCAGTGGTTCAGGAAGAAGTGAGGGATGATGTAGCTTGGGGATAAACCAAATAAGACCCGACGGGGCCACCGTTTCACCTCTGTCGGCTTCGTCAGGGGAAATGGCAAAACAGTGCGGAACAGGACTTTAGGTAAATTCAAATGTGCTGCTTTCGTCAGGGTCTTAAGTGCAATATTTTAAAATAAAAATTTTACGTGCCTCAAGCCTATGATTGAGACTTCTGACCTTTCAATGCATTCAGCAGCATACTGCTAGAATTAAATAATAACTTTATTCTTCTATACCGCCAATAATCGTGCCACTTCTAGGCGGTTTACATTTGAAGAGATCAGTGATTGAATATTCAGATAGTCAGTGAAATTACAGTATGTAGAATCTTGAAATACAATATACTGTTTAAGTATTTTCAGAGGGGACACGTTAAGAAATAGGAGCATAAAACACATATTTATCACTACCATACGAAATAAGGCATTTGCATGGAAATTTCAAAAAGAAAGTAGCTCCAATTGCCAAAACCTTAGGCTTTAGTTGAAGGAACTGTTTCCTTTGAAACTGAGTTTGTCTAGAGACATCCGGAAACATTATCACCCGTTGACCACAAAACATCTCTTGTTTTTTCAAAAAATATAATTTTAAAATATCTTGTTATTCAAGCTCTGTCTTGAAGGTCACGAGAAGAGTTGCTCGCTTACCTATTATGTCTTTAGATGATTCTAAAAACTGTGACACATTCAAACTAGCAATTGCCATTATCTTGGTGGCTAGTTCTGAGGTGCATTTTGGCTTAGACTACCAGCTATTTTCCCAAATACTTCACCACTTTGTCTGTGGCACATTTGAGTGAAAGGCCTATGTCTTATTTACAATGTGCTTTTCTATGTATCCAAAAGGGACAGAGAGATGAGAGGAGCTTGCCCTTCTGCTGACTCATTGTCAGACACAATGAGTTAGCAAGTACTGGACTCTAAATTTCCGGTTAAAAAAAATGTTCACACTTAAAAATATTTATGTTTAAATGATTTTTATTATTCCAGCAGTAAGAAGCAAATACAAACAGTAGTACCATTCGGGAAATAACATTTTCAACAATATAATCAGTTCCCCTCCCCCTCCCCCAGAATCCATGGCCAGTCCAACAGCTGAGAGTGGGAATAAAATCTTAAAGATTCAAAAGTCTACTGCGAGCACGCGGTGTGAGGTCCCGCCAGAAGTGCTCCCACACCTGACAAAATTTGCGACCCGGGCCAAGAGTCAAGTCTCCCACCATGCGTCTCTCCAGTGTCGCGTGCACTATCATTAGGGATCTCCATTGTGCACATGACGGGGGATCACGGGAGAGCCAGTGGGTGAGGATGGCTTTTTTTCCCATCAAAAGGGCTCTGGAGATAAATGCTGACATTCCCCTGGGTTTGGGCGAGGCTATATTATAAAATCCAAATAACGCCCTGGGTTGCGGAAGCCATCGCCTTCCCCAAAGCGATGTGGTATATAGGCCAAGATGTCTCCAAAACTGTTGGATTGCGGGGCAGGCCCAAAACATGTGACTCAAAGATGCGTGAGCCTGATTGCATTTCGGGCAAGAATGCGACGCAGTAATCCCCATCCGGGCTGACTTAAAAATATTTTAAAAAGAATGGTGGTATGTGCTTCTTGATTAGGGTTACCAGATTATTGAAGGGGAGAAAAAAAGAGGATGTGTAGCCCCACCCTGATCTGCCTCTGGCCCCGCCCCATACCATCGTACCGCCCACAGACCTGCCTCGTTCTGCTCCCCAACCCTGGCCTCGTGCAAACCTCGCCTCTTCGGGGCCGCACCTGGAGGGCATCTGCACACGTGTGGATGTGTGATGTCACTGGGCTCAATCTCAACACTTTTCAAAACCCAGAAAAAAAGTGCCGGGTATTGAAAAGCCGTCTGGAGCCTGGACAGTCCTCTAAAAATAGGATGTGGCTGGGTATATCTGGACGTCTGGTAACCCTATTCTTGATGGAACCACAGAAGTTTGGTTTCCTTTTCTGGTCAGGCACAGTGCACCCCGATAATTTGGTGTTAATGTCTAGAAGAGTCATAGATAGGAAACCAAGATCTTAAGACAAATTGCCACCCTGTAGAGATGAAATGTGACAGAGCATTTCTCAAGCCTGTTCTGGAGTGCCCTCTAGTGCAGGGGTAGAGAACTCCAGTCCTCGAGAGCCGTATTCCAGGTTGGGTTTTCAGGATTTCGCCAATGAATATGCATGAGATCTATTTGCATGCACTGCTTTCAATGCATATTCATTGGGGAAATCCTGAAAACCCGACTGGAATACGGCTCTCGAGGACCGGAGTTCCCTACCCCTGCTCTAGTGCAATGTATCGCAAGCTGTGTGCATTCTGAGATTTCAGTCGTGCCACAGAACACCGGGGAGGAGGAGAGGCACCGGCACTGGCTGACTGTCTACAGGACGTGTCTCTTGCGGCGAGAGGCACATCCTGTAGGCAATCAGCCAGTGTCGGCGCCTCTCCTTCGTTCCCGCCCTCTTTCCTGCTGGCACCCTCCACTGGCATCTTAGGACCCATCTGGAGGGCCTTCGCACATGTGCGGATGTCGACATGATGACATCATGCACGTGCACGACATCATCACGGCGACGTCTGCGCACTTCCAGATGTTTAGTGTGCCGTGGCTCGAGAAAGTTTGCGGGCCCCTGCTCTAGTTGCAGTGGTTCCCAACCCGGTCCTGGAGGACCACCAGGCCAATCGGGTTTTCAGGCTAGCCCTAATGAATATGCATGAGATAGATTTGCATATAATGGAAGTGATAGGTATGCAAATCTGCTCCATGCATATTCATTAGGGCTAGCCTGAAAACCCGATTGGCCTGGTGGTCCTCCAGGACAGGGTTGGGAACCACTGCTCTAGTGCGCGAAGGACTTCCTGAAAGCCAGGCTAATATCTATCTCATTATGGATATCTTGAAAACCAGACTGGTTTGAGAAATGCCATTTCAAGAGGTTGTGTATGAACGCGGCACTATGAGTTAATTTAAGAACATAAGAAATGAAATACTGCAACGGTCCATCAAGCTCAGCATCCTGTTTCCAACAGTGGCCAACCCAGGTCCTAAGTACCTAACTAGATCCAAAATAGTAAAACAGATTGTATGTTGCTTATCCTAAGAATAAGCAGTGGATTTCCCTTAGCCATCTCAATAATGGCCTAAAGCAGGGGTGGGCTACTCCGGTCCACGAGGGCCGGAATCCAGTCGGGTTTTCAGGATTTCCCCAATGAATATGCATGAGATCTATTTGCATGCACTGCTTTTAATGCATATTCACTGGGGAAATCCTGAAAACCTGATTTGATTTCGGCCCTTGTTGCCCATGTCTGGCCGAAGGACTTCTCTTTTAGGAAATTATCCAAACCATTTTTGAAAACCCTGATTTTCACCACTTTCTCAAGCAACTAATTCCAGAGTTTAATTACACATTGTGTGAAGAAATATTTTGTCCAGTTTGTTTTAAATCGCGTGCCCCCTAGTCCTAGTATTTTTGGAAAAAGTGAACAAGTGATTCACATCTACCCCTTTCCACTCCACTCAGTATTGTATAGACCTCTGTCATATCACCCCTGACGTCTCTTCTCCAAGCTGAAGAGCTCTAGTCACTTTAGCCCAGTGGTCTCAAACTCAAACCCTTTGCGGGGCCACATTTTGGATTTGTCGGTACTTGGAGGGCCGCAGAAAATAATAGTTAATGTCTTATTAAAGAAATTACAATTATGCATGAGGTAAAACTCTTTATAGTTAATAAATATTTCCCCCCCCCCCCCGAAGGCCTGCATGTTCCTCCTTTCTTTGCAGCATCCTCCAGCTTTTCCCCTGGCCTCCCTTTCTTAGTTTCAGCTAATTACCACAGTCTGCAGAGAGGATCGCCGGTGCTGTAGCGTTCCTTACAGGCTGCCATCGGCCTCCACTGCACGTTCCCTCTGCCACGGTCCCGCCCCTCCTCTGACGTCAGGGGCAGGATCGCGGCAGAGGGAACGTGTTGCTGAGGACGATGACAGCCTGAAAGGATCGCTGTGGCACCGACAATCCTCTCCGGAGGCAACAGTAATTATCTGAAGGTAAGAGCGGGAGGCCAGGGGGGAAGCCGGAGGACGCTGCAAAGAGCAGGCAGCACTAGTACAGACTGCGGGCCGCAGAATAGTACCTGGCGGGCCACATGTGGCCCCCGGGCCACGAGTTTGAGACCACTGCTTTAGCCTTTCCTCATAGGGACGTCGTCCCATTCCTTTTATCATTATCATCGCCCTTCGCTGCACCTTTTCTAATTCCACTACATCTTTTTTGAGATACCAGAATTGCACAGTATTCGAGGTGTGGCCGTACCATAGAGCGTTACAAAGGCATTATAACATTTTCATCTTTGTTTTCCATTCCTTTCCTGGTAATTCCTAACATTCTATTTGCTTTCTTTGCTGCTGCCGCACAACTACTGAACTGACTTTTAGCCGGAAACTTTTTGATACATGGGGAGGGCAATTTTCATAGTAATTTTCATGGTCACAGTGCATTTTACCTGCCCGTTTGAAAACAGTCCACTTTGTGTACAGATACACGTGTGCATAGCTCCATAAGGCTTTTGCTCGCAACCTGGTCTAGGCTTTCCCAGGATATGTTAGTGGGATGGGAGGGGGGCAGTTTGGGAGGTTTCTGGTGGGTGGGAAAAATAGATGCAAATCCCTGCAGGTATTTCCACTTTGAAAGCTGGTGTATAAACCACAAGAAACAAATGCCCATGGACTTTGTAGCAATGAGGACAGTATGAAAGTTTCCCCTTTAAATATTATTTATTAAATATTATAAAAATAATATTTTTTTAATTTTTATTATTTTAAATATTATTTATTAAATATTATTTAAATAATATTTTTATAATTTTAAATATAATTTATTAAATATTAAATATTATTTAAAATTCTCCACTGTTTTTAAGACCGTCATTTACAAATTGCAAATTCAGGTAAGGTAAATCAAAATGGCCAATATAATCCAAAAGCAATCAAAACAAAACTGTGTACAAGATGCAGGCAAATTTTAATATGACAAGAACACAATATATAAAACCCTTTTACCAATAAAGGGACCCGACACGGTCCGTGTTTCGGACAAACCTTCGTCAGGGGTCCTAATAAATACAGATACAATATAAAAATTATTGAAATTGCTATGAGGATATGTATATGTGACAAAACAGGTGTTGTCATGCCATGCTATCTAAAATTGTGGTGAGAAGTGAAGACAAATATATGAGAAGGAGATTACATGCAACGTTAAAAACATGCTAAAGAAAGATAGAAAATAAAGAATAAATTATTCAAACTGAGGATGAATGAAAGTATGAATAATGTGGTGTGAGTTACACTAATGTAGCCTTAAAGATAACATATGAAACGTGACAAACAAAGTAGACTAAAAGAGAAGAGATAAAAGTGAAAAGAATGATAATAAGAATATTAAAAAGAACAGGAAGAAGAAAAGAAAAAGAATACATACTATGGTAAAATAGGGGGGGCTAAAAAATCCACAAAAAAAATTTGAAGAATCTTGACTATCATAAAATATAAAAAACATAATACAATATAAGTATGAGATCTTGATACAATGCTCAAAAGTAATAAGAAGGCATACAGCGTATTAGCATATGCTATGTGAGTGAGAACAGACATCTGTATTTATTAGGACCCCTGACGAAGGTTTGTCCGAAACACGGACCGTGTCGGGTCCCTTTATTGGTAAAAGGGTTTTATATATTGTGTTCTTGTCATATAAAAATTTGCCTGCATCTTGTACACAGTCTGCAGTTTTGTTTTGGTTGCTCCTGGCTGATTTTTTTCTGCAGATCTTTTTTGGATCCCTTTTTTTGTTGTTGTGTTTCAATATAATCCAAAGCCAGTTACCTGAGTAATGTATCCTGACCTTTCTTTGGGTTTGTTTGGATCAAGAGAGGGAAGCAATGCATGTAGTTTTCAAAAATATGCATGCTATTTTCATTCTCTTGGAACCTTACACCATAGAGCTGCTTGAGAGTACACAGGTGGGTTTAATGTATGCACTATTGAGTCAGTTCTATAAAGCATGCGCAGTTACATGTCGATTACTTGTGTATACCGTTCGAATGGCATTTATCTACATATGTGTGCGCCAAAATTCTGCATAAGTGCTTTTCTTATCTCATACAGAGCAAGTAGGCATGCAGATGGGCAGAACTCACACCAGCGGCGTAGCAAGGGGAGGAGACACCTGGGGCAGAGGTGCCCAGCATTGCCATGCTGTGTGCCCCCTCCCCCTCGTACCTCTTCAAATCTTAACTGGCAGCAAAGCAGCGTTTTCTGCCTATTGCTCATGCTGGCCTCAGCACTTCCTCTGATGTCACCTGCTGGTACCGCGGCCAGAAGGAGACCTGACGCCAATGCAAGCAGCAAATATTTGAAGAGGTAGGTGGGAGGAGAGGTGCTGGGGCCCCTGCCAAGACAGCACCCACGACGGTACCCCCTGCCTCCCCCTCACTATGCCACTGACTCACACTTATGCACACTAGAGAATGACACAGGGATATACTTTTCCCCTTCCCCATGGGAACTCATTTTCCCGTCCCGTCCCCACGAGTTCTTTTCCTGTCCCTGCCCCATTCCTACAAGCTCTGTCCTCATCTGCACAAGCCTCAAACACTTTAGAATCCTAAGTAGCAACATTCAAGATCTCAGATTGTGATGTCATAATGCCTCATTCCACCAATGCCTAAGCTCTGTCCTCATCTGCACAAGCCTCAAACACTTTAAAATCCTAAGTAGCAACATTCTAGGGCTCAGATTGTGATGTCATAATGCCTCATTCCACCAATGCCTAAGCTCCGTCCTCATCTGCACAAGCCTCAAACACTTTAAAATCTTAAGTAGCAACATTCTAGAGCTCAGACTGTGATGTCATAATGCCTCATTCCACCAATGCCTAAGCTCCGTCCTCATCTGCGCAAGTCTCAAACACTTTAAAATCATACGTGTTCGAGGCTTGTGTGGTTAAGGCAGCGCTTACAGGAATGGGACAGTGACAGCAGAAAAATCCACGGGGACAGGACAAGGAGATTGAGTTCCTGCAGGGACGGGAAAAAATTTGTCCCATGTCATTCTCTAATGCATACAACTTAGGACGCTGTATGTTTTGCCTACAATTTTTTTTGCTGAATATGTGCAAATCAAGCTCCCTCTGGGCATCTGTATTACATATAGGTTCACATATATAGAATCTGGGTACAGAGGGAATTCTATATGGGACACAGGATTGCATGTCCAAATTTGTGCACGCAAATTAAACAACAAGCCAGTTAACATCACTAATTGGGTGCCAATGACCAAATTTGCATGTACATCTGACTGTATGCTCCTCTATAAAGCAGTGGTTCCCAACCCTGTCCTGAAGGACCACCAGGCCAATCGGGTTTTCAGGCTAGCCCTAATGAATATGCATGGAGTAGATTTGCATGCCTGTTACTTCCATTATATGCAAATCTCTCTCATGCAAATTCATTAGGGCTAGCCTGAAAACCCGATTGGCCCGCTGGTCCTCCAGGACAGGGTTGGGAACCACTGCTACAAAGCATGACGCATAACTCTACTATCGCATAGCTCAAAAGGGGGTGTGGTCATGGGTGTGTCAGGATAGTTTGAAAAGTTGCACATGAAATTATAGAGTACGGCCTCAGTGTGTCCAACCTATGTAACAGCATTTACACCAGGCTTCAGTAGGCGTAAGTCTAGTGCCTAAAATTAGGCACTGCGCATGATTCTATAAAGGCCACATGCCAGGTACAGCTCTTTTATGGCACTGAATTCTGAGCTTTCGTTTTCGGTAGTAGATAGGTTCAGACGGCCCGTCCACTTTGACTGTTCTTCCAACAAGCGAGCCTACACTAGTGTCCCTCCCTGACGAAGAGACGAAATCCGGGTCGGAGGGACGGGAATTTAACCAGATAAGAAAAAATAATCAGCATTTTATTTAAGCACTTTATATTCATTTATATTTTTTGTTGTTATTTTCATAAGTCACCAATGAGAGGCAACATCGTTAATTGCTCCCCAAAATAGATCAGCACCATTAGCTGGTTGCATTTACCAGATAGGCTTCACATATGCCTTTAGATATAGGGAGGGCTGGGGACTTGTGAAGGCGATGATGGTCCCCTTGAAAACCTCATTGTAGTGACATCACTATTATATGGGTTTCTTGGTCTGAGCACTTCACAAATAATTTATAAAAATAATTTATAAAAATTTATTTTGTTTAATCATAAAAGATAAAGAAAAATTTCTAATTGAACTATAGCTGTGATTACAAGAATATATAGTGATTAGTGTCACAGATTACTAAGAAATTTATCTCTCTAATTTGTGGTCAACTGAATTCTGAGCACCATTTACTGAATCCAGCCCTTATGTGTGGATTTTCAAAGGGGGGAAACAGTCATGTGATTTGCAATCTGCAGTTATGGGGACTCTTTGAAAATTGCCCTGAGTTCCATCTTCCCTGCCCTCATCCTTTTTCAGGGTTTTTTTTTGTAGGTAATGGGGTAGGATAGAGCTTTGGCTGTTGCTTTAGATTTGCCAGCCCCCAGGCAATAAATCAGTGTTTGGCCCATAACTACTTAGACAGTGGCTTGATCAATGACAGTCGGTCAAACAGAAAAGGCAAGGGAGGTGTCTTTTCAAGCAATGATAGTCTTTATTTGACATGGTGGTCCCAACAAAGATTCCTGTTTCGGTGTATAGGAAACACCTTCCTCAGGAGACACTTTTGCTTGAGAGACGCTGAAAACAAAAACCACTTTCATAGTGCTCTGAATGCTGTGGCTCGACTGCACACGTGATTTTTGGTTTGGAAACAGGCAAACTGAATTCTAGTGATAGCAAAAATGTACTGTGCACAGTAAAACCAGCATAATAGAATGTTTAGTTACCAGACGTCAGGATTTACCCGGACATGTCTGGGTGTCCGGACGGCTTTTCAAAACCTGACACTGCGACAATGTGGTGATGTCGCATGCGCAGACGCACTCCAGACCCGGCCCGAAGAGATGAGGTTTAAGTGGGGCTGGGGTTGGGGGCGGATCCTGGGGACAGGGCCCGATTTAGATGAAAAGAGGCCCTAGGCTATTGCACTTATGAGGCCCTTTCACCTCCCATTTTTAAGTTTGTAAATTACATGAGAGATAACAAAATACATCATTAATGTGATATATATCAATATGTTAAATGAAACATGTTGTTGTTGGTACTAACCTTTATAAAAAATGTGACACGGATAATAAATTTAAAAAAAAGTCGAGAACACTTATTTGGACATTTATTCTCAGCACCATATATAGTACTTGTAACAATAACTAATCAAACATAACACACAACATTGCCCCTTCCTATGTCCATAGTGCCCCCAGTGCGTCCTTCCTCACCTCACCCCCCTCCGATGCCCACCTGCCTCCCATCCCCCTTCCATTGAACACCCCCCCATGCCATCCTGCCTGCCTGATTTCCATTAACCCCCCACCCCCCCTCCAATGCCAGCCTGCCTGCCTCCCATCCCCCTTCCACTGAAACCCCCCACCCCACCCCACCCCCCAATGCCAATCTGGGCCGCCCTGTCCTGACAGATCCATGTTTTGCTTCTCTCCCCGCGGGGCTGGGCTTTGCCCAGCTGTTTCCGGACTGACGTCTTTCCCTCCACGATCCTCCTCCCAGGGCGAGAAAAAGAAAGGGAGAAGCCGAGTCGGCGCCCCGTTGCAGCCGGAACCGGTTTCGATCCCGAAGCGTAGAATTTCTCCTTATTTTCGGTTCAGTGTTTTAGTGTTCACTGTTTTTAGAATATTGTAATTTTAATTTTGCTAACAATTTGAATTTAGGCCCCTCTTGATCTTGAGGCCCTAGGCTGAAGCCTAGTTAGGCTGAAGCCTAGTTAGCCTATAGGAAAATCCGGACCTGCCTGGGGGTGGAGCAAAGCAGGCCCAAGGGCAAAAAAAGGGCGGGGCTACACGTCCTGTTTTACCAGATGCAAATTCTGGTAACCCTAAGAATGTTCATATAACAGAAATTTAGCCTTCTGGCTCTGTCTCTGGGGTTTCTTTTTTGGTGCGTTATCCCAAACTCAGACTCCTCCATATGGCTCCAGAAAAAAAGAGGACGGATTGAGGCATTCGGGTTTTACGTCCATTGCTTTCAATAGAAGTAAAACCCAGAGGTCTCTGTGTTCTCCTTACGTCCATTGCTTTCAGTTAGGGTTACCAGATGTCTGGGAAACTCAAAACAAGTCAATTTGTCCAGGGTTTGGAAAGACCCGATGATCTTTGACCGCGCATGCTCGAGGCCCTCCAGACGTGGCCGGGGGCAGAACTGAGCGGGATTTGTGGGTGGGACTGGGCAGGGCTGGAGGTGGAGCAAGGCGGGGATGAGGTGGAATGAGGCAGGGCTATGCGTCCTGATTTGTGAGGCTCCAAAGATGGTAACCCTACTTTCAGTGGAAGTAAAACTTGGCTGTATCAATTCAGCCTCCTTTTTCTGGAGTCATATGGTAACCCTACTTATCCAGAATCAGAAAATCATCTAAAAACTGTTGAAGATAGAAAAACATAGACCATCTGGTCTGTATCTGCCTTCATTTTTCTATTTTGTCTGCCTATCCATGCCGGTGACCCATCAAACGCGCGCACTGAATGGGAGATCCGCCCCGAGAGGATACTATTTTGTCTTTTTCAGGGTTACAAAGTAACCCTCTTTTTTTAAGGGGGATCCCCCCCCACTACACTTAACAGATTCACTTCCTATCTAGTGTTAGGGTTAGGTTTACAACATGATTAGGGGAACCCTTTTACTGGATATCTGGAAGGCCCTGATTTGCTGAGACTCCTCAGGCCCCGTCCCTTGGGAGGGGCCTGAGGAGTCTCAGCAAATCAGGGCCTTCCAGATATCCTTCAAGGGCTGCAATTGTCCGTGTGCACAATTGTTGGGGCGGAATTGTCCTGCATGGATTTGTCGGTGTACCATCCATGCCATCTACTGTCCTGTCCTTGCCCTTAGAGATCCAATGTACTTATCCCAAGATTTCTTGAACTGAGATACATTTTTTTTGGCTCCACCGCCTCCACTGGGAGGCCATTCCTTGCATTCACCATCCCTTCCATCCAAAATTATTTGTCCAGTAACTTATGCGAAGAAAAGAAAGCTAGATAAGGTCTACTGGTGTGCTAAGAATCTGAGGAGTGGTGGTTAGCGCTGGTCCAATTGTGGCTTGTTTTCAATAAGGGTGGCAAAAATTTCAGCATTAACAAGCTGTGATTTATTCTACTGATATAGGTAAGAATTAAATCCGTAGAGAGGAGGGAGCAGAGCTAATCAATGCCCTTTGCTGTACTGGCGGTGTTGACTTAGGAAAACCACAACAAACGCTTTCTTAAAATGAGTGCAGTTAAAAAAAAATAATAATAATTTCAGGCTTAGTAGAAAGGTGACTTTCATTCCTGGGCAGTGTGGTTAAAATAGAGCCAGACCCGCTGGAAATACTCGTCTTTCACTGTAATCACCTTTTATAATAACCGTTAATGAGCAGCAGGGAACAAAACCATGGAATGACTCAACCTGTCCTAAAACAAAAGTCAGCTTGTGCTCTCTGAGCTGTTAATTGACTGTCGGATACAGAGACGCCAAGTCTCACTCGTAAGAGCATGTCACACTTATTTGAGGACTCTCTTAAACTCTTTGAGCCCTTTCTCTCTTTTATTAGGAGTGTGGCACGCTCACATGAAGACTCTCTCCTACTCTGAGTCAGTGAGTAGTATGGAGGTGGGGGCTGTCCGCCCCGGGCCCCCTCTTCGCCCCCCCAACACCTTGCTCATGCCCTCCCTTCCCCCCTTCCCCATACCTATATAAATCTTTGCCAGTGTGAGCAAATTCTCTGGCCTGCTTCTCGTGCCAGCCTGGTCCCCTCTAGAAATCACTTCTGGGTCGCGGGGACAGGAAGTGATGTCAGAGGGGAAAGCAAAGATTTAAAGAGGTACGGGGGAAGGGAGGGCATGAGTGTGGCATGGGGGGCATTGAAGAAGCTGGGGGAGCAGAGGAGGGACGGGGGGGGGGGGGGGCGTGCTTCCTACCCTCGCTACACCACTGCTCTGAGCTACGTAGAACCTTGGTGCCTGTTCATTTATCCTGATCGCTGTTTTCATGAGAGGCAGCCAAGGACAGTTAAAAGCCAAGTGGTTCCACTAGTAGGAAGAAATCTGAGCATAACTCCCTTTGCAGTAGGGTAGTAAGAACAGGGGGAGTGTCTGCCCAGGGTGCCATTATGTGGGGGTGCTGACCGGCACCCCTTGCCTCTTCCCACTCCTCCCCCTCTTCCCTTCCCCCAGTACCTGTATTATTCACCGCCGCAACCAACAACGTCAACGTGCTCAGCGTGACCGCATCGGCTCCCGCCGACATCACTTCCGGGTGCCGCGCATAGGAAATGATATCAGAGGAAGAGGAACACGTTGAAGTTGTTGGTCGTGACAGTGAACAACTAGAGGTGCGAGGGAAGGGAGGGTTGTGCACGGCGGCGGGAGGTCGGGGGGGCAGAGACGAGGGAGGGGGAGGTAGCCACCACGCCGGGCGCCTCTCGCCCTCGCTTTGCCACTGTTCCCGCGTTCAGTGTCTCCCCATCTCATCCTGTATCCCGAAACCTTTTCTCATACTTTTGGCTGCTGAACAGAGGACAACGTTCAGCCCGGAGCACTTAATCCTACGGCCTCCACGCTCTTTGTCATTTCCTTTCAGAAACGCCATCGAGAAGCAAATATTTTATGCTACTCCCTTTTTTTTTATTTAAAAAAGCAATGCTACACTTAGATCTTTCTAGAATTATAGTCCCGAGTGCATCATTTGAAAACTCTCACTCTTTGGAACAGTAAATCTCATTCTTCAGGATGGTCCACCCTTGACATCTCTACAGGTGATTCTCTACCTCTATTTACGAATATTTTTCTGCAAAGCATATTCTAACGATGCTGGCAAGGATCTGGCTAAGGGGGAAAGTTAGCAACGTGGGCTACCGTCAAGTTGCGCCTTTGAACCCATGATATGAAAAAACCAACTATTCTCAGCATTTTGGATCCACTACTTGAGTCGACTTTTCCCCAGAGATGGTCACGTTTGACTGTGTTTCTAGCCCCATAGCCCTGCCTTTTCATAGAGAAATTGGAAATACAGTCACCAAACTTAGCGAGATAAAACCAGGAATGACTCAGCGGGCACCATCTGTTAAGCAAGGAGAACTGCCTGCTGAGGGAAAGCTTTGAAAAACAACAAGCAGCTGGCAGGCGCTTCATAACTACGTGTTTTTTTTAAAATAAAGCTGGCACCCAGAAAGCAAATGGCTCTGTGGTATTCTGTCAGTTTTGGCCAATCGGGCTTTCTGTTCCTGGGCTACTGTTCTCTTAGGCTTTCGTGGCTGGCGTCATGAGTGTTGCAGTCTTTCCAAGTCTCGCTGCATCTGGGTAGGTAGAACTGCATCCTGCTGTGGCTTTCTATAGGGCGTGCTGGGAGATCTGCAGTTTGTCTTTATATTCGAGGTCTGACAATGAAGTACATGAACTCGGGTGACCTGTCAAATGCGTGCAGAACAATTGTGCCCCGACATTTGCGTGCACGACAAATGCACACACTGAATGGGGGGTGACCCGACCCGACAATTGAGCCCCGACAGGATACCCTCTGTTTTGAGGGGGGACCCCCCCACTACACTTTAAAATATTCACTTGCTATCTACCGTGTTTCCCCGAAAATAAGACCCAGTGTCTTTTTTGAGCCCAAAATTAATATAAGACATTGTCTTAATTTTCGGGAAGGTCTTATTTTTTTCCATGTAATGATCATCTCTCCCTTCCTCCCCTCTCATCCATCCCCTTGTGCAGTATCTTTCTAGCCCTCCCTCCCATCCTTTGTGGAGCAGAACCCTTGCAGTAGGCATCTTGATTTTTTTTTTAACCTCTTTAAAATGGCATTTTGCACTAATTTAGGCTCCAGTAGGGCACCTAAGTTAAGGCACCACTTAAAGAATATGGGCCTTAACTATCCCTCAACTATCCTGTTTATAGAATATGGGCCTTAACTATCCCTCAATTATCACGTTTATAGAATATGGGCCTCAACTATCTCATTTATAGAATATGGTCCTTAACTATCCCTCAGCTATCCTGTTTATAGAATATGGGCCTTAACTATCCCTCAATTATCACGTTTATAGAATATGAGCCTCAACTATCTCATTTATAGAATATGGGCCTTAACTATCCCTCAACTATCTTGTTTATAGAATATGGGCCTTAACTATCCCGTTTATAGAATATGGGCCTCAACTATCTCATTTATAGAATATGGGCCTTAACTATCCCTCAACTATCTTGTTTATAGAATATGGGCCTTAAATATCCCGTTTATAGAATATGGGCCTCAACTATCTAATTTATAGAATATGGGCCTTAACTATCCCTCAACTATCCTGTTTATAGAATATGGGCCTTAACTATCCCTCAGCTATCCTGTTTATAGAATATGGGCCTTAACTATCCCTCAATTATCACGTTTATAGAATATGGGCCTCAACTATCTCATTTATAGAATATGGGCCTTAACTATCCCTCAACTATCTTGTTTATAGAATATGGGCCTTAACTATCCCGTTTATAGAATATGGGCCTCAACTATCTCATTTATAGAATATGAGCCTTAACTATCCCTCAACTATCTTGTTTATAGAATATGGGCCTTAAATATCCCGTTTATAGAATATGGGCCTCAACTATCTAATTTATATAATATGGGCTTTAACTATCCCTCAACTATCCTGTTTATAGAATATGGGCCTTAACTATCCCTCAGCTATCCTGTTTATAGAATATGGGCCTTAACTATCCCTCAGCTATCACATTTATAAAATATGGGCCTTAACTATCCCGTTTGTAGAATATGGGCCTCAACTATCTCATTTATAGAATATGGGCCTTAACTATCCCTCAACTATCTTTAGCCATCAGCATTCACACCTGTTAAAATCTAGGGTATGTGCTGGCACCGGTGGCGTAGTCATCCTCAGGGTGCCGGCCCCCCTCCTCCTTTCCACCCCTTTCCCACTCCTCTCCCATGCCCACGCCGAAGCCGACGCGGGCAGCAATTTCATCGCTGCTCGCACCAAACTTAAAAAGGATACGGGAATGGGGTGCGCATGTGGTGGGGGAAAAGGAGAGGGACACCACTACCCCGGGCACCGGTCACGCTCGCTATGCCACTGGCTGACGCCTCAGTTGTGGGAGTTGAGCACGCAAATTAGTGTTCTATAACTTCACAGCTAACTTCTAGGAATGCCCTCCGAGCCACCTGTACTCCTCCCATAGCCACACCCCTTTTGAGTTGCGGGCGAGAAGAGTTATGCGCCTATGTTGTAGACTAGAGCATAGGCCAGACGCCTGTGCAATGCGATTGGTGCTACTTAAGTCCAGTTATTTTGATAAAGTCTCATTTGACTAATTGATTTGTGCGCACATCTGCCCAGCTTGTGTGTGCTAGACACTAGGATCCAGGACCCTTTCGATGGTAGTTGGCCCAGTGCCCCTCAGAGGTCTTTCTGTCCCTATGCCTTGAACTCTAAGGCCTAGGTAGCGTCAGCTGTCGAACTTTGGTATCCCCAACTGGAGTGTAATGCAACACCGTGAAATAATATATGTCGAAGAGGTTGGGGAGTTTCTTGCAGAGAGAATGATAGGTCCCTTTTAGGGTGAGTGGGAGCCAGGAGTTGAAAGTGGCCTGGAAAAAGTGAGCCTTTAGCTTTGCAGTATTCAAATCCAAGTTAAAGGCCCACTTTTTCGAGGCCGCTTTCAACTCCTGGCTCCCACTCACCCTAAAAATGACCTATCATTCTCTCTGCAAGAAACTCCCCAACCCACACCCACAAATTAAAACTATCCTTCCGCTCATTAAGAGGCATTTCCCATACAGGAAAACTAGGGACCACCCTCCCCTTCAGAATCACCGAGCTCTGGAACAACCTTTCCGCCCCTCTTCGGAACCTGAGCTCTCTCCAACTTTTCCGCAAACATCTGAAGACCTGATAATTACTCCATCTCTGGCATTCTAAGCCCTCTAAAAACTCTTCATACTTGGACCTCTAACCCTTTATTGTAGTTCCTTTCTATCCGATCTCCTGTAAACCGTGCCGAGCTCTACAAATGTGGAGATGATGCGGTATACAAACCTAAGGTTTAGTTTAGTTTAACCCCTATATGTTCTACCTGTCCAAATTAGATTGTAAGCTCTTCTGAGCAGGGACCGTCTATTTCATGTTAAATGTATAGCACTGTGTACACTTTTTGCACTATAGAAATTATAAATAGTAGTAGCAGCAGGCGTACTATATACCTTCTGGTAATTGGGCCTCTATATAGACAGAGTTCACAAGAGTTGTATTATAACACCGAGTCGTTGCTTTTAAAAAATATCATTTTATGCAGAGCTGTATGGCTTGTGCATGAGCCTGGAATTGCATTAGACCACCTGGGGCAGAAAAAGAGATTGACCTGGGGAAAGATCACTTCAGCAGACGTCTGGCTGCAATATGCTTTGGTGCAAGGAACCGTTTTTAACATTTATGTATTCTCTGTAGTTCACTATTTAAACAACCTTTGGATTTTGGAAAGAGCAAAGAATCACTTGTAAATGACAATATTTAAACAACATATACCACATAAATTGCGTGTCCCTAAATTTTATAATTACACATTTTAGGATCATCAGAGATATGCGGTGTGAGCCGTTTGTATCAAATTCTTGAAACTAGGTTCACCAGCACTTCTTCATCGATCCCCTGGGGTTTTTTTTTAAACTATTATTTAAATTCTATATAAATTGCATCCTGGTGTCACAATATTCACATTTGACATATTTAAAGTAACCAACTTATCTCATGAAATCTTCTGCCCAATGTGCGGCGGCAGTCAAAAAAGCAAATAGGATGCTAGGAATTATTAAAAAAGGGATGGTTAACAAGACTAAGAATGTCATAATGCCCCTGTATCGCTCATCTGGAGTATTGCGTTCAGTTCTGGTCTCCTTATCTCAAGAAAGATATAGTGGCGCTAGAAAAGGTTTAAAGAAGAGCGACCAAAATGATAAAGGGGATGGAACTCCTCTTGTATGAGGAAAGACTAAAAGGTTAGGGCTCTTCAGCTTGGAAAAGAGACTGAGGGGAGATAGGATTGAAGTCTATAAAATCCTGAGTGGAGTAGAACGGGTACAAGTGGATCGATTTTTCACTCCGCCAAAAATTACAAAGACTAGGGGACACTTGATGAAGTTACAGGGAAATACTTTTAAAACCAATTGGAGGAAATTTTTTTTCACTCAGAGAATAGTTAAGCTCTGGAACGCATTGCCAGAGGTTGTGGTAAGAGCGGATAGCGTAGCTGGTTTTAAGAAAGGTTTGGACAAGTTCCTGGAGGAAAAATCCATAGTTTGTTATTGAGAAAGACATGGGGGAAGCCACTGCTTTCCTTGGATCGGCAGCATGGAATATTGCTACTCTTTGGGGGTTCTAGAATCTTGTTGCTCTTTGGGATTCCAGAATCATGCTATTCTTTAGGATTCTGAATGGAATATTGCTACACCTTGGGTTTTGGCCAGGTACTAGTGATCCGGATTGGCCACCGTAAGAACGGGCGACTGGGCTTGATGGACCTTTGGTCTGACCCAGTAAGGCTGTTCTTATGTATGGGGGTCTTATTCACATTTCACAACTAGCTCTTTCAAGGTATTAACCCCTACAAAATTAAAAGGAGAACCATCTTACATTTACCTCATTATAGGCATGCATATACTGCATCTATTGATACATACCTGTGTCATGTCTCATTCATCTGAATAGCAAGTAAATATGGCCATGGCGTTCTTATGAACATTTCAAGCCCTGCCTCCAGCCATGATATAATGAATTTCTCAACTCTTATTGGATCAGACTAGCGTTGCTCACTTTGTAATGTAATGTAATTTATTTCTTATATACCGCTACATCTGTTAGGTTCTAAGCGGTTTACAGAAAATATACATTAAGATTAGAAATAAGAAAGGTACTTGAAAAATTCCCTTACTGTCCCGAAGGCTCACAATCTAACTAAAGTACCTGGAGGGTAATAGAGAAGTGAAAAGTAGAGTTAGAGGAAAAATAAAAATAAAATAAACATTTTAACAAGACAGCATTGATCTAAATACTTTGGAAGGTAGAAGAGAGAAGAGAAAGGAATAGAAGCAGAAGGGGGAGCCGTTGAACAGTAGAATTCTGCAGCATCCACTATCTCCTCCTCTCCCTATTGGCTAAGGCTCTTAACATTTGCATATCTTCTTCCCATTGGCTAAGGCTCTTTGCCTGCATTGTGATGTCATAGAGCTTTATGGTTATAGAAACCTAGAAACATGATGGCAGATGAAGGCCAAATGGTCCATGTAATGTAATGTAATGTAATTTATTTCTTATATACCGCTACATCCGTTAGGTTCTAAGCGGTTTACAGAAAATATACATTAAGATTAGAAATAAGAAAGGTACTTGAAAAATTCCCTTACTGTCCCGAAGGCTCACAATCTAACTAAAGTACCTGGAGGGTAATAGAGAAGTGAAAAGTAGAGTTAGAGGAAAAATAAAAATAAAATAAACATTTTAACAAGATAGCATTGATCTAAATACTTTGGGAGGTAGAAGAGAGGAGAGAAAGGAATAGAAGCAGAAGGGGGAGACGTTGAACAGTAGAATTCTGGAGAAATTTAAATGACAAAAAAAGCGATGACGTTTCCAGAAAAAGGGCTTCTTCAGGGAAGAGACTTGGCCGAAAGTCCCAGGATGTCTATGTCTCCTCCCCTGCGATGTTCTCCCATCCATGCATTCCCTCCTAGACACACTGCCCGTGCCCCAGCCGCTCCAAGGAGGCTGCCCCAGATGTCTCTTTGTCTCTTTGTTGAGCACTGGTGGTTCAACAGCATTTAGCCTAAATATCCCAGCTGTTCTCTATAGTAGAGAATGACACAGGGACAAATTTTTCTCCGTTCCTGCAGGAACTCAATTTCACTGTCCCATCCTTGTGGGTTTTTTCGCTTTCCTTGTTTCTGCTTCATTCCTGTAAGCTTGTGTCTTAACCGCACAAGCCTCGAACACTTATGATTTTTTAAGTGTTTTAGGCTTGCGCAGATGAGGACAGAGCTTAGGCATTGGTGGAATGAGGCATTATGACATAACAATCTGAGTTCTAGAATGTTGCTACTTATGATTTTAAAGAGTTTGAGGCTTGTGCAGATGAGGATGGAGCTCAGGCATTGGTGGAATGAGGCATTATGACATCACAATCTGAGCTCTGGAATGTTGCTACTTATGATTTTAAAGAGTTTGAGGCTTGTGCAGATGAGGACGGAGCTTAGGCATTGGTGCAATGAGGCATTATGACATCACAATCTGAGCTCTAGAATGTTGCTACTTAGGATTTTAAAGAGTTTGAGGCTTGTGCAGATGAGGATGGAGCTCAGGCATTGGTGGAATGAGGCATTATGACATCACAATCTGAGCTCTAGAATGTTGCTACTTAGGATTTTAAAGTGTTTGAGGCTTGTGCAGATGAGGACGGAGCTTAGGCATTGGTGCAATGAGGCATTATGACATCACAATCTGAGCTCTAGAATGTTGCTACTTCTGATTTTAAAGCGTTTGAGGCTTGTGCAGATGAGGACGGAGCTTAGGTATTGGTGGAATGAGGCATTATGACATCACAATCTGAGCTCTAGAATGTTGCTACTTAGGATTTTAAAGAGTTTGAGGCTTGTGCAGATGAGGATGGAGCTTAGGCATTGGTGCAATGAGGCATTATGACATCACAATCTGAGCTCTAGAATGTTGCTACTTAGGATTGTAAAGTGTTTGAGGTTTATGCAGATGAGGATGGAGCTTGAAAGAATGGGGCAGGGACAGAAAAAGAACTCGTGGGGATGGGAAAAATTTGTCATTTTCTGTTCTATAGTTCAATGTTTGAAGAACATTGCCACCCTGCCATCCTCTTTCCAACAAGTCTATGATTCGCCAAGGGATTTGAATGATTGCAATCAAGCCAATGCTGTACCGATGGATCATCCGTTACTTTAGTGCTGGCGAACCTAGTTCCAAGAATTGGATACAAACGGCTCACATTGGGTACCTCTGATGATCCTAAAATATTTAATTATATAATTTAGGGACATGCAATAGATTTGGTATATGTTGAGTTTGGTGCGTGTTCCGAACAATTATAAGATTATTAATTATATGTGGACTGGATACTAAGAATAATTCAACAACAACCACTTCTCCCACCCCCTATAAGCCTGTTAGGAACATGTCACCATCATCTACACTGTGGGATTTTCATTTTTATTTCGTGCACTGCATGACTTTCATGGTATATTTTTGTTTGTACATTCCATTATTATTTAATGTTGGGTTTTTATTGTGTTTCTTTGCTCCCGTTCTTCAGCACATCGCATATCCATTAGTGCTATGGAACATAATATCATTTCACGACTGCTGACTCCCACCCAGTCTTCCCTTGCCAGAAGCAAGAGTACAGTAATGCTCAGCGAGCCTTCTGATAGTTACCCAGGTAAAAAGATTGGAGGGAGGGGGAAGAGCAGCCCTTGGGTAAGAGCGGGGGAACGTTGTATTGTTTTCCTGACCACTGTTGCAATGATATCCATCAGAAGGTTCATGGTCAAGAATGACCGACGAAAACCCGTGTGGTCTAGAGTTACCAGCCGTCTGAATTTACTCTTTTTAAGAGGGCATGTCCAAGGCATCCAGATAGCTTTTCGAAACCTGGCGCTTTGTCCGGGTATTGAAAAGCAGGTTGCGTTGGGAGAGGCACGCGCGGACAATGCGTGGTGACTTCAACGCGTCGCATCTGCACATGGGCACGCACGCCCTCCGATCGAGACGAGCAGGATGAGCGGAGAAGGGCTAGGGACGAGGCTGGGGCATGGCGGGGATGGGTAGAACTGGGCGAGCCTGGAGGTGGGGCTAGGGGGGGGGGGTTCAGATTTTACAAACATAGAATTTGGGAACCCTAGTATGGCCCATCCAGCAACTGCTTTAATACTTGGAAAGGATCTAAGGATTGCCAGTGGATTTTGTCTGCTATAGGCTTATCCAGTGGCATGGTAAGGGGGGCACCGGGCGCTGTATTGGGGGGCATCGGAACCTCTACGCCCTGCCACACATCCACATGTGCCATCCCTCCCCCCGCCCTGTACCTCTGTAGATCTTTGCAAGCATGAGAAACTTCTCCTGAGTGTTGCTCACACCAGCCTGATTCCCCTCTGAATCACCACTTCTGGGTCATAGAAGTGACATCAGAGGGAAATCCAATGTTGGTGTGAGGAGCATTCTGGAAAAGCCACTCGCACTAGAAAATTTAGCAGTATGAAGGGGGGAGGGCAGAGTTCGAGTGTGGAGTGGGGGGGAAGGAGCGGGGGGGGGAGCCCAGAAGGGGCGGGGGGGGGGGGCACCTACCCTTTCTACATTACTAGGCCTATACAGACCTGGGTTTTACCACATTACACCTGTGACTCTAACTGCAGTTCTTCTAAAGCAGGACCATAGATCTATGGCTACAGAGGGAACAAAACTCAGATTAGATCAGAGAGTCAGAGTGGAGGAAGGGCATGAAGTCAGCTGGCTACCCTACTCGTTTAGAGAGTTAAAACCTGAAATCCAGCAAGGAACTGGGCTGGTGAAGGCTTTAGATACTGGCCACAATGTTTATACTCTATATGGGTCTCCAAGGAAGTTGAGCATTTGCATACCACTTAATTGGTTATTTGGGAAGAGATGAGCTACTAAGCAAGACCTGCAAAACCTAGCTCTCTGCTCAATAGATCATTTGTTTTTTTAACTTCACTGCTTGTTTTAAGTTGGGGGTTTTTATAGGGGAGGGGGAGGAAGAGGGGGAAGGAGGAGGTGGGTGTCTCCTTCAGGGGGAAGGTATGGCTCACTGGTAGAGCTGTTGCCTCTGCACCCAGAGGTTGTGAGATCAAATCCCAGTGCTTCTCCTTATGACCCTAGGCAAGTCACTTGATCCTCCAGTGCCCAGCACTTTGAATGGCAAAACCACAAAGAGGCAGTATACAAGCCCCTATTCCCTTTCCCTTCCCTTCCAGGCATCTGATAGCTTCCACCCTTGATTCGAGTGGGGGGGCCACCAATACTGGCAACCAAATGCATTCTTTAAGGGATGCTTTGTGATGCCAGCTTGGGCCTCTTCCCTTTGGAAGTCTCGATGCCTTTTCTTGTCCCATCCACTCACTATGCAGCATACAAATGCCTACTGTACTTGAACGTACACTGCTGCAATAGCTTTCAGGCTTGGAGGCAATGTATATGGAATAAATACATTAAAAAGAGAAAAAAATTATTGGAGAAGTTGGTTAGGAGGAGGCTCCGCCTCCTCGGGCGGGGCAGGGGGAGGGGGGGATCACCTAATATTGCATACAGAGAATTGATTCTTATTCTGAAGAAAAAAATGTGTTCCAGAGGATGTGTTCCACACATCTTCTGATTTCTCTAAAAGAGGAGACTGGGAGGGGACATGATCGAAACATTCAAGATAATGAAGGGAATAGACTTAGTAGATAAAGACAGGTTGTTCGCCCTCTCCAAGGTAGAGAGAACGAGAGGGTACTCTCTAAAGTTGAAAGGGGATAGATTCCGTACAAATGGAAGGAAGTTCTTCTTCACCCAGAGAGTGGAGGAAAACTGGAACGCTCTTCCGGAGGCTGTTATAGGGGAAAACACCCTCTAGGGATTCAAGACAAAGTTAGACAAGTTCCTGCTGAACCGGAACATACACAGGTAAGGCTAGACTCAGTTAGGGCACTGGACTTTGACCTATGGGCCACCGCGTGAGCAGACTGCTGGGCACGATGGTCCACTGGTTTGACCTAGCAGCGGCAATTCTTATGTTCTTATCAATAAGCTTTGAAACAGCTCCCTCCACTGGCAAAGCTGAAAACTACATTTTTTGTCCAACTTTTATGAACACTATTGTTTTTTGAAATGAAGCCCTCCATCAAGGTGATGTCCCATGAATACACTATTGCTACTATTTGACTACAACATTTTCATTCAACTAATTAATTAGAGGGACAAGTGACTTTTTATCTCCTGCTTGGGTCAGTGTGTTTTAGTATTCGGGGCATTGCAGGATAGCGGACATTTTGTCTTCCACCTATATGTATTTATTTATTGTACATTACCTGCACTTAATTTGTACTTTAAAGCACACTGGAGCACCCAGATGATGGTGTGCAGCCGGCAGGCATAGTAAATTTTGCTCGGTGTTTGCTGGCTTTTGCTTTTTTTTTTTTAAGCATTAGAACTGCTCTGTTGAGCTGCTCTTTACAGCTTTCAAACTCACGCTGAGGGTGTGCCTCATTTCAAAAATTTAAATTTGAAGTTTGTGTATTATTTAGTGTGGAGACTAGGGAGTCAACTTGCCAGCTAATGCCCTAGGGCACACCCAGTTCATATCTTGGTGTCTTTTAAGTATTTAATTTTTCTCTTGGGGGGGTTTTCTGTAGCCATGAATACACAGAAACGCTGAACACAAATTATGCCAACAACTAAAGATCATAAGGTCATATGGTCTTCCCATGCTCTTACTCTGGCTCCCTATGTCCTGGGGCAGGGATTATGGAGAAGTGCCACAGGAAAATGGGAGGCCAGAGCTACTGAGCCATGGATGTGGAATAATTATATCTATTTTGCCAAACTAAAAGCAAGATCATTGCGATAAACTGTGTTCAGGACTTGTAACTGGGTGGTGTCAAAATCCAATTCTCTAATATGACCGCCAACCTCTAATGCATGCAACTGGCTCTCAAGGATATCCATTCAGGATCTTCTGCGAGTCGGATACCTGTTTTTGTTGGATCTTGTGTATCAAATCTCAGAACCATAAAGCTAAGTCAGTCTGCTTCTCTGAGTATAATTATTAATTGGTCAATGTAACCTAGTCATGATCCTGTAGGTTTTCAACCACCACAGATTTTCCTTGAGCTCTAAGAACTCTTACCATTTATCACTCTTAATATGAGTTTGTATTGTTTTATCTCCCCTGTTTCTGTCTGTGCTTCCTCTAACTCTGTCGTCCTGTAACTCTGTAGTGTTCAATGTCTGTCCTCGTGTAGCACCAGCCAGTCCCCTCAGGTCTCCCTACAGGCCCTCCTCCTCACGGAATGCAGAGCGAAGAAAGACTGCCCCTGCCGCCAGCTGTTACGAAGAGGCTAAAGGACTGGCTTCTAATGAAACCACCCAGGTGATCATTTAAATTGGCATATGAAGTTCTGAGATGGGGTGGCTGATGCAGAAGGAGATGGCATACGTCCTTGATGTTCACTCCCAGGCCTTGAGGGCCGCCAATTGGTCAAGTTTTCAGGCTATCCCTAATGAAAATGCCTATTATCTTTATTGTATGCAAATCTCTCTCGTGTATATTAATTAGGACTATTCTGATAACCTGCCTAATTTGCAGCCCTCAAGTACTAGAAATGATGACCACAGGTGCAGATAGCCACATCGGGCACATCTCCCTTCTACTGGTGTTGCTGCCAGAATATGGACCTTCTGCTCTGTGATATCATTACTAGAGGAATGGGCTTATCTAGAAGGGTATAAGTGTTAATGCACAGAGTTGCACTTTAGTCATCTGCAAACCTTTTAAAACATTGTTACCATGACTGAGGTTTTGCTGGAGATTTTTGTTTTGGGCAGGAAGGGAAGCTTGTCTGCTGTAACTCCTAAACATTTGGAAAGTCTGAGTTAAAATGCAAATATGGAAGAATCCTCACACAAGAGCCCATAAAGATGCAGCATTCTATTTTGCATAGTTTTATTATTTAAATATTTTTGTTGCTCCTATTTGGCAGCCTTTGGTGTTTCAGAGCAAAAGTGGTAGCAAATCACTGGAAGCCAGAACATAGCTGAATTCGAGCACCAGGCCCTGATGGCTCTCCTATATAAAAGAGGTTTAACCAGTCACGAATGAGAATTTTAGTATGCATTACAAAAAAATACTCCACTTTCACAGAAAATGCCAGGAAGGGAATGAAACACCACCTTTTTGTTCTTATAGGTGGACAAGCTAAAGAGAGAAAAGCGATCTACCACACCCATCCCAACTTGTGCTATAGGGTCACCTCTCAGAAGATCGGAGTCCCCTGCAAGCATGTCCAAAAGGCCTTCCTCACCAGCTACAGCCAAGTAGGACCTTTTTAATATATTGATTCAAACGCTCCACTTATCCTTCAAATAGCTCTGCCATTGGACCAATGAGTTTGCTGTGGGTTTGCCCCATTTCTCACTTCTTTTGGGAGCTGGCTCAGTGGTTTCTATTAAAGGTGATTTGTTATTTACTTCTACACCACACTCCCCTAATCCTCAACACCCTAAACTTTTCTTCAGCCTTCAATAATTCCCCAGAAAGTAATTTGTTTGAGTTATGTTTATGTTTGAAGTATTGTATGATGTGTGATTAAAACAGGGAAGGTGTGGCTCACTGGTAGAGCTGCTGCCTCTGCACCCAGAGGTTGCGAGATCAAATCCCCGTGCTGCTTCTTGTGACCCTGTACAAGCCACTTAACCCTCCAGTGCCCACCGCTTTGAATGTCAGCTTTGAAATGCCAAAGCCACACAAAGGCAGTATACAAGTCCCCATTCCCTTTCATCAAGTCCAGTATCCTGTTTTCAACAGTGGCCAACCCAGGTCCCAAGTACCTGGCAGAAACCCAAAGAGTAGCAACATTCCAGAGCTGAGATTGTGATGTCATAATGCCTCAGAGCCAACCTCAGCAGTGATGTCACAATGGCTTGATTGTAGCTCACATAAGCATTGCCATACTGGGACAGACTGACGGTGTGGCTCATTGGTAGAGCTGCTGCCTCTGCCCCCAGAGGTTATGAGATCAAATCCCGGTGCTGCTCCTTATGACCTTGGGAAAGTCACTTAATCCTCCCGTGCCCACCGCTTTGAATGTCAGTTTTGAAATGCCAAAGCCACAAAAAGGCAATATGCAAGTCCCCATTCCCTTTCCCAGTTAGCCAGTTGGGTTTTCAGGCTAGCCACAATGAATATGAATATGGCACTGCCTCCATTTTATGCAAATTTACCCGATACAGGGCTGGATGTGTCCCAAGAACTAGGCAGAGAACCCCTAGATTAGAAACATGTTACGATTGTACACTGCTTTGGACCTATTGAGATTTAGCAGTCTAAAAATCCTGGAGAATGAATAGAGCCTATATTGGTAGCTTTCTTGAGGGCTTCCCTTCCGTTCTACATCGGTATCTTTCAGCCTTACTGTGACTGTATTGAATATGGTTCACAGGCATTTTGAGCCTTTTGAGACCATGTCGTCCTATATCACTTTGCCCTTGGGGAGATTTTTTTGAATTTGGATTTACTCTTGCCTTTTCAGAGAATGCAAACTGCCAGCCATTGGCTCCCGGTTTCTCTTAGAATTCAATTCAAATGTGCTTGCATCTCGTTCAAAATTTTATATGGTATTTTTATTTCCCTTGTTCTGGAACGTTTACAGATTCTCCTATGCAAGGTTTATTTATTCAATTTTCTATACCGTTCTCCTAAGGGAGTTCAGAACGGTTTACATTCATTTATGCAGGTACTCAAGCATTTTTTCCCTGTCTGTCCCGGCAGGCTCACATTCTACCTAATGTACCTGGGGCAATGGAGGGATTAAGTGACTTGCCCAAGGTCACAAGGAGCAGCATGAGTTTGAACCCACAACCCCAGGGTGTTGAGGTTGTAGCTTTAACCACTGCGCCACACACTCCAACAATTCAAACTCTCCCTTCCTTCCAGAAAGGGAATTAAAATCTTTTAAACTTTCACAACTATGGAATGAACCTCCCCTTAACTCTGAGGAGCCCCAGTCCTTTCCAATCTTTTCGTAAATTTCTAAAAACCTTTTTATTTGTTAAACATTTTGGAAAATTAATCTCTTGAAATTTCTGCTTTTACTTTTTTCAGTTCTTATTTAATTGTTGTAAACCGAGTCAAGCTTCCTTAGGTTGATGTCCGGGTATATAAAGTTAAGTTTTAGTTTGAATCTTTTTTCACTGCGCATTTCCTTCCTCCAATCTAGGACACTTCCTAAGACATGCCCTCAGTCTCCTGTGAACACCAAACCACAACTCAGTTCTCCAGCAAAGCACCCCCCCCCCTCGGCCAGCCTTAGCCAAGAGACCCTGAAAAAGAGAATGGAGAAGGAGAAGGAAGAGCTTGTGATTCAGAAACCTCAGGATCCACAGCCGGACAATGCTGCTGGTTTACCAAAGCCAGAGAGAACTGTGTCTTCTGCGGGCAAAATGGAAGGCAGTGAAGGTAGGTCTGATACAGAGTGCAGGACTCTTTCCAAAGGTAGATCACGCAAAAGCTATTGGGTGTGACATCGAACACAAATCAGTTTAGTAGTGCATAAGTGCTTTCGTAGACTTGAATGATCCGTTCCCTCGCCAAAGTTCTTGATTGTCCCTCGTTAAATATTCTAGTCTATTCTCTTGTTATCTTTTGATTTAGATTATTGCAACGCATTATACATAGGTATCACCCAGCAGGAACTCACGGCTGGAACATTTCCCCGCTCACGCACTGATTTTCTTGTGGATTTGTGCCTTTCCGCACAAAAGTGGCTTCAGGCTTTAGCTTCTGTGTCTGACTCTCACGGCAACATTTCTGATTTCTAAGTGTTCAAGTCTTGTGCGGATGAGGACAGAACTTGCAGGATGGGGGTATAGAAATCCCACCAGGCCAGTGGAAAATCTTTATATGAGTATATAGTATTTATTTTTAAAATACAGTCAAACCTCGGTTTGCGAGTGTTTTGCAAGACGAGCAAAACATTCTCGCAAAACGTGTCTCGCAAACCGAGTGTTGACTCGATTTGCGAGCACCCCCCGATAACCGGCATCGCTCCCCCCCCACTCGCAAAGGGCCCTCTCCCGCTCGAATCGGCACCCCCCCCCCTGCGAGAACAGGAACCCCCCCGCCCGACCAACTTTAACTCACCCCCCTTTGGCACAGGCACGCAGCCCACAAGTGCCGGTGCCGCTTGAAGATCTTCTTCCCAGTCTCTGCCGGCTTTGAGCATGCATCTGCGCATGCTCAAACCCTTCTAATTCTCCCTCTCGCTGAAAATCTCGGCGAGAGGGAGAATTAGAAGGGCTTGAGCATGCGCAGATGCATGCTCAAAGCCGGCAGAGATTGGGAAGAATAAGATCTTCAAGCGGCACCGGCACCGGCACTTGTGGGCTGCGTGCCGGTGCCAAAGGGGGGGGTGAGTTAAAGTTGGTCGGGTGGGGGGTTCCTGTTCTCGCGGGGGGGTGCCAATTTGAGTGGGGGGGGCCTTTGCGAGCGGGGGGAGCGGTTCTCGTGGTGGTGCCAGATGGGGGGGTGAGTTAAAGTTGGTCTGGCGGGGGGTGCCTGTTCTCATGGAGGGTGCCAGATCACGCAGGGGGGGGGACTTTGCGAGCGGGGGGGGGAGAAGCACCCTGGCCTCGGGGGGGGGGGGGGGGAACGTATCAAAGCGAGTTTCCATTATTTCCTATGGAGAAACTCGCTTTGATAAACGAGCATTTTGGATTACGAGCATGCTCCTGGAACGGATTATGCTTGTAATCCAAGGTACCACTGTACTTATAACCCACACTCTCTCTTTAGATTCTAGGTGAGGTAGAACAGGCTCCAAATAGACACCTTTATGGAATTACTCTCTATGGCCAGATATTATTCATATATTTTTAGGCCGGGTTAGGGATGGAACAAAGGTGCACCAAGAAATCATTCTTAGCTTTGATATTCGGCCACTAAAGAGGCAACTTCTCTAGCTATGCACCTCCCAATGTTTATTCTCCCTTCACTTCCAGGGAAGCCTTTTGCAGGAACCACAGACGCTGAGGAGGCCACGAAGATACTGGCGGAGAAGAGACGACAAGCACGTTTGCAGAAGGAGCAGGAAGAGCAGGAGAGGCAGGAGAAGGAGGAGGCAGAGAGGTAGGCTCGCTTAGGGTTGCCAGAACCCTATGATCGTAAAATCCGGACACCCTAGACCCACCCCCAGGCCATCTCCGCCCCCCACTGCCTGCTTTGGTCAGGCAGGAGGCAATCTGCGCATGCCCAACACGATTGAGAGGAGGATTTTCAAAACCCGGACAAAGTGCTGGATTTTGGAAAGCCTTCCGGACTCCTGGACATGTCCAATTGATTGACTGATTTCAGGCCTCTATTATGGGAAATACAGAGAAAGTATGTGATATACCTCCCCTGCCCTGCAATAATGATTAAACAACTACAGACAATTCAGAATACAGCTCTGAGACTCATCTATTCATTGAAAAAACATGATCACGTTACTGAGGCATTCATCAGTTCTCATTGGCTTCCAATCCAGGAAAGAATACAATTTAAATTCTACTGTATACTATTTAAAACTATAAATGGAGACAGCCCAACCTACCTAAACGACCGCCTCATCCAAACCACCTCTACCAGGCATAGAAAAACACCCCCCCCCATTCACTTACCCCCCAATCAAAGAAGTAAAACGGAAAAAACTATACAACGGACTACTGGCCACTCAGGCAGCGAAGATAGACAACCAAGTCTCCAACCTATTGACAACAACCCCAGACTACAAAATGTTCAGAAAGGAAATAAAAACTATACTCTTCAAGAAATCCCTTAATAAAGCTTAATATCTTGATAAAGCTTAACCCCCCTCTTACCATCCCCTCCCTAACCCCAGATCCTACTTTTCCCTCTCTTGGAAACCTTCTCTGATCTAACGTTGTAACCCTTCTTCCATAACTCTTTGAACCGAAAGGTAATGGCGGAATAGAAATCTGTAATGTAATGTAATATACGGAAAACCCAGGCATGTCCTCCTTTTTAGAGGACTGTCTGGGAGCCCAGATAGACTTTCCATAACCTGGTAGTCTGTCCAGGTTTTGGAAAGCCCCCAACCTCCCGGCGGCATCTGGAAGGCCTCCGAGCGTGCTCAGATGATGTCAGATACATCCACACATGCTCGGAGGCCCTCCAGACGTGGCCTGGAGGGCAGAAAAAGATGAGGCTTTGTGGAGGGCGGGGCTAGAGGCAGGACAGGGCATGGCTATGGGCAAAATGGGGGCGGGGCCATGTGTCTGGGTTGCTCCAGACAAAAATCTGGTAACCCTAGTGATATAAGAATTTTTTTTTTCCCTATTGCTTGACAATATGGCACAGGTATAGGTCACTACAAAAGGTCAAATATGAAATTCCACAAACACAAAATCAAAGATTGAAGACAAAAGTGGAATTAAAAATATAGATTATTGCTTCATGTCTTGATTAATGCGCCCAGAAAAAACTCAAATTTTATAATAGTGGTATCATGCTTGTATAACTCTTCATTACAAAACCATGTCTGGAGTGTCTAGTCAAGAGGTCTAGTCAATGGCATACAACCCTTGTAAATTCTTAAATAGATCTATGTTGATATGCTTTAAGAAATATATTCGTTGCTAAGATCATATATATCAAATTGACTTATCTCATGGTTGGGAAATCATTGGTTCACAGTGCCGATTCCAACAGGCCCGTTTCGCCCACTGCTTCATCAGGGAATCAGTCCTCAATTCAAAAAGCAAAGACTGGAATCGCTCCAGGCACCTTGCCTGACTGTAACCAAAACCATAAATTCATAAACGAGGGTTGTTTAAGACCGATGATTACAGTACTGTCTAATTTGATTGAACAGCCATTCGGCTGACTTGTAAAGACAAGTAATTAGTCTGAGATCTTCTTCTCTCTTGACTAGACATGGTTTTGTGGTAAAGGGTTATACAAGCATGATACCACTATTATAAAAATTTTTTCTGGGTGTATTAATCAAGACATGGAGCATTAATCTATATTTTTGAATTCCAATTTTGTGAACAGATATAAGTCAAACATGTCCAGATATTCAGACTCTTCATGTGACAGGGTACTGGCTTTGTGCAGAATAGAGATCTTTCCAGAAGCAGATTTTGGCTCATGTTACCCCTAAGCACTATCCAGATTGGCACCAGCCCGTTCTGCATCCCACAAGCCTTCAGATCCTTCCCTTGCCTCTGAGCCTCTTCTCCAGTGAGCACTCATAGGCTCCACCCTTGCGTGGAAACCCAGGAGTATGAATGCAGGTTTAATTAAACCCCCCTCCCTCCCCCAATATGCTGAGGAAGGAGGACTAGTGATGGCACTGGGAGTGGAAGCTTTTGAAGGTCTGGGGCTGGATTAATAATCTGAGGGCAGTGGGGAGCAAAAAGATTTTAACACCCCTTCTAAATTCTGCTGCCCTAGACCCAGATGTAGTAGGCCTGGGTGTAAATACAAGCCTGAACCCTTACTGCATAAGGGACTACCTTGGTATTTCAGTTCATGGCTGCCATTGCCTTTTTAAAGGTTAAAGTTGGAGGAGCTGAGCAGAAAGGCCGAAGAAGAAAAGGTTTGGGCGGAAGAAGAGGCTCTCAGACAGGAAGAGGAGAGAAGGTGCAAAGAGGAGGAAGAGAGAAGGAGAGCAGAAGAGGAAGCACGGCTGAGAGCAGAGAAGGAGCGAGTCCTGAAGGAGAATCAGGAGAAGGAGTTGCAGGCCCAGCTAGAAAAACAGGTACTTGGAATCCTGAATTGTTCTGGGTTCTATAAGTACTTCTCAAACAATGGGGGTGATGTTAGAAAGGCAACTCTCTGCATCTACAACAGTATCATCCCCATTTTAAATTGGTACTAAACCTTGCCAAGACTTATGTGTAGGAATGAGGATCCTTTGTGGCCTCAATGTATTGAAATTCACAATATGCAAATACCAATACATAAGTGACTTAAGATACTGGGGGTCTGCTTGGATTGAACGTTAAGTATGAAAGATCAGGTGTTCGGCTGTGATCAAATCTGCTTTCTTCCATTATGAGATTGCTTATCAGATTAAAATCAATGTTATCAATCTGTGATTTTTGTCTTGTAGTCCAAACAGTAATTATTCAAAAATTAGAATTCTGTAATGCACTTTATTTAGGGATCACTCAATCCATCTATCAAACTGCACTTTAGCATTAATTAAATCTTACGAGTATATTGCCATATTTTTTGTTCTATAAAACGCACCTGACCATAAGACGCACCTACATGTAGAGGAGGAAAATCCAAGAGAAAAAAATTCTGAACCAAATGGTATACCCTGCCACTAGACCTGTCCTGTACCCTGTCCCCCCCTCTGGTGGTCTAGTGGTAGGCCAGGACAGGGTGCAGGATACTGGGCAGGTCTGGTGGCAGGCTGGCTGGCAGGCAGGCCCTGACCTCTCCCCCCCCCCCCCCCCCCCCCCCAGTACCTATTTTTAATTTGATAGGGCAGTCAGGCAGGCCTTACAGTCATTTATATGGAGAAAAGACCTCAGTGGCTACACCTGAACAAACATTTTTCATTTCAGTTTGGGTATTCATGTAGCTAGCCTCATTGGTCAACTCTCCACTTTCTAACATATCTAAATTTTTCTTTTTTGTATATCTTTATAAAGTAAAGCGAGCACTTATCTCATGTTCACAGCTGCTCTGTGCTCCGACATGAATTCATGTTTCACCCATTCACTGTCTCAAGGAGCAATCCCATTCAAAGAGACCCACCGTCAGCTCGAAAACTATTTAGGGATGGCAACTTCACGATGTAAAGCCCTACAAATTGTTCAGAATGCAGCAGTAAGGTTAATAAGTGGAGGGAGCAGATTTGAACATGCCACACCATTACTGAAACGGCTTCACTGGTTACCTATCAAACTTTGTATTGTTTACAAAGTTCTTTTGTTGATTTTCAAAGTGATTCATTATAAGATTCCATGGGATTTGACACAGGTGTTGAAAGTGTATCAGCCTCTCGAATCTTTAAGGTCAGAGGGGGTGTTATGATTAGTCAGTGACGAGCTGTTAAGAGTACATTATGCAAATATAAGGGCCTCGATCATTTCGGTGGCAGGGTACTGCTATGATTTTAAAGTGTTTGAGGCTTGTGCAGATGAGAACAGAGCTCAGGCATTGGTGGAATGAGGCATTATGACATCACAATCTGAGCTCTAGAATGTTGCTAGTTATGATTTTCAAGTGTTTGAGGCTTGTGCAGATGAGGACGGAGCTTGCAGGAACGGGGGCAGGGACAGGAAAAGAACTCGCGGGGATGGAAAAATGAGTTCCTGCGGGGACGGGGAAAAATTTTTTGTCCCAATGTCATTCTCTATTAAACGCTTTAGTGTATGTCTGCCATTTTGCAAACCTACGTGCATGATTGCTGCTAAGTAGACACAGAGACTGCAAGCCATCATTTAATTCTAATTTTGAGGTGTCCTAAATTCCCCCAAAGAGCTATTTGACTGCCTGCACTGAATATTGCCCGGCACCCATATAAACCTTTCCTTCTTTTTTTGAACACCCCCAACCCCTCCTGTCCTAAAAAAAAAATCCTCCTTTGTGCTCTAGGTTCCCCCCCCCCACCTCCTCCGAGCCTACCTGATATCTCTGGTAATCTGTGTGGTAGTTTTTAACAATGCAAAAAAGGTAGTTTTGAAAAAATACCCACAGAAAAGGCAGATACAAATTTAGGGGGGAATGGGGCAATCTCTCTCTTTTGAGAATTGATCCTAAAAACTGTCCCCTAATAGTCCACTATTGTTTGATAATAGTTTCCATTTTTAATGAGCAATGTTCAGCTGGTTTGCATCGTGGTATATGTGCACGGCCCCTGAGGGTTCTGTGAGAACTGGCTCTACCTTTATTCTGATCTCTGACATTATCTTGTTTTATGGCTAAAATGTTCATGCTTTTCTTTCTGCCTCTAGAAGGAAGAGGTGGAAGCCAGGGCCCGGGAGGCCGCAGAGAGCCTGCGCCTGGAGAGGGAGCAGATCATGCTACAGATTGAACAGGAAAGGCTGGAGAGGAAGAAGGTAAAGTCCAACGGTTACGTCTGTGTCCGTAGCGTTAGCCTGGATAAGGCAAGATGGGTAAAGGCTCCGTGGCTGCGGCCTCACGCATAGCCCTCAGTGCCTTTCACGACAGGCACACTGTACTCGTACTCTCCATCCGACTTGTATAGGGAAATGTCTCTTCCACTGGACCGAGAAGGTGTATGTGGTGCAAGACAGGCTCCGTGTACTGACAGTATCATTATAACAAGAGATCATAAGCAGAAGAAAAAATTCTACCCAGGAATGATGAATGAATGCAGGCAGATCTGAAACGCCCTGTAACCCCTTGTGTCTCATGTCCGGCAAATTTTACTTTTGCTAGGGGTCATGAGTAATGCTGCCCGATTTACCGATTCAGTTTGACAAAAATAAATAAATAACAGATTCAGGCCGGCTCTTGGGCTTTCCCTCTGCTGGAGTCCATCCTTCTGATGTAACTTCCTGTTTCACAGAACACACGCACAACAGCTGTTGGCTGCAGGGAAGCTAGCAGCCCCTGCTCTCCCAGCCGGCCCCAACAAGTTTTTTTGAATAGACACTGCTGTTGTGTACCTTACAACAACACATGCAGGACAAGGACCTGTTGGAAAATTTAGCCCCATAAAAGGGCATTCTCTTTTGTACATCGCAAGAAGAGCTCATTTAAATGTGCAATTTTAAGCAGATAAATTATAACTATTTTATAGTTTTATACTTTCTATTTATGAGTTTGAAGCTTAAATGCAGAACTTTCAGTGCCGCTCCAGACCAAGTCTCCGTTTTAAAACCAATGACTTTGACCAATTAGCAACTTAAATAGTCAAAGTTATCCAGACAAGTAGGTGCTTCTGAATACATTTTAAGCTTAAATGCAGAACTTTCAGTGCCGCTCCAGACCAAGTCTCCGTTTTAAAACCAATGACTTTGACCAATTAGCAACTTAAATAGTCAAAGTTATCCAGACAAGTAGGTGCTTCTGAATACATTTTAAGCTTAAATGCAGAACTTTCAGTGCCGCTCCAGACCAAGTCTCCGTTTTAAAACCAATGACTTTGACCAATTAGCAACTTAAATAGTCAAAGTTATCCAGACAAGTAGGTGCTTCTGAATACTGATCTGAGTTAGTGGCGTTGTAAGGGGGCGAGGGGGGGGGGGGGGGGGTCCACCCCGGGTGCCATCTTGGTAGGTGCACTGGCATAAAATAATAATAATAACTTTATTTTTATATACCGCACTACCACAAACAGTGCAGAGCAGTTTACAAAAGAAGAGACTATATACAGACAGCGATATTACAAAAAAAACTTTCAAAATTACATTAGCATGGTAAGATTAATCAAAATTTTCCTAGAAGTGTTTTAGAAGTACATCGAGGCAGAAGTTGAGTCAGAGAAATTTATCAAAGAGATAAGTTTTGATTGACTTCCTGAAAGTTTTGTAAGAAAGTGCGTTCAAGATAAATTTGGTTAAACATTTATTCCATTTGCCTGCTTGGAATGATAATGTTCTATCGAGGAATCTCTTGTAAATACAGCCCTTCAAGGATGGGAAAGCGAACAGGTAGGCACTACATGTACAAGTTGTGCCTGGAAAGTTGAAATGATGAGATAGATAGATTGGGGATGAACCTGTTATGGTTTTGAAGCAAAGGCAAGCAAACTTAAAAATAGCCCTTGCTTCTATGGGCATCCAGTGTAACTCGGGCTTACATGATCCAATTTCTCGAGACTTTAGATGAGACGGACTGCGGCGTTCTAGACGATTATCAGTTGTTTGATGGTTTTCTTAAAGGATCACAAGTATAGAATATTGCAATAGTCTAAGATACTTAAGATCAGAGATTGAACCAGCAGTCGTAACATAAAATCAATTTCTAGACCGCATAACCTCACAGTTCTATGCGGTTTACAAAAGGCTAACAATATATAATTGGGATGAGACTGAAATTAATTACCTAAGAACCTAGAAAACAAATATGTTTTCCAAGTATCTCCTAAATTTATTTATTTATTCAATTTTCTATACCGTTCAACCAAGGGAGCTCAGAATGGTTTACATTAATTTATTCAGGTACTCCAGCATGTTTCTCTGTCTGTCCCGGCGGGCTCACAATGTATCTGGGGCAATGGTTCCAGATAGGAAAATGAAATAGTAAACAGTGGCTTGAAATCTTTATCCCATATGGCAGCCTGATAAGAGAGCATACGTGACTCTCCTTCTCTCTGCCCCCCACTACACGCCCGTGGGCACGCGCGCTTTCATTTCCCCCCCCCAACATACCTCTAGCTCTTCGCCGGCACGCGCAGCAGCTACTGCCTGCTGCTCGCGCAGGCCTCAAAGCGCCCCTCAGACTTCCGGGTCCCGCGACTAATAAGCGACGTCCAAGGAAGAGCCGATGCCGGTGCAGGCAGCAGATTGGAGATGCTGCTTGCATCAGGGAAGCTAAACATGTACGGGGGAGGGGGGAGGGAAGGGGTGCATGCGTGGAGGCGGGGAAAGAGCGGGAGGGCGGAGAAAAGGGCAAGGGGGACACCCCTGCCCCAGAAATTCTCACCCTCGTTACGTCAGTGATCTGAATGATACTAGAGGTTTACAATTGTCTACTTCCTGTTTCTCCTTTTGTAGGAGGAAGGACAGAGCTAGAGTGAACGATTTTCTAGGAGCAGTTTTCTAGGCTTTGCCAGGATTCAGCCAGTAACGAGTTGGTTGATTTGATTCTTCTTTTGCAGAGAATAGAGGAAATTATGAAGCGGACCAGAAAAGGAGATGGGCCGGAGGGAAAGGTACAGAACACACTGGTGCACCTAGATTTCTCCTCTTGTAATCATGATCCCAGCCCTGTCCATGACCTCACCACTGCGCCACCCAAAGTGCCCTGCTCCGCTCCTGCCTCCCACTAGTCTCGCCTTTACCCCCCCCCCCTCAGTGCAGCCTCTCTCTCGCTCCAGCCCCTGCCCCACCTGTGTCTTCCCTGTGTCCTCACATACTTCCGTAGCGCCGCAATTTCAAACTTTGAGCAGCCAACAACCGGCAGCTTTGGCAACATGATCTTGCCACCGCCAGCCTGCCCCAGAAGCCTTCACTCTGCAGCGTCCCGCCTACAGGGGAACTGGAAATCGCTGCAGATCCCCTGTCCATAGGGTGACCAGATTTTCCAAACGGAAAATCCGGACCCCCCCCCTAGACCTGCCCACTTGCACCCATCCCCACCCCGTTACGCCCCAATCCCGCCCTAGCCCCGCCTCAGCCCCACCCCCCTGCGCCCGTGCGGATGCCTTCCTGCCCGACGGGAATTTGTTGGAAGGTTTTCAAAACCCAGGCAAAAAGTGCCAGGTTTTGAAAAGCCGTCCGGAATCCCCCAGACATGCCCTTAAAAGGAGGATTTATACACAAAGCTATATTTTACCCTGAGCATTCTTCTTTATTTGTTGTTTTTGGGAAGTCCCTTGTTCAGCCCTGCTTTTTTCAGCTACATTAGTGCATGGCCAGAAAATCAACAAACAGAAAAAATGCCTATTGTACAGGTGAGCTAGAAATGGTCTTAGCACACGGCATAGTCCGACATTAAGGTGAGCTGGGCCCATTTACTAGTACAGCTTAAAGTGCCCCGCGATGAGGATGATTCCAAAAGTCATTAATACAAGTAAAAGCTATTTGGAAATTGCCCTTCCTCTATGCAGGTAAACACTGATGGTTCTTTGAGTTTGTATAGAGTAGGGCAGGGGTGTCAAAGTCTCTCCTCGAGGGCCACAATCTAGTCGGGTTTTCAGGATTTCCCCAGTGAATATGCATGAGATCTATTTGCATGCACTGCTTTCATTGTATGCTAATAGGTCTCATGCATATTCATTGGGGAAATCCTGAAAACCCGACTGGATTGCGGCCCTCGAGGAGGGACTGTGACACCCCTGGAGTAGGGGGAGGGGGCTATTGTTTTGCTTTAACTACAGTTGTTCCTTGGTGTTCCCCTCCACCCCCTCCAGAAGGTGCCACCTTGGTGACTGCCACTTTGTCTGATAGTTGAAATATTAAAATCAGTTGACTGTAAGTATTTTCAGAGTTGTATTCGATGCATTTTCTCCACACTAGTACCCAGTTATCCCCCTCCCTCGTCTCTTTCCAGCTGCTGAAATGTTTATGCCTTTCTTATTACCCAACGGCAATGATCCTGAGTAATTCTGTGAGCGTGAAACTCCATCCACTGAATGCTGCTGCTCTTAGTACTGAATGGCCAGTGCCTTGACCTGAAAGCAGCAGTGAGGTTACTGACCCCAGGAACCTGCTAGCTTTTCCCTATTGCAGCTGGCATGGAAGGTGAAACCCACCTCTGCCACTACTTGTCCCAACCTTTTAGAAAACGATCTGCGCCTGAAAGCCATGGTTTCTATTAAGGCTAGCTTGCTGAGCCTTTTATAAAATGACAAATTAATTAAAAACCTGCTCATCATCCCAGTGCAGTAGGGTGCAGGCAGCAAGCCAAAGAGAGATTGACCCTCCATTGACAAATAGCAGGAACGTCCCATCAAGAAAATACAAGCAGTCCCCAGGTTACGAATGTACAACTTATGTCGGACTTGTACTTAGAAACGGGGTGGCAGAGCAGCGGATGTTGGCTTTTCATCCACTCTTCCCCCCAATGCTTGAGTGCCCCCATCTCCACTGCATACCTTTTGAAATGTTTGTCGGCGCAAGCAGCATGGTCCACTAACTGTTCATGCTGGTGTCAGCTCCCTTCTGAGATCACATCCTGGTCCCGCAACCAGGATGTGACATCAGAAGGGTGCCAACACCGGCGCAAGCAGCAAGTGGACGATGCCGCTTGTACCGGCGAACATATAAAGAGGTACGCGGGGGGGTAGGGGGGGCAAGAGAGAAAAAGAGGCGCTGGAGAGGAAAAGTGTTTTTCACCCTGGCAGGGAATTCCATCCCAGTGGCAGCAGAGCCCGATGTCGGTCACTTCCGGTGCATTCTGGAAATGAAGGCGACGCTTCTGGGAACCGTGCGTGCTGGAGGCACAGGGGAGCAGTAGCGGAGGATTCTCACATGATCTGAGTTGCATACAAATTCAACTAAAGAACAGTTTTTAAAAACGGAACTCGTTCTTAACCCGGGGACTGCCTGTATTGGCAAATTAGGCAATTGGAGAGGGCAAGGACCCAGCTGTGTCATTTCAGCAAGGGTGATATATTGCTGGATAAAACCTTTCTAAATGTTTTAGTTTACACTATGAAAATGACTGTCAGCCTAGTGGCGTAGTGAAGGGGGGCGGCAGGGGGTCAGACTGCCCCAGGCACTGTCTTAGTGCACACACTGGCACCTCTCCGCCCCCCCCCCCATGCCACGCTTGTGCCCTCCCTTCCCCGTCCCCTTAAATCTATGCCAGCATGAGCAACTACCCTGGCCTGCTGTTCGCGCTGGCCTGGCTCCCTCTGAAATCACTTCAAATCAGAGGAAAGGCCAACGCAGCAGGCCAGAGAACCTGCTCGTGCTGGTTAAGATTTAAAGAGATACAGGGTGGGAAGGGAGGTTGCGAGTGTGGCGTGGGGGGGCAGAGAGGAGAGAGCAGGGGGGTGCCACCGCCCCGGTTGCCTCCCTCCCTCGTTATGCCACTGTGTCAGCCCTCATAGAATAGAATTGTTGAATATATGTATACAGGACAGAAATAGGCCTGATTAAATTTATGTGGGCACACATCTTGGGGTCCCTCTGTGTGACTGTCCCTTGAGTTATATGGGTTACTTTTTCTCTGTGAGCATAGGTGCCAGCTCTGTGGGTTCTTGAGCATCCCCAATATTGAGAAAACTCAACTGTGTCCAGGAAGGGGAATTACCATTGGATTTAGCACCCCCCCAATCATTTTGAAAAGTTGGCGCCTATGCCTGTTGGTGCTAGATGGGCATCTGTGGCTCAGGGCCAGAGTTACGGGTGGGCAAACACAGCAACTGCCCTGGGCCCCTCTTTTACAGGGGGCCTCAAACCTGCCTAAAATTGGAAGGGGCAGTCTTCAAGCAAGCTTTGGGGCCCCTTCTCTAGCATTTGCCGTGCACCCCTTGTGCAGGGATTGATTTGATTTATTAAAAAAATGTATATACCTTCTATATCTAAGCTGTTTCCAAAAATAAACTTACGTATTATAAAACGCATATCGACACCTAATACATGAACATTGCCTGATCTTTCTCTGCCTAGCTTCTGCTTAAGACATACAGCATGAATACCAGATTTATTTCCATTTCCATCCGTTTGTGAGCCAGAGCGCTGAGGCCTTGACTTAGATTTCACTAAAGCTTTCTCTTTTCCAGAAGGAAGAGTCCAAACTGCCGACTGATGAGTCGCCTCTGTGCCCTGAAAAACAAACGGCTACCACAGCTTACAGTGAGACAGGTAAAAACAGACATGGCCTCTCTGCCTGCGCAGCAGTTTGACGCGCTACAGATTATTAAGGCGAATCAAAAGCGAAACCTGTAAGAAGGACCTCATAAGTTTATTGGTGAAAATTTAAAAAAAATTGAACTTGATGCTGTCAACCCGTTCATTTTAACAAACAGGATAAACTGAAAACAATCAGCTGGAGACTTCAAAATTGTGTTCAAACTCTTAGGAGTCCTTTTATTAAGCTGCGCTAACCTATTTAGCGCACGCTAATTCAATTAGCACCCTCTTAATACCTAAAGGTGCCAACAATGTATGAACAACACAAAAGTGATGTACTATTTATTTATAAACAGAGGAAAAAGACCTAAAAATCGCCCAGATGTCAATTGAAAGACATCTTATATTTATGGGGGTTGGAGTGGTCAAAAAACCTCTGTATATGTTTATTTGTAAAACTTTAATAAATATATATTTTTTTGTGAAATTTTCAATAGCTTTTTTTTAAAGAATTATAATTTTTAAAAAATTATTGTGGTAATTTCCTTCCAAGGATGAATTTGAGGTCTTTTTCCTTTGTTTATAGTAAATAGTACATCACTGTTGTGGTGTTCGTACATTGTTGGAACCCATTAATTTTACCATGTTTTGTGGGGATTTGTGATGCGTTTCGCAAGAACTTGCTGTGGCTGTTGTTTGTGGCAAACGTCTTTCATGAAACAGCAAACGTTCCATACTGGACTCAAGTAAGTTGGGATTTCACTTGGGTTGAGTTCTCTCTCAGTTGAGCCTCTTTTGGCATTTAAAAGTTACAGCACTGTTAATACTATGTTAATATATGTCCATTATAATTTACCATAATACCTATTATACATTTGCTTTGTTTTCAAGTCTTTATTAGGCACGAATGTTCAGGTTGATGGCATGCTTTCTTGTTTTTGCAGTGAAAGTTAATGGACTTACGACCCATCAGGGGACCCAAGGCTTGGGTGATGCTCACACGGAAACAGATTCCACGGATTCCCCAGTGGTGTTTTCCGGTGGACAAAAGCCATCCTCTGGTGTGATGCACCTAGAGACCATGAATGGCACAACAGATGAGGTTCAAGCTATGGAAGTGAGGTAGGTGTGAATCGAGGCCACTCCCAAGAGTTCTGGGCACCCTGTGTGGACATTCAGCCTTGCGTCTCCCCCCTCCAACTCCAATAAACTTTCAGGCCCCTAATCTCCCCCTTCCCCAAGACATGCTGTCATGTATGTATGTATTTGTGTATCACACACCCAAATAATTAGCAGAATCTCTTGTTCTTTGACTGCAACTGCTGTCTGCTACCCTCCCCCACCTCAAGAAGCTGCTTCCCTAGGCAACTGCCTAGCCTTGCCTAATGACTGAGCCAGCCCCGTTTAAAAATTTTAAAAAAATGTAGGTCTATGCGCTCTTCTGTGGAACTCACTCCCTCATTTTCCACATTTCTGCGAGTTTTTCTGTCTTCTAAAATCAGCTGTTCCTCACTATTTTGCTCCCCTGCCCTCCCTCAGCACTCTGAAGCATCCCTGGATGAGGCTGTATCCCAGTGCTGTGCATCTGCCTTTCTGCAACTTAGTCTGGTGTGCCAAATGCATTTCTATAGTGCAGGGCTTGTTTTCTGGAGGAAAGGGCTCCACTACAGGAAAGCTCACTTCTTTCAAGACTCCAGAGCAGCAGGTGTGTTGGTCTCCAGCTCCTCCCTACAAATTAAGCCCTGGAGAAAGATCTCTGTGATACCTATGATTATTGGTACTTTTAAAAGAACTATAGAGATCTCTGCTGGAGGCAGAGAAAAGTGTTGAAAACTCAATAGTTTCAAGTTGTGGCCTGTATGGGAGGTGATGAGAAGCAGAGAATGACATGGGGACAAAGTTTGGCCCCATCCCCGCCTCGTCCCCACGGGCTCCATCCCTGCCCCTTCTCATCCTACCTCACCCCCTCCCCGCAAACTCTGTCCTCATCTCCACCCCAAACTCGTGGAATCTGTGTCAAAAGAAGTACGAGAAGAGACTAGATGATCTCAAGATGTATACTCTGGAGGAGAGGAGGGACAGGGGTGACATGATAGACATTTAAATATTTGGAAGGAATTAATATAGGACCAAATCTTTTCCAGAGAAGGGAAATTGGTAAAACTAGAGGACATAAATTGAGGTTGAGGGGTAGTAGACTTAGGAGTAACGTTAGTAAATTCTTTTTCATGGAAAGGGGGTGGATGCCTAGAATGTAATCCTGAGGGAGGTGGTAGAGAGGAAAATGATGATGGAATTCATAAAAGTGTGGGATGAATACAGAGGATCTTTGATTAGAGTATGAATGGTCAAACTTTCACGGTCTGAATCCCACAAAGGAGATGGTTTGGATAGGCTGGACTGAGCTGTAATGGCAACTCAAGTAGTTGTGATGGCAATAAAAGTATTAAGCAGGATATAAGGGGGGGATCGGTTGGACCCTACAGACTATACAAGGTGTTCTTTTAAGGTCAATGGCCCAGAAAAACCAAAGAAAAAAAGACAATTTAAGAATGAAATTGTAATGCATGTAATTGAAGGGTAGACTGGATGGACCATTCAAGTCTTTATCTTCTGTCATTTACTATGTTGTTTTCACAAGGCTCAAACACTTATTTTATATTTAAAATCTTTTTATTAAAGTATAAAAAAGGACAATGTTCTGTACAACTGTTTATAAGTCACAAATAGATCCTTCCATTTTGATCTGGTTTTGGTGCAACCTTCCCAAAGATTCAGTTGCCTATGTTTTTACATCACCTGGGGAAGGTTATTGGATTGTCTTTCAGATACGGGCTCAGAAGAGAACCTAAACTGTATAGTGGATAAACAGGAAAACAAGAGTCTAGTAAATATTGAAAATGCTCCTTGATGCCAGCAAGGATGGATGAATCTGCTGCAGTAACAGTAAGATGCTTGAGAACTGGACACATGATGGAACGACGTTGCAGATGGTAGGAATCTGATCAGTGGACAAGACTCTTGTTGGCACATCAAAGGCATACTAGATACAAATGTTGGCATGTAACAGTAGTTCAGTGAAAACCAAAAGCAGCTTCTGCAGTTTTCTTAATCATTGAATTCAGTTGCCAATTGTCCAAGGTTCAAAGAAGGGCGACCAAGATGGTAAAGGGGATGGAACTCCTCTCGTATGAGGAAAGACTAGAACGGTTAGGGCTCTTCAGCTTGGAAAAGAGACGGCTGAGGGGAGATAGGATTGAAGTCTACAAAATCCTGAGTGGAGTAGAACGGGTACAAGTGGATCGATTTTTCACTCCGTCAAAAATGACAAAGACTAGGGGGACACTCAATGAAGTTACAGGAAAATACTTTTAAAACCAATAGGAGGAAATTATTTTTCACTCAGAGAATAGTTAAGCTCTGGAACGCATTGCCAGAGGATGTGGTAAGAGCGGATAGTGTAGCTGGTTTTAAGAAAGGTTTGGACATGTTCCTGGAGGAAAATTCCATAGTCTGTTATTGAAAAAGACATGGGGGGAAGCCACTGCTTGCCCTATATTGGTAGCATGGAATGTTGTTACTCACTGGGGTTCCGGAATCTTTTGTTACTCTTTGGGATTCCAGAATCTTGCTATTCTTTAGGATTCTGAATGGAATGTTGCTGCTACTCCTTGGGTTTTGGCCAGGTACTAGTGACCTGGATTGGCCACCGTGAGAATGGGCTACTGGACTTGATGGGCCATGGGACTGACCCAGTAAGGCTATTCTTATGTTCTTAAGTTATTACATATTGATACTAGTCTCACATTTTTAGAGAATGACATAGGGTCATAAGAACATAAGCAATGCCTCCGCTGGATCAGACCTGGGGTCCATCGTGCCCAGCAGCCCGCTCACGCAGCGGCCCAACAGGTCCAGGACCTGTGCAGTAATCCTCTATCCTCTATCTATATCCCTCTATCCCTGTCTATATCCTCTATCTATATCCCTCTATCCAATCCTTTCTTAAACCCCAGTACCGTACTCTACCCTATTACATCCTCTGGAAGCGCATTCCAGGTGTCCACCACATGTTGGGTAAAGAAGAACTTCCTAGCATTCATTTTGAATCTGTCCCCTTTCAACTTTTCTGAGTGCCCTCTTGTTCTTCTATTTTTTGAAAGTTTGAAGAATCTGTCCCTCTCTACTCTCTCTATGCCCTTCATGATCTTGTAAGTCTCTATCATATCCCCTCTAAGTCTCCTCTTCTCCAGGGAAAAGAGACCCAGTTTCTCCAATCTTTCAGCGTATGAAAGGTTTTCCATCTCTTTAATCAGACGTGTCGCTCTCCTCTGAACTCTCTCGAGTAACGACATATCCTTCTTAAGGTACGGCGACCAGTATTGGACGCAGTACTCAAGATGCGGACGCATCATCGCCCGATACAGCAGCAGGATAACTTCTTTCGTTCTGGTTGTAATACCCTTCTTGATTATACCTAGCATTCTATTCACTCTCCTAGCGGCCGCTGCGCACTATGCCGTCGGCTTCATTGTCATGTCCTCCATTACCCCCAAGTCCCTTTCTTAACATCCCTCCCATTGTATAATTGTACCTCTGGTTTCTGCTTCCCACATGCAATACTTTACACTTCTCAATGTTGAACTTCATCTGCCATCTCGTCGCCCATTCCTCTAGCTTGTCCAAGTCCCTTTGCAATTCTTCGCAGTCCTCCTTTGTCCGAGCTCCACTAAATAGTTTGGTGTCGTCCGCAAATTTTATTATCTCACACTTCGTCCCTGTTTCTAGATCATTTATGAATATATTAAATAGCAGCGGCCCGAGCACCGAGCCCTGCGGAACACCACTCGTGACCTTCCTCCAGTCCGAGTAGTGGCCCTTCACCCCTACCCTCTGTTTCCTGCCCTCTAACCAGTTTCTGATCCATCTATGCAAGTCTCCGTCCACCCCATGGTTCTTCAGTTTCCAGAGTAGACGTTCATGAGGCACCTTGTCAAAGGCTTTTTGGAAATCTAGATATATGATGTCTATGGGGTCTCCTCTGTCCATCTGTTTGTTAATTCCCTCGAAGAAGTGCAATAAGTTAGTCAGGCACAATCTCCTCCTGCAGAAACCATGTTGGCTGGTTATCAGAAGTTCGTTTTTTTCAAAATGTTCATCAATGTTTTCTTTTATCAGTGCTTCCGCCATTTTCCCCAGAACCGAGGTCAGACTCACCGGTCTGTAGTTTCCCGGGTCACCTCTTGATCCCTTTTTAAAGATGGGCGTAACGTTGGCTATCTTCCAATCCTCCGGGATCACGCCTGTTTTTAGGGATAGGTTGCAAAATTGCTGCAGTAGTTCCGCTATTTCCTCCTTTAGTTCCTTCAGAACCCTTGGATGGATTCCGTCCAGATCCTGGGATTTGTCAGTTTTTAGTTTTTCTATCTGCCTGCGCACATCTTCAAGGCTCACTTCCATGGATGTTAACTTTTGTGCTTGATTTCCATTGAAGATTTGCTCAGGGTTAGGGTTAGGGTTAGGAATGTCGGCAATTGGGGAGGCTCAAAGAAAACAAATTTCTGAGTTTTATAATGAATTACACACTTGCATGGATGGCGAAGGAAAAAAAGTAGCCCCTAAAGCCAAAACACTAGGTTTTAGTAATAGAAATTCTCTTCTACGCCTTTGTGTATCCCTTGCTAAGTCTGGGAACATTTGTATCTTATAACCTAAGAATTCTTTTTGCTTATTTTTATAAAACATTCTCAAAAACCAAATTTTATCAGGAGTATGAGCTACACTCAACAGTAAAGTAGCTGGAACAGCTATTTCCCTATCAGATGCTTCCAATACAGCTGATATGTTCATAGTTTCCTGATTTGTCTCTTGTTGATTATTCTGCATCTTACTTGGGAGATAATAAACTTGTATAAATAGAAGTGATGAAGCCTCAGGAACCTCCAATATTTCCAAGAGATAATGTTTCAACCCTAGGAAAATTAATCAATCTGAGATTATTGTTTCTAGAAAAGTCCTCAAGTGATTCAAGTTTTCTTCTTAAGTTTGTTGATTAGCATCTCTTGTACTTTCTTTGATATTTCTGTGTCTTCTCGCAATTTGTCTATTGAAGATTTAGAGGCACCAATCTTGTTTTAATTTAATAATATCATTGTCATGATTCTTTAATTTTCCTTCTATTTGTTGGATCTGAATTAGAGAATGACACGGTGAAAAAATTGGTCCCCGTCACCGCCCCGTCCCCGTCTCACCATCCCCGTCACCGCCCCGTCCCCGTCTCACCATCCCCGTCACCGCCCCGTCCCCGTCTCACCATCCTCTTCACCGCCCCGTCACCGCCACTGCCACCCCATTCACCGCCCCGTCACCGCCACTGCAATCCCATTCACTTTTCTTTATTTACGTATAAAGGAAACATTCTTTAAAACTTTAAAACTTAGTTAAATATTAGTTAATAACTATACAAAAACAAAACACGCAGAGAAAAAATTAATTAATAAAAATTCTCAAAACTGACACATTTTGATCACTAAATTTAAAATAGTTATTTTTCATACAGTTTTTCAATCACTAATCTTCCACCACCCCTGGGGCTAGCAATGCAAAAACAAACACGACATGTACTTTAAATGCTGCCGTGATTAGCATAGTGACCGCGGCTACGGCTGCAAGTCTCCCCTCCCCCCAGCGATCACGGCAGGAGGGCACCCAACCCCTCCTGTAGACCCCCCCAACGGCCCTCCCGACAATCGCAGCAGAAGGGTACCCAACCCCTCCTGCCGGTCCTCCCAATGGCCTCCCCTAAGATCGCCGGCAGGAGGGTACCCAACCCCTCCTGCTGGACCCCCCCCCCAACGAACCCTCCCACCCCGGAACCCCCTTAGTCTTACTTTCCAAGTTGGACCGGACGGCTCCTCACACGTATGGCCAGCAGGCTTGCCTCCGTCCAAATGAGGCGGGCCCGCCCCTACCCTGCCCAACCCACAGGATCCTAGGGCCTGATTGGTCTAGGCACCTAAAGCCACTCCCGCTATAGGAGGGGCCTTAGGTGCTTGGGCCAATCAGGCCCTAGGATCCTGTGGGTTAGGCAGGGGAGGGGAGGGGCGGGCCCGCCTCATTTGGACGGAGGCAGGCCTGCTGGCCAGACGAGCGAGGAGCTGTCCGGTCCAACTTGGAAAGTAAGACTAAGGGGGTTCCGGGGTGGGAGGGTTCGTTGGGGGGGGGTCCAGCAGGAGGGGGTGGGTACCCTCCTGCCGGCGATCTTAGGGGAGGCAGGGGAGGGGAGGGGAGGGGCGGGCCCGCCTCATTTGGACGGAGGCAGGCCTGCTGGCCAGACGAGCGAGGAGCTGTCCGGTCCAACTTGGAAAGTAAGACTAAGGGGGTTCCGGGGTGGGAGGGTTCGTTGGGGGGGGGTCCAGCAGGAGGGGTTGGGTACCCTCCTGCCGGCGATCTTAGGGGAGGCCATTGGGAGGACCGGCAGGAGGGGTTGGGTACCCTTCTGCTGCGATTGGCAGGAAGGGTTGATCTGACAAATGAGGAGCACGGTGAAACACAGGTAAATAGCGGTTCCTAGAAGGGGGTACATTGGCCCGCGGGGACAAACCTGTTCACCGTTTCCGCGGTCGGTGAATGGCCTTGTCCCCGTCACCGCAGCGACTGCTAGTTTTCTTCCCCGTTTTCGGCGGTGACCCGCGGCTTAAATGCGGTGGCCGCGGGTAAACCGTCACCGTGTCATTCTCTAATCTGAATTCTTTAATTGTGACTGCTAGTACGTATCAACAATTCAGGAAATAGCTAAAAGCATATTTGTTCACTAGATTTCTAGGTAATTAAAACATTCTTCTTGTTTATTCTCTCTTTTGTAAACCACATGGTACGTCACGATAATGCAGTATACAAGCAAGATTTTATGTTATGTTATATGCAAAAAGTGGGTAATCCCATGCTTCTCCTCCAATTCTTTCTTTGCAGCCCTGTTTCCAAGAAAGAACTCATCTCCATCCCAGAATATTCACCTGTGAATGAGATCCTGCCTCCAGTGTCTCTGGCCCAGAGCGGAAAGGGCAGCACCAGGGCCATTGAGGAGCTGCTGGACTTCACGGGACAATCTGCCTTCTCCAAGCTGTCCAGTGACACCATTGGCCTAGATGATTGTAACAGGAACTTACTTGATGGCTTCAGCAGCCAAGCGCAGGAGGCCACACTCAACACTATCTGTTAATGGCCACAGCACAGGAAGAACCTTTAAGGTGCGTTGACTCAGTATTTATCCTGAAAGGGGGGAGAAAGCATCTATTATACTCTTTTGGGGCTTTCAGATGAATCAGAATCGTCCTCTACTGGGCCACAGTGTTAATAGCTTCAATCACAGCTGTATGGTTGGGTTGGGGGGGGGTAACTTTGTTAATAACCTACTCCTTTTCTTCTAAACTAGCCTACAGCAACTGTGCTTGATATATCAGGAATAGAGAATGACACAGTGACAAAATTCATCACCGTCCCCGCGGATAACCGCGGGAAATAATCCCATGTCATTTTCTAGTATCTATTTCAACCTCGGTCCTTCTACACCAGCATTCTTCAAAGCAAAGCTTGAGGGTCAGTGGCTGAGCCTATTCATACTCAGATTCTTATGTGAGCCAAGGATAATGAAGCCATTGTGACATCACTGATGTGATTGGCTCTTAGGCACTGGTGGAATGAGGCATTATGACATCACAATATCTGCTCTGGATACCAGAGACTGTCATTCTTTAGTTTCTATCTCAACCTCAGTCCTTCTACAGCAGCATTCTTCAAAGCAAAGCTTGAGGGTCAGTGGTTATGGCCATTCATACTCTGATTCTTCCCTCTCTCCTTAAAGAATGACATGAAGATGGTTTCCCGCGGTTATCCGCGGGGATGGGAACGGTGATGAATTTTGTCACCGTGTCATTCTCTAATCAGGAAACATCTCGTTACCAGTCATTCTGAGTGTGACAGAGACTAGTAGAGGGTGGGGAAGAGGAGATATTAGTATTCAACATTTCTTCACTCCCTCCTCTTCAGTACTTGTGCACAAGGGATAAGCACTCTTTCTCGCTGTCTTCCTGCTTCCTGATTCCAACCCCCAATCCCCATCAGCCTTGAACTCTCACCGCCCCCCTCCCCCCTCCATTCTGCTGCTGCTTCCTTCTTGGACCAAAGCCAAGACTATTACTTCTTTTTGGCTGGCACCATAGACGTGATGTCATTTCCTTCTTTGAGGCTTATGTGAGTTGATTCACATAGAGCAGTGTCTCACGAAGTTTGCAAAGCCGCAGCACTCTAAACTGAGGCCGTGGCTCGAGGGCATCCGGAAACGTGCAGACGTCGATGCAATGACATCACACTCACGCGTGTGAGAGGCGCAGCCAGCGCCGGTCCTCTCCTCTTTCCCGGCATCTCGCAGCACAGTTTGCGATACACTGACTTAGAACTTTCTAGTATTTCCTGGACACCCAACAATGGATTCAGAATCCTAACATCTCTAGCTAAAACCTAGAGCACCCCCAAATGAAGTAACTGTCCATGTTGTATCAACACTCTTGATCTAGTTACTGTGGAGCTAGTTTTTAAAAAAATGTGGTATAAGAACATTATATTTAGCAGTGATGACTAGAGCTGACCGATTCGAATCAATTCACTGATTCACTTTAGGTGAATCAATTCGAATCGATTCATTTTCAGGAAAAACTGATTCATCATCAGTGGCCCAAGCCTCCTCACCGCCGATCTATTCTGTGCAGGCCTACTTGGACCTGTATCTCTGCTGGAGCCCTTCCTTCTAATGTAACTTGAAACTTCCTGTTTTGAGAAGTGCTGGGTTGCATTGGAGGGAGGGACTTTGGCAGGAGTGGGCCTGTGTTCAGCATGCGCAGTAGCAGCGTGGGGCACAAAAGTTGAAGATTTCCCTCTCTCCTATCCCCCTGTGAGGCACCTCCCAACCACCATCCCCCGTCCGTGAGATCTGACATAGGCTTCCCAAAGCAGCAGCAGCAGTGGCAGGCAGGAAGAGGCAGTATCTCAGAACAGGCTACTCCTGGCCGGCCCCACCGGGGCCTTTCCTCTGCCACATCACTGATGACATCACTGGTGACATGGCAGAGGGAAGCCCTGGCGGGGCAGGCCAGAATCAGCTAGTTCAGAGTGCTGCTTCTTCCTGTGGCCACTGCTACTGCTGCTGCTTTGGGAGGCCTATGTCAGATCTCACGGGGGGTAGGGGGGTCAGGAAGTACAGGGGGCTAGGACAGAGGGAAGGGTGCAGCATAGGGGGATAGGAAGGATAGAAAGCTGCTGCTTATGGGGGGAAAAGGGGGAAATCCTGCATATGGTAGAGGAGAGGGAGACGCATGGAGAAGAGAGAGGAAGAAATGTTAGATATAGGATGGAGGGCAAGGAGAGATGGTGCATGGGGAGAGAAAGAAATGTTGCACATGATAATGGAGGGGAGGAAAAGAGAGATGCTGCCTGGAGGGGAATAGAGAAGTTTGACCCAGGGCACAAGGCAGGAAGAGAGAGAGATGGTAGACAAGTGGGAAAGAAACAGAAATATTGGATATGGCAGTGAAAGGGAAGGTACAGAGATGGAAGATGGATGGTAAGCACAGAGAGAGAAGAAAATGGCAAATGGGAAGGAGAGCGAGCGAGTTATAAGAAGACAAACAGGAACCAGAGCCTGGGACCAACATGATTTGAATAATGACCAGACAACAAAAGGTAGAAAAAATAATTTTATTTTCTATTTTGTCATTACAATATGTCTGATCTGAAATGTGTATCCTGCCAGAGCTGGTGTTAGATAGTGAGCGTGAGCTAGGACCTAACAGAGAGAGGAAAAATAATAATAACTTTATTCTTCTATACCGCCACAATCTTGTGACTTCTAGGCGGTTTACATTCAAGAGAGCTGGACATTCAGCTATTTAAATATGTAGAAGGAGTACAGAGTACAGGGACTTGAGAAATCGAAATTACAAAATATACTGTTTGCTGAGAATTTCGGAGCAGACCTGTAAAGAAAAGAAAAGTCGCAGCTTTCAGAAAAAAAAAGAAAAAATGAAGATTACAATATACAGTTTGTTTAGAGATTTTAAAAAAAACAACAAAAAACAGTGAAAATTACAATATATAGTTTGTTTAGAGATTCGGGGGGACTTTTAGAAGAAATTACAAATGCTGCTCGTTTAGGATTTCAGAGGGCATTTTGAAAAGAAACAGAGTGTTTGGTGAGGTTCTGTTTAGGTGATATATCTGTCGAATAAGGTAGTTTTTATGAGTTTTCTAAAAGCTTTGTAGGTCAGTTCAGCTTTATTAATGTAACTGTCTAGCCAATGTTGTTGTTTGTTTGCTTGGTGCATGAAAGTTCTGTCCAGGAAGGTTTTGTATTTACAGTTGGTTATGCTTGGGTGTGCAAAAAGATAGCTGTTTCTGGTTTGTCTTGTTGGGTTGTAGAATGCAAAGTGTGTTTGCAGGTACGTAGGAGCTAGTCCCCAAACTAGCTTGAAACATATGCAGGAGAATTTGAATATTATTCTTGCCTCGACTGACAGCCAGTGCAGTAGTTTGTAGTAGGGGGTGACATGGTCATTCTTTTTTAATCCATATATCAAGCGGACTGCTGAGTTCTGAATGATTCTAAGCTTACTCATTGTTTTTTTGGGGGTATACCCATATAAACGATATTACAATAGTCCAGAGTAGAAAGCACTAGTGATTGCACTAGTAATCTAAACGATAGTGGGTCAAAGTATTTTTTGATGGTCTTTAATCTCCATAACATCATGAAACATTTTTTTGCCACTATATTCGTGTGTTCAATCATTGTGAGGTGTGTGTCCAGTGTGACTCCCAATATTTTTATTGTGTTAGTAATTGGGTAATCATGGTCTTTTATATGTAACGTTGAATTGGTAATTTTATCTGTTGGGCTTGCAAGGAAGATTTATGTTCCACCATGAATGTAGTAGTTAGAGTGGCTTATGGACCTGAGCAGTGCTCCCTCTAAGCGGGCGGGTGTTGTGAGCAAAATTTTTTTCGCTGTGCGCTAAAAATATCGGGCGCCAGCAAATTATGAGCCAACTCGCCCGATTCTCCTCTCGCCGCCCTGCCCGCCGTGCGCTGTGACGTGAAACTTGTGCGCTGGATGTAATATTTTGTGCGCCAGCGCAGCTTAGAGGGAACACTGTGGACCTTCTCTCTATGGTTCACCAGCCTGCCCTGCCCAATCAAAAAAGCTGATGTATAGCCTCCAAAAAGCCAAAATGAGCAGTCAGCCAATTCTTCCTGTAGTGCTATATCAGGCAGGGCACAGGGGTGGGTAACTCCAGTCCTCGAGGGCCAGAATCCAATCGGGTTTTCAGGATTTCCCCAATGAATATGCATTGAAAGCAGTGCATGCATATTCATTGGGGAAATCTTGAAAACCCGATTGGATTCCGGCCCTTGAGGACCGGAGTTGCCCATGTCTGGCGCTAGAAGATGTCGCACAAGAAGCCTTTCTGTTATGATAAAAGTGACTTTTTTTTTTCTTTCTTTTTCACTTGACAGAGCCTGCACCTGTCACTCCATGGAGACCTCCTTTCCAGCAGCGATACAGCTAAAGAAGCTAAAAACAGCATTTCAAACATCCATGTCAAATGTAACAAATTCTTCCTGTATGCTGAAAGCTAATCCGAAGTACTGCCATTTCTCCACAACTGGTCTCAGAAAGGACTTTTCTTCGGCTCCACAAGCTTCTGCCACTACAAGACATCACTCTCTGAAGCTCCTCTGGGCAAAAGGACTCGGGCGGCAGCATTTGCATTTCACCGAGTTCTCGTTTCCTTTCGGACTCCAAAGTTGCCTTTCCTTGCAAGACGTAGGCAATCCAAGGTGCTGGGAAAAGGTAGCGATGCACTTTAGTTTTGTGCCTGTTCTTTCGTAGACACAGAGCCTAGGGGCAGGGGTGTCCAATGTCGGTCCTCGAGGGCCGCAATCCAGTCGGGTTTTCAGGATTTCCCCAATGAATAGGCATTGAAAGCAGTGCATGCATATTCACTGGGGAAATCCTGAAAACCCGACTGGACTGCGGCCCTCGAGGACCGACATTGGACACCCCTGGCCTAGGGCCATCGTGTGCTGCAGTATACAATGAAGCAGCCCGGGGCATCAAAAGTCCCAGAACAGCTACAGGTCTCGCTTACTAGAAACGGGGTATCGCCGTAATGCTGAATCCCCTGCTTTAAATGTGCTGCACATGAATCTTATACCATTCCAAACATTTTGACATGCTGAAAAGCCCGTGGCATGGAGGGGGGGGGGGCAGGGGGAGTGAAGGGAGCAGTAGCCTGGACTGTTAGGTCTGTCTAAGGTGTTCCTGCCCAGGTTGAAAGTAGAGAACTTGAACTAGTGCTGTATTTAGTTTTAGAGGTGTGAAGTCAGGTGCCAGTGTGATTCTAGATATCAAAAGGAATGCAACAAGGAACACCTCTTGTTTGTTTTCAGGTTTATAATTAATTTATTTTCTGTACCTTCTTGCCCACCTCTGTTGCTAGATTTTGGGGTTTGTTTTTTTTTAAACAATCGGTGATATAGGAGAACATAAGAACATAAGAATTGCCATCTCCGGATCAGACTCATGGTCCATCGAGTCCGGCGATCCGCACACGCGGAGGCCCAGTCAGGTATACACCTGATTGTTCTAATCACCCATATCCCTCTATGCCTCTCATAAGGAGATGTGCATCTAATTTGCCTTTGAATCCTAGCACAGTGGATTCCTTAATAACCTCCTGTGGAAGAGCATTCCATGCATCCACCACTCGCTGCGTAAAGCAGAACTTCCTGACATTTGTCCTGGACTTGTCACCCCTTAGCTTCAAACCATGTCCTCTTGTCCGTGTCACATTGGACAATGTAAATAATTTGTTTTTCTGCTCTATTTTATCGATGTCTTTCAGTATTTTGAACGTCTCTATCATGTCCCCTCGCAGTCTCCTTTTCTCAAGGGAGAACAATCCCAGTCTCTTAAGTCGTTCCTCGTATTCCAATTTCTCCATACCTCTTATTAGTTTCGTTGCTCGTCTCTGCACCCTCTCCAGCAGTTTTATATCCTTCTTTAGGTTGGGAGACCAAAGTTGGACACAGTATTCCAAGTGGGGTCTGACCATTGCTCTATAAAGCGGCATTATGACTTTCTCCGATCTACTCGTGATTCCTTTCTTTATCATGCCCAACATTCTGTTTGCTTTCTTTGCCGCTGCCGCACATTGTGCCGACGGCTTCAGGGTCCTATCTATCAGTACACCCAGGTCCTTTTCTTGTTCGCTCTTACCCAGAGTTGCGCCTGACATTCTATACTCGTGTTCCTTATTCTTACTACCTAAATGCATTACTTTGCATTTCTCCACGTTGAACTTCATCTGCCATTGCTCCGCCCATTTCTCTAGCTGATACAAGTCGCTCTGGAGTTCCTCGCTATCTTCCTGCGATCTGATTGCCCGGCATAGCTTTGTGTCGTCTGCAAACTTAATGATCTCACTGGAGCATATTGCAAGGGATGACATATGCAAACTCTATTTGCTTTCACCTAAGCACAGAAAAAAAAAAAAATGCCCAGCCAGGGCCCAGCTGGGGGAAGGTCTCACAGAAAACAGAAACTGTCGAACAGTGGATTCTGTATGAATTAGAGAATGACACGGTGACAAATTTGTTCCCGTCCCCGCGGGAAGTAAATTTTCCCGCCCCGTCCCCGCGAGGTTTCTCGCCGTCCCTGTCCCTTTCCTGCAAGCTCTGCCTTAACCGCACAAGCCTCGAACACTTGTGATTTTAAAGTATTTGAGGCTTGTGCAGATGAGGTCGGAGCTTGCAGGAATGGGGCAGAGACAGGAAAAGAACTCTCCAGGACGGACGGGGAACAATTTGTCCCCGTGTCATTCTCTAGTATGAAAGCTTGTATTTTATTTGGTTTTTTTTAATGAAATATGCTACCCTTTTTAAGTTGTAATTATTCTTTAGTTCTTAGGGATGGCCTTTTCCGTGTTTTTCTTTAAATTTTACTTGTCTTGTTATTGAAAGTATTCCCACCACTGCTAGTATGCTGCATAGAACTTTTTCATCACCACACGGGCCACTGCCATTTCTCTATAAGCCCAATCATAGGCTTTTTTGTTTGGGGGGAGGGGCAAAAGCGCCACCCTAGACCCCACTCCAGACCTGCCCAAGCTCAACCCAGCTCCACCCAATCTCCACCTCAGATCCTGCCCAAGCTCAGCACCAGACCCTACCCCATAATAATAGCACTAATTGTAAATGCCATTTCTTCCATTCATTTTTCATATATACACAGTATAATCTTATTAACAAAACATAATGGTAACCACAAAATTAAACTACACAAAGCACACTTTTTTCCCCTCCCCACCATTTCTTCCTCTCTCTCCCCCCAGGTGCAACGTCTCTCTCTCTCTCTCTTATTCCCTTTCTTGCTGCAAAGGGAGTAGGAAAAGAGAGAGAGAGGGAGGGATCCAGGGTGCATCTCTACAACTCCGTCTACTGCCACATCAAACATTTCTCCCTCTCTTATCCTCTGGACTTTGTGTAGCATCTTTCGCCCCTACCCAACATTTCTCCTTCTATCACCCCTCTCCAGCACCATGCCACATCTCTTACTCCATTCCCTCCACTGCCATGTCTAACATTCCTCCCTCTTGCATCCATTTCCATCTGTCCAACTGTTCCCTATCACCACATCCAACATTTCTACCTACCTCACTCCTCTCCCACCATGTCCAACATCTCTTTCCCTCTCACTCACACCCATGCTCAACAATTCTTTCTATTCCCTTCTCTAGCTCAGCATTTCTTTCCCTCCATCCTTCCATCCTATGTCCCAAGTTTGTGCCTTCTTCCTCCTTCCTTCCAGCCTCTCAAGTTTGTGCTCCCTCTCTCCCTTCTGTGTCCCAAAATGTCCCTTTCTCCATTCTGTGTTCCAAGTTGTCTGGTTAGTACTGGGGGCGGAGCTTAGGCAGAGCCACCAAGTTTTCTTAAAATCTGATATAATCACCTATTCCTAGGTTTCTTGGCAAAATACAATAGTAAAAATTATACAATGTTAAAATACAGAAACACAGTTGGTAGGTTTGTTTGATGTACTGGGACATTGGGGTAGGCGGGAAGGAACTACATATGCTAAAAGAGAAGAAAATATCCAAGGTAAAAAACAAAAGGGGAGGTTTAAGGTGAACTGAGAATAACTTTAGTCTTTTGCAGAGATTAATGGTCAGGTACAAAGTTACATCAAGAAAGCGTCTTTGAAGAGATGGTTTGTAAGTTTCCCTTTGCAATAGTCTTCTCTTCGTTCGGGTGGTAGGGCATTCCACAGTTGAGGACCAGTGACAGAGAAGATTTCCAAGTGTCTAATACCGATAATTTTTTTAGAGAAGGGATGGTTAATAAGTGCTGATTGGTAGATCGGAGAGTTCGCAGAGGGGTGCATGGTATTAATAAATTATAAATGAATTCAGGCGTTTTTGCATTTATTGTTTTATGTACTAACAGACTCAGCTTATAAGCAATTTTGTGTATGACAGGGAGCGGTGTAATATGATCGTCTTTTTTTGGCATTTGATACTATTTTTATTGCCGCGTTTTGAAATATTTGAAGGTGCCTTATTTCTTTTTTAGTAACTCTATTTAACAATGAATTGCAATAGTCTAATTTCGATATTACAAGTGCGAAAATTAAGATATTCAGGGATTTGGGCTCCAAAAATTTTGAAAATTTATCTTATTAGCCAAAGTTTGTAGAAGCAGGATCTCGCAACGTTACTAACGTGTCCATGATCTGAAAATTTCATTATCAAATGTGACTCCCAGGATTTTAGCAGTTAATGAGTTAGCTATGTGTTGGCTCCGCCCACAGACCACCCCAGTACTAACCAGACAATGCTGCAATGGTCAAAGGAGATATTCAATCTGACTACCCAGTTAGATGCCACTATGTATTCCCTTCCAGCCTACTCAGTGCGGCTTTAATGGGGCAGGAGCCTTTTCTGCCAGGTTAAACCCTTTTGAATAAAGCTTTACTTTAAAAAAAAAAAAAAAAAGCCTTATTTTTTGGGACAAATGTCCATCTCGTACGAGCTTCTCATCATTTTGGAGATGATTTCTTACCTCCCTTTTCCAAAAGTATAACATGGTTTTTAGCGCCGGCCGGGGCGGTAACAGCTCCGATGCTCATAGAATTCCTGAGCGTAGCAGCTGTTACTGCCGCTAAAAACCACGCTACACTTTTGTAAACAGGGGGGATGGGGTTAGTTTGGCTCTATTTCATAAGTCTCTTAGGGGTGTGAAGGGGAGAGTGAAAAGATGTACTGTTAGCAACTAGCAAAGGGAGACAGTAGCATTAAGGTAAGCACGTTTAATCTTGCAGCAGCTTTAATAACTGGCACTGTAAAAAAAATAAAAATAAAAAAATCTTCAGGTTCCTGTATGTATGTAGATATGATTTCTAATCTATTTATGCTGGTGTGATGCTGTAAGCTGTAACATGTTACTACGTCTTCCAAATGGTCTTTTCTTTCTTAACTTGTATACCTGTGTATGGTTTCCATCATGGACTTGGTCTTTTGAGTTTGCTGTTGCTGTGTAATGTCACCTCCACCACTGGCATGCCCTCTAATAAACAGCATGTACGAACCATGGTAGAATAAAGCATCGTTTTCATCTCTGACCCCGGAGTTTATTTGTCATCTTTGCATCCCAGTGTATCTAACATAAGAATACTTACATCGCTAAACATTGTTCTAAACCAGGGGTAGGGAACTCCAGTCCTCGAGAGCCGTATTCCAGTCGGGTTCTCAGGATTTCCCCAATAAATATGCATGAGATCTATTTGCATGCACTGCTTTCAATGCATATTCATTGGGGAAATCCTGAAAACCCGACTGGATTACGGCCCTCAAGGAGGGACTTTGAGACCTCAGCCCTCTGTTAAGACCCTTAGATGCCCTAAGCCAGGGGTAGGGAACTCCGGTCCTCGAGAGCCGTATTCCAGTCGGGTTTTCAGGATTTCCCAAATAAATATGCATGAGATCTATTTGCTTTCAATGCATATTCATTGGGGAAATCCTGAAAACCTGACTGGAATACGGCTCTCGAGGACTGGAGTTCCCTACCCCTGTTCTAAACCAAATATCAGTCTGTGGAGAACAAATGGTCACAACACGCTTTTTTAAATTCCCCCCCCCTAGTATGTTTATTAAACAATGAAGAAAGGCAATACAGCCAAAGAAGCCGAAGCATACACCAAAAGAACCAAATACATTGGTCTGGAAACCAAAATTAAAAGCCCTGAGCTGCTCCCAAAGGATATTGCTCTACCTCCTTTCCCTGAGTGATGTTCCCAAGGGCTAGTGCTCCTCTTTTTGCCCTGAGCTGCTCCTAAAGGCATCTTGCCTCAAGCCAGGCTCCCAAAGGCTATGTTTTTTGTTGGGTTTTTTTCAAGAGAATATCTAAGGGTACATGGTGTCAGGTCAAAAGCGCGCCGGGACAAAGGCGCGAGCAGACAATTGAGCGCAGCGTGGAGGCGCGTACTGAAGAAAATTACTGTTTTTAGGGCTCCGACGGGGGTGTGTGTGTGGGGAACCCCCCCACTTTACTTAATACAGATCGCACCGCGTTGTGGGGGCATTGGGGGGGTTGTAACCCCCCACATTTACTGCAAACTTCACTTTTTCCCTGTTTTTAGGGAAAAAGTTAAGTTTACAGTAAAATGTGGGGGGTTACAACCCCCCCAAATCCCCCACAACGCCGGCGCGATTTGTATTAAGTAAACTGGGTGTGCTCCCCAACAAAAACCCCCGTCGGAGCCCCTAAAAACAGTAATTTTCTTCGGCGCGCGCCTCCCTCTTGCGCTCAGTTGTCGGCGCGCACCTTTGTCTTCCGCGTTGTTGTCTATGAACCAGGGTACATACCTGCTGGCACTCTTGACATACCAGCTCTTGTAAGAGCTCTGTAGCCACCAGAAAGAGGGTTTCTCCTCTAGAGGCCTATCTCCCAGCATAGTCAGAACCATCTGGGCTGGCTCAGCATAAGTTCTGCTATTCACAGACTATAGATAGAACCCTGACCTCTGATCTGATCTTGAAACCATAATAGCCCATGATTGCTGGGAAGCGCCAGCCATTTCTCTCTCCCCTGAACTTGTGGGAGGCAGATTTCCAGTTTGCTTATTCTCATACAGCCCTTTTTCATTTTATACTTCCAAAGCAATTGGACCCACAAGCTTTATTTCCTAAAATGCATACAATTCCTCCCGTCTGCCTGTGCGTTTGTCCTTCTATATACACTCAGCCATGTAACATTTGTGAACTGGTTACATTTTTGCTGCAGCTCAGCCAAATGACAGCAACCTCTCTTATTTTCCGATGCAGCGCAGAGAAAAATCTGCTTTTAAACCCACTGTAAACAAAGATTATTTTCTTCTTCCCCCCAACTTTTGTCAGAGAATTCATATACATGCTATAGTTTACTTTTAGTATTTAGTAAAGAGTGCCAACAACAAAAAAAATTTTTTTCTTGATTGTTTGTTTGTTGTTTTTTACCTGTTCCTGGGTTATTGGGGCGCTGATTCAGAAAATTGCACTGAATAGACCACATCAGCTCTAGGTTCTTAGATATGGCTGAATTTATTAATTTTTTTACTGTTATTTAAAAGAACTCTTCTGCAGAATCAGGATGACATAACAAGCTTTCTTTTTCTGAATGGGAAATTTATGTATTTAAATTACCCACTTTTTTTGTGTGTACAATAACCTTTGCTAGCACGAGATAGAATCATACTGTCACCTCTAGGCTCGATGAAACAATTTGTAAAGGCTTTGAATAAAGACGGTTCGTGCATTGAATATACAGTATAGCATATAAGTTACCTGGACTTACCATGGAAAAACTGAAGGCAGGAAGTTTTGATGGTCCACAGATCAGACAACTTATAAATGACCCACATTTCATAGCATCAGTGAATTAAATCGAATCATGTGTCTGGTCTTCATTTGTTCTTGTTGTGAAGAACTTTCTTGGCAGACAACTACACACAATTAGTAGAGGCTTGGCTGGAACATGCGTGTTAAAGTCCATTATCTGCACAGTCACTTAGATTGCTTTCCAGAGAACCTCGGTGACTTAAGCGAAGAGCAAGGTGAAAGATTTCACCAAGACATAAAAACAATGGAAGCCAGATACCAAGGAAGATGGGATGCACACATGATGGCAGACTATTGTTGGAATCTTATGCGGGAATGTCCTGGTGGATCCCCCTCTCGAAAGTCTTACAAGAGGAGCTTCTTGTGTGTCAAATGACCGAAAAGTTTGTATCATAAACTCGTGCTTTGGTATGAAATAAGTAGATTTTCATGTTGCACACTTTTATTGTAATTTTTAATATGCTTCCTTCATGCTTAAAAGATATTAATTTTAACACTCCATTAAAATATCCAGACTTTTTAATGGGCAAGCAAAGTGAAGAGTGGTATATGGCACATGTTCTGTATCTCAAAAACTAGAGCTGATGGGGGGGAGGGGGGGAACTAGTGCCATTTTTGGAATCAGCAGGTCAAATGTACTCAGAAACAGGTCTAATATTTGAGGCACCAAAATGAGTGTTGGCCAGTGTTATCCTCTCACTTCAGGCAGGGAGCACCACCTCTGTCAGGAAAACAGAGCAAATGGAACTATATGGAAACTACACATATCCCCAGAAATTATAAATAAGCAGATAATAAGAGATTATGTCCTTCCATTGATATCTTTTCAAGTAGATAGATGAGACATTCTAGACAAGTGGGTTATCTCCCAATTACCACGTGCCATTTGCAGAAGGAATCCACTCCGTATTTTTTCTGTGACTCTCCTGTCCTTCACTGGGAGTTCTAGCCCCACCTGCAGTTAGTATCCAAGCACCAAGAGCTCCATCGATAGTATGTGAAGTAGAGTCACCAATGGAACATTCCCAAGAATCAACTGTTCGGCTAAAAAGGGAAATATTAGATCTACAAACAGCCACAGCCAAAGGCAGCCAAGGATCTCAGGAAGTATCCCTGCATGCCCCTGGAACATATATACAGAAATACTTCAAGGCCCCCAAAGGGCTAACCGGCATCCAAGAATCAAACTTGGAGAAGCATAAGCAGAATGAGATTCAGGAAAGGGGCAGGAGCAGGAAGGACAGGGCGAGAGTCTAGAATGTCTCACCTATCTACTGGAAAAGATATTTATTTTTAGTATTTATATACCACTTATAACCTAAGTGGGGTACATTCAAGCATTTTTCCCAATCTGTCCTGACAGGCTCACACTCTATCTAATGTACCTGGGGCAATGGCGGAGTAAGCGACTTGCCCAGGGTCACAAGGAGCAACATGGGATTTGACCCCACAACCTCAGGGTGCTAAGGCTGTAGCTCTAACCACTGTGCCACATACTCCCCTTATCAAGTTAATGATATAATCTCTTTTTCAGTACAATAGGGGAGGACATACAAAAGCAGTCCCAAAAAGCTAGGGCAGAGGCTGACTGTGCTGACCCTCAAGATCGAGGACCAAAAGCCGAGTCATGTCTTGCCACCACATCCTTTTCTGTAAAATTTGGCAAATGTGAGCAGAGTGCACCAAGGAGCTGCTCAACAAATCTCAGGGGAGATCGCCTTTACCTTTGCCACAAGGAGGCCATACTCTTGGAAGAATGTGCCTTAATAGAAACAGGAGATCGTTTACCACAAAGAAAGTAGGCTGATGAAATGGTCCTTCAAATCAAGCAGGAGCGGCATAAGGCTCTGGTTTCACCAATGTGGGAAAGTCTTCCACACCTTAGCGTAGGTAGACACATCTGAATAGCCTTAGCGTTCCAATGCTGTGCACTCAATAGCCATGCCATAAGAGCAAAGCGATCCAGATCCTCCATTGCGGACTGGGACCCCGAGAGAGAATAGTCTGGAAAAGCCTGTAACTAGATAGCCATGACCTGTGCAAAGACACAGCATATCCGCATACCACAGCCTACGAGACCAGTCTGAAGCCACCAGAATTACTTCCCTGATGCGCTGCAATTCACTGAAGGACCTGACCTATTATGAGCCAGGGAGGATGGTTGGACTATAGCATCTAGACCCTCGCTTCTGGGCTTGGATCTTCGACTGAAGAATTGGACCGTTTTCTGAGTTTCTTTGCCATCGCCATTAGGTTGGAAGTGAGGCCAACCCCCAGCAGCCGCACGATGGCTTGGAATGCCGCCAAGAACAGCACTCACTTGCCTGGATCCAAGGCTCATCTACGGAGGATGTCCTGCTTGAACATTGGTTGACTCTTGCTACACGCGCTGCCAAGAGCACTTGGAGATGACGTTCCATCTAGAGAAAGAGCATGCGGGCTACCTGATCCAGAGATTCACTCTGGGTTTCTCTCTGACAACTGACAGATGCTACTGCTGTCGCAGTGTCAGAGAAGACTCTGACCGCTTGGCCCTCTAGCATCTTTGCCAAGTGCACAATAGCCACGAAAATGGCCCGCAGTTCTAACCGGTTGATAGACCACTGTGTTTGGGAGGGCATCCAACGCCCATGAAGTGGCTAATGAGTGCCATGGGCCTGCTGTCAGCCCAGGAGACTGGCATCTGTCGTCATAACCACCAAGGAACCAATATGCAGCAGCATGCCCCAGGAGAGGCTGTGAAATCAGCCACCAATCCAAGCTGGCCCGGGCCTCCCGAGCTCAAGGAAGACTTGTCTGGAATGCATCCAGCAGAGAAGCACAGCGTGAGAGCAAAGCAGGGTGAAAGGATACCGTTGCACCCTCACCCGAGGAACTACTGCTACCGGGGCCACCAAGGACCCCAGGACTTGAAGATAGTTCCACACTGGTGGAGCTGTTTAGTCCAGGAGACAAGAAATCTGAGAGCACATCTTTTCCTTACAGGCCTCCAGGAGATAGGTGCGGCCTGCAGCCATTTCGAACAACACACCCAGGTACGTCCAGGGACAGTGACAGCATCAAATGCGTTTCCTGTAAGACACAAGCCAACCCAGCTCCTCCAGGACCTGGAGCACCTGATTCACCAGCTGCAGACCCTCGGAGAACGAGAGGGCTCTGATCCAGTTGTCCAAGTAGGGATGTACCTGCAGAGCCACCATCCGTAAGTGGGCTGTCACAACCACCATCACCTTGGTGAAGGTACCTGCAGCCCCAGCTAGGCCAAATGGCAGAGCTGAAAATTGGAAAGATTTTCTAGAACAGGAAATCCGAGAAATTTGTAGTGTGCTGGGAAATTGGAAAATGCAAACAAACCTCTGTGAGATCCAGAGAGGCCCACCGCCGCTAGGAAAGATCACAGTCTCCATGCATTAGCATGGTACCTGGAGCGCTGCATTGACTTGCGTAAGGTCCAGGATGGATCTCCAAATGTCTGAGCCCATCTTTGGTACTTTATATATGGAGTATCTGTCTGATGGGAGGCTTTGGACAGCACTGGTTCTATGGTCTGAACATCCAAGCGTGGCATGCACTTCGACCTCCTTGTCTGGGCACCCCGTGGGAGAGTTCAGCACAAATCTGTCAGAGGCTGTTCAAATGTTAGCTTGTAGCCAGACTAAATAATGTCCAGAACCCAATGGATGAACGAAATCTGAATCCAGGCCTATAAAATGCTGAGAGCCTGCATCCTAAATGCAGAGGGGTCTCCCTCAGCCTAGCATCATTGTGACCTCTCTTGGTAGAGGAAGCAGTATGGGAGGAGCTGAATATTCCTGGAGCCAGAGAACCTCTGCCTGTAACCCTGGGAAAATCGCCGATTCGTGGAAATGGAATACGGGCAAGAATGCCTGGAGCCACAAAAATTAGAGCGTGCTGAACCTCATGAGGGTCTGGGTCTGCTGTCAAGCAGGGTCATAGAACAACTGTCCACGCAGAATTCATGTCATCCAGACCTTTGCCAAACAATAACTGCCCCTTAACCTTGCAAGAGTAGGTGTAGAGGAGGAAATCTGAGCCACAGTAGTCTGCAAGCAGACATCGAATATGCTGACGCCTGAACCAGGACCCGCATAAGGACATACAGAGAAGAGAAGTTGAGAAGGCTCTACACCAGGGGTGTCCAACCTGTGGCCCGAGGGCCTCATGCAGCCCCGTGAAGGGCGATGCAATGTTTTCCTCTGCTGCCCCCGGGTGTTTACCGTCTTGCCGGCTCCCTCCTCTGTCTTGCTGCAGCGTTTGCGTAGCCCCAGAAACATTTGTTTTGGCCAATGCGGCCCAGGGAAGCCAAAAGGTTGGACATCCCTGCTCTACACCATCATTCTCCAAGGTGCTCAGCTGGGACAAACCAGCACGAATGACAAGAACGCCGTTGAGGCAGTCTAGACTCACAGAGCCACATCTACACGGCGGTCCTGCATGACCGCGAGTACCACTCCATCTGTGCTGGGAAAGAAGATGCACTCAGTCACCTGCATAAGCGAGGAGCCCACTGAAGGTGCTATAGGATACAGGCAGGACATGGCACTCACTACTTTGAAAATATCTTCCAAAAGAGCCCATGTCCCGAGACCAGCCTATCATTATCAGAATGCCAAGAGAATGCTGAAGACTAAGCTCTCAATCCACACACAAGAGAGGTAGAGGCAAAAGGATCTGGTTGTGGATTCAAATTGATCTAATGCAGAGACTCCGAAAAAAGACTCGGCAAGGCAACAGACTTAAATAAATGCAGAACCATGGGACCGTCCCCAGGGTCCAAAGCCAGAGAAGGATCTGCAGATTTGGCATGCTGGTTCAGGTTCTCAGCCACAGGAAAGGCATCCCCAGAAAATAAGGGGTCAGCAAACTGATCACCGACATTATTAGCGGAAAGAGCAGGGGCAGCTAAGAAGACTCGCTCAGGGAGGCAAAACTGCTGAGAGACAAATTCGAGGCACAGCTGGACTGTGCAGAAGCATGGCTATTCTGACAAGTAGGGCACAAAAACTTTATAAATCTGAAAGGGCTTCCTGACCATGGAGTGTGGAGTCACCCTCCGATGACTTAAACCTGAGTGCCTCGGGCTGCAAGGCGTCCACGTCCTTTCACGCAGAAATGGCAGTGTTGCTGGGCCCCGACATCAGCAGAGGCTGCCCAAACGGGTTAGCCACACATTTGGGTACCTGCTTAGGCAGAAGAGAGGCTATGCTTTGTGCTCCCAGCTCTCCTGGCTACGCCATGTGGCGCAAATACGATCCTGAAGCACAAAGCTTGCACAATCCTGGCATGAATTTGTTGTAGAGGAGCCCAAGGACCCCATCCCAACAAGTTGTGAGGCATAAAGCGCAGTTTGAAAGTGCAGGGAGCTTTTGAAAAAAAGATTGCCAAAAATCCAAGATGGCTGGCGCTATGAAATTTGCACCAAAATTGCAATATTTCTCATATAAAGTACAAAAACAGTGATTTTAGGACATACAGAAACCTCCAAAACAGTGAAATTCAGACTTCCCCCCTGTGACAGCCTTACTCACTGTGACACTGGAAATGTGCTGCAATCTGCCTCAGCTCTTACAGTAGCTGGATTAGAAGAAATCACTGCCTCATGCTAGGAATGCCTCCTCAATGCAGATCTTTGGGCTGCCAGTCAGATATGGTGCCTGACCATACCTCCACGTTATGGGACAGGTGCAGGGGAAAACGCAGCCAGCACCCTGCGAGACACCGCCGAGCTTCCAAAGGACGCCTTTTAGCCTGCACTCGAACCCCTGCTAAATAGGTGAAGAAAAAGCGGGGATGGCCCTGAGCTCCAAAGAAACAAAGCAGGGCTGGCCAATAGCTACCTGTCAGCTGCAGAACGGAGTCTGCTTCTTCTCTACATAGGCAGAGCTGAAGAAATGCTCCAAGCACAAAGAAATCCCAAAAAAGTGACAAAAGAACACCAAACAAAATAAGAAAAAAGGAAGCGCAGAACAGACACACTTCTTCAGGCAGAAGGGAAAAACTGGTGCTAGAACTCTCAGTGAAGTAGGAGAGTCACAGAAAAAAATCTGGAGTGGATTTCTTCTGCATATGGCATGCAGCTATTGGGAGATAACCCACTTGTCTAGAATGTCTCATCCATTATACTGGAACTTATGTTATGAAAACTGACCTTGCCCAGGCTGCTGTTCTATTTACTTCTATGGCCAGCCAAACTGCAAATGTTATGGTCCAACTTGTGTAGTTGTGTCAGCAGAGGGCATTGTGCCTTCTGCATTTCCATTCCTGTTCCCTATATGTGGGTAGGGCTGGATTACGGGTAAATTGGTTATTTCTTGAGCTTCCAGCATATAGACAGACCTACCACACTCCCAAATTCAGCAGGAAGTTCCAACACAAGTTGGACCATAACATTTGCAGTTTGGCTGGCCATAGAAGTAAATAGAACAGCAGCCTGGGCAAGGTCAGTTTTCATAACATAAGTTCCAGTATAATAGATGAGACATTCTAGACAAGTGGGTTATCTCCCAATAGCCGCATGCCATATGCAGAAGAAATCCACTCCAGATTTTTTTCTGTGACTCTCCTACTTCACTGCAGTTTGCAGTTTCCTACATTTGCAGTTTGCAGGAGGCAGCAGCTTGTTGTTGTGGCCAAGGCCTGGCAAGAGCTGGAAGATGGGTCGGGGGCATGACTGGGCAGTGGATTAAACTCTGCTTCTTTAAAAGCATGCCTCCTTGGCAGTTCTTATATACATCAATTGGGAGACCGGCTCAAGGAATTAAGGCACCTTGAGCCTCCTTTTTTGAGAACAAACAAACATGCTTTCTTTCCCCTTGTGAAGGGAGAGCCAGTATGACAGGCTTTAACCAAAATGCTTTGGGGGCTATAACTCTCTTCTGTGCACAGATCTGATACTATCCACAGGAGAGATCCTCAAAATTGAAAAAAATTCAAAAATCCTAGGACTCCCAATTAACCTTTGAAGATCAGATCAACTCCCTGGTCAAAAAAACTCTTCTTCAGATTAAGGCAACTAAGAACGTAAATACACTCCCTCTTAAGCCAAAGTCTTGGTAGCAGTCAGTCTCTTGGTACTGTCATTCTCTGTATTATGACATTACTGAAAAAGAACAGAAGAAAATGCAGCTACTTCAACATACCAAGGCCAGATTCATTTTCGGAATAGGCAAATTTGAGAGGGCTGGCCCACTGCTGGGAGAATTGCACTAGCAGCCAACAAAACAAAGGATTCTCTTCAAGATCGCCTGCATAGTCTATAAAGCGTTTTATGGTGAAAACTCTGCCGGACTAGTATTAGACATCAAGAGATTACCCACTTATTCAACACTGTAAAAAAAGAAGCAGTCTTAAACTATCCCTTCCCCCCAATCTGATTCAACAGAAGAAAATATTCGAGACCACCTTTGAATCCCTAAGTCCAAAAATCTGGAATAGACTACTCTTGTATCTACATCAGGTTCCCTCTTATTACAGCTTCTGGAGAATGTTAAAGACTTATCTCTTCTCCTTACAATGAATAATCTCTATCCAAAACACTCTCTAATTGCTAACTGTAATAACCGATCCCAATCTTCTTATAGTTGACCGATCTCTATCCAGTAAGTTGACTAGAACCTAATTCTAATGTAATAACTGCTCCCAGTCCCAATCTTATAATAAGCTGCAATGATTCCTTGCTGAAAATTGTGGACTATAACAAATGTGCAGGGTATGCTGGCACTTTGAGGGTGGGCGGCACCCCTTCCCTTATACCTGTTTAGCTTCCCCAGCTCAAGCAGAATCTCCAACTTGCTGCCAGTGCCAGCTCTCCCTCTGTCGTCACTTTCTATTTGTGGGACCGGAAGTAACGTCAGAGGGAAGCCCCGAGACTAACCTAGTCCGGTGGTTCTCACCCTAGTCCTCTGGGCCCATTCAAAGAGTATGTACTGGTATGAGATAGGTTTGCGTACAAATCTATTGCATAATGCAGGGGTAGGCAATTCTGGTCTGCGAGAACCGGAGCCAGGTTTTCAGGATCTCCACCATGAATATGTATGAGATGCATTTGCATGCACTGCCTCCTTGAGATGCAAATCTAGCTCATGCATATTTATTGTAGATACCCTGAAAATTTAACCTGGCTCCGGCTCTCGAGGACTGGAATTGCCTACCTCTGGCATAATGCATGGTGGCTATCCTGAAAAGACAGGTGTACCCTAATCCAATGGTTCCCAACCCTGTCCTGGAGGACCACCAGGCAATCGGGGTTTCAGGCTAGCCCTAATGAATATGCATGAGAGAGATTTGCATATAATGGAAGTGATAGGCATGCAAATCTGCTCCATGCATATTCATTAGGGCTAGCCTGAAACCCTGATTGGCCTGGTGGTCCTCCAGGACAGGGTTGGGAACCACTGCCCTAATCTAGCCACCTAATAAAACCTGGCTCTACACTCTACAGCTCCTCCCCACCTCCATCATCTCAGCAGAATCGACGGCACTGAGCTGCAGAAATTAACAACAAAAAAGAACACGTGACTTCTCAGCCTCGTTCCTACCCCCAGTCCCGAAACACGTGCGTCTGACGTCACAGAAGCCTGGGGAGTCGCGCACCGCACTGCGCCTCGACCTGCCCCTTCCCACTGGAAGGGGGGGGGGGCAGAGCGTGCCGGCGCTTCCGCTTCCGGGTCGGACTGCGTGACTGGCGGTTTTCTCCCCCCCTACCTTCCCCCGGAAGAGGCAGCTTGCTTGTTACGAAGTGGACTCGTGAAGTGGGCGGGTAGCCCGGGAAGGAGGTGGGCCGCGGGCCGCCCGTCGCTCCCGCTCGGCGTTACGACGAGGTGCGTCTGCGTGCGCTCATCCCGAGGCGGAGGAAGGAGGGTGCGGGCGTCTCCCTTGCTTTGGGCCGAGTCGGGATTGGTGAGTGGCTGGGCTCCTTTCTCTCTCTCTCGGCTCTTTTGGGCCCTTTGCCTTCTAGGGAAGGCCTCGGGGGTTCCTGCCATCTGCTGAGTCCTGGGCCTTCAGCGTTGCACAATGTGTTATTTAAGCTTCTCGAACATCGTTTTGCTATATAGCTGAACGCTTCCTGGGAGGGTGCGGCGCAGGGGTTAGGGCTCCAGCCTCTGCTCCCTGTGACCCTGGGCAGGTCACTTAATCCCCTCATTGCCCCAGGTACACTAGATAGAGCAGATTACAAAAGAGTTATAAAAGGTGGGTTACAATATTGGATCATTGGTAAATTCAAGAGAAGTTGGGAATTTCTAAGTACCTTTCTTTCTTATAATTTTAATGTATATTTTCTGTAAACCGCTTAGAACTTAACGGATGTAGCGGTATATAAGAAATAAATTACAATTACAATTTACAATTACAATTACAAAAGGCGAGTTGCAAAAAGAGATATAAATGGTGGGATAAAGTAAGATCATTGGTGATAAAATTTGAGTTTATTGACTAAAATCAAATATTAAGATACAAAACATATTTATTTATATCCTAAGTGGTTTACATGCAGGTACTTTATCATATTTCCCTATCTGTCCCGATGGGCTCAAACTCTATCTCAGGGGTAGGGAACTTCGGTCCTCGAGAGCCGTATTTCAGTCAGGTTTTCAGGATTTCCCCAATGAATAAGCATGAGATCTGTTGGCATGCACTGCTTTCAATACATATTCATTGGGGAAATCCTGAAAACCTGACTGAAATACGGCCCTCGAGGACCGAAGTTCCCTACCCCTGAGATAGAGTTTGAGCCCATCAGGACAGATAGGGAAATATGATAAAGTACCTGCATGTAAACCACTTAGGATATAAATAAATATGTTTTGTATCTTAATATTTGATTTTAGTCAATAAACTCAAATTTTATCACCAATGATCTTACTGTATCCCACCATTTATATCTCTTTTTGCAACTCGCCTTTTCAACTTCTCTTGAATTTACCAATGATCCAATATTATAACCCACCTTTTATAACTCTTTTGTAATCCGCCTTGAACTGCAAGGTAATGGCGGAATAGAAATCTCTAATGTAATGTAATGTTGTGGTGCAGTGGTTAGAGCTACAGCCTCGGCACCCTGAGGTTGTGGGTTCGAATCCCACCCTGCTCCTTGTGACCCTGGGCAAGTCACTTAATCCCTCCCTTACCCCAGGTATATTAGATAGTGTGAGAGCCCGCCGGGACAGTTAGGGAAAAATGCTTAAGTATCTGAATAATTTGTAATCCGCATAGAGTTGTAGGATATGCGGAATATAAATTATTATTTAATAAAAATACCATTTTCTACTATGATTACTTCTGTAGGGCTGAAAGGTGCGCGCAGCACTGTACATTGAACATGAAGAGTTTATAATTTAATTTGGACAGACAGGACATATAGGGGTTGGGGAACTTATTGCAGAGAAAACGATAGGATGGACATAAGGTCATTTTTGTTGAGTGGGAGTGCCCGGTGGTTAAAGATACAGCCTCGGCACCCTGAGGTTGTGATTGTGGGTTTGAATCCCGTACTGCTCCTTCTGACCCTGGGCAAGTCACTTAATCCCCCTTGGCCCAGATGCATTAGATAGTGTGATAGCCCGCCGGGACAGACAGGGAAAATGCTTGAGTACCTGAATAAATTCTACTTAACATTTTTATAGCACTGCTAGATGTACACAATCACTGTACATTAAAGTATTCAAGAGAAGTCCCTGCTCGACAGAGCTTCATGTAAACTGTTCTGAGGTCCCTGAGAAGGGTATTGAAAATTGAATGAATGCATAAATAAATTAAGATTTGAAAGCACCCTCGACAAAGCAGTCTTTTAGCTTGGATTTGAATACTACTAGAGACAGGCTTGACATATTGACTCAAAAGCTCAAGCCTCCTTAAATCAGTCTACAAGGTGTTTTATTTTAAAAAATGTATATTTTTCTCAATTCTACAATGTTACCAGTATATTTATTTCTTTTTTTTTTTCTGGATCAATGGAGCAACAAGCAAAGTGACAGGAGGTTAACATCCTTCCAAGTATTGACAGTTGCAGCCATCTTCAGAACACTTTTCATTTGTCCATCCTCGTTAATACTAACTATACATTTCTTGTTCAGGGGTCTGTGGACTGTGCAGTCTCGGGACTGTAGTTCAGTAATATGTTGTCAATGTTTAGGGGTTGCATAACAAAAGCTTAATAAAGAATAAGTCATAACAAGCTTTGAGCTATTTTACATAGAATTAGAGCATAGCAAGACTGATGTCATCCAGATAAGGAGAATGTTATAGTTATCAGGTTTTGACAAATTTTCTATGATCCTTGGAGCCAGTCTGAAACTTAAGTGTTGGTGGCTGAGACATCTTGTTGCTCCAGCTTTCTCGTGATGCCACAGTGAAGTTCGAGTGGAGGTGGGGGGATTATGGAAAAATCCCTTCAAAGTTCCCCGTTCTGTCCCTGCCCTATCCCTTTAAGTTCTGTCCTCATCTGCACAAGCTTTGAATACTTATGATTTTAAATTGTTTGAGGCTTGTGCAGATGAAGACAGAGCTTGCAGGGATGGGAACAAATTTGCCCCCTTGTTATTCTCTATACAGTAACTCTTTTAAAAAAAACCAACCCCAATTTAACAAGGAATTTTTCTGTCATTCCTCGGGAAAAAAATTAACAAATTAATCTCTTAAAGTGCTACTGCATGCTAGCAGCACCCTTCCCTTGATAAGAACATGAGAATAGTCAGACTAGTGGTCCATGTGTTCCAGCATACTGCTTCCAACAGTGGTCAACCAGAGTATGACGATACTCGCTTGACTGATGCAAAGAAACAGTTGTCTCCTTGCTTCACATAGCACCATGGCTTGGCTTACCTTACTGAGCCTTTATCCAGTGTCTCATGAGACAACATGAGATATGCCCCACCACCTTTTTACCCTCTCTCATATTCCTCATGCTTGGGCAGCTAATGGGGTTGATGCATCACCCATATTCTGCCATCAGATCCCCACTGTACGATTCAGCTCTCTGTATATGCATGATGCAGAATACAGGAATGTCAAGCTTGAGACCATAAGATTAACCCAAAGATCCCCCCTGTAATGAGGCTCAAGCTTAGAGAATTAAATTCCTACCTCCCCACCATGCAAGATTGTTTGTTTAGCAGCAAAATACTGGAATTAAAAAAAAACAAACCCCACAACTAAAAAAAATGTCAAGGCATGACATCCTGAGTGCCCAGATGCAGTTAGCAGGCAGCATGGTGCCTGGGATTTATTGATCCCATGTGTGTGAAAAAAACGAGCAAGTACTTACATAACAATACTTGACCAACTAGAAACAATAAGAAAATAGGGAGAACTACAAATTAAAAGTAAAGAATACATAAAAGGTAAACCACGATGGGAAAGCTAGGGAATAAAGATTATAGAATAACTCTGGCTGCAACCAAATTTATTTAACAGTCAAATGTATCTTGAAAAAAGTAAGTTTTTAGATTTCCCTTGAGTTTATCTAGTGGATATTCTGAAAACCTGACTGGCAAGGGCGTACTCCGGGACCAAGTTGAGAAACATTGGTATAGAACACATATTTAACTCCAGAAAGACAAATAAATGAAATGCTTACTGCCTTTGCCACTCCCCAACTTCCACTTACCAGTGCTGATTGGGAAAGGGATTGGGACTTGTATACCGCCTCTTTGTAGTTATTCAACCACACTCAAAGCAGTTTATATTTATACAGGTACTTATTTTTACCTGGGGCAATGGAGGATTAGGTGACTTGCCCAGGGTCACAAGGAGCGGTGCAGGGCTTGAACCCACAACCTCAGAGTGCTGAGGCTGTAGCTCTAACCACTGTACCATGCCCTCCTCCAACCAGCTGAGGAGATGGAGCAATATTAGACCTAACCCCCTATTCCCACATATTAGTGCCGTTTGTCTGTGGTCATGTACAGATTGTGGTTGGAGGCACTATCAGCTCATGGAGGGGAGTGGGCGGCATTGATCACGTCTCTTCCATTGCTTTTACATCTGGCAGAACAAACTGGAAGTGATAGTAGATAAAGCCAGCCAGCAATACTGTATTGCATACTTGGTCTTCCATTGGAATCCTGCTGTTCTGACCCCAGTGTAAGAGGTCGTGGTGGGAGACACTGTCAGTTCAGGGGGAGGAGGGGATTGGTGCCTCCGCATACTTGGTCTCCTGTCAGAATTCCAGCGTTATATGGGGGCCAAAAAAAGTTGTACTAGTACCATGTGTTGGAGACCGTTTTGGTAACTGTTCCTCAATTAATAGCAGCTGTCAAAAACACTTGGGACTAGAGAGTGACGTGATAATGGTAAGGGAACTGGGCATAGGTGTGGGAATACCGCAGTAGCGGTGACCCAGTCGCTGGTCTCCAGTTTCAAAGGAGTATAGTGCACACTTACAGTGGACAGTTGAGGCTAGAAAGAGCTTTCTACCTTCATTTTATCCAGAGGGGTTCCCTTTCCTGCCCCACACTGGGAAATATTGGCAATGGATGCAGCCTCTATAGTTGAGGAGTTCACTACCTAGCACAGGGCATCTGGTCTCCGGTAGAAGCGAAGTGGTCCATCAATCTATTGGAGCTCAGGGTGACTTGTTTGGCCCTGAAGGAGTTTGCTCTGTTTTCGGAGCAGTCCCCTGTCTGAGTGTTTTCGTACAGGGCCACAGCTGTGGCTTTTGTCAACAAGTAACGTCTGAGAGAAGGCTTCCGGTTCAGGCGTGGGACGCACATAGGAGTCGCCGCTGCTTTGTGCCCACTGCGGCAGTGAAGAGGAGGGAGCCGGCCAAAAGATAACACCAGAGGTGGCAATGAAAATGCCGCATCGCATCATGCGCCGCAAGTTTGACACCTGTGGTCTAAAATGTCTCACCTATTGCACTGGAAAAAGGGATTATGTACTTAGCCTGGTAAGATCTTTTCCAGTAAATAGGTGAGACATTCTAGACCCCCACCCAGTCCTTACTGTGCATGCCTACTGTTTCAGTCTGTTTATGCTTAACTTGGATGCCCGTTATCCCTTGGGAGCTGGGAAGAATTTGTATATACCGTATATACTGGAATATAAGTCGAGACCCTGGTTGATTCAAATATAAGTTGGGCGGCTTAATATTCAAGTGTCCTTCCCTGTCAGGCTCTGCACCCTGCACCCTTCCTCCCTTCCCCTGTCAGGCACTGCACCCAGCACCCTTCCTTCCTCTCCTGTCATGCTCTGCACCCAGCACCCTTCCCTCCATCCCTCTCCTGTCAGGCACCCTCCCTGCCATGCTCTGCACACAACCCCCTTCCTTCCTTTCCTCCCCTGTCAGGCTCTGCACCCAGCACTCTTCCTTCCTTTCCTCCCCTGTCAGGCTCTGCACCCAGCACCCTCCCTGCCAAGCTCTGCACCCAGCCCCTTTCCTTCCTTCCTTTCCTCCCCTATCAGGCTCTGTACCCAGCACCTACCCTTCCTTCCTTCCCCTGTCAGACTCTGCATTCTTCCTCCCAGGCTCTGCCCTCTGTCTGTCCCCCCCCTCCCTGCCCTATCTTCATACTTCTGCCGATCCCTGGTGGAGGTACAGCGGGTCCTCTGCCGATCTCTGGTGGAGGTGCAGCGTGCAGGAGCAAGCTTTCTGAACTCCTGCCCCTTTGCTAACCAGCTGTGTGGATCCACTTTTTAATCTCAGCGGCACGAGCAGCAGCGTGATTTGGCGCTGCTTCTTAGCGCTGAGGGGCTTCCTTACTGGCTCCTGTGAAAATTTATATGTCTTCTTTGAAACTCTTCCATCTATCTCCCTTTGAAACTCTATTTACATATGCAGATGACATCCTTGTTCTTCTCGAGTTAGATTTAAACCTCACTAACCTCACCGAAAATATAACAAACAGCTTGCATAACGAAACTCCAATCCTGGGCCCTCACTGTACAAATGAAACTGAATGAGACCAAAACAAAACTACTCTGGCTTGGCCCAAAATTAGATCAGTTACCCATGCTCATTCCACTATCTTCTGGTCCCACACTGCAGATCGGATTCTCAAGCAAAGTTTTGGGCATCATTATTGACTCTACACTTTCCTTTAATGATCATCTCAACTCTCAGGTAAAAAAATGTTTTTTTAGTCTTCACATGTTGAAGAAAGTGAGATTCTGCTTCCGCCAACAACATTTTGCTGTCCTTGTTCAATCAATCATTCTTTCCAGACTGGACTATTGTAATTCCATCTATCTAAGTCTAACCAAGAAAAGTCTTCAAAGACTTCAGCGGATCCAGAACACTGAGGCTAGGTTGATCTTCTCAAAAAGTAAATTTGATCATGTTTCCCCGCTTCTGGCTTCCAGTGATTTCTAGGATTCACTTTAAATGTACCTGCCTAATATTCAAGATCCTACATGGCATTCTTCCTCCCCTAATTCCACTATCCTGGAATTCTTCGAGACCTGACACTACCAGATCCGCCCACAAACTTAAACTATCTTTCCCCTCATTAAAAGGTGCCATGTATGCAGGTAAATTAGGGAAATCCCTTTATCCCAGGACAAGCAGGCATGATATTCTCACATGTGGGTGACGTCATCTACGGAGCCCCAGCGCAGACAGCTTTTCAAGCACACTTGATTGAAGTTTCAAGTTTGCTATGCTGCACCACGCATGTGCATGCCTTCTTGCCCACTAGAGGGCGCATCCCCACCTCGTGGTCCTCAGTTCAGTTTTTTCCACGGAGCCAGAAGCCCTGTGGAATTTGTGCTCTCTACTTTTTGCCTTCTGATACCGCGGCTGAGTGTTTTTTCTCGGTCGCTGTGCTTGATTTGTTTTTTTATTTGTTCGTGTGTTCAGTTATCGTCGAAAAAAAAAAGTCTTTTCGTTCGGCTCCGGGGGCTCCCGGTAGCCGCGGCCGTGGGACGTCGTTCGTTCCCGGCCGTTTTTTGAGTTCATGTCCCGTCCCTTGACGGGTTTTAAAAAAGTGCACCCGGTGCGATCGGTTGCTTTCGATCACCGATCCCCACCGGTGGTGCTTGTTTTGTCTGGGTCCTGAGCACCTGACCGACTCCTGCACTCGGTGCTCTACTTTTCAGCCGAGAGCTCTCCGCTGCCGTCGCGCTCGAATGGCGGAGCTCTTTGCTGTGGACCCCGCGGCGGGGACGGCCTCGACGTCGGCCTCGGCTTCGGCCCCAGCCTTGACCTCGGCCTCGACTCCCTCGACCTCGCCGCGACAGCCCGCTTCGTCGAAGCCTGCGTCCTCGACCCCGAAGTTGACGGTGTGTAAGTCCTCACTTCCTTCTCCTGTTCCAGCCTCGAAGAAGCCATCCTCGGGCTCATCGACGGGGGCGGGTGGGTCGTCCTCGGCCCCGCCCCGAGCGTCGAAGTCGGGTGCCCCGCGGGAATACTCGAGACCGAGGTCGCCCTCGAGGGAGCACCCGCTGGCCCCGGATCTTCCAGCTATGATGGGGGTCCCCGTTTTTCAGGACTTACTCCGTGCACTCATTGCCTCGGAGCTGTCCGGTGCCCTCGCGCACCTACAGCCGGCTTCGGCCTCGTCTGCCCCGGCTTCGGCAGCCTCGGTCTCGGTACCCTCGACTTCGGCCCCCGGGGTGGCTTCGGCCTCGACCCTGACCTTGCCCTCGACCTCGGTTGACCAGCCTGAGCGGAGCGTGCGGCCTTGGGACAAGGTGCGAAAGGTTCGGAGGCTCTCTTCCTCTTCTTCCTCGTCGAGGTCCTCCCGGGGCTCCTCGCCCTCGGGTCGGCCTTGGGCGAAGCGTCGACCGAGAAAGCCCAAACGTCTTCGGGGTTCTCCTCGACGATGCGGTCGCTCCTCGCCGACCGGGGCTGAGACCTTGCATGTCTCGGAGCTCCGCCTCGATAATCCGAGGCTTTTCCGTTCCTCCGAGGTAGAGTTATCGAGGGACTCCTCGCCGAGACGGAAGGGGCATGCCTCGGTGCCTCATACCCCGGGGACTTCCCGCAGGGGTTCCTCGGGGCATGGGCGGTCCCCGACCCCATCGAGGTCGCTGGGTGCGGCTTCTTGGGGTTCGGGGTCTGGCACGGGTAAGGAACCTCGTTACTCCCGTGAGGCTTCCCCTTCTTTTTTGGCGGCGCGGGCTTCTCGAACTCCCTCTCCGTCTTCGAAGCCCTCCTCCTTTTCGAGATTTGTGCTTGATATGGGGAGGGCTTTGGACCTTGATCTTGTGTCAGGTTCTCAATATACAAAGGAATTTTTGGAGGAGCAGGATTTGCCTTCTCCCCCAAGGGAGACTCCTCGTCTGCCTCTCAACAAAGTTCTCCATCAGACCTTCCTGAGAAACTTGGACTCCCCTCTCACGGTTACGGCGGTTCCCTCGAAGATGGAGTCAAAGTACCGTACAGTCCCTTGCAAAGGCTTCGAAAAAGTGCAGCTTGCTGCTGGTGGAGTCGGCGTTGAAGAAGTCCCAGCCTTCTCGGGTCTCTGCTGCGGTCCCCCCCGGACGGGAGGGACGGACCCTGGACAAGTTTGGTTGTCGCCTCTACTCCAATTCCATAATGGCTGCCAGGGTCCTTAATTATGCTTTCACATTTTCGTCCTATTTACGGCAGATGGTGAAGGCGTTGCCCCGTTATTATGGGGTCATGCCGGATTCCCATAAGGGGGATTTTGGTACCTTTATGGCCAATTTGTCACAGCTGCGTCTGTACCTTTTTCACGCAGTTTACGACGCGTTTGAGTTGGCCTCTCGAGTCTCCGCCTTTGCGGTGGCGATGCGCCGTCTCGCATGGCTCCGTACCCTGGATATGGACCCGAACTTGCAAGAACGTCTGACAAATCTTCCATGTGTTGGCTCAGAATTGTTCAATGAGTCCTTGGAGGCGGCGACCAAACGCCTGTCCGAACATGAGCGCTCCATCGCCTCCTTGGTCTGTCCTAAACCCCGGGTACCGCCGCAGAAGCCGTTTAGACCTCCACCGCGGCAATACCCACAGAAGTCGACGCCGGCTTTCTCGAGGCCTCCGCCCCGGCGTCCCCCTCAGCAGGGCAGAGCGTCCCAACCGAAATCTCAGGCGCAAGGGGCGTCTAAACCGGCTCCGTCTTTTTGACGTGATGAGCGGATGGGGGCGGGCCCCCTCCGCACTGTCGACGGACCCCCTTCCCATCGGGGGCCGCTTGCAGGCTTTTCATCCGGCCTGGGCCAGGATCACGTCAGACGCTTGGGTGCTCCGGATCATCTCCAAGGGTTACTCGCTAAACTTCTCAGCCACGCCGCCGGAACATCCGCCGGGGGCTTCTCTTTGCTGTCGAGCCCAGCTTCCTCTTCTCCTTTCGGAAGCCAGGTCCTTGTTGAGCCTTCGGGCGGTGGAGCCGGTGCCCCTGAACCAAAGGGGACGAGGGTTTTACTCCTGTTAGTTTTTGGTCCCGAAGAAGACCAAAAGAAGAAGACTTACGCCCCATTCTGGACCTCCGGAGGCTCAACAAGTTCCTTGTCCGAGAGAAGTTCCGTATGTTATCCCTTCCAGTCCTGTACCCTCTGTTAGAATCGGGGGACTGGATGTGCTCCCTGGACCTGAAGGAAGCATATACTCATGTTCCGGTGCATCCCGCCTTCCGCAAGTTCCTCAGGTTCCAGGTGGGGGAGTTGCACCTCCAATATCGGGTCCTCCCCTTTGGGCTGGCTTCGTCCCCTCGAGTCTTCACGAAGTGTATGGTGGTGGTCGCGGCAGCCCTGAGATCTCGGGGGCTGCAGGTCTTTCCCTACCTGGACGATTGGCTGATCAAGGCGTCCTCCAAGGAAGGGGTTATTTCAGCGACCCGACACACTATCATCTTCCTTCAACGTCTGGGGTTCGAAGTGAGCTTCCCCAAGTCTCAGTTGTGCCCGGCTCAATCCCTTCAGTTTATCGGGGCCGTGCTGGACATGGTTCACCTCCGTTCGTTCCTCCCCCCGCCACGGTTGGAGGCCCTGCTTCGATTGAGTCTCCAGGTTTCGCTTCTGCCCTCAGTTTCGGCGCACGGCCTGATGGTTCTGCTCGGCCACATGGCGTCGACAGTCCATGTCACTCCGTTCGCCCGTTTGCACCTGAGGCTTCCTCAGTGGACCTTGGCCTCCCAGTGGCGTCAGGATCGGGACCCAGTCTCCTCCCCTATAACAGTGACTCCTTCCTTGAGACGCTCGCTCCGTTGGTGGACCAACTCTTCCAATCTTTCCGGGGATTTGCTCTTTCTCGTTCCTCCGCATCGCAAGGTCCTGACCACGGACTCCTCGGAGTACGCGTGGGGGGCTCATCTAGACGGTCTGCGGACTCAAGGTCTATGGTCGGCAGAGGACCGACGTTGTCACATCAATGTTTTGGAGCTTCGTGCCATTTTTCTGGCTGCTCGAGCGTTCTGCCACCTGCTGCATGATCAGGTAGTCCTCGTGCAGACGGACAGCCAGGTGGCAATGTATTATGTAAACAAGCAAGGGGGAACGGGCTCTTGGTCCCTGTGCCGGGAAGCATTGCGCCTTTGGGAATGGGCGGTCTCCCAGAACATCTTCCTACGTGCGGTTTACATTCAGGGAGAGAGGAACTGTCTGGCAGACAAACTCAGTCGTCTCCTCCAGCCACAAGAGTGGTCGCTAAACTCCCGAGTTCTGCACGAAGTTTTCGAACACTGGGGGACTCCTCAGGTGGATTTGTTTGCCTCCCCGGAGACTCACAAGCTGCCCCTCTATTGTTCTCGGATTTACTCCCCGGACCGTCTCGAAGCCGATGTCTTTCTTCTAGACTGTGGAGGGAAATTCCTGTATGCGTTTCCTCCTTTTCCGCTGATCTTGAGAACGTTGGTATATCTCAAATCGACCAGAGCCACTATGATTCTCATTGCGCTTCGTTGGCCTCAGCAGCACTGGTTCTCCCTGCTCCTTCAACTCAGTGTCAGGGAGCCTCTGCTTCTGCCAGTTTTTCCCTCTCTGCTGTCTCAGAGTCGGGGGTTCGCTGTTGCATCCCAATCTTCAGTCCTTACATCTGACGGCTTGGTTCCTTTCCTCTTGACTTCGGTTCCTGTTTCTCAGTCTGTGAGGGAAGTTTTGGAAGCCTCGCGCAAGGTCTCGACTAGGCTTTGTTATTCCCAGAAGTGGACCAGATTTTCATCCTGGTGTTCCTCGAACCATCTGGATCCGAGTTCGGTTCCGGTGTCTTCGGTTCTGGAATATTTGTTGCATTTGTCCAAGTCTGGGCTGAAAACGACTTCCATTCGGGTGCATCTCAGTGCTATTGCTGCTTTCCATCGGCATCTCGAGGGTCGGTCTCTCTCTCTTCATCCTCTGGTGACTCGTTTCATGAGGGGTCTCGTGAATGTTCATCCTCCTCTGAAACCTCCTCCGGTAGTTTGGGATCTTAATGTGGTCTTGGCTCAGCTGATGAAGCCTCCTTTTGAGCCTATTGACAAATCTCATCTTAAGTTTCTCACTTGGAAGGTGATCTTTTTACTTGCGCTCACGTCCGCTCGTCGGATTAGTGAGTTGCAGGCTTTGGTTGCGGACCCTCCTTTTACTGTGTTCCATCATGACAAGGTGGTTCTTCGCACCCATCCAAAGTTTTTACCTAAAGTTGTGTCTGATTTCCACCTCAATCAGTCCATTGTTCTTCCGGTGTTCTTCCCGAAGCCCCACTCTCATCCTGGGGAGGCGGCGCTTCACACGCTTGACTGTAAGAGGGCGCTGGCTTTTTATCTTCAACGCACTATGTCTCATCGGAAGGTTCCTCAATTGTTTTTGTCCTTTGACCCTAATCGGTTGGGACGTCCTGTTTCCAAGCGCACCTTGTCCAACTGGGTGGCTGCTTGTATTTCTTTTTGCTACGCTCAGGCTGGTCTTGAACTGCATGGTCGGGTTACGGGACATAAAGTCCGAGCGATGGCAGCTTCTGTTGCTTTCCTCTGGTCTACTCCGGTGGAGGACATCTGCAAGGCTGCCACTTGGTATTCGATTCATATTTTCACCTCCCACTACTGTCTGGATACGTTGTCCAGAAGTGACGGCCGGTTTGGCCAGTCGGTTTTGCGTAATCTGTTTTCCTAAATTGCCATCCTCCCACCTGCCCTTTTTTGGTTGGCTTGGAGGTCACCCACATGTGAGAATATCATGCCTGCTTGTCCTGGGATAAAGCACAGTTACTTACCGTAACAGGTGTTATCCAGGGACAGCAGGCATATATTCTCACAACCCGCCCTCCTCCCCGGGGATGGCTTCTTTGCTGGCTATGGAACTGAGGACCACGAGGTGGGGATGCGCCCTCTAGTGAGCAAGAAGGCATGCACATGCGTGGTGCAGCATAGCAAACTTGAAACTTCAATCAAGTTTGCTTGAAAAGCTGTCCGCGCTGGGGCTCCGTAGATGACGTCACCCACATGTGAGAATATATGCCTGCTGTCCCTGGATAACACCTGTTACGGTAAGTAACTGTGCTTTTCTTCAAATTCACTGAGCTTTGGAATAACCTCCCTGTCCCGCTGCGGAACCTAGATTCATTCCAATTATTCCAAAAGCATCTGAAAACCTGGCTTTTCTCCAAAACGTAAAGCTATCTATTTAAAATGTAAAGCTAGCTATCCTCTTCATAACCTCTAATTTCTTATTATGTCCTTCCCTCATTTATTGAATTACCTGTAAACCGTGCCGAACTCTATCTTTATGGAGATGATGCGCTATACAAACTTAAGGTTTAGTTTAGTTTACTCCTGCCTAACTTAAAGCACTGTTTGTAGAATTAGGTCTTACAGTCTGTGGGCAAAATCGGGAGTGAGGGGGAGTCTGAAAAACCTATTTTTGAAGGTTTTTGCCATATCTTGTAAGGAACTCCACTTCTTGCTTTCTGAGGTTTTTTTTGTTCTAAAATCTGCTGCAGTGACCATCTTGGATTTCCCAATTTTTTTCAAAGTTCTCCAGATTATTCAAATCATGTTGTTTTACTTCAGAACTGGTAGGGATGGAGTCCTCGGGCTCTTTTACCCCTAATTCATGCTGGATGGATGCCAGAGAATCGCCCTTGTGCCAAGTGCTGCACAGCACATGAAGGGGGGGGGGGGGGGTGGAAGTGTCGGGCTTAGCCTCCTCCTTGGCCTCTAAGACTGAGGAACTTTTGGGGGCCTGTCTATTAGAGATTGACACGGGAAAAAATTTTATCAACGTTCCCGCCCTGTTCCCATGAGCTCAGTCCCCATCCCACGAGCTCAGTCCCTGCCCCATCCAAGCAAGCTCAAGTCCCTGCAAACGGTCAGATCCCACCCGCACAAGCTTCAAATAATTATGATTTTATACTGAACTTATTTTATTAAAGTATAAAAAGAGACTATTCTATACAATTGTCAATTTATAAATTCAAATAATACAGAGCAAGGATCAACAAAACCTCCGTCTCCCCTCCCTTTCACAAATATCCCCTCCACTATTGTGAAAACTGAACAAACCAAATTACTACAGAATGCTGCACAGAAAAATCAAGCTAACAGAATACTTCAGTCATACATGGCAGGAATAGTGTTAGGGGAGAGCAACTAGGGCAACTGCCCCCTGGTCAGAGAGAGAGAGCACTAAGCCAGCTGGAAGCTAAAGAAGCACAGCCTGGACTTTGCGGTCCCCAGTTATGTCTAATACCAGCTCTAGCAGGACACATATTTCAAATCTGAAATATTCTAATCACAAAATATAAATTAAATTTATTTCTACCTTTTGTTGTCTGGTAATTTTATTCTTCATATCACATTGGTCTCAGGCTTTGGTTTTGGGTTCCTTCTGTCTTCATTGTGGCATGGCTGGCTCCTGAAGGTAAAATAGGCCCAAGAGGAGCTGGGGAGGAGATGCCGAGTCTGACACAGGTGAAAATTTGTTTTTTTTAACCACAGGAGCAAGACTTTTCACCACTTCACAGGGTGGTGAAAGGTTTTGTCCCCATTCCTGCGGGGTTGTGAAATGTTTTGTCCCCATTACTGTGGATTTACTGTGGTGACCATGATTTACCGCAGTAAAAGGTCCCCGTGTTATTCTCTACTGTCTACTGGAAGAAAATACTTCTGAGATCCCCAGAACAGTAGCATAGCTAAGCATAAGAGCATGGAAGCCATGGAGCCTAAGAGAGGGAAGGTGGAGTTACCTAAAGTGGACTCGGTACTGCCTACTAAAGCCTTTCTCCTGAATTGGTTAATTTGATATGGATACCTTATTTGCATAGCTGGGATCCTCATGAGGTCTGATGGCGAGCCAGGGATCATGAGGTCTCGGGTTCCTAGAGCCCATCGGTGTCATTGACAGAGGCTGATCAGGATCCCGTGGATCTTTCTGTCAGGGACTCAGAAGGTGAGGGATCAGTCTGTATGCCCTTGCTTTCACAGAGGGAGTCTTCCTTTCTGGGTGACATAGGGTCGCAAATAGGAGCAAGTACGCAGGAAGCAGTGTTGGCCCTCAACCAAAGGGAAGATCCCATGGTATGTCTGCTGTTCAAGCCTTCTGCCCTATTAGAGCTCATTACTGACTCTTAGCAGGCCCCTTCCACCAATGTTTTATCCTGAGGAGTGAGAGCGCATCCCACATCTTTGCCCTGGCATCCTGATATGAGAGTCTTTAGTCATGGAGCACTGGAAAGGTGTGACTCATTGATAGAGCTGCTGTCTCTCCATCTAGATCAGGGGCCTCGCCAAAGTCCCTCCTTGAGGGCCGCAATCCAGTCGGGTTTTCAGGATTTCCCCAATAAATATGCATGAGATCTCTGTGCATGCACTGCTTTCAATGCATATTCATTGGAGAAATCCTGAAAACCCGAATGGATTGCGGCCTTCAAAGAGGGACTTTGAGACCCCTGATCTAGAGTTTGTGAGATCAAATCCCAGTGATGCTGCTTGTGACCCTGGACAAGTCACTCAATCCTCCAGTGCCCACCACTTTGAATGTTAACTTTGAATATGAAAGCCATAATAAGGCAACATGTACAAGTCTAATCTAATCTAATCCTTAGGTTTGTATACCGCATCATCTCCACGTTCGTAGAGCTCGACGCGGTTTACAGTAGGAGAAATAGGAAGGAACTACAACAGAGGGTTAGAGGTAGAAGTGTGAAGAAAATTTAGAGGACTTGGGATGCCAAGATATAAGAGTTTCCTTGATTCCTAAGTTGGAGGGAGACTTACATTTTTTGAGAAAAGCCAGGTTTTCAGATGTTTGCGGAAAACTTGGAGAGAGCTCAAGTTCTGAAGAGGGGAGGTAAGGTTGTTCCAGAGCTCAGCGATTTTGAAGTGGAGGGAGGTCCCTAGCTTTCCTGTGTGGGAAATGCCTTTTAGCGAGGGGAAGGATAGTTTTAATTTGTGGGAGGATCTGGTGGTATTAGGGTTTGAGGAATTCCAAGAAAGAGGGATAAAGGGAGGGAGGATACCATATAGGATTTTGAAAGTTAAACAGGCGCATTTATAGTGGACCCTGGCGATTATCGGAAGCCAGTGGAGCTTGGCCAGGAGCGGGGAGACATGGTCAAATATACTTTTAGCGAAGGTGAGCTTGGCTGCGGCATTCTGAATCCGTTGGAGTCTGTGGAGGTTTTTCTTAGTTAGGCTTAAGTAGATAGAGTTGCAATAGTCCAATCTGGAGAGGATGATGGATTGGACAAGGAGGGTAAAATGTTTTTGATGGAAGCAGGATCTAACTTTCCTCAGCATGTGAAGGCTGAAAAAGCATTTTTTTTTACCAAGGATTGGAGGTGGTCATTGAAGGACAATGTGGAATCAATGATTATGCCCAAGACCTTGCTCGAGAACTCAAGCTGCAGAGAGGAGCCAGAGGGTAGTGGGATGGAGGTGGGTAGGTGATCTAGTTTTGGACCGAGCCAAAGAAGTCTTGTTTTGGACTCATTCAATTTCAGTTGCACAGTGTGGGCCCAGGATTGTAGGTTCATTATACAAGAGGATATGTTCTTAGACAGGTCGGTGAGGTTCGAATCGGTCTCGAGGAGGATGAGGATGTTGTCTGCATAAGTGTAAGTCCCTATTACCTTCCTGAGAGCTCTTTAAAGGTAGCCAAAACAGTGACTAGGCTGTATCTTATGGCACAGGAGTGTCAACAGGTGTTTGCTCAGCCTAAGGTGGATTCCTTGGTAGCTCAGGTTAACCAAGTGCACATCCCTGCTGAGTGAGAGAGATGTAATAAAGAATATGTATGATCGCAGAGTGGATGTAGTTCTAAAAAGGCAGTTTGAAACTTTGGCCTTAGGTTTAATGCAGCTGCAGCAGCCTCTTTTGTTGTATGAGCTTGTCATAGCAAGATGTGTGGGCTCACCCTGGCAGAGGGTAAGCCTTTACCCCAGCTGATGCTAGCAGGGGTGGATTATGTGACCGATGCTCTCTGTGACATCAGAGCCATGGGCAAAGTCTTGCCTTATTTGATTTCAGTCTGCAGAATGCTCAGGATCAGGCAATGGGTGGGTGATCCCACCTCCAAGGTTACTCTCTGCAGACTCCCTTTCAAAGGACAGATATTATTTGGAAAGAGTCTGGTTGATTTCATAGCTAGCGTGGCAGATCACCGGCCAAAATCTCTGCCTGACAGCAGACCGCAAACCTCTAGAGCAGGGTTGTCGGTCAGTCGAGTTTTTAGGATTTCCCCAATGAATTTGCATGAGATATATTTGCATTCACTGCTTCCAAATAGATCTCATGTATATTCATTTGGGAAATCCTGGAAACCTGACCTGGCGAGGCCTGGGGTTGGACGTCCCTGCTGTAGAGATTCAGGGCAGTCTAATTTTTGTAATTCCAGGTGCTTTCGACAGTCCTCAGGAGAAACCTCATCTCAAGAGATCTTATCAGGGATCAAGACAGAAATTTACAGGCCCTAGGCGAAACCAGGCTTCTGGTTCTCATCCCACATCAACCTCTAAGAAAGCACAGTGAGGGGGACAGGTAAAGTATATCGGGCCATGGGGGGGGGGGGGGAGATGTTGAGGAAAGAAGAATTGAGAAGGCTTAGCAGGAGACTTACAGATTCACATTGCATTTAGGGCCCTATATAGTATTATTCTGGCTCTGGCCAGCCTTTGAATGTTCTTTTGTTGAGGCATTTGGAGAATGCTATGTTTCTGGTCTCAAAAGTGCTGGGGTTATGGCTAACTGATATATCTCTCTATTTTCATTCTCCTTTTTATTGTTGCAAACACTTGCTGTGCTGTGTAATCAAAAGGCACCATATCAAGCTGAATAAACAAAACTAAGAAAATTGCTATGCTTTATCACTTTGTGGTACAACACGTTTCATATTTGTATCTATCTCGTTGTTCATTTCTTGTTAGCATAGGCTTTTTGTGTTACATGAAACAGTTTTCATCATGTATGGTGATAATGGAGAATAATGTTTAATAAGGCTTTACATACTGAAGCATCTAAATGTATGAATTAATGAAGTTATCAACCTGCTAGGGCATTTAGGTCAAAAGGACAGGTTTCTCATCTGTAAAATTAGTTGATCATCAGGAATGCATGAGTGTATGTTTTTTTTTTTTTCCATTGCTGGCTATACTTTGTGACATGCCTTGCCTACTGAGTTCTGCTGCTTGAGTAATATGGCCTTCAGAAAAAAGTCAAAGGCAACACTTGTTTGGCAAGCCTTTTTAAGATCATCAGGAATGGTTTGAGTACCTGATTGTAAAACCGCTTAGATAACCTTAATAGGCGGTATATAAAAACCTATTAAATTTGAAACTTGAAGAATGACATGGTGACGTATGTAGAACAAATGATTAAGTATAGAGATGCTATCATAGTAACATAGTAAATGACGGCAGATAAAGACTTTAGTGGTCCATCCAGTCTGCCCAACCGTACATGCTCCATAAATTAATTTAGTTTAAATGGTCCCTTTTCCCAGATATTTCTGGGCCAGAAATCCAGAGCCCCGCCCAGCAGTGTGCTCAGGCTCCATCCACCGGAGTCTCCATCAAAGCCCATCCCAGCCATCGAAACCCTCCCCAGCCCTTCCCAACCGAATAGTCCATACACGGGACACGGGCTATGCAAGCCCGTCCAGCACTGGCCCCAATTCCTTCAATGTATACCCATTATTTTCTGATTAGAGATCCTCTGTGTTTATCCCACGCTAGTTTGAACTCTTGTTACCGATTTCTTCTCCACCACCATCCTTGGGAGCATATTGCTCGCATCAACCACCCTCTCCATAAAGAAGAATTTCCTAACATTACTCTTGAATCTACCACCCCTCAATCTCAAATTATGACCTCTGGTTTTCCCATTTTCCTTTCTCTGGAACAGATTTTGTTCTACGTTAATATCTTTCAAGTATTTGAACGCCTGAATCGTATTTCCCCTGTCCCTGCTTTCCTCTAGGGTATACATATTCATCATCTATTGCCATGGAATAATCAAGATGTTACATATCCCCCTCCTTATCTGCAGGGGTTAGGGGCAAAGCTGGCCCACAAATACAAAAACAAAATCACAACGTTAGGGCTGATTCTGACCCACCCTTGCCTCCCGGACCTATCCACTGTACTTACTTTATAAAGCCTGATGGTCTAGCGATGAAGCAGGGCAGGAGCAATCTTCCTATGCTATTGCCCTGTGCAGAACTGGGAGCAAAAATGGCTGCTGTGATCACAGCAGCCATGTTGTTCCCAGTTCTGCACAGAGCAAGAGCATAGGAAGATCGCTTAAGAACATAAGAATTGCCACTGCTTGGTCAGACCAGTGGTCCATCGTGCCCAGTAGTCTGCTCACGTAACGGCCCTCTGGTCAAACACAAGCGCCCCAACTGAGATTAGCCCTACCTGCATTAGTTCTGGTTCAGCAGGAACTTGTGCAACCTTGTCTTGAATCCCTGGAGGGTGTTTTCCCTTATAACAGCCTCCGGAAGAGCGTTCCAGTTTTCTTCCACTCTGGGTGAAGAAGAACTTCCTTACGTTTGAACGGAATCTATCCCCTTTTAATTTTAGAGAGTGTCCTCTTGTTCTCCCTACTTTGGAGAGGGTGAACAACCTGTCTTTATCTACTAAGTCTATTCTCTTCATCATCTTAAATGTTTCGATCATGTCCTCTCTTAGTCTCCTCTCTTCAAGGGAGAAAAGGCCCAGTTTCTCTAATCTCTCACTGTACGGCAACTCCTCCAGCCCCTTAACCATTTTAGTCGCTCTTCTCTGGACCCTTTCGAGTAGTACTGTGTCCTTCATGTACGGCGACCTGTGCTGGATGGATTCTAGGTGAGGGCATACCATGGCCCGGTACATGATAACCTTCTTTGATCTATTCGTGGTCCCTTTCTTAATCATTCCCAGCATTCTGTTCGCCCTTTTCGCTGCTGCCTCTAGACCACCAGGTTTTGAAATCAAGATATATACATCCCTCCATATTTATGGGTTCGGAACTCGTGACTTTGGTTATTTGCTGTTTTCATCTGGGTGACCCACCCCCGAGTTCTGAACCCGTGAATATAAAGGGGGATGTATATATTTGATTTTATGTATTTTAAATGCATATGTGTTTGTAATCTACTTAGGTTTTGGATTTGCAGACTATAAATGTTTTAAATACAAAAATATGTATTAAACATTTTTATAGTCACTTTTTTTCTTCTATTTCATTGTTTTTGAACATCCCCTATTGCATACTTCTGCAAACACATTGCAAGAAAACTTCATCTGTGTGTAGCCTGGAGGAGAGATGTGAGTTGCATTTGATGGCTGTAGCTCTGTCAGTTTTCTGCCTCAGGTATTTACTTGAGAGATTAAACATGCCTAGTAGTTAAGCAGGGGATTGACAAATTATTTTTCTCAAAAGCTTTCCACCTTTAGGGAGGGACTAGAAAATTGTACCCTTTGCCAGGAAAAGTGTCATCTTTTTTCATTCATTTTTATCACAGTAAATTAAATTTCTATTTCCTTCTCAGCTTAGCCAGAATGTAATCAAGGTAGCATTTGTAGGGTCTGAGATTTGACTATTCTTTAGCACTCTCCAGACCAGTAGAGGTTAACTTTACGAATGGGTATATATCTAATCATGACCAGCAGGTGGAGACTGAAAACAAAACTTTGGGACAGTATATCCTAGCCCCTCCTCTCTATTTCCCTCAGTCTTCTTTCAGTCTCCAGCAGGTGTTGATGTGATCTGTACCCATCTCCCTTGGTAGGGCTGTTGGAATTTGTTTAGGGGGTTTATTGTCCCTGTTTTTGGCCGGACGGAGCTTGGACGGACTCTGTTTGGGGGTTCGTCCGACCTCGGGGGTGTCAAACCCGGCGGGTCTCGAGCGGGGTCCCTCCCCCCATTTCCTCCACCTCCCCATATTTTTTTAGAGGAGCCTCAGCAGTAAGCCTTGCCCCCTAAATCAAGCAAGGCATATTGCTTAGAGAGCCTGTGGAGTCTGTTCTGTAAAAAAAAAAAAAAAATCCTGAGGTAGTGCTGGTCTGGAGGGTTGTATCCCTTTAAGAACACTGTATTTTACTGTATTTTTCATCTAACCGGCACTTTTTTACAGCTAGGTCGCGTATGGAGCAATGAGCACTTCTAAAGGGAAAAAGTGCTCATTGTGCTCCAGACGCGAGGCACTCGCGGCCGGCCTGTGCAAGCGGTGTTCAGGCCGGTGCGGTGGAGGAGCTCCGTCGGCAGCGGCTGCAGGCGCCCAGAGCTCCCCGCCGATGGTGCCTCGCGAGTCGGCAGGGAACGGTGGAGAAGCCCGGTCTTCTCCGTCCGCCCACGGAGGGATTCCCCGAGCCGCCGACGGTCGGGTTTTAGAGGATTCCCTCTCAGCTGATATTTTGACAGCTGATGCCGGCTTGCCTGCTTTAGCGGCTGAGACTTTTCAGGTCTCTCAGCCGCTGCAGGCTATGGAGGGAGCTGTTTTGGCGGGAAAGACGCCATCTTCTCTGTCTGGCCCCTCCATTTTGTCTTCCACCTCAGGTGACCTTCCCCCTGTTTTGTCTAAGCAGGGGCAGGTTTCTGCTGGGTCCCCTGCTGTGGCAGGGAGTCCCTTGGGACCCTCGGGGGGTTTTTCCCCTGATTTTTTTCTTTTCTTTATGCAAAGCCTATTTTCAGGCGGCTGGGGGTCCCGGTTGCGCCCAGGGGGTTTCGGGGGGTGGGATTTCCTCCGCGCTCCCTGCGGCTTTGCCTCTCTCGTCTGACATGACGTCCCCTCCGCCGCCTCTCTTGTCCAAGCGTCCGCGGGTGTCGTGGGACGAGGATTTGTGGTCGGAGGAACGTGTCGGTCTGGAGGAGGACCTGGACCCTTCTGAGGAATTCCAGGACCCTCTGGAGGGGACGGAAGCTGGCGGCGGGTTGTCGGGTTTCCCGTTCTCCAGTGACGAGGCGTCCGTGGTGCGCCTTTTTCAGAGAGATGAGCTGCCTGACCTTATTCAACAGGTTTCTTCGGTTTTGCGTTTTGAGGACGCGCCGCCGGAGACTCCGCATGTGGGGGACCCTCTGTTACGAGGGATCCGTTCCGTTTCCCGCTCTTTTCCTATGCATCAGGATATTCGGGATATTATTCTTGAGCAGTGGAAAACGCCGGAGACGCCGTTTCGGCTGGCGCGCAGCATGGCTCGCCTGTATCCCATTCCTGAAGGGGATCGGGCTACGTTAGCTTCGCCAGTCGTGGATGCGGTGGTCTCGGCTATTTCCAAGCGGCATACCGTGCCTGTTGAGGGCGGTTCTGCCTTGCGGGACTCTGAGGAGCGCAAATTGGAGAACATCCTTAAGCAAAATTTTCAAGTCTCTGCCTTTGGGGTCCAGGCGGCTATTTGTGGGGGACTGGTCGCTCGCGCCGTGTTTCGGTGGGCGGAGCGGGTCTTGGATCGAGAGTCTGATGACTGGTCTCTGGTGGATCAGGAGGTGGCGAAGATTGAGATGGCTGCCTCATTCCTCTCTGATGCTCTGTATGACTTGGTGCAGATCTCGGCTAAGTCTCTGGCTTTTGGCGTGGCCGCAAGGCGTGTGTTGTGGCTGCGCGCTTGGGCGGCGGATGCTGCGTCCAAAGCTAAGCTTACTAAATTTCCCTTTCGGGGGTCGTTTTTATTTGGAGAGGACTTGGATAAGTTGATTCAGACTCTGTCGGACTCGAAAGTTCCCCGTTTGCCGGAGGACCGTGCCCGCCCGGCGTCTCGGGGTGGTGCGGCCCGGGGGCGTTTGCGGGAATTTCGCAAGTATCGCCCTGGGCGTGGGGCTGCTTCTTTCCAGTCTCCGGGGTTTTCCCGGGGTCGGTTCTTCCAGCGCATGCAGCCCTTTCGGGGGGCCCGTCGGGGGGCAGGGAATCCCTCCGCCGGTTCCCCCGCTTCCCGTCCTGCACAATGACGCCTTGCCGGCGCCCCCCTTGGTTCCGGTGGGGGCCCGGCTGCGCGACTTTTTTCCCAAATGGGCCGAGATCACGTCCGATCAGTGGGTCCTGGAGGTGGTGCGGGACGGTTATGCCCTGGAGTTCGCCCGCTCTCTGCCGGATTTTTTCCTCGCTTCTCCATGTCAGACTCCTGGGAAGACGCTGGCGTTTCGCCAGACCCTTCAGCGCTTGCTAGATCTCAGGGCAGTTGTTCCAGTGCCCCCCCCGGAGTGGGGCACGGGCAGGTACTCCATTTACTTTGTGGTGCCCAAGAAGGAGGGGACTTTTCGGCCCATCCTCGATTTGAAAGGGGTCAACAGGGCTCTCAAGGTTCCCTCTTTCCGTATGGAAACGCTGCGGTCGATCATTCTGGCGGTTCAGCCGGGGGAGTTTCTCACTTCTCTCGATCTGACGGAGGCCTACTTGCATGTTCCCATTCGGGCCTCTCATCAGCGTTTCCTGCGCTTTGCGATCTTGGGTCGGCACTATCAGTTCTGTGCGCTTCCCTTTGGGCTGGCCACGGCTCCCCGGACGTTCACCAAGGTGATGGTGGTCGTCGCGGCAGCCTTGCGGTCGGAGGGCATCCTGGTACACCCCTACCTGGACGACTGGTTAATTCGGGCCAAGTCGTTGCAGGAAAGCTCCCGGGTTACGGCTCGGGTGGTGGAGTTTCTCCGGTCGCTGGGCTGGGTGGTCAACCTTTCCAAGAGTCGGTTGGTTCCGGCTCAGCGTCTGGAGTACCTCGGGGTGCTATTCGACACCTCCTTGGGGAAGGTCTTCCTCCCAGAGGCCCGGGTGAGCAAATTGCAATCTCAGATTCGCCTGCTTTTGGCGTCCCGGTGTCCTCGGGCGCGAGATTTCCTCCAGGTCCTGGGGTCGATGGCGGCGTCCCTGGACGTGGTGAGGTGGGCGCGGGCCCACATGCGTCCTCTCCAGTATGCTCTGCTCCGGAGGTGGTCTCCCCAGAGGCACGGGATGGATGTTCCGGTTCCCCTGCGAGGCTTGGCGCGCTGCAGTCTGCGTTGGTGGCTCCGGACCCCTCACCTAGTTCAGGGGGTGGGTCTGGATCTTCCGCGGTGGACGGTGCTCCTTACGGATGCGAGTCTCCTGGGTTGGGGGGCCCAGTGCCTGGGTCACTCAGCTCAGGGAACCTGGTCCACGGAGGAGGCCTCCTGGTCGATCAACGTGTTGGAGACCAGGGCGGTCCGGCTGGCGCTGTTGGCCTTCCACTCCCTTTTGTTGGGCAAGTCGGTCAGAGTCCTGTCGGACAATGCCACGGCGGTGGCTTATGTCAATCGTCAGGGGGGCACCAAGAGCACTCTGGTGGCGCAGGAAGCGGCTCGGCTCTTGGTTTGGGCGGAGTCGCATCTTCTGGACCTCTCGGCCTCTCACATTGCCGGGGTAGAAAACGTTCAGGCGGACTTCCTCAGTCGTCACTTCTTGGATCCGGGAGAGTGGTGTCTCGGCGCCGAGGCGTTTCAGTTGATAGTGCGTGCTTGGGGGCAGCCCCTGATGGATCTGATGGCTACAAGTGGCAACGCCAAAGTACCCCGCTTCTTCAGTCGTCGCAGGGACGGTCTGGCCGAGGGTCTGGATGCTCTGGTCCAACCGTGGCCAACGGAGGGGCTGTTGTATGTGTTCCCTCCTTGGCCATTAGTGGGCAGAGTACTGCTTCGCATTGTTCGCCATCCGGGGCTGGTGGTTTTGGTGGCTCCGGATTGGCCTCGTCGTCCGTGGTATGCGGATCTGGTGAGGCATCTGGTGGCGGATCCTCTTCCTCTGCCTCTCGGGTGCGATCTTCTGACGCAGGGTCCCATTCCCATGTTCGACCCGTCTCCCTTTTGTCTTACGGCTTGGCTCTTGAAAGGGGCCGCCTGAGTAAGAAGGGATATTCCGACAAGGTGATCTCTACACTTTTGGGGTCCCGGAGGCTTTCTACCTCTCGGGCTTATGTACGGGTTTGGCGTCTTTTTGAGGAATGGTGCCGAGCGCGGGGAGTGGTCTCTTTTCGCGCTTCTCTGCCTAACATTCTAGAGTTTTTGCAGGATGGCCTGGATAGGGGCCTGGCCTGGTCTTCTCTCCGGGTTCATCTGGCGGCCCTGTCGGCTTTTCGGGGGCTGGTGACAGGTCAGCGTTTGTCAGCCATTCCTGATGTGATTCGCTTTCTTAGGGCGGCCAAGTTGATCAGGCCTCCCATAAGGCCCTCGATTCCCTCTTGGGATCTCAATCTGGTTCTCTCTGTTCTAGTGCGCCCTCCTTTCGAGCCGTTGGATGGCTGTTCGTTGAAGGACCTTACGCTGAAGTCGGTCTTTTTGGTGGCCATTACTTCCGCTAGACGGGTGTCTGAGCTACAGGCTTTCTCTTGTAGGGCTCCCTTCCTGGAGTTTTCGAAGGAGCGGGTTGTTTTGCGGCCTGTTCCTTCCTTTCTGCCGAAGGTAGTTTCTCCTTTTCATGTCAATCAATCGGTGGTCCTCCCGGTCTTGGGTAGTCGGGAGGGTTCTTCTGAGCAACGACAGCTGCGCAAGTTGGATGTCGGTCGGGTCCTCCATGCTTATGTGCAGCGGACCCGGGATTTTCGGAGCTCCGATCATCTCTTTGTGCTTCTGGCGGGTCCTCGTCGGGGGGGCTGGCGCTTCTAAGGCTACTATTGCGCGCTGGATCAAGGAGACGATTGCTTCCGCTTATCTTCTGAGTCAGAAGCCGGTTCCGGAGTTTCTCAAGGCTCATTCCACTAGGGGTCAGGCAGCTTCTTGGGCTGAGTTGTCGCTCGTGCCTCCGGTGGATATTTGTAAGGCTGCGGTTTGGTCCTCCTTGCATTCATTTGTTCGGCATTATCGGGTAGATGTTCAGGCGCGTCGGGACGCGGTGTTCGGTGAGCGTGTTCTGGTATCGGCCCTTCGGGGGTCCCGCCCGTGAGAGGGACTGCTTTGGTACGTCCCATTCGTAAAGTTAACCTCTACTGGTCTGGAGAGTGCTAAAGAAGGAGAAATTAGGTTCTTACCTGCTAATTTACTTTCTTTTAGCTTCTCCAGACCAGTAGAGGTCCCCACCCTGTCTGTTGTTGTTGTTGTTGGGGCTGTTGCGCGGGCAGTTTTTTTTGGTTTTTGCTGCGGGTTCTAGTATTTTTCTAGGGCCGGGGAGAATTGAAGAACAGCGGCTGTGGCTCGGCTGGCTTAGCTGGCGAGCTGTGGGGACCTTCTTCCTTCGGGAATTTCTCCTCTGCATTTTCCAACAGCATTTTTGGGTATGTTATTTGTTACTCCTTTCGGAGTATTGTTTTTTCTCTCTGTTGTTTTCCAGTTCTTGGTTCTGCTTGGCTATTCGGCAGACTGAGGGAAATAGAGAGGAGGGGCTGGGATATACTGTCCCAAAGTTTTGTTTTCAGTCTCCACCTGCTGGTCATGATTAGATATATACCCATTCGTAAAGTTAACCTCTACTGGTCTGGAGAAGCTAAAAGAAAGTAAATTAGCAGGTAAGAACCTAATTTCTCCTTACTTCTGTCAAAGGAAGCTTTGCAACAGTTTGCTTCAGATATTCTATGAGCACATCTTAGTATTAAATTTGCTGATGACACAAAGTTGTTCAAAGGTGAAAAATTGCAAAAGGACCTTGGGAGACTGGGCATCAAAATGGTAGATGATCTTTCATGTGAGAAAGAGGTGGTGCAAGGTTATATATTATGAGTCGCTGCCCAGGAGAAGGTGTCATTGTTAAGGATACGTTAAAACCCTCAGCTCAATGATAAAAAAGCAAATGAAAGGAGTGGAAAACAAAGATGAAAATGTTACTGTATAAACTAAGGTAACCTGCCTCCCCCCACCAAAAAAAAGGGGGTACAAGGTTCACTTGAATATAAACTGGAGGGGGTTATATTCAATTGCCCTGCCTTGCACCCACTTCCCACATCAACTACCACTTCCCACATGCACCCACATCCACTACCAATATGGTATGCCCTCACCTAGAATACTGCATCCAGCACAGGTCGCCGTACATGAAGGACACTCCTTCCCTTCCTGCCCAGCTCTACACCCAGCCTCTGATGCCCACTGCAGGTTTCCCTTAAGCTCTGTTGGGATTGGAGCAATCCTTCCCATGTCCTGTCCCTTCCAGCTGTTAACCACCCTGCCTCCTGATCCCATTATAGGCCTCCCGCAGGCCTGCCTTAAGCCTGGTAGTCCAGTGGTGATCCGGAACAGGAGCAATCCTTCCTGTGTCCTGTCCTGGCCAACTATTAACCACCCTACTTCCCTCCCGCATCCCGGACATCTCTCCAACACACCTTTTGAACCCTGGTGGTCTAGCAGTAAAGTGGGGCAGGAGCAATTTTTCTTCACTCCTGCCCCGTGTTGAGCCACGATATGAAATGGCTGTGCAGGTTCCTGGGGCAGTCTCTCGAGTTCTCACGGTCTCATAAGACTGCTTCGATTAACCAGTATTAAACAACCGGCACTCTCGCCCAACCGGCAAAAAACTCGCCGGGGGTGAAAAAAAGTCCCCCAAAGTGGCAGCGGTTCTGAGAACCACGAAGCCTCCTCCCTCCTTCCAGACCTGAAGCAGCAGTGGCAGTTGCGATCCTGAGCTGCGATCCACCCTCCAGCCTGAAGCAGCAGCGGTGGCTGTGGTCCTGAGCTGTAAACCACCCTCCCTCCAGCCCTGAAGCAGCAGTGGCGGCAGCGGTGAGCCATGAATGCCCTCCCTCCTTCCTTACCTGAAGCAGCAGAGGGCAGTGCTGAAAACAAGCTGCTCGCGGCCAGCCCTGGCATGGCCTTTCCTCTGACGTGTCTGGCATCTTCTTACCCTTTTCTCCACAGTCCAGCATCTCTGTGTTACCCTCTCTCTCCCCTCACCCCCCCCCCCCCCCCCCCCCGCAGAATCTGATGCTTTTTTATCCTTTTTGTTTCCAGCATTGTGCTCTTTGGACTGTGGTCAGCCTGAGTGAACATGCTGCCTTTGGCAGCCCTGGAAGCTTTCCCTTTGCTACAGCTTCCTATTGTGGGGGCAGGAAGCTGTGTAGCAAAGGGAAAGTTTCTGGGTCTGCCAAAGGCAGTGTGTTTACTTTACTCATGCTGCCCGTGGCCCGAAGAATGCAGCACTGGAAACAAAAAGAGTAAAAAAAAATCTGCTCTGCCCTGTGTATATTCCGCTAGTTGTGATAAATAGATCTAGAAAAGACTTCAGTTTGTCCCACTGTCAGAAACCCCTGAACCCACCTGCCTACCTTTCATTAATTTTCTGCATTTAATACTGGTTTGTACAGATTGGAGAAGAGGTGAAAGCTGTATTCAAGGCATGTCGTGAAGGTGAAACATTTGAACTATGAACAGAGAGAAATCAATTATACTGCTGCACCAAACTGACTTCATTGAACTAAGCTTCATATTCCATTGCCTTAGCTGAGGTAAGAGTTGAAATATATTTAGAAAATGTCTAAAAAGCCAGAAGAAAATCTTTTTTTTTTTTCTTATGTTTGACTCTGGATTTTTGAATGTTGTGTTTATTTTTTGTTCTACCACCAATCTTACTTCATTTACTATTCACAAGCCAGCCTAGTCCTTTTCTGTGTGTCCTGGTAGCAAGGGGCTCTTTCTGACCCTTTTGGATTCTCTTTATTTCTCATGATGGAAATCTGCTTGTAGTGAGGGGGATATGTCCAGGAAGAGGGAGGGTGAGTTGTGCCTGTTCAGCTGGGGTGGGAAAGATAGAGGGAGGAAAACTCTGCTAGTTGGGGGACTGCTGCTGGTGGGAGAATTCTGCCAGTTTGAGGGGGAGGAGCTGCTGCTGGTGGATAAGGAGGAGGGACACTATTAGGAGTGAGGATGGTAGGAATGAGGACATCAGTGGGGTGGGAAGGAGGGCCTATCTTGTTTTAATATTTTTATAAATGACCTTGAAGAGGAAACAACATGCAATATAACAAAGTTTGCAGATGATACAAAACTATGTCGGGCGGTTGGCTCTCTAGGAGACTGCGAGGATCTCCAGAAGGATCTAAACCAGCTGGAAACTTGGGCGAAAAAGTGGCAGATGAATTTTAACATAGAAAATGCAAGGTGATGCATCTAGAAAAGAAAAACAAAGAACATGAGTATAAGATGTTGGGGGTGACATTAGCCAAATGCGAACAAGAAAGGGATTTGGGGGTACTGATAGACAGAACCCTAAAGCCTTCGGCTTAATGTGCGGCGGCGGCTAAGAAAGCAAACAGGATGTTGGGCATGATTAAGAAGGGGATCACGAGTAGATCGGAAGAGGTCATAATGCCACTTTACAGAACAATGGTCAGACCTCACTTGGAATACTGTGTCCAACACTGGTCCCCATACCTTAAGAAGGATATAACTCTGCTGGAGAGGGTACAGAGGCGAGCCACCAAACTAGTCAAAGGTATGGAAAATTTGAGCTACAAAGAAAGCCTCAGAAAACTGGGACTATTCACCCTCGAGAAGAGAAGATTGCAAGGGGATTTGATAGAGACTTTTAAAATATTAAAAGGATTTGATAAAATAGACCAGGAAACAGCGTTACTAACATTTTCGGAGGTGACACGGACACGGGGTCATAGCCTGAAACTAAGTGGCAGCAGGTTTAGGACAAATGTTAGGAAGTTCTGTTTCACACAGCGAGTGGTTGGCGCTTGGAATGCTCTCCTGGAGGAGGTTGTGGCGGAGACTACTGTTCCGAGTTTCAAGCGCAAGTTGGATGCATACCTTCTTGCAAATCATATTGAGGGATAGGGGAAATCTGGGTCTCCAAAAAGGAGTACCTAAATGGGCCACCGCGTGCGCGGATCGCCAGACAAGATGGACCTTGGTCTGATCCGGTGAAGGCATTTCTTATGTTCTTATGACTCTAATATAAACCAAACGAGATGCTAGGAATTCTTAAAAAAGGGATGGTTAACAAGACTAAGAATGTTATAATGCCTCTGTATCGCTCTATGGTGCAACCTCACCTGGAGTATTTCGTTCAGTTCTGGTCTCCTTATCTCAAGAAAGATATAGCGGTTCGTTTACAAAAGTTGGATAGCTCTAAGTCAAATAGATATTGGCATTGTCATTTCGAATCAGGGACTTTAGATCACTTATTGTTCTATTGTCCTTTTATTTTAACATTTTGAAAATCAATATGGGGCCAAATTAATTGTTTGTTGGAAAATCCAGTGGCATTGTCTTATGATACTGTATTATTTGGCATGATCATGAGGGCTAAAAGCCAAATATCATCTAAGAACAACAGGCTTTTATTAATAATGACAGGAGTCGCCATACAACAAATTACAAGCAATTGGAAGAATTGGAAAAAGATTAACTATATAATTTTGGGTGGAATTGGGTGGAAAGGACATTGGCCATTCAGAAAGGGAATTGTAAGAGGTTTCAGGAGATTTGGGAGCCATTAGCAAAATATTGTAACGTTTAAATAGTGTTTTCTCCTTTAAATATGCACATCCGGGAGGGGGAGGCGGGGGGATGGTAGGTTAATGAATTTTGAATAATTGATATGGGATGATAATGAATATTTTATGTATGGGCATTGTGATTGTTTAGGGGGGAGAGGGGATTCTGAAATGGATATTACAAGATTATTAAGTGTGATATTTGAGCATATAAGGTTATATTTACTGTTACACTTATTGTAAGTATTGAAAATAATAAAGAAGTAGAAAAAAAAGAAAGATATAGCGGCACTAGAAAAGGTTCAAAGAAGAGCGACCAAGATGAGGAAAGACTAAAAAGGTTAGGCCTTTTCAGCTTGGAAAAGAGACGGCTGAGGTGAGATATGATTGAAGTCTACAAAATCCTGAGTGGAGTAGAAAAGGGTACAAGTGAATTGATTTTTCACTCTGTCAAAAATGACAAAGACTACGGAACACTCAATGAAGTTACAGGGAAATACTTTTTAAAACCAATTGGAGGACATTTTTTTTTCACTTGGAGAATAGTTAAGCTCTGGAACGCGTTGCCAGAGGTTGTGGTTAGAGCGGATAGCATAGCTGATTTTAAGAAAGGTTTGGATAATTTCCGGGAGGAAAAGTCCTTAGTCTGGTATTGAGAAAGACATGGGGGTGCTAGAGACTTGGATTGGCCACCGTGAGAACAGGCTACTGGGCTTGATGGATCATTGGTCTGACCCAGTAAAGCTAGTCTTATGTTCTAATGATAGCAGTACCTGTACAGCTTCCCAGTTAACTTGTGACAGCCTTATCGCTATCTGGGTGCTGCTGATGAATATTGGTGCCTGGTAACTCCCAACTCCACCCACCGCTAACCTGAAAGTGCCACAGCACTCAGAGCAGATATTCAGCATCACTCACTGGTTGAGTGTCGCTGAATATCTACTCCTGGTCCGGTCAGTGTAGATTAACTAGGCAAGTGCTGCAGTTTCTTAAGGCTGCCTTTGTGTAAGGCCCTGATTTAAAATACCTTTTATCATTGCATGCATTCGTGGACAATTTGATCTTTGTTCCCTATGAAACCTACTTTTCAGGTTGTAATGCTGGAATATTAGATTAAATTGATGATGTTAAAATGCTGAGTGGTGAAGAATAATCAGAATGTTACGTACAGATACCTAATACTAACTACAAAGTTTATAGTATTTCATGAAATGTACTATTTTTGTGTTCCATGTAATCACTGTACAGCTGCTTGACTCCTTGTGTTGCTGGTGCAGATATTAGGCTATTCTGTACCATATTTTATCCTAGGACAAGCAGGCAGCATTTTCTCACATATGGAGGTCAACCACCCCTCAACACCATGCCGCATCGATGGTACCGGCTGTTGAGCCAAGGGTGCCAGTGCAAAACTTAAGAGAGCACATCAGTAAGTTTCTCTGGAAGGAGATCGGTGATATGTTCAAGTTACATCCAATACTGGTGTCTGCATTGACTCCCTCGGTACTGGCCCAGCCTAAGCATAACGCTCCGAGGCCACATGGTACCAGTTCCAGGTCTTCATCGAGACACTGTTCTCCTTCCTCTCAGCACTCGCCATCTAGACGTCGCTCCCTCTCAAGGCATCGGCGCTCGCCATCTAGACGTTGCTCACCATCAAGGCATTGGCGCTCGCCATCTAGACGTTGCTCACCATCAAGGCATACATCCCTTGCTTCTAGATCCAAAAGAACATAGCATCATACGACCTCATCATCTTCATCAGATTGGTACCGACACTGACGAGGTAGTTCTTCTCAATGTTCTTGCAGGAAATTTTTGTCTTACAGAGACTCACTTCGATGTCACGAAGTAGATTTTGGACTCTCTTGTCACCATACTGATTCTGAATTTGAGCCTACATTGTCTGCTCCTGAATCTTATGGTATTCCTTTGGATCCGTCTCCTTCCCCTCCTAGAAGGAGATCTCCTGAAGGCCTTTCTTTTACTAATTATATTAGACAGGAAAGGCTCTACCTGTCAGATTGGAGGCCGACAGCCCAGAGCAGAACTCCTGGATGCATTGGACTTTGATGAACCTCCAAAAAAGCTTCTTAAGTTGCCTTTACACAATTTACTAAAAGAAGCGCTCTTTAAAAACTGGGAGACTTCTCTCTTTATTACAATAGTTCCAAGAAAGATTGACTCCCTCTACAAAATAATCTCTTGTCCTAGCTTTGAGAAACTGCAACTGCCACTCCAGTTACTGCTTGTGAAGTCTACCCTTAAAAAGTCTTCCAGCTCCAGAGCTTATGCCAGTGCATCTCCACAACGTGAAAGCCATATTATGGATAGGTTGCTGTCTTTACCAAAACTCTATTTTGGTTATCCAGGTCCTAAATTACAACTTCTACATGTCTTTTTATCTTAAGCAGCTCATAAAGAAATTGGCTGATTTTGAGTGACATATTCCATTAGAGTGCTTATCCGATTTTCAGCATATCACTCAGTCTTCTTCAGGCACAGAAACATAAGGCCAGAACGGCATTTGATACTTTTGAAATGTGATTCAGAGCATCTGTCATGTCTGTTGCTATGAGGCATCTTGCTTGGCTGTGAGTTTCCAACATGGATATTAATCTTTTCTTGTTTTGGGCCTTTCATTCACTCACTTATCCTAAAGAGTTTACTTACTGCATCCGTCCCTTCCCTCTGGAAAACCGCTATCATCACTCCAATACTCAAAGATCATAAAATCAGTACAAATGATTCAACAAACTATCGCCCAATCGCCAACATACCCTTCCTTGCCAAATTAACAGAAAAACTGATATTTAACCAGGTTTCTGATTTCATCGAAACCACTAATGCTTTACACCCCAATCAAACTGGCTTTCACAAATTTCACAACACTGAATATTCAATGATAGGATTAATAACTAATATCCACTACTTTTTAGACCACCACAAATCTGTTGTTCTGTTCTCATTGGACATATCCGTGGCGTTCGACACAATTGACCATGATCTACTTCTTAAACGGTTAGAATCGATCGGCATTAACGACCATGTCCTTAATTGGTTCACTTCGTATCTTTCCAATCGTGCTTCACTCGTCAGGTTCAATAACGAATACTCCAAAGCCTATTCTTCATCCTTCGGGATTCCCTAAGGTTCTATTCTGTCGCCTCTCCTGTTCAATATTTTTCTTTCTCCATTACTGAGCATCTGCCAGTCAATTGGTTTTACTTCTTTCTCTTACGCGGACGATATCCAACTTATCCATCCTTTTGATCCAGAAAACAACAATGATATTTTGGCTATAAATAAAAAACTAGAAATAATACAAAAGTGGCTCAATTCTAACAAATTAGCATTAAACATAAAAAAACCCTAAATCCATGCTTTTTGCCTGGAAAAAGGACATAGGCTTGAAGACCCCATTTGTCCTTAATAACACTCCCCTAGAATCTGTATCCACTTTAAAAATTCTTGGGGTCATAATTGATGACAAACTACTCTTTCATGAACACATTACTTATCTAGTTAAAACTAGTTTTTATAAATTACGTTTGATACGATCTATCGCTAAATTTCTTGAGCCCAAATCCATTAACATATTGATTCATTCCTTGATTATAGCTAAAATGGACTACTGTAACTCACTTTTACTTAACATCTCTCAAAAAGAAGACTGCAAATTATTCAAAATACAGCTATTAAACTAATCTACAACGCCAAGAAAATATGACCATGTTACACCATTAATGATCGATTCCCATTGGCTTCCAATCAGCCATCGCATTTCCTTCAAGGTCATGCTGCTAATATTTAAAACTTTAACCTTCAATGAACCCCAATTTATAGCTAGAATGCTAATACCCCATAACACTTCACGACCACTCTGATCATCCTCCCAAAATCTCCTATCTATCCCCTCCTTGAAAATAGTAGGCACGAGAAGACCTGATATGTTTTCCGTAATGGGCCCCCAATGGTGGAACTCATTGCCACAATATATTAAAGATGAAAAGGATCTTATCTCTTTTAAAAAATCCCTAAAATCTTATCTTTTTAAAGATGCTTTTAACATTTAAATTCTAGATAAGATAAATGTTCTCAGGTTTTTTACTTTTCCCGTTCCCCATTGTTTTTTTCCATTTTTGTTTACTTCTTCTAAGAAAATTGTAACTTTCCCCTCCTTCCCCCCCAACTCACGTTTGTCTTATTGTCAAGAATTTTGTCATTTGGTTTGTCTTTTTATAATTTACTTCTTTTTAATTTTGTACATCGCTTAGTAAACAGAATAAGCGATTCATCAAATACTAATAAACTTGACTTGACTTGACTAATCTTCAGGATCGCTTGGCTAACATCCCATGTCTCAGTGAAGAACTCTTTGGTGACAGGAGAGAGGCTGCTACTCAAAAGCTTACTCAGAATTGGAACTCTTTAAACAGATCAAAAACTAAGGCCCCGATTCACTAAAGTTAGCGATCATCGCTAAACCTTTTTTCTCAGGTTTAGCGATGATTGCTACTAACTGACCCGATTCACTAAACAGCCCACCACATGTTTTCCCCCTCGATCGCCCATTTTCTGATCCGGCCATGCAAATTAGCCAAACCCATGCAAAATAGCCAAGCGATTAACTTACTTACGTTGCTTGACTATTTTGCATCGGGTTTTATGATCCTAAAACCCGACTGCTATAGACCTGTCAGTAACTGTGTTACTGACAGGTCTGCCAGGTTTAAAAAAAATTTTTTTAATGGCACTGATATTTTGCGTGACTGTCAGCCTCCAATTTGGCAGGTAGAGCCTTTCCCAACTGTCTAATATACTTAGTTAAAGAGATCTCCTTCTAGGAGGGGAAGGAGATGGATCCGAAGGAATACCATAAGATTCAGGAGCAGACAATGTAGGCTCAGATTCAGAATCAGTATGGTGACGAGAGAGGTCAGAATCTGCTTTGTGCCATCGAGGTGAGCTCTAAGACAAAGATTTCCTGTGAGAACGTCGAGAACTACCTCGTCGGCATCGTTACTGAGCCGATGAGGATGATGAGGTTGAGTGATGCGCTGATCTTTTGGATCTGGAAGCATGGGATGTACGTTGAGACTTTGATATATAGAGTCTCTTATGCCTTGGTGGGGAGCAACAACTAGATGGCGAACACTGAGTGTAAGGAGAACAGCATTTCGATGCAGACCTGGAACTGGTACCATCTGGCTTCGGAGTGCTATACAGACACCGGTATTGGGTGCAACTTGAACGTTTCGCCGATCTCCCTCCTGAGAAACTCATCGATGTGTTCTCTTAAGGTTTGCACTGGCACCCTTGGCGCAACAGCTGGTACCATCGGTGTGGCAGGGTGTTGAGGGGTGGGTGATCTCCACATGTGACAATATCTGCCTGCTGACCTCGTATATTCTGAGGAAATACCATTAAAGTACTATTATTCTGGAATATTGCCTGTCTGTTGGGAATATGATAATTAAATTCTGATGGATATCCAGATAGGATTTTTTTGTATTTCACATTCCTGGGCATTGGACTTTCCCTTACATATAAGAATAAACTTGAAGCAGTTCCAAATTCTGGAGACATTGTGTAAACATAAGAACATAAGAAGTTGCCACTGCTGGGTCAGACCAGTGGTCCATCGTGCCCAGCAGTCCTGCAGCAGCCCCCGGATCAAAGACCAGTGCCCTGAGACCAGCCCTACCTGTATACGTTCCGGTTCAGCAGGAACTTGTCTAACTTTGTCTTGAGTCCCTGGAGGGGACATGGGCTGTATGAATTATTTACATATAGTTTAGAATATTGATAAATGTAATGTCCCTTGAACAATTTTTTCTGAGCTAGGTAAAGGTGAACTGTACAGAGCATTGTAAAATGCTGCATGAAGAGAAAACATCGATAAGGAAGGGTTTGAAGATAATTCTGGTTGAAGGGGAGCTGCTTTGTTTTTAATTTAGTTTTCATTACTTAACAGCCGTAAAGAAGTTGCAGATTGGGCACGTGGCAGAATGGCTAAATCACATTCCCAATCACCAAGGTGGAGAAATAGGTAAATATTTTACTTTATACTTTAACACACTGGAAAATGGGGAGAGAAGGATTAGTCTTCTTAATATATTCTGAGTCAGAAGGTATTGCATATGACAATGATACAGTATCCCCCCCCCCTGAAAACTAGATAATGCTAAAAGAAAGTTACATTTCTCCCTCCGTATTCGCTTTGATAGGGGATTAACAGACCCGCAAATACAGAAAAACTGCAAATAACTTTTTCATATGTTGTTCACTGTTTTCTATTAAAAACTATCGTGAATATGGTGAAACTGCGAATAACATGGTGGGGAGACCTGGCCTGTTCATGAAGGAGAGGCAAAACACGGTGAAGAAAGTGTTGGGAATCGGCAATTTTCTCTGTTAACACTTGGAATCAGCGATTTTCTCTAAGCAAGCTGGTGTAATTGGGGGGGGGGGGGGGGGGGAGGAGCCATCAAGCTAAAAATTGTGAATAATCGAAACCGCGAATATGGAGGGAGAAGTGTACTTGCACATAAAGGTCAGCTTGCAAATTGTTATACTTTTTATGTTGCTGCACTTTAAGTTGTTTTTGTATAAACTCGTACTGTACATTGCATTTTCTTCATTCATATTCTGGTTAACTCAGTTGTTGGTAACGTTACTTTAAGAACATTTTTTCAGTCTTTTGCCTTGGATATACTTTTATATCATGTTCCTAGCATGCAGTTTCTCATTCCATGAGAGAAATTTGTATGCCTACTACCTACTTTATAGGCATATCTTGCTGTAGCATATTCATTAGGGATATCTTGAAAATCTGACTGGCTGGGGGGTCCACCAGGATAAATTTAAGAACCACTGTCTTAGGGAGAGGATGAGATAGTGGATGCTGCGGATGGGCAGACTCTTCTGCCTTCATTTTTGTATTTCTTCTAGAAAGCATTTTGCATAAAATTGGGGGATAAAATCTACATTTTTAGTTTTAATGCATTGAAATCAAACTGCACCTTCATATATTACATTACATTAGTGATTTCTATTCCGCCTGTGCCTTGCGGTTCTAAGTGGATTACAATTAAAAGAGATCTGGACATTACTGAGAGAATTACATAACAACGATTCAAGTAAATTACATGTTAAGGTAGAGAATTACAAATTAGAAGATATCTGGATTTTTCGATAGAATAACATAGCGGGATTCAAGTAGTTACAGGATACAGTGGAGAACAGCAATATAGGTAACAGAAGAAAGATACCTAACATTGAAGGAATAGGTTTAATGGATACAGATGGAAGATGCTTATTTAGGAATCTGGATATTTTTGGTAGGTGTGGTTCGAGGGGTTGACTAATGTGTTATTTACTGGGGAGAGTGCATGTGCGATTGGGGAGGGGATTAGTAAGTAAGGACGTGTTTTTTGAATAGAAATGTTTTGATTTCTTTTCGAAACACTTTGATGTCTGTTGTTTTGATCATCAGTTTGGTGATGGTGGGGTCAATTTTCGCTGCCTGTGTCGCTAGAAGGTTGTCGTAAAGTTTCTTACGTCGGATACCATTATGAGGGGGGAAGGTGAATAGGTTCAAAGTTCTTCTTGATCTGGGTGATCGGTATCGGTAAAGGCGGTTATTTAGGTAACTGGGGGCAGTACCATGGGTTACTTTGAATATTAGGCAATAGAGTTTGAATTGAGTTCTTGCTTTTATCGGAAGCCAGTGAGAGTCTACATAGGCGGGGGTGATGTGGTCAAATTTGCTAAGAGAGTAGATGAGTCTGATGGCTGTGTTCTGAACGGTCTGTAGTTGTTTTATTATATTGTTTGGGCATGGTAGGTAGAGGCTGTTGCAGTAATCTAAGGAACTGAGTATGAGGGATTGTACAATGATCTTGTAGTGTTCTTTGGAAAATAATTTTCTTATTTTTCTTAGGTTTCGCATGGTGAAGAAAGCTTTTTGTATGATTTTGTGTATTTGTGTTTGCATTGTGCAGCCTCTGTCTAATTGTGTTCCCAGAATTTTGAGCGTACTCTGTATTGGATATTTGATTGTGTTTACTTCCAGTTCTGTTAGGGATGATTTTTGTTCCTTCTCTAGTAGTAGGAATTTGGTTTTCTCCACATTCAGTTTCAACTTATGGTTCATCATCCACTTTTCTACTGTTTCCAGTGTTGTTTTCAGGCGTTCATTGGAGATGGGGTCTTGGATATATCCATACAGGACAAGAGATAATGTGGGGGAGAGTGTGGTGCAGTGGTCAAAGCTATAGCCTCAGCACGCTGAGGTTGTGGGTTCAAACCCATGCTGCTTGTGACCCTGGGCAAATCACTTAATCCATCCATTGCCCCAGGTACATTAGATAAATTATGAGCCCACCGGGACAGACAGGGAAAAATGATTGAATAAATTCTCGTAAACTGTTCTGACTCCCCTTGGAGAACAGTATAGAAAACTGAAAAAATCTGTTAAACCAGTTGTTGTTACATTGTTTCAGAAGCTGTTCAGCCGATCCCCTAGAGCAGGGGTGTCAAAGTCCCTCCTCGAGGGCCGTAATCCAGTCGGGTTTTCAGGATTTCCCCAATGAATATGCATTTAAAGCAGTGCATGCACATAGATCTCATGCATATTCATTGGGGAAATCCTGAAAACCCGACTGGATTCCGGCCCTCGAGGACTGACTTTGACACCTGTGCCCTAGAGCTTTCTAGAGCTCTCTTTATTCTCTATGGGCAATCATATCCAGAACAATTAGAATCCATGTGAAATGGAGTTTGATTGGTTTATGTATAGCGAAAGGGGGAAGTGGTCTACTGTTTACAGCATTACAGTGTTGGTTTAGAAAGGTCCAGCCCATAACTCTTAACTTGAGCAAGTCTCTTGGTTTTTATGTCTCAGTTCATTGAGGGCCCAGTTGAAAATAAGGTATCTTTTTGCCTTTCCCAATCAACATAGTAAAACAGAAATACACCAGAGACTGTATGTGGAAGGTAATTTGTATTCTTTTCTAATAAGGTAAGCTGCCGGAGGGATGTTAATTATTTAAAAACTAACAATTTTAACAGTAAAATGTTCCTTTCTTCCTTTTATTTTATTTTTAAGTAAACTGCCTTGATTGACAAAAGGTGGCATATCAAGTGCCAAACAAACTCATAATTAGTGGAATGTAAGCATTCCTCCTTCTCTCCTATGTCCTTTTGTGTATGCCTTGTACAGACATGGCCTATCTTTCTATTGATTTTGAACTGAACCTCTGCTTGGGGAAGTTTATTAACTTTTAACCACATACCAGGCCTTCATGAAATTGGTCTTTGATGCATTTGCTAATACAATTGAAAAGTGAGAACTCAGGAATATGAATTACATAAGAACGTAAGAATTGCCGCTGCTGGGTCAGACCAGTCAGTGTTCTCCCTAGGGCCTTTTAGCTGGACGGTCCGCCCGGGTAATTTAGATGACTGCCCAGCTAAATTCTGCTGCTGCCGCTGTTGCTTAACATTTAAAAAAAAAAAGTCGGCTTGGAGATTTCACGCCTTAGCCCATAGCGAACTTATGCTCCGGGGCTCTAATGTGTGTGTGCCGGCTTCCCTTCTCTTCCCTCCGAAACAGGAAGTTATGTCTTGGGGGGGGGGGGGTGCGGGAAGAGAAGGGAAGCCGGCATGCACATGTTAGAGCCCCGAAGCATGCGTTCATGGGCTAAGGCGGGAGACAGGTCAGTGAAGCTTACTATTTGCTCTTCTTGCTGCTGAGTCCTGCCTACTTTCAGTTTCCGCGAAGGCAGGACCCGGCAGCATTTCTCCCAATCAATTGTGATCTTAGGCCGATCAACCTTCCTCTCCAAAGGCAGAATTGACGTTGGGGAGAGGAATGCTGGTCGTCCCGAAGCAGGGAGAGCTTGGGGTGGCGGCGGCGGTGGCGGCTTTGGGGCCTGTTATCCGCTGGCGGGGGCTTAGGGGCCTGTTCCCCGACGGCAGTGGCTTGGAGGAGGGCAAGGAGAAACAAAGAGGGCAGGCAGGGAGACAGAAGGAAAGAAGAGAAACAGAAAAAAAAGAAAGGGAGCATGAAGAAAGAAAGAAAGAGCATGGAGAGAGGAAGAAAAAGTTGGGGGGAGGGGAATGAGGTCAGGAGGAGAGGAAGCATACAGGCTGAAAGAAGGGAAAAAAGATTGGATGCACAGTCAGAAGAAGAAAGTGCAACCAGAGACTCATGAAATCACCAGACAACAAGAAAGGAAAAATGATTTTATTTTAAATTTACTGATCAAAATGTGTCTGAATTTATATCTGCTGTCTATATTTTAACTATGGTCCCCTTTTACTAAACTGCAATAGCGGTTTTTAGCGCAGGAAGCCTATGAGTGTCGAGAGCAGTGCTGGGCATTCAGCGCAGCTCCCTGAGCTAAAAACTGCTATCATGGTTTAATAAAAAGGGAGGGGGTGGTATTTGTCTATTTTTGTATGGTTGTTACTGAGGTGACAGTTCATAGAGTCATCTGCTTTGACCTCTTTGAAAAAACCCCGGAATAGGAATGATTATTAACATTTTCTCTGCGTACAGTGTGCTTTGTGGGTTTTAAAAAAATTTTATTGTTGGTAGATCATTTTGACTTGGTCATTTTAAAAGTGGCTCGCAAGCCCAAAAAGTGTGGGCACCCCTGCTCTAGAACATCGCTCCTTAGTTTTATCAAGTGGTGCAGTGAGGGGCCAGCACTTTACATCTTATCACCTCATTCTTTCTTTTTTCTCCTCATGTACAGCATGGTTCTTTATTCTAAGCTGCTCTGGCACTAACATTACTGCGGGTGCCTTATGCTACTTTCACTACCACTTGCAGTCAGGTTCGGCATTTTATCATGGTTTTGGTTTTTTATTTAGTTTTTCACCAGTATTTTCATTTATTTATTAAAGCAGCATTTTTTAACAGCCCGATGCCCCTCCCCTATCAGTGTGCATTCAATCCACTGCCGACACTTTTTTGGCGCCTCTTTCAACGGATCAAATATCAAAGCCCCACTGTCACGTGTTCACATTTATTCTGTGTACAAGTTTATCTCATCAGTGCAGAGAACTTTTTGGTAAGTCCATTTTACTCTCCCTCTTATTTTCCCGAGTGCTGTGGTTTTATTCTTTGGTTTTAATAGAAGCTCATTTGTACAGTAATTTAGATCTTTCCCAGGTTCACTTTTCATCTACCCGGTCGGCTTGTCTTTGAGCTACTATCGGCTTATGTTTTTAAGATACACTCTGTATTATCAGCTGTTCATTTCCCATACGTTTACTTTTGCCCTGTTTAGGTTTATATAGTCTAGGCATACTTTTGTAACCAGCCATCATTTTAAGTATGTATATGCCCTATTTTATGGGGGGGGGATTAAGTTCTTTTAGCATGTTTTTCATTAATTCTGAGTTCGGTGTTACAATATGTTGTTCTTGGTTTTTAGTTTACACATTATTTATTCTTTTCTATGCATGTTCGCATTGCAATTTTACTCAAAAGTATAAATAGGTATCCATATTCAAGTTTCATCACGGTGCTCTGGTTTTGGCTCCAATATTTGTCACTTCCGTCCACCAGGTCTAGCTATCCGTTACCGTCTCATATTTTAAAGACTCACTTATTATAATTAGCAGTGATCCACACGTCTCTTTGTAATGGACATGTCCGATTAGCATTTGGATCTTAGTACTATGGGTTTGGTCTTTTCTGGTTTCCTTCCTATAATCTGCTTTTCGTCTGGAGTTTTGAGTTTAAAATTACATTTTATGACATATTTTTGTGGTTATAATTGTATGACATGTCTAAATCAGTCAAATTATTTTATTATTTTTTGTCTCCTTATATAGTAGCAGACCGCCCCGTGTGCCAGCCCTAAGGGGGTACACAGCCGGCTGGATTCAGAACCTTCCAAGCTGTTCTAAATGGCACCTGCACCTCAGCACGGCTGCCGTACTTATTCTGAAGCAGAGTTGGCAGCTGCACTGAAGTGCAGGAAGGTCCCGCGATGACTGCATTTGCTGCCTCTGCCTCTGGAAGACGTATGTGACGTTGGAAGGGGTGGACCGGCAGCTGCAGTCATTGCGGAACCTTGCCGCAACTCCCTGCGTCTGCTGGCTCACCCCCTCCAACGTCACTTACATCTTCCAGAGGCAGAGGCAACAGAAGCAGTCATCATGGGACCTTGCTGGTTTGGAGGGAGAGAGGAGCATAGAAGGGTGGTGAAGGGAGAAAAAGGAGGTCAGGGTGGTATGGAAGAGTGGTGGAGGGAGAGAAAGGGGGAAGCGGGGATTAGGGGCAGAACCGGCCTGAATATTATTTGTGGGCCGGCTCTGCCCCTAACTCCCATGGATACGGAGGGAGAAGTGTATAGAGAATGAAAATCCAAATCAGACCTCTGGAGCAAACATAATTCATAATTTTGGAACAGTATTAGTATTTAAAAAAAAATAATATTGGCTGTATCCCATAACTAAAGTTGGTAAGAGTTTTTAAATGAGTTGTTAAAATGTAAATGTTTGATTCTATAGGGCCCTAATCTTTCACTCAGGTGAGAGGCATTTTTTTAACTCAAAGTTGCAGACTCTTCTACATCCCTTCCCTTTCCCTGTGTTTCAATGTTGCATATGAGAAACAAAAATCTATAAATTGTCAAATGTGCGTTTGTTGTTAGCTTTGAAAGTACCAACATATTTTCTGCTTTTGTCTTGGACAGGTCTTTATCACCAACATATAGGAGCCCAGAACGTCATAGACAAAGGTACTTTCAAGACCCTTATGACACTGATTTTAAAGGATTCAGGAAAGATCCAAGAAGACCAATACACTGGAGAGAGGAAGATGGACGATATGGCCAAAGTAATTTGAGACCTGTTCCACATGGGAATTTGCGTCCTAGAATATATGAATACTCACCTTCTCCAAGATTCAGAACTCTTCCTTTGGATGATCCCCACAGGAACAAATCTCAGATAAACTATCAGCCAGAAAGGGGTGAAATAACACAAAGATACTCATATCCACCTAAATATCCAGAAATAGCAGGATACAGAGAACATGAGCGACCTTTTTATCAAGACAAAGAGCATGGAAGACGGATGTATGAAGAGCCTAGAGTACCCAGAGATGATAAAAGATTAAAACCTTTTCATGGATTGGATTCATCCTTTTCTAAACAAGAAGGAGCATCATCTGAAGGTGATTTGACGCACCAGAGAATACAGACAGACAAATATTCTTACTCACCTCGAAGAAGTTCTGAAGAGTTTATGGGAAGGAGCTCTTATCTGAAGAGGTACAGGAATAAAATCATTAGTCCTGTTATGTGACATAGAAGCTCAAATGAGTCTTTTATTATAGTTGAAGAGATCCAGTTTTGGAAGGCTTTAGCCTAACAGATAAAGCTTTGTAGTTTAAATTGATCATCTAGAAATGAAGTTTAAAAAAAAATATATACTAAATCGTGTTGATGGCTAGCATGAAATGTTACCCGTTTTTAACTGCGCTGCCTCTAATCATTGGGGGGGGGATAGTGGGTTAACTTTCCACATGCTCTACACTTAAGGCGATGCTTTTCTACACTTATAAATTCTCACTTTCTTCTCCCTAGTGCAAGTGTAAACTGCTTTATGTCAACACAGGTATCCTGAGGATCGTGATTTCAGAGATCATGGGCCTGCATCTAAACGAGCTAGAGGAGATACGGAGACGTTTGCGATCAGAGAACCGGTAAGAAATTCCCACTGGAAGCCAGATCATCCTCTGCCACCCTATCAAGACAAGGAACCGCCAACACCGAGAGATACTGGTGCGAAAGCTTTTTCTTCAGAACAGAACTTCCCCGAGGCAAACTCGGTTTCAAAGGTAGCATTTGACTACAGTCACAAACATCACCGATATGCAAGTGATGAAATTGTTGTTGCTGATGGCAGGGCTCCAAGGCAGGAAGAGAAAAAATACAATCCTGCCAAGGGTGCCATACGTGCCAAAGAGCTTGATAGGTTTGATGGGCAAAAAGGGCAAGAACCTGAAAAGGGGAATCGAGTGGAACCTCAGTATAGTTCTGAGAAGTATCAAGGTCCATCTCGTGCTGATGTCTGCAAAGGTGATGTTGACTTGAGACCTTTGAATAATAACAAACCGAAAGAGAAAGTGAAAAAACATAAAGATTCTGAAAAGACCCCAAGGTCTGCCAATAACCAACAGGACAAAAGTCATAAACCTACAGATCTGAAAACATCTTTATCTAATGTCAGCAATAAGATGGAGTCGCTTATGGTCAAAGTGAATATGAAGAAAATTGTGGATAAGTATAGGTATATATTTTTTTTCTTTTCTTTCTTTCTTTCTTTTTAATCTGTGAGGCTGTGTTGAAAGTTCATGCTCCTTTCTCGGTTGACGGTTTGTGAAGATCGAGAAAATTTTGTTTCTCTGAAGTAACATAAGACAGCTGATATGTCAAAAATCAAGACATGTTAAATTTGATCTCTGGGAATTTATATTTAATTTATGGACTTGTTGGAAAATGTTAGCAAGTGTCTCCTGGAAGAAACTCTCTGGAGAAGAAACTTTCTCCCGGGGCTGAGACATCAAAGCCAAGGAAAAAGTTGTTCCGGATAGAACTGACCTGCATGCCAGCCTGTAATAACATAAAGTGACTCTTGAGATATAAACACAAGAATTCTAACTGTATGACTACAATCCAAGTGGATTCAATAGCCTATGTCATTCTGTAATAGCTCAGTGTTGTGAAGGAACACTGTAGTTTGAACTTGTGTTGCAAATGAGCGTTTATTTAAACACTGGAGGAACTACAGCAGTTTGTATGTTATTTTCCAAGACAACTTCACTTAGCAGGCAAGAGGCTTTGTTTCATGCAACTTGGTCTAGGCATCCATCAAACTAATTGTTTCATTGTAACTTTGGATTTTGCAGAGTTTTCATTCTTAAGTTCATTGATGGCCTCACATTTTCCTCTTTTTTTTTTTTTTCTTGAGGCAAAGCGCAGCTGTATTAAGATAATCCTGTTTCACAGTGTTGAATTTCTAGCAGCGTTTAATAGAACTGCTGTTAACAATTTGGAATTTTAAGTGCTGCAGGTGAAAGCTGGCAACTAAAAGTAACATGAAGGTAAGGCCACGGTTTTTGAGGATCAAAAATGGAATAAATGAAAAACGCTTCTCTAACCTTTGTAAAGACGGAGATGAAAGATACTAAAAAGTTATATAGTCTTCTAAAGCGACTGCTGCAAACAGACATCAATATTGGAGAAGGCTGAGCATAAATTAAAAGGACTGGATCTTGGTACCTTAAGAATGTAACACATCTTATTCCATGTACTGAAATAACTGAACTGATTCTGCATCTTCATGTATATGGAAATAGAGCCGATGTAAAATGGAATGAGTTTGTCCTAGAGTTCTTTCACTTGGGAAACATCATCATCTCATTGTGTTAAATTGCCTGCAAGCAGCACAGAGATCATACGTCAGTATCTACAGCTGTTGTTTTTCCTTTCTCATTAGAGAAGAAAGCATAGATGATATACATCGTGTTAAGGTCACCATAAACAATTTAAAACCAACTGGAAAACTTGTGTGCAAGGAAAGCAATACAGATATATCCCCCTCGTAATAAGATTTCAGTTATTCCAGCGTTGTAAGACAGATTCTCACTGATGGAGCCAAAGTCTTAATTAAATATGAAAGTAAATGTTGTGACACCTTTAAAGCTGGAGCTGAAATGAAATCATTGTACAGTTTTCTGTTTACTCATGTTGTTTCAATTGCTCAGCATCTTTGCAGATTGCAGTAGAGAAGAACTCTCCAGAGTTGCTAAACATGAACTTTTGGACCTCATGTCTCTCTTCCTTATGGTTGCCTTTGTCAATTTTCAAGGCTCATAACACTTCAGTGGACAGTGCTATTTAGGTACAGTACCTCCTAAGTTATAAATTTCAGTTTAAGGAAAACCTCAACTTATAAATTGTTTTGTGAAAAGATGCTTAACCAAAACTGCTCAGAAATCTTTGAAAAAACTTTCAAATAATTGAGAGGATTTTGTTTTTGTGTTTTCAGCATGTTTTTCCTCCTGTTTTTTTGTTGTGGTGGTGTTTTTTTATGATTGGCCTCCATTTTAAATTCTAGATTATTTTAGCAGCACCCGGCCTCTTTTCCCATTTTTTCTTTTTATTGTTTCAGCAGAGAGTTGCATGAAGTTTTTTCCTAGCCTCACAAATATATTCTGATAAAGATTTGGCTTGAAACCTGTTTTTCTTAAGTCACTGTTAGCCTGCATAAGTGCAAAACAACCAAAACACTTAGAGATGAAATTACAAGAAAAGCTTATGGTTAATGCTTGATAGCAACTAAATGTGTGGCTATAACTTTACAACATCTGTTAAGTGTGGAACTTCCCTTAGGGACGCTTTGGCTTATGGGTTGAAGAATTCTTCAAGGTAAGGAATGGTTATTCTATTTTGAGCATGCTTACCATGTGTAATAGACCTCTGTAATTCTTTCATTTATATAAAGTTTGCTAATATAAAGTGACAACACCTTTTCCTCACATTAGAATGTTTCCTGTTAGTAGGAAGACAAAATTTGCAGGGGCTGTTATTAGTAATTCCAGTCATCTTGGTTCATATGTTTAATAACGGAGAACCAAAGAAAATGGTTAAGGGTCTATGTTCTCCACCTTTTGTCTCTGTGCTAGCAAATAATACCATATAGCAATGGTCTCAACTCAAACTCTTTGCAGGGCCACATTTTGGATTTGTAGGTACTTGGAGGGCCTCAGAAAAAAATAGCTAATGTCTTATTAAAGAAATGACAATTTTGCATGAGGTAAAACTCTTTATAGTTTATAAATCTTTCCTTTTGGCTAAGTCTTAATAATAATATTGTCATTTATAGCTAAAGAGACATATGATCAAGAAACTGTTTTATTTTACTTTTGTGATTATGATAAACATACTGAGGGCCTCAAAATAGTAGCTGGCGGGCCACGAGTTTGAGACCACTGCCGTATAGGGAACTAGGAAAATAAAGAACCCTGTCTGGGTTTTGGCTCCCATTAATTGTGGTTCCTCCTAAACTCTTGCTAGACCAGTCCAGATAAGTGGATTATGTCCCCCAATCAGGAGGTGGAGAGAGATAATACTGCCAATTCAGTGATATTATCACTGGTATAAGTTGTACAGCCTAGAATTTGCTGGTATTCTTCACAGTAATAATAATAATAATAATAATAATAATTTTATTCTTATATACCGCCATACCCGGAGAGTTCTAGGCGGTTTACATCAGTTACAGTAGTACAGTACAGATGGATTGGTTCAACAGGAGAGTTTGTTTTCACTGGGCTTGACTCCCTGGAGTACAGTCTATGGCCTATATTGCCATGGCTAATTCCCTGACCAGAGGAGCTCTCAGGGATCTGTTTGTGGGTCTTTATGCAGATAGAGGAAGAGGAGTTTCTTCAGAGAGCTCTCAAGCCTCAGCCTACAGGCCTTAGCTTTGCGATGTGGTGGTTCAGTAGGGCGTGTGCCAGAAAATGGGTTCAGTGACCCAGGCTTCAATGTCCAGGTCTTGGCCTGGTGTGGTGGCAGCTTGCAGCAGGCGGATGAGCATGGCTTGGTTTCTTTTCTTCACTGCCTACAAAAATTCCAGTAGGTAAACAACCTGTGATACAGTTAAAGTTATTGATAGAGATACCCGAAAATAGGTAGGTGGGTAGGACATAGTAAGTTCAAGAAACATCTGTGCATGGAGCATTTACTGTCGACGTGAGGGGTTGAGCGTGAGTAACAAGTGGAGAGAACGCAGAGTTTAGTGCTCTGCTAGAAACTTATTGAACAGGTAGGTTTTTAAGCTTTGCCTAAAATGCATGTACAATGAAGTGGACCCCTTTGATGTGGAGTAGTTTCTGGCTTAAGTGAGCTGCTAGATAGGATAATAGTTTTGTGACGTAAGCTTTTATAGGTCTACCTTGCAGGGAGGGGTAGGAGAAAATGGAGTTGGATCACAGAAGGCAACCTGTAGAGTTTGTAGGCGGCCATACAGCGCCTTTTATATAAAGCAACCCAGTCTGAACAATAAGCTGGTTTCAATGGGGGTGGGGGGGGGGGGCAGTGAAGTTGCTTGTAGTAAGGCGCGACATGGTCGGTATTTCTTAGTCCGAAGATAGGGAGCACAGCTGTGTGTTGAATCATTCTCAGTCTATTATAGTGTTTCTGGGGGCATGAAAGATAAGATTACAGTAGTCTAGCATACTGAGGATCAGGGCTTGTCATAGAATTTGAAAGGGAGGGGCGTCAAAGTAAGATCTAATGAATCGCATCCAGAGTGCGGCAGCTACTTGGGTTTCCATGGTCATCTTTCGATCTAGCGTCACTCCCAGGATTACTAATCATTTTTAGGTCAGTTCGCCTTTAAAACTTCATGTTTGTGCCTTATTTAGTCTGTGGGTGCTTTAGCGCCACAGCAGCAGCATTCCTTCCTCCCACACCACTTCCCTGTGAAGCAGTAGCATTTCCCTTACCCCCCCTTCCCTTCCCGCGGTCCCGACAAACCTGCCGATTCCAGCAGCGTGTGCAGCACTCTACACACGCTGCTTCGGGGCCTTCCACTGCCCTGATTTACTCTGGCACGTCCCTGATGACCTCATCAGAGACGCGGCATAGCAAATCAGGGCAGTAGAAGGCCCCAAAGCAGCGTGTGTAGAGTGCTGCACACGCTGCTGGAATCGGCAGGTTTGGAGTCGGAACCGCGAAGAACGTAGCGGCCGGAGTGTTTTGTCGGCGCTTCCCTTCCCACGAGCTGTCACCGCGGCTCCTCTCGATCCCCGCCAGCATCGGAAGCCTTCTCCAACGCTGGTGTGGCTGGTGAGAGAAGCCGAATATTGTGGAGAGCAGGGAATTCAGCGCTGGCGGCCTGTCCTGTCGGCGAGTGTAGGTAGGTGCTGGGAAGAAGTAAGGCTGTGGACTCGAGCATGCGCACTCCTGCGGCCACAGACCTACGGATCATGGAAGCACGCAGTTAAGAGTGCGCATGCGCGGCTAGGGTTTTATTATATAGGATGTTCAATGAAGGTCACATATAATGTACTTTGTTGATAGTATACTAGCAAGTTCCAGGGCTGCACCACTCTTTATACTGGTGATAGTATTTCTGAATTGTCAGTATTCTCTGCCTCCTTCTACTGGTTGAGGAACACAAACCCACTCATCTGGACTGGTCTAGCAGGATCTAGGAAAAGGAAATTAACAGGTAAAAACAAATTTCAACTTGCTTTGGAACTACACTGGACAGAGGTTTAACATCTGTATAAAATTTAAAATAAACTTGAGGCACAGTTGCTATACAAGTCCTTTAAATTGCAACTCTTCTCCTTTTTTCTTAGACGTCCATGTGGTTGGTTGTGCTCAAACATTGACTGTCAAAATCAAATTTCAGAAACAAACCCTTGTGTAAATTGTTCCAGGACTGCTGATAACCCTTCTACAGAAAGGCAGATATCAAATGATTTGGTAGCAGTAAGCAGGAAAAAGGAGGATTTCCATCCTGTCTTTGAACACATACACCCTGCTCCATCGGATCTCAAAAGAGAATTTACCCAGGAAATCATCACCATAATTCATGAAGTCAAGGGTTGGTATCTTATTTTACACACCTGTCACAGCCGATAATCTACATTTAATGACCCCATTTTAGCATGCTTAAAATAAGTGAACGGTATAAGGAAGCGAATGTGACCCCCCATGGAGGCCTGTATGATGCTTACACTTAGAGGCTGGTAATGACTGCTACTTTTTAATTGATGAATTATTAGATCATACTGAAGAGAGATGGTCTAGAATAGACACAACATTTGGGGCCATATTCTATAAATGATCTAAGTTAAGTGAAGAATGCCATTTAAAATACATTTTCAGTTTCAGTTTTAAATTCTTTATTCATTTTTGCATGTTACAACAAGTGTAGCAGTTAAACTCATATGAACTTAAAGATACACTTGATTAACTCTCATATATGCTTTAAGTATAACATTTCATAAAATTAATATTCTGTAATATTTTAAAAATTATGTATGAAATATAATATTTAAATTATTCTTATTGAATAGAATAACCTCCCCTCCCTCCCTATTCAATAATACATAAAAGTATCATTACTGTAAAACTATTCAAATAGTCTTGTATTATGAAATAACAACAAGTAAAGCCCACCCATTTCCCCCTAATCAAATATCTTATCATGGGAAAAGTTAATCATTCATTACAAAAATCAGTTAATGGTCCCCAGATTTTCTGAAATTTACTAAAATAACCTTTTTGCGTTGCTATAGTGAGTTCCATTTTGTATATATGACATACAGAATTCCACCAGAAATTGTAATTTAACCTGTCATACTTTTTCCAATTGTATGTTATTTGCTGTATTGCTACTCCAGTCAAAATAAATAAATCATTTTAAAATGATTTTCCAGGCACCTACTGGTGTTTTTTTTTTTTTTTTTAAATATCTTTATTCATTTTTACATTATACAATCAAGTGTAAAAGAAATCAAATCATAATGTACATTCATCACTTGAAACTCTATATTCATTTTATATCATAGATTATCTCCCCTCCCTCCCTTTTCATATATTACCATTCATAATGTTATAAAACCCACTCATCCCCCTTCCCTCTACACATATTTAATGGGGATAAATACAATTATTTATTATAATACTCAATTAATGGTCCCCACACCCCTTTAAATTTCTTATAATAACCACTCTTAATTGCCAATGTTTTTTCCATTTCATACACTTGACAAACCGAACTCCACCAAAAACAATAATTCAATCCCCTATAGTCTTTCCAATTATATGTTATATGTTGGATGGCAAACTCCTGTTAAAATCATTAACAGTTTATTATTATTCGATGAAATTTGACTTTTGGCCCTCAAAGACATTCCAAACAAAACGGTGTCATATGATAAGGCCACAGGATTCTCTAACATACAATTTATTTGACCCCAGATCAATTTCCAAAAACTATTAATAAACGGACAATAAAATAATAGATGATCTAGAGTTCCAGCCTCAAGATGACAATGCCAACATCTATTAGACTTAGAGCAATCCAATTTTTTGTAAACGAACAGGGGTCCCAGAATGCTCTATGCAACAGGAAAAACCATGTTTGCCTCATAGACGCAGACATTGTACATCTTATCCTCCAAGACCAAATACGTGGCCATTGAGATGCATTAATTTGATGCACCTACTGGTGTTTTAAAAAAAATGGCACTGGAATTGTTTCTCCAGAGGCACCTAATGCCACTATAAGCGTGGCTAATGCTAGAAGTGGTGCTAGGTGCCAGTAGGCTCCTCCGGTGGTGTGATTCATATCAAATGTAGGCCTTGAAAACCCTGGCCTACATTTCCACGCCTACATTTGCCGGAGGCGTGATTTTCTAAACAGCACTGTCACATGATTGACACGCGATTGATGGTCGCGATAATGGTGCAGTTTAGAGAATCCAGGCCTTGGTGCTTAAGTGACATGGGCCAAGCCCTGTTTCTGTGCTACCTAATAGTATAGAATTGTACTAATTAACGCTGGGTTTTACTAAGCAGCATACGAACATTTTACCATTGGCTGGCGAGGTAAATGCTCTGATGCTCTTAGGAATTCAATGAGCGTCGGAGCATTTACCTCGCCAGCCCACGGTAAAATGCTCTTATGTTGCTTAGGGAAAGGAACCCTAAGTCTTTTGATTTACTTACTTGTCCATTAGGTGTGACAGATGTGGAAATGCTTCACATCTTGCTCAATACAAAATATATATCAAGGGGGGGATATCGCTCATATAAAAAATGGCAAATTGTCAACAATTTAAAGATAGTTTTTAAATTAGTGTTGTGAATCTTCAGTGTGAGATAAGCTCTAAAGTGCAAGGACTTGAACCAGGAACGAGCTCCAACGCTTAACCCAGCCACAGTTTTACCACATGAGAACTTTTCTCACTAATTGGGCTTCACACCATCATAGGATTTCATAAGTGTGCAATCAAAATCCTATATAATAAAACTCTAGCCGCGCATGCGCACTTACTTGCGTGCTTCTGTGATCTCTGATCTGTGATCAGTAGGTCCATGGCCAGCAGGAGTGCGGATGCAGCAGCCAGGCAACTAGGAGACACACAGCACAGCCGGCGACTCCCCTCCTCACCGCCTAAACCACCACTGCCAAAGCCTCCTCCTTCTGGCCGACTCACCCGCGTTTAAATTAAGAGAAAAGCACTGCACCACGCTAACGCTGGCCTCGCCGTCTTCTGTTCACTGTGGCCCGCCCTCTCTGACTACTTCCTGTTTCCGCTATGGTTGGCCGCAGTGGATAGAAGATGCCGAAGCCAGTGGTAGCGCGGTGCAGCGCTTTTCTATCAATTTCAACGCGGTGGCTGGGAAGAGTGCGGCGGAAAATGCTGCTGCTGCACAGGGAAGGCCAGGAAATGCTTCTGCTGCACAGGAAAGGCCGGGAAATGCTGCTGCTGCTGCACAGGGAAGTATGTGTGTGTGTGTGTGTGGGGGAAATGCTGATGCACAGAGAAGTGTGTGTGGGGAAAATGCTGCTTCTGCACAGGGAAGGAAGGGAAATGCTGCTGCTGCACAGGGAAGGGTGGAAAATGCTGCTGCACAGGAAGTGTGTGTGTGTGTGGGGGGGGGGAAATGCTGCTTCTGCACAGAGAAGGCCGGGAAATGCTGCTGCTGCACAGGGTAGTGTGTGTGTGTGTGTGTGTAGGGGCAGGACTGCGAGAAGGGAATGGGGGGTAAGGGAAATGCTACTGCTGCACAGGGAAGTGGTGTGGGGGGGAATGCTGCTGCTGTGGCTGCTGCACAGGGAAGTGGGGGGTGATCAAAATGCTGCTGTACAGGGAAATAGGGTGGGGAAAATGCTGCTGCACAGGGACATGGAGGGGGAGGGAATACTGCTGTGGCTGCTGCACAGGGAAGTGGGGGGGGAAAGAAAGACAGACAGCTAGCACCTGTTAATGTAAAGGGCTAAAATACTAGTAATAATATAAGTGCAAAAACAGCGAAAGTTCTAAACGTAAGCAGTGTAGGATCATTTTCATAGAGAGAAACCTCATGTTTAGCCACACACGACGGCAACGCTCATTAATGAAAAAATCTGAAAGCTTATCTTGAAAGCTGTAATGCGTCAAGGCTTTTATGAGGAGGGACACAGTTGGTTGGATTTTTCCACCTCCTTTGAAAAATCACAATGCTCAGGCAAAAAGGAGATAGGAATGGACAGATTTCTATTGATTAGATGGAAAAGAGCAGAGCTTTGTACTGGTTTGAGACTATCTCTGGCTTTTCATGTTTGGGGAAAGCGTAGGAATTCACAGCTGAAATATCTATCTTTTATTCTACAAGGGCTCTAATTTTGTGTTCCCAGAAAAGTCTTTCCTGGGGTAACGGGAATAGAAATAACATAACATAAATCTTTATTTATATACCGCAAAAGACTTTCGGTTCGAGAGAGTTTACAAAAGAGGTGGGCTGAGTAGATAGAGTCAGCAAGTTATATGATAGAGGTTCACAATTGTGGTAGAATTTACGTATGCTCGTCATTTTGAAAGTGAAAGCTTGATATAAGCCATTAGTAGCACTGACTTCTTTCAGTGTGACAAAATTACAAAAAGGGTTTGAGGTATTTAAAATGGATATCTTGCTTAAATACTCTGAGGGAGATTTGTATCAGGGACTGTAAAATTTACAAACTACTTTCAAATTCAAGATACTGATTTCGTGAGCATATCTTACTCTAGTAAGAATTTGAAGAATAGAAGAAACATCTCTTGGTCCACAAATCCTTTCCTTTAATATTAAGGTGTGTTTAGTACTGAATTAACATTCAGATTTTTTACAGTTTGTGTGCTTCAGCTGTACTGTAGTAATTTATTGCTTTTGCATTGACTTTAACAGCAAATTACTTTAAGCCTTCTGCACTTACTTTACATGACCCGCTTCTCCAACATACAGCATGAGAAAGATGCAAATGAAATAAAGCTGTGGAAAAATCAAATCCCAAAATTCACAGGTATGTTTTTAGTCGAGATCACATGTAGATGTGTTGCTCTGAACAGGATGTGGCAGAGGGTTAGGCTGTTTAGATGCCATTTAACTTTCTTCCACGTAAGCCAAACAGTTGTTTCATGTGGTCTTATTCCTAGATCTCTTATACTCGTGAATGACACAGGGAAAAATTCTGTCCCCGCGTTCCCTTCACTGCCCTGTCCAGCAGCATCCATACAAGCCTCGGTAATGCAATATTTAGCTTATTCCTTCCTTATAAATCAAAGTTTCTGGCTGCTGAACTAGAGAAAGAGATGTTCAGCCTGGCAGGACTTTTGTTTATCATTTATATCAGCACAACTAATATACTACTTTATTCTAAAGTGAAAAAAAAAGGAAATAAATATAATTTTTTTTTTCTACCTTTGTTGTCTGGTTTCTGCTTTCCTCATCTTCTCATTCAATTCCTTCCTTCCACTGTCTGTCTTCTCTCAGCATCTTCCATTTGTTCTGTTACTTTGCCTCTCCCTTCACCCCTCCCCCCAATTGGTCTGGCACCCATCTTCTTCCCACTGCACACCCCATAGTCTGACATCCCTTGTCTTCCCTTATAGCATCTTCTCCCCACTCTCTGTTCCCATTTCCCTTCCAGCGCCTTCTCCCTACCACCACCCTTCCCTCTCGCCACCTCACCGCTCTTCAGCGCCCCCTTGCGCGGCCTGAGAATCCCCTCCTCCCCCTTACCCTTTGTGGCGCATTAGTAAGTAAGTTGCTCAAGCCGGCAGAGCTGCCGGCCTGCAATCGCATGTGTTTGAGTGGAAGCTTCTCCTCTGATGCAACCGGAAGTTGCGTCAGAGGAGAAGCTTCTGCTCACACGCACGCGACTACAGGCCGGCAAACTCGGCCGGCTTGAGCAGCTTACTTTACTAACACGCCGCGAAGTTAAGGGGGAGAGATAGATTCGGTAGGTAGGAAGGAGGGAAGGAGCCGTGCATGATCGATGACCGCGTGCGTTCCCTCCTTAACTGCAGGGACAAGGCCATTCACCGCTTTATGGGGCGGTGGATGGCCTTGTCCCCATGCCCGCAGTGAGCACTTCTCTCCCCCCACCCCCCCACTGTTTTGGCAGGTTACCAGTGGCTAGCTGCGGGTAAAAGCCACCGTGTCATTCTCTATCTTATACTTGCAGTAAATTTTCTTAAACTTTCACCTTTTGGAAGAAAAGCTGTACCATTTTTAACACAGTACAGCCGTCCCTGATTTTGTTATGTATACTAATGCTTTCTGGAAAGTTTTTTTTCTCAGTAGTTGGCAAAGAACAAACTTATCAAAAATACAAGGAACTTTCCAGTATACAGAAAACTCAGAGGGAATATAGAAGATGGTTAAAGCAAACTACAGTGGTTGTGGATACCATTTAAAGAGTTTTGTCATATATATCGTTGTGTTTGCCCATACAGAATCTTGAGGTTTAGGGCCACTTTTAACAAAACTGTGGTAGTGATGCTGCCACTGTAAATGCACCAAAGTCCATAGGATGGAATGGGCTTTAGTGCATGTACTGCTTCTGCATCGCTACTGTGGCTTTGTGAAAGGGGCCCTTAGTTAATTTACTACTACTAATTATTTCTATAGAGCTACCAGACGCACGCAGCGCTGCACAGAGTCACAAAGAGTAAGAAAACAGTTCCTGCCCGAAAGAGCTTACAATCTAAACAAACAAGACAGACAAACAGGATGTCATGGATACAGTTAAGGGGAACGGTTAATCAGCTGGCTGGGTTGGAGGGCAGAAGAGTAGGGTTAAGGATTGAAGGCTATATCAAAAAGGTGGGTTTTCAATCTGCTTTTAAACAAGGGAAGGGGCTTGACGGACAAACTCAGGTAATTTATTCCAGGCATAGGGGGCAGCTAGATGAAAGGAACGAAGTCTGGAATTGGCAGTGGAGGAGAAGGGTAATGCTAAGAGTGACTTATTGAGGAACGGAGTTCCTCTGGGAGGGTATAAGGAGAGAGAATCGAGGAGAGATATTGAGGGGCAGCAGAATGAACACACTTGTAGGTCAGCAAAAGATCTTGAACTGTATGCGATGGCAGATAGGGGGAGCCAGTTGAAGTGACTTAAGGAGACATAACATGACATTGACATGAGCAGTAGCGAGGTTGGCAGAAGATGAGTCCACGCAGCAGTGTTTTGCACAGATTTGCAGGGGGAGAGGCGACACTGTGAGATACCAGTTAGGAGTAGATTGCAATAATCTAAGCGTGAGGTTGCGAGTGCTTGGACAAGAGTTTGGGTAGTGTGCTCAGAGAGGAAGGGGCGAATTTTGGTGATATTGAAGAGATGGAAGCGACAGGTCTTAGCAGCTTGTTGGATATATAGAAAATGAGAGGTCAGAATCGAAGACGAGGTTTGAGCCAAAGGTGCTCAGCACACCTCAGCTTTCTTACTAAGGGGTCCTTTTACAAAGGCGCGGTAGCGGTGTAATGCGCGGAATACCGTTCGCTAAACCGCCTGCCGCGCTAGTACCCAACGTCTCCATTGACGAGGCATTAGGATTTTAGGCTGCTGCGGGGTTAGCGTGTGATGAAACCCCGTAACGCGCCTTGATAAAAGGAGCCCTAAATGTTTTTACTCCTTCATTTGTAACCTCCATTTTATTTTCCTCTGTATTTTTATCAGATACATTCCAACTTTCTACAAAATTGTTTCATATTATTAGAAATTAATGAATTCAAGGTGAAGCTGCTGTTCTTTTCCTTACTTACTTTTTTCATCTGTGGGACAATCGCATTCAATATTTGTGTAGTTCCTTTATTCCAAATATTCCATTGATGAGTGTCTTCACTTTATTGTAATAACTGATATCCTGCTAAAACACCTTATTAACAATTGGTCTCACAAATGGAACATTTCCTAATAGAATTAGATCTAAAGACTTCACAAACAGGGTTGGATCTTATCTGGGTCAGTCTTTTATTTAAATGCCAATTCTCATTTCCATGTAACTGTCTGACCGCTATCCTCCCAATGCATGTCTTGAATCTTAATTGTAATTGTAATGATTGATCGACCTTTCTCTGGGTGGTAGAAGGCCAAACTAGACATTTCTGATTCATTTGTACTTAAAGCATTACATAAATCATCTGAGAAAAAAAAGTCTCTAATGCTATCACACCCTCCCCTCTTGTTTCCTCGGTACATGCAGTGTCCTATAACATTTGCATGCACTGTCCCCACATTTCTCTCATAAATATTCATTGTGGACATCCTGAAATCCTTAATGGCTGGGGTGCCTTCCGGGGCCAAGTTTGGGAGCTACTTGCCATATTTCTGTATTTCATATTGTGTGGTCATGTATTGCTGCATTTGAAGGTCTGTGTTCTGGGTGTGTGACTAAGGTGAGGTATTCTGTTAGCGTGTACTTTATGTAGATCAGGGATCCGTTAGGCAGCTTGTTCTATTTTCTCACTAAGAGTTATAATAATGTGTTAGATTCTGACGAATAGTTGCCTTTTGGATAGGGTGGTGGCTTGAATTAATGCTGTTTTGATAATGGCAGATTTGCTATTATATGTTGAGACATTTTTGCAGGGTTTGTATCACATTCACAAAAGTATCTCATAAATTGAAGGAGTTTGTATTACAGAAGTAAACAATAGAGTTCAAGTATTTTTTTTTATAAGGTGAGCAGCTTGGGGCTACTGGGCAAGGGTTAGTAGGAAACTGAGGGGATGCAGCTGAGGTGGGGGTGGAAAAAAAAAGGGAATGGCTGGATAAGAAGTTGAAATGAGAGATGAGGAAAGAAGTGTCCTGTCCTGGGGCTACTTCCACCTTATTGACAGCTAGGCTTGTCTGCAAAAGAGAGAAAGCAACTACTAGTAAGTAATATGATGAGGAAAGTGTACTTCCAAATATTCATCTTGGTCCTGGCACTGGAAAATGCAAATGAATTGAAATTCATTGAAGCCTTTGCCAATTTTTACTTTCTTATATTAATAGGATAGTTATCCATTCAAAATGACTTTACGGTAGACAGTGTCATCCAGCAGATTGCATCCTTTTATCATAAACATCATTTTTTGGATTCTGTTCTTTGTTGTATTGATATGTCCTCGCATGATATTTGTTAACATTGTTATTTTAGGAGAATTGATATCTCTCTGGCTGATCTCAAGAAAAAACGTGCCAAGAGGATTGAGTCTGGACAGGTACTGGCTTTTTAATGTCTATGCATTTATAGTTTTGCTCACATCCAAAACATAAACTCACAGCCACACCCATAGCCTCAATCCCACTTTATGTCAAACTATTGGAAGGCCTAGTAGCTAAAGCCCTAAATGAATACCTAGAAAACCACAGCATACTCCACCCCACACAGTCTGGCTTCAGATCCAACTACAGCACTGAGACCCTGCTAGGAACACTCATGGACATTGCGAGACAACACCTCTGTACAGGCAAGAAAATGATGATCATACAACTAGACCTCTCCGCAGCCTTTGATCTAGTAGAATGTCTTACCCTGCAGAATCTTAGATTTCATCAGAGTATTTTAAATTCAGTCCTCTGATTAGGCAGCTAATTTATATCTTTTAATACTGATAAAATATAGTTATATAATTTTTTGATAGTTAAGGAGGAGTCTGATCAGACTCCTAATGAGCTCATTTATGAAATTCTAGAGTTGAGTTTTTCTTTGCTACTGAGAACTTAAGAAGTGTTCTTAATTGATGTATGTTGATTTCAGATCTGTAATTGAAATTCCTGCTAGCACGTGCATGGTTTCTGAGCATACACGTTACTGATTTTTTAGACAGATTTTGCTATATCGGCACAATATTGCATGGAACTGTGTCCCACCAAACTTGTGTTAAGGAGTTTACTCTGAAAACAAACATGAAGCCAATAAGGGAGGACATGTTACAGCATATATTTACGCCTCTCTTAATTCATTACAAAAGATGTCAACAGTTCAGAAATGTTTGAGATCCTTGCTTTTATGTTTGTACAATATATTTCTTCTGTCTTCGCAGAACCAAAAATAGTCTCCCATCATACCAGGATTGAACTTTTCCCGATGTCCTGCTTTCCATCACCTTGATATCTTGATGAAATCTTTCCCCATGCTCATTCGATGACATCACCAAGATTGTTGTGAAGAAGTCGAGGTGAGAATGTAAGAAGTGCATTTTAAGGGACATTCTGGCACCCATTAGCTGATATGCTGTTGGCATGTTCTCCACAATCTCAGCATAATTCTCTGATCTGTGATTACCAAGAAAATTCTGAACAACCAGCACGAATGCTTCCCATGCTGCTGATTCAGCTAGGTTCAGCTTCTGTTTGAACGCATCATCAAGGATCAGTTCATGGATTTGGGGTCCAACAAAAACACCTTTTTTGATTTTGGTTTCACTTTTCTTGAAACCAAATGTACTTCTTAGATGCTGGAACGCATCACTATTTCTGTCCATTGCCTTGACAAAATTTTTAAGCAGACCAAATTTTATGTGAAGTGCTGGAAGATAGATTTTCTCATGATGTACTAACGGTAGGTGCTTCACATTGTTTCTGCCAGATATGGATTCATCTCGGTTTGGCCATTGTTTCTGCCTGTAGTGGTTAGCATCATCACGACTGTTCCAAAGACACAAGAAGTGCATGCATTTGATGTACTCCAGTTGCAGACCCAGAAGGAGTACACAACTTTGAGATCATCACAGAGGTTCCACTGGTGGTCTGCATAGAGTGTGAGTTTTAAAAGTGTCTCCATCGACTCGTATGCTTCCTTCAACCCAAATGCATGAGCAACAGGAACAGATGACTTCTGGTTTCCATTGTGTAAAAGTACCACTTTAAGGCTTGCTTTGCTTGAATCAATTAAGTCTTCATTCGTCAGAAACATGTTCATATCCAAGTTTATGCATGAGACCATTAATATAAGTACAGAAACAAATATTTCCTTCCATTTGGTAATCTAATCTAATCTAAACCTTAAGTTTATATACCGCATCATCTCCACGAATATGAAGCTCGACACGGTTTACAAGAACTTAAATAATAGGTAGAGAAGGAGAAGCCGGGATGGTATGATGATCACGGAAAATAGATATTTTGGTGTCCTGCCTTAAAAGATTCCATTTCTTCAGCCTTGAACCCAACAATTCTGCTTCTTCTTGAGTTAGCAGGTGAGGTTGTTTTTCATCCACTTCAAGTTCATACAACTCCTCTACAGCAGCAGAGACACACATTCTTCATCTGAGCTTTCGGCACATTGTGCTGCAGATGTGGAAGGAGGAATTGGGACTGGATTCTCTGAAGGGTTTAATTGCTGATGAGCAATTGGGATACACAATTTTTGTCATGCAAAAATAATAGTCTGGGTGATGATTTGTTGGTTCACGCCACACCATGGGTACAGCGAAAGGCATCCCATTCATCCACTCTATTAATACGGAATAGCAGACAGTGCAGCACACATGAAGTGCCCGTGCTTTATCTTGGTTGCCAACTTTACAACCAAAATAATGCTTGTATGCACTTTGAAGTCTGTTGGTCAGATTCTTTCGCTGATCTTGTGCAGTAAATTGTCTGCAGACATAACAGAAATGATCAGGATGGTTAACACAACCTCGTCTGGTCATAATTATAACATCTTAGACAAAAACAATCAAAATATAAAAATTCACAGGTAGAAAAAGCAGCACAATCACTTTTTAATATAAACTTTTTCAAATTGAGCTATCTTAAAATGCAATATTGTGTTTACAGAAACAGTAAAATACTGACGCTTCATGGTAGCATTATTGACGAAAATGATATAAACACAAACTGGCGCATAATTTAAAAACAGGATGTGATAGACGAAAACTCTTTCCAGGTGACAGAACTCCAGTAGCAAAATGCTTGTTAAGCAGTGTAATAGTTTTCTGAAAAATTCTTCAATAGTGTTCAGTTTTCTTTTTTTAATTTCTTTATTCAGTTTTGCATATTACAACAAGTGTATCAGAAGAATTCATATGATCTTATAAATACACACTTGATTTTCCTTCATGTAACACTTTTAAGTACAATATATCATTCTTATATTCATATTTTATAATAATTTAAATATTATATAAAACATTTAATATGTATAACAATTATAATTAAAATAGAAAACCCCCCATTCCCACTCAGTTTTCTGCAGTGCACTTGATCGCTGCTGTTATTGACTTAATTTGTATTTGAGCATTTTTTCCTATCTATCCCTAACATACCTGGTGGAGTATTAAATGTATTGCCCGGGATCACAAGGAGCAGCGTTAGGCTTGAACTCACAACCTCAGGGTGTTGAGGCTGCAGCTCTAACCACTAGGCCACTCCTGCCTCTACCCTTCCATCTCCTCTTTCATATTACAATCTCCAGTCCTTCGTCCCCTCTTTCATGATACTCCCAACACCCAACCCATCTATTCTCACACCCTGTCAGCCTCTGTATTCACCATACTACCTGAGCCCTGTTTCACAAAATTCTGCCCCAATCCATTAGGCTCCAGTGCTGCTTGTTCTGTAGAAAGATGATTAGAACACCAGCATATTGAGCCATATCTTAGTCCATTGCTTGGGAGGCCACCTGTTGCTTTGCGTGAGGCTGTCACTTGTATCATCCTCTTCATATAGCACAGCAGCATCCTATATAATAAAACGCTAGCCGCGCATGCGCACTCAGACCTGCGTGATCTGTGATCCCTGATCTGTGATCCGTAGGTCCATGGTCACAGTGCGTATGCGGCGGCCAGATCGTTAGGCAGTGACAGAGAGAGAGACAGATAGAAAGAAAGAAAGCAAGCTGCCAAGGACAGAGAGAGAAAGACAGACAGACAGTGGCCAAGGAGAGTGAGAGAGAGAGAGAGACAGAAAGAAAAACAGACAGACAGTGGCCAAGGAGAGATAGAGAAAGAAAGACAGAAGGCGACCAAGAATAGAGACAGAAAGAAAGAAAGACAGTAGCCAAGGAGAGAGAGAGAAAGAAAGAAAGACAGACAGCAGCCAAGGAGAGAGACAGAAAGAAAGACAGACAGACAGACACATCTATTCTAGCACCCGTTAATGTAACGGGCTTAAAAACTAGTGAGAAATAAGGACTTATTTTCATGGCAGAAAGGAACAAGAACATGCTGCAGGATGAAAGCTCTGTTTGCTGGTGTGGATAAATTTCCAGCCATCCCATAGGAAGGGGTGGAACTTACAGCCTTTGCAGCATAACCAAGAGAAGCAGGAAGTAGTTACAGGTGCTTCTCCTGTTGCTTCCTATAGCCTGTTTAATCAACAATGAAGACAGGTGCAAAAGCAGTGATGCCCGAGAGAAGCACTTCCTGTTTCATACTTTCATTACTTGTGCTGAAAGGCCAGCATTGTACTACCGGGCACTAGCTTTGGCTTTCCAGTTGACCATAGCAAACTGGTGATGATAATTTTTTCATCCTGATATGTGTTTCAATTTATGAAAACTGATAAAGAAACAGACCATAATACTGTATAGTCTTTCAGCCATGGTGATTCTGCATGAATGAAATAAAGCTCTCTTCATGTGTTTTTCACAGACGGGTACAAAAGTTATTGTTGACCCATATGATCTCCGACATGACATTGAAAGGAGGCGGAAAGAGAGATTACGCAGTGAGGATGAGAAGGTGGTGGATGGTAATACTGCTGACAGGTAATCTGAGAGCAAAGAGATCTTAGGGAGCCACATGTGTTTAAGCCATATTGCATGAATGCAGGATTTAGAATCTGCAATGTTTTCTTTAATTTGTGTTTTTTGTGGCACACCAATTTTTATATGGTTTTATGTGCCACCCCTCTAACAATTGGTTGCTCTGCCACATCTGACTCCTGTTTGCTCAGAATGGAAGAACAGAACGAACCTTGGACAAGTCAGTTTGGGTTAGATTTATTAAAAATTGCTACTGTGTTACTAGTATTAATACCCGTTACTTATTGCAGGTAATGGGGTCTGTTTTCTTAGTAATATGTGTTAGCAATGTTAGTATGCATTAATACAATAGCACTAGGTAAATCTAGCTCTTTACCTCTGTAGCTCAGTTGAATTTTTGTTGTCCAGGAATATATGTGGTTGGGGTTTTTGTTTTGTTTTTTAAAATTAAATCTCAGTTGATACTAGACTTATAGATATCTAAACTAATTGGTAATCAAATGGCAAGCTGAAGAATAGTCATCTGTCTAAAATCTCATTTACATTATCTTTGAATAATTATAGTGCTATGCAAAGTCTTCACACCTTTGTACTTTCTTCACATTTTGCAGTTTAAAAAAATATAATGCAAAATGTTTCAAAGTAGGAGCTTTTCACTGTACACAAAACCATTCCTTACACTTGCAAAAGTGAAAGAGCAATTATAGAAATATTCATAAAGTAAGAGTAAGAAACCAAAAATTTTTGATTAAGTCTTGGTACGCCATTACTCAGTACTCTGTGGAAGCCCCTTTTGCTCATTTCTCTTTGCAGAATAACTCAGTTTCTTTCAGGTTGACTGTGGATCATCCATGGACTGCAGTCATGATGTTTTGCCATGGATTTCCTATTAGATTCAGATCTAGGCTTTTACCAAACCACTTGATGACTTCTTGCTGGGTCACTCCAGTATTGCTTTTGCTTTGTCTTTTAAGATCATTGTCCTGCTGAAAGGTAAATCTGCCCAGTTTCAGGTCCAGGCACAACTGGAATTAGGGTTTCCTCTAGGATCTGCCTGTGCTTTACACCATCCGTTTCCCTCGATATTCACAAACCTCCCTGTCCCTGTTGCTGTAAGGCGTCCCTACAACATAGTGCTTCTGCCATGCCTTTATGGTAGGGATTGTGACAGCAGGGCGATTTGCTATTTTATACCACACATCACTTATCAAGATCACAATTCTACTTATTAAACCACAAAGTCTTCACTCCAGCCTATCCAACCATCCCGTTGTGTGCAGAATATAATAATAATAATAACAGTTTATATATCGCAGGACCGTGAAGTTCTATGCGGTTTACAATGATTAGAAATGTTACAGATTGAATGAACAAACAAAATACAGATTTAGCAACAGGTGGTTCTTGCGCTCGGTTGTTAAGGACTAAGATTGAATAGGTTGGTTTCATAAGTATTTCAGGAATAGATGTGTTTTCAGGCGTTTCCCGATATCTGATATCTACCATAAAGTCTGGTCAGTAACATTCTCATGTTCCAAGTTATTGGAGTTCCATTGATGCCCACCCCAGCCCATCCTACACGGAATCACCATAAATGGGACACAGACCATGCAAGTCTGTCCAATACCAGCCTTGGTTCTTTAATTTACATCCTTCGCTTTTTAATTAGAGATCCTCTATTTTTATCCCATGCACTTTTGAATTCCATCACGGTTTCCCTCTCCACCGCTTCCCTCAAGAGGGCATTCCAGGCATCTACCACCCTCTCTGAGAAGAAGAATTTCCTAATATTGCTCCTAAGTCATCCTCCCTGTAACCTCAAATTATGCCCTCTAGTTTTACCATTTTTTTCTTCTCTGGAAAAAATTTGGTTCTATATTAATACCTTTCAAGTATTTAAATGTCTGTATCATATCTCTTCTGTCCCTCCTCTCCTCCAGAGTATACATATTTAGGTCTTCCAGCCTCTTTTCATACTACTTTTGGTTCAAACCCCTTACCATTTTCATCGCCTTCCTCTGGACTGCTTCAAGTCTTTCTATATCCTTCACCAGATACAGCCTCCAAAACTCAACACAATACTCCAAGTGTGGCCTCACCAATGACCTATACAGGGACATCAATACCTCCCTTTTTCTGTTGGTTACTCCTCTTTCTGTACAGTCTAGTATCCTTCTGGCTACATCCACCGCCTTATCACACTGTTTAGATGCCTTTAGATCCTCAGACACAATCACTCCAAGGTTCCTCTCTCTTTGTACTTATCAGCCTCTCACCTCCCAGCACATACGGTTCCCTCAGATTTTTACCCCCCAAATGCATCACACTACACTTCTTCACATTGAATTTTAGTTGCCAGTTAGACCATTTTAACTTTTGCAGATTCCTCTTTCTCACTTCCATCCATGTGCACCATCTTTCTTATCCCCTCCATCCATGTTCCCCCCACTCCTCTACTCTGCCCCTCCCATTCAGCATTTCTCCTTTCTTCCTTCTTCCCTCCCCCTGATTCCACTAAATGTTCTCCCCACCCGGTTCCAAAGCCCCCATCACCACGAAAACTACAAGGAGGTTGCCAGCGCAGCAGCGATCCTCTTGTGCTGCCCGCAACCTCCTTTTCACAGTTCTTTTGCTGCAGTCTGCTCAAGCGGAAGTAGGAAGTTGCATCAGAAGGGGATGAACCGTGGCAAACGAACAGTACAGAGGATGCCACTGATGGCCCTGGAGAACACAGGCTTAGGCACTTCTATCCTCCACTATCCATTCCCCCGGCCCATTCCACCATCACACAGTCTGCTCAGGCAGTGGACACCAGTTGTGAGGCCTTGAGCGTCGGCACATGCTCAAGGCTTGCTGGATTCCCTTGAGAATCCCAAAAAGGGTGGGAACCAGCAGGCCTTGAGCATTCACAAATGCGCAAGACTTCTTTCCAGCCCAGCACGAAGCGTTGGTGTCGGCTTCCTGAGCACTAGAACTGTAAGTACAATGTTGGTTTGGGGCAGGGGATTATAGGTAGTGGAGGAAAGGAGTGCCGGTCATTGGTGGTGGAGGAGGGGGATTGATAGCAGTAGTGTCGGCTTAGTGCTAGTCATCGGCGGTGAGATAGCAGTGCCGGCCATCTGAGGGGTGTGGAAGATAACAGCTTAGGCTATCAGGTAGGGAGGGGAGGGAAAAACACATCACCATCAGAAGGAGGCATGAATATAAACAGAGACCTCCATGTTTGGACCATTTTTTTGACCCCCCCCAAATCTTGGGTTTTTTTTTTTTTTTTTAAATAATTTTTATTCATTTTCAAATTTTACATGAAGTGTACAAAATATTGAAATACAATTAATGAATACACAATATCACTTTTATATCTAATACATAATATTCTGAACATATTTTTATCCCCTCTCCCTCCCCCCACCCTTCTAGTACTTTCTAATCATTCATTACATATTGTATATCATATTATAGCATATGGTGTAAAAATTATTTTCACTACCCTCCCCTTCATGTGTGTCAGAAAGAAGATATTGAAAAGAAGAAAAGAAGAAGAGAAATCCTACTATTTATTCATTACAATATTTTGTCAATGGCCCCCATATTTTTATAAATTTAGTATATGTCCCTCTTTGTATTGCTATTGCTCTTTCCATTTTGAATATATGACATATTGTATTCCACTAAAATGTATAATTTAGGTTACTATAATTCTTCCAATTGTTGGTTATATGCTGAATGGCAACCCCTGTCATGACTAATAAAAGCTTGTTATTTTCTGGTGAAATTTGACTTTTTTTTTCTCATCATCATTCCAAATAACACTGTATCATATGATATTGCTACATGATTTTCCATCAATTTATTAATTTGTGGCCAAATTGCATTCCAAAAACTTTTAATGTAGGGACAATGATACAGTAAATGATCCAACGTCCCAGGTTCCAGATTACAGTGCCAGCATCTATTGGACTTGGAACTATCTAATTTTTGCAAACGTGTAGGGGTCCAAAAAGCTCTATGTAATAAAAAGAACCAAGTTTGTCTCATAGATGCTGACAATGTACATCTAATTCTCCAAGACCAAATTAGTGGCCATTGAGATGCAGTAATTTGATGCTTAATCTCAATGCTCCAAATGTCTCTTAGACCATTTTTTGGTTTTTTATTCAAATATCCAGATATTAATTTATACCACAATGCGGCTTGATGTCCTAGGAAGTCTGCTTGAAAACATAAGAACTTTAAACTATATTGATTATTCAATGTTTTCCATTCAGGGAACCCAACCTGAATGGCCTGCTTCAATTGCAACCATTTAAAACTTTGTGTTTTACTAAGACCAAATCTATGTTGCAATTGTGAAAATTCCAGCAGTTTACCTTCTGAAATAACATCATTTAGAGATCTAATGCCTGCAATAATCCAGTTCTTCCAAAGGATTTGAGTTCCGCCAATTTTGATCTTGGAGTTTATCCATAGAGATTGATTAGTTGACTTGTTTATTGGGATAGGTGTTAATTTACTAATAAACCTCAACGTTTTCCAAGTATCCATTAGTATCTTATTTTCTCTGTATCTTCTAGGCATGTTGATACTTGGAAGATGAACTAAATTTAGGGGAAACATAAGGCGCCATTCCAAATACAACCAATCTGGTGCATTATCTATAAGTTCTGGGAGGATCCAATACATACCCTGACATAGAATATAGGCTTGATGGTACCTATAAAAATTTGGAAAATTTACCCCTCCTTCCTTAATTGATTTTTGCAAAGTTACTAAAGCTATTCTAGGTGTTTTACCAAGCCAAAGAAATTTCGTTAATATGCTATTAAGCTTTTTATAAAAGGACCCCTGAAAATAAATAGGTATCATACTCATTTGGTAACAAACTACAGGGAACATCATCATTTTAATAGTTTGAAATCTCCCCCACCAAGAAATATGTAAAGGGTTCCATTGCTCACACAACTCCGTAACTTTTTTTAATACAAATTTTTCATTCTCTTTTACGGTATCTTCAATTGTATTTTTAACTTGAATGCCAAGATATTTAAATCCTTCTTCTTTCCATATGAACGGAAAAGCGTCAAATAATCCTTTTATACAATGAACATTTAAAGGTATAATTTCAGATTTACTCCAATTAATTTTATAACCTGAAAATTTGCCAAACATATCAATTAATTCCAATAGACAAGATAAGGTAGACTCTGGATTCCTCAAATAAAGTAAAATATCATCCGCATAAGCCGAAATTTTATATTCCATATCAGAATATGGAATACCCTGTATCCCCCTTGCTTGCTGTATTGCTAATAATAAGGGTTCTAATACAACATCAAATAACAAAGGAGATAAAGGACAACCTTGTCTAACTCCCCTCTGCAATTGAAAACCATCAGATATCATATTATTAATATTTAATCTTGCAATCGGGAAGCTATACAATATTTTTACCATTTGTATAAATCCAGAACCTATACCAAACCATTCTAAGGCTTGATACATAAAATTCCATTCAACTCTATCAAACGCTTTTTCTGCATCTAATGAAATTGTAAAGGCCGGTTCATCCATTTTTTTTGATAAATTTAACATATGAAACAATAATCTAGAATTATTAGAGGAGTGCCTTTTAGCAATAAAACCAGTCTGATGCGTGTCTATAATATGTGGGAGAGCTTTGGCTAATCTCAAAGCCAAAATTTTCACCAAAAGTTTATTATCCACATTTATTAAAGATATAGGCCTGTAGTTTGAAACCAAAGTAGGATCTTTATTTGGCTTAGGCAAAACAATTACTATTGATTCAGCCATAGTACCTTTAATATCACCTTTTATAAGTTGTGTCTGATATAAATTTAGTAAAAATGGGGAAAGGACATTTTGAAATGTTTTATAAAATTCTACTGTATATCCATCACCACCTGGAGCGGATCCAACTCTAAGAGATCTCAATGCTGTTTCTAATTCTTTTAATGATATAGGTTCATCTAAACTCCGTTTTATATGATCAGGAACCATAGGTCCATTAATTAAATCTAAAAAATTTTTACCATCTTTTTGTCTCTCCAAATAAGGCTCGGAAGAATACAGGTCCTTATAAAATTTTAGAAATTGTTTTAAAATTATATCTGTTTGATTTGTTATTATACCATTATCATCTTTTATCCCATTAATATTAGTTCTTCTTTTTTTTGCTTTAAGATAATTTGCTAATAATCTTCCCGCCTTATTAGAATTTCCATAATATATTGCTTGTTTGGAAAACAAATCTCTTCTTATCATTTTTGAAGTTAATTCATTATATTTACCTTTTGCTTTCAAAAGAGCTTGCAAAACCTCATGTTCCCATTTACTTACCAATTTAGCTTCTAATATTTTAATTTCTTTTTCTAATTCTATATACTGCATTTTAATCTGTTTCCTAACAAAAGCTGAATATGATATAATATTACCTCTCATAGTTGCTTTAAATGCATCCCATACATTATCAATAGATGTATCCTCCACTAAATTCATTTGAAAGAAATCATTAATTTGTATTTTAAAGTTTTCCAAAAATTTGTCTTCCACAAGCAATGCATTATCAAATCTCCAAAGAGGTCTTCCATTCTCCAATTGATCCAATTGTAATTCTATCCATACTCCCGCATGATCCGAAATAATAATAGGATCTATGGAAGCTTTAATGACCTGTTGCACCTTATGTGTTGAAATAAAAATATAATCTATTCTTGAAAATGATTTATGAACCTGTGAACAAAATGAAAATTCCTGATCATTAAAATGAAGAATACGCCATATATCTTTCAAATCACATGATTGAGCCAAATTATCTAAACCTAAAGATTTTATGCTTTTACCTGGTTTTTTATCCAATAATGGATCCATTACAGCATTAAAATCTCCAGCTAAAATCTCCACTAAATTAGAAGCAGCCAGTGGTAACAACATACTCTGTAACTTTTTAAAAAATTCTGATTGATTCAAATTAGGGGCGTATATATTAAACAACGTCAGGGTATTATTTCCCATACTTATATCAATATATATCCATCTTCCATGTGGATCTGAATTTATTACCTTAAAATTGGCCATACATTTTTTATTTATAAGAATTGCTACCCCTGCTTTTTTACCTGCTGCTGGCGCAAAAAAAACATTCCTTTACCCACCCACCCTTTAGTTTTTGTGATTCCTTTATATTCAGATGAGTCTCCTGCAAACAATAAACATCCGCGTTTTGCTTTTTTAAAAATGTTAATACCTTTTTCCTTTTGATTACATGATTCAGGCCATTGACATTAATAGAAAATATCTTAAAAGACATTATATATTTTAAAACTTATCATCATAATCTTCTTCCTTCCTTCCTTCATATTTAAGATTCAAAAAAAAATTTTTCTCAATGACACACATTTTTACCCCTGAAGTATCCAACCCCTTATTAATCTTTTCCTTAATCATTCTAGTAATACATTTAAAACCCATCTTTTTCCCACCCTTTCCCACCCAATATAATGACTGCTTAAGGACACACATTGGAACAGCAACCTCAACATCCCCCTCCCCCCTAGGCAACCAATATTAATTAATATCCCCTTTATCATTTCTTAAAATAAATTCATTAATCTTTCACAGTGTATCTTAGTATATCTCTCTTCTAAACATAAAAATTTTTTTTTTTTACCATTTTCAAATAATTTTATTCTCTATCTGTTATATTAACCTTTGATAACTTTAACCATATTTTACTCCTAACATTCCATTAATGTATCTTTATCCACTCATCAATCTTTAATTTATATTTCCTCAATATTTTAGTTTATATCACAAAATTCTATCATAAACATATATTTAATATAGTAGTGTTATTTTTCCTATATCTCGTACATTCTATTCCATCAATTCTTATCATCCTTTTAATATCTAAAAACAAATATCCATATCTTCATATACTTCTTTAAAAGTTGATTATAATTTTATAATTATTATCTATTTATATATCAAAAAATTTTTTTTTTTCCCGATAAATGAAATTTTTAATTATTATTAAATTTTTTTTTAATATTTTTCCTCTTTTCCAATTAATGCCCAATCCTTTTGAAACAAAGGACATCATCGACAATATCGAGAGGATCCTGGAGGGAGCCGAGACAGAGGAGACAGCAGTAGTGATCCACATCGGAACCAACGACATCAGCAGGAGAAACTTCAACAGGACTACACTAACTGACCAGTACAGGACCCTGGGGAGGAAACTGAGACTAAGGACAAGGAAGATAGCCTTCTCAGAGATCCTGCCAGTACCGAGAGTGGACACAAAAAGACAGAGCGAACTACAATCAATTAACGTTTGGCTGAGGAGATGGTGCGAGGAGGAGGGTTTCCACTTTGTTAGGAACTGGACTACTTTCTTGGGGAAGAACAAGCTCTACAGACGAGATGGACTGCACCTTAGCACAGATGGGACGAGGATGCTGGCACGCAACGTCCAGAACGTCATAGACTTGGCTTTAAACTGAGGAGAAGGGGAAAGCCGATAGTCGACCTGACCTCGACACATCGGACATCAGTACCTGACAAGGATACTGAACTGGGACATTGTAAAGGAGGACTCGGGACTGAGCGTCTATGTTTTGAAAAGGGACCTAAAGATGCTTTGCAGGGATCGAGGGTACAAATGGACCTGGTAAGCGGCACCAATACAGAACAACAGGAACCAGAGGGACAAAGACATTGTGTAAAAGAGCCCAGGACTGAGTGGGAATTAGGAGAGCAGGAGATGCAAGGGAAGCAGGCAGAGGACGTCACACACACACAGCAGGAGGAGGACGAAGCTCAGGGGCTGGTAAACCATGAAGAAAACCGCAAGAGTACCAAAGCACGAGGGAAACAAAATGAGAGGACAAAAAACAGGGTCTTAAACTGCCTATACACAAATGCTAGGAGCCTGAGGGCCAAAATGGGAGAACTGGAAATCACTGCCAGCAATAAGGACCTAGACATAATTGGAGTCACAGAAACGTGGTGGACTGAGGAAAATCAATGGGATGTGGCCAGTGCTCCCTCTAAGCGGGCGGGTGTTGTGAGCAAACTTTTTTTCGCTGTGAGCTAAAAATATCGGGCGCCAGCAAGTTATGAGCCAACTCGCCCGATTCTCCTCTCGCCGCCCTGCCATCTGCCGTACGCCGTGCGCTGTGACGAGAAACTTGTGCGCTGCGATGTAATATTTTGTGCGCCAGCGCAGCTTAGCGGGAACACTGGATGTGGCCATACCAGGGTACAAAATGTACAGGAGAGACAGGACACATAAAAAGGGTGGAGGAATAGCGCTGTACATAAAAGACTCCATACCATCAGCCAAGATGGAAACAACAGTACGGGCGGATGGCTTGGAATCACTATGGGTTAAACTACAGGGAGGAGCAGGGGCAGACATTAAATTGGGTCTGTACTACCGCCCACCTGGACAACCGGAAGAAATCGACCAGGAGCTGGAAGCTGAACTGAGGCAGGTATGCAAAAGCGGAAGTGTGGTGGTGATGGGGGACTTCAACTATCCTGGGATAGACTGGAGTATTGGGCACTCAAACTGCGCAAGAGAGACCAAATTCATAGAGGTCACGAGGGACTGTTTCATGGAGCAACTGGTCACGAAACCAACACGGGGCGATGCCACTCTTGACCTAATCTTCAACGGCCTAGGAGGGCCAGCAAAGGAGGTGGCGGTATTACCCCCGCTAGGTAACAGCGATCACAACACGATCCAGTGCAGGCTTGAAATTGGATCATCAAAGGGGAAAAGAACCACAACGACGGCACTCAATTTCAAAAAAGGAAATTATGATGCCATGAGGAAAATAGTGGGAAAGAAACTCAAAGGCAACATAGGGAAGACGGAATCCGTAGAACAAGCCTGGACCTTACTCAAGGAGACTATGCACGAAGCGCAAAACATATGCATCCCCAAGTTCAGAAAAGGGTGCAAAAAAAATAGAACGAAAAATCCAGTGTGGATAACAAATGCAGTGAAGAAGGCAATAAGCGACAAGAAGGCATCGTTCAGGAAATGGAAAAAAGACCAAACAGAGGAGAACCAAAGAGTGCACAAACAACACCAGAAGGAGTGTCACCGAGTGGTTAGAAAAGCAAAAAGAGAATACGAAGAGAGACTTGCAGAGGAAGCAACAAACTTCAAGTCGTTCTTCAGATACGTCAAGGGGAAGCAACCGACGAGAGAAGAAGTAGGACCATTGGACGATGGTGACAGAAAGGGAGTAGTAAAAGAAGAGAAAGAGATAGCTGACAGGTTAAATGAGTTCTTCACGTCAGTCTTCACAATGGAAAATATAACCAACATTCCGGAACCCGAGGAGATCGTAATAAGAGACCAAGATGATAAGCTGGTCGATTTAGAAGTAAGCCAAGAGGATGTACTTAAGCAGATTGACAGACTAAAGAACGACAAATCGCCAGGTCCGGACGGCATTCACCCAAGGGTACTCAAGGAGCTAAAAAAACGAAATAGCGGAGCCATTTCGACAGATATGCAACCTATCCTTAAAAACCGGTGAGATCCCGGAGGATTGGAAAATAGCAAATGTCACGCCCATCTTCAAGAAGGGCGCAAGAGGAGACCCGGGAAACTACAGGCCGGTAAGCCTGACCTCAGTCCCGGGAAAGATGATGGAGGCACTGATCAAAGACAGCATCTGTGAGCACATCGAAAAAAAATGGGCAGCTAAAACCGAGTCAACACGGCTTCTGCAAGGGTAGGTCATGCCTCACTAACTTATTGTACTTCTTTGAGGGGGTGAGCAGTCAGGTGGATAAAGGGGAATCTATAGACATCATTTACCTTGACTTCCAAAAAGCCTTCGACAAGGTGCCACACGAGAGACTGCTTAAAAAGATATGGAACCACGGGGTACAAGGGGAGGTCCACCGATGGATCAAGGTCTGGCTGGCAAACAGGAAGCAGAGGGTTGGCGTAAAGGGCCACTACTCAGACTGGAAAGGGGTCACGAGCGGAGTTCCGCAGGGGTCGGTGCTGGGACCGCTCCTGTTCAATATCTACATAAACGACCTAGAGGCGGGAATCAAGTGTGAGGTCATTAAATTTGCAGATGACACCAAACTATGCAGCAGGGCTCAAACCAGGGAAGACTGCGAAGATCTTCAAAAGGATCTAACACAGCTGGAAAAGTGGGCCGAAAAATGGCAGATGAGCTTCAACGTGGGGAAATGCAAGGTCATGCACGTGGGGAAAAAGAACCCGATGTTCACATACAAAATGGGGGGAACATCACTAGGGGTCAGCAACCTGGAGAGAGACCTGGGAGTGATGGTAGATGAAACACTGAAGGCATCAGCACAATGCGCCACGGCCTCAAGGAAAGCAAACAGAATGTTGGGTATCATTAAGAAGGGTATTACAACCAGGACGAAAGAAGTCATCATGCCGCTATATCGTGCAATGGTGCGGCCGCACCTGGAGTACTGCGTCCAGTACTGGTCGCCGTACCTCAAGAAAGACATGACTTGAGGGAGTACAAAGAAGAGCAACTAGACTGATAAAGGGAATGGAAAAACTTCCATATACCGAAAGATTGAAGCAGTTGGGACTTTTCTCCCTGGAGAAGCGAAGACTTAGAGGAGACATGATAGAAACCTTCAAGATCCTGAAGGGCATAGAAAAAGTAGACAGGGACAGATTTTTCAAATTAAGGGGCGCCACAAGTACAAGGGGGCACTCGGAGAAATTGAAAGGGGACAGGTTTAGAACAAACGCTAGGAAGTTCTTTTTCACACAGAGGGTGGTGGATACGTGGAACGCGCTTCCAGAGGCTGTTGTAGACAAGAAAACATTAAATGGTTTCAAAGAAGGTTTGGATAGATTCCTAGAAGAAAAAGGGATTGAGGGGTATAGATAGGTATAGACCATTGCTCAGGAAATGGGCCTGATGGGCCGCCGCGGGAGCGGACCGCTGAGCAGGATGGACCTAGGGTCTGCCTCAGCGGAGGCAACTTCTTATGTTCTTATGTTCTTAACTATAATATTACAAAATCAAACTTTATAATTAATCTTTTAGTCTATCTTTCTTATTTATTTTACATTTTCATTTCCTTTCTTTTACTTGCATCTAAATGTCGTATATCATTTTTATCTATGATTAGTCCATTCTATATTCTTCTTTTTGTTATCCTTTCTTTCATTACTTTTCGTTCGTTAATTTATTAAATTAACAGATCTTTCATATTGTTTTCTTATTTATATCCTTCTTCCCTTTAGTCTCTTGAGTGTCATTAGTCATTTTATTTAATATCCTTTTTTCCATTCTGCTTTCTTCTTTTACCCATTTGTATTATTATCTGGTGCTTTCTTCTTTTTTTCTCCTTTTGTTATTTGTTCAAGTTTTTTATTGCTTTCTGATCATTCTTTACTCTAGTCATCCAACTTTTACTCTTCTAAAGTTTAGTCTCTTGAGTTTCCAGTCCATCTTTCTTGTCTATTTCTTCTTTATATTTTTTATTGTCTTTTTCTTTAGTTCATTTTATTTCCTGTTCTTTATTTCATATTCTTCTTTCTTCAGTATTCCAAAGTCTCATAGTTTTATATAAAATTTTTTTTTCCTTTTCTCAATGTCCATCAAAACCAGTCTTGATATTTTCTGATCATTTCAACATCCATTATGTTAAAATGACATAGGTTCTGATTTTGAAAGAAAGGTCTTTAGCTTTTCCGGATCTTCAAAATACAAAGATTTATCTCCAGAAGATACCCTCATTTTTGCTGGGTAATATAATCCATATTTATATCCTTTTTCCTTTAATTGAGGTCTCAAGTCTAGGAATCTCTTCCTTTTGTTTGCTGTGTTTTTAGCAAAATCAGGCAAAAACCATATTTTGGATCCTTTGTAATTTAAATTTTTATCTTTCTTGGCAGCATTTAAAATTTCTATTGCTTGCTGGTATCTTAGCATTTTAAATATTAATGGTCTTGGTCTGCCTTGATTTTCCATATTTTTTAATGGGATCCTGTGCGCCCTTTCTATTTCTAATGGCTGTTTAAAATCCAATTGCAGTATTTTAGGGATTAGATTTTCTAAAAATTGTATGGCATTTTTCCCTTCCAAATTTTCTTGCATTCCAAAAAGTTTTATATTCTTTCTTCTTCCTCGGTTTTCATAATCTTCCAGCTGATTTTTCAATTGAATCAGTTCCAAACTGTCATTTTTACATCTGTTTCCTTCACATTCTAAAACCTCCATTTTAGTTTCTAAGTCAGTTGTTCTTTTATTATTTATTTCCATCTGTCTGTGGATATTTAGTATTTCTTCCTTCATTTCGGTCATATTACTCACAGTCTCTTTAAGCATTTGTTTAATCTGTCTCAGTTCCTCCATAACTTCAGCTTTGCTCAGCACATCCGACTCTTCAGCAGGAAGCGGGACCTTACTCGGTGTAATTTGATCTTGCTTCTGCCTTTTCGCCGACATACCAGTTTCGTTTTTATTTTGTCGGGTGCTTGCCATGCTCCTGCACTTCTTTTGATATTTTCGCCGATTTTATTTTCTCCACAGTGATCTTTAGGATCACGTAGACTCCTGCCAGCCACACTGTCCAGTAGCTTGCCTTCGATGCCGCGCCGCACCAGCACAGAGAAAAAGCCGGCGAATCTTTTTGGCTCCCTCCCCTCAGGGCCTTGCTTCAGTACCGGCGGAGGAGGATAGTATCAAACTGCCACAGTTTCAGCATCGACAGGCACTAGTTTTTCGCCGAAATCGGCTTGAAGGGGGAAACTTTTTTTAACAGCCGTTGCCTAGTTAAGAGGAGCGCCGCGATCACACGTCCATTTTGTGTGCGCGCTAAGCCACGCCCCCCCAAATCTTGGTTTATATTTGAGTATATACGGTATTCAATGTTAGCATTCTAAGCAGTAACTCATGGTAGCTCTAAAACTTTGAAAAATTGTGAATTTGCATCAGATGTTTTCTTGATTCTGAATAGGATGCCCGGTCTCAGCAACCACCTAAGCGGCTTAGATACCTAACCCTGCCTAAACCCCCCCCCCCCAACCGTGATAGGTAGGAGGGATTCCCACTCTCCTTCCAACAGGCCGTCCCCCCCCACCTCCCCAGAGCACAACCCGACACCCCCACAGAGCAGAACCTCCATGCTGGCAGGGAGGAGTTGGGTGTCCCTCCTTCCACATACAGTGTGGGGGGGTTTGGGGGTGATGGGAGGGAGTGGGCATCCCTCCTGCTGACCAAGTTACGGTGGGGTTTGGGGGTTCCCTGCTGCAGCTGCTCAGCTGATCGCAGCAGGAAGATTTCCTTGCCACGATCCGTTTATTGGCCATATCTATTTGAAATGTAGGCCAGCATTTCAATGGGCTACATTTCAGGCACCTATTGCGGACCTAGAGAGACGCATAGGGCCGCTTAAGCTTGCCTAAGGCCACTTCTGGGCGAAACCATGCCCAGCCTTGAGTGAGCTGAAGCATACCTCGGTGCCTCCCTTCTCCCGCAACAGACGCCTACATGTAGGCGGCCTTCCTTGGGTTGTTTTTTTTTTTTTTTTTTTAAGATAATGTGCGTCCCGATTGGCTGGTTAGATAGTGATAGGATGCCTGCCATCTTCTTCAATTGGGATGCTGTTTATAGAATTAGGCCTGAAGTGTTTTCTGACTTGGACTAGTACTGGCTGTCTTTTTATACTTGCTTCATGGTAAAAAAATATTGCTGAGCTGCTGTTCACAGTTAATTCCACTATGTTCTGATGATACTAAGATGTGTATTTGCTTTTGAATCCAGTGTGTGTTTATCAATTTTGTTAAATAGGGATGACCTGAGCTCCAGCTTGTCAAGCTTACAGAAGCGTAAAACTGAATTTGAGAAATCCTCCAGGTTCACGAGAGCACCGTTCAGGAAATTTGTTGGGAAACCTCACTCGGTAATCTAGTTGCTTCATTTTATGTTGATGTAATCCAGCAATTGTATTTCCTGTACAGTTGCAATCTAACTCTTACAAAACAGCTCTTAGATCATACAGCAGCTAGCATTTTGGTTTTAGGCACAGTTTTCAAAAATTGTTCGGCAGGGAATCAAAATTGGCTAAATCTTTTTGAATTGAGACTATTTAAAATAAAATTACTGCATATGCACACTTCTTTTGCTTTTAAATTTTTTTTCATTTTACATCTTACAACAAATGTATCATAAAATAACATTTAAACTTATACAATATCACTTGATTCTCTATCATTTTAACTTAAATCATAATATTTAAACCCTCCCTGTCAACCCTACTAATTCATATGTAGTACATATATCATATAATATATTATATATTCTGTCCTATTAATCTAATCATTTAATATCAAATCAGAAATCCCCCCCCCATACTTTGCAATTATACCTATTAGGGAAAAATGATAATCCAATAATTACTCATTTACAATATTCTATTAATGGCCTCCAAACCTCTTGAAAGTTATTAAAATTATCTTTCTGCAAGGCTAACGTTTTTTCCATCTTGTATACATATGACATAATGAATTCCACCAAAAACTATAATTTAATCTATTCTAAATTTTCCAATTAAATGTAATCTGCTGAATGGCAACTCCTGTCATAATAAGTAATAGCTTATTATTCTTTGCAGAAATTTGACTTTTCTTCCTCATTGACATTCCAAATAATATAGTATCATAGGATAAAGCCACAGGATTTTCCAACAATTTATTTGCATATGCACACTTCCAGATCTTAAGAAGTACATGATGGTGTAATCCCAAGAGAGAGGTTTTGGTTTTTTTTAAATTACTACTGTTTAAAAAATCTTGAAACTGCTGCTCTGCAGTTCCTTCACAGCTTAGTTTAAAACAAGTCACAGTAGCTTGCATAGCCAAGAGGGCCAACCTCTTTTGTGATGTCACAAATGACAACACCCTTTTAACCAGAGAGTATGATAGTCTGTTATTGGCATTCAAATATGGCAATTATTGGGAAAACCAATATATTCATTCCGGGCAAGAATAAAAATAAATTTAAAAGCTATTGACAAAATATTTAATCAAGGAGGAGTATTACATTAGCCTGAGTTGTCTCAACCCAGCCCTTAGGACAGACACACCAAGCCGGTCAGGTTTTCATGATACCCACAATGACCACATGTGTGGGTTTCTTGAAAACTGGACTGGATTGAGAATCCTTGCATTAACTGTAGGGATTTGTAAAAGGATACATTTCCCTAAAGAACACTCATTTAGAATTATTGTTTACCTGTGTTGGTCATCCCCAGTGGTCCAATACTTGTAATTATGTACAGCATTTTAGCACTGCATTGCCTTCCAGCAACATACGTAAATCCCAACACCAAGTAAGGCAGTTAATTTCTCAGTAAGCTGTTAGCTTTACACCTGGTAGAATATTGCTAGATTGGGTGGACCATTCGGGTCTTTATCTGCCACCATTTACTATGTTACTATGTTTATTTAAAGTCTATTTTTGTCTTTGTGTTAGCCAGGCATGCTATTTCATGTTAGCTATCAAAACTCTAGACATTGTTACGAGGAGATGCTGATAAGTCTTTGGCTTTTCCTGTTTCATCTATCTTTAGACTAATACTTTCATCACATCAAAGTTTGTTTTGTATGTGTCTGACCTAAATTTCATAAATGTAGCCTGTATTCAAGATTTTTTGCAGATCTGAAGTGAAAATGGCGTAAAATGGAGATTTCCCAGCAAAGGAGTGCTGACTGCTGAGCAGTGATGAAATATCTTTTCTTAAAAGGGAACTCAGCCAAATTGATGTGTCAGTTACTTTAGGGATTAAGTACCATTCTTACTCCACAGTCAAGAACTGTTTTGCTGCGTTTAGAACAGGACATTGGATCATGGAAAACAAAGAATGTTCTGGGAGACCAACTCAAGTGACAATTCCAGAAAATGTGGATGCCATTCACTCCATGATCCTGGACGTTTGAAGAATATCTGTTAAAAAGATAGCAGAGACCAGTAATTGGAAAAATTACAGTAGACTAAATTATACCTTTCGGTGGAATTCGTTATGCCACATTTACAAAATGGAAAGAGTAATTGCCATACAAAAAGGAAGTTATAATAATTTAAAAAAGATTTGGGGGCCATTGACAAATTATTGCAATGATTAGACACCATTATTCATTGAAAGTACACTTACACATAGGGGGGAGGGGAGAGGGTATAAAGTTATGTTAAGGTTTGATCAATTGATAATATTTATATGGAAATTTTTGATTAAAATATTTGAGGGAAGGGGGAGAGGGGAGGGTATAAATGTGTTTTTAAGAAGATATTAAAAGAAATACAAGAGATGTTTACCGTATTTTCGCGCATATAACGCGTGCGTTATACACGATTTTACAAACCGTGCATAACCATGCGCATTACACGTGTAAGCGCGTTTTACAATTTTTTTTTTACATTCTGATCCGGTATTCCCCCTGCGAACTGGCATCCTCCCCCCCCCCGCTCGTGTCACCCCCCCTCCCCCGCGATCCTACATCCCCCCCAGCACCGCAAATACAACTCTTACCCGATTGGGCACTGGCACCAGCACCAATGCAAAGCATGTGCCAGTGCCCGAAGATCCTCCCTCGTTGGTTTGGGCTGGGCTGGGCTGGGCCGGGCGGTGCAAGAGAGATCCTCTTCCTTCCTCTGCTGGGCTGGACTAGGCTTTGAGCATTTGCGCATGCTCAAAGCCTTCTGGTCTCACTCTCTCCGAGATAATCTCGGAGAGAACGAGACCAGAAGGCTTTGAGCATGCGCAAATGCTCAAAGCCTAGTCCAGCCCGGCAGAGGAAGAAGGAAGGATCTCTCTCGCACCGCCCAGCCCAAACCAACGAGGGAGGATCTTCGGGCACTGGCACTGGCACATGCTGTGCATTGGTGCTGGTGCCGAATCGGGTAAGAGTTGTATTTGTGGTGCTGGGGGGGATGTAGGATTGTGGGGGAGGGGGGTGATGCGAGCAGGGGGGGAGAATGCCGGTTCGCAGGGGGAATGCCGGATCAGATTATCTCGGATCAGAGGGGGAGGGGGGGTGACGCGAGCGGGGGAAAGGATGCCGGTTTGGAGTAGGCGGGAGGAGGTTTTAGCATGCGCGGTATATGCGTGTGCGCGCTATATTAACATTTTATTACATAAATTTGTGTTCCCCGTGCGCTATACCCGTGTGCGCGTTTTACATGGGTGCGCGTTATCTACGTGAAAATACGGTATATGGTTTAAATGATATATTATTGTGTTCTTGATGTTAGATGGAAAAATGAATAAAGAACTTGGAGAAAAAAAAAAAGATAGAGACCCTGGAGATATCCCAAGAGCGAGTAGGCTATATTACTCATAAGACATGAGAAAGCTCTCAGACAAATAAGAGTTCCCAAATGAGTCAATGCTGACCAGCAGCATGATTGAATAGTTGCCTCGCAATCCATTTTAGACTGATTTTGGCAGGATCCTGTGAGATTTTTAAACCATCTCTTAATTATGGATGAAACTTGGACATACAGTATTATATGATTCAGAGACAAAAGAACAATCCAACAATGGAGAAGCAGTGGTTTCCCATGTTCCGAAAAGTTCAAGACACAGAAGTCATCAAGTTAAGGTGATGGCATCTGTCTTCTGGGACAAAGATGGATTTTTGCTTGTACATTACCTGGAAAAGGGTGCAACTATCTCAGCAAAATACTATGTTGCACTTCTCGACTAACTGAAGCAGCAACTGGTCTCCAAACATCGAGGCAAGCTTTTGAAAGGAATCTTGTTTCTTCAAGACAGTGCCACTTCTCACAAGATGGCCATTACGCAGCAGAAATTGGCAGCTCTTCCCTTTTGAAATTCTGAAACACCCACCCTTTGGACTACTACCTCTTTCCTAACCTCAAAAAAACACCTCAAGGGAAGAGTTTTTTCAGACACTGAGGATACCGAATTAGCAAATGGACAAATGGTTTGCAGCACAAACAAAATAATTTTTCTTGGATGGGTTGAAGAAGTTAGAACAACGAAGTCATACTCATAAGTGTGTGGAACAGGGTTAAAACAGAGAGTAGGGTTAAATGGTCAGTATTCTCAATGGAGAAGGACAAATAGTGGGGTTCCTTGGGGGTCTGTGCTGGGATCGCTGCTTTTAACACATTTATCAGTGATCTAGAGATGGGAATGACTAGTGAGATAATTAAATTTGCTGATGGCAAAAGTTGTTAAATTTAAGAGGATTGTGAAAAATAGCAAGAGGACACTGAGACTGGGCATCAAAATAGCAGATAATGTTTAATGTGAGCAAGTGCAAAATGATGCATGTGGGAAAGAGGAACCCAAACTATAGCTTTGTGATGCAGAGTTTCACGTTAGGAGTCGTTGCCCAGGAAAAGGATCTAGTTGTCATCATTGAGGATACAATTAAACTCTTAGCTCAGTGTGCAGCAGTGGCTAAGAAAGCAAATAGAATTTAGGAATTATCAGAAAAGGAATGGAAAACAAAGATGAAAATGTTATAATGCCTTTTATCACTCTATGGTGCAGCCGTACCTCGAATTCTTTATGCAGTTCTGGTCACCCCATCTCAAGAAAGATATAGCGGCATTAGAAAAGGTATAGAATAGGGCGATGAAAATGGTAAAAGGGTTGGGATGACTTCCCTATGAGGAAAGGATAAAGTGGCTCGGGCTCTATGGCCTGGAGAAAAGATGGCTCAGGGGGAGAGTGTGGTGCAGTGGTTAAAGCTACAGCCTCAGCACCCTGAGCTTGTGGATTCAAACCCATGCTGCTCCTGGTGACCTTGGCCAAGTCACTTAATCCTCCCATTGCCCATTGGGACAGACAAGGAAAAATACTTCAGTACCTGAATAAATTCATGTAAACCGTTCTGAGCTCCCCAGGGAGAATGGTTTACAAAATTGAATAAATAATAAAATATGATAGAGGTGTAGAAAATACTGAGTGAAGTGGAGCGGGTAGATGTGGAGTTGCTTGTTTACGCTTTCCCAAAACACTAGGACTAGGGGGCATGTATTGACGCTACTAAGTAGTAGATTTAAAACAAATAGGAGAAAATATTTCTTCACTCAACATGTAATTAAACTCTGGAATTTGTTGCCAGTGAAAGCAGTTAGCTTAACAGGGTTTAAAAATGGTTTGGATAATTTCCTAAAAGTAAAGTTAAATGCTTAATTTTAGAATAAGCAGCATAAAATGTTTTACTCTTTATCTTACCAGGTACTTGTGACTTGGGTTGGGCAGTGTTGGAAACAGGATCCTAGGCTTAATGGACCAGCAATCTGTCCTATTATGGCAGCTCTTATGTTCTTATGGTGAATATGTAGAGTAAATATATTTTTTAATCCCTTAGCTGCTTGTTTTCTTTACAAAGCTAAGGACTTATCAGTACCCGCTCATACAAACTTAAATTACCTCTTTTCTCTTGTCTGATGTTTCGAACATAGGTGGTAATGCTGAGACTTTAATGTAAAAGTGTCAGTTTTAAAGGCATATACACACACTAGGGACTAGTTGTATCCAAATGCCTTTTTCTGCAGTGTTTGACATGGCTGTTTTCCATGATGTCAAGCAAAATTGCTTAAAAATAGCCTGATATAGGATGATAATTACAGGATGGACTTTTTGAAACTTTATTCGATTCAAGGTGTTCATGATTTTTCTTGGTATTGTATTGCACTTTGTCCAAGAGCCTATAATTTTGAAGAACTATTAATAGCCATTAATTCACTTGTTGCTAAGTAGAAGCAATACAAACTTTGGTACAATTCGCAGCCGTTTAGGAAATTTTATTACTGCTCATTGCTCTATCTATGGTAGTTTTAGCTTGTGCTGATAAATTAGAAGCCCTAAAAAGATATAGTTTATTGTAGTCTTCTGCTTAGAGTCTGAACATCAGTTTTTATATTATAATTAATCTAAGCATCCAAAATTCTTTTAACCCTTTAGACAGAAAATTTGAGCCTCAGCCCCACCACTCCACCGCTTCAAATGTCTTTCATAGCGGTAAGCTTTACATGGTAATTTCCTCATCAGCTCTTTCTTACTTTTTTAGTCGTTTTTACTTTCTTTATATCATTTTAAAGTGCATTGTGCTGCATTGCTACAATTCCTCTATTCACTCCATATACTGAAACTTTATGTGAGGTGAATCGATCTCGGCGGTTGTGGGAGGACCCTTGAAACAGCAGTGGGCGAAACATGTCAGGTCCAACCCTCCCAAACCGAGCTAATTAAATAAAGACTGGAGTGAAAACAGATGGATTAAGCTTTAAAATCAGCAATATAAAGCTAAGTTTTAAAAAAATATTTATATGTTTATTAAATCTCCATGAACTTGGTAAAAAATGCACTAACTAAGCACTTTGTAGATAAGAATAGAGGAATTGTAACATGCAGCATGATGCACTTTAAAATGATTTAAAGAAAGTAAAAACGACTAAAAAAGTAAGAAAGAGCCGATGAGGAAATTTCCACGTAAAGCTCACTGCTGTGAAAGACATTTGGTGGGGCTGAGGCTCATAAATTTTCTGTCTAAAGAGTTAAAAGAATTTTGGATGCTTAGAGTAATTATAATATAAAAACTGATAAATTAGAAGCAACACTTTTAAAGCAGGATATGTTACAATTTAAAACTGAGACACAAAATACAAATAAGGAGTTAATGCTACTGAAACAAAATCAAGATATGTTGGTTAAAGATAATATATTACTCAGGAAGAAGCTGGAAGTGCAGGAGAATAATGGTCGTATAAATAACTTGAGATTTATAAATTTTCTAAGAATCCTGTCAACTTCTCCTAGAGAAATGGTGAAAAGATATTTTATGGAAATTTTGGAAATTCCTGAAAACTCCTTACCTCCTCTTACAAGAGTGTATTACCTACCTGCTAAGCCCATATCCAAAGAAGAAGAAAAAATTGAGGAACCCCGGGAGAGGTCAATGGACATTTCGGCAATACTGGAACAATCAGATAGGGAACTGGCTGTTCCAGCTACTCTCTTGCTGTCTGTTGCTTTGGCTCCAGACAAAGATTGGATATTAAAACTTTTCTTTAAAAATAGATCCAAAGACTTCCTGGGGCAGCATATTCAGATTTTTCCTGATGTCTCTAGAGAGACTCAGAAAAGAAGGAAAGAATTTTTAATTCTTAAACCTGGAGTGACTCAAATAGGGGGTATTTTCTTTTTGAGATATCCATGTAAATGTGTAGTTAGATATTTATCATTTAAGTATATATTTACAGAGCCATCTCAACTGACTAGCTTTCTCTCAATGAAACGTCTAGAAAAAGGAATAACAACATAACGTCTATGGGAAGTTAGTTCCCTGCACTTTAGTCAGATAAGGATTTTTCTTATTTAACTAATTTGAATTATATATGTTCTACTCTTAATTATGGATCCAATAATATTGAGGACTAGTGTGAGATCAGCTAGATTAGAAGTTCCTTGTAGTAATATTAATTTTGGAATGTTAATTTAATATGTTGTTTGATCTCACTTTACTGTACAAGATGTATACACTTGGAAATATTGTAAAAAATTTTATAAATAAATAAATAAAAAAAAAAAAAAAAGAAGCAACACACTAAAATGTTCAATAATGCTATCAAAGGTTTTCCTTTACAGTTGCTGTGCTGAATAGATAGAATTTATTATTTGCTGAGTTATGTTTTGTGAAATACATGTTAGATGATTTTAGCAAAAAAAAAATTAAAAAAAGTTTATTTTAAAAAAATGTGCAAAGAGTACTTGAGGGAAAATTCAGGGGAGCTTGTGATTTTACAAAAAAAAATAAAAAAAATTATAATGGTACAGGGAAAGAATTTTCAGTATGGTGGATATTGTTAATTATATTTATGAATCAATCAATCTCTGACAATTTACAAGCAAAAACCAATATACATACGAGGTACATGGAAGTTTTTTGTGTTTTTAATCATTTAGAGCGTTTACCATGGTGAACATACAGATCAGGCCCGTACTCATAAAAATCAGTTTGGAAAAGACTTTGAACATCCAAGAGCCAATAAGAGACCTTTTAAGGTAAGGACTGGCACACATATATCAAGCTATATATAACAATTAATATAATTGGGCTATATTGTCTCTTTAGGTTATTATACCAAAAGTTTACTTATATACCGCATGTGGTTTACAAAAGAAAAAAGTAACAATCAGAAGAAGTATTTAATTACCTAGAAATTTAGCAAACAAATGTATTTTTAAAACTAAACTAAACCTTAAGTTTATATACCGCATCATCTCCACAAAAGTGGAGCTCGACACAGTTTACAGGAATTAATATAGAAAGGAACTCCAATGGAAAGGAGAAGGGCTTAGTAAAAGAAAGAAAGAAAGAGGGGACTTAGTATAATGGAAAGGGAGGGAGTAGTTACATTTTAGTGAAAAGCCAGGTTTTCAAATGTTTTTGGAAGCATTGGAGGAAGGTCGAACTCCGAAGAGGGGCAGTGAAGTTGTTCCACAACTCGGTGATCCTGAAGAGGAGGGATGTCCCAAGTTTTCCTGTATGGGATATGCCTTTTAAAGAGGGGAAGGATAATTTGAATTTTTGATGTTCAAATGTGTTTATTGATTTTCAAAGACAATACAATACACATAATATATTCAGTAAGAAATGCAGTGAGATCGAATGACAAGCCATGAGCATGAAGATAAAAATAACTAACATTATTATGTATCATAACCAATACAATAATGGTAAGGTATAAAGAAAGACCTCAATGCAGATAGAGGAGAAAGAAATAAGAGTGGATAAGAAAGGAAGATGAGGTAATGTGCGTGGAAGAGAAGCAGGAAAAGAAAGAAGGGAATGGGGCGGGCATCAACATCCAAACGATGATATATAACAAATGTAGAGTACAGGAAAACACAATGGAGTTCACCGGAATGTCAGCGGTTAAATAGAGAAATGTTGTATAGGTTCCCAAATGCGAGATATGGTCAGTGACCTATTAGAGTATTCAGCCGCTTTAATCTCATAAAGATGAATCATGAGTACTGTATTCCACCAGAACACAATATTAAGAGTATCAGCAGATTTCCAGTTGTGGAGGATCATCTGTATCATAAGGGCGATCAATATATTAAGGAGAGAATATTGAATGGAGGTGAGTGGGTCCGACACCGCTAAATCTCTAAAAAGGAGAATATCAAAAGTAAAATCAGATGTAATAGGTAATATGCGTCGAATAATACCCCAAACCCTATTCCAGAAAGAGTTAATGATAGGACAGGCATAAATCATATGGTATAGATCTCCCAGTGCAGCAGAACAGTGCCAGCAAAGGTTGGAGTCCCTAAGACCAGTGCGAAACATTTTGGAAGGTGTCCAAAAGACTTGATAAGCTAGAAAATATAGAGATTGTGATAAACTAGCAGAGGCTGTAGGTCGAACAGTTTTGCTGAAGTACCATTCCCAATCTCTGTCAGAACCGTGCCAAGTGATAAAGGTCACCCAAGTGTCAGTGGTCCTAATAGATCTAGGAAAAAGATGTGATCTGAGTTCTTTATAAAAAAGAGAGGTCGAATGTCCTAGAAGAAATCCTTGCTGAGATAAGGTGAGAAAGTGGGAGATTTGCGAGAATGAGAAAATGGAAGGAGAGCATTTCTTCAAGCAATGTGAAAGTTGAAGCCAGTGAAAAAATTCCGAGGGGGGAAGGTTGAACTTGTTCATAATCTGAGAGAAGGATAGGAGAGTGTCCTTGTTTATAACGTGATCTAAGGTCCATATTCCTTTATCAATCCAGGAATGCCAATGAATAAAACAATTATCTATATTGAATAAGGAATTGTACCATAGAGGAGCAGATAAAGAACATCTTCTGTCAGATTTAGAGATTTCATCAAAATATCGTATTGCCTGAAGAGTCGCAGAAATAGAGATAGATTTACAAGGAAGAGAGGAAGGAGATATATATGGCAAGCAAGATAATGGGATAGGTTTGATGAGATGTTGTTCAATATGAATCCATGCAGAGTGATTACTATTTAGATCCAAATCTTGAATCCAAACCGAGCTGTAGCGAAGCAATGCTGCAATATGATAGAGAAAAAAATCAGGAAATCCCATACCCCCATCCTCCTTGGATGATTTAAGAATTTTCAGTGATATACGGGGGGGTATTTTGCACCAAAGATAGTCTGATAGCTTGCTTTCCATAGATTTATAAAAGGTTTTGGGAGCTAATCTGGGCAGCATAGAGAGATAATAATTAATAATCGGAGAAATGGTCATTTTGATGGCTTCTAGCCTCCCCCACCATGTCACAGAAAGAGGCGACCATCTCTTTAAGAGAGCATCCATTTTGGCATTTATGGCTGATAGATTGATGGACATCATTATGTCAGCGTCTTGGTGAAAGAGAGTTCCAAGGTACTTCAGGGAGGAACTAGCCCAACGAAAGGAAACTGGGCCACAATCAGATAAAGAGGTGACATCGTTAAGAGGAAGAATTTCAGACTTATCCCAATTAATACGGTATCCAGAGCCAGAGGAGAAGTCAGAAACTAGTTGAAGTAAAATAGGAATAGAAGAGGCAGGTTTGGAAAGGAATACAAGTAAGTCGTCAGCATAAGCCAGGGTCTTGATTTGTAGAGAACCTACCTGAACACCCAGTATACGGGGATGTTGACGGATAGCCAGTAAAAGAGGCTCAAGAGCTAAATTAAAAAGAAGAGGGGATAGAGGGCAACCCTGACGTGTACCTCTGTGAAGGTAAACCGGAGAAGATAAAGAATCATTGATCCGCAATCTGGAGAAAGGTTTGGTATAGAGGAGCTGGACCCACTGTACAAAGTTCGGCCCACAACCGAACCTTGACAAGGAGGAGAATAAATTATTCCACTCAACCATATCAAACGCTTTCTTCGCATCTAGGGATATCTCAATCAGAGGATCAGAAGAAGAACGAGCCAGATCCAGAATAACGTTAAAAGTGCGTGCATTATCACCGATAAAGCGGTTTCGCATGAAGCCCACTTGATCCGGATGAATGAGGAAACCAAGAATTTTATCTAAGCGGAGAGCCAATATTTTCTCCAGGATCTTACAGTCTGTGTTCAACAACGAGGTGGGTCTATAATTGACTACATTAGTGTCGTCTCTTCCAATTTTTGAGTGGATCTGGTGGAGGTAGGATTCGAGGAGAGCCAAGATAGAGGAAAGAGGGGAGGAAGGATGCCGTGTAGAGATTTGAAGGCTAAACAGGTGCATTTGTAGTGAACCCCGAGGATAACTGGGAGCCAGTGAAGCTTAGACAAAAGCGGGGAGACGTGGTCAAATTTGCTCTTAGCGAAGATTAGTTTGGCCGCGGTGTTCTGAATCCACTGAAGTCTGTGAAGACTTTTCTTTGTTAGGCTTAAGTAGATGGAGTTGCAGTAATCCAGTCTGAATAGAATAATGGATTGAACGAGGACAGCGAAGTGTTGTTGGTGGAAGCAGCCACAGAGGGAGAGAGGCAAGAGAGAGACTCGGAAGGCAGGGGTTAGGAGAGGAGGAGAGCCAGGAGGGCGCAGAGAGTGTGCAGAGCGAGGGGTAGTGGCGAGAGGTAGCTCCGCCCACCCCTCCAACGTCGGACCTCGGAGCTCCGCCTTAAAAGGGGCGGAGCCAACGCCGATCGAGTCCAGCTTGCCTGCAAGCAGCCACAGAGGGAGATAGGCAAGAGAGAGACTCGGAAGGCAGGGGTTAGGAGAGGAGGAGAGCCAGGAGGGCGCAGAGAGTGTGCAGAGCGAGGGGTAGCGGCAAGAGGTAGCTCCGCCCACCCTTCCGATATCGGACCTCGGAGCTCCGCCTTAAAAGGGGCGGAGCCAACGCCGATCGAGTCCAGCTTACCTGCAAGCAGCCACAGAGGGAGAGAGGCAAGAGAGAGACTCGGAAGGCAGGGGTTAGGAGAGGAGGAGGGCGCAGAGAGAGTGCAGAGCGAGGGGTAGCTCCGCCCACCCCTTCGACGTCTGACCTCGGAGCTCCGCCTTAAAAGGGGCGGAGCCAACGGCGCGCAGCCGTTCGGCGCGCTCGCCTTAGCAAGCTAGCCTTTGCAAAGGAGCTGTTGAAGGAGCCAGGAAACTCGGACACCAGCGGAGTAACACCAACAAACTGGAAGGTAGATACAAATCCTAGACTTTAGCTAGCTACACAGTAGGGCACACTCCCTCACATACCACATACCTAGAGGGGAAACAGAGGAAGAACAGAGTACTCACTGACTCCAACACCATAACATAAGCAAAATCAGAACCGACATAAGCCAGGAGACTCACTTCAAGCAGGAAGGTAGCCACAAAACACAATCTTTATCTAGTCACACAGCAGGGCACACACTCCCTCACATACCACACACCCAGAGGGGGGAAAAGGCACTCACAGATGCTAACACAGTAACACTAGCGGACTGAGATCAAACAGTAACACTAGCAGACTCACAAAAAGGAAGGTAGAAACCAGGAAGCCAGAAAACATCCAGACGACAGAGACAGAAGGTCCATAACCAATTTGCCCAAACAACTCAGAAGGAGGACAAGAGATGGATGCCCAGGGAAGCCAGAAGGTGAGCTTTCCAGTCTTCTGCACCGGCTGCAATATGTATGACTACCTCCCTTCGGGGACTAGGGCATACATTTGCAGTCGCTGCATGGAGCTGGATAGCTTGAAACGGCAAGTCCGGCTACTAGAGGAGACAGTGCTGAATCTAAAAGAACTCCTCACCTTTGAAGAGGAAATACGTGAACAGGAGAAGCTTCTAGTCCAGTTCAGTCCAAACGAAGAGGTCAAGGAACTAGAAAGATACATCGAGGAAGCACACCAGCAGCATGTGGAGAACAGTACCCGAACAACTCTGGAAGAAGGCCTGGATGAGAGAAGAGAAGACATCCCTGCAAATTCTGGAGAAAAGGAAGCGGAGACAAGGGGCGATCACACACCAGGAGTAAGAGGGAGACTGCAGGAGGACACCCCCCCCACCCGAAGAGCAGAAAACGACTTCAGGAGTATCGCAGGAAGAAGAAGATCGGCCCTATACCATGGATGTAGACTTACGACCCCCAAGGAACCACCAAATAAAGAAGATGGGGATCATCGTGGGAGACTCCATCGTACGGCATGTGGACAGCTACACCGCAGGAGGGAGAGAGGATAGAATCGTCACCTGCCTGCCAGGAGCAAGAGTGAAGGATGTGGCCAACAGGATCTCCAGGATCATAGACAGCGCAGGGGGAGAGGACACTGCTGTGCTTATCCACGTGGGAACCAACGATGTGAGCGGACGGAAGTATGACAGGGAAGAAATGAAGGGTCAGCTCCGCTCACTCGGAAGAATACTGAAGATCAGGGAGGTGAAGGTGGCCTTCTCCGAGATCCTCCCGGTACCAAGAGCGGATGGAAGGAGGCAAGGGGAACTGCAAGCGATCAACGCCTGGATGAGACGATGGTGCGAAGAGGAAGGCTTTGACTTCGTGCGCAACTGGACAATGTTCTGGAAAAGAAGCAAGTACTACAGGAAGGACGGACTGCACCTCAACGAGGAAGGAGCAAGAGTATTGGCAGGCACCTTCAAGAAGGCCATCGAGAAGGCTTTAAACTAAAGGTCAGGGGAAAGCCGACAGTCGACCACCAGTCGATGGTCCGGGCGACAGGATGTCCCATAGAAGGAACTATGGACAACTACTCAGACACAGGAGGGGACGACCGCAAAGCATTTAAGAGAGACAATATAGGAGCAAGGAAGGATACCGTGAAGGAACCAGGGGAGACTGCTAAGCTTAAGGAGTCTAAGAAGGCAACACAAAGGGAACTCAAATGTGTGTATACGAACGCTAGAAGTTTGAGAAACAAAATGGGAGAATTAGAAGCAATAGCAAAGAACGAAGAACTGGAAATCATAGGCATAACAGAAACCTGGTGGAATGACGAAAACAAATGGGATACAGTACTTCAGGGATACAAACTGTACAGAAGAGATAGAATGGGGCAGAAAGGTGGAGGTGTTGCACTATATGTTCGTGAAGAAATAGAATCTGTGAGAGAGACTATGACAGAAGAGAAAGAGAAGCTGGAATCCCTCTGGATAAAGATTCCCAGACACAACGGAGCTGACACAAAGATTGGCCTTTACTATCGACCGCCAGGACAAATGGAAGAAACAGACGTGGAAATGATAGAGGAAATTAAACACGAATGTAAGACAGGTAATGTCATAATCTTGGGGATTTCAATTTTCCTGGAATAGACTGGAACCTGGGAATTTCAAATTGTGGCAAGGAGGCAATGTTCCTGGAAGTGCTAGGGGAACTGCTTTCTGGAACAATTGGTGGGGAGAGCCGACAAGAGGAAACGTCACCTTGGACTTGGTCCTAAACGGCATTACGGGGCCAGCAAAGGAAGTAGAAGTCACGGTCCCGCTGGGGACAAGCGATCACAACATGATCAACTTCAGACTCGATGTCGGGAAGGGGAAAAGTACCAAAACCTCAACCACAACTTTAAATTTCAAAGGGGAAGATATGATAGCATGAGAGCCATGATTGAAACAACGGATCAAGAAAAAAATGGGCAAAGTCAAAACGGTAGAACAGGCATGGTCCCTTCTGAAAAATACTATCACGGAAGCACAAAGCCTCTACATTCCGAGGATATCCAAAGCAAAGAAAACCAAAGCAAAAGAGAGCCGGCGTGGGCTACTAAAGAGGTGAAGGAAGCCATAAAAGAAAAAGGACTCCTTCAAAGCATTGGAAACGCACGAAAACAATCGAAACTTGGAACAAACACAAGGGTGATCAGAAGAAGTGTCACAGGGCAGTGAGGGATGCCAAAAAGGACTATGAGGGAGAAAATAGCGCAGGAGGCCAAAAACTTCAAGCCCTTCTTCAAGTACGTGAAAGGGAGAAAACCCGGCAAATGAGGCGGTGGGACCGCTGGATGACCAGGGAAGGAAAGGGTACATCAAGGAAGACAAACAAATCGCAGACAGACTAAATTCATTCTTTGCGTCTGTCTTTACAAAGGAAGACACTGCAACAATTCCAGAAGCAGTGAAAGTGTTCAAAGGAGTAACAGAGGACAGCCTTACCACAGTAGACGTGGACTTGGACCAGATATACCGCCAGATCGACAAACTCAAAAGCGACAAATCCCCTGGACCGGATGGAATTCATCCGAGAGTCTTGAAAGAGTTAAAAGTGGAAATCGGAGAACTATTCCAAAAACTTGCCAATCTGTCAATCAAAACAGGGCAGATACCAGACGACTGGAAGATAGCAAACGTCACGCCGATATTTAAAAAAGGATCAAGAGGAGCACCGGGCAACTATAGGCCTGTGAGTCTCATGTCGGTCCCTGGAAGATGGTTGAGGCGCTGATCAAGGATAGCATAACCCGGCACCTAGACACACACGACCTGATGAAAGCCAGCCAACATGGATTCAGGGAAAGGGAAGTCATGCTTGACGAACCTACTTCAATTTTTTGAGACAGTGAACAAATTGATAATGGAGAACCGGTGGATATTATTACTATGGATTTTCAGAAAGTGTTCGACAAAGTTCCACATGTAAGACTCCTCAGGAAACTGCAGGGCCATGAATAGAAGGAGATATACTAAGATGGATAGGCAAATGCTGGAGAACAGAAGGCAGAGAGTGGGCATAAATGGGAAGTTCTCGGACTGGGAAAATGTGACTAGCGGTGTGCCCCAGGGCTCGGTACTTGGGCCCATCTTATTTAATATCTTCATCAATGACCTAGAGGATGGAACATCCAGTGAGATCATCAAGTTTGCAGATGACACAAAGCTATGGCGGGCCATCAAATCGCAGAAGGACAGTGAAGAACTCCAGAGTGACTTGAGCCGATTGGAGAATTGGGCAGATAAATGGCAGATGAAGTTTAATGTAGAAAAATGCAAAGTGATGCACTTAGGCAGAAAAAATAAGGAACACAAGTATAGTATGTCAGGTGCAACTCTAGGAAAATCTGAACAGTAAAAGGACCTGGGAGTATTAATCGATAGGACACTGAAGCCGTCGGTGCAATGTGCGGCGGCAGCGAAGAAAGCAAATAGAATGCTAGGCATGATAAAGAAGGGAATCACGAGTAGATCGGAGAAAGTCATAATGCCGCTTTATAGAGCGATGGTCAGACCACACTTGGAATACTGCGTCCAGCATTGGTCTCCATACCTAAAGAAGGATATCATACTGCTAGAGAGGGTGCAGAGACGAGCAACAAAGCTGGTGAAAGGTATGGAGAACCTGGATTACGAGGAAAGACTTAAGAGACTGGGATTGTTCTCCCTTGAGAAAAGGAGACTACGAGGGGATATGATCGAGACATTCAAAATACTGAAAGGAATCGACAAAATAGAGCAGAAAAAAACGTTATTTACAATGTCCAATGTAGCACGGACAAGAGGACATGGATTGAAGCTAAGGGGGGACAAGTTCAAGACAAATATCAGGAAGTTCTGCTTCACACAACGAGTGGTGGACACCTGGAATGCTCTCCCAGAAAAGATAATTGCGGAATCCACCATTCTAGGATTTAAGGGTAAGTTAGATGTACATCTCCTTATGAGTGGCATGAAGTGACATGGGTAGGGGTAGGCTAGATGCACTTCTCTTTACGAGAAGCTTGGAGCAATATGGGGACCAAAACTATGCCAGGGTACACCTGGCGGGGCGTCTGCGGATCGCCGGACTTGATGGACCTAGGGTCTGTTCCGGAGATGGCGCTTCTTATGTTCTTATGTGAAGATTGAAAAAGCATTTTTTTACTAAGGAGTTTAGGTGATCATTGAAGGACAGTGTAGAGTCAATGATGATTCCCAGAACTTTGCTTGAGTGCTCAAGCTGCAGTTTGGTGCGCCAGAGGATAGTGGGATGAGGGTGGGTAGCTAATCTAATTTTGGGCCGAGCCAGAGTAGTTTTGTTTTGGTCTCGTTTAGTTTTATTTGATCGGTGAGCGCCCAGGATTCGTTATACAAGAAGAGATGTTATCAGAGAGGTTGGTGAGGTTAGAATCGGTCTGCGTAGGTGTAAAGTGTCTCCAAGGGGGATAGTTGGAGGAGTTTCATGGAGGACATATAACATTAAGTGTTTCCTAAACTGCAGATACGTGTTAGAGGTTGCAATTAATGAATTCAAGTCCTTGTCCCAGGACGCTGCTTGATAGGTTAGAAGACGACAATGATACTTTTAAAATTTGCATCCTTTAACAGATGGAAAAGAGAAGAAAGTGTCCGAGCGCCTAGAACATTTAACATTAATAAATGTTCTGTTTTTGTATAAAATATGTTTTACTCTTTGGGATCTTGACAGGTACATGTGACCTGGGTTGGCCACTGTTGGAAACAGGATATTAGACTTGATGGACCGGAAGTCTTCCCGATGTCAGCGTTGACGTCGGAGGAAGGAAGGGCTTTGCTTAAGCCCTCCCTCCGACGTCAGCGCTGACATCGGGCAAGACTTCCGATTGGCTATGTGTGCTGCAGCAGGGCAGGCAGGAAATGGAAGACAAGCCTCGCAGCAGGGCAGGTAGGAAAATCAGATGAGCCTCATGGCATTGAACCCCGCGGGATCCCCGAGAGCACGAGGGGCGTCCCCACGGGATCCCTGCGACCCTAGGGGGCATCCCCACGGGATCCCCGCAAGCTTAGGGGGCGTCCCCATGGGATCCCCGTGACCCAAAGGGGGAACCCGCGGGATCCCCGTCGTCCCTGTTCCCGTGCAGCTCTCTAGTTTAAACGAGCTGCTTATATTTGTACCAGCTGATTGGTTATTAATCTTTTAAATCACTAGAGCATGCTACATTTATGTAAAGGCTTCTGCCTTTTGTCTTGTTTTCAGGTCTCCCTGCATTTTTGTTGAAATCCTGCATTTTTTGTGCATTCTTTAGATGGTAAGAGGGGTGCACTTATTATAATTCTATTCTGTTTTCCTTTCTTTTATCCATTTCTCAGTTTATTTGCATATTTGACATATCTCCTTGATATATTCATGAAGTTACGATGAGTCCTCACAATGGCACTATGACACATTTTAATGGGATGTGCAATATGATTGCTGATTTTTATGCCTCTTGGGCTCAGTTTTACAACTTTAGATGTGTATTTGGTATAATATTACCTTAATTTCTCTGCCAGCAATGCTAGACTTCTATTATGGTTTAGATATGCAGTGTGAGAACATATTTTCCACAAAAAGAATATTTGTGTGTTTCTTAGTTTATTTTTTTCTACCACAGTACAGGGGTTCAAGGAAGGTTTGGATAGGTTCCTAAAGGATAAAGGGATTGAGGGGTACAGATAGAAGCAGAGGTAGGATATAAAAATGGTCAAATCACTTCACAGGTCAAAGGACCTGGTGGGCCACCGCGGGAGCGGACCACTGGGCAGGATGGACCTCTGGTCTGACCCAGTGGAGGCAACTTCTTATGTTCTTATGTTCTTAACTTTAGCTAGCATGCAACAGTGGTTCATGTAGCTGGGTTTAAAAAAAAGTTTGGACAAGTTTCTGGAGGAAAAGTCCATAGTCTTCTATTGAGAAACACATGAGGGAAGCCACAGCTTGCCCTGGGATCAGTAGCATGGAACGTTGCTACTATTTGGGTTTCTGCCAGGTATTGGTGACCTAGATTGGCCACTGGGCTAGATGGACCATTGCTCTGACTCAATAGGGCTATTCTTATGTTAGCACATCTGTTTTACTTTTCAAACAATTTTTATTGATGACAATCGGTTCTACAAAACTATTGCATGTAAGACATTCAGTTTCATTACAGCCTGGCTACAACATGTCAGTTACTACCTAGTCATCAAACATTTTGAACAATATCATATCCATACACCCCCCTGCTCTCCCTATAACCCCATCTCAGCATTCTATCATAGGAAAAGTAGAGCCATCTTCCTGTGTCTCACAAACTAAAGGTCCAGGTCCCTGAACTTTAAAAGAACAATAATAAATGACAACAATGGAAAGTTATCTAATCACATTCATTGTATGAAAAGCAACCAGCATCCTAATAGAAAGAGATCCCCCCGACCTGTCCCCCCTCATTGCTAAACCAAAAACATACATGTCGGTGTCTAAAGAGAAACTGGTCACCTCTGTTCTGAACCTGAAGAAGCAGACAGTACCATAGAAGAAAAGACAGCCCCCCCCCATGCAGCCATAGGGTCAGTATATATGTTACATACCCAGCAGATCTACCTGCACCCATATCAACCCAGTCTGATGAGAATCAGCCCACAAGCATGAACCACAATTATTCTATACATGCCCAACCAACTATACCCGCCCTGCTCCCAATCAGCATCTCCCCTATCTTATACATATAGAGCATTCAGTATTAAACTACAGCCCCTCTGGTGCAGATTGCTGATGTAGGGATTCCATACTTTCAAAAAGTGTGTTGTGCCTTTACAGGAGCCTTTTCCATCTCTCACTTCCCAGCACACCAGTTGATGAATATTTGCACGCCAGTAAGGAGGCGGCGGCTCAAGGGAAGTCCAGCTTTTAAGAATTCCCTTACGGGCCAGCAAACTCAGTTTATGACACAGTTGTCTCTGCTCCCCTGCCATATGACCACAGGCCCCAGGGAGATCCAGCACCAACTGCTCCCTCGTTCCCATGAAGTCAGTCCCTAGACTATTTCTCATATACTGCAAAATCTCCATCCAGTACCCCTGCAGACTTACACCAGCAGAACATGTGTCTCAACGTTCCTTCAATCTCTTCGCATTTAAGACACAATGCACTCAGTACCCCCTCCCCCCATAATGATATAGCTGCTGTTGTGAAAAAATATACCTGATACAGCACCCTCTAATAATACTCTCGAAGGGAAGTATCAGGTATCAAGGCGGGGATACTTTTTATCTGAGCAAGCATGTCCCAAGGTCCTAAGGATAATTGTAGATCTTGAACCCATCCCTCACAGTAACCGCCCATCTCTTTCCCAAGTATCAAGAGGGCCAATTTTTTATATAAAATAGATAACGTAGTAATATTCCCCCGTCCATCCCAAAGAACTCCCACAAACGTACTCCTGTATGAGCGCTTAACGGGATAGGATCTAGAGTGTCTCAGAAGTGTTTTAGCTGACGGTAGGCATAAGTGTTCCCCCATTGTGCCCCCACTTTATCCTGCAAAGCAGCAAAATCAACCAAGTCCCCTGCCTCCGTAAGGATATATTTCAATTTCCTTACCCCCTCTTGCTCCCAATTCACAAACGCGGCATTCTCATTCCCTGGTGATCTCAATGGGATCAGATCTATAACATAGGGATCCCCCCCCCCCCCGGCACCTAATCAGCCATCGCCAGGCTGACATCAAAGATTTCAGCAATATACTACCTCTAAACCTAGCTAGCGTCTGTGTCCCCATCAAATGCAGTAATGAAAAAAAGTGATTTGGGGTATAATTTTCTTTCTCCATCTGATTCATAGAGTGCAGCGCGTTGTACAGGAGAGGTTTTTTTGCCTGTTCACCACCGATTTTGTTTACCTTATCCATTCTGGTTTTCTGATACTCTGTGCCCCACCAATAGGGACCCCTGAGGAAGGAGTGTTTCTTTGAAACACGGACAGTGTTGGGTCCGGTCCACAGGAATATTGGGACCAGTCATTTTGGATACATACTTTTTATGCAGTTCATGCATTTTGTTTTTAGATGTTTATTTTTGTTATTTTAATAAATTCCTGTACCCTGTACATTATCTTGCAGTATCGTTCTTGTTTGCTTTGTTGTCTTTTTACTGCAAGTCCTGTTGGTTTTTTGTTGGTTTTTGCTTTCTCCATCAATACCAGGGTGTAATGCTCCATTTGTATTAACCAATCACCCAGATTCCTCTGAAGGCATGCATAATCGTAATGCAGCAGATTAGGCATCCCCAGACCTCCTGTCACCCAATTACCCACCAGATAGGGAAACTGTACCTTCTCTTTTTTTAATACGCCCAACAAAACTGTGCCAGCATTCTATTCAACTTAGTGACGTCTTTCTGGAGAAGCTTAAGGGGAAGCCATTTGAGCAGTATTAGCATCCTGACAAGACTCAAGCATCCGATCAGGAAGAGCAGGAACCCTTCCAGTGCTCCAGTAGCTGACCAGTCTCCCTCAGCAGCCTAGGGACTTTTAAGCCAGTACAAGGAGGTCACATCCATGGCAATCTGCATGACCAAATATCGGAAGGAACCCGGTGCCCACTGTAGAGGAAAGTCCGCCCCCCCAGCTGTCTCAGAGCTCCGCAGAAGGGGAAAGAGCTTCTGATTTAGTGAGATTAAGGTGTAATCTGGTGTCGTCATATTCTTTCACCAGTTCCAAAAACGCAGGTGACGAGGTCTCTGGCTCTGAAAGGATACACCAACAGATCGTCAGCGTAGGCTGCCACTTTGAAATGAAAAGCCCTGCTACAGGGATGCCTGCCATAGCTGCATCGTGTCCACATCATGTATAAACGGGTTCAGTGTTAAGGCAAATAACAAAGGTGACAGTGGGGATCAGCTCAGATTTATGACAAGTTAATTGCTTTAATGTAACATATGTGCAACCCTTATTTGTAATATTTTCAGATCTTATTTCTATTATGTGGTGGTGGTATTTTTAATAGATTTTAATGTTGTGTATTTTTTTGACTCAATGCTATTGTAAACCTCTTTGATTATCTTTAAAGAGTATATCAAATTCCTAAATAAAATACATGATAAAACATCTTGATATCCACCAGATAAGACTTAACAAAGACTTTGGTTTTCTATTGCATTACAAACCATGAATTTATATTGCTTTATCACTTTATTCCCATCCAGCTTGCTCTTTTCTCACTTTGTCCACCCCTCCCTCTTTCTGTGAGATTGTATTGGAATGCTTTTATGTTTCACTTACATTTACTGATATTTGTCAACATTTGCTTATTTCTGATCTGAAGGATTACCTTCAAAAGCTAATAAAATGCATTAAAGTAGTCCAATAAAAAAGGTGTCGCCTTATTTCTTTTCTTTTGTTTTACTTCCATATATTACCTTCAAAAGTAGACTAACCTGGCTACCACATCTTTTTAAATTGAAAAAAAAAAATTTGCATAGTTTAAAAATGAATAAAAAAAAAAAAAAAGATATGGATACACACTGTTCTCCGGACACAGGCAGGGAATATGCAGCCCCACTTGATGATGTCATGTCTGCCAGGACCCCTTTGACGCCGCTCCGTGCCGGCATAGAGAAAAAAGCCGGCAAAACAGCAAATGTCTTTAGCTCCCTCCCCTCAGGGCGCTGCATCGGTTCCGGCAGGGAAGATTAGCGTCAAACTGCCGCAGCTGACGGACAAAAAAGTTTCAGCACTGGCGGCACCGCAGAAGAAGAAGAAGCTGCCAACATTACAGAGGATGGACACTCCCTCTCCACCATCGAAGGGGTACTTGAACGCATTGCCAGAGGATGAGGTAAGAGCAGATAGCGTAGCTGGTTTTATGAAAGATTAGGACACGTTCCTGGAGGAAAAAGTCCATAGTCTGTTATTGAGAAAGACATGGGGAAGCCACTGCTTGCCCTGGATCAGTAGCATGGAATATTGCTACACCTTGGGTTTTGGCCAGGTACTTGGGACCTGGATTGGCCACTGTGAGAACGGGCTACTGGGCTTGATGGACAATTGGTCTGACCCAGTAAGGCTATTCTTATGTTCTTATGAAGGATTTCTTGATTGTCTGTATATATACATTGCAGGTGTTATGTTTTTACATGATTTGTATTTTGCTGTCATTGAATGTGAGTTTGTGTCACTGATTTTGTATGATTTATTGTTTCATGCCTAGATTTGTAGATAGGCGGGTTATAAATAATTTTAAATAAATAAATACTGGCTGACACCATCGAGTGTGGCTGCATTCCCCTGCTGTCTACGGAGAACACCTGTTACAGGTAAGCAACTTTACTATCTCAGAGAATATGTGACAGCGTGATAGTTTTTATTTACTTCCTCTTTATTAAATCCTTCTTCCAAGAATGTATGCTCAGGCAACATCTGTGCTTTGACTAGGAGGACCAAATGTATGCCTCCTCCAAGACTAATATTCTTGTGCTATGCACTTCTCCAGTTGACAGAGGTAACCACAGTGATTCTCGTCCTCTCCCCTGCCTTTTCAGATTTAAGCTTGGCATCGCTAATACAATAGTTTAAGGAGTAATGTGAACTTTAGTACACTGGGAATCTGAATAATGGGCTCAGCCCTTGATAGACTTACTGCATGAGTATTGTTGGCCACTATTTTTTTTCCAAAAGGTTCTGTCCAGAGCAATAATTGAAGAAAGAAGGGAAATGGCCCTTTCCCATACTAAATAAAACTGAATGGTAAAATGAATTATGCACGGATCAGTTTTACACCTTTTTGAAGCTTAATGATTTTTCTTGATTTCACAGGATAGTTTTACAGAGAATCGGTCTGAGTATAAATCAGGGTTAGCACAGAAAGGCTTGTACGTTCAAGCGAAGTACCAGCGGTTACGATCTCATGCCGATGGAAGGGGATTTACCACTAATAAATCCAGAGATTCATTTCTGAGAAAGAGAGAGGTAAGGCATTAAGAAATGTTCTAGCTACTGTGATTTCTATAAGACATCCAATTTTTTTCCTTTTGTCTAATTGTTCACTTCAGAAATGCTATTCCTCTAATTCCTAATATTTGAAGAGTTTGAGTCTTTGACTTTCTTTTCCTCCTGAGCCTCTCTCCCCTTTTTTTCCACCTATCAAAACAGTCCTGTAGGAAGCATATATCTGTGTGTGTCCTCTGAAAACCAGCACAGATGCATTCATCAGCTGGCTAGTAGGTGATGCTGTTGCACAATAGCTGGGGGTTTTCTTTCTGGGGGTTGTCACTATCACAGCATTCCCTCCCTCTTAGGATCTGTCATATGACAGGTTTTTTCCTCCTTTTTGTTGTTTTCATGGTTCTTCAGCATCCAATGGACACAGGGGCAAAACATCGATCTAGAACGTCGGCCACGGCACTGAACTTCCGAACAGGGAATTTCAAAGGGATGAGACTCATGGTGGGGAAGAAGATTAAGAAGAGGATAAGCACTGTAAAAACGCTAGAGCAAGCATGGTCCCTTTTTAAGGACAAAGTCACCGAGGCGCAAAATCTATATATACTACATATCTCCAAGGTAACCAAGAGGAAAAAGAACAAGGAACCGGTGTGGCTCACTGTAGTGGTGAAGGAAGCGATCTGACGACTTCGTTTAAGGAATGGAAAAGGTCAAAAACAAATGACAACTGGAAAAAAACACAAACAACATCAAAACATGTGCCATAAGGCGGTGAGAGGGACCAAAAGAGACTAAGTAGAAAAAATAGCCAAGGAGGCAAAAAACTTAATAATAATAATAATAATAATAACTTTATTTTTCTATACCGCCATAGTCAGGCGACTTCAAGCCGTTCTTTTGCTATATCGAGGGGAAACGACCCGCGAAGGAACCGGTGGGGCCGTTGGATGACCATGAGATAAAGGGAGTGCTAAAGGAGGACAAAGCCTTCACCGACAAACAGAACACATTTTTTTTGCATCTGTATTTACCGAAGAGGATATGCACAACATACCGGAAGCCGATAGGCTATACGCAGGAAACGAGGACGGGAAACTGACAGGGTTGACAGTCAGTCTAGAAGAGGTATGCAAGCAGATTGATAGGCTCAAAAACGATAAATCCCCGGGACCGAATGGCATCCATCTGAGGGTAATCAAGGAACTGAAAGGGGCTATAGCTGAACTGCTTCAACTCGTAGTCAATCTGTCGATCAAATCGGGAAGGATTCTGGAAGACTGGAAAGTGGCAAATGTCATGCTGATCTTCAAGAAAGGTTCGAGGGGAGATCCTGAAAAATACAGACTGGCGAGTCTGACCTTGGTACTGGGAAAGATGGTAGAGGCGCTGATATAGGACCCAATCATTGATCACTTTGAAGGACACAATCTGATGAGGAGCAGCCAGCACGGCTTCAGCAAGGGGAGATCTTGCTTGACGAACTTGCACTTCGAGAGAGAGTAAACAGGCAGATAGACAAGGGTGAGCCGGTTGACATTGTATAACTGGATTTTCAGAAGGCATTTGACAAGGTCCCGTATGTCTGCTTCAAAAAATTGCGAGCCATGGAATTGAGGGTGAAATACTTATGTGGATTAAAACTGGTTGATGGATAGGAAAGAGAGAGTGGGAGTAATGGACAATACTTAGACTGGAAAAGCGTCACGAGTGGAGTGCCTCAGGGTTCAGTGCTTGGACCTTTGCTCTTCAACATATTTATAAGCGACCAGGAAATTGGTACGACGGGTGAGGTGATTAAATTTGCAGACGATACGAAGTTATTCAGAGTAGTGAAGATGCAGGAGGATAGAGAAGACCTGCAACGTGACATAAACATGCTCGAGAAATGGGCCGTGACATGTCAAATGAGGTTTAATGTGGATAAGTGTAAGGTGATGCATGTCGGTAATAAAAATCTTATACACGAATACAGGATGTCTGGTGCGGTACTTGGAGAGACCCCTCCAGGAAAAAGACTTGGGAGTACTGATTGACAAGTCAATGAAGCCATCCGCGCAATGTGCGACGGAGAAAAGGGCAAACAGAATGTTGGGAATGATTAAGAAGAGGATCACGAACAGATCGGAGAAGGTTATCTGCCGCTATACCGGGCCATGGTATGCCCTCTCCTGGAATACTGCATCCAGCACTGGTCGCTGTACATGAAGAAGGGCACGGTACTACTTGAAAGGATCCAGAGAAGAGCGACTAAAATGGTTAAGGGGCTTGGAGGAGTTGCCGTACAGTGAGAGATTAGAGAAACTGGGCCTCTTCTTCCTTGAAAAGAGGAGACTGAGAGGGGACATGATCGAAACATTCAAGATAATGAAGGGAATAGACTTAGTAGATGGAGACAGGTTGTTCACCCTCTCCAAGATACAGAGAACTAGAGGGAACGCTCTAAAGTTAAAAGGGGATCGATTCCATACAAATGTAAGGAAGTTCTTCTTCATCCAAAGAGTGATGGAAAACTGGAATGCTCTTCCGGAGGCTATTATAAGGGAAAACACCCACCATGGATTCAAGATAAAGTTAGACAAGTTCCTGCTGAACCAGAACATACGCAGGTATAGTTAAGTCTCAGTTAGGACACTGGTGTTTGACCAAAGGGCTGCCACGTGAGCGGACTGCTGGGCATGATGGACCACTAGTCTGACCCAGCAGCGGCAATTCTTATGTACTTAGGTTCTTATGTTCTTTGGGAACTATTTTACAAACCAAGATTCCCAAAACTTAACATTGCCTTTAATGCCGTCACTAAACCTGCACCAGTTTAGCATGCATACATTTTAGGGCGAATTAGCAAAACAGCTTACCGTAGTCTTTTCCGAGCTTCCTAGCCGTCTCCGATTCTGCCATGCAAATGGGCTCATCAATGTTTCAACGAGCACTCCGGGTGATCTTTCATCATTTCCAAGTGATTCTCCAAGCACAAAGTTGGCTTTTGGCGACCAAAAATCAGCGACTGGTCTGGGGGTACCAGTACTGTGAAAAGCGCATCTCAGGCAAGTGTTTTTGACTATGGCTCGTGAATTTTTTTTATAAGATTCATAAGAACATTAGAATAGCCTTACTGGGTCAGCCCAATGGTCCATCAAGTCCAGTAGCCTATTCACACGGTGGCCAATCCAGGTCACTAATACCTGACCAAAACTGGAGGAGTAGCAATATTCCATGCTACCGATACACGGCAAACAGTGGCTTCCCCCATGTCTTTCTCAATAACAGACTATGGACTTTTCCACCAGGAACTTGTCCAAGCCTTTCTTAAAACCAGCTACGCTATCCGCTCTTACCACACACTCTGGTAGTGCGTTCCAGAGCTTAACTATTCTCTGAGTGAAAAAAAATTTCTCCTATTGGTTTTAAAAGTATCTCCCTGTAACTTCGAGTGTCCCCATGTCTTTGTAATTTTTGACTGAGTGAAAAATCGATCCACTTGTACCCGTTCTACTCCACTCAGGATTTTGTAGATTTAAATGTAATGTAATGTAATGTAATTTATTTCTTATATACCGCTACATCCGTTAGGTTCTAAGCGGTTTACAGAAAATATACATTAAGATTAGAAATAAGAAAGGTACTTGAAAAATTCCCTTACTGTCCCGAAGGCTCACAATCTAACTAAAGTACCTGGAGGGTAATAGAGAAGTGAAAAGTAGAGTTAGAGGAAAAATAAAAATAAAATAAACATTTTAATAAGACAGCATTGATCTAAATACTTTGGAAGGTAGAAGAGAGGAGAGAAAGGAATAGAAGCATGATGAGGTGATGAATCATATCTCCCCTCAGCCATCTCTTTTCCAAGCTGAGGAGCCCTAACCGTTTTAGTCTTTCCTCATACGAGAGGGGTTCCATCCCCTTTACCATCTTGGTCACTCTTCTTTGAACCTTTTCTAGTGCCACTATATCTTTCTTGAGATAAAGAGACCAGAATTAAATACAGTACTCCAGGTGAGGTCACACCATGGAACAATAGAGAGGCATTATAACATACTTAGTCTTATTATGATCCCTTTTTTAATAATTCCTAGTATCTTGTTTGCTTTTTTGGCCGCTGCTGCACATTGGACGAAAGGTTTCATCGTATTGTCTACGATGATACCCAGATCCTTTTCTTGGGCACTAATCCCCAAGGTGGACCCTAGCATCCGATAACTGTGATTCAGGTTATTCTTCCCAATGTGCATCACTTTGCATTTGTCCACTTAAATTTCATCTGCCATTTAGACGCCAGGTCTACCTGCAATTTTTCACAATCCGCATGCGTTTTAACAACTTTGAACAGTTTAGTGTCATCTGCAAATTTAATCACCTCACTTGTCGTTCCAATTTCCATATAATTTATAAATAAATTAAATAGTACCGGTCCTAGTATAGACCCCTGAAGCACTCCACTGCTTACTCTCCTCCATTGAGAAAAATGACTGTTTAACCCTACCCTCTGTTTTCTATGCAGTAACCAATTCCTAATCCACAACTGAACTTTAATTTTCTCAGGAGCCTTTCATGAGTAACTTTATCAAAAGCTTTCTGAAAATCTAGATACACTATATCAACCGGCTCACCTCACCTTTATCCACATGTTTATTCACACCTTCAAAGAAGTCAAGCAAATTTGTGAGGCAAGATCTCCCTTGGCTGAACCCATGCTGACTTCATCTCATTAAATCATGTTTGTCTACGTGTTCCACAGTTTTATTTTTTATAATTGTTTCTACCATTTTGCCCGGCACTGAAATGAGGCTTACCGGTCTGTATTTTCCTAGATCTCCCCTGGAGCCCTTTTTAAAAATCTGTGTAACATTGGCCACCCTCCAATTTTCAGTTACTACAGATGATTTTAGCGACAGGTTACAGATCACTAACAGCAGGTCAGCAATTTCATGTTTGAGTTCTTTTAGTACTCTGGGATGTATACCATCCGTTCCTGGCAATTTATCACTTTTTAACTTATCGATTTGGCTTGTACATCTTCCAGATTCACCAAGATTTCTTTCAGTTCCTCTGCATCATCACCCTTGAAAACCATTTCTGATTCAGGTAGATCTCTTTCATCTTCTTCCTTAAAGACCAAAGCAAAGAATTCATTCAGTCTGTCCACTATGGCCTTATCTTCCCTGAGCGCCCCTTTTGCTCCTTGATCATCCAACGGTCCCACAGATTCCCTCACAGGTTTTCTGCTTCTGATGTACCTAAAAAAATTGCTATGAGTTTTTGCCTCTTTTGCAAGTTTCTCTTTATATTCTTTCTTAGCTGTCTTTATCAGTGCTTTGCTTCTAACTTGCCAGTGCTTGGGTTTCTTCTTATTTTCTTCATTCGGATCCTTTTTCCATTCTTTAAAGGATTTTTTTTTTTGGCTCTAAATTATATAGTTTGGGGGTGGGTTGGCAGGGGGGGGTGGACAAAAGCACGCTATTCCATGCATCTACTACTCTTTCTATACAAAAGTATTTCTTTAGATTACTCCTATCACCTCTTAACTTTGTTTTATGCTCTCTTATTCCAGAGCTTCTTTCAAATGAAAGAGACTTGCTTCATGCGCGTTTATGCCATTTAGGTGCTTAAATATCTCTATCATATCTCCCCTCTCTCGCCTTTTCTCCAAAGTATACATACTGAGATCTTGAACTATGTTCCTATATGCCATATGACAAAGATCACTGACAATTTTAGTAGCCTTCCTTTGGACCAACTTCATCTTGTTTATATCTTTTTGAAGGTGTGGTCTCAAGAATTGTACACAATATTCTAAGTGAGGTGTCATCATAATCTTTACAGGGGCATCAATATCTCCTTTTTCCTACTGGCCATACCTCTCCCTATGCACCCTAGCATCCTTCTAGCTTTTGCCGTCGCCTGTCATAATATTTGGTCCAGCTTGCTCCATCACTGCCAAATTAGCCACTGACTCTCGTGCTTTTGCCTGTTCTTTATTTGTTTTTGTGTTTTGGGGGATGGGGTTCTCATGGTACTGCCTCTGCCATTCCATTTATCTTCAAATGCCAGATCATGATCTCCCTGCCACCCTGGTGCTTCATGCCCTTGCTCTCCCCCTCAGCTTTACCCCTATGCATATAGGTTTGTATATATGGAAAAAGGAAAATTATTATAAATGGTCAGATGCCTAAAAATAAAAAATGCAAAAAGTTACAAATTGTTAATATATCTTCACCAGTGTGTCTCAAACTGTGCCGCGGCACTATGGTATGCCCTAAAGAGATTCTAGGTGTGCCAGGAGAAATTCTAGAATTTTACTTTATTTTTTTACCCATACATAGCTTTAAATAAACTTTAACTTAAAAGAACTTTAACTCTCAAATTTAATTTTTTTGTTGATTTTGCAATTTTATAATTTCAATTTATAATGTGCTGCGAAAACATTTGCTCAGTTTAGTGTGCCAGAGCTAAAATAGTTTGAGACACACTGTAAATAAACAAGACGTAATGCCACCCTGTGCACTTGAAAGACATGCTAAAAAATTCCATAAGCAGATCCTCTGCAATTTCCTGAAGACAATTTTGGTGGTGTCACAGATGTCCTCCTGGAATGAGATCAGACTGACACATGCTCTGTAGAATGTCATTGTCATCCTAGAAAACAAGCTTACTAAATAAATGAAAAAGTTAAAAAAAAAAGTTTCATTCAGAGTGCATTTAAGAATCACAGACTATGTTGCTGCTGGAAGCATTGTATTCTTCTTGGTTTAATATTCCCTTTCTCTCTACAGGGCCATGAAAAGATTGCATCCAAAACCTGAGCCCTCGTCCTCGCCCTCTTGCAGGGAAACATCTGTTCAAAGATGACACGATTCAGACAAGTGAATGAACACTGATATTGTTATCTTGATAAAGTACCTTTATAAAACTTTTTAGTAGTAGAAGGCTGGGAAAACTTTTTTACAGTTTTAGCTATTGCTTTTCTACACCAGTATTCAGTCTGGATGTTGTACCAAGTTGTATTGTTTTAAATAAATCCTTTACAGGTGAAAAAAGAAAGTCACTGAAGAAGGTAGTTCTATTTATTGTATACACTTTTCCTCTGGAAAAAGAATGGGACTTATTTTTGGGGGGAGGTGGGAAGGAGTTTGTTTTTGTTGAGCTGTTAAACACACACAAATCTGTTAAATCTTTACTGCTTATGTGTTAACAGCAATTTAATAAAGTGCCTGACATGAGGATGCTTTTGCTCAGGATTCTCTTAAGTGTCTTTTGTTTCTTGAACACAGTCCTGGCACCACCCTTGGATCCAAAAGAAACTTCCTGATTTCTTAAGACACGTAAAAATTGGATTACAGTCCTAGATGAGAGATCCTGACCTAAAGTGCCTTTGTGATACGATGTGCGATGTTAAACTGTACCTCACTCTGCTTTGCTATCACAACACTATCTATGAGAACACTCGTTCCTGTTAAATAAAATAGGAGCCAATAAAGCAAGAATGGGACGATTTATCAATTGCACAATTATATTACTTTACCTTGGTTTTTAACCCCCTCATTGTATGTTTGAAATTTGTCATAACAGAAAAAAATTGCATTGGATTGGATTTTTTATTTTTTATTTTTTGTCGTCAAAGAAGTTTTTACAAATAATTTTTAATACAAAAAACAGTACACATTTAGTCCCAAGATGAAGTCGAAAAACATTAGCTCAGCATACAGGAAGATCTTTTTTAGGAGTGATATTTTTTTTTTCCTGATGTATTAAGAGAGATTCAAAGAAGAGATGGCAATTTCTGCTGCTTCATCCTGCAGTAGTTGATTTGAGGGCTACTGTTTTTCTTAAATTTCCTTGCAAGTCTACTATTCAATACCAGTCTAGCAAATACATTTTTTGGGACTCTACTCATCTGACCATGTTTTTGGCTTCCAGAAGAATCTCAAGAGTCGTTCTCTCCGAAAGTGTAAAATGGTGATAATAGTGAAGTGTGTTCTTATATCACGGTAGTTCAAATAGGTGATTTTAATATACCAGATTTGGCTGGGGTATCCTTATTATGGGGTCTCATAGCTATATTTTGAATGTCTTCAATTAAATCTCTGCCCACTTCTGCCTGTGAAGGTGGCCTGTATACCACCATGGCAAATAGAATTTCCACTGCATATAAAGACTCTTCCTCCCTTTCTTCTACCTATCCTTCCTGAACAGATTATAGCCTGGTATAACTGTACTCCAGTCAGCCTCTTCCATCACAGTCTCTATCCAGAACTTCCCAAATTACAGATATTAGTATATACAGTACTGCTTTCCAGATGTTATCCCTTTTCCCCATTTCTATAGAGATATTTAGGGGCTGCTACTGTAATGTGCCTGCCATGGCAGTCACCTACTGCATGTCAATTATTGACAGGTGCCACTTCAAGAATCGGGAAGAATGGATAGCATAGTTGGTTTTAAGAAAGGTTTAGACAATTTCCTGGAGTAAAAGTCCATAGTCTGTTATTGAGAAAGACACGGGGGAAGCCACTGCTTGCCCTGGATTGGTAGCATGGAATGTTGCTACTATTTGGAATTCTAGAATCTTGTTCTTTGGGATTCCAGAATCTTGCTATTCTTTGAGATTCTATATAGAATGATGCTATTCTTTGGGTTTTGGCCAGGTACTAGGGACCTGGATTGGCCACCGTGAGAATGGGACATAGGGCTAGATGGACCTTTGGTGTGACCCAGTAAGGCTATTCTTATGTTTTTATGCATGGGGTTGGGGGATGGTGGTAGCTGCACTAAGGTCGGAACCCCATGTCCACATGCAGAACTGGTGGGATAGAATCCAGGAGGCAGCTGTTTTCCAGTTGTCTCTGTAGCAGTAACAGTTGAGCAGCATTGCAGAGGGGGGGAGCACAGACCAGTTGAGCAAGCATCTATCACTTAACGCGCATGCGCACTTCAAACTCCGTGATCCCTGCGTCCATGATCCGTAGCTCCGTGGCCCCGCATGCGCAGTAGAGGTTTGCGACATGTGCGGCGGTGGAGCCTGTGGTGATTTGCGGCGTGTTCAGTGGTTTCCTCCAGCTTCAAAAGGAAGGCTATGGGACTAAGAAGTGACGTGGAATTTACACGGTTAGAAAGGGGAAAATATACTGGCCAACCGGGGGGGGTGGGGTGAACCTTGGGGCCCATCTGTTCACCTTCCCCCACCTACAGCCAGTCCTGTGGAGACAGGGTTGGGGTCCATATAGCCCGTTCCCGTACAATTTAAACAAATTTTAAAAAAATCACCAACAGTGTCCCTTTTCTGGGGCCCCGCCCTCTTCTGGCACAACTTCCTACTTCTGTAAAGGTGGGATGCATCAGAGAGTTCTGTGAAAAGGGATCGGTAATCGGACAAGGAAGCTGCAGGCTGCTGGTAGGTGACCAGGTATGAGGTGAGGTGCCGATCGTAGATAGGGAACAGAGGGGAGATGTGCTGGCATGTGGAAAATAGAAAAGAGATGGCAGACCACGGGAATATCAATGAGATCGATCCTTTCATCTCCAAATGAATCAGGAAGGGAGGGAGACAGGCAGATACACAGACAGCGGCCAAGGAGAGAGAATCAGACAGAAAGACAGACACACAGCCAAGAACAGAGAGAGGGACAGAAAGACAGTGGCCAAAGAGAGACAGAAAGACACAGAAGCCAAGGAGGGAGAGAGAGAGAGAAATACAGACACAGCGGCCAAGGAGAGAAAGAGAGACATTGCCAAGGAGAAAGACAGCGGTCAAGGATAGAGAGAGAAAGAAAGAAAGACAGTGGCCAAGGAGAGAGACAGACAGCGGCGAGAGAGAGAAAGAAAGACAGACAGCAGCCAAGGAGACAGAAAGAAAGATAGACAGACACATCTATTCTAGCACCCGTTAATGCAACGGGCTTAAACACTAGTAGGTGTCATAAATGTCAGCTATTCAAAATGATTGGGGTACTAACAAATGAAGTGGTTGCTCAGTATTGGAGTACTCACTACACCCACACACTTGGCACGTATGATAGGGGTGAGTAATTTGAGATGTAAAAGAGCATAGGGGTATTTGGTGGAGAGAGAATGGGAAGGAGGGACAGGTACAGGGTTGGCTGGGTGAGTGAGTTGGGTATGAGAAAGGGAAAGGAGTTGGTAGAGGATGAGTGAGTGGGAAAGTGTGGTAGTGGAGCTGGTGAGGACAAGCAAGTAGGAGATTTAAGGAATATAGAGAGGTGAAGGAAGGTCAGTAAAAGAGCAAATAAGGAAGTGTGGAAGAAGGGAAGGAGAAAGGTGTGAGCTTGTGAAAGGAATCATGGTGTCAGGTGAAGTGAAGAGGGTGTAAGAATGTAGATATTCTGTAAATGACACTCCCTAATAGCCCCTCCCATCTACTTCCACAGACATATCCCCAAAAGAACTCCCAATATACAAATATTTTTACTCCCTATTCCTCGCTATCTCAAACTCTGCTACACATTCACTCACCTCACAGCCCCCTCTACATAGCTACCCATCCACGAAGACCTTCAAGTCACATACATGCAGATCATGAAGTTATAAAGGCACTCAAAGTTTCCATGAAAAAGTTAACAAAGAGTTCTAAGGCATATATGTTTTGCTTTCATGCATAAAGTCTAAAGAATGTTGAAAAAAAAAACCCTGATTATTTGTGCTAAATTAATTTTAATGTAATTAATTTTCCATTTATAAGGTGCTGCCAGGCCACACTTGCCTTATACTGCGCATTAGAGCTGCATGCACATACCCTACTCCCAGGCATGTTACAATGGGAAGTGTGTGGCGCAGTGGTTAGAGCTACAGCCTCAGCATTCTGAGGTTGTAGATTAAAATCACACGCTGCTCCTTGTAACCTTGGGCAAGTTACTTAATCCCCCATTGCCCCAGGCACATCAGAGTTTGAGACCACTGGGACAGATAGGGGAAAATGCTTGAGTACCTGAATGTAAACCACTTAGACTATAAGTGGTATATAAACCCTATATAATAAAACTCTAGAGCGCGCATGCACTCTTGAAATTTCGTGATCCCTGCCGCTGTGATTTCTGATCCGTGGCCGCTTTCCATTTTAGAACGCGGAGGCAGGGATCATTCTAGCCACTCCCCTCCTCCCACCCTCACTCACCAACCGCTGGAGGAAGCGCAGGCAAGCTTGGTCCCGATTGGTGCTGGCGGCGGCTGCCGGGAAGAGGGCTTCGTGGAGCGCCGCCGCATGCCAACACCTCACAGTCTCCTGAGCCACGCCCTCGCCACCCTGATTGCCGGCATTCAGTCTTCACGCTTCCGCGATGCAGGGTAAGGGAGCCGAGTCAGCGGGGGTTGGGCTGGGAGGGAAGAGAAGCGGTCTGCCTCGGGTTTTTCAAGGCCTGGCTTCTTCGGGCAGCAGCAGCATTTACAATTCACTGCTGTTGCCGGCTTCAGGCCTTCCTCTCTGGCGGGTCCTGCCTACTTTCTGTTTCAGGAAGACGACCCGACAAAGAGGAAGACCTGAAGCCGGCAACAGCAATGAATTGTGAATGCTGCTGCTGCTGCCCGATGAAGTTCAAGGAGGAAAGGGAGCAGAGGGGGAGAGAATGGCTTGGAGGGAAGAAGAGATGGCAGGGCATGGAGGGAAGGAGGAATGTATGCCAGACCAGGGGGAAAGGAAGGAGGAGATGCCATATGAAACAGAGAGAGAGAGAGGGCAGACACTGGATGGAAAGAGAAGAGAGGGCAGTGAATGGAAGGGGCAAGACAGAGGGTGAACAGTAGATAGAAGGGGTAGATAGAGGGAGACAGACACTGAATGGAAGTCTGAGGGACAGGGGGAGCAGACGGAAGGAAGTGGGGAAGAGAAATAAAAAAGGGCACATGCAGGATTGAGGGAAGAGGATAGAGTTAGAAATAAAGATAGACAGGGGGCCAGGGAGAGAGAGACAGACAGAAAAGAATGACAGACAGCATCCAAGGAGAGAGAGACAAATAAAAAAAAACCAGTCAGAAATGTACTCTAGCACCCGTTAATATAACGGGCTTAAACTAGTACTACTACTAATAATTTTGTTACCATTTTTTTGTCTACATCACGTAATCATAGATGACATATTAGCCATCCACTACCCTTTCCATAATAAACACCACTTTTTGATAAAGACTGAAATGCTGGTAGACGGTGAGTAAAGAAGTGTTAAATGAAATACAAACTTAAGCCATAAAAAGTCTTTAAGAAAAAGTTAGAACACTCATATTTAAACTCGCATTTAAAGAAAGCATAGAGGGAGATGAGGATGGCTTCTCAGGAGAGGTTGCATGCAATTAATTTCCTTCAGGGGTACCTCTAATTGTTGGTTCTTTCCTTGTGTGCTAAGAAATAAAGTTTGGGGAGAGACTGTTTGGGAGTCCGAAGAGAGCTTTACCATTACATCTCTCTAGACCGGGGGTGCCCAAAAGGTCAATTGCGATCTTCTAGTAGATTGCAAAGGCAATGCGAGTCGATTGCAGAGCTCATGATTTCTCCCTGCTTCCCTGACGCCAATGCAACAACAGGCCAGGTGCGTGCAGCGATTGCACAAGCCTCCCTCCCCCCCCCCCCGACATCAATTCTGGTGTCAGAGAGGAAATTCCAGACCAGCTAGCCAGTGATTGGCCCAGAACTTCCTCTCCGATGTCAGAATTGATGATAGGGGCGGGGGGGGGGGGGGGAAGGCTTGTGCAGTCGTGGCGCACACCTGGCCTGTTGCTGTGTCGAGGAAGCAGGGAGAAATCGGCAGCAGTGGCTGGGGGAAGAAAAAGACAGAGGCAGGGAGAGAGAAATAAAGGGGGGCAGGAAAAGAAAGGGGAGGGGGCAGGAAGAGGAAGAAAAAGTTTAAAGTTGGGGAAGTAAATGGAGTGTGTTGGGAGGCAGGGGAAGAAAAAGTTGGACTCGTGGAGGTAAAGAGAGATGTTGGTTGGAGAATGGAATGAGGACTAGAGGAGAGGAAGCATGCAGGAGGCAGAATGAAGGGAAGAAATATTGGATGCACAATCAGAAGGAAGTGCAACCAGAGATTCATGAAATCAGACAACAAAGGTAGGAAAAATGATTTTATTTTCAATTTAGTGATCAAAATATGGCAATTTTGAGAAGTTATATCTGCTGTCTATACACTATATTTGTCTACTTTTCTATATTTGTTACTGAGGTGACTGCCTATTTTAAAGTCATCTGTCTTGATCTCTTTGAACCCCCTCACCACTCCAAATATAAATTATAATTTACATTTTCTGTGCGTACAGTGTGCTTGGTGTTTTTAAAATTTTTATTGTTGGTACATCATTTTGACTTGGTCATTTTAAAAGTAGTTTACAAACCAAAAAAGCGTGGGCACCCCTGCTCTAGACTACTTTGCTTAGTTTTGTATTAACAGCACCCACAATGGAGTTGGTGGAGGATTACATTTCCATTGGCTTGGCAAGCAATCTCTAATGACATCTTCAGATCTGCTTTGGATGTAGGGGGGGGGGAGCCACATCGAGTTGGAGGCAGCTGCAGTTCACAGCAGTGCCTGAGCCTGTGCTGGAAATGGAAAGGAATAATCAGTCAGGGGTTGAATGGATCAGTTTTATGAAGACAACATGTGGGAAATGCTTTTTCTTTTCTCTTGGGGTTGGAGTAGAATTTCCCTCTGCTTTTTATCTTCCCACAGACATATATTTCAAGAATGACTCTGAATTTCCTGTTGCAAGTCCAGCAGCAAACACAGTACTTGTGAAGCTATAGATTGTGGTGGTGGAGGAGGAGGAATCCTGATCGTCTTGTGACATTGGGCTAGATTTACTACACTCACCAATAATGTCCCGACCACTTAGCGATCCCGACCTGATTCACTAACCTCTGTGCCGATCCTCCTCCAATCCATGTATGCAAATGAGGGGAAACGGCATGCAAAGTAGGAAGGACGCAATTCACTAAACTAAAGAAGGCACACCGACTGGGCTGGCAGAACCAAAAATAAGCGACTGGTGAGGACCAGTTGCTTGTGCAAAAACCCTGCTAGGACCACCCTGCTCTTTGCCTAGACTCCTGTTCCTGCTAGTTTCAGAAGCTGTGTGAGCTGCTGCCGCTCTGCCTCTCTGTGAGCCTCTGTCCGGAGCGTCTTTATGAAATGCCTTTTATTTGAATGGAGCTTGCTGCTGTCTTCTATTGCCCTGTCATCGGGGGTTCCTAGGAGGAGGAAGGGGGGGCCCTTGGTGTCGAGTTGGTGAAGGGGCTGCTGCTGCCGCCAGGGATCACCCCTGCCTTACGGTTCTGTGTTTTTAACCTGCTTTAAACCCATGGGTTAAAACCATGGGCTTGCACTGCAGGGAAGGGTGGCAGAGAGCGGGAGAGTTGGGGCTAGTAAAAAAAATAAAATGGACAGAAAACGCATGCGCAGATCATCTACAGGCAAAGTAGATGGTCTGCGCATGCATCAGGATCGTTACCCAGCGATCTGTGTCGTCGGATGGGAACATGCTTCCGATTGCTCCCATTTACAGGCAAAGGGTTGGAGAATCGGTCGGCCTGCCTTGGATCGCCCATGGATTGGGTAAGATCAATGAGCTTAATGAATCTAAGCCATTGACACCTACTGGTCAGGGGAATGATATTCAGCTGGCAGCTGGAATTGATTGAATATCTGGGTTTATGTGGTCGGCTTTTTTTTTTTAATTCTTCAATTTTAATTGAATTATAACATTACATTCAAATTATAATACAAACATAAAATAAAAAATGTGTGTCAAAAATAGTCATACAGTATATCTAAATCCCCTTTAAGTCCTCAAGTAGAGGGGAGAAAATTATTAGGAAAAAGAGGCACAGTGAAATTAAGAAATAATACTAAGCAATTGACGGCATCTCAGATAGGACTAAAATTAAATTAAACATCCTTCCTCTTTAGGCTAATCAACTATTTCTTCCTGTGGATCTCTAGCCTGGAGTCAGCTATCTTTTAAGCAACACAAGTGACACATAGACCAACTTTTATATCTGATTTACACTGCTAAACATAGGCAATTAAGTGCTGAATACCTGTGTCCATCCTATCATTCTTTCTGTAGGAAAGTCTCCAACCTGACCCATTTATTGTCTGTCCTAATAAGAATGTAAGCTCTTCTGAGCAGGGACTGTCTTATGTACAGCACTGCATATGCCTTTCAGTGTGACAAAAATGATAAATAGTAGTATAGTTAATGTGACCATATGTCCTGTTTTGAATTACCTTGCTGTGTTATCCCAAAGCACACCTGAAATGCCCCGTTTTCGGAGTCCAGGATTTCTTCTCTGACTCGGCAATAGACCAGGCGCTGCAGCGACTGCACTGAACAAGCACCGGGCCTACAAGCATTCCCCACCGATGTCAATTCTGACGTTGGAGAGGAAGTTCCGGGCCAGCCAGTGATTGGTGGGGGGGGGGGGGGGGGGGGAAGACTTGTAGGCCTGGCGCTTGTGTAATGCAGTCGCTGCACGTGCCTTGGTGTTGCTTTGTCAGTGAAGCAGGGTTGGCTTGTTGGGGGGGGGGGGGGCAGGCTGTGTCGGGAAAGCAGGGTGGCTTGGTGTGTGTGTGTGTGTGGGGGGGGGGGGGGGGCAGAGAGAGAGAAGGAAATAAAAAGAGAAAGAAATGAAAGAGAGGATGCACATGAAGTGCAACCGGAGACTCATGAAATCACCAGACAACAAAGGTAGGGAAAATTATTTTATTTTAAATTTAGTGCTCAAAATGTGTTCAGTTTTGAGAATTTATATCTGCTGTCTATATTTTGCACTATATCTAATGGGATCTGGGGGTCCAGTCCTGTTTTGAGGAAAAAAAATAAATGGTCACGTTAAGTATAGTAAGTGCTGATATTATTGAATGAGATTACATGAGAGGAGCTGCTATTCTCAAAGCATGATAATGTTGATATTGGGAGCATCGACCCTGATGAAAAAGTTATGAAACTTGGACATGTTGGTAGAGGCGCTCCCTTTATAAAAGATGAGAGAAGGAAAATATTTATAGTATAAATTAAGAATTAATAAAAATTATATATAAAAAAATGGTAGGTTAAAAAGTGATATTAATAAGAACATAAGCACTGCCTCTGCCGGGTCAGACCAGGGGTCCATCGTGCCCAGCAGTCCGCTCCCGTGGCGACCCCCAGGTTCGTGACCTGTAAGTCCTTACCTAAATTTTTTATTCTGTATTCAATCCCCTTCTCCTTCAGGAAGTCATCCAATCCCTTTTTGAAGCCCAATATTGTCCTCTGACCTATCACCTCCTCTGGGAGCGCATTCCAGGTGTCCACCACCCTCTGAGTGAAGAAGAACTTCCTAGCATTCGTTTTGAATCTGTCTCCCTTCAATTTTTCTGAATGCCCTCTTGTTTTTGTTGTCCCCGCTAGCCTGAAGAATCTGTCCCTCTCCACCTTCTCCATTAAAAAATAATCTAAGGTAATTCTTTAAAAATGTTATAAATGAAATAAATAGAATGAAGGGGGAGAAGGGTAGGGGGGGATAGGGAAGGGATTAAGGGGGGTATAGAAAGGAATGGATTAGGTATATAGAAATATATTTTGGAGGAATGATAAAAATATGTATGCAAATATTATTGTGAATTTAATTGTAATTAATATCTCGTATCGTATTAGTGTATATTTATTTGATTCCTTCAATAAAAAGTTATAAATTAAAAAGTGATGATCCAGTGACTATTTCGCATTAACCCCTGGAGGCGCTCAATAGTCTTCTGAGCATCTATTACTGCTGTATGCTGGATTTCACTAAGATTGTGTACTGAAAGTCCCCAGCATTTTATTAGGGGAATAGCCACAAGAATTTGATTGCTGCAGAAACTATTATTAATAGCATAAGTGGCGATTTTTGAGCTGAGGACTCGGCGCTGATATGCAGCAGCTCAGCCCCCAGACGAGCAATTTAAGCGACCAAAAGCCGGCTTAGTCGTTTTGAAAATCGACCTCCAGCTGCACGTGCAGTGAAGCAAGTCAGGGCTACTATGCGCCGCCGCCCCCTCGCTCGCGACCACCCCCCCCACCCCGCCCCTATCAACCAGGCGCGCGCAGCCTCGCGAGGCCGAGGGGGAGGAGCCGAGGGGGGAGTCGCGCGCCGGCTGGGCTCGCGAGCAGCGCCGGCAGGGAGAGAGCGCGCGCGCGCCTCGCCGCACCTGGCAAGCTGCGGCCCCGGGGCGCGAGACTCTTTCTTGGTGGCTAGCGGCGGCAGCAGCAGACGCGTCCCGCGCATCTCCCTCGCGCTGCCTCAGCGGCCAAAAGGAGCCGGAGCAGGGGCAGGACGCGGCAGCCCCGCTCCGAGCCGTCGCCTTCCCTCCCCGTGGAAAGTTTCCGCTCGTGTCCGCCCCCGAGGAGAGCGCCGCCGAACATCAATGGGTGAGTGCCGCGCTCCCCCCTTTCCTCACCAACTTTTCTGTCTCCCCCCAGAGCCGGAGAGGGCGAGTGGCCGCGTCTCATTCCTTCACTGGCGGGGCAAGCGACGGCTCCTTTGGCCACTTAGCCGGCCAGTCCGAGAGGCCGAAGAAACCGGAGCTGGCGACGTGTGGGGGCGATGCCGCCGGACACAAGGGCGCGCTAAATGCCGCGGGCTTCCCCTCAAGTTGCTCGCGAGCTGCCCAGCGCTCGATGCCGACGGCTGCGCTGTGCAGCAACGCTCTTCCCGTTGAGAGACTCGTGCTTTGAGAATGTCCGAGATTAACGTTGAAGCGATTCATTGTGTTTCTGCAAGGACTGTGACAGATGGAGGAGGGGGGGTGATAAGGAAGCCGTGCCAGGCGGTGTCTGTATGGGGTGAGAGCTCTTTAATCTGACAGCTGATCGGACTAGATAAAGTGAATGATGCGTAGGATGGAAGTCGAGTGCCCACCCTGCAGTCCGGTCCCTACTTAAAAATATGCCGTCCCCGTGTTAAGATTTCTTTATTTTGCAAACGTGACTTCTACGCGATAACTTATTGTAGCGTTTCCCTAGCCCGCTTTCGGTGCGAGCTCTGGAAACTGTTCTGGCAGCATCGTCATCATTCGGGAAAACTGGAGCCTGAGGTCGAAACTAGAGAATGACACGGTGACAAAATCATCACCGTCCCCCGTCACCGCGGATAACCGCGGGAAAACATCTTCATGTCATTTTTTAAGGAGAGAGGGAAGAATCAAGAGTATGAATGGCCACAACCACTGACCCGCAAGCTTTGCTTTGAAGAATGCTGGTGTAGAAGGACTGAGGTTGAAACAGACACTACAGAATGACAGTCTCTGGTATCCAGAGCAAATATTATGATGTCATAATGCCTCATTCCACCAGTGCCTAAGAGCCAATCACATCAGTGATGTCACAATGGCTTCATTATCCTTGGCTCACATAAGAATCAGAGTATGAATGGCCACAACCACTGACCCGCAAGCTTTGCTTTGAAGAATGCTGGTGTAGAAGGACTGAGGTTGAAATAGACACTGAAGAATGACAGTCTCTGGTATCCAGAGCAGATATTGTGATGTCATAATGCCTCATTCCACCAGTGCCTAAGAGCCATTCACATCAGTGATGTCACAATGGCTTCATTATCCTTGGCTCACATAAGAATCAGAGTATGAATGGGCTCAGCCACTGACCCTCAAGCTTTGCTTTGAAGAATGCTGGTGTAGAAGAACTGAGGTAGAGATAGACACTGAAGAATGACAGTCTCTGGTATCCAGAGCAGATATTGTGATGTCATAATGCCTCATTCCACCAGTGCATAAGAGCCAATCACATCAGTGATGTCACAATGGCTTCATTATCCTTGGCTCACATAAGAATCAGAGTATGAATGGGCTCAACCACTGACCCTCAAGCTTTGCTTTGAAGAATGCTGGTGTAGAAGGACTGAGGTTGAGATAGACACTGAAGAATGACAGTCTCTGGTATCCAGAGCAGATATTGTGATGTCATAATGCCTCATTCCACCAGTGCCTAAGAGCCAATCACATCAGTGATGTCACAATGGCTTCATTATCCTTGGCTCACATAAGAATCAGAGTATAATTGGGCACAACCACTGACCCGCAATCTTTGCTTTGAAGAATGCTGGTGTAGAAGTACTGAGGTTGAAATAGACACTAGAAAATGACATGGGATTATTTCCTGCGGTTATCCGCGGGGACCGTATGCAAAGTAGTAGAGTGACAACGGTGACAGAATTCATCACCGTTCTCGTCCCCGCGGATAACCGCGGGAAAAAATCCTGTGTCATTCTTAAGTGTCTCTCTCTCTCAACCTCAGTCCTTCTACACCAGCATTCTTCAGTGCAAGGCTTTTGAGGGTCAGTGGCTGGGCCCATTCATACTCTGATTCTTATGTGAGCCAAGTATAGGACAATCAAGCCATTGCGACATCACTGATGAGTTTGACTCTTAGGCATTGGAGGAATGAGGCATTATGATGTCACAATATTTGCTCTGAACTTCAGTCCTTCTACACCAGCATTCTTCAATGCAAGGCTTTAGGGTCAGCGGCTGTGCCCCTTCATACTCTGATTCTTCCCTCTCTCCTTAAAGAATGACAGGAGATGGTTTCCTGAGGTTATCCACGGGGACAGGAACAGTGACGAATTCCGTCACCGTGCCATTCTTTACAAAGTAGTCTAAAATAGTCACACAGACATATGACGAATAATAGGTTCAAATCATGGACTCGTAGGCTCAAATCATGGACTCAACACAGACCGTGTTTCGACTAAGGTGCCTGCATCAGGCGTCCCAAATGATAAAAACAAACCAACAATGAAATCCAGATAAGGCGGGATGACAACGGCTGTCTCATTTAGGTATCAAGCCGAAGCATTAATTTAATGGAGCTCTACTTTCACTAGTTAATGAAACGTTTGATTTTTGAGGGCAAATCTTGTTTGGTTATTGATTGTTCATTGTTTGACATACTGCCATATTTATTGCGTTTGTATATTGATTGTACACTGCTTTGGTTTAAAACAGTATATAAATTTTTAAATAAATAAGACGTAGTGGGAATACTTTGCAGCATCAGGAGTAGGGAGACTTGAGAAGAGCAAGGGACAAGACGGATGGTGCAAAGTACAGGAAGATCATGAAAGGTTTCAGGAAGGGCAGATCTTGTTTGACGAACTAGCTGCACTTCTTCGAGGGAGTAAACAGGCAGATAGACAAGGGTGACCCGGTCGACATTGTATATCTGAACTTTCAGAAGGCGTTCAACAAGGTTCCGCATGAACGACTACTTCGGAAAATTGCGAGCCATGGAATCGAGGGAGAAATACTTGCGTGGATTAAAAACTGGCTGGAGTATAGGAAACAGAGAAAGGGGGTAAATGGACAATACTCGGACTGGAAAAGCATCACCAGTGGGGTGCCACAGGGCTCGATGCTTGGACCCGTGCTCTTCAACATATTTATAAACGATCTGGACATAGGTACGATGAGCGAGGTGATTAAATTTGCAGACGATACGAAGCTATTCAGAGTAGTGAAGACGCCAGGGGGATTGTGAAGATCTGCAACGTGACATAATCGGGCTCGAGGAAATGGCAGATGAGGTTTAACGTGGATAAATGCAAAGTGATGCATGTTGGTAACAAAAATCTCATGCACAAATACAGAATGTCCGGGGCGGTACTTGGAGAGACCTCCCAGGAAAGGAACTTGGGAGTTCTAATCGAGAAGTCGATGAAGCCGTCCACGCAATGTGCAGCAGTGGCAAAAAGGGCGAACAGAATGCTAGGAATGATAAAAAGGGGATCACGAACAGATCGGAGAAAGTTATCATGCTGCTGTACCGGTCCATGGTGCGCCCTCACCTGGAGTATTGAGTACAGCACTGGTCGCCGTACATGAAGGACACTGTACTACTTGAAAGGGTCAAGAGAAGAGCGACTAAAATGGTTAAGGGGTTGGAGAAGTTTCCGTACAGCGAAAGATTAGAGAAACTGGGCCTCTTCTCCCTCGAACAGAGGAGATTGAGAGGGGACATGATTGAAACATTCAAGGTATTGAAGGGGATAGACTTAGTAAAAAAGGACAGGTTGTTCATCCTCTCCAAAGTAGGGAGAACGAGAGGGCACTCTCTAAAGTTGAAAGGGGATTGATTCTATACGAACGTAAGAAAGTTCTTCTTCACCCAGAGAGTGGTAGGAAACTGGAATGCTCTTCCGGAGTCTGCCACAGGGGAAAACACCCTCCAGGGATTCAAGATAAAGTTAGACAAGTTCCTGGTGAGCAAGAGCGTACGTTGGTAGGGCTAGTCTCAGTTAGGGCGCTGGTCTTTGACCAGAGGGCTGGCGCGCGAGCGGACTGCTGAGATGGACCGCTGGTCTGACCCAGCAGCGGCAATTCTTATGTTCTGCTGCTGACCTAGGACCAAGGAGAAGATTTACGTTTTTTTGGAGGAAAATGATCCCAAGCAGAAAGCAAAAAGAAACAAAAAGTAACTCCAACAAGAAGAAAGTGAATGTCCTTAAGTGGCCTAAATAGAAAAATCCACCACACAACTTCATTACTGTATTTGCAGTCCGTGGATGAACCCCAGCCAATTGGAAAGAACCTGAACTAGTCTGCCCAGAAAAACGTGAGCCAACGCTGCGCCATCAGGCTGTGTGCAAACGTGCTAGAAAAATATCCCAAGTGATTCACGGTTGTTACTGCTGCAGCCGGGGCTTCCGTCCTGTACTTCTTGTGTTTTATTAAAATTTTTAATTACTTTCTGAATACATCTATAATTGTTCTTTCACACTGAGAGCGTTATGTTGTATAAAAGTGAGGGAAACGCCTACTCTAATGCATTTTGAATTGGTTTTTTTTTTTTCCCCTTGTAGCAGAATGTGAAAAACCAAAGAAGGGTATGAAGACTCTTTTTTTTTTTTTTTTTTGCAAAACACTGTGGGTTCCTTTTACGAAGGTTCGCTAGCGCTTTTAGTGCACCCGCCGGATTAGCGTGCGCTGGCTGAAAATCTTAACGCCTGCTCAAAAGGAGGAGGTGGAGGCTAGCGTGCGCTATTCCGCGCGTTAAAGCCCTAGCCCGCCTTTGTAAAAGGAGCCCTGTATGTGCGTAGTCCCTGCAGTTCATCCGGCAGTCCCTTCTTCATTCCTTTCTGGGTTTTTGTTGTTTTTTTTTTAACAGCTATTTCCTGTGTCTTTGAAATATACGTGAATAATGAAGTATGTCATGCAAATGTAGAAGGTTTTTCTTGCCCTATACAATTGAATGTATATGTAGCAGAATGTTAGGCAATTAGACGTCTTTATATTTCAGAATGTATTCATTCCATTGTTTATTTGTAACTGTTTCCAATGGTGGAACTTCAAGTTTGTTTCCTACTCTTTAGCTTTTCTCCTAGGTTTTTGATGTGACTGTGTGCTAAATTCTCAAAAGGTTGCCTAAAGTATGTATCTTAAGGCGCAAAAGTTTAACTATTTTGCATGTGTAATAATTGCTGTTGTAGCCCAGTAGCGGAAACCCCCAGTCCTGTGCCTACTGATAGTGTAACTTTAGCATGGAAGTTCTAGGCCCACCCCTGGCCCACCCATGCCCTTCCTACAGCCACACCCTATAGCATTTGTACGCTAAAGGAGTTACTCATAAAAGTTGCAGAATATTGACTGGATACAGTGGTTTTGCGTAACTGCAAATTAGCAAAGGGATGGAAAATAAGACCATGAATATTATAATGTCTCTGTATTGCTCCATGGTGTGATGTCTCCTTGAGTACTGTGTTCAATTCCGTTCATTGTATCTTAAAATAGATATAGCGGAATTAGAAAAGGTTCAAAGGGCAACCAAAATGGTTAAGGGGGTGGAATTCCTCTCACATGAAGAAAGGTTAAGGAGGTTAGGTCTTTTTTGCTTGGGAAAGAGATGGCTGAGCGGAGATATGACTCAGATCTACAAAATTCTGACTGTTGTAGAATGGGTAAATGTGAATCAATATATATATATATATATATATATATATATATATATATTTTACACTTTCAAAAAGTACAAAGATCTGGAATACTCAATGAGATTACATAGAAGTACTTTTAAAACATGGGAGGACATATTTTTTCTCCCAATGAATAGTTAAGCTCTAGAACATGTTGCCAGAGGATGTGGTAACAGCAGTTATCGTATCTGGGTTAAAGATTCAGACAAGATTCTGGAGGAAAAGTCTACGAGGGCTGTTCAAAAAGTATCAGACCTTAATTTTTCTTGCGTAAACAAATAAAACTAGGGAGGCGTAGTTTGGTGCACTTATGTAGGTGACCCTAATGCGCATGCTTGAATTTTTTCCCGCCTACAGAAGCTGTCGGTCACCGGCAGACTGCCGATGAGTGAGGAAGTGTAAGTGAGCGCTGTCCCATTTTCACAAAATGACAGAAAAAGTTGAACAACGCTACTGCATTAAATTTTGTGTAAAGCTTGGCGATTCCCAAGTGGAAACGATCCGCAAGATTCAACAGGCCTTCGGAGACGAAGCCATGGGCACCGCACAGATAAAGGAGTGGTAGAAACCACTTCAGAGATGGCCGCACATCAGTGGAGAGTGAAGCACGTTCTGGTAGGCCCCTCAACATCCAGAAATGAGATCGTCATTGACCAAGTGAGGACCCTGGTGATGCAGGATCGTCGAATCGCCAAGGGGTACTACGAAGAGGTTCTGCGTCGCCTTCATAACGCTGTGAGGCTTCGTCAGCCGAAAGCCGGAAGTCATTATGCCATTGTATAGATCCATGGTGAGGCCCCACCTGGAATACTGTGTGCAATTCTGGAGACCGCATTATCGTAAGGATGTGCTGAGACTGGAGTCGGTTCAGAGAATGGCCACTCGGATGGTCTCAGGACTCAAGGATCTCCCATACAAGGAACGGTTAAACAAATTGCAGCTATACTCACTCGAGGAGCGCAGAGAGAGGGGGGACATGATCGAGACGTTCAAGTATCTCTCGGGCCGCATAGAGACGGAGGAAGATATCTTCCTCTTCAAGAGTCCCACGACAACAAGAGGGCATCCGTGGAAAATTAGGGGAGGGAAACTACGAGCTGACACCAGGAAATTCTTTTTCACAGAAAGGGTGGTTGATCGCTGGAATAGTCTTCCACTACATGTGATCGAGGCCAGCAGCGTGCCTGATTTTAAGGCCAGATGGGATCGTCACGTGGGATCTATTCACAGGGCAAAGGAAGAGGAGGGATCTATTCACAGGGCAATGGTAGGGGAGGGACATTAGGGTGGGCAGACTGGATGGGCCTTGGCCCTTATCTGCCGTCTATTTCTATGTTTCTATGTTTCTATGTGAGACGCAAATGGCCAGACCTGTGGGCAGCGGACAGTTGGCAGCTCCATCACGATAACGCACCTGCCCATTCTTCACACTCGATATGGAGTTTCCTGGCCAACCACGATTCCTCAGGCTCCCCACTCTCCCGACATGGCTCCGCGTGACTTCTGGCTTTTCCTCAAGCTGAAAATGCCCCAGCACGGGACCAGATTTCAGTCAAGAGAAGACATCACGCAGGATGCGAAGGACCAGTTGCGAGCAATCTCAGAAGAGGCGTTCCAACGCTGCTTCCGACAGTGGCAGAACCGTTTGGAAGAAGTGTGTGGCAGCCCAAGGGGGCATACTCTGAAGGAGATTAGTATAAGATTCTTGTATCTGAATACGAGTATTTTTTTATGAATAAAGGTCTGATATTGTTTGAACAGCCCTCGTATAGTCTGCTGTTGAGCTAGACATGGGGGGGGGGGGGGGGGGGGGGGAAGCCACTGCTTGCCCTGGGATTGGATGCATGGAATCTTATTACTCTTTCAGATTCTGGAGTCTTACTTTATTGTATCCTTTAATGTATATTTCTCTGTAAACCTATATTACTTATAATTTTAATGCACACTATTGTCTATTTTCTGTAAACCGCTTAGAATCCTAACGGAGTTTAGCGGTATATAAGAAATAAATTACATTACATTACATTACTATTCTGCCAGGTATGTGTGACTTAGATTGGCCACGGTTGAAAGTAGGATACTGGGCTAGATGGACCACTGGTCTGACTCAGTATGGCTATTCTTATGTTCTTAATTAACTGCAATTATAGCCAATTATTAACAACTAGTCTTATATCCCGTTACATTAACGGATGCTAGAATATATGTGTGTGTGTCTGTGTTTATTTTTCTCTCTCTCTCTCTCTCCTTAGCCGTTTTCTGTATTTCTGTCTTTCTTTTTCCTTGGCTGTCCACCCATTCTCCCTTCCTTTTACCTTCCCTGTGTCCACCCCCACCCCTTCACTGCTCCCCTTATCCAGCAGCAGCCCTTCTCCCTTTTTTTTATCTCCCCCTTGTCCAGCAGCACCTCTTTCCTATCCCCCTGTCCAGCAGTAGGCCTCCCTTCCTTTTTCTTCCCCCGTCTCTTCCTCTGTATATCAGCACCTCTTTCCTGTCCCCCTGTCCAGCAGTAGGCCTCCCATCCTTTTTCTCCCCCCCCGTCTGTTCCCCTGTCCAGCAACACCCCTTACCTCGCATCTGGCCTTCACCGACAGCCGCAGCGGCCAACAGCCTCCGCCTAAGCGCGCATGCGCACTCCCTGGCCTCCGCTGACAGCTGCCGCGGCCTGCAGCCGCCAAGAGCCACCACGGCCAACAGCCTCTGCCTAAGCGCGCATGTGCACTCCTACCTGCGTGGCCCTACAGCAAACGGAAAACGGAGCATGCAGGTGGGAGTGCGCATGCACGCTTAGGCTTTTATTATAGTAGATGCCAATTGTCACCTAATTTAATAATAAAGATAAGCATATAACAAAGTACCATATTTTTCACTCCATAATATGCACTTCCTCCCCCCAAAGTGGGTGGAAATAAGGGTGCGTCTTATGGAGCGAATACCCAACCTCCCCGCCCATCCCATTACTTTATTTAGCTCCTTTGGTGGTCCGGCAGTCCTGCCCTTCCCTCTGGCTGACACCCGAACTGCTGCCGTCAGCGACTGTTCTTTTCTGCTTCTTAGCTTCTGTTCTCCGATGATTTTCATTCACCTACATGTTCGTGTTGCTCTTTTTATCTTTCAGTCTTCGTTCTGTTCAATTGTGCATTGCTTAATCATTCTCCTGCCTTTCTTATTCACCTGCATATTTGTTTTTTTTCTTTAGTGTATCAGCTGTCTCCGTCCCCCCATTTTTTCTCTACCTTCCTTTCACTGATGATAGCGTTCCAGGCCTCCCCTTTTTTTTTTTTGCAGCGACTGCTCTCACTTATTTTTAGTTACTGTTTACTCTTTACCCCCTCTCTTTGCACCCAACACGCAGTGTGCGGTTCCCCCTTCACTAGTAGCGTCATCAACGTTTTTACTTTCACTTCCTTTCTTGAGCGGATTCTCTCCTGTGCGGTCTTTTTATCTCCTGGAGAGCCTTTTTCTGAGCGTGCCGCATTACTCCCTCTTCTGCTAAACTGCGCTAGTGGTTTTAGTGCGGGGAGCCGCGCTGAATGGCCTGCGCTACTCCCGACACTCATAGAGTTCTTATGAGCCTCAGGAGCAGCGGGGGGTCATTCAGTGTGGCTCCCGCACTAAGAGGCCCTTAGTTTCTAAGGTGAGTCTTCCCCCCCCCCAATTATTTCAGCATGTCCTTCTGTTGTACACCGCTGTTTATTTTTGGCTTTTTTTACTCCTCTAGTGCGAGTTTCGACATTTCTACGTCAGGTATTGCACATCACCTTTTGCTTGTTTCTTCTGAATTACATGCTCCTCACCCTTTGCGTTAGTTTTCCCCTTTTGTTGTTGTGTTTTCCGGGTTTGTGTATTGCTGGGTCTCGTCTAGTTCTTTATCAGCTTTGGGCACCACGCTACAGTATTTTGCTTTATTGCTTCGGGTCTTTGAACCTGTATTTGTCTGTCTTCTGTGTTCATGCTCTGTTTCCCTGGAATTCTGATGGGTTCAGCATGTTCTGTTAATTTACTTACTGCCTGGGACAGCCCATTTTATCACTTCTGGTTGGCTGGGCTTCTACTCTGTGTTTTAACTTATCTGTTGTCTTGTGCTCTGATACTTTTATATATCTTATTTTACATTTTATATTTTAGTCCATATATGGTTGCTTAGTAGATATGTTTTGTTCCATTATTCCTGTGCCTCGTCCCCTGCCTGCCCTGTACCCTGTCTCTGCCTGCTCTGTACCCTGTCCTGGCCTACCACTAGACCACCAGAGGGGGGACAAGGTATAGAGCCTGGCAGGGAGGGGGGACAGGGTGCAGAGCCTGGCAGGGAAAATTTGGTTCAGAATGTTTTTTTTTCTTGTTTTCCTCCTCTAAATCTATGATGCGTCTTATGGTCAGGTGCGTCTTATGGAGTGAAAAATACGATATTCTACAAACCGCATTTTCACCCTGAGGTTGTGGGTTCAAACCCACACTGCTCCTTGAGACCAGGGCAAGTCACTTAATCCCCCCTCCCCATTGCCCCAGGTAGATTGTGAGCCCACCGGGATAGACAGGGAAAAATGCTTGAGCACCTGAATAAATTCATGTAAACCATTCTGAGCTCTCCTGGGAGAACAGTATAGCAAATTGAATAAATACCAGTTAAAAATGTTTCTGTTACGTTGTTTCAGAAGCTGTTCAGCTGCTTTCCTACAGCCTCTGATAACCAGAGCTGCTGATGTGACATCATAATGCCTCATTCCACCAATGCCTAAGAGCCAATCTCATCAGTGATGTCACAATGGCTGGATCATCCTAGACTTGGCTCACTTTTGCTACATTTTGATTTCTAGAGTGGCGCAGTGCTTAAAGCTACAGCCTCAGCACCCTGAGGGTTTGGGTTCAAACGGCTGCTTATGACCTGGGCAAGTCGCTTAATCCCCCCCCCCCATTGCCCCAGGTACATCAGACAGATTGTGAGAGGGAAAAATGCTTGAGTACCTGATTAAATTCATGTAAACCAATCTGAGCTCCCTCGATATAGAAAATTGAACGAATGAATAAATAAACATTTAAATAACACAGATATTTATACCGTGAGAACAGCATTATAATATCTTACTATGTAGCTGAAGGGCTGAGTGCAGAGCTATAGGCAGAGTAAAGTTGTGTAATGTCAAGTCTAAAGGGATAAATAGATTGGTTTCTAAATTGAACACTAGATGTCTGGTAATCTGATTTGAGGGAGCTGCAAGCTTTTAGTTCCTGTAGGATCAGAGAGGGCTTAACCCTTTCAGGACCATAAGGATCGTAGGCCAATTTTTGTGGTTTTGACGACATTTTTATGGTAAAAAGGGCTTGCAGATGCCAAAAAATTGATTTTTTTTTTTTGTGAAATATCATTATTTTTATTTAAAAAAATCACACTTCTGGCTTATGGACAGTGTGGCAAGTGAATCTTCTCGTCAATCTAGCAACGACGCTAATGAATGAATGTCGGAACCAGTTTGTTTACATAAAGGCAGTATCATATGGAATCCGTACATATCAAATTTAGAACTGTAGACTATCCCAATCAAAATTTATAGGATTTTAAAGTTATGGGACAAATATGTCCCTTGGTCCTGAAAGGGTTAAAATAATGAAAGCCCTGGGCAGTTGTGAATGAAGACTCATAGTACACTAGCCAATCACGTGGAGGACATTCAGTATCCAGGTTGTCACCTTCCTGCAAGAGGGTTGCAGGTGCAATAAAAGTTGTGCTGTTTTTGTGTTTTTTGTTTTTTTTTTTTGGGGGGGGGGGGTGGTCGGGGTGGTGAGGTTTCTTTTGTATTATAAAAATGCATGAGCTTATAATTGCCTTTTCTGCTTTGTTTATGAAGATGTGTAGCAGCTTTGATTCATTTAATCCACAAAGCCGACATTTTAGTGGCCAGACCCAGATTCTCAATTGGCATGCAACAAAACAAATGTAATGTAATGTAATGTAATGTAATTTATTTATTATATACCGCTACATCCGTTAGGTTCTAAGCGGTTTACAGAAAATATACATTAAGATTAGAAATAAGAAAGGTACTTGGAAAATTCCATATTTAAACTCTAATATCACCTCAGTAACAGTAACAGCACAAAATCCCTCCACTGCCTGATGCTGTGAAGCGCCATAAAATCCTGTAAATATGCTACTCAGAAACTATAGCAAACAGAACCTATGGACAGCAGACCTGCAAAATTTTCACTTGGGGCTGGTGGCAGAAGTTGTTATTGGGGGTGGGGGGGGGGGGGTTGGGGGAACAAATAGGGACTTAATGGAGATTTCAAGAACCTGACTCCCAAGATTGCTGGTCTTGCCAGCTTGCAGGCCTTGGTGGTTTGTAAAGATTTCAATTTTCTCTTTTTCCCGCCATTTGAAATGGAAGGCTATAACACAGAGATTATTGCGCATGAATTGCGTTCCTTTTTTCAAAATGGACACATGTGTGGTATGTTAGCTTTCTAACAACCAGACTCCTGAGGAAGGTACCTTTTAAGTATAACAATTTTTATTGAAAGAATCAAATAATCTGTACAATAGGATAATACAAAAATATATTTAATACAATAAGAATCACAATAATATTTCATACAAATTTGAGTCATTCTTTCAAATTTAATTTCCATATGAACTAATTCAATCTACACCCCTCTTAATTCCATCCCCTACCCACTATCTTCCCCTAAATGAAATCCCTCACCCTGGATGAAAGTTGACAAAAATAAAAAATTAAAATAAATAACTGGAATGTAATTAGTAAACCTAATTTTCATAATAAATCATTGATAACCAAACTTCGTACTTTTGGTAAAAGATTCTGAATATAAGGATCCCAAACATCCATAAAAAGACAAGTTTTTTTAGGTGAACCTCGAACCTCCCAACTCTCAAATAAAAATAAGCAATGTAATTGATTCCTCCAATGCCAAAAACTTGGAGATTCTTTCTGCAACCAAATGTAAAGTACCAAAATGTCGACAGTGTCGAGTCATTTTATTTGCCAATAAAGATTTCCATTGGGAAGCATCTCGTTTTCTCCCATCGTTTGTATTCTCTTCTCGGTTGTAAAGGGAAACTCAGGCTTGCTGTTTACACTAAATGTTTCGTGGCGCACCTACCACCTCTTGGGAACATACTGGTTGAGAACCACTGTGGTAGAGGTATCTTAACTTCTACTTACTTGCAGATTCTCTAGTCCAGGGGGTGTCAAAGTCCCTCCTCGAGGGCCGCAATCCAGTCGGGTTTTCAGGATTTTCTCCAATGAATATGCATGAGATCTATTTGCATGCACTGCTTTCATTGTATGCTAATAGATCTCATGCATATTCATGGGGGGGAAATCCTGAAAACCCGACTGGATTGTGACCCTCGGGGAGGGACTTTGACACCCCTGCTCTATTCCCTTACATTGTAAGGCTCCCAGGGATCTCAAAGTCCCTCCTTGAGGGCCGCAATCCAGTTGGGTTTCCAGGATTTCCTCAATGAATATGCATTGAAAGCATAGCATGCACATAGATCTCATGCAAATTCATTGGGGAAATCCTGAAAACCCAACTGGATTTCGGCCCTCAAGGAGGGACTTTGAAACCCCTGATCTAGTCCAGAGGTGGGCAACTCCGGTCCTCAAGGGCCGGAATCCAGTTGGGTTTTCAGGATTTCCCCAATGAATATGCATTGCAAGCAGTGCTTGCACATAGATTTCTTGCATATTCGTTGGGGAAATCCTGAAAACCCGACTGGATTGCGGCCCTCAAGGAGGAACTTTGAGATCTCTGGCTTACACAGTCTTTGTGCTTGGGCTCTGTCTTCTGTTTTCCATACCGCCTACAGTAGACCAAACCAATAAACTGAGCTTATCTAATTAGCTATCTAATCTCTTTGAAGCATGATGCAACATGAAAAGAGGGCAGTGTTAATAGCAGAGATAAACAAATGAACAAACCAACAGTTGCTGAGCGGTAAACCATCTCCCCCCACCCCCGAAGCTTATAAAAAGCTAGCACACAATTAGGCCAAGTGCCCCCCTCCTTCCATTGTAACCCTTATATTTTGCTTTTAGTTTTTACATGTGTCAAGTTTGCTATAATCCAATTAGCCTATTTCTGCACATGATTGACAGAATAATTTTGGAAACATCAAGACAGTCCTATAATTCGGAAAAGTGCATAACTCGAGCATGAAAGCCTTTAATCATGAAATCAAAGAACCATCTGGGAAATATTTGATTTTTCCATATTATAAGAATAGACGTTTCATGTTTAAATCTCCAGATCACAGCATGTTATCTGCTAGTTTTAACAGGACATTTATTTTGTGCTCTTCTGATCAAGAATTGGAATGAAGCATTCTCATGAAGTTAAGGAGATTAAAATTTGTGCTATACAGTATTTCTATGTTTTGCAAGCATGCAATTGTTATATCATAAGCTTCAAAACTAACCTTGCCATTTTTGGGGGGAGGTGGGGGAGGGGGGAGCAGAGGGGGAATGAGACCAGCAGCTTTTTCCTGCTTCTTTGGAACTTACAGCTTAGTTATATCAGAGGCTGGGATTTTTCACCACTGTTTCTCTTCTGTTCTCCTAAATATCTAATCTAGTCATTGCAGTAACCGTCCTTGGCTGGGGCTGTTTGCCAGGGCTCCTTCTGGAACCCTGCTATTGTGGCCCCTAAATCTGGCCACCAGATGTTGTGAGATGGAGTCCTAAGCCCAAATGCACTAAAGCCAGCAATCGTTGCTAAATCTGTTTTGACAGCTTTAGCGACGACTGCTTATGCCGACCCGATACAGAAGACGTCTCGCCTTGTGGTTTTCTGCACGATCGCTCATTCCCCAATCCAACTATGCAAATAAGCTCATTAATATTAAAATGCCATGTAAACTAGTAGAGCGATTGATGTTCTAACATGGCTTCGCGATGCACTAAAAAAAGTGATCGCTTTTAGCGATCCCAAAAAAGCAACTGCTCAAGACCAGTCGCTTACCTGTTTAGCCCTTTTTTTAAATGGGCATAGATGCTGTGCATGTTACACATGCACAATATCTGCCCCATTAGAAAAAAAGTATCCCCTCCCCGTTGCTGACAGCCCTCACCAACGCACCGGAACCACAAACTGCCCCCCCCACCCCCAGCCGTGAAAATGGCAGGAGAAATGCCCGCTTCCTCCAGCCATGCCAATCCTCCTCGCCTCCATTGAAAGAAAATTGGCAGGAGGGATACCCATTCCCTCCTGCCATGGCATCTTACCACCCTCACACGAAAGAAAATTGGCAGGAGGGAAGCCCACTCCCTCCTGCCCACGGAGGCCCCCCACAAACCATCCTCTACTCTCCCCCTTCTCCCCAAAAAAGAAAAGGCAGGAGGGATATTCACTCCCTCCTGACACTGGATGCTCCCTCGACCCACCCACCCCCGTACCTTTGTCCATTGGAAGGAGGAGGGAAGCACGGTCCCTCCTCCTTCAAGGCCCACCAATCCTAAATGGCGGACCTTTCCTTCTCGGTGCATTATGTGATGCACGAGGAGGGGCCCAAAGCTCAGATGCCTAAGGACCCTTGGGATGCATCTGTGCCCATTTGAAAAAAAAAAGGAAAGGTTTTCTGCCCCAAACAGCTGAGTTGCAGGAGGCTTTTCCCTGCCTCTCAGCTGTTCGAGCGTCCCCTGCCGGCTCTGCACATGTGTAAGAGTCGCTTTGACAGCCATCAATCGAACGGGAGAGTCGGGGGATCGCAATGAACCACGTGAATCATTTGCATGCAAACCTTTTAGTGCATCAATAGCTCTTTTTGAATCGGCCAAAAAAATTGGATTGGAGTAGACCAACACTGAACACAGTCTTACCTTAGTTGTGAAAGTGGTTGCCGCTGCATCCCCAATCTTTACCATTACCTTGTTGATTTTTTAAGCTAGAAAGCACGTGAATGCTCTTCTGAGGTGAAATGCTTAACAAGGAGATATGAGACCAGTTTCTTTTGATATCCAGCATATTTGCTTTTGACACTGATATCTAGTCTTGTGGGAGAATCACTAAGATATGATGAATGTGCCAGAGATACCCAAAAGAAAGGGGGAAAAAAAATTTAATTTAATAGTTTCTGAATTGCAGGAAATTTGTTTCTCAATCCTCTGTAATTTGACCGCATGTGGACAGTTTGATCGGGTTTCTCCTGCACAGTTCCCTTTAATTTTAATGTGGTCTCTTGACACAAGATGGAAGATTTAAGTACTGTCCATCTTACCTCCTGCTGGTGGGTGAGTAGCTCCTTGTATCACCTCCTTCATTCCTCTGGGGTGCAGTGTCTCTAGATGGGTTAATATTCTGCATACCAGTAGAAATGAGTCTTGTTCTTTAGCCAGGGCATATGGAGTATGATCTGAATCTTTCAAGTTTGCTATTGCTCAATGTAGTACCTACAAACATCATTCCAAAGAACTCCTTTTTTTGAGTTCCTAAGATGTAATATGTATGGGCAGTTTGGCAAAGTGTGTTTTCAAATTGCTTTAAGGCTGTGATACAGTACCTAGGTGTCAAATTTTGGAAAATTCACAGTGGGGGGGGGGGGGCATCAGAATGAGGCTTGGAATAGAGAATGACACGGTGACAAAATTCATCACCGTCCCCGTCCCCGCGGATAACCGCGGGAAATAATCCCATAGCTTTTTTTTAGTGTCTATTTCAACCTCAGTCCTTCTATACCAGCATTCTTCAAAGCAAAGCTTGAGGGTCAGTGGTTGTGGCCATTCATATTCTGATTCTTCCCTCGCTCCTTAAAGAATGATATGAAGATGGTTTCCCGCAGTTATCCGTGGGAACGGGAGTGGTGATGAATTTTGTCACCGTGTCATTCTCTAGCTTGGAATACACTGAGAAAGACTGTTGGAACAGCAGAATGAGGCTTGGAACACACTGAAAAAGACTGTTGGAACAGTGGAATGAGGCTTGGAAAACACTTAGAAAGACTGTTGGAACAGCAGAATGAGGCTTGGAACACACTGAGAAAGACTGTTGGAACAGTGGAATGAGGCTTGGAAAACACTTAGAAAAACTGTTGGAACAGCGGAATGAGGCTTGGAACACACTTAGAAAGACTGTTGGAACAGCGGAATGAGGCTTGGAACACACTTAGAAAGACTGGAATAGTGGAATGAGGCTTGGAACACACTTAGAAAGACTGTTGGAACAGCAGAATGAGGCTTGGAATACACAAGACTGGAGCACCAGAGTGAAGTTTGAAACTGACTACTGGAACACCAGAATGAAGCTTACAACACATTGAGAAAGATTTCAACACACAAGCTGAGGAAAAAGACAGGAGAGGAAGTATGGCAGATAAAACCACCAGGTTGGGCACTTGAAAAAAACAAACAAACAAACACAGTTCACAAACACAAAGGAGGGGAAATCCACAACCTGAGGAAAATTAAACAGATAATGAGGTTGGGCACATCACAAACACACAGGAAGGAAGTTAGGCTGATAAAACCATGATTTTAACACACAACCTGAGGAAAATTAATCAGATAACACAACACTACTGTAAAGCACATATGTGCCCACACCACAGTTCTACAGAAACTACCACCAACTATATCCTTTTTTCAGTTTAAAAACCTCAGAAACGTAACATAATCATTGCCCTACCATCCAAGTAAATTTAATAACTGTCCACAGTTACATGTTCTCTGTGACTGCTTAACACCACTGCTCATGTCAACTAGAGGTCTGCACGGGAACAGGGATCGCGGGAATCCCCCCTAACCCACGGGACTCCCACGGGGACCCCCTCTAGCCAACGGGACTCCCACGGGGATGGAAGGCTTTGGAAGCAGGGTTCGTCCATATAATATAATGGACACGTCAGCCTTAGTAAAAGAGGGGGTTTACAAGTTAATTACCTGAACAGAAAACAAAAAAAAAATGTTCGACCAAAGAGATTCCACAAGGAAAACAGCAGCGCAAACACAAAAGAAACTGTGGAATTGATGAACCTGTCAGAAGTAATTGCTGCTTTTTATGGGGACGGGCGGGGAAGGAGGTAATTCCTTGCGGGGATTTGTGGGGACAGAGAGGATCCTGACGGGGATGGCGAGTATCCTGGTGGGGATGGGTGGGATTTCTGTCCTTGTGCAACTCTTTAATGTCAACAACCCTAATAACGTCAGACAGTACAAAAGCTGTTTGCATTAAGATGGCATAAAACTTGCACTGTATTTCTACTGTGTTTCACATAACAGAATATACACCTTCCAACGTGCTTCTAATATGCCTACAGGGACAAAGGCTTCCATCAAAGTTTAGTTGGTATTCTACAGACCTACATATCATTCTTAAAACATTTAAAATCTCTACATCCTAGCTAAACCCTTTACACACCTGTATATTATTCTGTGGAACATTTATTGCTTCTACCTACTACTCTTTACTAGGATTACTTTTGGAAAAATCCAGACACATGGCCACTCCCATAGGACTGCCTAGTTTTGCCTCTGCCCCGCCCCCCACAGCCCTGCCCCCAGTCGGCATCCGTGGGCGTAACGCAATGATGTCATGACACCGCATTGTGTCTGCACATGCGTGGATGCCTCTTCCTGACGCGATTTTGTCGAAGCTTTTCAAAACCTGGACAAAGTGCCAGGTTTTGAAAAGCCGTCCAGGGAAATCCAGACGTCTGGTAATCCTACTCTTCACAAACTGTACGACTTAACAAAAAAGAATCGCCTATCATACTCGACTATAAACGAACCTCTAGTTCTCAATCGGAAAACAATGAAAACTTAAATGCTACAATGCAATAGCAACAATATAAAGTGAAAACAAGAACACCATCATCGTTAACGCTACTTGCTTACCTGTAAACCGCTTTGAATGTGGTTGTGTAACTACAAAAAGGCAGTATACAAGACCAAATCTCTTTCCCAAACTGGGAAGATCTAGTGCACACTTAGGGCTCCTTTTACTAAGGTATGCTAGCGTTTTTAGCGTACGCACAAAATTACCGTGCGGTATGCTTCTAGAATAACGCCAGCTCAATGCTGGCATAAAGGTCTGGCGCGCAAGACAATTTAATGCGTGCTATTCCGCTCGTTAAGGCCCTAACGCACCTTAGTAAAAGGAGCCCTTCGGTGCCATCAACTTGTGTTTGAGTCCTAGCAATTTGATGAATTGCAGATCTAAAAAGAGATTGGCTTAGTACTAGTTCGGTAAGGTTCTCCAGTGTCGTCCCCATAGTTGTTTTCAACATGTCCATTGCAGGTTGCTCTCTTTGCCTGGTTCCTTTGATCTTCCCAAACATATTATTTTCCAATGCACACTTGCCATACATTAAAAAGGCTTACTGTGGGATGTTCCCTGGTGTTCTTTGGTAAATTTTTCTGTCTCTGAATGTACACCACACTAAAAATATTTTAAATTTCTCAGTGAACCTGGAAGGACATACTAATCCAAATCGACAAGTTAAAGAGTGATAAATCACCTGGACTTGATGGTAAACATCCCAGAATACTGAAAGAGCTCAAACATGAAATTACTGATCTGTTGTTAGTGATCTGTAACCTGTCACTAAAATCGTCTGTAGTACCTGAAGATTGGAGGGTGGCCAATGTTAAGCCAGTTTTTAAAAAGGCCTCCAGGGGAGATCTGGGGAATTACAGACCGGTATGCCTGACCTCGGTGCTGGGCAAAATAGTGGAAACAATTATAAAAAATAAAATTGTGGAACATGTAGACAAACATGATTTAATGAGACAGCATGGGTTCAGCCAAGAGAGGTCTTGCTTCACCAATTTGCTCGAATTCTTTGAAGATTTGAATAAACATGTGGATAAAGGCGAGATGGTTGATGTAGTGTATCTGGATTTCCAGAAAGCTTTTGAGAGAGTTCCTCATGAGAGGCTCCTGAGAAAATTAGAGTCATGGGATAGGAGGCAATGTTCAATTGTGTATTAAGAATTGGTTATTCGATAGAAAACAAATGGTAGGATTAAATGGCCATTTTTCTCAGTGGAGGAGGGTAAATAGTGGTATACCACAGGGATTTGTATTGGGACTGGTGCTATTTAACTTATTTATAAATGATCTGGAAACTGGAACTACGAGTGAGGTGATTTAAATTTGCAGATGACATTAAACTGTTTAAAGTTGTTAAAATGCATGTGGACTGTGAAGAACTGTAGGAAGACCTTAGGAAATCGGGTGTCCAAATGGCATATGACATTTATTGTAGACAAATGCATTGGGAAGAATAATCCAAATCATAGTTACCAGATGCTAGGGGTCCATCTTGGTGTCGGCGCTCAAGAAAAAGATCTTGGTGCCATTGTAGACAATGCACTGAAACCTTCTACCCAATGTGCGGTGGCAGCCAAGAAAGCAAACAAAATATTAGGAATTGTTAAAAAAGGAGTGGTAAACAAGACTTAAGAATGTTATATTGCCTTTGTATCGCTCAATAATAATGCAACCTCATCTTCAATATTCCATTCAGCTCTGGTCTCCTTGGCTCAAAGAAGATATAGTGGCACTAGAAAAGGTTCAAAGAAGAGTGGCCAAGATGACAAAGGGGATGGAACTCCTCTTGTATGAGGAAAGACTAAAGAGGTTGGGGCCCTTCAGCCTGGAAAGGAGAAGACTGAGGGGAAATATGATTGAAGTGTACAAAATCCTGAGTGGTGTAGAATGGGTACAAGTGGATTTATATTTTTACTGCATGAGGATTTACAAAGACTAGGGGACAGACAGTCCATGAAGTTACAAAGTAATACTTTTAAAACCAATAGGAGGAAATATTTTTTCACTCAGAAAATAGTTAAAATCTGGAATGCGTTGCCAGATGTGGTAAGAGAGGTTAATGTAGCTGGTTTTAAAAATGTTTGGACATGTTCCTGGAGGAGAAGTTCATATAGTCTGCTGTTGAGACAGACATAGGGGAAGCCACTGTTTGCCCTGAATCGGTGGCATGGAAAGCTGCTACTATCTGGTTTTTTGCCAGGTACTTGTGACTTGGATTTGCCTTTGTGAAGATGGGATACTGGGCCCTTGTCTTTGACCTAAGAGCTGCCAAATGAGCGGACTGCTGGGCACGATGGACCACTGGTCTGACTCAGCAGTGGCAAATCTTATGTTCTTATCCCTTACCACATCTGAATATAACTCACCTTGAACTACTATTGATGCGTGAGCTAAATTCAAATAACCAAATAAAATAGAGAACTGTTTGTGGGAAGGAAGGTACTGAAGTGGAATTTTAGTAGAGATATGAGTGGAAAAAAAAATTACAGGTTCTGTTTTCCCCACAAGTATTAAAAACAGAATATGAATGAGACCTTTATTTCCTCAAACTGGAATGAGCTCTGCTCGAACACTCGTGCCCTTTGAGTTGTACAACTTCCATAATTAACTGTATTGTATTTAACCGTTCAGTATTTGTACCATTCTCACTGGCTTTCTCCCATATGAAACATAGCCCCAAGTTTCAGAGGATAATGGGACCAGGCAAGGGTTGGGAGAGAAGAAAGACCTCTCTGTATTCCCTTGTGTTCCCACTGCTGAGTGTAGGATGGTGTGTTTATGCTCTCCCCAGCAAGCTGAGACTGGTGAACTGTTGCCCCCAGCTGTGGTGACATTTGACCTTTGACCTTCCCAATAACAGGCTGCCCTCCTTCACTTTTGTCCCTCCTACAGACTGAGGCTCTTGATTGTGGGCTGATATTGTTCCAATTTCCTTAGCAACAGCAGCAGATGAATCCAAAGACCAATAGGGATAGCACACATCTACCAGCAGGCGGAGATAGAGAAACTGATTAACAGGTGGTCCTATTGGCTGGCACTCCTCCTGTATCTCCAGTATGCTCTATCTCCCAGCAGGTGATGGTCGCTATTTGAATAGCTCCTGGACTCTGGCTGTGACTGAAAACTTATTTTCTCCTGTTGAGGTTTCTGTTCAGTGAGACTGCCATTCTGTTTCTCCTGTTGAGGTTTCTCTTCAGTGAGCTGGCAATGCTATTTCTCCTGTTGAGATTTTCTCTTCAGTGAGACAGGGGTGTCCGGCTGAACAGTGCCGGCTTTAGGGATTACACCTGGCCCCTCCCCAGGTCCCTGCCTTACCCTCCCTCCCATTGCTAGAGGGTCTGACTGGGTCTCTACTTTTTTCTTCTTTCCCTTCTCTGTTTAAAAAAAAAAAAAAAAAAAAGAGACCATAATTGTTACATTCTGCTCTGTTAGTGCTGCACATCCAGCTCTAACTGGCTTCAACCAGCCCTAACAACAAGCTTGTGAGTATGTATGTGTTTATTACTGTTGTTTGAACTTCAGGTTCTGTTTGGGAGTCTTAGTACTGTGGGTTTGGTCAACGTACGTTTAAGGAATGGATATTTTATTGAGGCTAAGTTTTATGACTAGAAATCCATTGAGGGAGCCGGGACTTTCCCGCCCTTTGCATGCACGCGCTTGGTTTCCTTGTTGGTTACAGTGCGGCAGTAGCGGTGCGATTTCATGCTTGCTCTTGTTCTCCTTGTTGGATTTCAATGCAGCAGTAGTAGTCCTGTTTATTCTGAGGCTCTCTTTCGTCAGTGTTTGTCACGGCCATGTGCAGCTGATTGTGCAGGTGCCGGTTTATAGCAGCATGCATGAGATGGGACATGTTTTTTCCGGCGCTGTGGGAAGCACTGCACCGTTCTTCTGGTTATTCCCCGAGTCTGATTTTCTTTCTATGCAGGCCGCGGCAGGGTAAATTTTGCGGAGTTTGAATCTGACTATGTTTCTAGGAACATTGATGCAGCGGCCACGTGTCAGCGAGAATCAGGCGTGCGCTTGGGTCTCCGGCGATGGCGGGAGAGCTGCAGCATTCCGGTAGTTTATTTACAGCTGACTTTGGTCAGGGTATTCTGCGGCTTCTCTCCTTCCGGTTCAGACAAGTTGTTCGTGTTTCACCAGCTTTGGGACAAGCTTGGGCAGATTTATATGTCTATAGAAACATAGAAACATAGAAAAAGCGGCAGAAAAGGGCTATAGCCCACCAAGTCTGCCCATTCCAAGTATCCCCCCCCCCCTGAATTTACTCCCTTAAAGATCCCACGTGAGTATCCCATTTCTTCTTAAAATCCGTTACGCTACTGGCCTTTATCACCTGGGGTGGGAGTCTGTTCCAATGATCCACCACTCTTTCGGTGAAGAAGTACTTCCTGGGATCGCCATGAAACTTCCCTCCCCTGATTTTCAGCGGATGCCCTCTGGTGGTTGAGGGTCCCATGAGCCAGAAGATATCATCTTCTGACTCGATGCGTCCCGTGATGTACTTATACGTTTCAATCATATCTCCCCGTTCTCTTCTTTTCTCAAGTGAGTACAGCCGCAACTTCTTTAGTCTTTCTTCATACGTGAGATCCTTGAGCCCCATGACCATACTGGTGGCCGTTCGCTGAACCGACTCAATCCTCAGCACGTCCTTTCGGTAGTGTGGGCTCCAAAACTGAACACAGTACTCTAAGTGAGGCCTCACCATGGCTCTGTACAACGGCATCAGAACCTCAGGTCTCCTGCTGACGAAACCTCTACGGATACACCCCATCATTTGTCTTGCCCTGGAGGAAGCCTTCTCCACTTGATTGGCAACCTTCATATCCTCGCTAATGATCACTCCTAGATCGCGTTCCGTCTATGTTTGTGTTCCTACTGTATTCCCTTGAAGGAAGCTGCTAGTTTAATCGGACTCTGGGGTTAGCACTCAAGGGGATTACCAGAGAGACTCTGACCTGTGCTAGGTCACCCAGTCTCGGTTTGTCTCCGGACTGGGCCGACATACGGCAACTCACGGCACAGTGAGATCAGCAGTAAGATAGTGCCCTGTTCACATGGGTATCTCATTGTCTCTCTTGGGGTCCCTGCGGGTTGAGCCTTTGTCTGTTGGTAACTGTCCTTCTTATTTGGGCCTCTGTGCTGCGCTGCATGTGTCTAGTAGTGGCATAGGATATATATGCCTAAAGGTTTATATGGTTTATAAATGCCTAATAGTTTCCAAGTTCGGGCTGTCTCTATGGGCATAATGACACTTCGCATCTTCCTGCGGCCAGGACTCTCTTTCTCTATTTTTGAGAGGGCCTGGACTTCAGATTTCCATGCTTATCACACTGGTTTCTCCTGTCGCCATCTTCTCATGGCACATACTAGATGGACCCCCCAACCAGACAGGAAGGACTGTGCAGCTCCTTCTAACCAGGAGCCAGTTACCTATTCTATCAAACCCACAGAGGAGTGTGCGCTATGTGGCTGTTAGCCTCATCCCTGAAGCTCTCATTAGCGATGTGAGCTTTGTCTGATACCTATTAGGATGCTATTTTCCACAGGGCAGTAGATGCAGCATCTTGATTGCATCTAGTACGTATTCACTTTAAAGGACATATGTATTTCGCTCACGTTGCATGGAGTTCGTACTGTTTTCATGGTTCCAGTATACTCCTCTTTACATTACGAAACTTGATTTTTCCTAGTAGAATTTCTTTCTTTTTACAGATCCTACAGTTCTCATCCTGCCGTTCCCTGACCTTCTGCACTTCATTCTGAGGGGATCTTGACTTCTTCCAATGACTCTTCAGACTTTCTCATGAGGGAGAAGACACTATAATGTCAGGTCAGGGGGCTGTGAACATTTTTCAGGATACTTGCAACTTTGCATTCTCCTCAGGTTTCTGGTTCGTTCTTGGAGTCTCCATGTTTTGTGTTTCCCTTTTAAGTGTTACTGGTCCTCAGGGCAGTTCTTGTAGTTCTTCAGGAACTAAGGGACGTTGTTCCACTTACTGCATGGTGCCCAAGATGGGGGCATTGGGCAGGCTGGATCCCATTCTGCTGAATTAGTTTCTCAGGGTTACACATTTCTGCAGAAAAACTGGGAGAATATTTACATTTTCACTATGGACTCCGAATCGGCACTAGGTTTGCTTGCCTCTCTTGGAGCAGTGCTTTCGGTTTTGGAACATGCCATTTTGCCTACCCAAGGTTTCACGAACATTTTAGAAAATGTAGGCAGTAGTACCGTTTTGGCGCTACCAGGCAATTCACCTAATTTTTTCTTGACTGACTGCTTGATTCGGACGTCTTCCAGTCGGGCCATTTGACTGACTCGAAAAGGGTGGTTCTTTTCCTCAGTTCTTTGGACGTGAATCTTCGAATTTGCACAGCGCTCTTTTCTCCTGTACTATTTATAGGTATATCGGGGAGATGTTTTTATTCATATAGGAAAGAAATGTGTTTCTTCCCAGAGACTAGGGCGATGGGTCACAGTCTCAAGTTTGCATTCTTCTTCGGTCACCATGACCAAGAGTATGGGATTCTGTACAGGTTCTAGGATCCATGTTGCTGACTCCACTGGGAACTTCGGCTTGCTTTCCCATTATAATGCTACAGCAGTCACTTTTGTTCTGGTGGTTCCCGGTATCTCAGGGCTCCAATTATTTGGTAGACTCCTCAAGCATCGCTCTGTATGATTTGGTGGCTCAGTGAGATTTATCTTTTCAAAGGTATGCCTCGGTCTTTGCTGGACTAGCTCATGGCCACCAAACATCCCGGGCTGTTGGGTTGGGGGGGCTCGGTGCCTTCCATCCTCAGCTCCAGGAGTCTGGTCTTAAGAGGCGACTCGGTACTTGTTCATTCTTCTACTCTGGAGCATGGTCAGGCTACCGTTTCTGGAGCTTCAGACCATTCTTCCGGAATGACGCTGAAGGTCTTTTCAGTCAGTATTATGATGGGGGTATTTCTCTACAGCCTGGGCAGTAGGTGATGTACTCAGTTGGCGGGTAAAGTTGTAGTTCTACTTCAATGGGTGGACCCTCATCTTCCTCTTCTGTTGGCAGATCATTTTATGGGTCAGGAAAAGAGTTTGGATAGACTTTCTCTTTGTGAAATCTGAGCATGGCCCATTTATTGTAGGTTATAGTGTACAGCGCTGTGTACGCTCTAGAAAGTGTAAATGTTAGTAATAGTGAAATCTTCTACATCCTGGATATTGAGAATTTTGGCTCAGGCGTTCCAGCTCTTTTTATGGAAGTGAGATCTCCTGGAACTAGACCTCATGGCCTCGTCTCAGAATTCTAAGCTTCCTAGCTTCTTCGACGGGCACAGAGAGTGGGAGTCAGAGGGGGTAGCAGCGTGGCTTCTTTCTCGCCTCTGGTTTCTCTTTTTTTCAGTGTTTACCCCTGGCTGATGATGGCTTGGATTTGCCATCTCAAGCTCACTTTCAGGGCACAGTATTTGTAGAATCTCTGGATTGGCTGCGCCATCCTTGCTATGCGGATCTGATGAGTCTTTCGACAACCGTACTGTTGAGTTTCCTGGTGTCTCCGGATTTGCTCACCTAGGGTCCGATCAACATGGATATTCGTACTACTTTGGTATTGCGACCTAGCTTTTGAAAAGTCATGGCTGACGTGTAAGGGTTATGTGAAGCAGGTTGTTTCTTCTCTTATCCAGGTGATACAGACGTCTTCACCTGTGGCTTCTGCTTCCTTTTGTAGATTTTTCCTTTCTTGAGTACTTCTCAACATTTGCACCCTTCCAGAGTTCTTTTTTGGCGCAAGTGTATTGCCAAGTACTTAGCGTTCAATTCCCTTCAGCTTCAAGTGCCATTCTTAGCTTGTTACAAGGGCTAGGTATATTGCTCTTCGTTTACTTCTCAGCTTCATGTAGTTCAGTTCCTAAACGGAGTACGGTATATTCATACACCTCTTAGAAAGCCCTGTGGGCAGAGCCTTAGGCACATGGGCTGGGTTAGATCCATGTATTTTAGTGGGGGTTTCGCCTGGCCCAATGTCGGCGGGGTGGGGTGGGGGGGTCGCGGTTCGACGGGCAGAAGGGCTTGGGTTCCCTCTTGCCCCAATGTTGTCGGGGGGGGGGGGGGGGGGTTGCGGTTTGACGGGGCAGGAGGGCTTGGGCTCCCTCTTGCCTCGATGTCAGCAGGGGGGTTGCGGTTCAACGGGGCAAGAGGGCTTGGGCTTCCTCTTGCCCCGATCGTACTCAGCGGGCCTGGAGAGCTTGGGCTCTCTCCTGGCCCAATCGTTGTAGGGGGGGGGGGGGGTGGATTCTGTAACTGGTGTTGTTTTTGACAGACACCGGTTACAGAATCCAGTTTTTAGGCGAAGGACCGGCTCCTCCTTCGCCTAAAAGCCCTTGTTTTGGGCGTTTGGGACTTAGGCTTTTTGGAGGTTAATTATATGGTGTTAGTGTAGACATAGTGGTGGTCTGGGCGTTTAAACAGCTGAACATAGAGGCAGGCCATTATCAAAAAAACCTCCTTTTGGACGTTTTTTTTGATAATGGACATTTTCCCTGCTTCTATTTTCAATGTTTAAGGCCTTAGGCCAAAAGGGGACTTAGACGTTTTTTTTGATTACGCCTCTCTAACAGTTTAGTATTTTAGGAAAAATCTTTTTGAAAAACTTTTGCTTTTTTCTTTTCTATCCTATTTTTAAATGGAGTTCCTTTCTTAAAGAATGTGTATTATATATTGCCTTTCTTAAAGAATGTGTATTATATATTGCCTTTCTTAATGAATGTGTATTATATATTGTATACCACTTGGATCCTTTTTTAGGCTGTTATGTGGTATAGAAAATTTTTTTTTTGTAAACATTCACATATTTAAATGTTATCTGCAGAAATCAGTTATCCGTGAACACACAGGCAGAGGTCTTCTTGGCAGCCCCATGCCCCTTAGCATGTGTTTTTCTATCTGCCGTCACTTTGTTTTGCATTCTACCCCACCCCCAAAAAAACCCCCAAACAGTTTCTAGTCTGTCTTTGTCAGGTTTCTTTACCTCCCCCCACCTTTTTTTTTTTTTTTTAATTTAATAAAACCATAGTGGTATGAGCATCAGAGCTGACACCACTGTGGACGGCGCTAAATACCGCAGTACGGTTTTGCAAAAGGGTGGAGGTGAGGGTTAGTTTGTGGTTGGTATATATTTTATTTTGTTGCTGGTTTGGTCTGTTAATATGCCTGTTCAAATAAATACAAAAAAAATTACTGTGCATAACTTTTATTCTTTGTGGTGTCATGGAGATCTCATTATTAATGTAACATGTGTGGTACAGTATGAAGGGGTTTTTTTTTTTTTTTCAGAATGGAAGAGTAGACCAGTGATTAGAGCAGAGGGATGAGAACCAGGTACAGCAGGGCACCAGTTTGCCTCTTTGTTCTTCTTGGGGGGGATGGGAGGGGGGAGAGAGAACAATGGAGCCTGCTAGCAATCTCCCTGCGCACTTACAGTAATTTAAAAAGCCTGGGTGTCTTATCACAGCATAAGGATATTCCCATCTTGTGCTTCTGGGGGGGAACTATAGAGAGCTCTGTACTTAACCCTTTCAGGACCAAGGGACATATTTGTCCCATAACTTTAAAATCCTATAAATTTTGATTGGGATAGTCTACAGTTCTAAATTTGATATGTACGGATTCCATATGATACTGCCTTTATGTAAACAAACTGGTTCCGACATTCATTCATTAGCGTCGTTGCCAGATTGACGAGAAGATTCACTTGCCACACTGTCCATAAGCCAGAAGTGTGATTTTTTTTTAAAAAAAATAATGATATTTCACAAAAAAAATCAATTTTTTGGCATCTGCAAGCCCTTTTTACCATAAAAATGTCGTCAAAACCACAAAAATTGGCCTACGATCCTTATGGTCCTGAAAGGGTTAAAGGGATTGCACATTTTATGGGTGGGAGCAATCACAGTATATGAAAATCCATGACCCTTCAACAGTCCTTTTTGGGTTTTCCTGCTGCTTTAGTTGCTATTGTGGACCGTTAGACTGTAAACAGAGGGGATAGTTTTTCCCAGACAGGCTTGGCCAGAGAGAAACAGTAATGTGTGTGTGTGGGGGGGGAGGGGGGTTGGTTGGTCTCGTGCTGAAATTCAGCTGTGAACGGAGAGAACTGGCAGACTGCAGCTGATACCTCAGCTAGAGTCTTCCGAGCATTCAAGCGTCCGATATCTTTCCTTGAGATATTGGTGGGTCCCAGAGGCTGCATCTCCCAACATCTTAAAGCGTCCAGATTGCAGTGTAAGGGACCAGACCACGATGCATCACGAGCACTCAGTAAAAACACTGAAGACCCAGTATTCAAAGGGTTTATGCTCCTAAATTTGAGAGTTAACCTCCTAAATTAGCCTCTTTGAAAAATTTACTAGGGTTGAGTGTATAATTAAGAGATTGGGCAGCAACCAGTGGTGTTGTAAGATGGGGGGGGGTCCACCCTGGGCACTGTCTTGCTAAGGACGTACCACCCCCGCTCCTCTCCTTGCCACATGCATGCTTTTTGCCTTCCCCTGTACCATTTTTTTTTACTTCTCCGGCGTAAGGTTGTTGCCCGCATTGGCATGGGCGCTATTTCTGACGTCATTTTTGGGACCCGCTCCTAGGGAGTGACGTCAAAGGGTGAGCCGACGCCGATGTGGACATGCTGCTCACGCCGGAGAAGATAAAAAGGTACGGGGAAAAGGGAAGGGGATGTGCGGGCCGCAGGAGGGGGCGGGGAGGGGCACCACCACCACCCTGGGTGCCGCTCACCCTTAATGCACCACTGGCAGCAACAGGGCAGATTTAAGATAGGGGAAATAGTTAGTAGCTTAGCGGTGACTTTCAACACGACGCTCATAATTAGGGCTTATAAATCCAGGCAAATAAACGATAGTCCTAAACTTATAAGTTCATCATTTAGGTCCCCATTTGTCAAACTGCGTTGGATTTTTAAAATCATTGGCCACCACCAGGGTGGAGAGGTGCCATTACCCCCACTGACTTGGCGCCTGGGAAGGTCCTCACCCCCCCTTACTACGCCACTGCTCCTTAGGCACTTTAGGCCTCCTAATGCCACTGTGGGCATGGCTAATGCCGGAAGTTTCGTTAGGTGGCCTAAAGCACCTACTGAGGCACGGTTCACATCAAAGGTAGGTGCCGGAAACGTAGGCCTGGAGAGCCCTGGCCTACATTTCCAGCACCTACCTAAGAACATAAGAATAGTCTTACTGGGTCAGACCAATGGTCAGTCAAGCCCAGTAGCCTGTCCTCAAGGTGGCCAATCAGGTCACTAGTACCTGGCCAAAACCCAAGGATTAGCAATATTCCATGCCACCGATCCAGGGCAAGCAGTGGCTTCCCCCATGTCTTTCTCAATAACAGACTATGAACTTTTCCTCCAGGAATTTGTCCAAACCTTTCTTAAAACCAGCTACGCTATCCGCTCTTACCACATCCTCTGGCAACGAGTTCCAGAGCTTAACTATTCTCTGAGTGAAAAAAATTTCCTCCAATTGGTTTTAAAAGTATTTCCCTGTAACTTCATCGAGTGTCCCCTACGGAGTGAGAAATCGATCCACTTGTACCCATTCTACTCCATTCAGGATTTTGTAGACTTCGATATATCTCCCCTCAGCCATATCTTTTCCAAGCTGAAGAGCCCTAACCGTTTTAGTCTTTCCTCATACGAGAGGAGTTCCATCCCCTTTACCATCTTGGCCGTTCTTCTTTGAACATTTTCTAGCGCCACTACTGTATTGTCTTTCTTGAGATAAGGAGACCAGAATTGAACGCAATACTCCAGATGAGATCGCACCATGGAGCGATACAGGGGCGTTATAACGTTCTTAGTCTCGTTAACCATCCCTTTTTTAACAATTTCTAGCATCCTCTATGCTTTTTTGGCCGCCAGAGGCGCGATTCTGTAACTGTCACTGTTGCCTGATTGACACCTGCCTTACTGCCTACAAAACAGGTTTTGGTAAGTGCTCATTCGCTAATTTTTTTTAATGGCCTTGCACTAATGGCAAAATTAGTGCATGGCCATTATTGGAAAAAAAGAAAATTGTCCATTTAACAACTGTGGTAAAAATGACCTTAGCCCAAATGCTAAGGCCACTTTTTTTTTTTTTACCACAGCTTAGTAAAAGAACCCCTAAGAGCAGTAACAGTATGGACTGAATAACAGGGTGGAATGGATTGGCCAAATGGTTTTTTTTCTTCTGTCATAATTTACTGTTACTTTGCTCTGTGAACCAAATGTTCTCTTCCTGGTTTGCAGTGGTTCAGCCAGAGAGAGGTTCGTGATGGAATTTAAAAAAAGCGTGGGGCAAACACAGAGGATCTACAATCGGAAAGTGACGGATATAAATTGAAAACCTAGGGCCGGAACTGAGCAGAGTTCACAATCGGTTTATGTACCGTATAGGACTATATGTTTTGGGATGGGCTGGTGAAGGCTTCAACGGGAACTACGATACTTTGGGATGGTTTAGAAAGGCTGGAGTGAGCTTGGACGGCAACTCCAGTAGCTGGAACCTAATGACAGAGCCAGTCAGACTTCTACGTAAAAATTTTCAAAGAAAGAACAATAGACTGTTGGGCAGAGTGGATGGACCTCATGGGTCTTTTATCTGCCGTCATCTACTATGTTACTATGTTTTTATTTGCTCAATAATTATTCTGTACACCGGCGGTTCTTAAAGCTGACTTGGGGGGACCCCCCAGCCAGTCAGGTTTTCAAGATGTCCCTCATGAATATACATGAGAGAAATTTGCATGCCTGTTACCTACTTTATAGGCAAATCTCGCTCATGCATATTCATGAGGGATATCTTGAAAACCCAACTGGCTGGGGGGGGTTCCCCAGGAACAGGTTTAAGAACTACTGCGTGTACACCGATTCCCCTTGTCCATTAACTTCTATACTTTTAACCTACAACTGGTTCCCATTTTTTCCCTACACATTTTAAAATGTAAATGTACAATTTATCCTCCTCATCCCTGGGAGCTTCCTTGGGCTGTTATTCTTTTATCTCTTGTTGCTTTCTGGCAGCGGTCAGAGTCCTGTGCATCCACTGGAAATGCCAGGCTCCCAGAAAACATAAACCAGTTCCAGATGGCTGCAGCTTCTGAAATAATGGCCCGAGACCAGTGCAGGAAGAGAGCACAGAACTTTGTAGACGTCCTGGAATGAAGCGATGCCATCTTTCTTTTGGGGGAGAGCAAAGCAAATGGATGAACAGAACGTAGCTGCTGGTTTCTTGTTCACATGCTCACGTTCTGGGCATCAGAAGGCATGGTGGCTCTGTTAGTGAGAAGAGCAGTTCACCAGCCAGATGGGACCAATTGCTCACAGCATAGCTTCCTTCCCTCTTTCTCCTCTTGACATCCAGAAAATTGACAGCTGACGCATGGCATTGGCTCTATGATTAGGTATTGTGCATGTTGTGTAGATTGCAGATAGATATTCTTATTGGGATTAGCGTTGATTTAGAATCTGACCCTAGCTAAAAAGTCTTCAAAATCTGTTGGGTGGCAAGGCATACAGGAAATGAAAAAAAAAAAATGCATGCTGTACTAAATTTTATCATACAAAGTAGTATTTCAGTGACTGGAAATGGCCATTCTACTTAAATATGATTCTAATCGAGTTTTATTACATCCTTTTTTAGAGGTGATATAATCCTCGTCCTGACTTTTTTTTTTTTTTTTTGGTAACAAATAATTTCTGATTTGCATGCATTCATTTTACATATTAACCCATTTGGTATTGTTGCTCAGAAGCAATATGTGTCTTCTATGGCTCTTAAGAACATAAGAATAGCCTTACTGGGTCAGACCAATGGTCCATCATGCCCAGTAGCCCATTCTTACAGTAGCCAATCCAGGTCACTAGTACCTGGCCAAAACCCAAAGAGTAGCAACATTCCATGCTGCCGATCCAAGGCAAGCAGTGGCCTGCCCCACGTCTTTTTCAATAACAGACTATGGACTTTTCCTCCAGGAAATTGTCCAAACCTTTCTTAAAACCAGCTACGATATCCGCTTTTGCTACAACCTCTGGCAATGTGTTCCAGAGTTAAACTATTCTCTGAGTGAAAAAATATTTCCTCCTATTGGTTTTAAAAGTATTTCCCTATAACTTCATCGAGTGTCTTTGTAATTTTTGATGGAGTGAAAAATCGATCCACTTGTATCCATTCTACTCCTCTCAGGATTTTGTAGACTTCAATCCTATCTCCCCTCAGCCATCTCTTTTCCAAGCTGAAGAGCCCTAACCGTTTTAATCTTTCCTCATACGAGAGGAGTTCCAACCCCTTTATTATTTTGGTCGTTCTTCTTTGAACCTTTTCTAGTTCTGCTATATCTAGTTCTGCTATATCTTGAGATAAGGAGACCAGAATTGGATGCAATACTCCAGGTGAGGTCGTACCATGGAGCGAAACAGAGGCATTATAACATTCTTAGTCTTGTTAACCATCTCTTTATTAATAATTCTAGCATCTTGTTTGCTTTTTTAGCCGCCGCTGCGCATTGGGTGGAAGGTTTCATCATATTGTCTACAATGACACCCAGAATGTTTCTTGGGCGCTGTCCCCCCCCCCCCAAGGTGGACCCCGTGCATCTGGTAACTGTGATTTGAGTTATTCTTCTCAATGTGCGTCACATTGCATTTGTCCACATTAAATTTCATCTGCCACTTGGATGCCCATTCTTCCAATATCCTAAGGTTTGCCTGCAATTTTTCACAATCCGCGTGTGTTTTAACAACTTTGAAAAGTTTAGTGTCATTTGCAAATGCAAGCAGTGTCTCACTTCCGGCTCACTACACAATTGTTTCCCACGTACTCACCTTTATAGGACCCCCAGGGACCCCTGAAGAAGACTTTTTGTCGAAACGCGGACCGTGTTGGGTTCTGTATCCCTCGTGGACTAGGTCCTTTAACCGTTTCAGGACCAAGGGACATATTTGTCCCATAACTTTAAAATCCTATCAATTTTGATTGGGATAGTCTACAGTTCTAAATTTGATATGTACGGATTCCATATGATACTGCCTTTATGTAAACAAACTGGTTCCGACATTCATTCATTAGCGTCGTTGCTAGATTGACGAGAAGATTCACTTGCCACACTGTCCATAAGCCAGAAGTGTGATTTTTTAAATAAAAATAATGATATTACACAAAAAAAAATCAATTTTTTGGCATCTGCAAGCCCTTTTTACCATAAAAATGTCGTCAAAACCACAAAAATTGGCCTACGATCCTTATGGTCCTGAAAGGGTTAAGGCTATATGGATGGAATTATTTTATGTGGATGATTTCAATGTACCTTTGGAACTTTGACACTTTCAAATAAAGTCCATTTAGGAACATCGTCATTCCACAGAGTTTGGTTTTTTGTTTTTTTTCTCTGAATTTTCTTCTTTGTGGATATTTTGGGGTCAATTCCTTTTGTTTTTTTGTGTGTGGCTAGAAGGCCATCGTACAGTTTTTTTTCGTTTGACGTCTCTGGGGGGGGTGCGTGAATGGTGGGTGGGTTCTCCTATGTCTGGTTGTGGTAGTTAGGATTTGGCAGTTGTTCAGGTAGGCTGGGCTGTCTCCGTTTATGGTTTTAAATAGTAGGCAGTAGAATTTGAATAGTATTCTTGCTTGTTTTGGGAGCCAGTGTGAGTCGAGGTATGCTGCAGTGATGTGGTCGTGTTTCCTCAGTGAATAGATAAGTCTTAGAGCTGTGTTTTGAACTGTTTATAGTTATTTTGTCATGGTTGCGGGGCAGGGGAGATAGAGAATGTTGCAGTAGTCTAGAAGACCTAGGACTAGGGACTGAAGCAAGAGCTGGGATTGCGTTCTGTCGAAGAATTTTCGAACTTGCCTTAAGTTTCTCATGACCGCGAAAGATTTTTGTATTGTTTTGTTTATTTGTGGTTGCATGGTACAGCATCTGTCTATCATCATTCCTAGAAGTTTTAGAGTGGGTTGTATGAGGTATGTGATTGAGTTTATTACTAGATTTGTTATGGTTGGAGTTTTGTTATTTTCGAGGAGAATGAATTTTGTCTTGTCTGGGTTCAGTTTGTTTGTGATTGTTCATCCATGTTGCTACAGTTTCAAGTGTCCTGTGTAGTGTGTCTGTCATGGAGGATGTTGGTTGGTCAAAAGGAAGGAGAATGGTGGTGTTGTCTGCGTAACTATAGGAGGTTAAGCCTAATTTGTCCAGGCAGGTGCCGAGGGATGCAATGTAGAGATTGAAGAGAGTTGGGGATAGTGGAGATCATTGGGGTACGCTGCAGGGGTTGGACCATGGATCTGATTTTTCTTTGTTCAACTTTACTCTGTAAGTTCTGGACTGTAGGAATCCTTGAAACCATGTGTGTACCTTATCAGTGATTCCTATTGTATCTAGTATTTGTAGTAGGATGTTATGGTCCACCAGGTCAAATGCTGCGGTGAGATCCAGTTATATAATCAGCATTTTTCTAAATGTGCTGAGGTGTTGTCTAGCTGTGCCCAAGAGGGAACCTAGTAATGTCTCTGTGCTGTAATTTGTTCTGAAACCAGATTGTGTAGGGTGGAGTATGTCATGGTCTTCTAGGTAATTGGTGAGGAGTTTGGCTACTAGGCCTTCCATTAGTTTGATATAAAGTGGTATTAAGGCTATGGGTCTGTAGTTGGATGGTTGATCTGTTGCTCCTTTAGGGTCTTTTAGGATCGGGGTGACGACGATTTCGCTGAGGTCTTGCGGGAAAAGACCTTCAGGAAGCATGGTTTGTATCCATTGTAAGAGGAGAGCGTGGAATTTAGTACTGGAGGATTTTAATAGGTATGGAGGGCAGTGGTTGAGATCACAGGCTGCGTGGCTGTATTTTTTGTAGAGTTTGTTAAGATCAGACCATTGTATAGTGGGGAAGTGGGACCAAGTTCTGTCTGCCACAGCTGATTCTTTTTCTGTGGGGGGGGCATTGCGATCTCTTCTAGGTGGGTTGGGGTTCTGGTGAGGGTAGTCCTGGTAGTTGTAATTTTGTTTTTAAAGTATTCAGCTAAAAGGGTGGCTGAGGGGGGAGGGGTGTCATTATTGGCCTGGTAGGGTTTGGTGTCTGTGAGTTTTAGTATTTGGAATAGTTTTTTTGTGTCTTTGGTTTCTTTGCCTATTAGGTTTGTGTAGTGTGTCTTTCTTTTTTCTTTTAGTTTTAGCTTGTATTGTTGGTTTAGTTTTCTCCATGTTGTTTTCGTGGGTTCTTGGTTATTCTTTCTCCATTTTCTTTCTAGTCGTTTACATTGTCGTTTGAGTAGGAGTAGTTCATTATCAAACCATTTGTCTGATCTTCTGATTATTCTGATTTTTGCTTGTATTGGGGCTAGTTCATCTAGGTTGGCTGTACTTAGCCTGCACCATTGTGAGACGAAATCCTTGGGGTTGCACTCTTGTATTGTTGCGTCTGTTTTAGTCCAGAATTTGGAGGAGGTCGATGTATTTACGTGAATTGTTCTTTGGGGTTTACTCTCCTCCATTGAGAAAAATGACCATTTATTCCTACCCTCTATCCGATAACCAATTCCTAATTCACAACTGAACTTTGCCACCGATCCCATGGCTCTTTAATTTTCTCAGGAGCCTCTCGTGAGGAAATTTGTCAAAGCTTTCTGAAAATCTAGATACACTACATCAACCGTCTCACCTTTATCCACATGTTTATTCACACCTTCAAAGAAATCAAGCGAATTGGTGAGGCAAGATCTCATGCTGAATCTGTCATATTAAATCATGTTTGTCTATGTGTTCCACAATTTTATTTTTTATAATTGTTTCCATCATTTTGCCCTGCACTGAAGTCAATAAAATAAACAAAAAACCCGTTAGTGTAATTGCTGTAACTTCTTAAAAGTCCTCTTGAATTCCATAGTCCTCCATATTCCTTATACTTTAATCAGTGGATAGATTTTGACTTAGTCGGCACTGAAGTCAGGCTTACCAGTCTAATTTCCCAGATCTCCCTTGGAAGCCTTTTTAAAAATCAGCATTGGCCACCCTCCAATCTTCAGGTACTAAAGACAATTTTAGTGATAGGTTACAGATCACTAACAGCAGGTCAGCAATTTCATGATTGAGTTCTTTTAGTACCCTGCATGCAGTGTTCCCACTAAGCTGCGCTGGGGTGCGCTGGCGCACAAAATATTACCTCGCAGCGCACAAGTTTCTCGTCACAGCGCACACAGTGTAGAGCACAGTTCTTCAACCGCCGGTCCGCAAACAAAATCTTGCCGGTCCGCGAAGGATTCGGTCCCCGCCGCAACGAAAGGCCGGCGTCAGCTGACTTGCAACTTCCTGTTGCAGTCGCTGTGCCGGGACTCCTGCCTTCGCCGGGACTCCTGCCTTCCACCGCGTTTGCCTCCTGCCTTGTCTCCGCACCTCCAGACCAGCAGCGGCAGCTGTGTATGCTTTTAACTTCGGCACAGAGCTGCCCCTAATCAATAGTTTAGCGCGGTTTCATAAGGCAGCCTCGGGGCCTTTGCTAGGCCGGCCCACATCGCATCATCGAAGCGGGCCGGCTATCAAAGGCCCCGAGGCTGCCTCATGAAACCGCGCTAAACTATTGATTAGGGGCAGCTCTGTGCCGAAGTTAAAAGCATACAGAGCTGCCGCTGCTGGTCTGAACTCTTGGGCCGCTGAAGGAGGGCAAAAAGCAGCTGTCCTGGAGGTTTCCCTTCCTCTCGCCTTTACAGGTTCCTTTTTTCCACCTTTTTTTTTTTTTCCTTCAAACGGCAACGGGCCCCAGCATCGACATCAATCAAGTAAGTTCCACTGTCAATCAAGCGGTTCTGCTCGGCCAAAGCTTCCCCTGTGACATGAGCCACCCTCAGGGGAAAGAAAGTGACCCACAAAGGTGAGGGGAAGGGGGGCAGATGATGGAAGTTGGGGGGGGGAGAGAGAGAGAGAGAGAGAGAAGGGGCAGATGATGGAATGGAGGAGATGAGAGAGAGAGAGAAGGGGGACAGATGATGGAAGTGAGAAGAAGGGAGAGAGAGCAGAAGGCAGATGGATGTCAGTTGAGAAGGGAGAGCAGATGCTGAATGGAAGTGGGGAAAGAACACATACTGGATGGAAGGAGGAGATAAATAAAGGGGGAAGAAAATAGTAAGATAATGGAGGGGTGAGGGAAAGGGGTGACAAGCTGTGTGTAGACACAGTGAAAAGAGGGAAACGGGACTAAATAGTAAGAAAGAATTTAATTTAGATGGAGGCAGAAAATAGAGAAGGAAGACCAGAGAAGAAAAGGGAAGAGAGAGCAGAGAATGATCAGATCTGAGTGGAGGAAATGAGAAGAGAGATATGCTAAAAACCACAGGGGGGAGGGAAGGATAGAGATGCCAGACCATGAGGGGAACAGAAGGAAGATGATGGATGCTAGACCAAATTGGGGGGTGGGGGGGGGCAGGAGGAGAGATGGCAGGGAAAGACAGACAGTGAATGGAAGGGGCAGATGCTGGACTGAAGAGACAGAGAAGGTTATCATGCTGCTGTACCGGGCCATGGTACGCCCTCACCTGGAGTACTGCGTCCAGCACTGGTACTTTAAGAAGGACACGGTACTACTCGAAAGGATCCAGAGAAGAGCAACTAAAATGGTTAAGGGGCTGGAGGAGTTGCCGTACAGCGAAAGATTAGAGAAACTGGGCCTCTTCTCCCTTGAGCAGAGGAGATTGAGAGGGGACATGATAGAAACATTCAAGGTACTGAAGGGAATAGACTTAGTAGCTAAGGCAGGGAGAACGAGAGGGCACTCTCTAAAGTTGAAAGGGGATAGATTCCATACAAACGTAAGGAAGTTCTGTGGTAGAAAGCAACATATTTATTTGGCTCATAACTTGCTGGCGCCCGATATTTTTAGCTCACAGTGAAAAAAGTTTGCTCACAACACCCGCCCGCTTAGAGGGAACACTGCCTGCATGCCATCCGTTCCAGGTGATTTATCATTTTTATCTTGTCGATTAGGCTTAGTACATCTTCCAGACACAACAAGATTTCTTTCAGTTGCTCCGCATCATCACCCTTGAAAACCATTTCTAGTTCAGGTGGATCTCTTACATCTTCTTCCATAAAGACTGAAGCAAAGAATTCATTCAGTCTCTCTGATATGGCCTTATCATCCCTGAGCACCTATTTTGCTCCTTGATTGGAGAATGGACTACTTGGCTTGATGGGCCATTGGTCTGATCCAGTAAGGCTATTCTTATGTTTTTATGTTCTTGGTTCAACACATGTATAGACACTGAAGGACACCTTTTAATTCTAGGTTTTTGACCCAGTGAAATACAGAGAGGAGATAGATCAGTGGTCTCCAATCTTTTTTCATGGGAAGGGCCGCAGTGTGAATATGAGAAAGCCCTGAGGGTCACTTAAAGATTTCACATTTATACGTATTACTAATTTTGTAAATTGCCCTGATCTACTTGTTGAGACTGGGTATTAAACATTAAAAATTAATACTGATTCTACAACATTTCAAGGATATATTTCACAAACTCACTTTATTTTTGGAATGTCAACCATAGCAAGTTCCATAAATAAAAGATTGTTTGCAGTTACGATGTCAAGTGGGCAAGATTGAAATGAAAACATTTACAGGATTTGAAGAACTTTTCAGCCAACAATCTGGGGGCCACAATAGAGGACTTCAGGGGCCACATGTAGGAGATCACTGGATCAGATGACGATCATAACTGCATTCTGTACCATAAGAACATAAGTAATGCCTCTGCTGGGTCAGACCTGGGGTCCATCATGCCCAGCAGCCCGCTCATGCGACGGCCCAACAGATCCTCTATTTATACCCTTCTATCCCCCTTTCCAGCAGGAAATTGTCCAATCCTTTCTTGAACCCCAGTACCGCACTCTGCCCTATTACGCCCTCTGGAAGTGCATTCCAGGTGTCCACCACATGTTGGGTAAAGAAGAACTTCCTAGCATTCGTTTTGAATCTGTCCCCTTTCAACTTTTCCGAATGCCCTCTTGTTCTCTTATTTTTCAAAAGTTTGAAGAATCTGTCCCTCTCTACTGTCTCTATGCCCCTCATGATCTTATAAGTCTCTATCATATCTCCTCTAAGTCTCCTATTCTCCAGGGAAAAGAGACCCAGTTTCTCTAATCACTCAGCATATGTAAGGTTTTCCATCCCTTTTATCAGACGCGTCGCTCTCCTCTGAACCTTCTTGAGTAATGCCATATCCTTAAGGTATGGTGACCAAGATTGGATGCAGTATTCCAGGTGCGGGCGCACCATCGCCCGATACAACGGCAGGATGACTTCTTTTGTCCTGGTTGTAATACCCTTCTTGATTATACCTAGTATTCTATTCGCTCTCTTAGCAGCCGCTGCGCACTGTGCCGTCGGCTTCATTGTCATGTCCACCATTACCCCCAAGTCCCTTTCTTGGGTACTCTCATTCACTAACATCCCTCCCATCGTATAGTTGTACCCCGGCACTTTGTCCGGGCTTTGAAAAGAAATCACGTCGAGAGGGGCAACGCAGTGACGTCACACAAACACACTTGCATATGTGTGTGATGTCATCGTGTCACATCCACGCATGCGTGGACGCCTTCCTGCCTGACGAACAGGCAATGGGGGCTGGGGCCGAGGGCTGAGCTGGGGCGGGGATGGGTAGAACTGTGCGGGCCTGGAGGTGGGTCTAGGGCAGTGGTGTCAAAGTCCCTCCTCGAGGGCCGCAATTCAGTCGGGTTTCCAGGATTTCCCCAATGAATATGCATGAGATCTATTAGCATACAATGAAAGCAGTGCATGCAAATAGATCTCATGCATATTCATTAGGGAAATCCTGAAAACCCAACTGGATTGCGGCCCTCGAGGAGGGATTTTGATACCCCTGGTCCAGGGATCTGGATTTTACTGACATAAAATCTGGTAACCCTAAGTATGGATGTTTTACGTAACTTCCTCAAAGAACCCTTCTCCCATTTCTTTGTTTTTGTTTTTTAAACATAGCTTCTGTGTTTCATATTGTTTTCTTGATCCTATTCTAGTCTTCTAATAAAAACCTTTGCATGCCATGTTTGACCTTCTAATCCAAAAGGTGGGGTCCCTTCCTTCTGTAAGCACTGCACCCCTTGACTGCAGTGATGTCACAGCATCATTTTAATCTCATAAACGGTGGGAAAAACTGGAGGTGTTTTTCATGCTTTTTAAAGGGAAGTCTCTTGTCGTGTAGCTGAAACTTATCTGTTATGCTGTTGAAATAAAAGCCAGTAGTTACGAGATGATTAAGCATACCTGTTGCATAAACCGCAGTGGATGGGGAGGAGGTTAGACTGGTGCATGTAAGTTTCACTTCCTCTCCAGTTTGAAGTGAAACAATGATAGCTTGTTATGAAATGGAAGGTCAGGATTGGTGATGAGATGTACGGATGGATACAGAATCAGTTCAAAGGATATCCAGGCATCGCATATATTCAAGAATAGTTTGAGGAGTGGCTCAGTGGAAACTAGGGAAGCCACGGTTTAAATTTACCCTTCCCTCCCAATTCTTGTGACCTTGGATAAGTCACTTTCTCTGAGGGCAAGCAGGCATAATATTATCATACTGGTCTTTAAGCCCATTACATTAACGGGTGCTAGAATAGATGTGTATGTCTCTTTCTTTCTGTCTGTCTGTCTGTCTCTCTTTCTGTATCTCTCTCTCTCCTTGGCTGCTTTCTGTCTGTCTGGCTCTCTTTCTTTCTGTCTCTCTCTTTCCTCAGCTGTCCACCACCACCCCTTGCCTGCTCCCCCTGTCCAGCAGTAGCCCTTCTTCGCCCTTCCTTTTACCCCCCCCATTGTCCAGCAGCACCCCTTCACTGCTCCCCCTGTCCAGCAACAGCCCTTCTCCCTTTGTTTTATCTCCCCCCTGTCAAGTTCAAGTTCAATTTTATTTGATGTATCGCCTATAACAATTTCTAAGCGATGTACAATAAAATATCATAAATGATAACAAATAGTGTTAAAACAATACTTCTTAAAATTTTTGAAAGGCAAAAATTTATAACATACAATGTTAGAACTTTAAGGAGTTACATCACAAACTTGATACATTAGGAAAGAAGGGAAAAAGTTACAATATTCTCAATCTAATATGGGAAAAACATTAAAGTTACATACATAAGGAAGGGGCAAAAAAAAAATTAAAATTAAGAGATTAAAAATTGAGCTTGAAAAACAAGGAATATATAAACCAAGTATAAAATTAAATGGTAAAAGCATCTTTAAATAAAAAAGTTTTCAAAGATTTTTTAAAAGAATTGAGGTCTTTATCTTTTCTTATGTAAAAGGGCAGGGAATTCCAAGTGTGAGGTCCTAAAACAGAGAACATTTCATTTCTTCTTGTGCCTACTGTTTTTAAAGAAGGGACCGATAATAGATCTTGAGAAATAGATCGAAGGGAACGAGAAGCATGATAAGGAATAATCATTTTGGAGATAAATTGTGGTTCCTTAGATGCCATAGTTTTAAAGATTAGTAGTGCTATTTTAAAAGTGATTCGATGATTAATGGGTAACCAGTGGGATTTTATCAGTAAAGGAGTTACGTGGTCATATTTTTTTGCTTTATGGATTAGTTTTATTGCGGTGTTTTGGATAATTTGGAGCCTCTTTTTATCCTTTTGTGGTATATTGAAGAGTAGAGAGTTGCAATAGTTGCACCTCTTCCCTGCTCCCCTTGTCCATCAGTACCTGCTCCCAAACCGCAGCTGCTTCCGTTGCGTGGCCCTCTTAGAGTGAGTGAGGGCGGGAGGGGGGAGTCGCCGGCGTGTTCTACCTGCTCCCAAACCATGGCCCCTTCTCCATTGCGTGGTGCTCTTACAGTGAGTGAGGGCAGGAGGGGGGAGTCGCCGGCGTGTTCTCCGCCTCCTTCCGTCCGTGGTCGCCATTTCAAACTCTGCATACGCATAGGAGCCAGAAAACTGCCACAGGCTCGTTCTACTGGCACGGAGCTATGGATCACGGACGCAGAGATCATGAAGTTTGAAGTGCGCATGCACGCTTAGGGTTTTATTATAGTAGATGTGAATGACATCATCCACGGAACCACTTATGGGCAATGCAAAGTGCACTGCCAGTGCCTTCCCGCCCAATGACAGCTCACAGGACTATTGGTTCTTTGTTTTCCATGGGGCTGAGAAGCAGTGTCTTCAGGTTCTCTTCAGCACATCAAAATTTTTGCTCTCTTTTTCTGCTTTACCATTCTTATTTTTCAGCGTTTTCCTCATCTTTTTTTATCATGTTCTAGTATTTTACCTGACTTTGGTTCATTTTTGGTAATTTTTTATTTGTAGAACACTCTTGAGTCCTCCCCACCTCTGTTTATGGCATCCTAGCTACTTGACCTTCCTAGGCCATTGAACCCTTTGACTTTTAAAACCAATTGGAGGAAATTTTTTTTCACTCGGAGAATAGTTAAACTCTGGAAAGCGTTGCCAGAGGATATGGTAAGAGCGGATAGCGTAGTTGATTTTAAGAAAGGTTTGGACAAGTTCCTAGAAGAAAAGTCCATAGTCTGTTATTCAGAAAGACAAGTTGTAGATAAAAGAGCAGTAGGTAATTTATAAAGAGGGGACACTTGAAGGGAAAGAGGCCATAGAGCGAAGGGAGACTAGTAGCCAAGGGAATGGGACGGAGGGGAGCAAGGGAGCTAAAAATGAAAAAAGCTAGACGATTGTACAGTAAGAAGAAGGGAAGGAGGGAGACCAAAAGTGATAAGCAAAGCCTAACTAGAAATTTGAATACATCTTGGACACCTTGAAAGTTAGAATAACTGTTTAGCTTTGTGAAAAGACTAGTGTTCTACAATTATCATTAGAAATCTCAAAATGGAAGTTCAAATAATTGGTTATATGTCGACATCATCGTAGAATATTCAAATATATTTTTTTTTCTTTACCATAAAAGCCAGAACTGTACGAGTCCAATATCCTTGCATGCACAAATAGTTTCTGAAGGATGATTATAATTTAGGAACTACACCAAAAGCAAAAAGAAACTGCAGAGAGGCATGTACAAAGGTTTAGGAACTTTTATTTGAAGTCGATAAAATGTTGTTTTCCAAGAGATGGCTCTCATTGACACGGAGAATGGGCCCAACACGGACTGTGTTTCGGAGAAACACTCCTTCTTCAGGGGTCCGAGTTGTGCTGTACTTCACAAATGGAGAACTATATGGAATATGACCTTGTAGTTTTAAAGTTCGTAGGTAACAGGCTATGCGGAGGTCGAACTGACACACAGTGTTGGGTCCGTTCTCTGTGTAAATGAGAGCCATCTCTTGGGAAAACAACATTTTATTGACTCCAAATAAAAGTTCCTGTCCCTTGTACATTCTTCTCTGCAGTTTTTGGAATTTTTTTTTTTTTTTTTTTGATTTTGCTGTTCTTCCTTTCCTGCAGACTTGTTGGATTTTTCTTTGTTTTGCATTTTTATAATTTTGGAACTAATAGCTTGGTAACAAGAACGTGACCATCATTTACTGTTCAGATCTTCCCAGACTTCTGTGGGCCATTCCTCTGGCTTTCCCTCTAGCCCCCTTCTCCTCCTATCTGGTTCTCCTTCCTCGCTTGTCTCCAAAGCTCTCATAACAGCTTGTGGAAGTCAACCACCCTCTTAGTCTAATGCAGTCTCTTGCTTGTGTTTTTTGATTTCAGTGGATGCCGTAGTGGAATTTGACTACCAGGCTCAGCATGAAGACGAGCTGACCATTGTTGCGGGTGACATTATCACCAACATCAAGAAGGAAGATGGAGGTTGGTGGGAAGGAGAGGTGAAAGGCAGGCGAGGTCTGTTCCCTGACAACTTTGTAAGAGTGAGTACGAAGTGACGCTTGTTTTTTACTGCTTTTTATTTCTTGTATGCCACAGGACATAGCGCTTGCTGGCAGGGGAAGATGGCTTCCAGTCAAGGTGGATCTGCTCCAGGTGTTAAGTACCAAACCCTGGTACATGTTTACCAATTCGATCATATTTCGTGTCTGATGCTGGTTTTTTTTTTTTTTAAATGTGATTCATTAAGTCTTTAATTTTAGTAGATTTTGCATACTGCATTATAATCTCAGGTGAGGCTGGACTCATTTAGAGCGCTGGTCTTTGACCTGGGGGCCATCGCGTGAGCGGACTGCTGGGCATGATGGACCACTGGTTTGACCCAGCAGTGGCAAGTCTTATGTTGTACCCAAATCCCTCTCCCTTAGCTATGCATACCCTCGTCCCACCTGGTTCCTCTCCGTAAATGTTAATACGTGAACCTCACCTTATCCTTAGATACACTGCCACGAAATCTGTATATTTGGATATTTCCCTTCGATGATAAATTGTTAGCCTTTTTTTTAAAAAAAAATTCTTTATTCATTTTCAAACTTTCATCAAGTGTACAGGCATTAAATAAACAACATTAAAGTACAACACTTGCAACTCTTATTACTGTATCTTATAATATGTATAATTACCGTATTTTCACGCATATAACGCGCGCGTTATACATGATTTTACAAACCGTGCATAACCTTGCACGTTATGCACGTTATATGCGTGAGCGCGTTGTACAAAATTTTTTTTTACATAGTTCCCCACCCCCGACGTCCGATTCACCCCCCCCCCGCAGGACCGCTCGCACCCCCACAGCCTCCCGACCCCCCTTCCATCATGTAGACGCTCCTACCGGTGTCCTGCTGCTTCCTCTTGGCGGTCCCGGCCCTTCTGTGAGCCCTGCGCCTGCGCTGCTTCCTCTTCCGGCGGTCCCGCCCTTTCTCTGACGGGAGAGTCGGGGCAGCATGCGCGGTATACGGGTGTGCGTGGTGTACAAAATTTTTTTTACATATATTTTGGTTTCCTGCGCGCTATACCCGTGTGCACGTTTTACACGGTTGCTCGTTATCTACGTGAAAATACGGTAGCCCTCATCCCACCCCCATACCCATTATTCTTTTCTGAGATAAACAATAAAATGTGACCCTCCCCCCTCCCAGCATTAGATGGTGTATCTCTCAATAGAAAAAAAAAAAAATGGCATTTAATCATTACAATAATTCGTTAATGGCTCCCAAATTTTAATAAAATTCTTATAATTACCATGTAGTATAGCTAATGATCTTTCCATTTTATATATGTGACAAAGTGAATTCCACCAAAACTTATAACTTAGTCTACTATGATCTTTCCAATTCCTAGTAATATGTTGAATGGCGACTCCTGTCATTATCAATAAAAGTTTATTGTTATTCGCTGATATCTGGCTCTTTTTTTCTCATCGACATTCCAATTTAGATTTAGATGATAAATCGTCAGCCTTAATATTGTACCTAAGCACTCTCTGCTTTTATGACTTCCCTTCTCTTTTATTACCCCACTCTCTGAATCTGTTTGTTCTACTGGTAACCCATTCTCAGAAACTGTGCTTGTTCTACTGTTATCTGCCCTGAGCTTTCTGGGAGGACTGGGAATAAATTCATAACCCCTTGGATGTGGTCATGAAGGGTAACAGTTTGTGGCCAGAGAGAGCTCTGATTAGGGTTACCGTACATCTGGGAAAACCCGGACATGTCCTCTTTTTAGAGGACTGTCTGGGCGCCCGGAGAGATTTCCCGAAACCCGGAAGTTTGTCCGGGTTTTGTGCTCGGAGGCCGCGTCTGGAAGCCTTTGCGCATTCATGGGCGTCACCGTGATGATGTCATACGCACATGCGTGTGACATCGTTGCGTCAATGTCCGCACAGGTGCGAAGGCTTCCAAATGCGGCCTTCGAGCTCAGGGAGGTTCACTGGAGGGGGGGGCAGGGCTGGGGGAGGAACGGGGCAGAGCCATGGAGCAGAAAGAGGCAAGGCCAGGCGTTCTCTTTTTTTTTTTTTTCAAAGAGGAAATCTGGCCCCCCTGGCTCTGATGCCTTAGCCCCTGACTCAGGACTGACATTGCAATGATCAGATGAGGTATGTTGGGGGGGAGGGTAGGAGAAGAGACGTAAAATAAGTGAAATCCCTGCAACAGCAACAGATGAAGGCTCATAGCATGAGATTCTGGGTCAGCTTCTTAGTGAGCTGGAAGTATAAAAAAGCAGTAAGGAGCTATTGGGTGGAAAAATAAAATATTCTGGTTTGAAAAAGTTTCAAAATGGCTTTTTAGTTTAAACGGATATATTTTGCTGAAATTGTGTTCTTTTGCTTAAATGCATACATCTGGCTGTCTTTACTCTTTGCAAAGCAGTCTCGGGGGATAATTCTAAATCTTCTGCAAAATTGTAGTGCAAAAAAAAAAAAAAAAGAGCATACATTAACCAGAGAGATGCGTAAGCTTTGGGGTTTGCTTTAAACTGTCCTGCATTGTTGTGGATTTGATATGCCAGACCAGGACTTGGAAGGGAGCAGGCTTCTGAGACAGGAGAGCTCTGCAGGTGGGAACTGAAACCTAGATAGGGCAGGAAGCTGTGGTCATGCAGAGAGGAAGCCCATCGTGTGCAGTCGCCCGTTTTGCTTTACAAATCAGTCTGCAGCCAGCTGTAACTTTTTTAAAAAAAAAAATTTTTTTTGCAGTGTGGTTTTCTTGTATCTTCTTTCAGTTTGACTTTGTTTTTCCCCCCCTACATCTACTTTGCAGAACACTGCTCATGGTAAAGGTTGACTATCGGGGTCCATCGAGTCTTCACAGCAAGGTGGCTCGACGCATACCTGCCGCTCTGTTTTAATAAATTAAAATGGATGCATAGGTAGGGTTATCGGATTTTACTTTAGCAAAATCCGGAGCCCCGGCCTCTAGACCCTCCACCAGGTCCACCCAGTTCCATCCATCCCCATCCCGTTACATCCCAGTCCTGCCACAATCCCACCCCACCCCCACCCCCGCTGCCGGCTCTCGTCGGGCAGAAGGAAGCTTTTCAAAACCTGGACAAAGTGCTGGGTTTTGGAGCACATGTCCAGGGTAATCCAGACATCTGGTAACCCTATGTATAGGTATTCAGTACCAAACTCCCCTGCAGAAAACATTAAGCAGAATAATATAGAGCACTTCAACACATATTCATTCCTACTCAGTTGTCTTTCGTGGAAATTAAAAAGCTCAAAAAAAAAAAAAAAAAAAGGGGGGGAAGGGACACAGGTATAAACAAAACACTTTTATTTAAAATGTCAAACAAATTTCAATTAAAATCACACAGATATATAAATAAATAAAATGTGGCAGGCATATCCAAGTCCTTTGTAATAAAACATATACTGGAGTTCGTGTTTGTCCTAACCAATGTGCCAGGCGGCAGGAACCTTATGGCAAGGCTACTTTTTACACCCCTGTAGAAGGCCGTTGTGGCTGGAACTCGTTGGGGTCCAGTATATGTTTTATTACAAAGGATTTTATGTGCCTGCCACATTTTGTTTATTTATATATCTGTGTGATTTTAATTGAAATTTGCTTGACGTTTTTTTTTTTTTTTTTTTTAAATTAATTTTTTAATTTTATTTATTTATCGATTTTAAATTACAATCAAGTTAACACTTGTACAGAAAGATAATGTTAAGCCACAAATAAAGTACAATTATGTCCTACTAATCCACTATTCCAAGAGAACTTAATATAGCTTAACTTTAACTCAAGTCCTCAATATTAGAACCAAGATGTAGAAATCGGCGAAGTAATAACAAAGAAGTAAAAGTAAAGATAAAATAAAGGTTATTGGCTGAGGCAGGAAATCAAAATCTATGAGTGCTTCATATATCCTCTCCTGACACGAAGGTTATCAGTTGACTAGGATAAAATAAAACATATTTTTGCGATTGATACACTATCGCACATTTACATGGATGACGAAGAAAATAAGTCGCCCCCAAGGGCAATAACTCCCGGCTTTAACAACAAGAATTCACGTCGACGTTTTTGTGTATCTCGTGACAAATCAGGATACATTTGTATTTTATACCCTAGAAAGTCCTTCTGTTTATTCTTAAAGAAAAGTCTCAATAGCCAGTTCTTATCTGGTGTTAGGGCAACTGTTAAGGGAAAATTTGCTTGACATTTTAAATAAACGTATTTGTTTTACGCAGTGGTTTGACCTATGTCCGTTCCCCACTTTTTTTGTTCCTATAGTTCGCCTGTGGGGTTGCTTTTTTCCTTTGTATTGTGTGATAAATTAATAAGCTCAACCAGAGGGAAGGAAAAGCCTCAGATTTTTAACGGGAATTATATAGAGAGATTCTACGAACTCCCTAGCTCAGTCACTGGCATAAAAACCCTACCCTTTGGCGCTGAAAAAACTGTGTGATTGCAAATATATTTCTAAAACAGTATAAATATCTTTTCAGTTAAACAATCGCCTTGTTGCAAATTTAAAAAACATCATGGCTTGTACCCTTACCTTTCTGGCATTTGTTATTTACGTGTTCCTATTTACACTTTAGAAGACGGCTAAAAACCTTTCTTTTCTACAGGACAAAAGCGAAAAGCGTATGTGAGTTTTAGGGTAGGAGCACTATCAGGTCCTGGACCTGAGGGGCCGCCGCGTGAGCGGACTGCCGGGCACGATGGACCTCCGGTCTGACCCGACAGAGTCAAGTCTTATGTTCTTATGTTCTCCAAGTTTATAGTCAATTAAATTTCCATCTAGACGCGCTCATCTTACTATGCTCACTTAATAACTTTTGTAAACCGCATTGAACTTTAGATTATGCAGTCTAGAAATCTGATTTTATGTTGTTTTATTGTGAAAGTATCAAAATAATTTTTTTTTTTTCCAATCCATCATATAGAAGTTTTAAAATGTTCCCTTTGGCCATCAGACATCCATCAAACACTCTATTTCAAAAATACTTTTATACTTGCTGTGATTCCTCTAAACTTTTCACCTACAGCTTCCCAATAAGTCTTTACAGGCATTCTGCTCTCCAGTTACAACTTCTAGTCATTGAGTTTTGCTTTGTCTTCAATGGTGTCAAATCGCTTTCCTTTCAGCGTGCATTTAAGCTTAGAAACCAAGAAGGAAGTCAGCAGGGTCCAAGTCAAGAGAGTAAAGTGGCTGTCGTCACGTTTTTTTTTTTTTGTGTGTGTAAAATTCGCTAATTTTGTCGGATGAAAAGTTTGCAAGTCGCAGATCGGAGGAAGCGTCACCAAGCTTTTTTCATCTTTACGCATCTAGATGGGCTCTGCTTCTGCCACAAATTGAGACCAGTCTTCCTGAGGCAATTGCCTGTAACCCGAAAGAGTGGCATCTTTTCGTTGACAGCTTATCCAGGAGCATCAGAGCTGTGCTGCTACATAACGGGAACAAGTACAAGTCTCTTCCTTGTCTCACTCAGTGCACCTCAAAGAGGATTGTAACAGCAACAAGGCCTTACTAGGTATTTTGAAGTATGACGAGTACGGCTGGGAAGTCAGTGGAGACTTCAAAATGGTGGCTTTACTAATAGGTCTCCAAGGTGGTTTTACGAAGTTTCCCTGCTACTTTCTCTGCTTTTGGGACAGCAGGGTCACAAAAGTGCACTATCAAAATGGTACTGGCCACAGTAGACTGAATTCTCTGTGGGGAGAAATGTCAAATGGTGGACCCCGGAAGGTGCTGATGCCACCACTGCACCTCACATTGGGCCTAATGAAACAATTTTTCAGCACTCTTAGGTAAGAAGTCGGCAGCCTTTCAAGTTCTTCCAAGACATCTTCACTAATCTGTCTGAGGTAAAGATCAAAGTTCTTTTGGAGGAAGCGTGGAGACTTCCTGAAGTTGCATGTAACACTGCTGTTAACGTCCACTCCCTCGGTACCAGCCCAATCTCAGCATAGCACATTGAGGCCACAGGATACCAGATCTCCATCGAGGCATTGATCGACGAGTGTGCATTGACGCTCTTCATCAAGACATTGATCTCCTGCCTCTGAGCATCGCTCTAGATGCATCTATCCCATGCTTATGGGAGTAAGAGACCTTCCCATTGCTCTTCTTCCTTCTCATCAGATTGGAACTGAAGACATTGTGGAGCATTTTCTCGCCAATCTCACCAATCTCCTCCTCATGCATCATCTTTCAGAGAATCTCCTGCGGTTTGGGCAGTTGATTCTGACCTGTCTCAGCACCCTACTGATTCTGAGTGTGAGGCCACTTTGTCTGCTCCAGAATCCTATTGAATACCTTCGGATCCTTCTCCTCCTCCCCCAATAAGGAGGTCTCCTCTGGAAGGACTCTCTTTTCACTAAATATGTGAGACAGTTGGGACAGGTTCTGCCGATCAAGCTAGAGGCAGCCACTGAGCCCAGGGCAGAGTTGTTAGATGCTTTAGACTACGATGATCCACCTAAGGAACTTCTCTATGTAAAGGTGCATGTGTCTGCTCTCGTCGCTATCTTGGTCTACCTGAGGTATTTGAGCCTTTATTTACAACTGCCCAGGTTTTCTTCTATCTCACTTAATCCCTCTGTTGCAGTGACAGTTTTCGAATGTTGGGGAGGGGGGGGGGAGGAGGGGGTACATACCCTATAGCTCTAACCCCTATATCCTGCCACTAGTTGTCACTTCTGCCCAACATCTAGAATATTCTTCTGGGAGCTGTGAATGCTGCCTCTTCATTTAGAGAATGACATAGGGATATAATTTGTCCCTGTCTCCGCGGATAACTGCGTGAAACCATCCGATATCATTTTTTAGTATCTATCTCATCCTCAGTCCTTCTACACCTGTATGCTTCAATGCAAGGCTTGAGGGAGACGGGGGACAAATTCTGTCCCTTTGTCATTTGTCCGCAGCATTTGAAGTCCCAGCTGAATTGGGGAGCAGAAGACATGATTTGGGAATTGAGCCCAGGTCCTGCAGGACCACAGAGACCACTTTATAGGGGACACTCGAAGTCGCAGGAAGATACTTTTTAAAACCAAACAGGAGGAAATATATTTTCACTCAAAGAATAATTAAGCTCTGGAACACCTTGCCAGAGGATGTGATGAGCGTTTAACGTAGATGGTTTTAAAAAAGATTTAGACAAGTTCCTGGTGTAAAAGTCCATAGTCTGCTATTGAGACAGACATGGGGGAAGCCACTGTTTGCCCTGGATTGGTAGCATGGAACGTTGGACTAGATGGGATATTGGGCTAGATGGATCATTGGTCTGACCCAGTAAGACTGTTCTTATGAATGGACCCATAATTACACCCCTGAAGAGGATGGCTTTTCTGAGGTTGGGACCAGAGAAATCTTGTCCCCCACACTCCTGCAGGCCTGGTCCAATATCAAAACTGCAGGTTTAGATGCAGGCAGTGACGTAGTAAAGGGGGGGCAGACCTCCCCAGGTGCTGTCTTGGTGGGGGCACCAGCACTTCTCCACCCCCCCACCCCCAACACCACACTCACTCTCTCCCTTCCCTGCCCCCCATACCTCTTTAAAATCTTAACCAGCGCGAGCAACTACTCTGGCCTGCTTCCCGTACCGGTCTGGCTCCCTCCGATATCCCTTCTGGGTCTCGGGGACAGGAAATGATGTCAGAGGGAAAGCCGGTGCGAGCAGCGTGCTGGTGAAGATGCAACACAATACAACGGGGCAACGTTGAACTCTTGGTGGCGAGGCAAATATTCATCGCCAGATTCCATTTATGACACTCAAAATCGGGCGCCAAAGATAGAAGATGTGCACACAAATTAATTGGTTTACAAGCCAATTAACTGCAATAAAAGGACTGTTAATTGCTGCAGTGAACTGGTCTTATTAAAAACGTGCACACGCGTCTTCCTGCCTGCTGTTCTACATCCGCACAAGCCTAAAATTCCCCCTAATGCACAACTCAAAGGAAGCACGAGTAGAGGTGGGCCGATATAGAATAGCACTATTTCCACATCCAAATGACAAGAGCCGGGCACCGACATTTACACCAGGTTCCGGTTGGCATAAATACTGGTGCCAAAATATGAGCATGGAAACGGGCTGTAAGCGCTAGTCTATAAAAAATCACTCGACTCAGAGCATCCTTTTAAAGCAGTGCATTGCAAACCGTGTGCCGCAGCACGCTAGTGCGCCTTCTGAGATTTTGGGTGTGCCGCGGCGCACTGGGAAGGGGGAGAGGCGCCGTCTGACTCCTCTCAGGCCCTCTTCCCTGCTGGCACCCCTTTCTGGCGTCTCATGTATCGCGCAAATTTGTGTCAACACTCGTAGGACCCCTGAGGGCTCCTTTTACTAAAGTGCGCTACCATTGAGCTGGCGTTAGTTTTTACGCGCAGCGTAGGGGGTTAGCGCGCGCTAAAAACGCTAGCGCACCTTAGTCAAAGAGGGGGTAGACGTCGCTGAAACACAGACTATGTAAGGTCCAAGCCTCACTCTGTGAGCTTTAAATATCATTGACGCCTTTATGTTGCACCCGATTTTTAATTCACAGGCTGTTTTACTTGGACATTCGAATAAACATACACTTCCTGGATCCCCAGAGACTTGTGTTCCTTCTTGTGCTTTCGGAATTTCGATTAATGGCACGCAGGACATACGGTTGCTGACGTGATCTGTCGGTTAACTGAAGGCAGGAAGTCTCCTTTTAAAAACGGTGCCAGCACCTTAGGGGGGGTTTTCTAATCTGATACCAACATAATTTTTTTTTTTTTTTACAGCAGCCACAAACGCTCAGCATTTTACCAGCACCTGCTCGGCGACTCATTCTATCAAGTGAATCTGTCAGCGCAACACTGATGGTGCTTCTATATTAGACTTCATTGTTTCTTTGTCTTTTAGGAATGATGCATTTGTTCCAGTCGGTATCTCTATGCTTCAGTGATTGCAGCAATTACGGATCGTATGCAAAATAGGCTGCACAGCCTAAGCGATCATTTGCAGGCGCGAGGTTAATTGAATTTTTATGGCACACGCTTCGCTTGTATATTGGCTATAATTTGGAAATTAGAAGTTTAAATCTATTCAGATACTTTTCAGCGCAATCTTTCAGCGTAATGTTTAGACAATTATAATTGTGTAATTGAACAATAGAGGTAACACACAAAGGCACTCCCTAGTAAGATTCCTCTGTTCTGGTAATCAGCCCAAACTTATATGGTACAAAAAAATACGACCGAGTATCACTATGACAAGAATTTTTATTTTTTTTTTTTTAGTGAAAATGGAATGTGCTTTCAATTTGTTTTATCAATAATTCTTGCATTCAAAATACTTGAGAGGACTCATTGGAAGCTGTGGCTCACCTCTGTGAAATATCCTGTTTTATGCTAGGAGTGGCCTCGGCACCCTGAGATTGTGAGTTCAACTCCCACTGCAGCTCCTTGTGACTCTGGGCAAATCACTTCATTGTCCAAAGTACAAAATAAGTACCTGTTTAAAAAATGCAAACTACTTTGATTGTAATCACACAAAAAAGGCAGTAGATCAAGGGCTAGATTCACTAACCTGCCCGATCGTTCCCGATCCGTGGCCGATCTGCAGCAGGCCGACTGATCCACAACGGGTCAGCATGCAAATGGGGCGATCGGAGGAACGCCCCCCCCTCTCAGTGACCACAAGGATCACTATTGAGTGATCCTGAAGTATGCGCAGACCATCTTCTTTGCCTGTAGATGGTCTGCGCATGCTGTCCGCGCTGGAAACTTTTATTTATTTTTTTTTTTTAACTGCCTTCTGTCTTAAAAATGTGTTGCCACATTTCCCATGCTTTCAGGAAACGGCTGCCAAAAATTTAGGCTCCGGTGGGGGTGTTTGCATTTGTGAAAGAGCTGTGACTGGACTGCTTTTTATTTTTCACGAGCCTGTGGTTAAAACCATGGGTTCGCACTACAGGGAAGGGCAGAGAATTGAGGCAGAGAAGAGAGTTGGGGCAAGAGAGAGAGAGTTGGGGCGGCCAGCAAGAGTCGGGGCAGAGAGTGCGGGGTGGCAAGAAGGAAAATCGCGGCAGGGAGCAGAGGTTTTTTGTCGGCAAAGCAGAAGAATTTGAGCAGAGAGCTTTTTTATTATTGCAGGGAGCAGAGAGCTTTATTAATATTGTCGGCAGAAAGCAGGAGATGCTTTACTTGGGGCAGAGAGCAGGGCTGTTGAAAGTTGGCTGCGATTTCAGGGCGGAAATTTTGCAGGAGAGTCGGCAGGGATGTGTGCGACTGGTCCTCAGCAGTGGCTTGTTTTGGGTTCGGCCAGCCTAGTCGGTGTTCCTCTTTTTTTTTTTTTTTTTTTTTTTTTTTTTAGTGAATCGCTGCCTGCCTACATTTGCATGCCGTTCCCCTCATTTGCATGCGTGGATCAGATCGGTTGCGGGAGGAAGGTTAGGAACTCATCGGAGGTCGCAAAGGGTTCGCTAAGTGGTCCGGACTTGATCGGTGGGCTTAGTGAATCTAGCCCCAAGTTCTTTACCATTTACAATCAAGCTGATGTGACATCATTGATGAGGTTGACTCTCATTGCTGGAATGAGGTATTGTGACATCACAATCTCAGCTCTGGTTACCAGAAACTGAAACTCTACACACTACGGGGGGGGGGGGGGGGAAGTTAGCAACATAGGCCACTGGGAGTGGAAAGGTGGTCCAGTGGTTAAAGCAGCTGCCTAAGGCTGTGAGTTCAATTCTCACTGCAGCTCCTTGTGACTCTGGGCAAGTCACTTAATACTTCATTGTTCCGGGTACAAAAGAAGTATTTGTCTAAAATGTGTACAATAAACCACTTTGATTGTGTAAACCAGTGGTTCCCAACCCTGTCCTGGAGGAACACCAGGCCAATCGGGTTTTCAGGCTAGCCCTAATGAATATGCATGAGAGAGATTTGCATATGATGGAAGTGATAGGCATGCAAATTTGCTTCATGCATATTCATTAGGGCTAGCCTGAAAACCCGATTGGCCTGGTGTTCCTCCAGGACAGGGTTGGGAACCACTGGTGTAAACCACACAGAAAAAGCAGTATATCAAGTCCCATCCTCTTTACACCTGGCATTTAATCTTGCTATACATAAAATTTCAAATGTACACTCTTCACACTTTTTACCCCAGATGTGTACTAAGAAAAACCTAGCTAGACTGACCTTAGTTCACAATACCACGGTAAGATTAATTTACGATTTGAGGAAATATGACCCATGTGACACCTTTATTACCATGTCCTCCTTCATGTACGGTGACCAGTGCTGGACGCAGTACTCCAGGTCATGGTACTCTGCCTTCTAGCGACACAGGCAGCGAAAATTGACCCTACCATCTCCAAACTGATGATCAAAACAACAGACATTAAAGTGTTTCGAAAAGAAATCAAACATTTCTATTCAAAAAAACACTTACCTACTTACTAATCTCCTCCCTAATCGCACATGCTTTCTCCCCCGTGAATAACACATTAGTCAACTCCTCGAACCATACCTACCAAAATATATTCAGATTCCTAAATAAGCAACTACCATCTGTATCCAATAAACTTATTCCTTCAATGTTAGGTAATTTTCTTCTGTTACCCGAATATATTATTGTTCTCCACTGTATTCTGTAATTACTTGAATTTTTGCTATGTAATTCTCTCGGAAAAATCCAGATATCTTCTAATTTATAATTCTCTACCTTATGATGTAACTTATATGAATCTTTGTTATGTAATTCTCTCGGAAATGTCCAGATCTCTTCTAATTTGTAATCCGCTTAGAAATGTCCAGATCTCTTCTAATTTGTAATCCGCTTAGAACCGCAAGGCACAGGCGGAATAGAAATCACCAATGTAATGTAATATAATGTACTACTCGAAAGGGTCCAGAGAAGAGCGACTAAAATGGTTAAGGGGCTGGAGGAGTTGCCCTACAGCGAGACATTAGAGAAACTGGGCCTCTTCTCCCTTGAAAAGAGGAGACAGAGGGGACATGATCGAAACATTCAAGATACTGAAGGGAATAGACTTAGTAGATAAGGACAGGTTGTTCACCCTCTCCAAGGTAGAGAGAACGAGAGGGCACTCTCTAAAGTTAAAAGGGGATAGATTCCGTACAAACGTAAGGAAGTTCTTCTTCACCCAGAGAGTGGTGGAAAACTGGAATGCTCTTCCGGAGTCTGTCATAGGGGAAAACACCCTCCAGGGATTCAAGACAAAGTTGGACAAGATCCTGTTCAACTGGAAAGTACGCAGGTGAGGCTGGGCTCATTTAAAGCACTGGTCTTTGACCTAGGGGCCGCTGTGTGAGCAGACTGTTGGGCACGATGGACCACTGTTCTTATGTGAGTTGCATTGGCTTTCCATTGAGGCCTGGGTGATCTTTAAATTTATATTATAAAGTCACCTTTGGAGTTGCTCCGTTATATCTTGCCGACAGATTCCTCATAGTTTCATACAAGAACAGAAGAAAATCTCATACCCTCTTTATATTTCTGACATCTAAGAGTAAGAAATATCACGAGCACACTCTTCCGTCCACTGCTACTTCAATCCAGCTCTTATGAACATTTTAGAAAACTATTGAAAACCTTTCTGTTTTCAAAATTTCTGGCTAATTAGATCCTTTGCATTCTTCACATTATAACATGCATTTTTTTTTTTAAAACATAATTTTTTGTTAACCGCATCGAACTCATGGTTATGTGATCTAAAAAGCCACTGTTATGTTATGCAGCTTTGCTGAATAATGTTGTTATTTATTGATCTGTTTGTGACTGTTTTTAAGATTAAAAAATATTGTAATTATTATGAACCCCCCCCACTGCCTTTTATGCCCATACAGTACTCCCCCAATATTCACAGGGGTTCCGTTCCAGGAACCCCCGCGAATACGTTTTTTAGGCAAGGGAGACGGGAGAGGGCAGCCGGAGCGCTGGCGAGTGAAAGAAATCACTCGCTGTATCCTCCGACTGCCTCTTCCTGTACTATAGTCGGTCCTCACCAATCAGGAGCCGCTTTGACATGCAGTTCCTGATTGGTGAGGCCCGACTTTAGTACAGGAAGAGGCAGACAGAACATACAGCGAGTGATTTCCTTCACTCGCCGGCGCTCCGGCTGCCCTCTCCTGCTGCCCTCTCCTACCTCCCCTTCGCAGTCGTAAAATACCGCGAATGACTGGGACCGCGAATTCGCGGGGGAGCACTGTATTTGCATGTACCAAGTTCTAAAAGAGCTCTCCTTAAAGGGGAAATACCATCTGCTCAATTTTGCATAGTGGGTTTCTAGAAGCCACAGCAGAAATTAAAAACCAGAGTTATATTTATTTTAAGTGATTTGTTTCTAAGCTGTGGTATCTGCATGCTCGCTACCATCTTAAGTTTTTTTTTTTTTTTTTTTCTTTTTGTAGTACTGCACTGATGTATCCCACTCTTTTAGTAAGAACCAACTCTTCCCTCTGTAGTTTGCGAGTTGCTCAGTTCAATCACATTTCCAGGCCTGTTGCACCTCCCCAGCTGATTGTCCTCCGGGTTTCACTTTTAGCTCAGCAGACTGCAGGGTGTCCTCGAACTGCATTGCTGCCAGTGTGGGTGGGGACAGGATGCGTCAATACTGCGTTTTTTTCAATCTTTTGAAAAAGCATTCCCCACTGGCAGGACTGTAGGTGGAGGACTCCCACTCAGAAAAGTACATACAATTCCGATGTATTTTAACCCTTTAATTGGCAGATGTTGAACGAGATGCAACAGTGCCAAGTAACAGGCATTTGGAGATGCAAATCTCCCATAAGAGCAGGATTACCAGATTTTCCTGAAGGAAAATATGGACCCATGGTCACGCCCCCCCCAGGCCCTCCCCATTCTGCCTGTGTCATGCCCTGTTCTGTGCCCCGCCCCCAGAAGGCATCTGCGCATGCGCAGCTGCGATGTAATGATGTCGCACGTGATGTCACAGTGTTGCAGCCGTGCATGCGCAGATACATGCGTGCAGCTGTGCATGCGCCCCTTCCCGACGCGATTTTGACGGGAAGCTTTTCAAAACCCAGACAAAAGTGCCAGGTTTTGAAAAGCCTTCCGGACCCTCTTGAGGTTGTGAGTTCAATCCCAGCCTCTTCCCTGTGAGGTCAAGAGGAAGAGCCAGCGCAGGTGTGAGGATCAGGTTAAGGATAGCCTGTACTCACGGTGGCCAATCGAGGTCACTAGTACCTGGTAAAAACTCAAGGAGTAGCAACATTCCAGAATCCCAAAGAGTAATAAAAGATTCTAGAACTCCAAAGAGTATCAAGATTCCAGGCAGAATCTCAAAGAATAGCAAGATTCCGGAACCCCAAATAGTAGCAACGTTCCATGCTACCAATCCAGGACAAGCAGTGGCTTCTCCCATGTCATTCTCAATAACAGACTATGGACCTTTTCTCCAGGAAATTGTCCAAACCTTTCTTAAAACCGGCTATGCTATCCGTTCCTACCACAACCCAGGGTGGACCTCCCTTCTTACTATACCGCTGATGCCTGGTGCATGTGCAGAAGTGTTTTGCAGTAAACACACCAGGAAGTGAAGCACACAGTGGCATTGTTCTTCTAGGCCTTTAAAAGAAAAGGCTTTTCAAACATTTATTTTTCACTTATATTTAAGCACAGAAAAAGGACGCCAATGTGTGCTTTCACTTTCGGGTTTGCTCTGACTCATGTACATTGGTCTCTCACTACCAACACTTTGGGACTTTCACGGACTTCCTTCTTCTTCCAAGTAAAATAAATCCCAGCAGATTTTAAAGAGAGAATCGTGGAAAATCCTTTCTTCAAACACCCTAATGTCTTCTCCGAGCTGGCGTTATTTTTTTAAGGTGTAGGATAGCCTTGCTTTTGTGTGCTGTTCTCTGAGCATTAGGAAATGGCCTCATTGACATCAATTTGACTACATTTGCATGCTTTTTATGCTAATCTTTGGCACGCGTGTCTCCCACGCTAGATCCCTCTGAGCAATCTGCACTTATAACGCAGGTGCTAGTTCAGCGCTAATCCACCTTTAGCATCCTTGTTTGGTGTGAGCACTGGCACAAGAATTTCCAAGCGATTGTTTTTGGGTAGGTTGGAAAAGTATGCAAATACACTTCTCCCTTGGTTTCAGCATTTGCGGTTTCGATTATTCACGGTTTTTAGCTTGCTCGCTCCTCCCCCCCCCCCAATTACATCAGCTTACATAGAGAAGTCGCTGATTCCAAGCGTTTACAGAGAAAATCGCTGATTCTCAGCACTTTCTTCACCGTGTTTTGCCTCTCCTTCAGGAACAGGCCAGGTCTCCCACCATGTTATTTGCAATTTCACCATATTCACGATGGTTTTTAATAGAAAACAGCAAATAACATATAAAAAAAAAGTTATTCGCGGTTTTTCAGTATTTGCAGTTCTGTTCATCCCCTATCACAGTGAATACGGAGGGAGAAGTGTATTCCTAATTTTGTAATACCAATACATGCATACTTGAAACCAGTTAGACCTCCTATACCTTCTCTGAGGTAGACGTGCCAGCTGACTCTTCATTTTGACTTGGGGTTTGTGTAAGTAATTGTGGCCTGCATCAGGAGTCTGAACAGTTTGAGATGAACAAGTCCAAATAAATGTAGGTGGCAAATAGTATCTTACTATAAGATGTGGTGTCTGTATCTGAATTGCGACACTTACGTTGTTTGAATTTGTTTATCTTGGACTGTTCGGACTCCTGATGCAGAACGTAGGGCCGAAACATGTTTGTGTCGAGTCGTTTTAATGAATCCAGATAATTGTCCTATCATGTCATGATCTAAAATGTACAGTCATGCTTTGCATTCCTATACCCTGTTCAACTTTTATTACATAAACCCTGTTACTTCTTATTATGTATGTAAACTTGTAACCCCTTTCTGAGCTATTCTGGGAGGATGAGATATAAATCCAAACAAATAAATTGAGGGGAAATTGTACTCACCCCTGTGGTTTTAAAAGACGACCTTTAAAATTCAAGATTTTTTTTTTTTTTTTTGCTTGGCAATTGGATCAATCTTGATCTGTAGTGTTCTATGTACAGTATCACTTAACATTCAAAACACTGAGTGGTGCTACTATTTGAATGTGTCTTTTCCTAAAATGGCTGTTCCTGATGAATGCACTGGGAGTCCTTATACATATTTTGCAGAAGGCTCCATGCTGAGTTTAGCCTTTTGTAAAACGCATGCCACTGTTTGGACATCCTGACTTAGGTGCCCTATGCAGAACTGGTGTCTGGGTGGGTGGATGTTTTAAAATCAGGAAGTGTGGCTGATGAATACTTGATTGTTTTTCAGTACAGACTTGCATAATTTAACTGGACTCTTCAGGATCATGTTTACTCGAATATAAACCGAGGCAATCTTTTTTTCCCCCCCTCGAAAAAAGGTTGACTTGAATATAAAAATGGGGGAGAGGGGGATTATAGTCAAGTGCTCTGCCCTGCCCTGCTAGGCTCTGCGCCATGTCCCCCCCCCCTGTCTCCTGATGCCTTGCAGGCCTCCACCATGCCTGCCATAAGTCCTGGTGGTCCAGAAGTTGTCTGGGACAGGAGGGATCCCTCCTGCCTCCTATCCCAGCCAAATTTAACAACTCTCACCTCTCTTCAACCTCCTTTAAAATCCCTGGTGGTTCAACGGTGAACCAAGGCAGGAGCGATCTTCCCACGCTCATGCCCCTTGCAGCGCCACCATTTGAATGGCTTCCCTGAGTACTCATGGCAACCTTGAGAGACTGCGGGAACTTATGGCAGCCATTTGGATAGCGGCTCTGCATGGGGCAGGAGCTTAGAAAGATTGTTCCTGCCCCGGTTCACTGCTGGATAATCAGGGATTTTAAAGGTTCGCTTTTTACTAATCGGGAGGTGGTGAGCGTCAGCCAGGACAGGAGGCGGGAGAGATCCCTCCTGTTCCGGCCCACTGCTGGACCACCAGTTCTAATGGCAGGCCTGCTGGAGGTTTGCAACAGATCTGGGGGGGGGAGGGGGCGGGTGGGTGCTGACCCAAATATAAACAGAGACCCCCCATTTTTGAACCTTTTTTTTTTTTTTTTGCTCCAAAAATCTCAGTTTATATTCGAGTATATACGGTAATTGTTTTATAATTTAATCTGATGATACAAAAGGAAACATCACTGTAAATCAAATTTTGGGGGGCTCTTGTCATCTTTATGAAAACAGTTTAGATAATGTACACTGGATTTTACTAAACGGCACTAGAGGTTTTTAGCGTGGGCCGTCGAGGTAAACGCTCCAATGCTCATAGGCATTCTTTGAGCATCCGAGCATTTACCTCACCGGCGTGCACTGAAAAACCTCTAGCTCCGTTTAGCAAAAGGAGCTCATAATGTGGAACTGTGGTTTAACTCTTCAAACACTAAAGGCTCCTTTTACTAAGCCGCGTTAGGGCTTTAATGCGTGGAATAGCGTGCGCTAAATTGCCGCCCGTGCTATTCCATTGAGCTGGCGTTAGTTCTAGCCGCATAGCGCGGGTTAAAATGCTGCGTGCGCTAAAACCACTAACGGGGCTTAGTAAAAGGAGCCCTAAGGGCCTGTTTTACAAAGCCGTGCTAATGGTCCCAAAGCCCATAGAGATTTAAAGGGCTTCGGGGCTGTTGCCGCGCAGCTTTGTAAAAGAGGCGGTAAAACAAGAGGATGATCCATGAAAATAGCCAGCAGGCAGAAAACAGAGAGAAAATATTCTGTCACACAGAGCATAATTCAGTTGTGCTATCTGTTACCTATCAACGAAGATAATATGCAGCAGGAATCAAAAATGGTTTGGTAGACTTAATCCTGGAAATGACAAATAAATCTGCTGAGTACTTATAACCTTGCCGATCAGAGACGGCATCCTGGCCTCAATGGACTCTTGATTTGTCATGGGCTCACCTTACACATTCCTATGACAGAATTGCAGCTATTTGCATATGTTCCCCATTCAACCATTCCAAGCATGACCAATGAAATCTGTTTACATGGACAGAGCCAGACCAGGCTAAATGCACATAGACAGGGAGCAAAAAAAAGTAATGTTTGTCAGTTAGTAACTAATAAGGGGAGGGTGAAGGTTTTTGGCCGTGGCAGGGGGATTCAAAGAGAATGCAATGTAAGCATGGACATGTCAAATAATGAGGCCTAAGGTAAGGCTCTGGATACCTCAGAGAGGCCAGTTCATAGCTATGTGGACCCAGTTTCTACTGAGAAGGCAGTTTGTACCATTCTGCATCCACAAATGGTTTTTTTGAACTGGAAAATGTTTTAAGAAAAAGCATCCATGGGAATGATTTTTCAACTTTTTTTTTTTTTTTTTTTTTTTGTGCGAGGAACCTTTACATTTTTTCTTCCTCATGTATATTGAACCTTATCTATCGGAACCTTATTATCCTCATGGCTAAATTATATTCTTCTTCCATTCTTAGAATTCTCTGCTTTCTTCCCTCTATCAAGGGTATTCTCCATGTTAAGACTGAAAATGGCAATCAATAGGGAAAAAAATATACACTTCCCCCTCCGTATTCGCGGTTTACATATCTACGGATTCACTTATTCGCAATTTTAAACCTAAAATTCCTTTTTCTTTTTTCAGGCTATTTTAAGCCCTGTAAGCACCCCACCCCCCCTTAAGCCTTTCCTGGTGGTCTAGCGGGTTTTCGGGGCAGGAGCGATCTTCCCGCGCTCCTGCCCCGTGCAGATCGCTCACAGGAAATGGCTCGAGAGACTACGGGAGCTCAAGGCAGCCATTTCCTGTGAGCGATCCACACGGGGCAGGAGCGTGGGAAGATCGCTCCTGCCTGAAAACTCGCTAGACCACCAGGTAAGGCTTAAGGGGGGGCTTTCAGGTCTTAAAATAGCCGGGGGAAGCGGGGGTTAGGGGCAGAACCGGCCCAAATATTATTCGCGGGCCGGCTCTGCCCCTAACCACCGCGAATACGGAGGGGGAAGTGTATAGAAGATGCCCATTGAAAGCAACAGAAGTATGAAATTTATATTTATTTATTTTTAAATTTATAACCCACATTATCCTCAGATGAGTTTCCACCATTTCTTCTTTCCTGTTTGTATTTCTAAATCACTGACATTTTTGGATTTTTAAAAAAAATTTTTATGTGTGTTAAGAGTCAACTTAAGAAGAAGAGAATGGAGTAGCTTGATTAATTCCTGATGTTCTTGATTGAACCAGCTGTAAAGAGACCAGATTTTTACATGTGCCAATTACAGGCAGGACACATGATGGCCTTCACAGCTCTGCTGAAATTTAACTCAGGAAGCTGAGCTGTTGTGGTCGTGAACATTTCCGAGGGTTGTCTGAAGGCTGTAGGAGTTTTGGCCGTTTTCATTGCTTGCTGTGGAACCAGAGAGCGCATTTGCACCAATAAAGTAACTGTTTGGTTGATTGTTTTTGAAATCTCATTTGCCTCTTTTTTTTTTTTTTTTTTGTTTGCTTTGCTGTATGGCAAATTTCTTCTCTCCCTTCGGGTTTGCAGTAGTTTAATAATAATAATAATAATAATTTAATAATAATTTATTTATTATATACCGCCAAAGCCGTAGAAGTTCGAGGCGGATTACAATAAAGAAGGCTGGACAAACAGCGAAAATTGGTACAATCAGCGAAAGAAGATACAATTGAGAGTGCTGGACAATCAGCGCATATAATATAACTAGGTGCTAGAATATGTCTGTCTGTCTTTCTGTCTCTCTCCCTCCCGCTGTGTCTCTTTCTCTCCCTGGCCCCCTTTCTCTGTCTGTCTTTCTGTCCCTCTCCCTGCCACTGTATCTTTCTTCCTTTCTTTCTGTCTCCCTCCCTCCCACTGTCTGTCATTATTTCCCTCCTTTTCCCTGTGCAGCAGCATGTTCACCCCATTTCCCTGTGCAGCAGCAACAGCATTTCCCTCCTCTCCCCCCCCCCAATTTCCTTTGCAGAAGCAGCAGCATTATTTCCCTTCCCCTCCAGGTCCCTGTGAAGCAGTAGCAGCATTTTCCCCCCACCACCCCCCATTCCCTTCTCTCCCCCCCACACTTTCCTTTGCAGAAGGACTAGACAGTCAGCGGATATTGCTACAGTCAGCGAATGGAGATGCAATTAAAGGGAAACAGGATGCAGGTACAATATAATATAGGGGCCTTATGTAAGGGTGAGTAGGGAACGGGGGGCTAAGAGTTCTTGGGAACAAGGGGACGGGCATAGGGGAGTTAGGCTATAAATCGGTTAAATAGGTTAGTTTTTAATAATTTCCTGAAGTTTAGGTAGGATGAGGAGTGCGAGATAATATTGCCCAGCCAATCGCTAAGTTTTTGGAAGGCAAGAATTCTATTCTGGAATCTTTTGTAGTGTTTAAACGACAGGTAACGAGATTATGGATGAGGCGCCGGTAGGGGGCCTTTATAGAATATGGGCCTTGGGAGCTCATTTTCAAAGCACTTAAGACACACAAAGTTTTATTTTATTTTTCTTTCCAGCTTATGATTTATCTTTCATCTTATCTATTGTTTTGCCTTTTGTCTTTGTTTTGTTCTATTTCTATCATTTAAATTTCTCCAGAATTCTACTGTTCAACGGCTCCCCCTTCTGCTTCTATTCCTTTCTCTCCTCTCTTCTACCTTCCAAAGTATTTAGATCAATGCTGTCTTGTTAAAATGTTTATTTTATTTTTATTTTTCCTCTAACTCTACTTTTCACTTCTCTATTACCCTCCAGGTACTTTAGTTAGATTGTGAGCCTTCGGGACAGTAAGGGAATTTTTCAAGTACCTTTCTTATTTCTAATCTTAATGTATATTTTCTGTAAACCGCTTAGAACCTAACGGATGTAGCGGTATATAAGAAATAAATTACATTACATTACATTACATTTTACCATAGGTTTCTATAGTACTTTGTGTGTCTAAGGGCTCCTTTTACAAAGCCACGTGACTTTTAATCACGCGCTAACCCCTGCGCTGGCTGAAAAACTACCGCCTGCTCAAGAGAAGGCGGTAGCGGCTAGCATGGCCGGCGGTTTAGCGCGCCTTTGTAAAAGGAGCCCTAAGTGCTTTGAAAATGAGCCTCCTCGGCATTTAACGTTTTGTCCTTGTGCGATGTAACATGATATATACACATCACCTAGTGGTGAGTCCTTGTCCTGAAACGTGCAATAGTTTGCTCTGTTGCGTTGTTGGCGGCAAGAATGGCAGGGCAGGGTTGCATTGCTCAAAAGATACAATACCTACCTTTCAAACATTTGCGTTTTTATTTAGCCTTGATTTTTTTTTTTTTTTCAACTTCCAACTCTATAAACACGGAAGCTTGCATTTTGTGTCACTTAATTGCAGAATACCCAAGGATAAGGCTTGTAAGACCAACGCTGGTCTCAAGCATCCCCAGTGGACTAGAATTCATTTATAAAATTCTATGCTGTTCTCCCAGAGGAGCTCAGAACAGCTCACATGAATTTATTCAGGTACTCGTTTTGTCCTGGCGGTCTCAATCTATCTAATGTACCTGGAGCAGTGGGATTAAGTGACTTGCCCAGGGTCACAGGGAGCAGCATGGGTTTGAACCCACAACCTCGGGGTAATGAGGCTGTAGCTTTAACCACTGCGCCACACTCTCCCCAGTAAACAATAATTTGGAAAATGAAAAGGGGCTGTTTGGTATTTGCAGGCAGCCAGAAGTACATAGTGTCAGTGTTAAATTAATACCTATAAAAGTTCCATGTTCATTCATTTACAGTCTAGTCCTTCAAGCTGGTAATCATGCATGATGCCTTCTGTCTGAGACCACCCACTACTTTTCAGCTTTGCAATGCAAGATCCGAACATCTTTGCTTCTGACTTAATTTTAATATTTCAAAGTTCTTATAAAAAAATTCCAAGTTCTAACACTGCTAGAATTATTTGTGTAAGTATAGAATTTATTTACTGCCGTTTTGAAGGCGGCATATAGCAAGAAATTCGAGCGGAAAAAAAAATATTCAAATCGTACATATGACATATTACACTACTTACAATGTTGACATAGTGCACCATAAAATATTTTAAAGGACAACTTAGGGTATAAGTGGAAGTTATAACTTCAGGCTTAAAACAAATGGTATCGAACAGATGCTTCATGTAGACCAGTGGTTCCCAAAACTATTCAAGGGAGAACCCCTAGCCAGGTCAGGTTTTCAGGATAACCACCGTGAATATTCATGGGAGAGATTTGCATGGACCTCCTCCACCGAATGCAAATTTATCTTATGAATATTCATTGGGGGATATTCTAAAAACTAGGACAGGTTTAGGAATCATTGACCATAGACAGAAAAAGCAATGCATAAGGCAAACTGTTTTTGTCTCTTCTACTACTTATCACTTATATAGCGCTGAAAGTTTGTACATTTTGACATTTATAGACAGTCCCTGATCGGAAGAGCTTACAATCTAACTTGGGCAAACATGACATAGAGGGTAGGGGATGCAGAATTCCAAGGTGAGAGGAGTTAGGATTCGAAAGCACTCTCAAAGGGGTGGGCTTTTAACTTGGCCTTGAACACTGACAGAGACGGAGCCTGCCATAGGGATTCGGGCAGCTTGTTCTAAGCAAACGGCGCAGCCAGGCAGAAGGGACGGAGTTGGCCGTTGAAGAGAAGGGCACAGATAGGAGGGACTTACTAGTTGAGCAGAGCTCACCAGAGGGGGGGGGGGGTAAGGATCATAGGGAGAGATAAGTGAAGAGAGATAGTGAAGGGGCAGCTGAGTGAATGCATTTGTAGGTCAGCAAGAGATTTGCAAGTACACTTCTCCCTCCGTATTTGCGGTGATAAGGGATTAACAGACCTGCGAAGGACCTTTTCATATGTTATTCGCTGTTTTCTATTAAAAACCATCGTGAATGTGGTGAAACCGCAAATAACACGGTGGGAGAACTGGCCTGTTCCTGAAGGAGAGGCAAAACATGGTGAAGAAAGTGCCGGGAATCGGTGATTTTTCTCTGTAAATGCTTGGAATCAGCGATTTCGCTATGCAAGCTGATGTAATGGGGGGGAGGGGGAGGAGCCAGCATGCAAACTAAAAATCGCAAATAATCGAAACAGCAAAATGCTGAAACCGTGAATACGGAGGGAGAAGTGTAACTTGGTATGCAAGTGTTTTGCAAGACAAGCAAAACATTTTATTAAATTTTAACTTGATATACAAGCAATGCCTTGCAATACAAGTACATACAGTATACACACATCACAACATCAGAACTGAGCTGATGGTTATTCTTTGACACTGCAAGAGTTTAGTGACTGTTCTAAACAAGGAAAGTCTTGCAATACAAGTACATACCATATACACGTGTCGCATTATCACAATTGAGCCGATGGTTCTTCTCTCTGACGCAATACAAGTACGTACAGTATTTTGTATTAAAATTTTTGGGTTGTGGAACGAATCGTCTGAGTTTGCATTATTTCTTATGGGGAAATTCGCTTTGATATATGGGTGTTTTGGATTACAAGCATGTTTTCGGAACGAATTATGCTCGTAAACCAAGGTTTTACTGTGTTTCCTTAATAAACCTGTTTAGCTGTATGCAGCTCTACAAGAAACGGTTTCAGTTCGTATGCAACTTAAGCAGAGCCCAAAATAATAGAGAAGTGGATACTGTGTTGGTAGGTGATAAATTCAGCCTCCTCAATTAAGTTGGCAAGAACTTCACAGCAACTTGCCAATCATGCACAGAGTTTCCAAGTATTTTTTACATGTTATGCCTAATGACGGTTACGGATGCTTGGGCAAGGAGCTATACTGATGATACAGGAGGAGTGCCAGCCAATAGGACCACCTGTTAATCAGTTTCTCTATCTCCGCCTGCTGGTAGATGTGGGCTATCCCATTGGTCTCTGGATTCATCTGCTGCGTCTAAAGGAAAGAAAATTAACAGGTAAGAACATAATTTTTCCATGTCCCATACGTTAAAAATATTGTCTAAGGATCAATCCAAGATGGCTGCCGCTATCTGTTGCTGACAAGACGCTAGAGAGTGTCTTTCCTAACTTACTGAAAAATGCTGAAGAGAAGAGGCAGGAGCGTTGGTGGAGCCTCCCAGCGCTCGAGCCCTGCAGTTCTTACAGTCGACGACATTTTCCGGCGTCTCCAAAGTGAGTCGAACCGTTTGGGGAATCGCCCGTTGGGAGCGCCGGCTGATAGGAGTGTCTCGGCAGATACCCCTGGGCTGGACGTCACGCTGAGCCCCGATGTCAGGATGCCTCCCTTACAGCCACTGCCGCTGGGAGCCAGCTCTCCAAGGGATGAGAGCATGTCCGAAGAGGCAGAGTTTTCATCTCGAGAGGCCAGTGAAGTGGAGGGCTCGCTGCAGGGAACAGCACAAGGGGAACTTCTCCTTGTAAAAGAACCAGCGACCGGGACAACTGTGCTTAAGAGTCTACAAGGCACAGGGGAGGTAAAACACTCAGATGAACTAACTAACAGTGCACAAATACTTTCCTTTGCCCCTATCCGACCTCCAGAGGTTACACTGGAATCTTTATGGGACTTGGTTTCTAGTCTAGGTAATTCTCTCAGTCCTCAGATAAAGAATTTGGAAAAAGAATTAGAATTTCAGAAGGAAGAAATTAAAAATGTGAAACAGGACATTGTAGTCATAAAAACTGAGATACAAGAAGAAAAGAAGGACTTAAAAATGTTTAAGAGCAACCAAGACTTGATTGTGAAAGATAATCTTAATTTGAGAAGAAAATTAGAAGCACCTGAAAAAAAATAGTCGGTTTAACAATTTACGTTTGATTAATTTTCCAAAGGTTGCCTCAATTCCTCCAGGAGAAATGATAAAACGCTACTTTCTGGAAAATTTAAAAATTCCTGAAGGTTCATTGCCACCATTGTCAAGAGTGTACTATTTGCCTATTAAAAAAAATCAGGAATCTCAAAAAAAAGATGAGGATGGTAGTCCACAGGAAAATCCTTTGGATGTTACTGCTTTATTGGAACAATCTGATAGAGAGGTGGCTAGTCCAGCCACTCTCTTACTGACTGTAGCTTTGGCTCCAGACGGAGATTGGATTCTTAAACTTTTCTTTAAAAATAGATCCAGAGATTTCCTTGGCTTCCATATTCAAGTTTTTCCTGATGTTTCAAGAGAAACTCAGAAAAGAAGGAGGGAATTTTTATTGTTAAAACCAGGTGTGACTCAGATGGGGGGATTATTTTTTCTTAGATACCCTTGTAAGTGTGTAATAAGGTATAATTCCCTCAAATATATTTTCTTTGAACCGTCTCATTTGACTGCTTTCCTCTCCATGAAGCGCCTTGAAAAGGAGTAACATCGGTGTCTTAATTATTAAGCTCTCTTTCAGCACAGATGACGTGTTTTGGTTAATTTTGTTATTGTACTAAACTCACTCCTAATTCCTGAATCTTGGATCCATTGTTGAGGACTAGTGTACGATTAAGTTGGAGTTATTACCTTTTATGTAATTTTGGTTTATTTTCATTTTGAGAATAATCAAAGATATGTTTTCTTGATTGCACTATTCTGTACAAGATGGTATGCTTGTTAAAATTTCAAAAATTTATAAATAAATTAAAAAAAAAATATTGTCTAAGTTGTGTACACTTCTCCCTCCGTATTCGCTGTGAAAAAAATCTCTGAAAATTCACCTTTTTAAAGATGCTTTTAATACTCAATATTAAAAAATTTTTTCTTAGTTTTTAAGCTTTTAATTACTCCCTTTCCCTTATGTTTTTTCCCGTATTTGTTTTTCTATTTATAACAGATGTAATCTTTGCCCTTTTTTCCCTCCATTTCAAGTTTGTCTTGTCTTAAAACTGATGTTACTGAGTTTTAATTTGTATCTCCATATTTTATGCTTTTTTACTTATGTACATCGCTTTGTAAACAGATCCAGCGATAAATCAAATATTAATAAACCTTGAACCTTGATAGGGGATTAACAGACCCGCAAATACAGAAAAACCGTGAATAACTTTTTCATATGTTAGTCACTGTTTTCTATTAAAAACCATCGTGAATATGGTGAAACCGTGAATAACATGGTGGGAGACCTGACCTGTTCTGAAGGAGAGGCAAAACACGGTGAAGAAAGTGCTGGGGATCGGCCATTTTCTCTGTACATGCTTGGAATCAGCGATTTCTCTATGCAAACTGATGTAATGGGGGGGGGGGGGGGGAGGAGCCAGCAAACGAAAAAACCGCAAATAATCGAAACCGCGAATGCGGAGGGAGAAGTGTACAGTCTAATACAGAGAATGAAGGAAAGAGGAAAGAAGAGACAAGAGAATAGATGGAGGGTAAATCTACAATTCTGTTAGGGAGGGTTGTAATCAGCCGCGCCTAAATAACGCAACCTGTTCTCAAGAATGGATCATTCAGTTATTAGGCACACAATCGTCTGTCAAATCTCTGCTTACCCTTGCTAGCATCACAAAGGGAATTTCAAAGTACCTATTCTTTATTTATTTATCTTATTTTATTGTATCCTTTAATGTATATTTCTCTGTAAACCGCTTAGAACTTAACGGATTTAGCGGTATATAAGAAATAAATTACATTACAATGCATATTTTCCCCAGGAGTCTTTGGCTGCTGCGATCTATTGCTTGGCGCTTCTTGCAGGAGATAGAAAAGGTCAATCACTTACATAGACGAACATGCTCATTCTCTCCCTTCCCGTCTATGCTCCGTCTTCCCCCACCTCCAACTTGGTGGTGGACATACATTTGAGGTCAACACACCAGATCACCGTTTGGTACACCAGTCTAAGAACATAAGAATAGCCTTACTGGGTCAGGCCAAAGGTCCATCAAGCCCAGTAGCTCGTTCTCATGGTGGCCAACCCAGGTCCCTAGTTCCTGGCTAAAACCCAAAGAGTAGCAACATTAAATGCTATCGATCCAGGGGCAAGCAGTGGCTTCCTCTATGTCTTTCTCAATAACAGACTATGGACTTTTCCTCCAGGAAATTGTCTAAATCTTTCTTAAAACCAGTTACACTATCTGCTCTTACCACAACCTTTGACAATGCATTCCAGAGCTTAACTATTCTCTGGTTTTATTGTGCCAGGGTCCTTGCCGTGGGGCCAGACAACATAGCATTTGTCATCACATGTATGCCATGTTAAGTATATAGGGGTCAAGTCTATAACTGTGCCACAATTAAGCAACTAGATGCAGTGAGCTGAATGCTAATTCTATAAGGGTATTTGGGTGCCAAGATTCATTTACAAACTACTAGTGCAAATTGGCATTAATGTATTAGGCATGCTCACTTATTCATTTTAAACCAATGTGTTGCGATTACCTAACAAAGGTTTATCAAGTTTTAATAAGCTGCAGATTGTAATAGCAGGCCTAAGTGTGGAAGAGCCTGGTATGGACCTGGAGTCTAGCAGGGGAGGGGAGATGGATGGATGCTGGACACATAAGGGGGTGGGGGTGGGGAGAGAAAGTGATCGGGAAAGAAGGGAAGAACAGATGCTGGATGTACAAGTGGGGGATGATAGAGTAAGGTGGGAAGGGAGATCAAACTATTTGTACAGTAACTCTCAAGCAAAACTGAGAGTTTACTGTTTAGTTATTGTAGTAGTTGATCTTTAAAGTTTCAGTGGCAAGATGGGCCTTTTAAGTGTGGTACCATGGACCTAATCATGCCTTGGTAGTAGCATAATTGGAGAATTCTAGGATGCTCCAGCCCATATACCGGTAATATTACTGGTAAAGTTACTGTCTCCCTCTGCTGGTAAGAAAGGGACACAACCCAGTGGTATGGTCTGGTCTAGCAGGAATCAAATTTCCTTCTTGCCTCCTTCCCCACTTCACCCTACTCTATGGGGAAAATTCTCAAAACCCACCGTGTCTTTAACGATGGTCGCTAAACTGGTTCCAGCTGGTTTAGCGTGGAAGTATTCTACCAGCTGTTTCTCAAAAGGGCTCACCGTGGTCTTTTCCAAGCTTCCTGGCAGAATCTGACTCTGCCAGCGAGGTCATTAATATTTAGACGAGCACTTTGGGCGATTCTTTATTATTGCTGGGTGATTCTCTAACCTCACTGTCCTACATTTGTAGGCAAAATTTTTCAGCAGGTCTGAGATATCGTACCCTTACTTTCTGGTCAGTGCCTGAGCGTTGATTGTCTCGGGCATTGACAGGAAAGTAAGGTTTTTGACAGCTCAGGCCTGCCAGAAAATTTTGCCCTGTAACCCCGGCAGGAGAGATGCCAGCTCCCTCCTGTCGCTGGTGATTCCCACCCCCAACACCCTTCCCTGACACCCCCATACCTCTCGGTCCAAGGCCAGCTGGAGGAGCATTTGGTATCTGGGCCATTCAAAGCCTTAGGTCCCTCCCCGGTACATCCTGGGATGTACCGGGAAGGGGAAGGCCCACCATTTTGAAGCGGGTACATTCTGCACATCAGCGACTCATCACATGCAAATATAGTGACCCTCCATGAACCTCATTTGCATGCACGGGATTCTGAAAATGATTCATCTTTTGCAAAACATTATATTTACGCCTTCGACAGCAGCATGTCGGATTTTACCGTGAAGTTTTGAGAATCTTCTCCTATGTTCCTTAAAATTTTTTTTAATATATATACAGAGAGAGAATGGGGAAGAGGCAAGAAACAATATCACAGTGATAATACAGATGACATTGTATTTTCTTTTTTTATTCCCTGTGTGTTGTTTTGGGAAATTCATTTTGAAATCATTTACTGAGCATTGAAATAAATGCCTTTCAATTGTTAGTACAATCATTGGTTCTTAGCCAACTCGATTACTAAGTTTCCAAGTTTATTAATAAATTTGATAAATCGCTTATTAGAATTACTAAGCGATATACAAAGTCAAAATATAATATAGTAAAAAACAAACAAACAATTTAACAATACATTTTCATAGAAAACAAACATGAGTAGGGAGGGAAAGAGTAAAAGTTACAATTTTCAATTTATGGTAGAAAAATGTAAAAAACAAGAGGGTAGGGGTAGTTAAGCCACAGCATGATTTAAAATCTCACTGAAAATTGAATTATAATTTGTGCATCTTGCTGGAGCCCAAAAAAACCTTCAAAGATTGTGCATAATACAGAGTGCAGCAGTTCGATTGATCTACGACTTAAGTATGATCTTGTTACCTTTTTCTATCGTCAGTTGCATTGGTTGCCGGTCAAGACGCGGATTAAGTTTAAGTTTGGATGTATTTGTTTCACGGTGCTGGCATTCCTCATCTCAGAATATCTCATGGAATCTTTTATCATTACCAATTCCAAACATTCTAAGAAATCTCATGCGTTATTCTCTTTTCCATCTGCTAAGGCAGGGGTCAGGAACTTATGGCTCGCAAGCCAGATGTGGCTCTTTTGATGGCTGCATCTGGCTCGCTGCCAACTCTGACTTCTGGGGGTGGAGCCAAGGAGAGCGGCCGCACACACTACGAGCTCCTCTGCTGCAGCGGAGAAAAATCTTCTCCAAGACGTGCACTGCAGCAGAGGACACCCGAGCAGACTTACCCAGACCATCGGGGACATTCTGCCAGTCACCCGGAAGCAGGAGCCGCCGACACAGAGCCGGATCAGATCTGAGCCAGGACGGGGACAGCGGCAGCCATCTTCCGATGCTCTGCACGGTGCGGCACCTCCCCCAGCTGCAGATTCTAGCCTGGACCGCAGCAAGCTATACCAGTGAAGGGGACAAGTTGTGAGTGTGCCTACTTCATTTGCTATTGCTCCAGAACCTCCCCCTAATCTCCCCAGTGTCCCTATGTGACTATATGAATGTATGGGAAAGATCCTTGGCTGGGGCTTGATTGATGCATGCTGGGAAAGAACACCACGTCTTCTTTCCGCCGAGCGCAGGCCACGCCGTCCTCTGCATCGCATCCGCAACCTTGGGACCCACCCTACCTTGCCCCGCAGCATCTGCGGCTGAATGGACCCGAAGCCACATCGTCCTTCAAAGGCAGCCCCAAATCAAGGCCCCGGCTTCCCATCCCACCGGCTACACCCGCAATTGGCTACCCTGTCTTCATTACCTCTGCCCTGCCCCACAGACCACTACCTGGGGTGGTATCCTCCTCACCTCAGTCAGCTAGCTAATTGCAGAAATCCTTTTGTTGAAGCAGATAGCTAAAAGAAAAAAAAAACGAGGAGTATCGTACTTTTCAGCAGGAATGGACAGAGGAATTCGCCTTTGTGGAGAGAGCAGGTTCTGCAGTGTGTCTAATATGCAATGATAAAATTGCATCGATGAAACGGTCAACTATAAAGCGTCAGTCACTTCGACACACGCCATACTACATTTGCATCGAAATATCCTGCGGGGGACAGCAGGAAGAAAGCATGTCAGGAGCTACTGTGCAGAGTGCAAGCTAGTCAGCAGCAACTCCGTGTTTGGACCCAACAAGGTGACTGGAATTCGGCTAACTTTGCTGGTGGCTTTAGCAATTGTGAGAAACGGAAAGCCATTCACAGATGGGGGGAGTATGCCAAAACATTCATGCTTGATGTTGCCAATGAACTTTTTGATGACTTTTCGGATAAAGACAAGATAATCAAACGAATAAAAGACATGCTTCTGTCGGCAAGAACTGTTCACGATCGTAACCATCATGATGGTAAATCAAATTGAGGCAACACAAGTGAAGGACATAAATGCAGCACCATTCTTTTCTCTCGCTTTGGATGAGTCAACGGACGTAAGCCATTTATCCCAGTTCAGCGTGATTGCAAGGTAATGCTGTCGGAGACGCACTACGTGAGGAAAATCTTGCTGTTTTGCCTATGAAAGGGACAATAAGAGGGGAGGATTTATTCAAGTCTTTCACTGAGCTCGCTAAAGAACAAAATCTACTGATGGATAAACTTATTTTGGTGTGCACTGATGGTGCCCCGTGCATGGTGGGGAAAAACAGAGGATTCGTAGCGCTTCTTCCGTGAACATGAAAAGAGACCCATCCTGAGTTTTCACTGCATCCTGCATCAGGAGGCGCTTTGTGCTCAGATGTATGGCGAACAGCTTGGTGAGGTGATATCACTGGTCATTCAGGTGGTCAACTTTATTGTTGCCCAAGCTTTAAATGATCGCCAGTTTAAGGGTGTCAGGTCAAAAGCGCGCCGGGACAAAGACGCACCCAGACAATTGAGCGCAGTGCGTGCCGCCGCGCCGCTCTAAATTACTGTTTTTAGCGCTCCGACGGGGGGGCGTGGGGGGAACCCCCCCCCACTTTACTTAATAGACATCGCGCCGCGTTGTGGGAGCATTGTGGGGGGTGTGGGGGGTTGTAACCCCCCACATTTTACTGAAAACTGAACTTTTTCCCTGTTTTTAGGGAAAAAGTTCGGTTTACAGTAAAATGTGGAGGGTTACAACCCCCCAAACCCCCCATAGGGAAAAAGTTCGGTTTACAGTAAAATGTGGAGGGTTACAACCCCCCAAACCCCCCATATCGCCGTCGCGATGTATATTAAGTAAACTGGGGGGGTTCCCCAACAAACCAGATTGTAGGGGCTGTAACTGAAAAAATTGAGGTACGGCGTGTGCCAATATTTTTTAGGGAAGGAATATTGAGGTTAAATTGAGATATGGACCTTAGGGATCTTGGTGGGTCGTATGGAATCAGTAATCTATCTATGAAGGCTGGGGCCTTCATTTTAGAACCCAGCTGAAAATTTATCTCTTCTCAAAATACTTGGCCAAATAGTTCAATTGGGTTTCCTTTGTTATTTTTATTTATAATCTTTTGTAAACCGCGTTGAACTTACGGTTACGCAGTTTAGAAGCACGATGTTATGTTATTTGCGGTATAGAAGTGAGTTTTTGTTATGTCGCTAAACCCTGGTCTTTCAAAGGCCCAGAATAGGTTTTGTATATTTTTAGCTTAATGAATTTAAATTGAGCATAAATTCGCACCTCCGCTCAATCACCCCATATAGATGCCTTATGAATGCCAGACTCGTTTGCGGAGCCTGAGGCATGACATTTGAGATGTCTAGCTCTTCGTTGATGTCAGACATCGGCATCGGCACAGTTCTCCTCTTTTCCTATTGCATCAGATGATTTATTTAGCTGTTAATGTTTTAACAGAGATTGCCTTTCTCAGAGAGCATTCGTTTGTATATCATTATCAAATGTGGGACTTCCCTGTGAAAACCCTATCTAGTATTTTTTTTTTTTTGTGGGGTAATTTATCAACAGCTTGTTTAACAAGCGATACAGCAGTTTGAAGGCTGACCTTGCAAAATCTGCATAACATTCATCTGAAGAACATAATCACCGAAATGGCTGTTTGTTATTGCTGTTGACTGGTGTCATACTAAGCATTTAAAGGGGGCTCGTGTTAGATGTCTAATCTTACAGAATTTTGGAGCAATGGGAAAGCAGGCCCACGTACCATATGTACTCGAATATAAACCGAGATAACATTCCCCCCCCCCCCACACACACACTTTTAGGGGGAACATGTTAACTCGAATATCAGCAAGGGGTTTATATTTAAGTGCCGCCCAGCTGTACACTCCCCTGCCCCTCCCAAGCCTAGCGCTGGGCTATCCCCGCATCCTCCTTAAATTCTGGTGAACCAAACTGGGACAGGAGAGATCCCTCCCTCCACCGAGGTGAGGTGTCAGACCAGCTGGCTGTGGAATCACCGCGTGCTCCTTCTTTCCCTTCTGTGGAATCAATCCCTCCCTCTCTCCCTGCCTCCCGCTCTCAGAGAAGCAGGCAAAATTATCTGGCAGGTCTGGTGCTGTGGTAATAGTTGGGTGATTTCTTGGTGGAGCAGTGTACTAGTATTTTTTTTTTTTTAATGCACATGTATGGGATATGTAGCCATGCGTGTGTGTCTCATGCATAACAGCTGCGTTCAAAGTTGCTCTGGAGCCAAAATACTTCCAAATTGTTGCAGGGTATTTTATTGTCTTTGCCCTTACTGCTGCTTCTGCCTTGTCCAGAGAGCACAACTGTGCACACTACCGCTCAGCTCTTGTGCACAGGCACATTCCTCCGTCTTTCACTAATAGCATGCATATAGCTGGCATTCTGTCAGTGTCGAGCATCGCCCAGTAATTTAGAATCGCTGTAAAACCCAGTGTTTTCCAGCAGTGCCGGAGTTCTGTGCGTTTGGCCTTTAAAGATGAGAAGAACACAGTGCAAGGGATTAATTACTGGGAGGGGAAAGGGACACAGGATATAAAGCAGTGGTCTCAAACTCGTGGCCCGCTAGATACTATTTTGAGGCCCTCGGTATGTTTATCATAATCACAAAAATAAAATAAAACAGATTCTTGATCATATGTCTCTTAAGCTATAAATTACAATATTACTATTAAGACTTAGCCAAAAGGAAAGATTTATAAACTATAAAGAGTTTTTACCTCATGCAAAATTGTCATTTCTTTAATAAGACATTAACTTTTTTTTCTGAGGCCCTCCAAGTACCTACAGATACAAAATGTGGCCCTGCAAAGGGTTTGAGTTGGAGACCACTGATATAAAGGGTTTAATGAGTGACCCCATTTCAACTGCTGCAAAAATATGGAATAAAATCTGGGTATTGTAACACAGTATAATATTTATGTACAGTAGATTTACATATATAACGATGCTATTGCCATTATATTTCAACATTTGCAGATGAAGAGGAGGCAGGGAGAACAAAAAAAAAAAAAAAAGAACGAGGAAGTACCGGATTAACCTCCCCCCAAAATGAAACCATCTGTTCATCTTCTGATAGAAGAATGTCTGTGTGACAGAGAGAGACTTTTCTCCTGGCGAGAGAAGGATTAAACATGTTCCAGCAGAGACAATACTTTTTGGGCCTGGTTCTATTACAGGATGCCTGTTTCGGAAGATTAAAAAAGTGTCTATTTTATAGGTGTCAGGTCAAAAGCGCGCCGGGACAAAGGCGCGCCCAGACAATTGAGCGCAGTGCGGAGGTATGCGCCGCTCAAAATTAATGTTTTTAGGGCTCCGACGGGGGGGGCGTGGGAGGAAAACCCCCCCACTTTACTTAATAGACATCGCGCCGCATTGTGGGGGCGGTGTGGGGGGTTATAACCCCCCACATTTTACTGAAAACTTCACTTTTTCCCTGTTTTTAGGGAAAAAGTTAAGTTTACAGTAAAATGTGGAGGGTTACAACCCCCCAAACCCCCCATAACGTCGGCGCAATGTCTATTAAGTAAAGTGGGGGGGTTCCCCAACAAACCCCCCCATCGGAGCCCCTATAAACAGTAATTTTGAGCGGCGCACGCCTCCGTGCTGCGCTCAATTGTCTGGGCGCGCCTTTGTCTTTCGCGCCGTTGTCTATGAACCATTTTATAAAGGTAGTACATGTACCTGTGTGCCTTTTTATATAGAAGGCTTCTTAAATTCAGCCCAAATAGGTCATAAATGCCGATGCATGAGTTTACGCATGCTTTGAAGTTGGTGGAAATGTGCGCGGTGTTCTCCATGCACCTGTCTTTTGGTTCTAGCCTGTGAAAGACTGTTAACTATTTTAAGCTGCTGTTATTTATTTATTAAATGTGTTTACGTTGGTCTTTACTGCAGATTGTTTTTTGCCCTAAATAGAATGATTTGTCACTTTGGTGGCATACAAGATTTTATAAGTTAATACATCACTCGATGAAGTTACAGGGAAATACTTTTAAAACCAATAGGAGGACATTTTTTTTTCACTAAGAGAATAGTTAAGCTCTGGAATGCGTTGCCAGAGGTCGTGGTAAGAGCGGATAGCGTAGCAAGTTATAAGAAAGATTTGGACAATTTCCTGGAGGAAAAGTCCATAGTCTGTTATTGAGAAAGACATGGGGGAAGCCACTGCCTCAAAACCCCTCAATTTTACTTAAAAGTGGCAGGTATGGACCCCTTGGGCTTTCCTACCCTTGTGACCTTGCTTGCCGAGGCTGAATTAGTGACCTCTCAAAGGTTTCTAACTTGTGATCTTTTGAAATATTTTGTCTGTGGTTGCATGTGGTGCTTTTTTTCCCACCTACTTGTGTATGTGACCCCCTAATGCAAGCAATTCCTTGCCGAAACACAGCTGTGTCAGATCCTGCCATTTCTGTCACCCATTGCTGGATACAATAAATTAGCAATATACATATCCCGAGGACTAACCTACAAAATTAGGGGAATTAATAGTGGAAAGAGTAGATGTGAATCACTTGTTCTCTCTTTCAAAAAATACTAGGAGATGAAGCTATTAACTAGTAGATTTAAAACAAACTGGAGAAAATATTTCTTCACTCAAATTTGTAATTAAACTCTGAAATTCATTGCCAGAGAATGTGGTGAAATCAGTTAGCTTAACAGGGTTTAAAAAAGGTATGGATAATTTCCTAAAAGAGAAGTCCATAGGTCATTGTTGAGATGGCTTTGAGAAATCCATTGGATAAGTAGCATAAAATCTGTTTTACTATTTGGGATCTAGCTAGGTACTTGGGACCTGGATTGGGCCACTGTTAGAAGCAGGATACTGGGCTTGATGGACCTTCAGTCTGTCCCAGTGCGGCAATTCTTATGTGAGCCAAGTAAAGGACAATCAAGCCATTGTGACATCACTGATGAGTTTGACTCTTAGGTATTGGTGGATTGAGGCTTTATGACATCACAATCTCAGCTCTGGAATGTTGCTACTCTTTGGGTTTCTGCCAGGTACCTGGGACCTGGGTTTGCCACTGTTGGAAACAGGATACTTGGGGGGGGGATACTTGGAATGGGCAGACTTGGTGGGCTATAGCCCTTTTCTGCCGCTTTTTCTATGTTTCTATGTTTCTATGATACTGGGCTTGATGGACCTTCGGTCTGTCCCAATATGGCAATTCTTATGTTTTCCTTTTTTCTGTTTTTTTTTTTCTTTTTCTCTTTTTCCAACCTCTTCTTCCCCACCCCCTACTGGGGGTGCTTACTACTATTCTATAGCGCTACCAGACGTATGCAGCGCTGTACAGAGTCACAAAGAAGATATCTCTCCCTCTCTCAACACCCCCCCAACCTATGGATACTTCCCTCCCTTCCTCTTTCTTTCTCCAACATCCCTCCCATGGGTGCTTTCTCTCAAATCCATCCCCCAATGTGACCTTTCTTTCTCTCCCCTGTCCCTTACTTACCTCCTCCTGCGCTGTAGTTTCAATCTTGGGTCAGCCGGCAACTTATGCGATGTGAGCCTGCTGTTTTCGGCCTACCCTGGAAGCCTTCTCTCTGCAGCGACTTTCTGTTCCCGCATAGGTGGGATGCTGCAGAGAGAAGACTTCCGGGGCAGGACGAAGGCAGCAGGCTCGCGTCGCTTAAGCTGCCTGCTGCCCAAAGATTGAAATTACAGTGATGGAGGAGGTAAGTAGGAGACGGGGAAGAGCCATACTCGACTCCAGGGTGAGGGCTAGAGGCTGGACCGTGAGGGAGGGAATCCAAAACCCGGACAAGCTCCCTCCAGTTCAGAAAACCGCCCGGACACCCGACAGTCCTTTAAAAAAAGACCAGTGTTTGTCTAGTACTTTAAGTAATGGAAGTAGTAAAAAATTTGTGTCATTTTTGGACAGGTCAACGGAAGAATTTCTGATAGCCAACATTCTGTTGGCCAAAAATGGAACGTTGTCTGTCTTTAGTCGACATGGATTACTTGGCACTTTGTATTAGACAAAATTCTGACTTTCAGTCCTCCTTTTAAGCAAGAGGGTTTATATTAAATTCAGATAGAGGATTTGTTGACTAATTAGGAAATTTCAGTCCTGTTGGAATTCATTTGGAATTCCTCCCATTATCTTCCCCTCTACATTGTCCACTGGCATGTTTTCCCTGGCTTATGCATAATCTTTTTTTTTTTTTTTTTTTTTTTTTTGGAGCTTCTGTATTCACATTGCTTGTTCACAAATTGGCAACAGCTGCTTCTGGCAGGATGAAAAGCCGGGCTTGTCTCTTCATCTTTGTAGAGGAAGGTGTTCAGATATCTTCCCATTTGCTGTGCATGTATGCAGTAACCCCATCGAGGGAGTCTCTCCTGTCACCCTGCTTGCTGTTTTGATCGAAGGGCTGAAACCGAGAGACAAATCTTCTTTATTACCGCTGCTATCATTAAGTCTGCTCTCTGGCCCCCATAGTTACCACATTTCACCGCATAACGTGTTCAGCATTCAGAGCTCGAGATAACTAGTTTCAAGTAAAATACGCACAGCAGATGTCCAAGCACTATCTTGATGCTGCCTTTAAGATTATGGTGAGCATTTTTTTTTTTTCAGGACGAAGAACATTAATGACGATAGGAGCCTACACGGATCACAAAATCCATCTATTTGTTCTGAAGATAAGCCTCATCTGACCATTTTTAGATCCCTGTAGATGCCTCTTTACTGGTGACGCTATTCGTTACAGTATTTGAGAATGTTTTCTTTCATTGCAAATAAAATAAACTTGGGCCGGACGTTGCATGTCCTGGAGATGTCATGTGGACAGGAGGAATATGTCAGAAGTGCTTCATTTCCTCTGTTGTGATTTCTGTTGGAAGATTATTCTACTTATAATTGTGCCTGGAGAGTGCTTCCGTCCCCAGTCTGTATTTTGTTGGTGTTAAAACAGCTGTACATGACCAGACAACCTCCTGTAGTCTCCGTGTGAGCCTTTTCTCCAAAATGCCATGTTCTACAGACCCCAGCAGAGCTTATTTTTGTTATTCCATAAGACCAGCTCAATTTTGGAATATTTTATGCATCTACATTTTTTTTTTAAAAGATGGATTGTGTGTGGCACAGTGGTTAAAGCTACAGCCTCTGCACCCTGGGTTTGTGGGTTCAAACCCATGCTGTTCCTTGTGACCCTGGGTAAGTCACTTAATCCCCCCATTGCCCCAGGTACGTTAGATAGATTGTGAGCCCACTGGGAAATGCATGGAAAAATATTTGAGTACCTG